>NC_084829.1:1263448-2514397 GCF_033115175.1 Lepus europaeus | reverse complement strand
TGAAAAGCTGGCCCTCTTGAACATTGAATTGAAAACCTCAAGTGATATGAAAAGCTGGCCCTCTTGAACATTGAATTGAAAACCTCTTCTTCCCTTGATGTGATGGTTTTTTAACCATATTGTCATATTTTAGAAAATTGTTGTTAAAAAAAAAAAAAGCACGTCTTAACATGCAGTCTTATTCATGGATCCTCACAATGATATTCGTGACGGCCTAGCTTCACTTACCTGAATCACAAATACAGAAGAAAGAGAGGCGGGAGTTGCAAACTTACAAAACATTAATTCATGAAGCCTGAAAAGGCAGAAGTCTGCTGTGGTCATTTTCCAGTGAATGTTCTTAGATTCATTATTTCATGGTGACCGTCTCTTTTTATTTTTGTTTATTTTTGTTTCACGTTATTTTCTGTAAGAGAAAAAAACAAATTCCCCTAACTTGATGTTCACAACTCCTCCCAGAGAACACTGCTGCCCTCCTGCTTAGGGCCAGAGAACGCAGACTCTGCCTTGGATTCCGCCCTGCCTCAGCACGCGGCTGTCTCCACCCTGTGTGTTCCCAGCTGGCTGTCCACGCCCGGAACTGACTCCTGGTGTCCATCAACCTGTGTGGGAGTCATGTCCTGGGAGAGAAGTTCCCAACTCTGCTGCCTGGCCTGGGCTCTGTGCCCTTCCTGCCCCGACACTGCAGCAGGCAGTGTCCCCTCGGTCTCCCTCCCTTCCCCCTCCTATTCAGCAAAAGGCACAAGGACTTTCACCCCTGACATACCAGGAGCCACACACCCATAAGTGGCAGAATCTGTATAGGAACTGAAACCTTTGCTGTCATAGCAGTTTAAGAATGGCCTAGCCCCTTACTCAGGAGCATCGAAACTCACCAGTTATTATTTTGATCCCTGGCCACACACCACCATGAGTGCCTGTCAGCTGTGCGGTAGCGTATGGCCAACCAGGAACATTATAAGCTCCTAGTGAGTTGTGGTGACCTTAAAATGCTCTCCCCACTCCACTTGGTACCTAGGGGGTACCAGCAATAGGCACCCGGTAAATCCTAGTTAAACAATACTGACGGACGCAGTACTGTGTACAGTGGGTGAGGACAGGCTTGGAGTCGGCTCCGGACTCAAGAACTGAAACAGCCAAGCGTCAGTGACTAGAAGTACTGAGGTGGGTGCATGGAGGAGACTCAGGGCAAGTTTCAAAAGTCACAGAGCATTTTTATTTTTATTTAGGAAGTGAGGGGGGAGAAAGCCAATGTTCATCAATAGAGGACCAATTAATGTCTAGATAAAAAATAAGCTATGAGCCATCTGTAATATGGTTTTCCTGTAGCTATAGAAAAGTATAAGGACATGTCCATGAAGCTGAAACACTTCTGAGAGATGTGCAGTTGAGAAAGCAAGATCTGAATAGAGGGTGTGGCACTGTATGAAAAAGCAGAGAGGGAGGGGATAAACTGTTACTGTGCTTTCCTGCTTGGGAGGGGAAGGAGATTGTGCAGACAAGGGTTCTCAGGGACTGGATGGAGACAGTGCAATCAGTACCCTGTTAATTTTCGAGGTTTTCACTGTCTGAACACAATGTCTGATTTTTAAAAGTGAAGCATTGTGGAATTATTGCATATGATCTAGTTTAGTAAGAAATCACCCTTCAATCAAGTCTTGGTAAGAACCTGTGATCAAATTAAAAGCATATTACAAACCAAACGCTGGTGCTCAGGCCAAGTCTTAGAAAAGCACTGCAAATAAAGGGTGGTGTTGTGCTCTACTTAATGAAAGAGGAGGAGGTGCCGATGGCTGCGGGAAAGATGGATCCCAACTGGAGCCAGGGACAGAGATGTATTGGGGGCCGCTGACGCAGGCGGCCCTGGGATCTCAGAGCCACTGCTGGGAAAACACAGCGCCACAGGTCTGCTCCGTCGGCCGGAGGGAATTAGTGTCTTCAGATAGCCTGGCTTCTTGTTCCCACCACCCAGAATCTCTGTTAGATTTAAACGTCTTTCAACCTCCAGTGGACCTTTAATGGAACCTGGTAGAATCTCTTTCATTTTCTTGCTAATTGATGAAATTAATATCAGCTGGTTTAATTGCAAACCTGCCAAGCCGTTTTAACATGCAAACTGGAATTTTCCGTGTTTCAAGTTTTAAAAACTTGAAAAATACTAATCCTTAGCAATTGAGTTTCTTGGTACATTTTAGCCAAAATCCAAGCTCTGCCTTGATGATTCTGTTGGGGTTGTTTAAACATCTCTTCACTTTTGAAGAAGGGTAATGGCACTGTTCTGAGGACTTGATGCAGTGTACACATTGTGACTTTAGGGAGAGCTTCTTTCCCATTTAGATGTTCACTAGGAATAAAGAGCAGCCAACTACCAGCTTCTTAATTTACTTTGTTTATTTGATGAGCGACTTTGGTCTGGTGTTAATTTCTGGCTCCCCAAGTTACCTTACTCTTGAATAATGAAAAATGTTCAGCTCTCTACCCTTTCATCTGAAAATTGTTTTTTAAACACCCTTGGCTATGGTTTTAAACTTTGCTGGGGGAGCTGGGTCATCCCAAGTATGTGTGGGGTGTGAAGGTTTGTTCTATGCACAGAGATTTGTCAGGAGTCTAAACATTTCTCTCTCAAGTAATTTACCGTTTAATTACATTGTGGTAGGTTCCTGCAGGAAGGGGAGGAGAAGAGAAGGGAAGAAAAGGCAGGGGGAAAATGTGTGTGAGAATGTGTATGGCATTCAGGATTTAGATTTCACCTTATAAAGTTTTTATTACGGGGTCCTCCTCCCCTCGTTGTGGCATGAAACAGTGACTCACTCGGTGCAGTCTCCGAGGACAGATGCTGTTCTCAGGTTTTATCCTGACACCTTGGAGATGAGCTCTCCGTGGGAAGCCAGCGAGGACTCTCCATGCGGCCAGTGTTGTTCTGGGCCTCCCTGTGCAGGGAGTCACTGACACATGCAGTTTTGGAGCGAAGCCCAGCGGGAGGTGACATTTGGCCGATTCCCCTGCTGATTAATGTGCCTGAGGGTCTATGCCACTCTTTGCCCCTTTCCAGCGTGTTAGTTATAAAAAAGGAGGCTTTCATAGGCTCCGTGGCCGGGTGAGCTGGGCACAGGGCCAGCGGCGCCAGCAATTTTCCGTCCTTTGTATGAGTGATCAGAGGCCAACCCCAAGAAACTGACAGTGGTTGCACTCAGCGCTCCTAATGATCTTCAGTAGCCGAAGACTTCCTTCCGCGTGCGGCCTGAACGTCTTTGCTGGGGAAATGTGTGATTTGGAAAGTTGCCACCGAGACATGGCCAGATAAAGTTCATTGTGTGCCTCACACCTCCTGGTCTCCAGCAGACAAAGCCTGGCTTAAAAAAGGGAAAATGAAAAGTTCATTCTCACATTAAAGGTTTTCTGCAAATGTGCTTTCTGAAATGCGAGGGCCTCCTTTTGGTAGTTCCTTTCTCTCTCTCTCTCCCTCTCTCTTTTTAAAAAGATTGATTGATTGATTGATTGATTGATTTGAAAGACTTAAAGAGGAGAGACAGAGATCTTCCATCCGCTGTTTCAGTCCCCAGATGACCACAGTGGAAACCAGGAGCATCTTCCAGGTCCCCCACATGGGTGGCAGAGGCCCAAGCACTTGGGCCATCTTCCACTGCTTTTCCCAGGTGCATTAGAAGTGGATTGGAAGTGGAGCAGCCAGGACTAGAACCGACATACATATGGGATGCCAGCATCGCAGGCATTGGCTTTGCCCACTGTGCCACGACCCAGGTTCCTAGTTCCTTTCATTGCTGAGTGTTAACATTCACAATCCCCCTGGTGTACTATTTGTAAGATGGGGACCGCTTGGCTTTCTATTCCCTTCACTTTTCCTTTTGCACTCTCTTTTTCATCCTCCAATCCAGTCCCGAACAGCTGACTGTGCTTGTGTAACCTGCACGCGAGGCGGTAGGTGGCTCTCAGTATGCCTGCGTGTCCTTCCAGGCTGAACGACCGTCGTCGCTTCCACCCAGGGTAAAAACGCCACGGAAATTAACCTCTAGTCAAACCGTGGAAGATGGAGGTTGTCATGCATTTATTACATTCCTGAAGCCATTTTCAGAGCTACTTTGTGATTATTTGTTCTGAGACAGATCGTCTGTGACCGTGAAGAAAGTCTCCCTTAGAATTATTTATTTAGAAAAAGTCCCAGACGTGGAGATAGAAATGGGGAGGGTGAACATTGCTACCCTGTGCCCTTGTGCCCTGGCTGTGTGGAGACCTTGTTGGCATGGGCTTGAATTTGGCTGCCACAAGCCAAACATCTAATTCTTCAGTGTGTTGGCCTGCCTTGGCAAATATCTCTAGAAGCAAGCTTCAACTCCTCAAATAATCCCTACAGGTGTTTAAAGAGCGTTCAAGGTTTCATTGAAAGCCCAAGAAGGTTAGGAACACCTTTGTTCAGATGAATCCTCAGAAAGCTAGAATTAAAAGACTTTCTTTTGACTACAACCGGAATGATCATTATACAGTGCTTGTTTTTATTTTAGTAAATCCTGCTTCCCTAAAAGCTGCCTCTGGGATTTGTAATTCTCGCTGATGCGTGCTCTTCCCTAGTCCCTGTGCAATAATAATAATAATAAAAACTTTATATCCATATCTGAAATACTTAAATGAAATTGAAATCAGTTTCTTCCTAGGGTGTTGTGGTTCACGGAGCCTCTCCTTCACCCGCCCTGTAAAGCTCTGGAGAAACGGAGACATGCCCATTGGTCAGCTCCCGCCTTCCTGCCTCCATCAGCCATCACATTTGGCAGGAGAGCCTGGGCCGCTGCATTCCAAAATGCAGGAGTGTGGCGTTAGGGGTGGGGGCCGTCAGCCTAATGTGCTGGAGGCCAGTGGATTGAGCTAGAGAGAAGAAAGCCTTTAGCTTCCCCCTAATCCTGTAATGATAGTCAGGAAACAGATTACTGATGGCCTAACAGAGCAACTGCTGGCTCCTTCTCTGGAAACATTAGATCTGCATCTGTATTGGCCAAGTAAAGCCAGCAGGGTCACCACATGGATGTTGTAGAATTGCTTTTAAAACTCAATGAAGTGCCAGCGCCGTGGCTCAATAGGCTAATCCTCCACCTTGCAGCGTCGGCACACCGGGTTCTAGTCCCAGTCGGGGCACCGGATTCTGTCCCGGTTGCTCCTCTTCCAGGCCAGCTCTCTGCTCTGGCCCAGGAGTGCAGTGGAGGATGGCCCAAGTCCTTGGCTCCTGCCATCGGATCAGCGCTGTGCACCCGCCGCGGCGGCCATTGGAGGGTGAACCAATGGCAAAGGAAGACCTTTCTCTCTGTCTCTCTCTCTCTCTCTCACTGTCCACTCTGCCTGTCAAAAATAATAATAATAAAAAAAAACTCAATGAAAAATTAGAATGCATTTGGCAAATGGTTTTCTAGAGAAGAGTGAAAGGGACTATGTTTTTTGGAGGGTTGGGTAATATGTTCACAGTAGACATGCTCTCAAAGAGGCTGTAATACCTCTTAGTGCAAGAAGCTCAATTTTATGCTCAAGGATGGGAGATTCTCTGTGTCTCTCTGTCTTTTCCTCTCTGTATAACTCTTGAAGACAGAAAAACTACATTAATATCAGACAACATTAGTATCTTGCTGATAAAAATTATCAAATACAGATCTCTCCACAGGTATCAAGTATAGTTTGTCATTTTCATTTGTGTTCTAGGCAAAAATAACTATCAAAATATACTTATTGGATTTTTTAAACTAGGAAAGTTTCACCTTTGCTAAATTAGAAAAAATATTCATTTCTTCGGCACTTCTTCTGTCTCCCCTTCTTTTCCTTATCCTTAAACACACAGGGAACCTGACATTGTGGTTGATTGTGGGGAATACACAGCTAAATAAATGTATTCCCTCTTGTTAAGATGTTTAGCGTTCTCCACTGATGGCGATTTCTGGGGACATTTTCGGTTGCACTGCTGGGGGGCATATCCTTGACCCCTAGGAGTAGGGGCTGCTGAGGACCCTAAAATGCCAAGGATGGCCTCCACAGGGAAAAATGGTGTCAACGCCAACACTGATCCTGCAGAGGCCGAGGAGCCGTGACCTCCAGCAGCTCTGGGGAGCAGGACGTCACCTGTGCTGGCAGTGTTCTCTGTCTGCCTCTTCCTAAATGCAGGCCCTGCTGGCCGCCTGATTCCGAGCACCTAAAAGATGGCCAGAGTGACTGAGGAACTGAATCTAAATTTATTTTTAATTAACACTAGGGCTCCCATATTGGACAATGCCCGCACAAAAGGTACGCATGAGTTAACCAGGGATCCCAGCTCCATGTAGTTTAACCCTTAAAACTAAGGCATGGGAGAGTGATGGGAACAGAGAAAAACAAAACCTGAGCAAGGGCCAGGCAACTGGTGGCTTTCTAGGAACACAGCACACAAGAGATGATTCCTGAGCTGACTCCTGAAGAATGTTAAAGCACCATGCATGCCTGTGTATAACGTGGCTTGGAAAATAAAGTCCTGTGAGATGATCCCCTGTCTGCCCCATGTCTACTTGTAACGTCTACTTCTTTCAGGTTAGTCATGCAAGTATTTAAGATCACACACAAGGAGGCTTCAAAAAGTTCGTGGAGAATTTACATGAAGATTTCCAATTTCTCCCTTATTTTTTTGAAACCTCCTCGTGTGTGTACAGACACACACACACGCACGCACGCACATACTATTAAATATATATTAGAAATGTATATCTGCCGGCGCCACTGCTCAATAGGCTAATCCTCCATCTGTGGCGCTGGCACCCTGGGTTCTAGTCCCAGTTGGGGCACCGGATTCTGTCCCGGTCGCTCCTCTTCCAGTCCAGCTCTCTGCTGTGGCCTGGGAGTGCAGTGGAGGATGGCCCAGGTCCTTGGGCCCTGCACCCACATGGGAGACCAGGAGAAGCACCTGGCTCCTGGCTTCGGATCAGTGCGGTGCGCCGGCCGCAGCGTGCCAGCCGCAGCGGCCATTGGAGAGTGAACCAATGGAAAGAAAAAAGGAAGACCTTTCTCTCTGTCTCTCTCTCACTGTCCACTCTGCCTGTCAAAAAATGAAAATAAAATAAAAAATAAAGAAATGTATATCTACATTTTTTTCCTATCTCATATTTTCTGGACCAATTTTTTTCCGCTCTTTGATTTCATCTTCGGTGTAGCTGCTCCTTGTCATCACTGAGTCCCTGAGTCATCCACGGATTTTTCTAGAACACATTGTCTTGCTTCCTTCCAAGCTGTTTGACACTTACTACTTTTCATCTCTGAGTACAATGCTGTTCTTTGAAAATTTATTCCTTATTTTAGGTATCTGTTTATGTAACACTGGGTTAGTTTTTTCCTTTTACTCTTTACAAGTGTGTGTGTGTATAGAGAGAGATCCCTGAATCTCTGTGATAACTACCTTCTGTAATGCTTTTTAAGTTGATTTTAAAAAAAAAAGATTTATTTGTTTATTTGAAAGAGCTACAGAGAGAGAAAGAGAGGTGAGGGGAGAGAAAGAGGTATTCCATCTACTGATTTATTCCCCAAATAGCCACAACTGCTGGTTCTGAGCCAGGCCAAAGTCAGGAGCCAGAAACCACATCTGGGCCTCTCACATGGGTGCATGTGCTTTCCCAGGTGCATTAGCAGGGAGCTGGATTGGAAGTGGAGCAGCTGGGACTCGAACTGGCGCCCATATGGGATGCCGGCGTCACAGGCTGCAGCTTTACCTGCTACGCCACAATACTGTCCCCCCCCACCAAGTTGATTGTTTTTAAAGATTTATTTATTTATTTGAAAGTCAGAGCTACACAGAGAGAGAAGGAGAGGCAGAGAGAGAGAGAAAGGTCTTCCATTTGTTGGTTCACTCCCTAGGTGGCCGCAGCGGCGGAGCTGCGCTGATCTGGAGCCAGGAGCTTCTTTGGGGTCTCCCACGCAGGTGCTGGGGCCCAAGGACTTGGGCTGTCTCCTACTGCTTTCCCAGGCCATAGCAAAGAGCTGGATTGGAAGTGAAGCAGCTGGGACTTGAATTGTACCCATTTGGGAATTCCAGCACTGTAGGCAGTGGCTTTACCCACTATGCCACAGCACCGACCTCCCAAGTTAATTTTTAATGCATTCATGTTCACATCTAACACTTACAGTTATCAGTTCACATCTTCAAGACTGCGTGCTACATTTTTCGTTAATCTCCTTGCCTCCTCTGCTGCGCATTCTGTCAGTCCACCTCTGTATTAGCATTCAGGAGTAATGTTGAGTAAGGTCTTAGAGAATGCTTTGGTATTCCAGATGAAGTAGAAGAAGCCCCACCATGTGAGAGGTCTCTTGTAAGGGTTTTTAAAGATGGGTTAGGACTCCAGTTTCAGAAAGGGGGCAAGCACCTCCACTCGTTTCTCCTAGTTCCTTAGGCTGTGCTACAAAGATAGCATAAGAGTAAAAGATTTATTATAGCCATAATGTTAAAAAAAAAAAAAAAGAGGAGCACATGAAGGATTTTGCCTAATTTCTGGAAGACAGGAGAGGTCAAAGAATTTTAATAGGCTGTGCAACATAGAGGCTGTGGTTTAAATCAGCATCTCAAATGGTAATGGGTAATCACCTGGGGTCTGGACTGCACGTCTCTGAGAAGGATTCCAGATGAAAGGTAGATGCTGCTGTTCCAAAGTCCACATGTTGATCCCTAGAAACCCTGGAAGAGGTGGAGAGGATGCCTGTGTGTGCAGAGAACACTGGGAGTTAACGCAAGGGACGAAAATCCTTGCGTATCTGCTCTTGGGGATTAAGTGAGGGTCTGTCTGTGAAAGGCCTGAGTGTAAAATCAGAAGACTTTTCTCTGTAGTGGCTGAGCAGTCTCTGGGCAGAACTCACCCAGCTGGATGGCTTGGATTCCCAAAACTAAGCATCCATGCTCTTGGCTCTAGCTGACTCCCACTCACCATAAAGCAGCACGTGTCCATCATCCCAGTTTAGATGGGGAGCTCCCCTTTCATCGTGTCTCATTCCATCCAAGAGGAACCTGCCTCCACACACAGGGATTGATTGTTAAACAAAGCAACAGGGTCCCTGGCCAGGGCCAAGAGAGCACTTGAATATTAAAAACATAATTGCTAAAATAATTTTTTCAAGAAAAAGGTAGGTAGATAAATAAGCTAACACAGTGCCACATCATACTAACGAGGAAATCCTGTGAAAGGTGAAAGGCGTGAGGGACAATCCTGGGAGGTCCCGTTTCTGGCTGAAAGTCATAGGAGACGAATCCCCAGAGCCTTCAGAGGCCGTGAGCCCTGGCTGAGGGAGGGCCTGGGAAAGCTGACGAAGATGGATGAGAACAGTCCTTCCGCATACTCTGCTATGACATTCCAGGAGACCAAGAATAAAGGGGAGGCCAGAAGAGTAAACACGGTCAGCACCGCCAGACGAGAGTCGGGCTGCCACCAGGACGTCCTGTGAGCAGCAGTGGATGCTAAAAACGGACTTCAATAAGGCCATCAAAATTCTGAGAGAAAATTATAATTGATCAAGTGTTCCTTATGCAGCCACACTGTCGTTCTATGGAGGGCTGGCGTTAGTTTTGAGCTGTCCTGCTCCTGTAACCCATAATTCCAGCAGAACAGGGAGGGAACCCAAAAGCAGAAATGTATAATACAGCAAGTGATAGAACTAACACAGACATCTGATGAGAAGAAACCCAGTCTGGAAGTCAAGCCCGTGAAGCGGTTCGTTCAGATTAGGATAGAGTAGCTTGGTTCCAAAAGAAGACTGCCTTTTAAGAAGCCTGGCGTGAACTTGAAGCAACAGATAAACAGAGTGAGATAATGAATAACAGGAGGAATACAGTGATGTTTTATCACTTTCTAAACAAAAAACCATCGGAGAAACAGAAAACCCAAGATAGTTGTGATCCAATTATTTGGCAAACTAAAAGATGATTCACTTTTAAAACTTTTTGTTTGAGAAAATTTCATACATACAGAATGAGGCGATAGAGCAGACTGTATCCATCACCCAGCATCAGCCGTCTGTGAGTTCCGACCAATCTTGCTTCATTTGTACCCTGCCCTGCGCCTTTCTTCATACGTTGTTCTGAACCAGACTCCAAGCCTGGTGTTTTACATGACGTCAATGTTGGCGGTATTCGCATCTGGACGGGACAGGTGAAAGGAAGTATCATCAGATCACACACAGTGGCTCCATTCTGAGAGCACTACTTGCGTGGCTATTATAACACAAGATTACTTTTTGGTTTCCAGTGTTTCGAGCCAACTTGTGAGAAAGCAAGGACAACTGGATTATGAGAACAGAACGGAATGAGGATGGAAGGGGCAGGACAATAACATCGTGACCTTTGTTGTGTTTTCTGAAGCTGCTACTCCTTTGTCGGGAAAGGCTGTTGTCCTGATGTCTCCTGTTAGGAACCTGGGTACTCATCTAGGAAAGACAATCTGTTATTTGTGCTTTGAAATCGGTTTCATTAAATTATTTTTAATTTTACTACACATCCCTGAGTCATTTACAGCTATTCTAATCACACACCTGGGCTTAGCTGTATAGAAACCTTTATTCCCTTGGTTATTTTGAGTCTGTGAGTCTTGAGTAGAATTCTAAATTCACCTGCTTGAGGGGCATAGCTAGGCCCAGATTGGAGGCCATCTGCTTCCTCTTGCACTCTAGGAAGTGTATCCAGCTGTGAGGATAGCTCTGAATAGACTTAGGCTTCTTATCATTTCCAGACGTTAACATTGCGAGTCAGCTAAAGACTGAATGCATCCCACTGGATTCACATGGCTACGCGGTTCAAAATAATGATTGTTCTGACATACACTCCATTATCACACACTTTTGCCAAAGACTGGAATTAGGAGAAATGTAAATGAATAATTCTTGTAATACTTGGAAACACTTCTGAAAGATTATTAATACTGATACATGGAAACTCTAGAGACACTCTCATGATATCCACAAAATTAAAAATTGAATGTGCCCTTATTAATTTAGAACATGAGAAAGTTTCTAGTTCATGAAATGCTGTTTGTGATATTCCACAGAAAATGTCAGGCTTCCATATCACTCTGTATATGCAAACTGGAGGAGCATGAGCACAGATACGGATAAATAGCCACCAGAATTCCAAGTTCAAGTGGAACAATGCCAGATTAAATGAAGGGTATTTTCTCATCTATCACCCAAATTTCTTATGAAAAGTCACAGTTACCAAGTGTTTGCGTTTATTACATTACTTGATCCTCACTCTGACTCTGTGAAAGAGATAGAAAAAGTGGTTCTAGCCCATTTTATTGATAAAGAAAGATTTCAAAAGGTTGAGTGGCCAGCTTTCGGATGCAGGGCTAGTAAATGGCAGATCGGATACCAAATCCTTACATTTTCTTTTTCATTGCATTTTCTCTGTAGGCTATAGATATTTTTTGTGGTTGCCTTGAAGGTTTCATTAAAGTTTTAATCTAGTTGAATTTATACCAGTTTAACTTTAATGCCTAACCCCTTTCCATTGTGGATGTCACAAGCTGTCTTTATATGTGATGTGCCCATATACACATATTAATAACTGGTTTTTTAATGTACTTGTATTTTATATCATATAAAAAATAAAAAGGGTTACAAACCAAAATTATAGTAATACAGGTTGAGCATTCTAAATTCTCAAAAATTCAAAATCCAAAATGCTGTAAAATTCTAAAGCTTATGTTTGTTAATGCACAAAAATATTGAAAATATTAAACATAAACGAATTATATGTTGTAGCTGTGTTCCCAAGAGAGATTGTTGTATACATACAAATATTCCAAAACTCAAAAGGATCCAAAATCAAAATCATTTATCCCAAGCATTTCAGGTTTGGGATACTCAGTCTATACTAGCTTTTATAGTGACTTATGCACTTACCTTACTGGAGATGTTATGTGTTCATGTGCCTGTGAGTTACTGTCTAGTTCTCTTTCATTTCAGTGGGAGTGACTTCCTTTAGTACTGTTTGTAGGATAAAGTCGAGCAGTAATGAACTTCCGTAGCTTTTGTTTATCTAGGAATGTCTTAATTTTTCCCTCATTTTAAAGGTTTTGGCTGACAAGGGTTTTTCCTTCAGCACTTTGTATATATCAACCATTGGGCCTTCTGGCCTCCAAGCTATTTGATGAGAAATTAACTGATATCTTGGTGAGGGTCCTTGTGTGTGAGGAGTCAGCTCTGTTGTGATGTTCCCATGATTCTCTTTTGTCTCTGAGTAGTTCTCTTGGAGTTTATCCTACTTGTTCATTGCGTTTTTCGAATTTATGAAGTCTTTTGCAGATTTTAGTTTCCAGCTGTAATTTCTTAAGATACTCCTTCTGGCCCTTTCCCTCTGTGTCTCTTCTGAGATTCCCATAAAGCGTATGTTGATCCACTTGATCCACTTGATGGTGTCTCAGAGATCCCTTAGGCTTTGTTCACTTTTCTCTGTTTTTTTTTTTTTTGAAATTCAATAATTTTTATCTGTATTCAAGTTTGCTGATTTTTCCACTTGCCCAAATCTGCTTTTGATTTATCTGTTGTATTTTTCATTTCAGTTATTATATTTTTCAACTCCAGATTTTCTTTTTGGTTCTTTTTCAGATTTCTCTTATCTTTTTTGATAGTTTCATTCTGTTCATATAGGATCTTCCTGGTTTTGGCCCAACTTCCTTTAGATCGTTATCTTTAATACAGTTGTGTAGTCTAGGAAACCCAAAGTATTTTATTCCTTTGAGTGGATCATGCTTTTTGTTTCCTGCTTGCCTTGTGGGTTTTTTTTGTTGTTGTTGTTGTTAAATCTTACCATATTGCTCACTTTGGAAATCAGATTCTCCTTCTCTCCCAGGATTTTCTGAGTTTTATAGGAGGTATCTGGGCCAGGGACCATCTTGAGGGGAAAGCTCGAGGCCTCTGGACGTCTCTTCTGAGCCTGTGCCTTTCCTGGGTGGGCACAGTGGCTCTCTAAGCCCCCTACATACTCAGTTATAGTTGCACAGCCAGAGAAACAAGAACAGTTCTTTTGAATCCCATTGATGTTATTTAGCCAGTGGCAGTTGAAAGAATGGCCACAAATGGCACAAATTCTTATCTTTTAATGAGAGTAACTTATAAGATTGTTATAGCTTAGAAATTTTGTCATAGGACTTTTCTTTTCCAAGTCATAAAATATAGTGTCAGGGAGCTAGTATGTGGTCAGTAGATATTTGTTAAATTATAGCAAACACTTATTTTACAGTCTTGCTTTTCTACATCTTAGGTTTCTAAACTAAATGATTTCCGATAACAATCTGAAGGTAATACAGGGCCTTAGAGAATTCTTAGTAAGACCTCAGAATTTAAAATGCAGTCAGGTGTCTAATTTCAACATTTCAGAGTTTAATACTAGCTTTAAATCATCTATACAAAGGATTTGCTTAGTATGTTAACAAATTAAATAAAGTGCAAATAATGGATATCTAAAACATTTCATTCATTCACCTTAGGTCAGTTAAGCCAATTTTTAAAGTTATTTGTTTTCCATTTGGAAGTCTGATGTTTATTTTACTTGTTTATTTGAGAGACACACACAGAGACAGAGCTCCTGTCCACTGGTTCACTCCTCAGGTGCCCACAGCAACCAGTCCCGGGCCAGGGCTGAAACCAGGAATGAGGTGCAAATTTCATGAATGAGTTCTGGCCAACTCTTGACTTCCGCCAGGCCCTGCTGTAGCTGTGGCAGGTATCTGACGAGTGAACCAACAGATGGAATAGTTCTGTCTGTCTCTCGGCCTTTCATGTAAATTTAAAAAATTAACAGTGTGCACATATGCAGCAGATGTGACTAATGCATGTAGGTTGGGGGAGGGGACATAGTGGAAAATGAGCCACAGGGGGAAGTGTGAATGATGATGTAGAAAGTGTTGACCTGTGCACCTGAATTCACTGGCTGTGCACACAGCCCTGGGGCATCCATCACGTCTCTGGAAATGCGCTGCGTGTTCAGCGAAGGTAACAGGAGTCCCAGCCCCTGCATTTGTGCAGCCTGGCTGCCCTGGGCGGGGGGACAAGGAGGCAAGATCGGCAGCCAGTGGAAGTCAGGAGCCTTTTTTTTTTTGGCAGGCAGAGTTAGACAGTGAGAGAGAGACAGAGAGAAAGGTCTTCCTTCCATTGGTTCACCCCCCAAATGGCTGCTATTGCCGGCGCGCTGCGCCGATCCGAAGCCAGGAGCCAGGTGCTTCCTCCTGGTCTCCCATACGGGTGCAGGGCCCAAGGACCTGGGCCATCCTCCGCTGCCTTCCCGGGCCACAGCAGAGAGCTGGACTGGAAGAGGGGCAACCGGGACAGAATCCAGCACCCCGACCAGGACTAGAACCCGGGGTACCAGCACCACAGGCGGAGGATTAGCCTAGGGAGCTGCTGGGTGAGGGAGAGAGGAGAGCCGTAGACGGGGGAGGACGGTAGTCGCCTGACCACGTAGGAGACGCAGGAGAAGCTGCTTTCTCAGAAGGAGGCAGGTGGTGGGACAGGCCCAGGTGTGAAATACTGGTGATGCTGGGAACACCCCAGGGCAGGTGTTCCATGAGGCTACTGGGAATGCCAGCCTAGTGTGGAGAGTCACAAACAGCTTTCAGTGGACATTTTAGATTCTTATCCCAAAATGCACACATTAATTCATACATTTTAGCATAATTTCAGAAATCTGATGGACCCTCCGAAGTCCATTCATAGACTTTCTGTCCCTGTGTTAGAGGTCCGCAGGCTAGAAACTTAGATATTTGAAGCCAAAGTGGTGGGTGGATTTGCTGAAAAACAGCATGGAAGAGGAAAAGGAAGGAAGATAAGCCCCCAGCTTTAGGAAATGCCAGAGTTCAGGTGCCAGGAAGAAGAGGGCTATGGAGGAAGAGGAACAGGAACCCGTGGCAGTACAGTGTCCTGGGAGCCCCAGGGCGTCCTCATGGGAGGCTGCGGTCTCCTGTGTCTGTGCAGGTGCTGCTGGGAAACCCTTGAGACCTGACAGAGACACAGTTACTGCTGGTACTATCCTTGCCACGCGTGCAGAGCGCCGTGTGCGAAGGTTTGGTGATGAGAGACGAGATAGCAGAGAATTTCATGTCAAAATACACAGTGAATATGTCTGGTAACTCCTGACGGGTGCGGGCAGGGGATAATCAGTTAACAGACATGCCTGGTGCTGTGTTGGGTTCTAAAGGGCATTTCAGTATAAAAATGAGATAGTTTTATGTATTTTCTACAAATAAGCACTTGTCATTTATGAATGAATTTTGTCAAAGATGTTCCACTACTTGTAGAATCCATACCAAATCTTTTTAGTGAGATCTAAATTTAAAAATTATAAAAAGCCACTGAAAATGAGAGGATGTTTGGAAAGAAGGAAATCCTGTGGTATAAATGACCCAAATATGTAGTATTTCCACCATGGTGTAACTAGGTTGAAGTATTTTTTTTTTCCATCACATTTTGTATTGTGGGGAAAACCCGTTTATTTCTTCTCCCAGACTTCTGCATATCAGGGAAATATTTATACACACATGCACACACAGATGCTTTTTACTTTGTAGATTATTTTACATTATAGGTCATTTTTGAAACTAACAATACAACTTAGCATTTAATATGAGAAAGCGAATCTTCAAGAATATAAATAAATTTCAAACCTGCTTCTGTTTTTTAGTGTCCATATGTTCATCACAAAACCCCAAAGACAACACATAATTCTTTTTCTCTTTGTTCTCTTCCACTTCTTGGAATGTTAAATGTTAAGTAATTTTCTGCATAATTTTGCTCATCAAGAAGTGTACCATTTTTTTTGGAACCATCTCATATATGATTTGTTCTCATGATTCCTTTCTGCTCCTTGAGTTTGTTGGATTATTACTGCATTGGAGATTCTGTATGTATTTTCCCCTTTTTCTGTCTTAAGAAACTTACTTCCTGTGAAAATAATCAGAGTCGTGTCAAGACTACCAGGAGTACATGACCTAAATCTTACCCCAGTACTTCTCAGAATGATGTGTTTCTTAATGTATTTCGGCTTTTCCAAGCCATCTCATACTTTAAAATACAGCTTTGGTTTTGAATTTCCAAATGCATTCACATTAAATAATTTTATAATGTTGATATTTTTAAATGGGAAAGTATGAGCTGGGTCAGAAAGCTTGCTTTTCTCCCCGTGTCCTCCGGTTTGTGGCGTGTGGCACCACTTCACTAAGCAGAACTCAATGAACAAGAAGGCAGTTGTCAGAGCTGTCTGTTTCCTGGTAGTTTACCCACCAGAAACTGACATCTGAGAAGGCACTTGAAGGAAAACAAAGAGCTTGACAGTATTTTTTTTTTTTTTTCTTTTCAGGAAAACACACAGAAGCTAATTTTAGCTTCTTGATCAAATTGACCCAGCCTTTAACCCTGGCCAGCATTACCACAACACACTTCCAATAGACAATAGTTTGCATACCAGCCCCACACTGGAAACAGATGTGCAAACAGAATGGGCCTTGCTTTCCCCTCCCAAGACTGAGCCTGCCACTGGCGTTAAAGCGAAAATGTGCCCTTCCCTAATTGGTGCAAAATAGGTCTTCTTTCAAACTGCAGGCTACACGCTTTCATGACTTCTTAAAAAATTTATTATGTCACAGTTATGTTTTGACCAGAGTTTCAAAATATCATTCACTAGAGAAACATCTCTTGGCTTCAGCGTGATTTTTATCCTAGAGGAAAAAAAAAAAAGAAAGAAAGAAAGAAATTGTTAGCAGCTGCGCTATTCATGAGTGATGGTTACACAGTTTATATATTAAAACGTTTGGAATGCGAACAATTACCTCTTTTACTTTCTCACCAAGTCTCCTATGGTTTATACAAACTGCATTTTTATTGCCAAAGAAATGTCAGTCTCTCCCTCCTCATCCCTACCAGCCCTGGCCTGGCAGGGCTCGATCCCTAAGCCCACGGCAGCCGGCTGTCCCCAGGCCACCAGCCACTGCCGAACGCAGGCTCCCGGCTCCAAAGGAACTAGGAAGGCATCCTTACTTCAGGGTAATTTGGCATAAGCTCTTCTCAGAACCTTCGGGGAGACACTAGCTTCTGAAATGCTAGAGTGTTTCTGGTTTTTGCCAGAAAACAAGAAACAAATGTCTGTTCCTAGAGCAATGAGAAAGAATGCTTCCGGTCTCATGGCTGCAGTAATTGCTTCTCTAAGGATATCCTTTCACTCTGGGAGCGCTATACGTGGGTGTAATGTAATGTGTCCATGTACAGAAGCCATGCGCGTAAGACACAGTGAGGTGGCGCTTTTAAATGCTTTCCATAATATTAAAAATTAAAATGAAATCCCTGTTCTGAATATAATGTCTGCCACTTCTCTGAAGTCACAAAGCAACTTAATGACCACTGGATCCAGACTAGAACCCCACATGCTCATGAGCAGAGCCGCCCAGTGCCCAGGCACCAGAGGTCTGCACATCCATAAAGCGGACAGGCCAAGAAGTCATAATTGATGATTCCTGCTTGTAAAATAGGAACTTTGTAGAGCTACGGGCTGTCAATCATGGAATGTCATGTAAACTAGAGTACTTATCAGAATTTTAGAAATTAACTTATTCTCCCATGTATTAATGAATTGCTTCCCTTCCTTAAAACAGTCACCTCTTTCTAAAAATACCATGAACATTGCTTATCCCTCTAGGTGGATTGTTTAAAATTTAAATGAGGCTTTTGACTTGGCAGTTGATAACCTACTTGGGACACCTGCAGTGCGTCTCCAGATTCCTGGGTCTGAGTCCAGGCTCCGCCCCGATCCCAGCTTCCCGCAGATGTGCACCTTGGGAGGCAGGAGGAGATGGCTCAAGCGGTTGGGTCCCTGCCCGCCACGTGCAAGACCTGGATTGAGTTCCAGGCTCCCAGGTTTGACACGGCCCAGTGTGAACATTCAGGTGGTGAATGAGCAGATGTAATCTCTCTTTCTCTCTTTGCCTTTTGTACAAATAAAACAGTAACTAAAATTTAAATTGAACTTTAGGATTCTATTTAGAATTAAAATATATCTGTATGGCATTTGCGTGGACTTCCAGGAAGTAAATAGATCTTGGACTGTTGTAACAATCCCTAAATACTTGTTAAATCTAAATGCAAATAATGTTTTAATTTTATAGAGTATTTGCAATATTTGGTCAGATATTCCTACCAGAATATCATTATGTGACTTAGTAATCAATACCTACATTTTAACTTTGGGGAGGGAATTTAAACTATTTTCCTGGAATATTTGTTTGACTGCCAAAATGGGAAAATTATCATTGGATTTTGATTGTGGAATCCAGTGTTTTTTGGATGTATTTTTTTTTTTTTAGGATAAGATTCTTTATTCACATTTTAGTTTTCCATAATAAAGTTCCTGCCTTTTCTTTTGGTAACACAGTGAATAGCAGATAACTGCTCTCACTATACTCCCCATTTACAATTCATATTAAATATGTTTCTAAGATTTTCAGTTTCATTTTGTTAAGGCTGAGTCAAAGAGATGTAGCTTATCATGATAGCAACTGCTGCAGAAATGTATCATAAAATGCTGGTTGTGTTATCAAAGAGCATTCGTATAAGCACCAGATAGAAATTATGGGTGGTGTATGAGAAAACTTCAAAAAGTTCACAGAAAATGAAATTTAAAGATTTGTTTGTTTTAGTGCAAAACAGTTCTAAAATTGATGTGTAGTTTTTTCATCATACATATTTTACATGAGCTTGTTGAAGTCCCTTTGTATGTGTTTATTGTGCAGGTTGCAAAAAAAAAAAAAAAATTAGTGCTCAAAATTATAGTATTGGGCCGGCGCCGCGGCTCACTTGGCTAATCCTCCACCTGTGGCGCCCGGTCTAGTCCTGGTTGGGGCGCCAGATTCTGTCCTGGTTTCCCCTCTTCCAGTCCAGCTCTCTGATGTGGCCCGGGGAAGGCAGTGGAGGATGGCCCAGGTGCTTGGGCCCTGCACCCGCTTGGGAGACAAGGAGGAAGCACCTGGCTCCTGGCTTCGGATCGGCTCAGTGCCGGCTGCAGCGGCAATTTGGGGGTGAACCAAAGGAAGGAAGACCTTTCTCTCTCTCTCTCTCTTTCTCTCTCTCACTGTCTAACTCTGCCTGTCCAAAAAAAAAAAAAAAAAAAAAATTATAGTATTACTTCCCACTTAGCATGGAGATTCCTAATTTGCATCACACTGTTTTCATTTTCTTTAATGTTTTCACCCTCTCAGCTGAGTGATGAAGTGAACATTACCCCTGATGCATCTACCTGTCATACTCTGACCCCGTGAGCCCCTAAGCATGGATTTCCAAATAGATACAAAGAAGTGACTTTCAGGATACAGATCGCTTCCAGGTGGCCTTCCTGTTATGACATCTTACAGCCTGATACTTTCCACATAAAATAGTGCAATCCGTGAAATAAATCCATCTTGAGTTTATTGAAATAAATACCAACTGACTGCAAGAACAACACCAGGGCCTTACCCACATGAACTCTGTTGCTCTCAGTGGCCCTGTAAGATGAGTGATGTTCTTATTTTGAGGCAGAGAGGTGAAGTGATTTACCCACATGCACAAAACTGGTAAGCAGGAAATCTGGGGTTTTTAACAGGTATCTTATTGGTGGTGGTGGTGGGGGGGGGTTTGAAAAGCAGAGGGACAACAGAGATCTTCCATCTGCTGTTCACTCCCCAAATGCCCACAACATCCAGGGCTGGGCCAGGACAGAGTCAGGAACCGGAAACGCAATGCAAGTCTCCAGCAGGAGCGGCAGGGACCCAGTTACTTGACTGTCCCTGCTGCCGCCCAGGGTGATCACTAACAGGAAGCTGGAATGGAGGACGCAGCCTGGACTTGAAACGAGGACTCAAACCCCGGTGCTCCTCCATGAGATGTAGACATCCCACGCAATGTCTCAAACTCTGTGCCAAATTTCTGCTCTAAGATTTAGGCTCTCTGCCTAACTCCAAAATGGAAAATATCCCACTATCTTGATGATAGTGTATGTATATTATAGAAATGTATGTATATTATAGAAATGATAGTTACTGTATGTGTGTGTGTCTGTGTATATATTTGTTCTAATCTTTTTCTCCAGGAAAGTCTCCCACTTGCTCAAAGGAGAATCCTTTTATTTTTTGAGAAACTTAACTTTTAATTGTTAGGACAATCCTTGATATTCTAATTTTTCTTAATCCATCAGCGGTACCTTGTCTTAGCTAACATATTTTAATTTACCCAATTAAGTTCCCCAGAAATGTTACAGACTCAATAGGTAGAGTCATTTTTGGTAGTATTACTGCTCATTTTCATGCATCCATGTGCAGTCCAATTCTGTACTTACATTTGTCAGTCTCTGTAGTTTCTCTAGTGCTCTGAGGGGCTGGTGATTACGAGGCATGCTTTAGAGACTATTGCAAAAGCTATGTTGTGGATTCATTTTTTCCTGTATTTTTTAAGCTCTTCACAGCATGATAACTCACTTCTCCTTTAGCAAAAGAAGGAAAGAAAGAAAAACATTTGCGATGATCTCCTTTACGATGTAGCAGGATCCCGGCCTGGGCCCCTGCTTCTCCCGCTCACTGGGCCTTTTCCTTCCCCCAGCGGTGCAGGCTCTCAGATACGGAGGGTGTCAGGGTGATTAGCAGGCTGAGGTGCCCACCAACCACGGGGTCCCCCTGCCCTGTGTGCCCTCGTGAGCACAGAAGCAGTTAAATTGTTTGTTCTGCTGCAGTGTAAATGGCCTACTGAGCACTGGTTTGTCCTTTTATATGTTTTTATGGTTAATGTTTTCAGTGGCCCATGTTATCAGGTAAACCATAACTACTTTTGTAAGCATGTTACAGCAGTAAAGCCAAACTGTATATTCCTCGATATTTACATCACTTCACTCAAACCCTCGGAGAAAAACTCAAAAAAAAAGAAAAAGAAAAATATTTCTTCCCAAACATTTCAGTTAGAAACTCACTTTCAGATCCTTGGCAGTCTTGTGTATAGGCTTCTGACATGATTGTTGAATAACATGTTATTATACGTGGGGGAAGAATAGTTCTTTTGTTGGCTGCATTACGTTTTGTGGTGAAATTGGAGAAAACAAATCATTAAGGAAGTCTATTTTGGTTCAAGACATTACACACTTATGACGAGTCTGTTTTTTAACCTTGCCAAGTTAAAAGAAAATGCAGACCCATTTGTATTGGAACAGGAAGGCATGTTCTAGATTGCAATCTATCGGTAGCATCGTGTGTGTGTGTGTGTGTGTGTGTGTGTGTGTGTGAGAGAGAGAGAGAGAGAGAGAGAGAGAGAGAGAGAGAAAGAAGTACTAAAAAGCATGTAAATACCAGATTTTATATAGTCATGCCACTTTTCTTAGTTATGGTCACTGCTAATTTGCTAATGACCAATTTTCTAGATACCGCTTTAGAAAAAGGAAAGTATGTTTTCTAGATGAAATGTTGAACCTCCTCCCCCGACTCGCTTTCTTCTGGTGCTTCCCAGAGTCTTCCAGAGCTCTGCCAGCACCCCTCCACTGAAGCTCCCAGCCAAGCAGGGCCCAGTGGTCAGCGGAACAGAGACCTCCATGGCTTCATACACCCCATGCCTGCGCGTGTCCCTTTGTTGCGGTTTGTGAGCACAGGGAGAGATACGAAAAGAAACGTGGAGGAACTTTCAGAAGTGCATGGAAAATGGAATGAAAAGATGTTTACTTAGCAGCAACAATAATTTTAAAGTCATGTGTACTTTTGTAATATGCATTTTCCGTGACCTTTTTGAAGACCCCTTATACACTAAACTCTGGGGATTTGATCAGAAGAGGTGAAGAAAGCCTGTTAACTATGCACTTACGCATTCTTTGATTCATTAGGGTAACAGTGTTACCTTTATGTTACAGTCACTAGCAGCCAGTCATCTCCTGATGACATCTGTGCTTTAGCAGAGGGTGCTGTTACTGTATCTGTCTGCAACTAGTGTGGGGGCTTTGGAAGGTCACCATGGTGTAGTCCTCAGAGAGCACCTTTGCTTAGGAGTGAGACACAGTGGGATGCAGTCCCAGCCCAAGCCTAATCTGATGTGATTCAAGATAGCTAAGTCAGCTCAGTTTCTTATCCATGAGTCATAAAAATAGCATTTGCATAAGGTGATACAGTGATGAATACAGATAATTACAGCTGCTAGCACACCATAGAGCTTCTATCAGTGCCACCTGGAACATAGTAGGCCCTCATAAGTACTGAGGGGGGTGGACCAATGAATGTGTGCATTCCCTCTCCTCCGGCCCAGTCCTACTGCGTGCAGGACAAGATCCAGGCCTCCCCACGTGCTGCTCAGCACCCTCCCAGGGGGACCATGCGCATTCTCCTTTGTTCATTCGAATCTCACCGCACACAGCCAGGATAGCTGTGGGAAATATATTTGGTATCATAAAGGAAAATTTTTTTTCTCCCCCAGCTGAAGTTATTTCTCCTTCCTCTTTATTTTGTAATATTCTGTTAGCCTAAATGTGGAGGAATGAAAACAAGACTTGACATCAGTGTAAGGTGTACAGTAGGCAAAGAGCCATCAACAACAGGTGAAGTCATTATCACATGCTATGTATAGAACAGATCTTTCCCTCCTACTGTTGGGGTTCTTTGTCGAGAGAGACTGTTAGAAGGCTCATCCTTTGCCCTCTGTGAATGAAAGCGGGTTTATTTATAAAACTCTTGCTTGAACAACCTGATTCTTTTTAGTGAAGGATGCTTGAAAGCATGTGGCCCATCACCTAAAGAAAAACAAATATTCAGGCTCATTTTCGTTTCATTTTCCAAGAAATGGATTACTTGATTACTTGAGGTCATCCTCACGTGTGGAAGGTTCCCCTGCAAGTCTCTGGAACTGTTGCCCTTGACCAGGTACCCCTTTGAGTGCAGTCAGTGAAGCCAGGAACCCCCGCAGCCTCCGCGCCGACTGTGATAGCACAGATAAAGGCACTGGGATGTTCCGCCATAACTGTTTCTTTCCAAAGACAATTGAATGTTTATTTTGTGAAAATATTGCTTAGATTGTGGCAAATAATATCTTGTTCAGGTAAAAATGTTATTTGCAGGGCTGCCTGGTACTCCGAGCTTGACTGAATTCTCTCAGTTGCTGAACTGCTTTCTTATGACAGACAGTCCATACATTGGGAAAAAAATTCTGAATGATCTGAAGCACTTCAACATACGGAGGAGCCCAGCTTTCTGGGTTACAGACGTGCACTGTGTACATGGGGACTTAACCCGCTGCAGACTTCGTCTTGAAGAGGGATATTTTATCACATGTCCATGCTCATTTTGTCTTAGAATTTATGATATTTTATTGCATACCTATACTATTCCCGATTATGACCTGTTTTGCACATTTGATTTAAAATAGTCACTTTTCTTAGTACCTCAGTTAAATACAGAACTGTGCATACTGTCATTTTTATTTGGAATCTGAAATAAAAGGAGACTTTACAAAATCACGGAATAAATGCTGGTAGTTTACCTGGTTGTTGTATACAGAATTTTATAGACTGAGTCATCGAATAGAATTGTGTAAGTTGATTTTTTGGGTTGGGTGTTTGGCGCCGTGGTGGGGATGCCACCTGGGATGCCTGTGTCACACATCCAAGTGCCCGGGGTTCCAGTCACAGCCCGGTCCTGACCCAGCTTCCTGCAAGTGCACACACTGGGAGGCAGATCCAGCAGTTGAGTCCTTGATACCCACATAGGAGACTTGGACTGAGTTCCAGGCTCCTGGTTCTGACCTACCCCAGCCCCAGGAGTTGCAGACATTTGAGGAGTGAACAAGGGAATGAGAGATCTCGCTGTGTCTCTCTGCCTTTCAAATAAATAAGTAAAGTTTGAATATATATGTTTGTGAATGTATACGTATATGTATGTGAATACATATAGCTTCAAAAAAATTTAATGTAATCGAATGTGAATCTACAACTTTAAATTGTCTTTAATCGAGTATGCACATCACATTCATGTGATATTTCTTTATAAAAATATAAAATGCCTCCATATTAAATCGATTCAGAATTCTGTGGACTGTGGACGTTAAGTTGCTCTTCTCTGTTCATTCTTGCGTTATGAAGTCTGCAGGATGTCCCACACGTGTTTAAAGTGCTCTCTTGCCTCACAGGGCGCATCTACAAACTTGGAAAATGCAGCTTGGGTGGTCCCTGAATGTTCCAAAAGCGGCTACACTCTTTTTTCACCCCCGCCTCTGTTTACCCTTATCTTGGGTATCACTGTGGAAAACACTGTAAGAGTTCTCACAGTTCTGGTAGTCTTAGTGATCCCATAGTGTATGCCTCTCTCAGACAGGAAGGGGGAAAAGGCATTCTAGCCATGGCCCTTTGAGTGGGGACGCTTTTTCCTGTTGTGAAGTGAGTTCCTGTCTGCTGGGGCCGACGCCTCCCCAGTCTGCTCACTGCTTGCTGCCCTGTAGCCACGGGGGATTTAATCAGACTCACAGGCTGCAAGGGACACTCGCCTTGGGTTTAAAATTATGTGCTCAGCCTTGATGTTTCTTATCAACTTGCCTGAATCTGCTGAGATGAAAATGGAAATGCAAAGGCTGCAGATTGCCCGAGAGCCTGGCTTCGTTTGCAGCACAGCACAGCTGCCCCAATGTCCAATTTTCAAAATGTCCTCCATGAGCAATTAGGTTTTCTGGTTTGTTCTCTGCATTTCTTCACAAAGAAGCTGAATATCACTGTTTATCATAAACAGTGCATGAATCTATTCTGTGAGCCCTCTCCCCAGTGTTTAAATGTCCAGCTATTAAGTAGTAGGATGAACAAGTCTGTGTTCAGTGGACTTGTACCAGGGAAATTCCGGAAGGAGCTTTTGTGTGCAGTCACACGTGAAGAGCACGATTGGAAGAGGCATCCCTGCTGAAGGAGAAGCCGATGAATTGCTTCTCACTGCTTGAAGATCTTAAGTGCCTCGTGGGGATGCTGTAATCCTTGGAAGGCTGTTTTGGTTAAACCTTTGGAGCCTTCTCTGTTTTCTCAACCGTACGTTATTAGCTATCTAGAACTAATTGCTCCCAGGGCACCACTGTAGGGATTTCATGATTCCCTGTGCCTCCTGGGACATCATGTGGAGTTTTCAGATGAAAAGGGAAGCCCAAAAATGTCCTCTATTTCCTCATCAGATGAAGATATGACTGGCGCAGAAGAGCAGTTTCTGAAATAACCTCAGTGAGGCTGCGAGCTCTGGATCCCCTTCTGAGCCTCCCTGTAAAGCACCTCTAAGATGATCAGCATAGAAGAAAGTGGTTTTGATTCTTTCCCAAGATTCTTAAAAACTTCATTGATTCTTTATACTCTCACGTTAGAAGCGTACAGTCAGAGAATTATCAAAAAGGTTAAGCCAGGAAAGCTCTGGCAAAAGTCATGTTGTGTTCCCAGTGTACATTCTGTACTAGAATCCAAGAAATTTAGAGTACTTTCCCCCACCTCAAAAACAGAAGGAGAGTCTGCTTCCCCCGTGAATCTGAGAATTCGTACAGCAGGTCCCAGCTACTTGGGGGCTGCGGGTTCCTTGAGTCCTGCCTTGAAGCTTCTAGTTCAGGCGATGGAGGCTGGCGATGGAATTCTACCTGTTCTCCGGTCCTAAGCCTCACGCCTGCTGCTGCAGGCAGCTAATACACATCACCTCTTCTGTCCTGCCCGCTCCCCCTCTGCTCCTCTCCCTTTTCTGCCCCTCTCCTCTGCCCTTTCTCCCTCAAATCCAGCTCCTGAATTTCCCAGAAGGTTCTGGGACCCTGTGGGTCTCTCTGCCTCTCCACATTCATCTTCAGCTGCGCAGGTCTGGAGCCCTGAGAGCCACCAGCTGGCCCTCACTGCCCTCTCCTCGTGTGCTTCCCCAGCAGTCGCCCTTTCACTTATCTGTGTGTTCAGTCCTGTGCACTTGCCGGGACCACACAGCCTGTCTCTGCCTTATGAACGCCTCTGCATTCTGTAAAATCTTCAATTAAAATCTTACCTCCAGGAGCACTGCTGCAGTCCTCATTTTGCACCATTCAAAACTAATCCCTCCCCCTTCTGCACTTCTGTGGCATTAAGCTGTATTTTACCATCCATCGGATCTCAATTATAATTCTCTTCCCCTGCTTGATACATACAGCGCATATATATATATATATTATATATATATATATATATAATATATATCTCCAGGAATGTACCTAGAACATAGCAGATGCACAATAAATATTAATTGGAGCTTCCAATTCTAAAGTTATAGAAGCCAAACTTTTTTTTGACATTTAAAAAGCAAGATTTATTAGAGTCAAAGACCTCCCACCAGAGTCGCATGGAGGGGGGGTTCCAAGAGAGGAAAAAACCCTAAAGGGCTGGTGGTAGGGGGGTTTTTAAGTACAATTTTGGAGAAGAAACTGTCAATCAATAAGGTGGGGACAAACCCAACAAAAGACCTGATTTACAGTCCTTTATCTTGTCTAGCTTGCTCATGAGAAAACAGAAGAACCATCACAAGGGTGGGATACCTAATTTGTTTTCACAATAAACTGGGTGCTCAGAAGAGTGGGGTCACCACTCCCTTGCTATTCTCATGATAAGTTTGGAAGCTCCCAAGGGGTGGGCGGGCAGGCACTTCTGACCTTGCTAAGGATAACGTTTGGGAGGAATATTTTCCACCCTCAATTTCCAGACTGCCTATTAACCCATGATTCCTCACATTCCCCTCTCAAGAAGAATGGACCCTGACTTCTGTTAGGGGACCTGGGAGATGATCGCTCTGGTTGCTAAATGCTGAAAAGGAGCATCATTGGGAACAGGAGTCAAGAAAGGGTTCCAGCAAGAGGGGGCTTCCCCTGGGGGATGCAGTGCCAGCTTGCAGAAACGGCTTCCATCCAAGGTTTCATGTGCATGGCCACCTAGGATTTCACTGTTTTAAGTCTGGAAAAAATGAATCTAAGAAGCAGTTGAAATTCACAGGATCTAAAACAAAGGACAGAGAGGACCTAAGAAAGGTCCTGTCTAAACCACGAGCAAGTTTTCCCATTGAGAGGCAAATAGAAACTGACAGAAGGGGCCTGATAATAATCAGGTGGGCTTTAAGGCCTTGCCAGTTATGAGGCCCAGACCTGTCTAACTCTTCACGTGGGGGACATCATAAGGTAGATGTGAACCTCATTAAGAAAGGCACCCTGTTGACTTCCATTACCTAGCTGGCCTCAGAGGAGAGCTGGCCAGATGAAGGCAGGTGGCATCTCTAACAGGAAATTTATAGTTCTGCCTGCAATGTTGCTGACCCTGCTTGTATATAAGACTTTAGCTTAGAGTGAACAGGCCTGAGCTCTGACCTGGAGTCCTTTGACTGCTTAGGTACTTGAGGGTCTGGCACTGTGGCACAGTGGGTTGAAGCCCTGGCCTGCAGTGCTGGCATCCCTTATGGGCACCAGTCCAAGTCTTGCCTGCTCCACTTCCAATCCATGTCCCAGCTAATGTGCCTGGGAAAGCAGCAGAGGATGGTCCGAGTGCTTGGGCCCTTGTACCCATGTGGGAGACCCAGAAGAAGCTCCTGATTCCAGGCTCTTGGCTTCAGCCTGGCCCACCCCCATCGCTGTGGCCATTTATGGAATGAACTAGCAGATGGAAGACCTCTCTCTCTCTATCTCTCTCTCTATATATATGTCTTTCTGTAACTCTGCTTTTCAAATAAATAAAAATTTTTTTAAAAAAATTAGGTACTTAATTTCCAGTGGATTTGTATTAGATAGACCAAGAGAATTATATGGACATTGCCCATGCTTTAATGGACCCCCAAACATCCTCAGAGAAAGGCAGATAACAAAATAGGAATAATCACATATTTTGTGTCACTGCCACTAACCAGCACCTACTGTGTGCAGTCATGGTGGAGCACTGGCAGCATTTGCACCTGGTAACGCACAAAGATGGTCCCATGGGTGTTTGAATGCTGGTTGTAACAGGAAATAAGACACCTCTTTCCAGGAAATCACCAATAACATATGGAGTTCTTTGGTGAAAAATAAAAAGCTTGGAGAGTGAAAATTTTTAGTTATTATACAAAAAAGTTTATCTACTAAAGATATATAAAAATAGAAGAATCTACTATAATTAAAACCAGTGCTCATTTCTTTCATTTTTTCAAGTGTTTTTAAAAGATTTATTTATTCATTTGAAAGGCAGAATGACAAAGAGACAGATCTTCCTTCCATTGCTTTACTCCCCAAATGACTATAACACCCAAGTCTGGGTCGGGCCTGTGCCATGAGCCCATAAATCCATCCAGATCTCCCACATGGGTGGAAGGAGCCCAAGCACTTGTATCATCTTCTATTGCTCTCCCAGGCACATTCGCAGGAAGCTGAATAGGAAGAGGAGCAGCCAGGACTGGAACTGGTGCTCCTCTATGGGATATGGGGCTCCCAAGTGGCTTAACCTGCCGCGTCACTGGCCCCTCAACAGTGTTTTCAATCACCTGCTTTGTGCAAGATTATAGAGTTGATGTGAGTCCCATAAACATGAATAAAACTTAGCTGGTGATACTAGCCTGCTTCATGGCATCATACCAAAGACTAGAGCAGATCTCAGATGATGTGCCCTTACATGGCTTCTGCCAGCAAGAACATAATTTCAAAAAGTCCATTGAAAATGGAATTAAAAGATAAGTCTATTTTGGTGTAAATTTTATTAAAAATCCATTCAAGGTGTTCTCATGAAATGTACTTTTTTTTTTTTTTTTTTTTTTTTTTTAGTATTTATTTATTTGATTTGCTTCTCGGCCTTTTGGCTAAGATCAAGTGTAGTATTTATTTATTTGAGAGGCAGAGTTACAGAGAGAGGGAGAGACAGAGAGAGAGAGGTCTTCCATCTGCTGGTTCACTCCCCAGATGGCTGCAATGGCCAAAGGTTGGGCCAACCTGAACCAGGAAGCAGGAGCTTCTTCCAGGTCTCCCACATAGGTGCAGGGGCCCAGGCACTTGGGCCATCTTCTGCTGCTTTCACAGGCACATTAGCAGGGAGCTAGATTGGAAGTAGGGCAGCCAGGACTAGGACCTGTGCCCATGTGGAATGCAGGCACCGCAGGCAAAAGCTTAGCCTTCTACACCACAGTGCCAGCCTTGAAATGCATTTTCCATGAGCTTTTTGAACACCTCTCATATTTGTCTTTGGCAAAGGCAAAATATTTTAAATAATTATGTTATCATTCCACACGGCAAGGGAAGTGAGAGTTTATCTAGCACTGCATTCTCTTTGCAGTCAGAATAACCAGAAGACCTAAAGAAAGTTTTGAAGGTTGGCCTCTCAACACCAGACAAAGCAAATAGCAAGATTCTACTTCACGCTGTCAGAATCTCCCCTAGTCATCACAGACCCCTCCAGAGTACTGGAGGGCAGGGACAACCATAACGAAAGGGCAGAGGGCAAACAAAACTTGTAAGCTTTTCCCATTGACACAGAAAATATCATAATAGCTACAACGATATGCAAGAGGACCCTTCAAAGAGTTTTCAGAAGAATGGAATTAAAGGTGAAGTTCAGGGTTGGGTGTTCTGGCACAGCAGGTTAAGCCGCCTGTTGCGCCGCCCATGTCCCACATCCGAGCACCAGTCCCAGTACTGGCCGCTCCACTTCCCATCCAGCTTCCTGCTAAGTCAGAAGTTCTTAGCTCCTGAAATCACCCTGGGCTACCCTGGCTGTCGCAGGCATTTGAGAGGGAACCAGAGGACAGGAGATCTTTTCTTCTCTTTCTGTCTCTCTCTTTTCTCTAGCACTCTGTCTTACAAAGAAAGAAAGAAATGGCCGGCGCTGTGGCTCACTTGGCTAATCCTCCGCCTGCGGTGCTGGCACCCCGGGTACCAGTCCCAGTTGCCCCTCTTCCAGGCCAGCTCTCTGCTGTGGCCCAGGAGTGCAGTGGAGGATGGCCCAAGTGCTTGGGCCCTGCACCCCATGGGAGAGCAGGAGAGGCACCTGGCTCCTGGCGTGCCGGCCGCAGCGGCCATTTTGGGGGTGAACCAACCAAAGGATGACCTTTCTCTCTCTCTCTCTCTCTCTCTCTCTCTCTCTCTCACTGTCTAACTCTGCCTGTAAAAGAAAAATAAATACTTTATAAAAAGTAAGCATATTTTGGTGCAAAACATTTTTAAACCATGCATAGATTTTTTTTTTTTTTTGGACAGGCAGAGTGGACAGTGAGAGAGAGAGACAGAGAGAAAGGTCTTCCTTTTCCATTGGTTCACCACCTAATGGCCACTGCGGCCGACGCGCTGCAGCCGGCGCACCACACTGATCCAGAGCCAGGAGCCAGGTGCTTTTCCTGGTCTCCCATGCAGGTGCAGGGCTCAAGGACTTGGGCCATCCTCCACTGCACTCCCATGCCACAGCTGGACTGGAAGAAGAGCAACTGTGACAGAATCCGGCGCCCTGACCGGGGCTAGAACCCAGGGTGCCGGCGCTGCAGGTGGAGGATTAGCCTATTGAGCCGCGGCACCGGCCACCATGCATAGATTTTTATAATACATGTTTTCCATTCACTTCCTCATGACCCCCTCACAGGCATAGATTTCAAAATATTTTGCATCAAAATAGTTACCTTTTAAATCCATATCCAAGACTTTTTTTAAAGTCCTCCCATTTGGTTTCCATGGTTGTTTTATTTAAAACCCAAACATACAGCTGCATCGTGGCATCGCATCCCATGTGGGCGTGGTTGTTTTCACAGCGGCTCCACTTCCCATCCAGCTCCCTGCTGTGGCCTGGGAAAGCAGCCGAAGACGCCCGAGTGCTTGGGCCCTGCACCCACGTGGGAGACCTGGAAGAAGCTCCTGTTTGGCCTGTCCCAGCCTTGGCTGTTGTGGCCATCTGGAGGGTGAACCAGATGATAGAAGATTCTCTCTCTGTTTCTCTCTCTCTCTCTCTTTCTCTCTCAGTGTGTGTGTGTAATTATTTCAAATAAATAAATCTTTAAAAGACAAAGAACCAACCATGCTTAACTTTGATCTTTAAATGGTATTAAAATAAAATTAGCCGTAGTCCTGAAAAAATAGTCTTTCTAAATGCCAGTCTGGTCTTGACATCGGCCTGCTTGCCTGCAGGGTGAGGTTCACCATCTCCTGGGGCTGAAGAACCCACCCTCCCCCCAGTTGCTGTCCCCCACCCCTTCCCTGCTGGTCCCGGTCGGACTCTTCATGCTTCATTTCCCCACCCCATTCCATCCGCCAGGGACACTATGGCCCTGTCTGTTTCCTCACCTGCCCACCTGTCTCCAGCTGGGCTGAGGGCCTCTAGTGTGCTCTGTCCTATGCCACAGGCACTGCCCTGTGCAGCACTCAGGACACACGGTGACAAGCTGATGGAACCAGCTCCCTGTTCTCCGAGTAGGAGCTCTGCCCGGGAAGGGCAGGCCATGTCCTCTTCTGTTTTTGTTTTTGTTTTTAAAGATTTATTTATTTGAAAGTCAGAGTTACACAGAGAGAGGAGGAGAGACAGTTCTTCCATCCGCTGGTTCACTCCCCAATTGGCCACAACAGCCGGAGCTGTGTGGATCTGAAGCCAGGATCCAGGAGCTTCTTCTGGGTCTCCCACATGGGTGCAGGGGCCCAAGGACTTGAGCCTTCTTCTACCGCTTTCCCAGGCCACAGCAGAGAGCTGGATGGGAAGTGGAGCAGCTGGGACTGGAACTGGCGCCCACTGGGATGCTGGCACTGCAGGCGGCGGCTTTACCCACTATGCCACAGTGCCGGCCCCAGGCTATGTCCTCTTAATTTCTATACCCCTTCCACTGGCCCAGGAATTAGCACACAACAACTGCCCTGTATGGTTTAGCTGCATAAATGAGACAGCTATTAGCCACATTTAAAAATTAATGTCAGTTACTGAAAATAAAAAACACAACTTTTGAGGTTTACATCAGTGATACCTGTTAGATACCAGTGTGTACCCTTTGATGTATTCAAATAAGATGGGAAATGTGAAATATATTTCAAGATGTAGTCACCAGGTGATGGTTCAGTTATTTTATGCATTACTGCACTAGGTCCCCAAGTGATCCCTAAGTGGTTGTTGCTTTACTCTCCTTCCATTCCCCTAAAAGAGAAAAGGTTCTCTTTAATCCTGATCTGTTCATAGAATTTCAGAATTCTTTCACTAGCCCTCTTCTTTGTCACTAGTTCTTTAATTTACACATTGGGCTGGCTGGTTCCTGTTACTTGGCCTACAAATCTGTCCTATGTCATCTCCTTTGAGTAATTTATAACCTCCATAAAATGCCACGTAGAGGCACTTTTTTTTTTTTTTACATTTTTGAGTAATGGCGAGAAAGAATTGCCCTGGGAATCAAAAATCCAATGAGTCATAGATTATTTTGTTATTTATGACCAGAGAGTGGTCATTGACAATATTTGGCAATTTTACAGCTCTGAACCTAGGCTATTGTGCTTTAGAAGGTAATTTATTAAGCAAATAAAACTCTTCCTGGTAATGGGTTCTGTTAAATCTGGGGAACCACGTGAGCTCCAGGCTAATACAGCTGTGGACTTTCATGGTAGCCACATGCGTCTCGCATGTCTGGACACTAGTGTTTTACACTTACTTCATGGTTTTATTTATTCAGTTGCCTTTATATATATTCTTCACTGGATTCTAACCAGCCATTTCGATTTAAGAAGTCACCAGCCTTGAGTAGAAAGGGACAGGCCTGGAGAAAATAAAATGAATTGGTGTTGAAAAAAATAAGAACCCCTCTTTGGTTAGATACGACATGTAGTAAATCCAGGCCGTAAAGAAGCACCAGATGTGTTCATAGAAAATGCTCAAGTGAATCATCTTGGGGAACAAAAAAGACGAGGACTGAAAATGTTACTGAACACAGCTGATGGAGAGAGAGATGTGCTCGTTGATGCAGAGGTAATGTGTCTGTATGTGTGTAGATGCACAGTTGCATTTAGCACAGAGAACAGGCGCTGGTGCAGACCAGCATGGGGAAGCTGAGGATTTCTGTAATGTGGGCTTCAGCTTAATAATTAGTGGAATTCCAGTCATCCTCGCTGGTTGCTGTGATTGGAGAAAAGAAAAATCTCAAAATCCTCAACAAAGTAAGTTGATCTTTTGCTAAATAGTAACACGAGGCAGCTTTGTTGTTTGGTACTTTTTTAAAGCTAGAAATGTACCTGCATAGTGGTAATGTCCATGTATAATCTAACAACACATCTGGGATCAGAGGAATTCACTTATATACTTAACATGAAACATTCTCAAAAAGTTAGGACTGAACTCAAGCTCCACATACTGTTCAACAAGAAAATTTCAAGAATGTTTCTGCCTTTGAAAGTTCAATTCTAGATGTCACCCTAGCTATCTGTTCTATAAATAATTAATTCAGCCTCACTGTAGTCACTGCTTCATGTCTGTATAGAAGAGATGAGCAAGCACGTCTTCAGCATGTGTGGTAGAAGTGGAATAATAACCACTAGAAGGGAAGAGAACTAGCTATGTGGTCATCAGGCCTGACCTTGAACTCAGCCCAGCCCCGTTCAGGCTCCCACTGCCACTTCTCTGTTAGAATTTCCATTGACTCGTGTGCCTCCATGATGGAACTCGCCCAGAAAGCTCCTTGCCCTGTGTTGTGCCAGCTGTAGGTGTGTAGCGCCGAAGGCAGGGCCAAGCAGCATCCAGGCGCTCGAATGCATGAACAAGCTCCTCCCTCCTGCCCACTTGGCCCCTGATTCCCGGGACTAACATGGTCCTCAGCTGGAAAACCACTGGGCTCTTAGCTTTTTTTTTTTTTTTTCCAAGTGTTATTACTCATTTCTAATTCTCTTTGTAGCCAACAAGCAAAGCCCTCTGCTAGTTATTTGCTGGGTAAATATTTTCCCCCAAGTCTGGGAGCTGCCTTTTCAGTTTAGATGAGCACTTTTCAATTGTCTTCACATCCAATTTATCCTTCTTTTTTCTTTGATGTTCAGTGGTTTTTATGTCCTCTTTAGGGAATCTTGGCCTTTCCTTTACAGTTTTGGCTTTCATATTTATACCAGAATCCACCTTGAACTCCTTCTGAGTGTGACTTGAGCTAGGAGTAGAGATTCCTTCCTCTCTGGGTGGACGTCCAGGAGCCACAGGACCCAGCTGGAACACCTTCCTCCCCTGTTGAATTGCTCTGCTACCTTTGCTGGCTTCAACATTGGAATAAAGGAAGCATTTTTAAAATTCCTTGTTTTCAGCCATGAATTCTTCTAATGAATTTAATGAGTTTTTGGTAGGATCATTGTCAAAACAGGGGTGAAAAACACAGTTCTTGCCCCCACAGGGGAGTGAAAGACAGTCATTGTAAGCATAAAATAATCTCACTGCTTCTCAGGAAGTCTGTGAACTTTCACGAATGAGATATTGTGACTATAACATTTATAATAGGAAAATACGCTTCCAAAGCAGGCCAGTTGCCTCTGCCCCTCCCCCACACTGAAACTTGCTGTCTAAATGAAAACCAGTATTCAGACTGGGGTGATAACATCAGGAGAGGGTCTCTGTAATTCATGAGGCTGGAGTGGTTGAACAGTGAGATTTCTTTGTCCTGAACCTGACAACATGTGTCCAGACTGGATAGCAGCTATCAACTCAATGAGAGATTCGTTAGCTGAACCCTGAAGTTGAGTGGTATTTATGGTTCTATTTTTTTTAACTTTTATTTAATAAATATAAATTTCCAAAGTACAGCTTATGGATTACAGTGGCTTTTTCCCCCCATAACTTCCCTCCCACCCGCAACCCTCCCATCTCCTGCTCCCTCTCCCATACCATTCACATAAAGATTCAATAGCATTAATTCACATTGTACAACGCATTAAGGACAGAGATCCTACATGGGGAGTAAGTGCACAGTGACTCCTGTTGTTGACTTAACTAATTGACACTCATGTTTACTGCGTCAGTAATCACCCTAGGCTCTTGTCATGAGTTGCCAAGGCTATGGAAGCCTTTTGAGTTCGCCAACTCTGATCTTATTTACACAAGGTCATAGTCAAAATAGAAGTTCTCTCCTCCCTTCATGAAATCGGAGAAGACCAGAAAACAAGAAAAAAAAATATTAAAAAAAAAAGAAATCGGAGAAGACCCCCTAAAATCTACACTGAAATGTGGCCCTTTAGAGTTCCCCAGAAATGCTATCTGGGGTGCCACGTATGCTACCAGAATTTGGGGTGCCATACGATTTTACCATGAGCTTATTACTAAACCCCCAGTATTAATAAGCCTAAGAGGGTTCTTGCCTAATATTTAGAGAAGAATTCTAAATACCAGCACAGATAAATGAGGCAGCATGGTACATTTTAAGCTTTTATTTAGTGAGATGCATGGGAGAGTGAGAGCTTTATTTAAGAGAGAGGTGAATAGGGGTTCATACCGAGCACCAGGAAGCCTGGGCTACAGCAAGCTCCCTCCTGAAAAGAGGCCAGTGAAGAAGACAGGGCCGCACCACACCGTGTCCAGGCTTTTAACCCACTTCCAAAGGGGAGTGGTTAATTAACCTGATTGGCTGGTGGGCACCCAGATGTGGCCAGGTAGGGGCACGAGGCCTCACAGGGGCATGGTGAAGGCATGGTCTTCCAGTTCACAAATCTTTTTTTTTTTTTTTTGACAGGCAGAGTGGACAGTGAGAGAGAGACAGAGAGAAAGGTCTTCCTTTTGCCGTTGGTTCACCCTCCAATGGCCGCCGCGGTAGCGCGCTGCGGCCGGTGCACCGCGCTGTTCCGATGGCAGGAGCCAGGTACTTCTCCTGGTCTCCCATGGGGTGCAGGGCCCAAGCACTTGGGCCATCCTCCACTGCACTCCCTGGCCACAGCAGAGAGCTGGCCTGGAAGAGGGGCAACCGGGACAGGATCGGTGCCCCGACCGGGACTAGAACCTGGTGTGCCGGTGCCGCAAGGCGGAGGATGAGCCTAGTGAGCCGCAGCGCCGGCCCAGTTCACAAATCTAATCAGTTTTAGCCTGTATGTCTGCCTACTTCATTCAGAGAAAGGTACCTCCTTCTTTGATGGCCCCATTCTTTCCACTAGGATCTCACTCACAGAGATCTTTCATTTAGGTTTTTTTTTTTTTTTTTTTTTTTGCCACAGTGTCTTGGCTTTCCATGCCTAAAATACTCTCATAGGCTCTTCAGCCAGATCCAAATGCCTTAAAGGCTGATTCTGAGGCCAGAGTGCTGTTTAGGACATCTGACATTCTATGAGTCTGCTGTGTATCCCAATTCCCATGTTGGATTGTTCTCTCTTTTTTAATTCTATCAGTTAGTATTAGCAGACACTGGTCTTGTTTATGTGATCCCTTTGACTCTTAATCCTATCATTATGATCTATTGTGAACTGAAATTGATCACTTTGACTAGTGATATGGCATTGGTACATGCCACCTTGATGGGATTGAATTGGTATCCCCTGGCATGTTTCTAACTCTGCCATTTGGGGCAAGTCAGATTGAGCATGTCCCAAATTGTACATCTCCTCCCTCTCTTATTCCCACTCTTATATTTAACAGGGATCACTTTTCAGTTAAATTTAAACACCTAAGAATAATTGTGTGTTAATTAAAGAGTTCAACCAATAGTACTAAGTAGAACAAAAAAATACTAAAAGGGATAAAGTATTAAGTTGTTCATCAACAGTCAAGACAAGGGCTGATCAAGTCACTGTTTCTCATAGTGTCCATTTCACTTCAACAGGTTTCCTTTTTGATGCTCGGTTAGTTGTTATTGATCAGGGAGAATATATAATATTTGTCCCTTTGGGACTGGCTTATTTCACTCAGCATGATGTTTTCCAGATTCCTCTATTTTGTTGCGAATGACCGGATTTCATTGTTTTTGACTGCTGTATAGTATTCTATAGAGTACATGTCTCATAATTTCTTTATCCAGTCTTCTGTTGATGGGCATTTGGGTTGATTCCAGGTCTTAGCCATTGTGAATTGAGCTTCAATAAACATTAAGGTGCAGACAGCTTTTTTGTTTGCCAATTTAATTTCCTTTGGTTAAATTCCATAGAGTGGGATGGTTGGGTTGTATGGTAGGATTATATTCAGGTCTCTGAGGACTCTCCAAACTGACTTCCATAGTGGCTTTACCAGTTTGCATTCCCACCAACAGTGGTTCTATTTTTGAAAGATAACCATTGCCTAAATAAAACCTATGCTTCAATGATAGGTGTCAGTGTGCGAAAATACCAACAGAACTTAGCTGTTTTGAACTGTAAGAAAGAATACTGAAAGTCTAACCTGCAGATCCAGATCTCTGTATCACTGACAAACACTAATGGTTCCCAGAGTGGGAGATTTTTATGAATAGAGTAGGAAATCGTGTTTCCAGAACACTAACGTGTTTACTTACAAAGAGGGTCTACCTGACTCTGGTTCCTGCTAACATCGTGTGTGTGCCTGTGCCTGCAAATACACACGGTCTTTTCTGACAGTGAATGGAGCGCTGATGCTCACATTTAGAGTCTTTCTGACTTAAATTACATTGTCAGCACAAACCTCGATCTGAGGACATCTGCTTCTTGAATCTAAAACTAAGCTTAAGTTATAAGAGCTTTCAGTAGTATTCAGTATTTTGAGTAGACTATGAGAGGCAAATACGAGGACATTACTTTTTAATCAGGAATACTGTCTTCCAGACCCCTCACCTGCCACGTGAGAGGGACTGCTTTGGCTTTGGAGCCAAGCTGGTGACCTGGATGTTCTTGGACATACGTATATCTGTACTTTCACTTCAACTGAAGCTGCATAGTAGAGTAGCCCCAAATTGGAAACAACCTAAATACCCTATTTTTTGGTCTCAAAATCTCTCTTTATGCTCTTAAAATTTATTGAGAATCCCAAAGCAGTTTTGCTTCTGTGGGTGGTATCTGTCAATCATATTAGCAAATAAAACTGTGGCTTTTAAAATATATTTACCAATTTTCTTTAAAAGCAGTCAGTGAGAAGAGTGGCATTGCTTCACACTTGGAAAATCTCATTAATGTCTGGATTAATGAAAGATGTGGGTTTTCTTTTTGCTTCAGGATTCCATCTCTTGTAATGTCACAAGTCAGGTGGTGCCTAAGGAACCCCTGTGCACTGCTGAAAGAATGGGAGGCCCAGAGGAAGGACAAGTACACCAGTAGTTTCTCCCATGCAGACCAATTGGAAGAGTCTCAAGGACCTCCAGGGGTTCCCAAGCCCTACTGTGCTGCCCTGTGCTACTGGGTTCTTGTGTGACCTGCATGAGAGTCAAATGACAGAGTGCCATACACCCTGAAAACCATGTGTATGTGGGTCTCAACCGTACATCTTGATACATTTTTATGTGGGTTCTTGCCACTCAGAAAAGTTTCCAAATATATATAAAACACAATAGGAAAAACTAAAATAAAGCTTAAATATCAGACCACTTCTTACATTACTACTTAATGAACTCAAAGAGGTCAGCATCGCAGCTTCTCAAAGAACCAATGAACTAGTTAAGTTTCCTGCTGGAATCTAACAGTGTAAAAACAGACCTGTGTGTTCAGAGACCAAAGAGAGACCCATCAGCTCCCAAACTGGGAAGCCAGGAGAGGAAGCTGAAGCTGTAGCAGGGAGTGGGATACCTGTCTTAATTTCTCTTGCACAGAGAAAGCCACCTGACTGCTTTACAAAATTGGCCATGGGACAACCTGGAGACCCGTGTTTTTCCTCAAACAGAAGCCTCGATTCTGCTGAGAACTTAGGAAACTATTCCTCTGAGATGCGCAAGTTCTGTATCCTGAAGTCTGGCAGAGATGACCTCAGCCTGGAGAATACGATGGGGAATGCATTTCAGCTGCCATTCAAAACGAGCACGCAATGAGGAATTTTAGGGAAACACGAAACAGAGCCAACACCTTTCTCCATGTAAAACTGCCTGTTGTGAGGACTGGGTGTGAGTTCTCACTTTGTGTACTTTGAAATGAGCGTGACTGCGGCGTGGTCGTTAGAGACGTCGGTGCTGTGTGTAGCACTGCAGCTTGTCCCTGGTGGCAGCAGTTCGCGGGACCAGCGCTCACTGAGGTCCCTGCCACAGTCAGCCCAGGCGTGACAAGAGGACGAGCATAGTGGGAGTGCAGGTGGCAGAGGCCACGTTCCTGGTGGCAGGGTTTGCGCCTCCGAGATGGCACAGGTGGCCCTGGGTGCCCTGTGGGCATCGAGCCCCACTGGCTGCCTGTGATTTAACACTGAAGGGAAATGCGTGACATTCGAAAAGCTTCTATTAGAACCAAGTTAGTGTGCGAAAGGTTAAACCTTCCAAGTAGCCAGCAAGCGCTGGCCAGTTGTTTAAAGGGTTTCTATTGTTTCTGCTGCTGTAAAGCAAACGAACTTATGAATCAAATCGACCATAAAGCATTTAAAGAATGAAAACAATAAGGAATATGGCAAAGTAATGACTAAAATTCTGTCTTGAACTTGAGTAGTCACTGCATGCCTGTAATCTCTTTTCTGGTGAGCAGTGAAGTTTTACCTTTCATTTGATTGAAACCCCCAGGATTCTGGCAACTCCTTCAAAATATGTAGTAACACTCCAAGACACTAAATTACACCTGTGAGCTTAAGGCAGCAAAAATAATTTACTGACCTTATCCACCCCTTCAGTTGCAGCTCGCTCTTTACTGTATATTTCCTGCCCGGCCAGTGTGGGGAGAGTCGTGTTTTACTTCTGAGTCTCTCCTCCACTCTCTCCCACCTCATTTCCCCTCGGTGTAACCGAATACTTTCAGCAACTGGAGGCCCAAACAGTCTTGTTAACTTAAAAGTTTGCCTGCAGATTTATTGAGCCGGCGGAGTTAAACAGGGCAAGTGTTGATCAACACCTCTCAGGTATTTCTTTAATTATTGGCCTGGCATCTCTGGGGCCTAATAAAAAATCTGCACTGTGAGTTAGTAATAAAGTCAGTATTTTATTTATTTAGTATTTACTTATTTATTTATTGCAGGACAGCATTTTTGTTGTTGTTGTTGTTGTTTTTGGTTTTCTTTTCCCTAAGGGGAGGCACTACCTTCTGCCATAAATTGTAGCTATAGCCTTGATAATACTGTGGTTGGACAATAAAGTCTCAAGGGCTACTCACTGAAAGAGATTAAACTGTAATTAAGCTACGCCATGAGTAAGGAGAGACAGAAAAAAAGAAAAAAATTGTGGTTTTCATAAAGCAGAAAAGAAATGCATTGACTGGTGTTTACAGCCCAGAGACCTTTTTTTTTTTTTTTTTTTTTTTTGCCTTTCTTGACTACAAAACAGTCTTATTTTTAGCCAGCCAAGGTTTCTGCAGAAATGCCATATCAATCCCACAGTTCTGTTCTCTGCAGTAATTGCACTAAGCTGGTCCCGAATCAGCAGTAAGTAACTGAAGGCAGGGGACACATTTCTCAAACACACAGTGCCGATGAAATTTGCCATAACACTATGAATTATGTCCACTGCCTGCGTGAAGTTCCACCTAATGGGAAAAAGAAGTTAACTAGATCTTAATTGAACATACAGCTACATAATATCCTTTTGTTTAGGCTCAAAAATGGATTTTTTTAAACCTCCTTATCAGCGCAGCTATTAAATATTGTGGCTCTCCGGCTATCAGTCTCCGATCAGCACAGTTAGTGCATTTTACCTTCCAAGGAAGTGCACTTTGAGCCAGCTGGAGCACGAGAAATGTAGGAGCTGGAGAAAGTCGTAATTGAAACAGGCGACTGCCTCGGCACAGACAGGAAATAAAAGGAAGACTGGCCCTCCAACGGATTAAATTAGATGTTTCAAATTCAGACAGTATCAGGAAAAAGAAGACTTATGTTAGAGGGGAAAAAGGTAACAGTAAGTTCATTCAGCTGGGTGCCCCTCCTCCTCTCATAACACATGTTTTTGCTGGAATCTCACCGTGCCGCCCTGTAGGGCAGACTCGCTGGCCTCCCTCCTTCCAAACAACGGCTGGGCAGGTCCCTGTGTTAATGTCACACTATCCCTTCCCTCCCGCCTGCCCTCTCCCTTTCAGAGGCCTTTGGTATTCTGTTTCCATAAATTAGGCGTGAAATTATGTTGGGCTGAGGATACATGATTTCAGCTGTTTTATAGTTGGAAAGGAAAATCTTTTAGACCTAAAGCAAAAACATTTTTTAAATATACTTCCTGCCTATTAGTTTGAGATATGCTTATTATAGAAAATGCTTACTTTGTAGAATTTTTTTCTTCCTTTTTGATCTCACAGAGTTCTGTCTTGTCCTTTAGTTCAAGGAACATTTATTGAGTGCCGACTATATACAGGGCCCTGGGCTAACTACTGGTGTCTCTACATATTTGTATGTTCTTTGAGACAGTGTTGATTTCTGTACAGTTCCAATTCTTACGTATAGGCTTATACCTTTGTTCAGGGATTTTAGGGAGCAGTTTTTATGTGTACTGAAATTGTCAGGTTTTTTTCCCCCCATTTATGTGGAACTGCGTGCGTCTCAGTTTTGTGATTTAAGCAAATATGGCCCTAATGGCTTAAATGTCCAATTCCAAAGTTTGTTCCTGGCAATGCCGAGACGCTGCTTTTTAAGGTTAGTGCCTGTCTTGGCATGGCAGCATCCAGTGTCATTTGTGTCTGAGGGGTGAGGTGTTCTCTAGAACACACCGCAGAATTCAACAAGCTTAGAACTTCTCCGTTGTCCCCGCGTGCAAGCGTCTCATCTGCCCACTGCAGCGGACAGCCAGGATTCCAGGCGAGCAGGTTGCAAATGCACAAGGCGCAGTCCTGGAGAAATGTGACCCCGGGACTGCCAGCCACACCTGGGCCTCATTTACTCAGGTGTGCTCGCGGCTTCGGCTTCTTGAATTAAGCCCTGGGAAAATTCCCATGCAAACATCTGCTCCGTTTGCCTGCCTCTCGGATGGGAGTGAGGAGGGGCGGGGAGTGCATCCTGTGAGTGGGTTCTGCATGGAAAACGTGTGGGTTGCTTCCACTCCAGCTGGACAGCTTTACACAGCCGTAAACCTTTACTGCTGCCTTAAGGTTCTACTCAGAGGGTATGGATCTGTAACATTCAGGGCCCGGCAAGACTGCTCCTATCTACTGAGGAGCTACCAGGATCGGCAACGTGAACGGCAGCAAAACTGTGTGCTCAGTATCTGTAAAGAGCAGAGCTGGTACATTCAGGACTCGGCGGAACACGCTGGAGGTGTGTGCCTGTGCCCACCCCCTGGCCACCGTGCAGCGCTTCCTCCGAGAAAGGGGACGTCTGCATGCCTGAAAGGCCACTGCAGCGTGGGCCTCAGAGCATCAGGACATCCACAGAGACTGATTTCTAAGCGCAGGGCTGGCTGATCTGACCACTGGGTCTCCCAGTCGAGGTTGTACTGTCCCAGGGAGTGCTTGGGAGCAGATGGTGTCCCTGCAGCACCGCTGTCTGGGAGCAAGGGTGAAGAGACGGCTGCCCCTGCCCAGATCTGTCGCAGCCGCAGCCCTCGGGGCACACCCTGCATGCCCCAGCCACCCCCCAGCTCCTGTCTGCAGCAGGTGCTTCCCAGGGGTTTGCTCCAGCACCTGGGGATCCTGGCTGTGACCCTGCTGGTGGAGGCCCAGGCCTCTGGGTGTGCATTCACACACAGAACCCCCTCTGCTGGCTGCAGCTTCTGGTATGGCCAGGCCTGGGGCCTGGGGATGGTGGTGTTGTACCCTGCGGAAGTGGGCACTGGCAGGACACCCAGAGAGGGCATCTCCTTTTGGCCTCACAGCAGCGCTCCCAAGAAAAGTGGTCATCATCTCGCGCTTCCTGCAAGTGAGTGAACAGAGACTTGGACAGTTTAAGGAATGCCCGTATCAGTGCAGCCTGTATTTAAAGTTGCTAGGAGTCACTCCCAGAATTGTCACGTTGAAAGCCTCTTGCCATGCGTCACATTGCTTAACCAGACCTGGCTGACTCTGAAAGTTGGTTTCATTTCAGAGGCCAGCCACTGAGTGGGCATCCCCAGGCAGCCCCAGTGAAGGTGGGAGGGAGGGAGGTGAAGGTCAGCCCCAAGTGCGGGAACGTTTGGTCACTCTCCTCTCCTCTGGCTGCCGACCCTCCTTCCTAAAGCAAAATTCAGGATCTCTGAGATCATCTCAACCAGTGATTTTTACCTAAAAAAAATGACACTAAGGTGTTAATGACCTTGTAGCTTAACCCTTGGAGAGCTTGTTAATCGAAATAATCTCCAGCTGGTAGAAATAGATGAGGCGCCATTTGAAGTACTGGATGGGTTTTCTTCCTATTCAAAGAGGGAACCCTCAAACTGGCAAATCGAGGAATGAAGGAGATAACCTTAAAGTCAACAGTTTAGCATGAAAAGCATAGCATAGACATGTATCCAAGAATCACCTTTCTGGGAGTCTCTCTCCAGCCCCAGCTCCCCAGCCAATTTCTCCTTTCCATGTTAGGGTCACGTGACTTCTGTTCTGGACTGTGACAGAGTTGGGAAGGAGAACAAGAGCCCTCCTGCCTTCTGTGTTCTATTTTGATAGTAATGGAGCCCTTCAGACTTAAAAGCACAGCTCGATCATCGTTTTCCTATATTTTTATAAAAGGACTCCCATTGGAGGTATCACAATTAGAAAGTGAAATCTAGACCGGAGGAAAGGAGCTGCAGCGCACTCGGGCTGGGAGCCGTGGGACACCTCACCCTGTCTCAGACTGGCTGCTGGAGGTGCGTGCGTCTCAACCCCTGCGCCTGCCCCTCGCTCCTCCCACTGGGGAGTAAGTGTGATCAACCTGCAGTGTTAGAATCCATTTTTAATTTTCTGCAGACGGAGGGGAAGAAGGAGGGACGCAGACTGTCCTGCTGCGGGAGGGGCTGGGCCCGGGCCCCCACCCTGCACCTGCTCTCTTCACTGCCTGTCCCCATTCCTCCTCCTCCTGCTGGCTCCCATCCCTTCTGTCCCTCATCATTGACCTGCAAGATGTCCTGGGGCTTGGTAGGAGTAAAGGTTTTTAAAAGCTTGTTTTTACAAAATGAGCAGTGGTGATTGAAATGCCTCTTTGCTGGCTCATAAAGTACTGGCTGAGCCCAAAACACCGTGCGCATGACAAAAGTTAATGTAGGGCTTTCTGAGCTATTTGTGCCCGGCTTCCTGCCTTCCTAAATTCCTATGGCTGCTTCCCATAAGTCAGAGGCATGTTTTGAAGCAAGCAGAATGCAGGTTTGTGTTGCCACTGATGTGTCACAGCCTGCAGTTCACACCCCCAGCGTAGGTGTCAGCAAACTGTCTCGTACTCTCCAACGGTGCACGGTGCCAAAACCAGAAAATGGGATCTGGTTGCAAGGAGGGCGCTGGCGAAGCCGAGCTCCACAGAGCTGGGTTCTGTGGATACCGAGGGGACGTCCTCCCAGAGGGCTCCCAGACTCCCCAGACTCCAAGGGAAGGGACGCTTCCTGTGGACAGCGGTGGGATGCTGGCTCCAGGGAGGTGTTGAAGCCCCTGATCTATAGGAGGCTCCTCACGCACATTCCAGCTGCAGGAAAGGCTGGGTGCTGTCCCAGAGCCTCCCACACAGACGCTCGGTGGTTCTACAGGTTCTGCCCTTAGTCCCCAGCAAAAACTAAGCACAGAAACATTATCGTCATGCGTCTTTTACAAGTCTGGATTCTTTTAAAACTGCCCATTACAGTCACTTATGTGACAGTGGTGACACAGCGTGGAGCTGCATTCTGCAATGGTAACTGCTCAATCCTTAAGGCGTTTCTCTTAAGATGGAAGCATGTGTGTGCGTCCGTCTGGACGCCGAACAATTAGAAGTAAACTCGTAAATCAAAACCTAGGCAAGGTTGACTTTCAATAGCCAGTCACACTTACAGAAATTTCTAGAATTACAGAATGAATGCTTGTCTGAACCTGGTCCCAACTGAGATGGAAACGAACCCGGGGAAAACGTGAGCACTCTGTGTCCTTTCACTGCTTTCTTAGGAACTGCAGGAGGGTGTTTTGCAGGAGTGCTTTTGAGCATATAAAACCAGGAAATAACTAAGTGACATTCCTAGCCTTAGACCAGAAAAAGTGAGTCAGAGACCAAGCCAGTGAGAGCTCCCCGCCTGTCATTGCGGCACGAGTGCCTGGACACGTTAGCAGCTCTGTGCTGGTATGCGCCAAAGCTGGAGTCCCCCGGTGGTCACAGGGCCCTCAGTCGCACAGCTTCCCCTGGATTCTGTGTGAAAGGTGTCGCTTGGAGCAGAACTGCAGAAAATCCGCTCTGGAACCACGCTCCTGGGTTCCGGAGCTGGCGCTGCCACTTCCCAGCTCTGCAGTGCCGCGCCAGTCCGTCAGGTTCTTTGTGCCTGGATTTCTCCCTGCACAAAATGAGCACAATGAGAGTGCTTACTTCACGGGGTGCCAGTGAGGAGGCAAACACAGGGATGGATGTCAGATGCTCGAAGCTGTGAAAGCTTCCCAGTGGATCTGTGATGGCAGTGAGGACGACAGCGTTGACCTGCACTTGACGCCATGTTCTTGTATCACACAAATCAGAACCTCACAAACTGCTTCCTCAAAAAGCAGCTGTCATCGCATAGACAGTGGGCACAGAGGCAAGTCTGTTGTAATATTTGGGACCTAAACTACAGAGGGAAGTGGAAGCATTCTTTCTCCTTTCTTATCCCATGTGACATTGGCCAGCTACCCCTGTGCTTTCATCGTCACTGCTCTGACGTTTACGCCGTCCTTCAGCCGGGCACTCATCTGTGTGCAGTGACACCACTGGTCCCCGGTCGGGAGCCGTGTGACTCGACGTCCATCCTCAGGAGCAGAATGGCCTTCTTCCACGTGAGTGTGAGTGAGCGTCGAGAATCCCTGCACATCCCTGCAGTGAGAGAGCAGTGCCGAGGCAGGGAGAGCCCTGTTCTCTGCTCGCCACAAACACCAAGTGAGCGTCTGCATGGAAAACAGCAAATTTGTGTTTTATGTTTGTTATTTTTAATTGAAGTGAGGGAGCAAGTCAGTAAATTGTCATGCGGCAAAGGAACACATACACATAGGAGTTAAATATTTCAAAACTGAAATAAAATTTGAGGGTTGTGATTTGAGAAGTTATATTATCCCAAAGAAATTTTCCCAAACAACATCAAATCTGAAACCCCAAACATGGTTGATTGTTAAGAGCATTTGGGGAGCTTTATAAAATTACAGGTTCCTAGACCCCTCTCCTGCTTACCTAATTGCAATCTGCAGGAACAAGGCCTGAGAATTTGTATTTTTTTAAAGCACCACAAGGGATTCAAAATACACACAGTAAGAGTGTGGTGTATAAACAGGGTCAGCTTCATTTTTCGTTCTATTTTTTTTTTAAGATCTATCTTCCCTTTATACTTTTTTCCCTACACATCTTCCTGCGTAAGATCAAGTGGCCAGAGACCCCCGTTTTCTGTGCACCCACAAGGAGGACCTTGAGGCTCAGTGGCCTTCCAGAACCAGCACTCCAGGTCTGTTCTTCATGGCCCTGCTGGGACCTGTGATGATTGTCATAGAGATCTGATGGATAGAGAAAGAGGGGGACTGGCCAGGCCATGTCCTCGGCCCCTGTTGCTCCTCTGGCCGTTGGTTCCATCCTGAGTGTGCTGAAGGGCGAGGACACTCTGAGTGAATGCGCTGCTCTCAGAATGTGGACGTCTAGCTGTGTACGTTCCTTATATCATAAAGTGCATTCCGCCGCGGAAGCAGTTCACGTGAACTTGATCTTTAAATTTTAATTGGATTCAAGGCAGTTCCTACTGATTGGTCCATGTATCACTGCCTGGGTATTTTTAAATGTGTAAATTTTCTTTCTTTTTTTTTAATTAAGATTTATTTATTTATTTGAAAGGCAGAGCTACAGAGAGACAGAGGCAGAGAGAGAGAGAGCGAGCAAGGTCTTCCATCCGCTGGCTCACTCCCCAAATGGCCGCAACCGCTGGAGCAGCACTGATCCAAAGCCAGGAGCCAGGAGCTTCCTCTGGGTCTCCGATATGGGTGTAGGGGTTCAAGGACTTGGGCCATCTTCTACTGTTTTCCCAGGCCGTAGCAGAGATCTGGATTGGAAGTGGAGCAGCCAAGACTCGAACCGGCGCCCATATGGGATGCTGGCACTGCAGGCGTCATCTTTACCCAGTATGCCACAGTGCTGGCCCCGAATGTGTAAATTTTCATTCTACTTTTAATTGTTCTGTAATAAGGAAATATAATGTATGAGGTATGTGTAGATTCTCTTATAATTAGTTTAAATATCTTTTTTTCTTAAAGATCTTTGCCTCTTTTTTCCTAAGAGTTTCATTTTTTTACTTTTATAGACTTATTTGAAAGGCAGAGTGATGGGGGGGAGGGGAGAGGAATAGTGGGGGGGGGGAGTGAGTCGAGGAAGGTGTGGGGGGGGAGAGAATCTTCCATCTTTTGGTTCACTCTCAAATGCCCACGATAGCTGGGGCTAGAACAGGCAGAAGCAAGGAGCCAGGAACTCCATCCAGGTCTCCCACGTGGGTGGCAGGAACCCAGGTACTTCAGCCATCTTCTGCTGCCTCCCAGGTAGGTTAACAGAGAGCTGGGTCCGAAGCAGACCAACCAGGACTTGCATGGGCTCTCTGATAAAAGATGTTGGTGTGACAAGTGACATCTTAACCCTCTGTACTGCAACACCAGCACCATTTTTTAATTTAAACATCTTTATGCATTTATGTAATTTTGATGCCTTAAAGGTTGGTGCCTTATAGAAATACTCTGAATTCCATAAAACACAAAGTCTGCCTCAGAGTTCAGAGTCTTTGGTAGGCATATAGAAATCTGAAAATGCATTCATTGTAGACCATTTAGTGATATTGTTAACATCTGAATACATGTAATCTAGATTGGGACATTTTCAACTCCTTTTCAAATTTTCAAAGACATGTCATTCTAGGAGTGAGAATGACATGTCCTAAATGTACATATATACGCATACATGTATGCAAACATATATAAAGATATGTGTATAGATACCAACCTATAAAATGATTTTCAGGCTATTGTTGATCTTCAGAGTTGATAGGAAGTTTTGAAAATGATGTTTTTTGTTTTTTGTTTTTTTTGACAGGCAGAGTTAGACAGTGAGAGAGAGAGAGACGGAGAGAAAGGTCTTCCTTTTTCCGTTGGTTCACCCCCACAAGTGGCCGCTACGGCTGGTGCGTTGCGGCCTGTGACTGTGCTGATCCGAAGCCAGGAGCCAGGTGCTTCCTCCTGGTCTCCCATGGGGTGCAGGGCCTAAGCACCTGGGCCATCCTCCACTGCACTCCCGGGCCACAACAGAGAGCTGGACTGGAAGAGGAGCAACCAGGACAGAATGATGTTTGTTTATTTTTTTTTTAAGATTTATTTTATTTATTTGAAAGAGTTACACAGAGAGGTAGAGACAGAGAGAGAGAGGTCTTCCATCTGCTGGCTCACTTCCTAGATGGCTGCAATGGCCAGAGCTGCGCCAATCCGAAGCCAGGAGCCAGGAGCTTCTTCCAGGTCTCCCACATGGGTGGAGAAGCCCTAGCGCTTGGGCTATCTTGTACTGCTTTTCCAGGCCCTAGCAGAGAGCTGTATCAGAAGAGGAGCAGCCGGGACTACAACCGGCACCCATATGGGATGCCGGTGCTTCGGGCCAGGGCTTTAACCCACTGCGCCACAGCACCGGCCCTGAAAATGGTGTTTAATCATCTGTTTGATCCAGGAAAACAATATTAATCCTATTCTTCTATGAGGTCAAACAGAGGCCACGTTCTTCTAGGGCTTTTGCATTTCCTGCAGCTTCTCCTGGGCACCAGATTTGACCTTGAATTCTGTCCTTAGACCTAGAACTGTTATAGTTGGCCATTCCATGATTGCAAACACTCAGGTCTCCATAAAATACAAGTTTCCTTGCCCTGTGATTTTTGCTGACATGTGTATGTCTTTGTTTATTTAAACATTTCCCCCACCTCAGCAGTTTATGTGGAATGACAGATTTCCAAGTTTTTCTCTCAAGGAAATGGTTGTAGAAAATATCTTAGATTGAGAAATCCTCCGGGTCAATATAAAGAAATAGAATTGAGCATGTGATGTAGTTGTAGAAACATCTGTAAATTTATCATAAAGAAAGAACCTGCTGGGTTTTGGTGTATCACTGAACGGCTGGCAAATCCTTTCTCAGACATTAGGAGAAGTTTCTAGCTGCTGTATTTTGTTGTTGTCTCTCGTTAAACATGCCTTCATGGGCCAATGGTCTACTGTTCCACCTTTTGTTTAGAAGTATCCCTCTCTGGCCCTTGTCCATTGTAAACCAAACCATTCCCATGTAAGCCTGACAGTCTGGAGACTCTGTCCTGCTAGACCCAAGCATCTCTTCATTTTTGGTCCCAGTCTGTCAAAGTTTCTGCCCCTTTAAGTCTTGGACATTTGGGAGATGCTCTGAGACTTGAGATATACTGGCTGAGAATTTGTGTACCTTCAAGAATATGAAGTAAAATGAGAATCCCAGAACCCAGGTGACCATAAAATTGCCCAGCATGAAGGGAAAGGACAGTAATTATCCCCAGGGGGACATTCACATCCTTTGGCATTTTAACTAGGAAGATTAGCTGCCTTCAGCCTACACTGTACCTGTCACCTCTCACGTGCGGCACCAGCCTTCACCCAGGGCGGGTGGGAGGCAACCAGGTGCCCTGGAGTTCACACCGTCACTTGACACAGGGCAGACTCAGCAAGTCTGTGGATATCCTAAGACCCTAAGTTGGACTTTCATTTCATGAACTTCTAGAAAGAAGCTTATAGTTTGGTACCCTGGTTCAGATCTAATAGAAAGATACATGGACATTTACCTGCATGTCTGGATTTCTTGTACGTGTGCTGATATCAGGCAGAACTGTGAAGCTCATCTTAACTCCTATCTGTGTCCTAGCACAGCCTCATGGGTTCCTAAAGCCAGCCAGGGTGGGAAATGCATCACAAATGCACAGTCTGACTGGGATGGAGTCTGCGATTACTCTAGAACACAGGACACCTAGGCTTCCATAGCGACCCAGGAAAATGCCCCCCAGTGCCCCTGGGGGGACCTGAAGAAGTTAATTGTTGAAACTGGAAGAGATCACTATTGAAGTGAGAGAGGATACTGAAAGGGCTTCAAGAAAGGGATGAAAATTAAAGATACAAGAAGTAGAAAATGTATTGAAGAGTGAAAGTATCTAATGAGAATCTCCTCATGAGAGGATTCAAAATGGAAGGGAATTATCAAGTGGATATTTCAGGAAAATGTCCCCGAAACAGAGACCATGAGTCTTGCGATGGCAGAGGCTGTGTGAGTGTTCAGGTCGGGAGAAGCACTAAAGGCCTCAGAATCTTAGCAGTGATGTTTAAGGACTTTTCATCTGAGATGTTACGCCCAGTCAGAATATTATCGACATTTCAAACATCGCCATTGTTAGAGTAATTATTGTTACTTTTCTGAGAAAGCTACCCGACACTCTACCACACTAAAAGCGAGGAATAAACCAGGAAAGAGAAAAACATAGTATTCAGGAGTAGGAGCTGCAACACAGAGGGTAGGGGGTTTTCAGGAAGACAGCAGAGGAGCTTCCAGGACGAGAACAGCAGCAGGTCCAAGTGCAAGTCCAACAACCAGTGTCGAACGTGGAGGGCATCAGGGGAGAGGGCTTTGGCGAGTGGGGGATGGGATGGGAGGAGCTCAGGGAGCTCACTGTTTGAGGGCATGGGAAATTATACTGAGATACATTGTGTGGGTGTTGGAATTGGAGTGGCTACACGGAGAAAACTAATCAAATGAAAAAACAAACCAAGAGTTATTAAGTCTTGTGGGGAGAGGGGTCAGGTTTTTAAATGAAGGGACAAAATTATGGTGCACTGGTTGATTGAGTGAATAATATTTATCTAGAATTTAACAGTGGCTATCTATGAATATAGATTGAACCAAAATAGAGAAATAATTGTAGAGAGGAAATGAGACTTTTCAAAAGCAATGTAAATATGCAAAAACTCCTTTGGTGCTGCAGTAGGAAGTCAACAGTTTACTCAGGAAGTAACAGGACAGACACGCCCTGCAGCAAAATCTCAGACATGTGGAAAGGGCACCGGCGTCCCATGTGGGTGCCAGTTCGAGTCCCGGCTTCTCCACTTCCGATCCAGCTCCCTGCTAATGCACCTAGGGAAGCAGTAGATGGCCCAGGTCCTTGGCCCCTGCACCAGCGTGGGAGACCCAGAAGAAGCTCCTGGCTCCTGGCTTCAGATCTGTCCAGCTCCGGTCACTGTGGCCATTTGGGGAGTGAACCGGGGGATGGAAGATCTCTCTCTCTCTCTCTCTCTCTCTCTGTCTCTGTCTCTACCCCTATCTGTAACTCTTTCAAATAAATAAAATATAAATAAAATAAACTTTAAAAAGGGGGGGGGGGCGACTCTGGAGGGCCTGAGGGGGAAGGGCCGGGAACCAGGGATTTCTGGGTTTTGTGGTAAGTCTTTTCACATGATTTTACTTTCTGTATTATTCACATGTAATATTTTGATTAGTTTAAAAGCAATTTAAAAGCCAGCATACTTTAATCATGTGTTGTAGACAGTAGTAAGGATAAAAAATATGTTTAACTTCCATATTTTCTGCAAACACAAAGGTATTCGTTGTGTTTCAGGAACAGAAAATAAGATGCTAATTTACCTGGAGAAAGAAAATGAAAGAGAAACCAATTGTTTTTTCTCTCTCTCTCTCTTTTTTTAAGATTGATTTATTTATTTGAAGGGCAGAGTTACAGAGAAGCAGAGGCAGAAAGAGAGGTCTTCCATCTGCTGGTTCACTCCCTAGAAGGCCGCAGTGGCCAGAGCTAGGCTGATCTCAAGCCAGGAACCAGGAGTTTCCTTCAGGTCTCCCACGTGGGTACAGGGGCCCAAGGACTTGGGCCATCTTCTACTGCTTTCCCAGGCCATAGCAGAGAGCTGGATCAAAAGTAGAGCAGCCGGGTGCACGTAAGGGATGCCAGCACTTATGGTGGCGGCTTTACCTGCTACACCACAACACTGGCTCCTAAGCCAACTGCTTTCTGATTGTTGCTTAAAACAAATTCCCCCAAATCTAGAGGCTGTAAGCCACATGGCTGTGGATGGAATTGAGGCTCCAGCTCCTGACGTGGTTTGGAGATGGGCGCTCTGGGGGATGACTGGATTTGTATGTGGTCCTGAGAGTAGGGCCCCCCAATGAGGAGGCTGACACACCAGTGATCTGCTCTGAACCCCGCCAGGGGAGGACAAGGTGAGGAGGCAGCCACACCAGAAAATGAAGATGCTGGCACTGTGATCTTGGAATTTTGACCTCCAGAACTATGAGAAAATAAGTTGTGTTTCAGACAGCAGGATGAGGTATCTATCATTTTTACGTCTCTGCAAGTCGAAAGTCCAGGTGGATCTTACAGGCGGAAATCACGGCTCAGCAGAGCTGCCTCCCTTGAAGGCTCTGAGGGAGAATCTGGCTTTCCCAGCCTCCCGAGGCTACTCACATTCCTTGGCTTGTGGCCCCTTCCTCCATCTACAGAGCCCACCGCCATCCTCTGCTGTGGTCATCACTCACCTGTCCCTCCTGCTGGGAGGCCTTTTCAGGCTGCCACAAAGAGGGAAGGGAGGCAGGAGCTTGTCTCGCTGAATCTCAGTGTCAGGATTGCGCTCAGATGAAAATCCAAGTTTGATTTCCATTATAACTACTACTGAAAGCCTTAATATTTTGGAAAATTTTGAAACTTCATACAGAATTTGCCCTGTGAAATTATTAGAGTAAGCCAATGGCAGTTAGGACCTTAGCTGCCAGAGACAAACCACTCGAATTTGGAAACTAGCTCCATTACTGTCTATGGAGAACTGGGTAAGTTACTTAGGTTTGCTCATTTGTAAAACAGAAAATAGGATGTACCTGCCTCATCAGGGTGTTGTGAAAGCATGGCTGACTGACATGTGAGGGTCAGTAACTGTGCACTCTGTTCATTGCTGCTAATCCTGGCTCTTCCACTGATTTGTCTTGTTTAATCTGAAGCCTGAAAGTTTACTCCTGAGCTGCCCCACTAGACTGAGGCCATTTATGTATGGAATTGTCCAGCAAGCAGAATTGGTGAGCTTATTGGCAAAGCAAGGTCTTCTAGATGACCTTGAACAAAAGAAACATTTTATGAAAACTAATAAGAACTTCAGTAGTAGTAAATGTAAATTCACATTTAAGAACAGAAGATTGTGTTGTTATAAATGTGACTGGATCACAAATAATTTTTATGTTAGACACTAATAAATATAAGTGTGGTGTTTTTCAGACAGGATTGAGATTCTGTGCTGCTTTTTAAATTGTGAGCATAATATTTAGTTATATTATCAGCAGTAAGACACAAGTAGAAAACAATTTCTTCCTCCAGTTATGTCTTACTTGAATAATAAAGAATTTTACTGATCTTTGTCCTGGTTCCTAGGAAGGAGACGAAAAAAATCCTTGGGATTTCTTCCGTAGTAGGAGTGTCTCTGTTCTCCATGGTGGACCCCTGGATGGTTTCAGCTTGGTGCCAGGCATGCAAAGAGAACCTGCAGGCTTAGTGGGTCACAGCGTGGAGCCATGTGAGGTCAGCCCCACCCCCTAGCAATTGAGTTTAACCACATGTTCCAATCAATCATGCCTCGGTAATGAAACCCTGATAGAAACTTTGACGTGATGCATGGTGCTGCCTCATGGTTGGTGCACACAGAGATGTGGTAGGAGGGCGATCTGTCTGGAGCACACACAAGCCTTCCCTGCGGAACCCTCCCAGACTGTGCCCTACTGTCCTGAGCTGTATTCTTTGTAATAAAACTGTCATCGTACATGTAGCACATTCCTGAGTTCTCTGAGTCATTCTAGTGAATTATCGACCTGAGAGGGTCACAGGGGCCCCAGGATTTGTGGCCAGTTGGTTAAAAGTGCAGGTGGCTTCTGGCCCCTTGACTTTGTGGCTGGTGCCCAGAGTGGAGGCTGGCTTGATGGGGAGTCTGCCTTGTAATCTGTGTCTTGGACACTGACTTGTGCGGCTAGCATCAGAACTGCCTTGTAGCACTGCCCGAGCGCATCGCGGGCAGTGAACGGCCATTCAGAAATGTACAGCAGTTCATTAAGATCAAGTGCATGGTGCGGGGAAGGGTGAAGTGGGTTACCTAAGTTACGGAGTGCTAAGTTCCATGAGCAGCACGGGAGCCCAATGCCAGCATCTGAACTTGGAGACGTCTCGGAGATGGAAGGGCTGCCCTAAATTAAGAGTTCTGTAGGGAGGAGAATCCTGCGCGGGTCTCTGATTCTCTTCTCTGAAGGGACATGAGCGTCTTGTGCCAGCCCCACTGCTGCCCCTCCACCTCTGGTTAAATATCAAGTCTTCTGACATTCCTGCTCAGAAACCCTGGGATAGAGACCATGCCTGTGAACCTACTGCCGCCTGCTTCTTTGCAATGAGTAAAAGAAAGCCCCCAAATGAGACCGATCCTGTGCTGCTATCCCCTACACACACACACACACACACACTGTTTAATTTTAAGAAATTGAAGAAGCCAGTGTAGTGCACGGTATACATAAAGCATTCTTTATCTGTGTAATTCACTCTGGAGCCCTGGCGCCTGCCCCGTTTCTCCACCTCCCTGGTCTGAACTCTGGATCGCCCTCCCCACTGTGGCCTTGGTCGTCTCCTGGTCCCTGCCTCTGTCTCCCTTGCTTGTGACTCATGGTTTCCTCTCTGTGCCTGCTGCTGCCTTGCTTGCCAAGCCTTTCCTCATTGCCTGTTCTAACCTCTGTGCATTAATATTCCCATTTGACATCTGGGCGACTGAGAGAGAGGGTAAGCAACCTGCCAAGGTTGCATGGTGAGCCTGTGGCAGGGCTGGGCTCCTGCGCTGTCTGCCTCTGTGCACGGCTTTCTCCTGTCTCCCAGGCTGCCTCCCACCAACCCGGCCTCCCTCACCAGGTGTGACTCTGCAGGGCAGTCTGCTCCACACTCTGCTTTTAGAAATGATTCATCAGGCCCCAAAACTTCAGGGTTAAAAAGTCTACAAGAGTGTGTGTGTGTGTCCCACAAAAATACATTCCAAATACAATTCTCTTTTCACTTTACTCATTTCCAGCAGATTCTGAATGGTTTTAAGACTACGTCTGTTCTAGAGTCTGAATCCTCTGCTTGGTATCCAGGAAAATATCTCCACACCTTGTCCACATTAAAAACATTTCAAGTATTCAGGGCTGGCTCTCCTTCCATTCTCCTTCCTTGCCCTTTCTTCCTTTTGATCGAGAGTTTCCAGGTTAATTTTGTTGCCCCCCCCCCCCCCCCCGAAAGAGTCAAATCAACCAATGCTTAAAAAACAAATGCAAAGGACATTTCCAGGCCTGTTTTTCTTCCTTACTGTAAGAGTGAAATTCCTGTTAATGGCAGCAGGGATCTGAGGCCGATCGGAACGGCCCCCCGTGTTCCGAGATGGACTTATCACTTGGTTAGCAGCTGGATTTATGTGGAGGCTCGTTAAATAAAACAGCAGTGGCAGCTCCCTCCTGCTGGAGTACACTTGGGGGTGCAGTACCTGCATTCTCCAGTCTTGCTTGGTCTTTGATACTTTGTTTTATGTCTCTCTCATTTTTCTGACTGTTCTTAACATTCTTTGACCTCACGGTGCTTTTATTATTGTTTTTATGACTACTCTAAGAATGATAACTCAAGGGTCTGATTTATGTGATGGGAACTTGGCCAAGGGGGAGATTAGGGCATACCCCCAAACATGCAGTAAACGTTCAAGTCTATTAGCCTTTCGTCTTTACTGAGTGGGAAACTTCCATTTTGTTTAGCACACGTGAGGTTGGAGCGTCTAGAATAACTGCAGGTTGTGTTTGCTGGTGGGCCCACTCCAGTGGGTGCTCGAGCAAGTGGACTGGCAGGAGATATCTTAGTGCATCCATATCTCAGACATCACAAGTTGGTGATCAGTTCATTCGATTCCTCTATTTTTTTTTTTGACCATTAATAATCATTCTTGTGGTGTTTTATTTAATTTCCAATGTAATGACAATTTTAAACTTGATTAAAATGCCACAGATAATTGCCACGTGTTCTTAATTGTAATCGTTTCACTGTGTGACTGTCTCATTTGAGAGATGCCAGACTCCTGCTGTCTCAGTAAAAGCCGCTCTCCCAGGAGGCGGGCAGCTCTCAGCTTCTGCTGTGCTCAGTCGATAGGAAGAGCCCTGCCCAGTTCCTCCTCCTGGAAGCCCCGGAGCGGTTACCCACCAGCCCCAGAGTGGAGTTGGAATGCAGTCTGTCCGTGAGCCTGGGATGCTGAGGTCCCTCTCTGGCCCACAAAGCCTCTGCTCTGTGTGCCCTGGCCATGGACTGAGCCACGCTGTCCTGAGTCCCTGCACTTCAGTCCAGGAGGCTTGAGCCATTCTCTTGCTGGACTCTACTTCTGGCACTGCTCACCCTCGCCCTGGGCTCTGCACCAGTTGATGCCTTTGGCTGAGGTGTCTTTCTGGACCACCGTTTTCAGCCTCACTGAGGCCTGTGCTGTTGTTCTATTGTTTCACCTTGGTGGGGGCAGCCTGTGCCAGATAGGTAGTCTGGCCTTGAGCATCGCTAGAGGAACGTTCTGAGACTTCTGCGGTCTCCAGACTCTGATACGGCTCTGGCGGCACGCTGGAGTAGCGGCACGCTGGTTCAAGTGGGTTTCTCCGTCCTTTGCCACCGTCGCATCCAGCGTCTCCCTCATTAGCTGATATCTCAGCTTTGTGGCTCTGAGCCTTGCCTGCGGGACCCCTTCACCTCCGACTTCAGCACTTGCATGTTAAGCAGAGGTCACAGCCCTTCAGGAGCCCCCAGGGATGCACAGCTTGGTCCAGTCACCGGGGCAGACCGTAGCTGTGAAAGCGGCCATGGCCTGTTTGCAGTTGCACCTGCTGCTCCAGCATTGCCACTCCCAGTCAGGAAGTGGAGTCTCCTGCCTGGACTGCGGGAGGGCTTGTGACTGCCTCAAGAGAGACCGGGGCAGTGGCTGTGCTCAGCCAAGCTCGTGACAGGCAGTGCAGGGTTGCTTCCTTGTGAGGTTAGCCCACATGGAGAGGGCTGCATGGAAAGGACCTGGGGCTGCCAGCCGGCACTCAGCTCTCCAGACATGGGAGAGAGCCATCTTTCTAGTGAGTTCAGCCACCAGCCTCACTGTCTTCCAGGTCAGGCCCCAGACAACAACTCTGCCCAAACTGCCATCCTACAGAACTTGGGGTGGAAATCGGCCACTCAGCCACAGTGGCTGTAACATTCTCTGGAGGATGAGCCTCCACACACCTGCCTCACCAGGTGTGGGTCAGAGCTGTGCCCTGCACACATGCTATCCTCACATCACGCACCTGCCAGTGCCCCCAGCAGTGAAGCTGCCGGCCCCGCACACTGCTGAACGTGAGCTGGTGTATTTTTGTGGGGGACACACACACACTCTTGTAGACTTTTTAACCCTGAAGTTTTGGGGCCTGATGAATCATTTCTAAAAGCAGAGCGTGGAGCAGACTGCCCTGCAGAGTCGCACCTGGTGAGGGAGGCCGGGTTGGTGGGAGGCAGCCAGGGCTTCCTTGTCTGCTTCTCCCTGATAATGCCGGTCAGTACTGGCTCTGGGGAACATCTGGGGACTTCAGAGTGAACACGTCATTTCCCCTGGAGGTGTGCCTCCCGCAGAGCCACACTGTGCTGAGTTGTCGGCAGGTCTGACCCCGAGCCTGCACAGAGCAGAATGCAAGCAGCACTTCTGGGCCTCCCCCTCTCTGTTTTCCTCCTCACCGACTGGAAGTGAAGGTCTCTAGGCTCCCTGGGGACACAGAGATCCATTGGTTGACAAGACACAGAGACCACCTTTCAATACCCAGTGGGCTGGAGGAGCTGGGGCGGTGAGGAAGCTCCACTGGGTTGGAATTCTCCCTGGGGGCAGATGTTTGGCATTTGCCAGTTTCAGCTTGGGCCGTCTGCATCCCATATGGGGTTTAACAGTGCCTAGGTTCAAATCCTGGTTCGACTCTTGATTCCAGCTTACTGCTCGTGCTCACCCTGTAGGGCGGCAGGAGATGGCTCAAGTACTTCACCCCTGCCACCCACATGAAGACCTGGGTTGTGTTCTGAGAGCTTGGCTTTGGCCTGGTCCAGTCCTAGCTGTTGTGGGCATTTGAGGGGTGAAACAGCCAATGGAAGATACTCCCCTCCCACCCTTCCCCTTCCTCTCTAACTCTTTCTCTGCCTTTCAAAAAAATGCAGTAAAGAAGCAAACTTCAAACTTCTCCATCTAGCACTATAGCCACTAACCACGTGTGGCTATCAGGCACTTGAAATGCAGCTGTTCTAGGTTAGCTTAATGTGTTGTAAATGTGAAATACATGCTATTTAAAAGTGTGCCCCTCCCAAGAATGTAAAATATCTCGTTGATAATTATTTAAGTGTATTATAAGTTGAAATGATAATGTTTTTGGATATATTAAGTAACATTGTTGAAAGTCATTCAACCTATGTCTTTTCATTTTTCTGATGTGGCTATTAGAAAACACTTTTTAAAATCTCTGCTTATTTTCATCACATGCAAGGCAGAGCTAGAGAGAGAGAGAGAGAGAGAGAGAGAGATCTCCAATCTACTGGTCCCCTCCCCAGATGCCCATGACAGTCAGGGCTAAGGCAGGTTGAAGCCAGGAGCCCAGTCTCCACATGGGTAGCAGGGGTCCAAGCACTTGAACCATCTTCTGCTGCCTCCCAGAATGCACTAGCAGGAAGCTGGATCGGAAGTGGGACAACCAAGTCTCCCATTGGCATGTCAATATGGGACGCAGGTGACAACACCTGCCCCACAGAAAATTTAATATCAGTGTGTTTTTGGTGGACAGAGCCTTGTTAAGACATTGTGCCTTTAGGGCATGCATTACTGGAGCAAATACAGTCGTGCTATTCAAAAGCATACTGTTGCATGGTCTCAGAAACCAGTCCCCTAAAACATTCAGCTGTTTCGTTAGAAATTGGCTTTTCCAGAATGAGATGATATTCACATTGTTAAAATTTCAGAACTAAGCATTTTGAGCCCTAGTTTTTCTGTGCTGTCACTCAGAGGAAGTTCTGCAAAACACCATTGTGGCATCCAGTGAGCACAACTCAGGGAAGCAATGCAGCCTCTTGGTTCGATCTATTGCAACAGTGTATGACATATGGCCTCAGCTGATAAAATGATTTTTTTTCTTGCTACTTGTTAGGATTTTTTCTAACCCAACATCTGTAGCTTTTTTTTTAATACTTAATGCTAAAGATTTAGAGTGCAAATAAAAACATTTTAATCTTGTTTTTCAATTATGTGCCATCTGGACGTGTAATGGCCAGACAGAGAACTTAATGATTTATATCCGGAGCCCTGCTTGCCTAATATAGCTCTCGACTGGAATATCATAGCTCAACTTCTTGGGACTAGGAGGTATTACTGTGGCTTTATCCAGCACATTTTTATGTGAGCCTCACCTTATTACACCAAAAAGTCATCTTTTATGCTCTTCTAGAGAAAAATGTATGTCATAACCCAAATTATTTTATATTAGAGCAACTCTGGAATGCCCTCTGAGCAGGCTGTCTTCCCTCTGCGTGCCCTCTGAGCAGGCTGTCTTCCCTCTGCGTGCTCTCTGAGCAGGCTGTCTTCCCTCTGCGTGCTCTCTGAGCAGGCTGTCTTCCCTCTGCGTGCTCTCTGAGCAGCGCCGTCCAGCGAGTCCTGCGCTGCATTGTGTGGTTTGTGCCCTGCGCTGCGGTGGCTCAACCTGCAGATCTGCACTCGGGCAGAGGATGCAGCCAGTCTGCTCCACACGTCACACCGAGGAGACGTGTCCTCCCCAGTCTGGAGACCATGAACCATGCTCCACGGAAGCACTGGAGAGCGGCGTGTTCTTTTCTTTTCTGTAGTCTCTGGAGGTGGTGAGAGGTGGCCATCCTGGGACAGCAGTGAACCCAGACGTGTCCATCCCCCATCTGCTCCACCAGATGCCTCCACATCTCCTCGTTACATCCCTCTCTGTCCTAGGCTGTGCCCTGACCTCAGCCAGACCCAGCGCTGCTCTCTGCCTCCGGCCCAGTCTAGTCTCTCCTTTCTGTACCAGCCGGTCCTAGGGTCAGGCGTTCCCTGAGTGTCCTGGACAGGGCAAGTGGAGGGAGGGCTGGGAAGACACAGATTAATTTTTCTGGTCTCTGTCATGTACCGTTATTCTCAGAAAAAAAAAATAGCATAAGGGACATTATAAATAGCCTGCCTGTAACATATAACCACAGTCATTACAGCAGATTTAACTTCCTGATTGTTTGCTTATCTTCATGCCCTCACTAAAGCTGAGAGGTTCTCATGGATTTTTTTTTTCCACGCTGGCCCGTCTTGCCTAGCATCCTACACAAGATCGCGCATCCAGGGCTGGCGTAGGCCCCGGGGGACAGGACAGGGCCATATAAGCCCCCCAGGCTAACTTAACGTCCGAACATCTTTTCTGTCCTTAACACCCAGGCGCTCGAGGCCTTCAGTGTGCATCGTTGAGGCTCGTTGACCTGGGCGAGAGAGCCAGTCATCAGTCATCAGATTCCTGTATTCTGTGCACTTTTCCGTAGTCATAAAACTGCCACCTCTCCAAGTGGCCAAGTTGTGTTCCTCCCAGAAGCTTTATCATTATCTATATAAAAACATCACAGCTGCTCTTCCAGGACCAGGAGAAACTAACATAATGCAATATGCATTTCTATGATTTTGACAAGCAAGCTTTATTCAGATGTGGTAGTCCAAAGAGTAAGACATTGGTCCCTCTTTTTGGATATATGGATCCTGACTTCAATATTTAGCGTTCGTCTGATATTTACTGAGTTGGACATTAGGAATATAATGGTCAAGAAAGCACTATGCTTGCTTCAGGGGACGTGTAGCTTTATGGGAACTACTCCCATAAACTCATAGACAGTTAAGATACTAGCATCCGGTAGGAGTTACACCAGCACCTGTGCAGACTCACAGGTGAGATTCTCGAGGGAAGGGATGCCAGAGAGCCCTGAGCTGAGTGATGCCGTCGTGTCTGGGATTTAAGGTTAGAGAATCTTGGGTCACAGTCCAGTTCCGCAGGTACTCCTCCAGTGAAAAGACGGTTCCTGACCTCTCCGATCCTCTTCTGCAGTGTTCTGCGGTGTAGACAGTGTGTGGGTGCGGGTAGCGCTTGGCACACTGCAGGCTTCTCGTGAAATTACTTTAGAAGTATTCTATTTCATTGTGGTCTACATTGCCATTTCACCCTGGTTCGTTCCTAATATTTTTCTTTGCCAAGATTAAGCTAAGCTCAGGAAGCTCTGAGAATCAGACAGGTTAGCCATGCGCCGCCATGGGGACCTGGGGTCTCTTGATACAAAGCGTTCATCCTCTGGGCGACACGCAGTTGTCTTTGATGTGATCCTGTTTGCTCTAAATTCAGATTTTATTGGTCCTAACAAAGTTGTCTTAAGGCTTGGACTTGAAAGATATTATTAGAAGTTGAATTTGGAGCTTTTATAGGCTTTGGAGAGATAATAAAAAAGTTACTGATTTGTCCTTGCTCAAATAGGAAAATTAATGTTTACAAAACTGGGATTTCAGCTTTCTTTGGTGATGTGTGACTCTTCCAGCCTGGGTTAGGTGTATTGGTTTGGGTGTTTTGTTTGTCTTCTTGTTTTTTAGAATACATGTAGCAGGGTCGTTTGCTAGAAATTTCTTTTGGGCTAAGTTGAAGTAAGGAAGTAAATGAAAGAATTGGACCAGATTCTGTGAGTCTGGAATAAACTGGGCCAAATTCTCTTTCCCCCCATGCAGTTTCAATAGAATTCCATTGAATTAATTTTACTCATAATAAAATCGGTTGTATTTCCAGCCTGCCCCAAGACTCTCGGATCCTTTTGATCCAAGCACAACAGCCCGTTGCTGTGCAGTCTATTGAAGTTGGCGGCGAGGCGCAGGCGCTGGGATTTGTGTTTGAAGTCTGCCTGTCCCACCCCTGCTCATCAGGATTTCTGGACAGCTGGGATTCTCTGAAAATCAGCTTTTGGCACCCCCTCTCCACTCTCCCCCCCTCAAAAGAAAGAGAAAAGGGAAAGTTTGTGGGATAAGACTGTGCCACTCCTAAGTTATTGTTCCTACAAAACTATAAAATTGTAAAAAGGGCCCCATGCCCATTCAGAATATTGGAATCTGGTGACTCATCTTTCAGTGCTAAGCTGAAAAGAAAGGAAGTTATGACCAGCAGGGCTCACTCCAAAGATATGCAGAGCGGGTGTTATTCTCCCAGCCAGAATCCACTAGGCTTCAAGTCCACGTGGAAGAGATACCACCCGGTCTGACATGAGGTGACCCAGCCTGAGGAAGGACAGCAGAGGGCACCAGGCCCTGGAGTGTGGCCGCCACCTGCGGAAACTGACACCCATGTGAGGCGGAGTGGTGGCCAAGCCCTCAAGGAGACTCTGTGGACCAGGGCTAGGCGCTCACGTCACAGCTGGAGTCGCACAGTCCCAGCAACCCAGCCCAGAGAGCAGACCCAGCAAGGGGCCGGAAGCTGAGTGACAGCACGGCCTGTGCAGGCGAGGAGTGGCGGACGCTGCAGGCGCACCATGAAGGCAGGGCTTGGGCAGGCAGGAAAGACCCCTGAGTGAGGGCCTCCTTGGTTCTCTGAAACAAGGGAACTGAGGTTTGATTGTTATAATTTATTTATTTGAAAGGCAGAGTGACAGAAGGGAAGGGAGAGACAGAGAGGGTCAGTCCCTACATACCTGCAACAGCTTGGGCTAAGCCAAACCAAAGCCAGGAATCCAGAACTCCATCCGGGTCTCCGATGTGGGTGGCAGGGGTCTGAGTATTGGGTCAGCATTCGCTGCTGCCCAGGAGCATTAGCGGGGAGCTGGATCGGAAGCGTGGCGTAGCCAAGACTCAAACTGGCGCTCCAGTGCGGGGTGCCGATGTCCCCAGTGGCAGCTTCGTCTGTAGTGCCCAGGCTGCTGTCTTCCCGTCCATTGGCAGAGACCTCCCCCCAGCCAGCAAGCTGCCATACGTGCCTTCTCCCATTCCTGCGTCTCACCAATCACATGGCTTTCCCACTGCAGACAGGGCCTGTGGGTTTGATGATCACAGATGGGTGTTTTTGTCCAGCTTACAGCAGTAGCAGAGAGAAACTCAACTTGCCACAGATGATTCCTCAAACCCAAACTGTGTTCTGAATGAGATGTGAAAGGAAAAAAGAAAAATCTGCTTCTGTTTTTTTTTTTTTTTAATTTAAATTCCATTTCCTTGGTGTGGTAGCTTTACATTGAGATGTGAAAAAAAAAAATGATTTGAGACAGATGCAGTGTGACAGTGTCTACCCCACGTCAGCCAGCCCCACGGGCTTTGTGCCTGTAAGTCCCATGTCTCAGTGGAGGCCCTCGGATGAAGTAGAAATGTCACCTGAGCCTGGAGTAATGCCAGCCAAGACCCTCTCTGAGGCCAGTGTCTCAATGAGTAGTGGGACTGCTGTCATGGCACAAGCAACATGTGCACCTGGGGGTGTGGTGGGGTATGTGACAGCTTGGATAAGGTTTATCCCCTGGAGGTCCATGTGCTGGATGGACTGGTGGTGCTGAGGGCGTGGAGCCTTTAAGAGGCGGGGCCAAGTGCCAGGTCATCAGGTCCTGGGGGCTTCCCCTTGGGAATGGGTAGGCATGAGAGCAAGTTGTTGGGAAGAGGAGGAGCCTGGACCCTGGCGCCCTTGTGCTTTGCTCACAAGGGTGAGTGTTTTCCTGCCGCACACAGCTGAGTCCCTCCCCCGTCTCCATCATGCCGGGCACCACCAGGGCCCCTCACCAGGACGTGAGCACACTGCGGTTTGGATCCCGCAGCCACCAGAGCTGAGTGACAAATGAACCTCTTTTCGTGTGTTCCCCAGCAGCTGGAGGTGGTGACAGTGTCAGGGCCAGAGGAACAAGGGCAGGGTGGCCAAGGGAAGGCAAGGTGGCACGCCCAGCTCTCTGTCATGAGTCTCACTCTCGCAGTGGGCAGCAGGCGGGCTGGGGCATGATTTCTCACCGCCTGAAGACCCCAGCACGCCGAGGGCCACCTGCGCCACGGAACGGCAGTCGGTGCCACCGTTTGCTGGGAGTATTCTGTCTCCAGCCGTGGTGACAGACTCCAGAGTCTGACCCGGCACAAGCCCCATTTCAGAGATGCGGAGACTAGGCCTCAGAGAAGTAGTGCTTTGTCCAAAGTTACGTGCTTCCAGATGACCGGAAATCATTCTTTTGAGAACATAAATTTGCACTCATGCACTTGTGGGCCACACACTGGGAGTGCATCTGTCTGCTGGTCTGCAGCAGGCCAGCTCAGACGTGGAGTCCCATTGTGTGCACTCTGGCCACGGACCGAGCGAGGAGAACTGTCTGCGGAGTGCGACTGTCTCCCCGGAGCAGGCCTGGCGCTACAGCTGCAGGGCTGTCTGCCCCCGGAGCTCTGAGCAGTTAAGGTGCAGATGCTTGGTTCAGTTAAGGACGAAATCAGATTCAGCCCACGGTTTTTGTATTTTTTGTCTTTCAATGAGATTGGCAGGTGTTCCTCAGAGGCACTCGGGCAGCTGTTTGCCTTTTCTTTTTCTTTTCTTTCTTTTTTTTTTTTTTTTAAATTTTGACAGGCAGAGTTAGACAGTGAGAGAGAGAGACAGAGAGAAAGGTCTTCCTTCCGTTGGCTCACCCCCAAAATGGCCGTCACGGCTGGTGCTGCGCCGATCTGAAGCCAGGAGCCAGGTGCTTCCTCCTGGTCTCCCATGCGGGTGCAGGGCCCAAGCACCTGGGCCATCCTTCACTGCACTCCTGGGCCACAGCAGAGAGCTGGACTGGAAGAGGAGCAGCTGGGACTAGAACCCGGTGCCCATATGGGATGCCAGCGCCGCAGGCGGAGGATTAGCCAAGTGAGCCACGGCGCCGGCCCCTGTTTGCTGTTTTCAGGGCGGAGGAAACAGCAGAGCACTGGCGCTCGTCTTCTGTCAGACAGTGCCCCTCTTCACACAGACAGGTGCTCAGGAGCGGAGTCTCCACGGGGGCCAGATGCACTGTCTCTCCTGACAACTGCAGACCTGGTCAAGAACTTCCCCCCAGAATCATCATCTCTAGAAGCTTCTCTGGTCCTGGACGGTGCCACACACACTAGTAAAAGTGAGCTTTCGTCTCGGGTTGCATTTGGGAGGGAGTTGGAGGGAGATGGCCTGGGTAGCGACAGTCCGAGGCTGCTCACTCACCTGACTGGCTCTGGGCCTGGCTAGATCACCCAGAAGCAGAGAGAGCACTTGTAGCTCCCCCTACGCATGCAGGAGACTTTTGGCAGGACCATGGCGAGTGTTCAGAGCTGGCACAGAGGGGCCCTGGAGGCACAGAGAGGCCCCAAGCGTGACCTCCGGAGATAGCTCCTGGAGAACGGCCATTTGTCACTGTGCCCAGAGGGATGGGGGTGGAGACCGGGCACCTCCGGCCTAATTTGCAGAGCCCAGCTCTTTCCTCTTGAGAGCCCCACGAGCACCCCTTTCTCACCTCCTCCCCGCACCCCGCAGCCAGGGCTGGTCCAGGGAACAGCCTGGGAGGCCCCTGAGGTGACAGCTCAGGCCTTTGAAGGACCAGGCCCTGCAATAAGAAACCCGAACTGGGAGGGCAGCAGGGGTGTTGGGGTTGGAAAAACATTTGCAGGCGCTTTCCTGCTGTAAGAGAAAAAACAAGAAGATCGGAGGGGCTGAGTCCTGGCCGTGGTGCTGGTGCAGCCCTGGCCCACGCCGGCCAGGCCGCTGCCGTCGCCACGCTTTGAGGTCTGAGCTGCAAACGTCAGCAGGCGTTTTCCTGGCTGCCAGCAAGGGAAAGTTGCCTCCAGTGACAGACAAAAATAATGGATCTGGGGCAAGTCTAGGCCTTCAGAGGTTACAGTGGAAATTAATGGAGGGCCACATTGACTAATGTTACTCTAATCCTGCAGTTTAGGGCATTGGGCTGAATTTCTGTTTTATGGCATGTTTTACAAACTAACCGATTTTAGATCTTGGAACACTGCAGGCTGGAGTAAGTTCCAGGTCAGGAAGCCTGCCCCCTCCTCTCGAATTCCAGTCCTGGGCCACTCCTCGGTGTGGTGCCTGCTGTTCCACTCACCAGCTATCTCCACTGACCCTTTCACATCAGCTCATTTATCTTTCAGGTGTTATAATAATTGACTTCAATCAGTATTCCATTATCCTAAACAGGCAATTATCCACATTGTCACTTTTGCATTTGCTCTTTTGACCCAGGGGTCACAGAGGCCCTAGTGTAACAGAATCCAGCAAAATTATTCCCTTACCTGTCATATAAATAGTCATCCCGGCGAAATGAGGCCCAGGAGGGCCTTTCCGGAGGTGTTGAGAAGGCCAGTCTCACTCGATCCTTTATTCAGCTCTTTAAGGAATGCAGCACTGTTTTGGCACTCTATCAAAATAAAACAAAGTTCCATTTTTCAGCTTCTTTTTTTAATGCGTGCACCCCTGAGCTTACAAATACTTCTTTGTGGGCCCTCTTTATTGAAATTTCCATTCAGCTCTTCCATCTGTTAGCTGTGTTTACCTCTATTTCGAGGGAAAGAATTCAGCATTTCACCTTTATTTGGGGGTGGAGGTCATAAAACTGTCTGGATTATTTCAGCTATATTTATACCAAATTTAATATTGCTTCTTTAACAGGTTTAAGGCTTTTAATTCCCTGGTCCATTATTCACAGTGCGCGGTCTGAGGGGAGCAGTTTGTGTTTCAGAAGGAGGAAGGCATTTCCCTCTGGCCAGTCTTCCTCGTTCCTCCCAGAAAGAGAAGCCATCCCCCCAAGTGCCTTTCACCCAGGGAACATCTTCACTAACCTGTCTCCTGTCCCCTGCACACGGCTGCTGAGTGCACAGTCTTGAGTCTCAGGAGCGGAGACTGGCTCAGCGACACCTGCTTTCCTAGAAGTGTTGACGTCCTGTGACCTTGGAAAACTCTTCTGACTGATGGCGTAAGACCCACTGTTGAAGTGGGGTCTCCCAGATGCCGCTGGGGTGCGTGTGTGTGTGTGTGTGTGTGTATTTCAAGTTTCTCAAAACCAATTGACTTCAGCCTTCAGCAGTATATCTGGGGCTGTACTAGGAAGAAATGTAGAAATAACATAAAATAAAAATGCACATAGATTTTTTTTTAAGTTCTACACATTGTTCCTGATGGCATAAGCTTTCAGGAGGCGGCGCGGGAGAGTGGGCAGTCAGCCCCCGGGCTGGTGAGGAGCCGTGTGATCCCTTAGCACAGTGACACATCTGACCCCACATCTTCTGCCACCTGTTTCGAAGGTGTTGTGGGAAATTCCTGTGCAGTGCCTGGCCCTCAGAGGTGTTCCCCAGCAGCGGGCTTTACTCACAGTGGTGTTATGCCAAATTTTCCTGGCTGGAAGGTGCTGAGAATGTGTGTGAAGCCGCTGGGTGTCGCCCCTGTGATCGTCTGACACCTCACCTGCCATCTGTGGCCCGTGGCCGGGTCACCGCCTGCACATGTTCTTGTCGCTCCTGCATTTGCTGCAGCCTGGGCCACAGCCCGGAGGACTTCGCAGACCTTGATGGGAAGAGCATCGCTCGTTCCCGCACATCCACGTTTGTCTTGGCTTAGCGGTCATTCAGGCCGAGTGTGTTGAGTGCAGGAATTCAGGAATTTGGCTCAGTGGAGGTTCCAGTGCTGCAGCTCTGGGTGGCTCCCGAGGTCCCACATACTTGACTCTCAGGCAGTGCCAGCACTGCTGGGCCAGCAGTGCTCCAGCGTCAGTTCATTGTCCTCCTTTCTCATGGTTCAGAAGTGTCGCCCTGGCCCTGGCGTGTGGCCAGCTGAATGGTTACGGTTTTCAGCGTGCAGACAGCATACAGGCTCAGGGACTGAGTCCCAAGTCTGACCAGTGTACTTCCCTGAATACTCTCGTCACTCCAAGATGGTGGCAGAAATAAACTTTCTTTTTCACTGTAATGACAGAAAAGCAATACGCATTCGTTCTAGGAAATTTAGAGAAGTTGAAGAGAAAATACCCGTCACGTGGACATAGCCATCTCTTGCTCATGTGTTTTAAGAATTGTAGGAGGCCGGTGCCACAGCTCACTAGGCTAATCCTCCACCTGCAGCGCCGGCACCCTGGGTTCTAGTCCTGGTTGGAGCTCTGGTTCTGTCCCGGTTGCTCCTCTTCCAGTCCAGCTCTCTGCTGTGGCCTGGGAAGGCAGTGGAGGATGGCCCAGGTGCTTGGGCCCTGCACCCGTGTGGGAGACCAAGAGGAAGCACCTGGCTTCTGGCTTTGGATCGGCTCAACGCACCGGCCATCACTAACTCTGCCTTTCAAAAAAAAAAAAGAATTGTAAGATAATTTCTCTGCATTCTTTTTTTTTTTTTTTTTTTTGCCAGGCATAGTTAGACAGTGAGAGAAGAAAGAGAGAAACTTATAGACAGTGAGAGAGAGACAGAGAGAAAGGTCTTCCTTCCATTGGTTCACCCCCCCAATGGCCACTACGACTGGCACTGCCCTGATCCGAAGCCAGGAGCCAGGTGTTTCCTCCCGGTCTCCCATGCAGGTGCAGGGTCCAAGCACTTGGGCCATCCTCCACTGCCCTCCCGGGCCACAGCAGAGAGCTGGACTGGAAGAGGAGCAACCGGGGCTAGTACCCGGCACCCCAACTGGGACTAGAACCTGGGGTGCCGACACCACAGGTGGAGGATTAGCCTAGTGAGCCGCGGCACCGGCCAATTTCTCAGCATTCTATAGCACAACATCGTGAACTGTAAACAACACAGGTTTATAGGGGAGAAAAAAAAAAAAGTTGAGCTCCTTTTCTCTCATTTCACAGCACCGTGAAGAACGCCTGGTAAGATACTGCCTCCCACTTCAGGGCCTGCAGAAGTTCACAGAAAATGCATATTATGGAAAAAAATCTGCGTAGATTTAAAACTTTTTCACACCAAAGTAAATGTGCCCTTTAATTCCATTTTTTCCCCACTATCTTTCTGGAGCAGGTCCAGCCATACATCCCTCTATATACACAGACTTCAAAGTGATGTGTTTTGACCTCTGTTTACGTAAGGTCAAGGAAGCTGCAAAGTATAATGGGTTCGGGATGTCACGTTGGCGTGGTGGCGTTCTCATTTGGCATTCTCATAGACATCTTCAATTGGGTACTTGGGGTGATTCTCTTGCATGTGACAGTAAAGCAGCTTATTATACATATCAGTTTTCAAGCAAGTAAAAAGAAAAGACAGCTTTTCCTAATGATTACAAAGATGCCCTTTCAGCCAGCAGCTAGCCCATGTAATCGGTGGTGGTTGTGTAGTGGTGGTCTCGGCCCCTCACCGATCACCAGAGACTATGCTGGAAGACAGGAGGATGTTGTAGAACTGAAGCAGGTGAGACATGGGGGTCACTGCAGTTGCCCATAAAACTTCCCACTTTCAGCCAGGGCGTAGCTTATTAGCAAAATTCTCTGGGGCCAGCGCCGTGGCTCACTTGCTGCACTGGCATCCCATATGGGCACCGGTTCTGTCCCGGTTGCTTCTCTTCCAGTCCAGCTCTCTTCTGTGACCCTGGAGGGCAGTGGAGGATGGCCCAGGTGTTTGGGCCCTGCACCCACATGGGAGACCAGGAGGAAGCACCTGGCTCCTGGCTTCGGATCAGTGCAGCGCACCAGCCTTGGTGGCCATTTGGGGAGTGAACCAATGGAAGTAAGAGCTTTCTCTCTCTCTCTCTCCCTCTCTCTCTAACTCTACCTGTAAAAAAAAAAAAAAAAAAAAAAAAAAAAAAAAAAAATTCTCTTTGGAAGGCCCTCACTCCTGCTCCCTGAGTTTATTTATGATTTATTTTTTTCTTTTTAAGACTTATTTATTTATTTAACGATTTATTCATTTAATTTGAAAGGTAGAGTTACAGAAAGAGAGGGAGAGTCAGACAGAGAGATCTTCCATCCATTGGATCACTCCTAAGTCACACACAGCTGGGGCTGGGCCAGGCTGAAGCCAGGAGCTTCATCCGGGTCTCCCACGTGGATACAGGGCCTAGGGACTTGGGCCATCTTCCACTTCAGGCGGGGAGCTGGATCGGAAGTGGAGCAGCCGGGACTCAAACCGGCGCCCGTATGGGAAGCAAGTGTTGCAGCAGGTGGCTTACCTGGCAAGGCCACAATCCCGGCCCATATGATTGCTTTTCTTAACAGTCCTATTAGGTTCCAGGTTTCAATTAAGTAGTTGTCTCTGACAGGCTTGTCCTTTGGAAGGCCAGAGGATGTTGACAGGCTCAACTTGACAAGTCCCTCGTGCCCTGCTCCCGCCACCAGGAATCGCTGGTTATTTGTCTGGTCCCACGGGCCCGGCTTTGCCTCTGATCAGCTGCTGAGCCCTCGATCTATAGTCTGCTAAGGTCTTCTGAGGCCCTGCAAGGCTGCGTGCCCTGACTCAGTCAGAGGGCCAGGTAGAATAGATTACCGCGGTGACAAACTCGGAGCTCTTCCTTCTTTATGAGCACAAAGGAAAACTCCGGGAAGCTGTTCCCTTTTCTGGCTTGGGTCACCTCATTTCTCCCCTGACATGAGCGAGCCTGCCTTTCTGAACTAGAGCTTGCTGCACATATGTTTTCAATGTGACCGCAGCCTGAACATCTTTCCTAGACATTTGCTGAGACAGGACAGCGTGTGTGCGTTTGGGCCCGCGTGTCTGTGTCTGCACATTTACACACAGTCATCACCGGGGATGCTGATGGGCCCTAATCCACTTTAATAACGTAGTGAGAGATTGCATCATGTTCTGTTTTACAAAATACGAAGACTGTACAGCTGTGAAGGAATAGCCCTCATAATTCATCCGAGGGCCTGCCTCTCCTGCTTGCGGGGCCCACGCCATATCTCATCTCAACTCATTGCTCTGTGTGTCCTCGCAGACACAGCGAGACCGCGTGATCGATGCTGTGGAACGAGGATGTTACTGCCACAAGCGGGGGAGGTGAAACCCCGCGACGTGTGAGTGATGAGGCTCCAGTGAGTTAAGAAGACAGTATATCTCTCCACACCAGATAATATACCGTCCCTGATCCCGCGGCTGTATTTACACAGCTCTGAGAAAAGACAAGGGGAGTAGGATTCTTAGGGTTTTGATTCATTTATTTATAAGGCCTTATCTCCGGGGCGTTCAGTGCTCTTTGGGAATTTTGTAAGCAGCAACGATGGCCATGCCACCTTCTTTCAAGATTTTCTTTAGTTAATATTGAAGACGTCATTCCACTGTTCATTTCAAATACGCTACAATTTGAACTACTGCTCAGAAATGCAGCTTGGCTACCAGTTTCCAAAGATGAACAATTTATCGTGGTTTGAACTTTTGGCCAGTAGTAACTGTTTGAAGGCTAAGACACAACACTGTTAATGGGTTTGATATTTCTTGACAACTGTCCCGCATCCTTTCCTGTTAAACTCTCCTCCGTGCTTCCCAAGGAAACGGAATTCCTGATGAACACCAGCCCGGTTGCTCCCTCCTCATATTCTCTCTAGAAGAATGGGATGGGGGGAGGGGTGGGCATTGCGGCTTCTTGGGACACCCATATCCTATGTCGGAATATCTGAGACGGAGTATTGCCTCCACTTCTAATCCAGTTTCCTGCGAGGCAGGAATGTGCCTGCGAGGCAGTGGATGACAGCCAAAGTACTTGGATCCGTCACCCACATAGGAGACCAGATGGAATTCCTGGCTTCAGGCTTCCCTGGCCTCCTGGCTTCAGCTGCTGCAGGCATTTGGAGAGTGAACCTGTGGATGGAGGATTTCTCATCTCCCCTCTCCTATCTGTCTCTCCCTCTCTCCCTTTTAAAATAACTAAGAATGAAGTAGATAGAATTGGTGTGTTAGGTGAGTCTAGCAGAGAACTGAGCCGGTCCGTCCAATAGTGGTCTAAGCTGCTCAGCACAAGAGCAGTCCTCGAGCGTGAATTTCTCACTTCTCTGTCCATGCTGCAGGGCTGTCACACCATGAACACTCAGATCTGCCTACAATGCACACCGCCACACTGCCGGCCGCCCCCTTGCTCCACCTGCCCCCGATGCACACCGCCACACTGCCGGCCGCCCCCTTTCTCATTGCCCACAATGCACGCCGCCACACTGCCAGCAGCCCCCTTTCTCATTGCCCACAATGCACACCGCCACACTGCCGGCCGCCCCCTTGCTCCACCTGCCCCCGATGCACGCCGCCACACTGCCGGCAGCCCCCTTTCTCATTGCCCCCGATGCACGCCGCCACACTGCCGGCAGCCCCCTTTCTCATTGCCCACAATGCACGCCGCCACACTGCCGGCAGCCCCCTTTCTCATTGCCCCCGATGCACGCCGCCACACTGCCGGCAGCCCCCTTTCTCATCTGCACTACTCTCTGTCTATTGTAACTCCCAGGCGTCGGAGCTCTCTTACCTGTTTCATGCCCAGGGGTTTGATATTGTTGAATGCCAGATGTGTCTGAGCAGTGGACGGCACTTTCAGTAAGAATCTTGCTGAAAGAAGAAAGGGCTGTTTGAGGGGGGGATTACTTCAATGGATGCTAATACTTCCAAGAGATACTATAACTGTTGACAGAGACCTTGGATAACCCAAATAGCAAGACATTTCTCTCCTACACTATAGCCCCCTCCTCTGCCTTTCTCTCACTCACTCAGAGATTTACTTATTATTTGAAAGGCGGAGTGAAACAAGGAGAAGCCCCCAATTTGGCATCGCTGTCCTCTGAATCTCTGTGCCACCTTGTTCCACTTTAATGTGAGAGCTGAATATCGTTCTCAAGTGTTTAAGCGTCTCCCAGGATTCTGTCCTAGCATGGACACTGTCCACTTCTTACTTCTGCTACTGTGTGATTTAGTGCCCGGATGAACATCTCTGTTGTTTTTCCACAAGTAAAAGAAACAATAAGACCTGCACATTTAACTCAAAGCTCTTTTTTTATACTGTCTTTAATGGAAAATGCCAAATTATATATATATATATGTAATTTTTATTTTAAGATTTATTTATTTGAAAGAGTTATAGAGAGAGTAAAGGAGAGACAAAGAGAGAGGCCTTCCACCCGTTGATTCACTGCCCAAATGGCTGCAATGGCCAGGGCTAGTTCCGAAGCCAGGAGCCAGTTCCAGGTCTCCCGTACGGGCGCAGAGCCCCAAGGACTTGGGCCATCTTGTGCTGCTTTCTCAGGCCATAGCAGAGAGCTGGATCAGAAGTGGAGCAGCCAGGACTCAAATCAACACCCATGTGGGATGCCGGCACTGCAGACAGTGGCTTAACCCGCTGCACCACATTGCTAACTCCCAGATCTCTGTCTTAAGGATCAAATGACATATTGTGAGAATGTTTTGCAAAAGCACCACAGCACTGCGTAACCATAGGATATTTGTATCTAATCTAACCAGATCTAAATGACATCATTAGTGTGGATTATCCCAGACGCCTGTTGTGAGCTCTTGACACTCATTTTCTCCTTGGGTTCTTTTTAAACCTGCAGGAGAGGCATTGCTGTCCTTCGATTGCATCCCCCAGTCATTGGGGTTTCAACCAGCGTCCTAGGCCCACCTTCTCCCCACCACCTCTCCCTGCAGTCTCACTTAGGAAGAGGAGATGAGAGCAGCTCCCAGCACAGCCATTTCCAGTGAACCTGAGCATGGCTGGTTTGCCTTGCAGCCAACATGCTTCAGAGTAGCCCAGGTTTCAGGTAGAGATGTCTCAGATCCAAGAAAATATGTTTGTGTACCAGGGAGAGAATGTGTCTTAGCATGTAAGGAACAAGCAGGTTTCAAAAGGGACTGTCTTACAAATAGTTCACTTATTTAATTTAATTTACTTTGTTGATCTATACTATGAAACAAATAAAGAACCACATATGAAGCTTATTATTTTGCATGTCTGAGACTACCTGAAAAATGAAAAAAAAAAAAAAAACAATGCACTCTGCATAAAATCACAGGCAAAGATCCATGCTACGCTGTCTAGCAGGTGCTTCTTTGATTAGTGTTTGGAAGTTTAATTTTTTATTGGGTATTCATTGTATTAGTTTGCATTTTTGGGTATTTGATAGCATTGCATGAAAAAAAAAACACACATTTGAAATAATCAGCATGGTTTCTGCCATTCGCCTGTACATTGCACGATGGGTCGTCGTTCTAAAAATGCGCGGATGCTTTCAGCACAGACTCGGTCGGATTCACCAGTCTTCTGCCCTCAGCAAGAAGACATTGTGGATGTGTCTGATAAATTCTCTGACATCTTGCTTTCTTTCCTGGTATAAATTTTCGCTTTATCCCTCCATGGTTGGCTCTGAAAACAGGAAGGCAAGTTTGACTTCATAAAACCAACAACTAAAATTTGCACCGTGGTTTCCCGTTCACAAAGCAGGCACTGTTCCCCCTCATAGTGTCTCTCCCTGTACCATGGGGTCATGCCCAAGGACGCCAGGTCACCTGGAGGAAACCGGCACCCCAGGGCGCTCCGGGGTTGCCCGTGTCTGCAGTTTCACCCTCCAGCTGCCTGGGGCCGGGTTTTCTGCTGCCAGACCGTCTCCGATATTTCCTTGTGTCCCACGCAGCTTTTTGTACCAAGCCTTAATCTGGGCTTTCAGGAGACACATGGTAGGTGGAAGTGTGAATGAGTGAGGGGTCGTGGAAGGTGCAGCCTTATCTTTGTCAGTCAGAAGTTCCTACCTCGGTATAAAGATGTCTGTGAATCACCTGAAATCTTGGACCCCAACGCGTCCTTGTGCAGCCTCACGCATGTGTGTGTTTTCCAGGGAAGAAGGTGTCCTCCTTATCAGATCCCCACAGGGGTTCACGACCCCAGGAAGTTAACATCCCTGCTTTGAAGAAGCACTCAGAGGGCAACACGTGCTTCAAGATTTCATTTTAGCATTCATTACAAAAGATAGAAATGATCCGAAAGTCAGACTTAACCTCTCTTTCCATTGACGATATCACTATTTTAGTCTGAGCTAACTGAATTTGATTTGTTAGAACTTAACACTGCTCAGTTAAAGCTTGGACCTCAGTCTTCCTCTTGGCTAATCACTAGAACAGTTCTGTGGCCATGTGGCTCCCTGATCCTTCCCCTCACCCCCACCACACACACAGTCCTGCCATCTTGAAAATGCCCCTGGTGAGTGAGAATAAAAGCAAGGCCATGGGCCCAGAGCTGTGCTGTCGCAGGGAAAAGCTTCTGCCTGCAGTGCCAGTATCCCATATGGGTGCCAGTTCATGTCCTGGCTGCTCCACTTCTGATCCAGCTCCCTGCTTCCAGTGGAAAGCAGTGGCAGGTGGCCCAAGTGCCTGGGCCCCCGCTACCCATATGAGAGAGCTGGAAGAGACTCCTGGCTCCTAGCTTTGGCATAGCCCAGCCCTAGCCATTGCAGCCATCTGGGGAGTGAACCAGCAGATGGAAGATCTCTGTCTGTCTCTCTTTCTCTCTGCCTTTCAAATAAATAAATAAATCTTTGAAAAATGTTAAAAAAAAAAAAAAGACAAGCGAGGGCAGTCACTTCCATTTCTGCATTTCCTGTAGTTTCTGGGTGAAGATGATGTGGGCGTAAGCACAGAAGTAACTCAGCACAATCTAAAATACCAGTCCAACATTTGACTTTTAACACTTTCATTTACCCATCAGTTAGAACTTCTGCCACACTGGCTATTTCTTTTTCTTCCTTGTTTTTAAAGATTTATTTATTGGAAAGGAAAAATGACGGGGGTGGGAGGGGGAAACAGATCTTCCATCTGCTGGTTCACTCCCCAAATGCCTGCAATAGCCGGAGCCAGGCCAGCCTGAAGCCAGGAGCTTCCTCTGGATCGCCCATGTGGGTGGCAGGGCTCCATGCACTTGGGCCGTCCTCCACTGCCTCTCCAGGCACCGTTACAGAGCTGGATTGGAAGCCGCTGAGCAGCTGGGACTGGACTCAGCACTCAGTTGTGGGTGCTGGCATTGCAAGTGGCACGTTGACCTGCCGTGCCACAGCACTGGCCCCACACGGCGGGTTTTGAGAGCAGGATCCACTTTCTCTTTATCTCCATGAACCTGGTGCTGTACACTATGTGTGTTCCATGTCTGTCATCATGAAAATGAGCTCATTTTGGGGGCCTGCTACACAGAATCATGCAATCAAAATGGAGCACTTGTTGGAATTCATTAGTTTAGTAGATGGCCTGGTTTCCAATGGAGTGTGCTAGCCAGTAATTGTCCTCACTGAGTAACTTTGCTGTCTGTGGAATACAGTGTAATAATCAGAGTAAGCCATACGCCTCATCCTAGGCATATTATTCTGCCTCGACTCTCTTACAATAGTTAAGGAATCCAAAATGGAAAATGTCTAAAAAGAGTACAAAAATGAGAAATACAAACATGACTGTTGTAGTCTGTAAACTGTCAATGGGTAGATAACAGTTTCAGTAGTTATGAAATGCAATTTAAAAAATCGTGAGCATTCAAAATAAGCAAGATGCTAAACATCAAAGCGAAGCCCGTCCTGGGGTAGTAGCTGAACACTGAGTCATCAAAGAACTGGCCAGGACAGCAACCCTGATGGAAGCAGAGGAGTTCTCAGAGGCACAGCGGGGCTTGAACTCTGTCCTGTTACCTGTTCTCTTTCGTCAGCAGCTGGTTGCACTGATAACTTTTCTGGAGCTGTCCTTCCAATTACATTTTTTAGAAGCAAATGATAAAATCATCATCCTTGTACTTTTTGAACAAATCTCATTCATTATACTGCTATCATAAATATTTACAGTGTATTCTTTCAAATATTTGCAGATATAATAGAAAGCATGTCTCCTTGACATTCTATGCCTTACTAAATTGACAATAGATATTCCCGTGTTTACACACATACATATGGTTAATGACTCATGTTACCTATTAAGGTTTCCTGTTTCCTGATTTAAAAGATGCTTAAAGGCCAAAGTACTGAAATGTTTATTTTTGCCCTCTGGATCTCCTGCTTCATATAGTAACACAAAAACAGGCTGCAGACTTATTTTAACTCCACCAAACCCACTTTTCACCTTTTATTATGACACGAAGGTTTGGTCAGCTGAGGTCAAGTTGTGCATGTAACATAGCTGGCATTATCGTCAGTGAACTGTCAGAGAGAGGAAAGTCAAAATATAAACACTGAACATTTCTACAGCAGCTTAGAGCTGGGATTAACTCGGATCGCCCAGTCTTCTGCTTTTAATGAAATTCTCTCCCTTGTATTTTCATGTTTGGGAGAGAGTCCAAAGTTGTCTCATGCTAATTTAGTTAGGCAGTGCCCTCTGGGGATGTCACAAGCTTCCATGACCCCTCCAGAGGGAGACTCTGCGAAGGGATGAGAATTAAACATTCCTAAGAAATTGGAAGGCAGCAACCCCCAGAGACTGCAGAACAACTCGCTCCAGACTCGGCGGCCAGACTCAAGTCACCTTCTCAGCGCGGGCTTGACGTCTCTCTCAGCCTGTCCGCCGTGACTCAGAGGTCAGCCCGGGGACTGGGGAGAGGTGGCGGCGAGAGCGGATTCTCAGGGAGGGCCGGCTGCGGCACGCTCTGTTTTTGTCGTCTGTCGCTATCTGAAGTGCCTTTGGAAAGATGGACAGAGCCTCCGCTTGCTCGGCTGTCCTCTCTCCTTAACCCCAAATTCACTGCATAGGAACTGTCTCCCCGACTTCTCAATACTGGGCTCCCTGACTCTTGACCACTGACATGTCAGGGTTGTTGCTGTTTTATGGTGTGGGGCCTCCGTGCCTAATCACTCAGTAATTATGTTAGCTGTCTCACCAAGGATGTCTCCCCTTGTGCACTTAATGAAATCGGGGGTGGCGGGAGGCTGGGAAATGTGTTTCCGGTTTTAAAATCGTACTCCCTTGGTGGCTTACATTTCCTACATGAAGAATTTCAGGAAACAAAGAGAACAAGAGTATTATTACATACTGAGTCTATCTTGTAGATAAATTGAAGAAGCCACGTTGTCTAGTTTGCTCGTTTGTCTTTACTGAACTGAAGTTAAATGAGTTCCGTGTGCCCCGAGGTGACATTGTGAGAAGCGGGTTTGGGGACTCTGCTCTAGCGTCCTCAGGGGAGAATAACTCCTGTAGAGGAGCCCCTTAGGCCCGTGCTGGGCGGGAGCGCTGGGCATGCGTGCTGGGCAGGCCTGCCTGCATGTCTGGCTCAGTGGCTGGCCTTGGTCAGTGCAGGCAGTGTGTCAGCTAGCAGCTAACATTGTTAGCAAGCCAGATGTGCGGCACCCCTGAGTAACAAGGAGATCCAGTGTGTGCACATCCCCACGTGGGAACAGGCTGCTGGACTGCCCGAGGACCCGGGAGACAGGCCGCCTGAGGTGCGCCCACCGGGGCCTCGAGGCTCTGGGGTGATGGGCCTCCGCAAACCCTTTTCCTATTGCCAGTACTCAGAGAAGTCACTTTGCAAAGTCAGGCACTCTGGTTGCTGGAAAGGGAGATCTTTCTGATTTCTCAGTAAAAGCAGATCTGTAAACACAGCATTCATTTCTTCCCTGGCTGCCATGGGGCCTCCTGCAGTCCTCCGAGGCGACATAGAAAGAAGCATGGCCTAGAAGATGGAAGATGTGGGTTCTTGGGCCAAGCACCTGTTGGGACCCTCGTCTCCTTCTCTCTCAACCCCAGTGAACCTGCCAGCTCTGGAGAATTCTGAGAGTTTTGCCCCTATTCTATGTCCAGTGACTCAGTACACATCAGATAAGCCTCTTAACTTCCTCTGGCTTCTCTGTCCGTAATAATAGTAATAATAATACTATCATGGCATCCAGCATTTTGGTGCCCTTAGAAAGTGTGGCATTTACGCAGCCCTCGGGCAGAGACTCCCTGGTAAAGAGACTCATTCTGCACTGCACAGACGGAGCGTCCCGTCTCACATGTGGTTTCCAGGAAGTGCAGCCAGTGTGACTACAGTTCAACTGGACATTGGCAGTTGATGTCCTAAGTACGGGAATTCACCAAGGGGCCAGGCACGATCAACAGTTCCTGGACAAGAAGACTCTGCGGTCCCTGGCCCTCGGCGTCAGGGCTGAAAGAGGGAGCAGGGCCCTTGGTGAATCCTGAGAACCCCCTTACTCCCTTGCTGTCTCCTCCACCTTTGCCCAGCGTGCAGGAGCGGCAGGGCTCGCAGCCATGGCTATCATCAGGGAGTGTCTCGGGCACGGAGAGGCGAGGAGAGAATCAGGCACAGGGTGTGCTTTCATGGAGCTGCTTATCAAAGCTAAGCTTCTGCCATTTCATTCGGTCGGGGTGGACTGGGTGGAAAACTGGCACAGAGACCAGGAAATTTGCTGTCTGTTCCATCCCATTGTGACCCCGCTGCAGGTCAGTCCTCCACGCGTGTCTCGGCTTCTCCATCTGTAAAACCCAACAACGAAATGCTTGTGATTCGCAAGAAACCCCAGGGAAATTCTTCTGCCGAGTGAGTGTCTTGGTGGGGGCTGCTGCTGTCTGGCACCTTCTTATCTGCTCCAGGGCTTTCTCAGACCACAGCCTCCTGGCCGCCTGTTAATGGGTTGTGTTCCCACCTAACCTTGTTAACACCATCCCCAGCCCGAGGAAGAGAGACGTGGTAGAGCTGGGAACTCCTCATGCCAAAGCAAACAGTAAAGTTTGGAAACACTTAGACCAAGATAATTAGAAAAATGATGTTGAAGAAAGGATGGCATTGGAGTCACTATTATGCCTGAGTTAGAACCCGGTTCCAAAAAGCACGATCTCCTGTTAGCTGATCTGTTTGAGAAGAGGAGTGCGTGTATGTGCATGCGTGTGTGTGTGTGTGTGTGTGTTTAAAGCTTGATTGAGTTTATGTGCTTTAAAAGACTTAGTTTGTTTAAATCCTCTGATCACTCCTTTGGTTGAGGCTCTACTGAGGGGTCTTTATTCTTCATTGAGAAGTTGTGTTGGGGAAAAAAAAACCCTGCCAACAGCTGTTTACTGCTGAGAACACTACTAAAGACGTGGTGTTGAACAATAATTAATTAAGCTAAATATTCAGGAGAAAGACGGCTCCTGTGAAATGCCAACCTATATAAGAAAACACGTTCTCGAAAGGGCAGAAACCCATGCGTTAGACAAATACGTAAACTGCCAGGAGTTTTATGCTCTTTCAAAACTTGAATGTAACTGACCTATTTTGAGAAGAGAATTGGAAAGTCTTAAGGGTAGAAATGTTGAGAGCGCAGATTCCATTCTCAAATACATTTTTAAAATGAACGGGTGCTCTGGGAAGCACCGTGTTTTTATGTTTGGTATGATAGCGGCTCGCGGAATTATCGCATCCTATCTCGGCGACCGCTCCAGCGTGCGCTGATCTCCCCGCATTAACACGGCATTTTCTCCAATAATATTATCATTCAGAACAGCAGTAGCATTTTGTAGATCAGAGTTCTTCCAGTCTATTATCTGATGGGAGCCCTAACACCTCTAACCTGTGTAAGAAAACTAAGTGTGAAGTAAGTACGTTGTCCCCAGCAAGGCCCCCAGCAGGCTGGGCCTGCTCAGCAGGGCCTAGGACTTGGAACTGAAGTGCAAGTAATTTTCATCACATCACATTTAAACCATCCCTTTATCGTTGCCTGTTTCCTGTAAAAATACCTCATTTGGAAAGGCAAATAAACATCATTCAAAAAGTCCATGGAAAATAAGATTGAAAAATAACCTTATCTTGCTGCCAAAACAGTTGAAATCCATGCATATAAAAAGTCTTCAAAAAGTTCGTGAAAATGTGTATTAGAAAAAAATATGCAGGGGTTTCCAGACCTTTTTTTGCACCATAATAAATGTCTGTCTTCATTCCATTTTCCAGGAGTAGTTTGAAATAGGCTCATGTACGCCCTTCCTCCCTTGCTCCGTGAATCTCGCGGTTCCCCTGTCCTTCTCCACGGGTCTGCATTCTGCGTGTGTTTTCACGTCCACTCTCATAACACACCTCCAGCTCTAGTCGTCCCCTGTCCTGTCTGAACGTCTGAGTGTGATCACAGAGAGGCTTCCAGGTGAAGCTGCCAGCACTGTTTTTACTGCTGGGAATGAGATCATTTCAAAGACACACACACACACACACAAAACCTTCCTCAGTCTTTCACTGTTGACCTGCAGTCCCAGCAGTGCCCTGAGGAGCTGAACCCGAGAAGCAGGCAGGTCCACGGCTCTTTTTCTCCTGGGGGCCCTCCAGGAAGAGTGGCTCTCAGCTCCCTGCATTGCATTCTCAGCAGGTGGCGCTGTTTCCCCCAAGTGAGCTGCACATCTGTGCCCCCCACATTGGGGGCACTGTTCATTCCCAGGAGGGAATACCCAGGAGCATCATCCTTCCTCTCCGTAGTCCTTGGAAAATTTTAAACGGAGCTAACACAGAGAGGAAGACAGAAAAGAGTTGTGCAAACCAAGCAGCCACTTTTCTTGCCTTGTCGTGTGCCCTTTGTGCCGCCGTGAGGACTTCCATGTCCCGTTGTCACTCTGCAGACCTGCAGCCCACTCACTGCCAGAATCACAATACTTGCTTTTCTTATTTTTTGCATCCCTGTTTGTCCTGGAGTCATTCACACACATAGCAATCTGTGTGAAACTAAAAAGAAAGGAAGGGGCAATTGTGTAGCTGTCACGCGGTCAAGTGTGTTCATTCTCACACTGACTGCCCTCTTTAATGTCCGTCCACAGGCCATCTGCGGCCCAGCCTGATAGCGAGCAGAGCACGCTGGGAGTGGGGATTTATCACTTGGCAGTCAGCTGGCTCTTGGGGAGACAGTGGGGCTTTATCTCCATACCCTTGGAGAGTTGATTTACCGAATGTTTCTCTTAGAGACTTCATTCTCTGGTTCTTCAGCCCACGTGCGTAGTCTCTCATCAGACTCAGAACTGAATTTGGTCTTTTTCATTCTGGGTCGAGAGGGTACATTCTAGAAGACAGAAGAGTGGAGCTGGTGTATTGGGAAGAGGCCCTTCCCTTAGCTATCACGTCTCTGGACGCCGCCGCGACCCACACGCGCCAGCATCGCAGAGCACCCCCCAGGTCGCCCTCACCCACCTTGCTCTTCCCCCCAGAGAGCTCGGCTTTCTGAGTAGCAGAAGTGGGAGCTGACCGCTGAGCAGGAAATGTGAGTCCCGTTCCTCTTGGAGAACAGTGAGAGCACACTAAGTATTCTGCCTGCATGCGTGCCAGTCCCTTCACACTAGCAGCTTTTTAAAATAAAAGTTTATGGGTTTCGGAGTAAGCGTTCAATAGCCGTTCTTTGATGTTATCCATTTACAAGTAGAAGCAAAATGATCCAGGGTCCCTAGGGTCTGGAAGCAGGGGAAGCAGGGGCCCCAGTTACAGCTCGGTGTTGCCACTGATCGGCTGGAGGCCTTCTGAGTCGTCTCCCGAGAAGCCACACAGTGACAGCACCCTCGGGGTGGCGGCGGCTGTGAACGCCAGTGTGGGGCGTGGGGTGCTTCCTGCCACAGCCCCAGCACCTCGCCATCTTCGAAGACGGGGCCATCGGCAGCCGCCTTTCCGTAAACACCACCCTCAAAGCGCTCTGAAAGAACGAATCCCAGATGCTCCCGCGCCAAGCGTTGCGTCACGCGCGCCGTGTGATCAATAAGAACATTGTGGTGGTGATTTCATAGCTGCTTAAGTGAGGTGCCTGCAAGCCCACACTTGACTTGAAGGGCTGGTCGGGCTGCTCGCGGGGTGGCGAGCGGCCGGTCCCCACCGCGGCCTGCGGCTGGCCCTGCAGTTTCGAAGTGAGTAAGCCGCAGCGGAGCCCGCGCCTCTGGGAAAGGCACTTCATCTCTGCAGGCAGGACCAAGTGACAAGAGAATGAGCGCCAGGGAGGGCAGACTCACTCCCGCTTCCGAGCCGCGTATGACTCGCTGGCTGGGACACCCGCAGACTGTCCTAGGCAATGGAGCGTTCAGGGGTGAGACGTTAGAGAGGCAGAACTTAACGACAGCTGCCCACCGGTTCCCGGCTCACCGTGGACACACGCCGTGTCCTGGGCTTGCCGTGATTGTCCTCTGTCATTTTATACTGCCTTTTACTTCACGTCCGGGACTCCCAAGTTCCTCGTAGTTTCTGTACTCCTCCTTGCAAAGTTTCTGTTTCATTTTGTGGAAAGCGTATTCTTAGCGTTGAAATATAGTTTTGTTGCCCCTGACACTGCTTTTAATTTCACTGATTGCAGGGTAAATAAATCATTGTGTACTTGAGAAAAAAAAAAAAAAAAACACTGGCAGGAGAGCAGACTCTGTTAAAGACTCTTGCTTTTCTTTGCTAGTGCGATTTCCCAACTGGAGCGTCTCTGCTTTGCTTTGCCTCCGGCTAACATCTGAAGATCGGCAGTAAAGCTTTATGCAAATACTTTCATGTATTAAAAGAACAATATTTTGACACTCATTGACACAAGCACAAAAATACAACACTAAATTAGTGTTCAGGAAAACAATGAGGACTTTGTTCATTCATACAAAATGAATGTGAAAAATGTTGTGTTGTATTAACAGAAAGGTTGCTCCTCAGAGCCCGACCTTCAGTTCTGCCTGTATGACATTATTCCCGCACCGCACGCTAACAGGAAGGCTGCTTTCTGTGAGCCGTCCGGGGCGGTTATCGATTCCCGAGAGGCTACCGAACATCGCCGTAAACAAACAAATACGTGTTCGTTCTCCAGGCTTCTCTAAAGATTGCTTTAAGATGTTTTTTGGATATTTTTGAGTTTTCAAATACTTGATAAGCTGAATATTTGAAACTGTTAACTCATGATAGGCTTGCTTTTCTAAATTTCACCTAGAGCAATATAGACAATAAATTAAAAAACAACCTCCCTTGGCCATCTGTGTGTTTTACAAATAATTGAATTTCTAGGAGCACTGCAGTCTTAGAGAATACAAAAGAGCTTTTTGTTTGGTTTCAGGAGTGAGGACTGGTGCTTATGGGGGAGGGACTTTCTCTAAAATATTGTTCATATAGAAATGCATGTGAATTCCTTTCCTCCCGTGTCCTCTGCTCCAGTATGACTGTTGCAGTCGATGCTTTCTTAAAAGTGACTGCCTTCCCTCTGGGTCCGTGTGGATCCCACACACTGCAGGGCTAACATCCGGCATCACAGTCTCAGGTGGGCCCGAGCCGGGGGGATGCTTGACGGCCCCAAGGACAGAGCTCCTGCACCGTTCACCGTGGGATGCTTTTCTATTTTGTGAACAGCACTTAAGGGAATTACTCTATCCAAGCTTATTTGTCAGAGTACTGAGTGTCAGAGAACTTCTAACTCGACATCCTGATTTTTCCGAATAACGGAATAAGGACGCTGGAGAGAAAGAAACACCTGTGCAAAGAGTCTCAGTGAGCCGGAGGGAGCGCCAGCTTCCCCATGCCCAAGATGGCACATGTCCCAGCCCACCGTCTTCAGAGGAGCCGCAGCTGGAAGTCTGCAGTGCCAAGGGCCACAGGGGCTGTGGACTGGGGGGGACGTTGATGAGGGCTCCCTGGCCTGCCTCCCTCCTGCCCTCCACCAGCCCCTGGGTCTCCCTCAGGGTCCTGCCTTGACCCTCTAAGCACCCAACGCAGAGCCAGATGGGTCTGGTGCCCCAGCCTCACAGGTCTCTTTTGGTCTCCAGCTGTTTCTCTCCATGCTTGCTGGCATAAGGAGCAGAAACCTCCTGAGGGAACTCTGGTAAATGGCACTTATCCTAAGGAGCCCCAGATACTTCCCAGGAATGGGGGCTGAGTTCTCTCCTCTGTGTGTCTCTCTGCACTCCGGCTCAAGCCCGTGAGCACTCTGTTCCCTGTCTTCTGCCCGCAGGTGTCTCCTCCATGCCTGGCCCTGCCAGCCCTCCCTTAGTGTGGCCAGGAACCAGGCTCACCGCCCCAGGGCTCTGCACTGGCCTGAGTGCTCAGTCTGTGTCTCCTGCCATAAATATCTTGGAGACTCTGGCCCCCATTATGTGGGGTCTCCATCCACTGAAAGGGGCTGGAGCAGGGGCTGGGAGGTGACAGATCACCTGGTTCATACACAGCTGCCTTGATTGGCTCCTCCCGCTGGAGTGGTGGGTGGGGACAGTCTTCTTTGGCAGGGTACTCCCCAGAGCCCCTATTCCAGAAATTCTTTCTCAAGTTGGCCTTTCAAAACCCCTTTTTTCATGTAAATGTTGGAGTCCATGGGACAGGCACAGTGTCTACCTTGTGTCTCCCAATGTGGACTATCCGTGGACCCCAGCCCCGACTCCAAGTGGGCTCTTCACCGACACATGAAGCCACAGAAATCCCTGTCACTCCTCCGAGCCTCCATTTGTAACAGGGTTCCTGTAGGAGAATGCATTCCATGATGCAGCCATGAGGGAAATGCGTGTGGGCGCCATGGGATGGGAAGAGCCGCAGCAGCGGGGCCTCTGAGAGGTGTGACTGCCGCGGCCCCTTCTCCCTGGCTCCAGTTGCTTCATCTTTCAAATGCACTGACCTGAATGAGAACATCTCTGAGGCTATAAAATTCTGTCGCCCTAACACAATCAGGATTTAATTCGCCCCACCCCGTCCGCCTTCCCTCCCCATGCCCTTCACGGGTGTGAGAGTTTGGGCACAGAGATGAACTGGGCTCTCCCAGGCACCAAGAACGCCCTCAAGCTGCTTCATCACAAGCATGTCCCACGTCCCAGCCTTTTACGTTGTTGGCTAAACTAACCTTTGAAACAGCCCCAGGAGGTCGGAGTCCCACGTTACTTAGGCGTGGAAAGAAGTTGCCCAGTAAGTAGTGGGGCTGAGCTGCAACCCCACTGGTCTGACCCCAGGTCCCCAGAGCAGCAGCCACACGTTCCCAGGCCTGTTGAGTCAGAAACTTAGGCCTAAAGGGGCCCAGCCATGTGTGTTCTCACCTTCCAGATCATTCTGACGCTTGCTACAATGTGAGCCCTGCCTCCTCCCTTCAGCACATTGCACCAAGCCCATAAATGCTCCCTAGGTGTTCACGCCCGTCCAGCTGTGGAGAAGGTGTGTGATGTGCCTGTCCATTCGTGGCTGCATGGGGCAGGCTCTCCAACCTCAGTGCAGCAGGAGGTGGCAGGGGAGGCGGCTGCTCCTCCACATGTGCCGTAGAGGAGCTCACGTGGCCTCCTGTGTGGCGCCCCAGTGGCCTGCTGGCAGGTTCAGCAGGTGGGAGCAGGGTAGTGAGTCGCGTAGTAAGGTCGCACTCCTTCCCTAACACAAGGCCGGCTTGCTTTGCCCGGCACTGCCCAGCGGGAGACACTGGCCTCGCGTGCCTTCTGAGTACATCTGAATTGAGACGTCCTGTAAGTGCTGGACTGCAGAGACTGGCATGCGGAGGGGCTGGATCATATTTAGTATTAAATGCTGGATATATTGGGTTAAATTACATTAAAGTAACGTCAGAGTGTGGCTTATATTGCATTTCTGTTAGCACTGGCTTAGACAGATCTTGTCAAGTTCTGTCTCTGCTTTAATTCGCGCAATATGGTGGATATACACTTTTCATTTACTGTCTTTTATTATTTTATTTATTTGAAAGACAGAGTTACAAAGAGAGATAGAGCCAGAGAGAGAAAGAGGTCTTCCATCTGCTGGTTCACTCCCCAGTTGGCTACAATGGCTGGAGCTATGCCAATCCTAAGCCAGGAATCAGGAGCTTCTTCCAGATCTCCCACACAAGTGTAGGGGCCCAAGCATTTGGGTCATCTACTGATTTCCCAGGCCACAGAAGAAAGCTGGATTGGAAATGGAGCAGCCAGGACTCGAACCGGTGCCCATATGAGATGCCGGCACCTCAGGCAGCAGCTTTAACCCACTGTGCCACAGAACCGGCCCCATTATGTACTGTTAACAGTGGAACAGAGACCGGTGGCAAAGCTAGGGTCAGCCAGCAGTTGGATTTCCAAGGCCAGAGTCAGACCAAGAGGTTGAATTGGGTGGTCATGATGGGCTTGAAGGATAGGGTCGTAGAAAGGTCAGAGCTGGCTTCCTAGGAAGAGGTTTAGGCAGCATAGCCAGGAACCAACAATAAGGAGATGGACAAGCAGGTGGCCATTAGTGTCAAGAAACTTCCTCCTACAAACCCAGGCCTCTGAGCCAGGGACTAATTCTAGAATGGCTTACCTGGGTATTTGAGTGGGAGCAGATAATTGGAAACACCTGGCTGAGGTAGGTGGCTGGGCACGCTCCAGGAAACCACCACTTCTGGGAAGTGTATTGTGACAGTGGTGACGTCAGGGCCAAGTTACAGCAGTTGTGAAGGTGTAGTGACCTGAAAGCCAGCTGCCAGTGGCAGTCTGTGGATTATTTTTGCACTCACATAAATCTTTCACTGCATGGTGTTAAAGATAGAAACTTTACACAGAAGCTGCAAGGTGAGGCAATAATGCTTGTATTAAAGGAGGAATGTAGTCAATTTCACAGCTATATTGAAACAGTCAGCTGACCTGAAAACCATCACGGATTAGCCTGAGATGCTTTCGCAGACATGGCTGGACTGCATTGATCCCTCTGAGCCTGCATGCCCTTTGGCGCTGGGACTTTGCCACCCCCCACCTCAGGTCTCCTCTCTGTTTGAATTTGGGCTGGCCCTGTAACCCGTAGTATGCAGAACTAGTCACAATGGCTAGCTTCCAGGCCAAAGCCTAGGTTTGCCTTCTTGGAAGGCAAACCATGTGAAAATGCTTGGGCTGGACTTAGGAGGGAGGAGACATCAGGTCAGGGGAGAATGGCCGTACAGAGCAGAGCGGGGGCAGGTGTGAAGTGGCCAGCACAGCCCAGTCAGACCCCATGGCCAACATGGCAGGAAGCAGAGATGAACCTGGTCTCCGAAGCCTTCCCGAATTTCTGACCCACAAGACTATGAGCAGTTCAGAAGGTGCAGCCACTAAGTGTGGGGATGGGTTATTAAGCAATGATGGAGAAGGGAACAACTTATATTTGTATGTACATTTTTATTCAGATTATTTTATGTATTATTTACATGGTGGTATAACTTTGGAATACATGTAACTACTGAAGATAATTCTGTATGCACTCATTCAAAATATACTGTATCAGGTTATTCAGGTTTAAACTTTGTATTTGAGATGTCATACTTAAAAATGAATGTGTAGGCCGGCGCTGTGGCTTAACAGGCTAATCCTCCACCTTGCGGCGCCGGCACACCAGGTTCTAGTCCCGGTTAGGGCGCCGGATTCTGTCCCGGTTGCCCCTCTTCCAGGCCAGCTCTCTGCTGTGGCCCAGGAAGGCAGTGGAGGATGGCCCAAGTGCTTGGGCCCTGCACCCGCATGGGAGACCAGGAGAAGTACCTGGCTCCTGGCTTCGGATCAGCGAGATGAGCCAGCCGCAGCGGCCATTGGAGGGTGAACCAACGGCAAAAAGGAAGACCTTTCTCTCTGTCTCTCTCTCTCACTATCCACTCTGCCTGTCCAAAAAAAAAAAAAAAGAATGTGTAGGGGCTGGCATTCTGGCATAATGGGTAAAGCTGCCACCCTAGACACTGGCATCCCATAAGGGTGCTGGTTCCTGTCCCAGCTGTTCCACTTCCAGTTGAGCTCTCTGCTAATGCCTGGAAAAACCAGCAGATGATGACCCAAGTTCTTGGGCTCCTGCGCCCATGTGGGAGACCTGGATGAAGCTCCTGGCTCCTTGCTTCAGCCTGGCCATTGGGACCATCTGGGGACTGAACTAATAGGTGGAAAATCTCCCTCTCCCTCCCCCTCCCCCTCCCACTCTCTCTCTCTCTCCCTTTCTCTCTGTAATTCTGACATTCAAACAAGTAAATAAATCCTTCTTAAAAAACGAATATGCAGAGAACACGTTTTTTAAAAGTATTTATTCAGTTGAGATGCAGAGAGATCTCCCATCTGCTGATTCATTCTCCAAATGCCCACCATGGCCAGGGCTGAAGATGGGAGCTGGAGAACAATCCAGGACTCCCACGTGCGTGGCAGGGCCCCACTGCTGCTCCTCAGCTGTGCGTGAGCGGGAACTGGAATCAGGGCTGTCCTGGGAATCAAACGCAGGTGAGGGACGCAGACTTCCTTCCCAGGCCTGACCCCTGCCCTGAGTAATACCACTGTGAAAGGAGTGACTAACCTTCCCAAATCAAGAAGAAGAATAAAAATTAAAAATTAAAAAAAAAAGCTTCATCCTACAGTAACCATGAAATTGGCCATGACTTGAATTTCAAGATATTGAGAATTTGAAACAGGTACCATGAAATTGGAGAAAAAAATAAGAGAGAACGCTAAGAAGCTACTTACAGGCTGTGGCTTATGTCCAAAATAATATGATTCCTGAAAGGCCTCCGGAGAGAGGTGGGGCAGTGTGGCAGGAAGGTTTGCTGAAGGGGAAGACAGTTTCCCTGTGGGTCTGGGCCTCCTAGCTGAGGAGTGCTGCAGGCTGTGACCCCAGGTGAAGGCCGAGGGAAAGCAGCGATGGGTGGGTAGCACCACAGCGGCCCTGTGACTTCTGGGCTACTCTTTGTGCCCCATTCACCAGCAACATGCTGAGAAGTCCTGGCAGCCGCGGCCTGGCACTAAAGAAGTGAGTTTGGCCAGAGGCTTCGAGAGAAGTCGCATTGAGGCTGCAGGTGGCCCCAGTGCACTCTCCTGTGCCTCCTCATAAGATTCTTTGGTAGGGGCCCACGGGGTGGCGTAGCAGGTAAAGCTGCTGCCTGCAGCACCGGCATTCCATATGGGCACGGGTTTGAGTCCCAGCTGCTCCACTTCCCATCCAGCTCTCTGCTGTGGCCTGGGGAAGTAGTAGAAAATGGCCCAAGTCCTGGGGCCCCTGCACCCGGGTGGGAGACCCAGAAGAAACTCCTGGCTCCTGGCTTCGGATCAGCGCAGCTTCGGCCATTGCAGCCATTTAGGGAGTGAACCAGCGAATAGAAAATGTTTCTCTCTCTCTCTTTGCTTCTGCCTCGCTGTAACTCTGCCTTTCAAATAAATAAATATTTTTTTTTAAAAAAAGGTTGTTTGGTAAACAGCCAGCCTTGTTCACAAATAATTGTGATTAGAAAGGTGCTACCGCAACCTGTGCCTGGGTGGGAGCTGGGAGAGGATTGCAAGGAGAAGGAAAGGAGCATAAAGCTGAGGTGAACCTCACGCATCCAGGAGTGTCCTTCAGAGAAAACCCAGGGCGGGAGCTCCGCGAGAATCAGAGGCGGCACAGGCCACAGATGTCCGCGTGAAGCAGCGGTGGCCTCCGTCCCTGAGGCTGTGGCTGGAGCCGTCTTACCCACGTGTCTCCCTGTTGTCCATGGCTGTTCTGTGCCACCCTGGCAGAACTGAATAGTTTGAGCAGAGACCATGTGGATCACCACCCTGAAGTACTCACTGTCTAAGCCATCAAGAACCATGCGGGCTGTGCTCCTGGCTTCAGCAGAGTGACTGAAAGGGAGAAAGAAGCAAGCGGGCGGGGACCCAGGAAATATGGAAAAGAAAAAGGAAATCATTACAGAAACTGAAGTCACATTGGTAGGAAAATTTAAAATAAGTGTTATTAAAAACAATCAGATGAATGTGCAGGAGAAAATCCCATAAAAATAACATGGGAAAAAACAAACAGAAAAGTGATTGGATAGGAGATGGTAAATATAAGAATATGGGACAAAGCAGATACAACCTATGCATAATTGGTGTGCCTAAAAACAAAATAGAAAAAATAAGATATATTCAAAGATAAATGGAAAAACTAGAAACATAACCAGGATCTGCATATTGAAAGAGGAGATGATTTTCCAGAAAAATTGATTCAGAAAGATTAATCCAGACTGTGAATTTTTAGATTTTGGTGTTGTTTCCTTTTTTATTTTCTTTAATTTTATTTGAGTAATGTAAGTTTCATGTATTTCATATATACAGATTTAAAATTGTTTCTTAGAAAAGAGGGAAATGAACCCCAACTTTGGGATTTTGGGATTGGTGTGCCTGGCTGGAGGGCAAAGAAAAGTTTGAGATAGCCCGTTCTTTCAGTATATATAGTGTCAATGTAGAATATATGTTAACAATGTGTGTATATATATATTTTTTTCAATCAATATATATCGATATATATTTAATTATATATATATCAATATATAAATCAATATCTATTCAATATATATGTCAATGTAGAATATATGTTAACAACAAAAAAAAAAGAAGAAGAGGAAGAAGCAAGAGCTGTTAACTTTCTAAATTGTACTGTAGTGAGATAGTGGGTAAAGCCACCACCTGCAATACCGGCATCCCACATGGGTGCTGGTTTGAGTCCCCGTTGCTCCACTTCCAATCTAGTTCCCTGACAATGGCCTGGGAAAAGCAGCAGAAGATGGCCTAAGTGTCAGGCCCTTGCCACCCACATAGGAAATCCAGTTGCAGCTCCTGGCTCCTGGCTTTGGTCTGGCCCAGGCCTGGCTGTTGCAACCATCTATCTGGGTAGTGAACCAACAGATGGAAGATCTCTCTCTGTGTCTCTTTCTTTTTCCCTGCAACGCTGACTTTCAAATAAACAAATCTTTAAAAAGAACCATTATTATTAAAATAAAATATGTTGCAGTTTCAGTTATTTGATTAATTTTTATCTAATTATTTTTTTCCTATAAAGTATTTTTATATCTTTAAAGTAACTGAAGGGGTCGGCGTTGTATCATAGCAGGTTAAGTCACTGCCTGCAACACCAGCATCCCATATGGATGCTGGTTTGAGAGCTGCCTGCTCCACTTCTGATCCAGCTCCCTGCTAATGTGCCTGGGAAAGCAGCGGAAGATGGTCCAAGTGCTTGGGCCCCTGCACCCATGTGGGAGACCTGGAAGAAGTAATTGGCTCCTGGCTCCTAGCTTTGGCCTGGCACAGCCCCAGCTTTTGTGGGCATTTGGGGAGCGAATCAGTGGGTAGAAGATTTCTCTCCCTCTGTCTCTCCCTGTGTCTCCCTCTCCCTCTCTCTATAACCCTGCCTTTCAAATAAATAAAAAATAAATCTCTTAAAAAAATAACTGAAGCATTACACATATATACATGTATCAAAACATAACATGGCACCCCATAAATATGTAGTCTATATATTTGTTAAAAATAATTTATTTTTATTTTTTTTAAAGATTTATTTATTTGAAACTCAGAGTTACAGAGAGAGAGAGAGAAAGAGAGAGAGAGATTTCATCTGCTGGTTCACTCCCCAAATGGCTGCAGTAAAGTCAGGCCAAAGCCAGGAACCAGGAGCCAGTTTCTTCCTCCAGGTATCCCACATGAGTGGCAAGGGCCCAAGGACTTGGACCATCTTCTACTGCTTTCTGAGGCGCATTAGCAGGGAGCTGGATCAGAAGTGGAGCAGCTGGGTCTTAAACCAGCACCCAGATGGGATGCTGGCATCGCAATTTGCAGCTTTACGCACTATGTCACAACATCAACCCCTAAAAATAATTGATTTTAAAGATTTATTTATTTATTTATTTATTTATTTGAAAGAGTTACACAGAGAGAAAAGGAGAGGCAGAGGGGGTGGGGGTCTTCCATCCTCTGGTTCACTCCCCAGTTAGCTGCAATGGCCGGATCTGCACTGATCTGAAGCCAGGAGCCAGAATCTTCTTCTGGGTCTCCTATGTGGGTGCAGGGGCCCAAGGACTTGGGCCATCTTCCACTGCTTTTCCAAGCCATAGCAGAGCACTAGATAGGAAGTAGAGCAGCCAGTACTGAAACCGGTGCCCATATGGGATGCCAGCACTGCAAGCGGCAGCTTTACCTGCTATACCACAGCACTGGCCCCCTTAAAAATAATTTTTAACAGATGATTTGAAGGGGCTAAACTTTATGGTTTCCTTACTTCCTCCCTTCCTTCCGTCTGTCCGTCTGTCCATCCGTCCACAGTCAGAGTTTTCCATCTGCTGGTTTACTCCCTGCAACAGGCAGACTTGACCAGGCCAAAGCCAGCATCCTGGAACGCAGCTCAGGTCTCCCGGGTGGGTGGCAAGGACCCAGCTACTTGGGCTGTCACTGCTGACTCCCAGGGAGCACATTAGCAGGAGACTGGAATAGGAAGCAGAGCTAGGACTTGAACCCACGCTCTCCAGTAGGGGGAGCAAGTATCCTGACCTGTGGCTTGACAGCCGCACCAAACACCCACCCCCAGACTTTGTTTTTATGCTGTTTGATTTTAATATTATTTTATTAACCGTGAATAGCAGGCCATCGTCATGAAAACAGCCACTGAATAAAGCTTCAAGATAAAATGTGTGAACATTTGCATACTTTTGAACCTGATATCTGTGTATTGAAAAATTCCTGTGATTTTTATTATAATTATTTCATACTCTCTCCTCTGCAATAAATAAATATGTATATCCGAGTATAGCCCTGTTTTACAATTTTCAAGACAGTAGCACATAAGGCGCAAAAGCACAAGGCTGCGAAAGCAGCAGTCAAATCCATAGTTAAACATGACCTTGATTAACAAATCTTGTTATTCATGGATGCCAGCTCAGTTAATAAGTGTCTGCGGCTTGGATACTGAACTGGAGGTTAATGGCAAGGTAGAAGCAATGGTCGAATCCAGGTTTTTAAGACAAACACAGCTCACACACCAGAAGGCATGCATGGAATCAGGTGTAGTCGGCCGGCTGTGGTGATGTGCACTGGGTGTTCTCCTCCAGTGCCACCAGAGCTGGCATCCCACCAAGCCCCGAGGAACCAGCGCGCCCCATGCACCCAAAAGGGCCACTTCCTCATTCACCAAGGGATGGTCGAGAGGAGACTGTGCCAGAAGGATGCTTTGTATTTGAAAGTTTTTACGTGAGGTTTTATTTTGACCTCTCTAAATTAGATGTGGAGCGCAGGTGGGCTGATGATACAGGTCCAAGGGAGTGTGTGACCAGTGCCCAGTGCTGACACCCAGCTCATCCTGGCCGGCAAATGTCAGCGGTGCAGTCAGATTTCTCAACTTCAAGTGCCTTCTGCACAAAGTGAATGCGAGCCATGATTTGAAAACCGCTGTTCTTTGCCTCCAAGGGACATTTTTATAAGAACCTGAAGCTCTGGTGCACTAAGTGTGGGATGGGTTAAAAAGCAGACGGTTGTTCTTATTTCGGCGTATGCTGGGAGCCAGCTCAGCACTGAGAGTGAGTGAGGAAATGGGTCAGTCTGTCCCGTCGTGAAAGGCACGAGAGAATGTGGGAACCTCCGTCGTCCTCCCTGGTTCCTTCAGAGAAGGGAGGGAGGACTGACCTCCAGGCTGTCCCTGGAATCAGGGCCCTGGAGTGCGGCCTGGCCGTGTCATGGGTCGTGTGGCCCCGCATGTGCACCGGAAGGTGAGAGCGCATGAACTTTTGCCTCAGTTGTGCCATCCATCAGGGAACAAATGGAGCAGATCAGCGTGTGCAGCTGGACGCGGAGGCGAGGGGCTGGGTCCTTCCCACACAGGGGCCTTTGTCTCCCGGCCAGGATCCGGATCACGATGGGATGCACTCGGCCCCAGCTTTGCAGCGAGTTACTAACCCATTATCACACCAGAACAGGGGATCATTTATCTTCTAACCCAGAGTGTCACCTGTTCTTCATTTACCAGTCAATAAGCATTAATTATGCTCAGTGGAAATTTAAACACAGCCCTCTGCCTCTGTTAAACCAGTAAACTATTCAGTAATAACAAATAAATCAGGAGTTGTATACCCTTTCCCGCCCCATTCCCAGACTGCAGTCTGGTACAATATGAACGCTGGAGGAAATGCCTGCGAATTGATAGGTCAAAGGCCACCGATAGTCTGATGGCAAAGGAAAGAGCAGATTCTTGGCCCTGGCTCCGGCGAAAGCCAGAGGCTGCCACTGATGCCGGTTCCTGCCAGGAACACAGCACGCACCAGGGGACCTGCGCCCGTGTGCACAGCGACGGGGCTGCGACAGCAGCTGTGCGTCCTCACATTTTTACCGAGACCTTGTTTTCTATCACAGGCTAAAAATAGGAATTTCTGAAGACCACGGTAGCACAGCAGAGTGTTTCTAAAGAAATAAAATCAGCTGAGTGGTCCTTAAAGGCCTAGTGGAAGTTTTATTTTTAGAATGGTAATTCAAGGCAAACACATTTAAACGTATTTACCCCGTTAGTTCTAATGCCTCAGACAAGTGTTCAAATAGGAATTCTAGCCAGAAGCCTAATTTAATTTTTCCTAAAAACTCTGAAAGTGTTTGACAAAAGCCAAAGCAACTGTGTGTGTGTGTATGTACGCGCGCGTGTGTGTGTGCATGCGCCTGTGCTGGGATGCACATGTACACCCTGAGTGCAGGTGATAAGGGAAGGTCGGCTTAGCTGGGAGGGTGGCAAGAGGGCAGGCTTGGGCCCAGTGGAGCCACCACACTAGGGGCTGTTGATCACAGGAAAACCCAGAGGCCAGCAGGAATCCACTCCAACAGCTAAACTGCAAACCCCGACACAGGCCCCAGACACGGTCAGTGTGCTCAGACAGATGACAGGAGAGAACTTTCCGGGCCGCGGGTACCTGACAGGCAGGCACAGACCACAGAGAGCAAGTTCCGCCAGCAGGCCTCTGCTTGTGTGTGTGGGCCTCCGCGCCCATTCCAAAAAGGCACCTCTCTGAGAACTTCGTGACAAACGGTGCTGGGCTGCAAGGGCCCCGCCCCTCCTCACAGCCTCCAGATTTCCTAGTAGCAGGGGGGCTCCCAAGCCGTATAGACCCCTCTGCTGTGTGTGGCCTCCCTAAGTTTGTGTTTTGTGGCTTTGAAACATGGATCTAGCTTTAGTAGCAGTGGTCATAGTAGGACACTTAAAAAGTGCTGTCTATGACTCAGTACACCATGATCCCCAAACGCAGACTGAAACTGCAGGTATTCCATTAATGTGAACAAACTGCCTCCTGGCCGCAGGGTTTCATCTGCCAGTGACCTTATGGCGTGCAGCTTGCCACGCCTGGCCGGCATGCCAGGTCTCCATGCGAAATTACCCCAAGTCTCATCTCTAGAACAAGAAGATGATTTAAAACCACCTTGTGATAGACCAAAAATGCAGACATGTCCAGGAGAAAGAACTTAAGGGGAAGAGTTAACAGTTTAATGTATTTTTTAGAACGTTGCCACAAATTCAGATGAGTAAGAGGGATTAAGGGTTTTAGATGGTGTTTACTAAGAGAAAACAGGCTGGCTAATGGATCAGCAGCCTGGTTTCCAGCTTATCTAATAGCTTCTATGGAGACACCAAGCAAAAGTAGTTTTCTTTAAATGTTAGAACACGAATTCAGAGCCATGGCATTGACATCTGTCTTAGAATGAAATGCCTATTCTTTCTCCCTATTTTATATTGAGAAATGGATGGGAATGATTAATTTTTTTTTTCTTTTGGCTAGGGTCTTTATTTATTTTTTTAAGATTTATTTATTTGGAAGGCAGAGAGAGAGAGAGGTATCTTCCATCCACTGATTCACTCTCCAAATAGTTGCAACAGCCAGAGCTGGGCCAGGCCAATGCCAGAAACCAGGAACTCCATCCAGGTCTCCCACATGGTTGGCAGTGGCTCAAACACTAGGGCCATCTTCCACTGCCTTCCCAGGCCTGTTAGCAGGGAGCTGGATCAGAAGTGGAAAAGCCAAGACTTGAACTGGTGCTCATAGGGAATACTGGAGTTGCAAACGTAACAACCCACTGGGCCATGATGCCAGCCCCTTTAAAGATACATGCTCAGGGTAGATTCAAGCTACGTTGATTTTTTTAAAAATCTGTATCTCTCCCGTGCAATTCCAGGCCATAGAAACTGTGGGCCTCTATGCTACTAACAGAAGTTCTTCTGATTCAGGGAGCCGGGTGTGTCATTTGCTGCCAGTCTGGGTCTTGGACATGCGGCTGTGTTCTTGCTCACCCAGCTTCCTGGTGGCTACTGAGAAAGGGACTCTGTGATGCAACCAAAGTGGGAGGTGGAGCATTGACCTGCAGATGCTGCCTGGTGAACCCCTTCGCTCTGGGGGCACTTTGTCATGGCCTGCAGACAACGTTTGAAAACCAGCAGTACTCTTCATTATCTGGTTGTTTCTCCACCACTGAGTCTTACTTTGCTTTTCAATTGCTAAATGTTCCAGTTTATTACTAAGAAACTAAGCACAACTTTGGGGGACAAATAATTTTTCCCTGCCCGTCATCTGTGATGTGAAGGGAAATGCGACAGCGCTTTCAGAACTGCGCCTTTTGCAAATCTGCTTCTGAAAAGGTTGTTCGCCTCAGATGCTGCCTGATAGCACATTGCTCTGAGGTGTGGCCCCAGGACCTGTGGCAGGAGACTCTCCCGGGCTGCGAAAGATAATGATCCTTACAGAGTCCACGCCTCTGCGCCTGGAGCCCAGGCGTCCAGACCACGCTGTTCCCAGGAGGATTCTGACGCACTTTCGCGTTTGCGATCCGTTGCTGCAGTGGTTGGAATGGTGCCCTTTGCTGCCGTGTGTGTCCGTATCCAGCCGTGCCCGTCTGGGAACCCTGCGTTTCCGAGGGGCCACTGAGTGTGCCTTTCACCAGGATGTACCTTTCTCTCTGTCTCTCTAGGCTATGTGGCTGATGTTGCAGAATGATGAGCCGGAGGACTTTGTCATAGCCACCGGGGAAGTCCACAGTGTCCGTGAGTTTGTGGAGAAGTCGTTTATGCACATTGGGAAAACCATCGTGTGAGTACGCGGCAAGGTCACGGCTGGGGGGCGTGCACGTGTGTGCGCTCTTCCTCCTCACTTGTGCTTGTTGCCTTTTGCTTGTCCGCTCTTACACCACAGCCTGGAGCTCTGCACCCACCCTCACTTCACTGCCTGTGAGGTATTTGTCAAGGTCCAAACCAAGTCTTTCCACACCTTTTATTGTTCCTATCGTTTAAATTTTTTTTATTTTTATTTACTTTCAGATTTCATTTTTGCTCATCATAAGGAAACCATCTTTACAGTTGCTAATCTTAGGCTGACCAGATCGATGTGATGACGTTACATAATCACTGTAATACCTTCAGTTTCTGGTTTTAAAATTTGCAGTCATCAAAGACTTACAGAAAAGCTTCAAATACGTTACGAACCATTTTCCTTTCTCTGAACCATCGACCCTAAGTTGTGACCTGTTGCTGCATCACCCTGAACGTACAAGCAATAGTGTTCCCCTACAGAAATGCAACACAGCCATCACACTCGGGAAATTCACAGTGAAAATGGCTGTCACCCAGGCCTCAGCTGCTGCTGGAGTTTTGGCAGTTGAACCAATGATTTACTTTGTACCAAAACCATCTGGCTCCCACTCCTTCATTTACTCCTTGCATTACACAAGGTGTGAATTTTCATTGGAATATTTGAGGGACTTCTGGAAACTCCTTCTTTATAGATGAAGAATTCGTTCTTTTTTTGGTAGTGTTCTTTATTGTGCTAAAACATAGACTGACATAAAATTTACCAGCTTAGCCATTTTAAGAGTATACAATTCAGTGACATTAAGCACATTGGCAATGTTACACAACATTCAACTCTATTTCCATAACATTTAACAATCCCATCACCCCAAATAGACTGAATAATAACAGCTCATCCCCTCACCCCGCTTCCTGGTGGCCTCTGCTCTGCCTTCCATCTCTATGCACACGCATGTATCTTGTGTAAGTGAAATCGTGCCCTGTTGGTTCTTTTGTACTATGCCAGTTTGCTTTATTTTGGTTAGCATGATGTTGTCAGAGTTCATCCATGTTACAGCATTTCACTGTTTTTTTTGTAAGGCTGAATAATATTTGGACATTAATTCGTTCTTTTTCTGTGCTCTTCCCCCTGTCCCCTGGGACTCCCATTCACATTAGGTCGCTGGATAATTGTCCCTCAGGTCACTGGAACTAGGCTTTATCCCACCAGTCCTTTTCTTTGTATGCTTCAGCTTGGCTCATTTCTGTTGTTATGTCTGCATGTTCACTCATCTTCTGCACTGTCTAATTACTCAATGCTAGCACTGAGTTTTCCACTTTAGATACTTTTCATCTGCAGAAGTTCCATCTGATTCTCCTGGGGGCGGGGGGGGGGGGGACACCAGATGGAACTTCTAAGGATGAAAAGTCCAGATTTTCCCCAAATTTTATGAAGATAATAAAGACACAGATCCAAGAGTCACGATAAACCCCAGGCAGAATAAAGGCAAGCAGTCACACCAGTAAACCTCATAATCAGAATACTAAAGATAATTGTTAGAAAATCTGGGGCAATAAGAGAAGAAAGATGATTCTTTAGGGAGGAACAAAAATAAGAAAGTTTTTTTGCCAGCAAATATGCAAAGCAACATCTTTCTACTGCTGCAGAAACTTACAACCTGGAATTCTATACCCAGGAAAAATGTGTTTTAAGTAGACATGAATTAAAGGCTTTTTTTCAGATTTAAAAACAACAACAACAACAAGCAAATGACTGATATGATTCATTGCCAGCAAGCGTTCAGGCAAAAGGAAAATGATACCAGAATGATAGCAGTTTGAGACTTGGATCTGTACAAAGAAATGCACAGCAAGATAAATAATAGGTAGGAAAATAGAAAATGCTTTCCACTCATTTCTAAATTTTCTTAAAAGATAATTGAGTATTTAAAAATAATATGTCGTGGCATTTCTGATGCTGTATATATGAATCCTATGACGAGAGTAGCACAAAGTATGGGACAGGCATTTCGCCATTATGTTGTTGTGAGCTTCTTCCATTAGATGTGAGTTAGTGTAGGATTACTTGGAGAAAGATTCCAGTGGGTTAAAGCGCGTCCTGTGAACTCTAGAGCTGTACGAAAACAAGTGGAAGAAGAGCAGTGAGCCAGTGGTGGGTGCGGATGGAATCCCCAGTGTCCAGACGGAAAGGAAGCCGGAAAAGGAGGAGCGGGAGCAGATACAGTTGGGACAGCCATGTTGATAACTGCATCGGTGGTCAGTGCTCTGTGTGTTGTAAGGAGATGGACTTGATAAAAAAGCCAAGTGCTGTCTAAAGAGACCAGCTTAAATATAAGCAGACAGATTAAAAATAAAAAGATAAAAAAATAAAACGTGCAACACCGATCCTAAGAGAGCTGGAGAGGCTGTATCATAGGAGACAAATTAGACTCCAGAACTTGGAAGAGTCAGAAGTCATCTCATCATGTGAAAGGGGTCAACTGAACATGAAGACATAGCAACTTCATGTATGTTCTCTTAGTGAAAGAAGCCGGACAAAAGAGGGTATATACTGCATGATTCCATGTGTATGCTCTTCTAGAAAAGATTAAGTTGTAGTGATTGAAAGCTGGTCAGTGTTTCCCTGAGCGTGATCAGGGTGAGTGGCCTTTTGCACACGAAAAGATGCTCCATGTGTTAGCCTGGGAGATGCACACATAAACGTGAAGTGAGCAGCTTAGGAAGGCACAGGGAGTCCGTGGGGTGATGGGAGTGTTTGATATCTTGATTGTGGTGGTGGTCTCCTGAGTCCTTGCCTTCTTCAAAACTCGTCAGACTGCGTCCTTGTTATAGACTGTGTTGGTTGTGAATCACTGCTGTCTGCCTGCTGCTTTGTAATGAAAGGAACTGGAAGCAAGGAGCCTTGGGAGTCACCATCAAGGACATGTTCAAGTCAACTTGATCAAGTTTGACACCTATTAAAAATAATGCAGAGGAGGAGTTTAAATCACATGATATGACAACATTTAATTGGAAATAAAATGGGGGATACAGGTTTAGATTTGTTATGGGAATCTAAAACTTCATAAAAACATACCTCCAAAAGATGAAAGGAAAACACACCAAAAATGTGATGATGGTAGTTTCAATATGGGGGCATCCTGGGTAACTTTTACTTTTCTGCCCTATGGTTTTCTCTGTTCCCCAAAATTCTGTGATGAACTTGTATGCTTTTGTTGTAAGAAATCACTTTAAATGCAATTTGAAACATTTGAGATTGTCTTATCAACGAATCCCCAAGTTAGACTTTTTTGAAAAGTGTCCTCTTCCCATTCCCCAGTGTTGGGAGTAATGTACTGAAGTTTCCAGTCACTGAGTCGCCGTCTGTCCCGTGGTCCCATGGACCCAGTGCCTGTTTTTGTCCTCTCATAGTGTTTCCCAGATGGGGATGCTATTTGAGAAGATGTCGATAAAGCCTTCAATGGCTGCTTCGTGTGCAAACGGCTGCGTGTCATAACCTCTCTTGGAGAATCACCAAGCTGTACGTGAAACATGAATTAATTTCCTGTTCAGACTTGTCCCACCTCTGAGATATCTCACCATATATCTGCAAATGTCCCAAAATCCAAAATGATCTGAACCCTAGAACACTTCTGAACTTCAGCGTTTTGGATAAAGGACACTCAACCCATAGTTTATGTAAAAGTGTAAACTTGGTTCCCCAGGCCAGATGGCTTTGTGAATGTCGTCTACACTGTAGGTTTCATTGTTTCTTCCAGTCTCCTTCCTCTGACTCTTCTCCCGCCCCACACATCAGCATTCCAATCTCAGCGGGAAGAGGAGCAGGAAGCCACCGGCAGTGCCAGCAGCCCCAGCGGCAGCTGTGAGCTACTGAGGCCGAGCAGCGTCCTCACAGGCAGCAGGCAGGCAGGCAGAAATGAGCAGACACAACACACGAGGCTCCGAACAGATCTCCGCAGGCAAAGGGCGGCGTGGACCCCGCTTCAGGGAGGCTTGGTTTTGAGGAACTTAAGGAATCCAGGAGCCCCTGCTTACTGCTCTCCGAGGTTTCGGTGACCTGCAGTCTGAAACAGAACATGGAAAATTCCAGAAATAGAGAATTCATAACCTTTACACTCACCATTCTGAGTAGCATGGTGGAATCTTGCACTGTACTCCAGCGCACCTGGGATGTACAACATTCCTGCGTCCCGTGTGTACAGGTGGTACGTGCTCTCCAGCCTCTACACCCAGACACACTGTGTAACTACCCCGCTTGTCCCACGTCCACCCCGTGTGCCTGCTCACCCTCACTCACGGAGCAGCTGCCGTGGTCATCAGATCCGCAGTTCTTGTATCCCAGGGCTTGTCTTCAAGTCACCCTTATTTTACTTAATAATAGCCCCAAACTGCACGTACAATTTTGTCACAACATATTTTACTTGTTTTATTATTGGTTATCGTTGGTAATTTCCTACCATGTCTGCATTGTAAATTAAACTTTACCACATGTGTGTATGCACAGGAAAAAAGCATCATATTTAGGGTTTGGCACTGTCTGTGGCTTCAGGCATCCCCCAGGGGTCTTGGAAAAGATGAGGGGGGTGCTGCTGTACCTGCTCCCCTCTTCCGAGGACACCACATTAATTATTTCATCAGTCACCCATCCTCCCGGAGCACAGTGTGGCATTACAGCATGGCTAAACGATCAGTCCAGCGCCCCTCTTCCTGGGCAGGAATCCCAGCTTCGCACTTCAGGGCAGTTACTTATTCTCTGTCTCCTTTTTCTCACCTGTGAAATGGAGATGACAGGGAAGCAGTGAGGATGAAGCCGATTTTCACATACATGTAAAGCGCCCAAAGCAGTGTCTCCCACAGCCTAAGCCCAGTGTGTTTGCTGTTAACGATGTGGCTGATTGAGGACAGCATCTACGTCCGGTGATCATCTCCACACCAGGCATGGCAGCTGGAGTGGCGAACAGATATCCGAGCTGTGTCCTGTGGCCAGGGAGGGAGGACCATGTGGTGGGCAGCCCCACGGCAAGTCCTGAGTTCGAGTGGGCGTGGAGCAAGGTCCTGCCCAAAAGCAGAGTGTGCGTACAAAGAAAGTGAAGCCGTGTGAGGCTGGTGCTCCCGTCACACGAGGCGCCCAGCCAGCGTGAGCCCGGGAGCAGCCGCTCTGCAGCTTGGTTCCAGTGGGGTCCTGTCGCACCAGACAGGAGACAGGCACAGAGAAATGCAGTTCCTCCCCCAGTCATCCGTGAGCGGGTGGCAGAGCCAGGATCTGAACTGAGCATTTTCCGACTCAAGAGGCCTGTGTATGTTGCACTTTTTGTCTTTCTCGTCTTGATATTTGCCCCGAAAACAGACCCAGGCCCACATGCCTGTGGGCAAGGGAAGCCCCAGCCAAACGTCAGCTAAACCTTGGCTTCTGAGCTTTCAAGAATCCAAATTTTGATTTGAAGGGGTTTTTCAAGGGTAATTTTCACTATTTGCAATTTTGGTCTTACGCTCTATCCCTGGAAACAAACTCCCGCCTAAACCACAGCATCTCTGAGTTCCTTGAGCACCTCCTGCCCTTGTGGGCCTGCAGCTGTAAGCAATTGTGATGGGGCTGGCATAGCCTTCTCATTCCCACCGAGACCTCACCGCTCACAGCAGCTGCCCACAATAGGTGCTCTGTGGGAACATAATTGAGCCCAAATGGATATCCCCAAAGCCAGCTTGGCCAGACAGTCCTTACAAGAAATGCCTGTTGTCCCTGGGATTCATGGTTGGCATCACTCGCTGTGGCATGCCAGGGCAGCTACAAGAAAGACAGCCTTACAGGGCTACGGAGGCTGCCCTGCCACAAAGGGACGGGAGGGACCTGAATTTATCCAGGGGCCTAGAGAGGGAGAGGAGGGTGGATTCAAGACAGACTCGGAATCAGTGGGACGTGGTGAACAGTTGGCTGTGGAGGGTGAATGGGAGCGACGCTTTCTGGCTTCCTTAGTAGTTGGATTAAGTCCGACACCAAGCTTTCTGCCCTCTGAGAGTTTGCACCTGCTGTGTGCTTTGTGCTTAAAGGAAGATCTGATTCTTTGCGTCCTCTTCGCTTCTGAACTTTCTGTGCAGCCTCTTCTTACGTGACTCCCTTATCAGACGCGCCAGTCAGTATCTGGAGCGGCCTCGCGTTAGTTCTAACACCGGCTGCCTCACCGTTTCTGCTAGTGCTGACAGGGCTTGACACACGCGTCGCCGTCTATATATTTAGGGTCAACACAGACATTCTCTCTTGAAGTCTTTGACGTCCTTTGAGTAATTTTTTTCTTTGAACTTACTGGGAAGCAGTGCATTAGTTTGAACTTGGGTTAATAGAAGACACTCAGGGGAGCAGATCGGTACCACGTGCAGTCCTGATAAAGTTTAAGGTCATGGGATTCTCATGAGGTCGTCTGTGTCAAGAAGCAACTCGGGACTGCCGCTGTCTTCTGGGAGCACTGGGGGGAGGGGAGACGGGTGCTTGGTTATTTGGAGGAGGCTGCTCGTTGGGGCTCCTGTTCGTGTTCTGTTGTCTCACTTTCCCTTCAAGTGGTGTGAAAAGGAAGCACTTGTCTCCTACAATTAAGATGGTAGTAGGATAAACCGAACAGGTGACTACTTGCCTTGGCTAATTTTCTGTCATTAACCTCGTTCAGTTTGGAGAAGAGAGTGGTAAGATTAGCCTGCAAGCACGTGAGACTCCCCACCAGCCGCTGGGTGGGGTGGGGGCTGTTCCGGGCTGTGGAAAGGTGTGTCATCGCCTGTGGGGCAGTTTTACCTTCTCAGTACGGACTGCAGAGGCAAAATGGCAGACCAGAAAGGAAACCCGTTCCTTTGCAGCATCCCCTGGTCGGGATAACAAGCCCTCGGTAGCCGTGCACATCCCTCCCCTGACTGGGGGCCGTTCCCTGGGTGGCATCGCTGGAGCCTGAGCCTTGGGAGTAGGGGGGAAAGCCAGTGGCCTTAGTCTGCTCTCTATCACTGTAACAAGACACCCGAGGCCGGGTAACTCAGAGGAAGAGAGGGTTTTACTTAGCTCATAGTTGTGGAGCCCAGGATTATGGCTCCAGCCTCCCCGCTCAGCTCCCGTGAGGGCCCCACCATCACAACGGTAGCAGAGATCGAATCTCGGGCGGGAAGCCAGGATGTGGGAGGGGTTAGGCTCATTTATTTGCCAACAACTTTCTCAGGAAAACCCGCTTAATCCCTCCCAGGGCAGTGCCCCTCATAGCCTTACAGTAGGTGCCACCGCTGCTTAACATCACCGCACTGGGCACGAGCTTCTGACACGTGACCCTGGGGAGAGGACACACTCAAGCCGTACGCAAACTGCAGCACCAGTGAATGCAGACGCTAGAGTGGGAACCAGGTGTCCCTGTGGTCACTCCTCAAGATGCCACTGAGACCGTAACTGCTAGAGTGCCTGTGCTGGGCCGTGGCTGCGTTAGGTCGTGCCATGGGGAAACAGATCCTCCTAACCTGGCATTGCTGATGAGCAGAATGTGTCCAAGAGGCGCATCTCCGGAGGGGCAATGGCAGAAGGGAAGCCACTGTGCTCCGTGGTGTCCCCTGTAGGAGAGGGGCAGACCTTTAAGTGTGCTGTTTTAGACCAGCCACCTCAGCCCTCTGATAGCTTTAACGCCCACCTCCGTGACCTGCTTGATGTCCGCCTTCGTCAAGTGGAATCTGTGGAGGCTGCGTGGTGAAAATGCAGTTCACCTTATTCGTCATCACCCGAATCTGCTGTTCGAAACGTCAGTCACAGTGAGGAAGAGCCGGTAGAAAAGCCCATTCCTCCGTGTAGGTACCATCAGAACTTTCTGGGGGCCGGCACTGTGGCACAGCGGGGTACACTGACACCGGCATCCCATACAAGCACCAGCTCGAGTTCTAGCTGCTCCACTTCCAATCCAGAGCCCTGCTAATGAGCCTGGGAAAGCGACAGAAGATGGCCCACGTGCATGGTTCCCTGCCACCCACATGGAGACCAGGATGGAGTTCTAGGCTCCTGACTTCAGCCTGGCCCAGCCCTGGCCATTGCAGCCATTTGGGGAGTGAACTAGCGGATGAAAGATCTCTTTCTCTGTCTCTCCCCCTCTCTCTCCATAACTCTGCCTTCAAGTAAATAAAATAATTCTTTGGGACTTTAAATAGACTCAGGCCTTCAAAAGTATCCACATTCTATTTAGTTGTAATAGGGACTGAACTTTTCATGTAAGCTTAATTACCATTTAAAGGGAATGTCTTACCTCTCTCCCCCACTTTACCCACTCCATCTCTTCCTTGGAAATCTAAGCCCTACTATCAATTATATTTATAAATATCCAAAATACTTGGTTTTTTTTTTTCACTCATGAAACCAAAATGCTGCAACCCACTGTGCTGTGTACCTTGTGGGAGCAGCAGGCCTCACTGGCACACATAATTCTCATCTGAGCGCCTGTGCTGTGTGCTGTGGAGCGTGAGGCGACCTTCACTGCATCTCATGTGCAGGTGCTGTAGCTCGCCAGGTCAGCCCTAGTTCTTAACAAAGGAGCCATGAGATTCTCAGAAGAGCTGCCACCTTTACAATGACCTAACTGAACGGCGGCAGGGAAGCTAAATAAATGTGCTCTCTGCCCGGCTCACTTCCTCTCAAGCCCAACTCATCAGACAGAATCAAGACTTTGTTTTGCCCTGCGAAGTTAGGCTGTAATTGAGTCACAGAAGGCATTGTATGCAAACGCGTGTGCAGAGCTGATGGCCCTGTGTGCTTTGTCACAGCAGTACAGAAGAAGGCCCTATGAGCAGGAGTGGAGCTGGCCCCTGCCCAGGGGTGAGATCTGGGCAGATGTGAGAAGAGGGAAAGCATCCCAGGTGGGTGGGATGAGTGAGAGAGACATGGAGGCAGGAGGCAGTGAGTTACATGTGGGCGCTAGGCAAGCCAATATGCCAGGTTGGACTGGCCTGACCACATTGGGCCTATCAAGAGATACCTGCTCCCACGAGTCCCTCTGCTTCCGCTGGCCACTTCCCACTCATCCCTCGGGTCTTTGCTCAGACACCCGCCCTCTGACCAATGCCCTCCCCTCAACCAAGTCTGTGCCGGGTGCCTGCCCCCATGCTCTGTACCCTCTCTGTTTCCTGCCACCTATCATTCATAGATTGTGGCAGCCACCAGACTCCATGAGGGCAGAAACTATGCCTATGTCCTCAGCACCTGGCTTAGCCTGGTGGCTGGGACCTAATGGATGCTCAGTGGAGATGGGCAGTGCGGGGTGTGAGGAAAGGAAATGGACAGATCTGGTTGTGCAAGTGGAGGTAGAGATGCAGAGGCCCAGACCTGTGGCTGAGACCCCGTAGGGAGCTGGGGCCCAGTCCTTCAAGCCCAGCCTCCGCACCGTGCCCTGAAGAAAGGCCTCATACATTTTGCTTGCTCCTGCAAAGCAGGAAAAACTCCATCCATATCCTTTAGTGTGAGGGAGACAGTAGTACGTACACCCCAGGCAGGTTAAAGAAAAACGCAGCCGGTGGCTAGAGCAGGCACAGCAATGCACATAAAGGCTGTGTTGCAACACTCAGGCTCCTTGAGAGACTTACAGCACATTTGGAAATTCTTTTTTTTTTCTTTTTTATTTTTTTGCCAGGCAGAGTTAGACAGTGAGAGAGAGACAGAGAGAGAGTTATAGACCGAGAGAGAGACGGAGAAAGGTCTTCCTTCCATTGGTTCACCCCCCAAGTGGCCGCTAAGGCCGGTGCTGCGCAGATCCGAAGCCAGGAGCCAGGTGCAGGGCCCAAGCACTTGGGCCATCCTCCACTGCCCTCCTGGGCCACAGCAGAGAGCTGGACTGGAAGAGGAGCAACCAGGACTAGCACCCGGGGTGCCGGCGCCTCAGGCAGAGGATTAGCCTAGTGAGCCGTGGCGCCAGCCTGGAAATTCTTTTAGTGCCATTCTGATGGACAAGGAGAGCCATCTCTGGCCTTTATTCCTGTTTTGGGATTTTTGTTGTTGTTACGTTTTTTTTATTTGAAAGAGTTACAGAGGGGGAGAGACAAGGAGAGAGATCTTCTGTCTGCTGCTTCACTCCCCAAATGGCCTCAACAGCCAGGGCTGGACCTGGCCAAAACCTGGAGCCTGGAGCTCCATCCGGGTGTCCCACGGGGGTGGCAGTGGCCCAAGCACTCGGCCTGTCCTTCCCAGGTGCACTAGCAGGGACCTGGGTCAGAAGCGGAGCAGCCAGGACTCGAACCAACACTCATATGGGATTGCAGGCAGTGGCTTAAACCACGGTGCCCCCAGCACTAGCCCCCGGTTTGTGGTTCTTGAGCTTCCTGCCAAAGTAGGTGCCCCACGCCAGGATTTTTCCAGTGGATTCAGCGTCCCCGTCTGATTCCACGAAAAAGGTGATGTGGATGTCAGGCTGCTCTACTGGCTGGTTCTCAGTTGTGCTGATACAAAGCAGCAGCAGGGGAACTACTGACCAGTTGGAAATTCTTCCTGGAAGTCATGTTTGGGAAGAGCCTCCCCATGGCAATGACAGGACCTGTTAAGAGAGCACCACACCCATCAGCTCATTCCAGCCGTGGGAAATGGAGGTGTTGTCCGAGCCCGAGCCAGGACCACGCCGCCGGGGAGCCTGGCTCTGCAGTCTGGGCTCCAGCACCCCTTCCCCGTGTGGCCCTCTGGAAGTAGCTCAGCTGTCTACGCTTCTTGTGTCCCGCTTATGAACTGCAGATCACACCACCTGCCTGAGTGTCGGTGGGAGTCAACATCCGTCAGGGCCCATGATATGGAGAGCACAGAGTAAACGCAGGTGGGAATCTTAAGATGTGCCTACCACATGAACAGCTGTATAGTGGATTGTAATTGTACATTTTTCGTTGGCATTGACTAGTCATTAACTGCAGTGTATCATCTAGGTTTATTGCTGCCAAAACTCCCTTACTTAAGAAGAGTCATTACCATTAATAAAGCTAAAGGGAAGAATTTTGAGCAGGGTGCAGACAAACCAATCTCCGTTTCCAAAGCAGCGTGCCCAGCGAGCATCCTGGATACGCATGGTCTTCCATCGGGGCCGAGCTCTGGCTTGCCTTGGATCACACACTCTCCTTCTCCGTGGCGTGGAGGGCTGCCTGTCGAGGGTTGGTCTGTTGTGGTATGCTTCCTGCAGTTCTACTTTTCCTTTGTGATTGGCTGTGGATTCCATTACTCCAGCACTGAACTGTAATTTTACAGGAGTTGTCAGCCCAGCGAGATCTCCCCCTCTGGTGGCCTGCCTCCTCTACCTCTCCCTGATCCCCGGCTAGCTCTGTTCCTTAGTGCAGTCTGTGGGCCTTGTCCATCTAGAATGTACGTTGTTCTGCTGTGGCACACTGTCTTGATTTGTTTCAGAATAAATTATTTGAGGGGCTGGTGCTGTGGCATAGAAGGTTAAACTTCTGCCTGAAGTCCCAGCATCCCATATGGACACTCGTTTGAGTCCTGGCTGCACCACTTCCAGTCCAGCTCTTTAATGAGCCTGGGAAAGCAGTGGAAGATGGCCCAAGTGCTTGGGCCCCTGTGCCCAAATGGGAGACCTGGAAGAAGCTCCTGGCTCCTGGCTTTAGATCAGCACAGCTCTGGCCATTGCAGCCATCTGGGGAGTGACCCAGCACGTTGAAGACCTCTTCCCACCCTCCCTCCCTCCCGCCCACACACACTCTCTCTTTCTCTTTCTCTCTCTCTCGCCTTTTCTCTGTATTTCAAATAAATAAATAAATCTTCTTTAAAAAAGATAATTACTTGCTGTGCTGTTTTCCTCTGTTCTCTTCCTAGAAGTCCTGTTGTCCTAATCTACTCTCCCAGCTGATGACTTTGGCATTTACTCCGTGTTTCCACACGACATGCTGTGATTGCTGGTTTGTCACAGTTCCCACAGGTGCTATCCATCGGCCTGCCCTTACCCAAAATGAGGGTTTTGCTCTTTACTCCCATACCCCTCCCTCCACGGTCTCCCTGCTCTGCTCTTGGTTTCAGGTTTGGTTGATTCAGTGTGCAGTGTCGAGTTACCACGTTGCTGCGGCTGCTGCTGCCTCTCCATGCAGGCATTGTTTGCTGTAGAGCCTTGGGATGTTGTCTTCCTCTGTTTGCTTCATTTTTAAGGCCTTTGTCCCTGACTTTTCCCTAAACTCTACCCTGGCCATCTGAATCACCTCTCAAGGCCTTGAGACCCCAGAGGGGTTTCAGTCTGGTTTCTTGGCAATGTCTCTCTGGAAGTTTCTGGCTACATGGCGGGGTCAGCTCCAGCCATCATCCGTCAGGCTCATCTGAGGTGTCCTTAGTCACCCCTCTGAGCTGGAGCTCCTGTGCCCTGGAAGAATCTTAGTTCCTTCTGTGGGACTGGTACATGAGACACAAATATTTTGTGTTCAGATACTTCTGAAAATATCTTTAGTCTACCATGAAAACGAACCATGTAGCAATGTATATTTCTATACTAGAAGTAATCTTCCAGGTCTCCCACGTGGGTGCAGGGGCCCAAAGACCTGGGCCATCTTCTGCTGCTTTTCTAGGCCATAGCAGAGAGCTGGATCACAACTGGAGCAGCTGGGATCGGAACTGGTGCCCATATGGGATGCCGGCACCGCAGGCAGCGGCTTTACCTGCTGTGCCACAGTGCTGGCCGTAAAGGCATTACCTTTTAACCTGCAGGGTTGCTGTAAGATGTCAGGAACCACTTGGGGACTCCCAGTGGCATTGGTTCTGTCTGGAAGGTGGCTCAGGCCTCCTCCTGGCCCTGTCTGAGACCTAATGTGGGGGGTGGGGGGTCTTGATCCCTCCATTGTTTGTGACATCTTGTCAGTCTGGAGATACATGTGCGTCTGCTCTGATCATCTTTCCCCATTTATTTTAAGACAATTATTTTCTCTGCTCCCTTTTCTGTACTCACGTCTTTGAAATCCTGTGACACTGACCTCCTGAGCACTTGCCTTCTGATTTTCCATGTTCACATCTTTTTGCTGTACTCTCTGACATTTTTCCTCTACCCTGAAAAAAAAAAAAAGAATCTCATCTCAACTTTGAGTATAATTATCCTTCTTTTATGTCATATCCTGTTCTTGTTTCTCTGATATCTTTCCTTATCTCTCTGGAGATTATTAACAGTGATACTTAAGTTTGTTCCATTTTCTTTTTTAGTTCTTTTCCCCCTCTGGTACTTTTTACTTTTTTTTTTTTCCTTAATTTTCCCAATTAATTTGTTTTGGCTTCTGTCGTGTGCGTGGTTTTCCGCACATACATGTCTGGTGATCCTGAGTTTTCTGCCTATGTTTCATTGTGAAGACCTCAAGAGCAAACTTGGAGTTTTAGGACCAAAGGCTGGCGTGAGGCCCATGTTCTTACGGGAAGGAGCCCGGGTGAGCCTGGGCCTCGGCGATTCTCCTGAGTGGCCCTGTCAGGTCCTCCGATCAGGACACAGTCAGCCAGCTCCAAGGGTGCCTGGTCAGCTAAGCCCTCGGCAAGGCTACCATCGTCTAATTTCCCCCGCTTGCAGCGTGGTGCCCGCCCTGCAGGGCCCTGTGACCTCCAGTCCCACTGCCCGGCAAAGTGAGGCAGCTGCCAAGTGATGAGGACCGGGGAGGCCCCGGCCGCTCCCGAGGAGACTCTGATAATCAGGCCTCCCTTCCTGAGCTGGCAGGGGCTCCGCGAGCGCGAGCCGAGCCCAGGCCCAGCCCTCCCCGCTGCGGGCCCAGGACACCCTGCCAGGGCCTCTGCGAAGTCCCCCAGACCCGTCTGCCTCCATCCCAGCTGCCAGATGCTGGCTTCTCTTTCCTGTTCGTGTGGCCCTTGTCGAGTTTATTTCTGTTGTGAAAGGAGTCTGGGGAAGGAGCAAAATCGTGTGCAAACTACCGCCTTTATCCAGAAGCTGAGACCAGCGCTGTTGTCACTCACTGAAATCCAACCACCGCGGCCTCACATCTACACCCTAACAAGACAGCTCTTCCCAAAAACAGTTCTCGAGAGCTTTTGTGATATCGGCTCACAACAGGAGTCCGTTGCTCTCCTGCCCCTTAGGTCTAACTGTCCCCTAAACTTGACTTATTTGCCTGACTTTGCTTTTGATGTTCCTTAGAGGGGCTTCCAGCTGAGTAGATTCCCTTAGCATCTCATCTTGCCATATTGCGCTCCGTTCTCTCACTGTCCAGCACTCTCTATCCCTACTTAATGCTTATCAGGGGCCAATAATTTATTTAAAAATGGAACCCTACAGGGTCCCTGACGGGTGAGCTGTTGATCTAAGTTAGCAGGGAGTCGTCCCTATTAGTTAGCCAAGTCCTCTGCTCGCTGTCAAGCCACCGTCATTTCCTTTCCGTAACACTGCCGCTGTACGTTGAGTCATGATAGTGCCTGTTGGGGCAAGTTCGCTGTTACCTTTTGCTTGTTAATACAAGTGTCTCGTGTATTGTTGTAACTGAATGCTTTTGGCCCTTAGCCGAAACTTTTGCTTACTGCCCTCATGCAGACCTGGTGCAAATTAGAAAGTTGGTTTTTGCCAACTGGGTTCTGTTTTGAGCCATTTCCTGGTTCCATTTGATTGCTCCGTGGCTATATTAATTACAGAGGGCAACGCCACGCCCTTAGAGCCCGTGTGATTGTAGCAAGGGTTTTCGAGATGGCGGCTCCGCAGACGGTGTTCAGACAGCAGTGAGAAAGGCTTGCTGGAGCTCCTACCTGTAAAGTGCCAAGGAAGCTCGAAACCCAGGTCTGACTTGCAGCCTGGATTTAGCCATTGCTTTCAAGGGGGACCATCCCCTTCCCATCTCCCACTCCCACTAGTGCTGCCGATCCCATGTCGGCCTGTGTGTGTGACTGGCAAAGCAATCAAAGAGAATCTGCCATAGACAGCCATGCAGCGTGTTGATATAAACAGGAATTAAATGTTTGCCTTTGGTCGAGGGTGAAGAGATACCGCTGACCTGGTCGGCTAACACAGGGCTAGGCAGGCCGAACCCCAGCCGAGGTTTGTATCTTTACTGTCCTTGGGATGAGAGGTGGCAAAAGAGAAAAGGAGTTGATATGGAAGGAAAAGAGGAGAAAGAGGAAGGCAAAGACGGAGAGCTCAGGGAAGAGGAGTGCATGGTCAGACTGCATGAGAACTTTGAAGCCGAAGGTTTTCGTGTTCTGGCTCTCTACGGAAAGAGGTTGCAAACCCCTGGTCTTCAGACCCCTCTGTCTTGGCCTCATTCAGTTCCCGACCACATACTCACTCTGAAGTCTGGGGAGACAGGCTGATATTTTTAATTTCACTATAGATACATAGATTTGAATCACCAGTTCCCAGGTCTGTGACTCTGAAAGGAATGACCAGCGTGTAGGACAGTGGAGTGTGTGTGTGCATAGAAGACGACACAGCAGTGACAAATGGAGAACGCAGCAGAGCTGCCCTCAGGGTGCCCCTGGCCACTCCGGCATGGGTGGCCATGCTGCCCCAGTGGTCTGCAGCACCTGCTGCTCCTCAGAGGTCTGAAATGGGGACAGAAATAAAATTAAAACACGCCTGCGAAATGCAAGTAACCTTTCATTTGCTGAAAACCCAGCCGAAAAGAGGGTTCCACTTAAACAATGAATGTTAGAATCGAATGTGCACACTTGTAAACAGCCCTAGCTAGCGTAATGCTTTATCCTCCCTGCTGTGGGTGTTAGTCGAGATTTGACCTTTATCTGTAAGAGACGTACAAGGGTCACCTGGACCTTAGGTTATCTAGCTGTAAAACGTTTTCAATCTTCATGCTCCAGGACTTCCACATTCCATTTCCAGGCAGTGTGCCAGAAATTTAGCTCTGCTCCCACCACTCCCTTGCTTTGACATTCTCATCTCTATCTCCACTGTTAAATTGATCTTGTCAACATTACTGGAAAAAACAAGCAAACACATTAACTACCAAAGACCCTTTTTTAAGATAATGCGTCTGTAAAAGTTTCGGGAAAGGATGGGTTGAGAGCTGTGGATCGCTCAGCTTGCTGTGCTGTCGTGCTCACACTGTGGTGGGACATCGATTGCGTTTGACAAATTCAGCCCCGTAATAAACATTCCTGCAACAGTGAAACAGCCCCGATGCCGTCGGGAAGTGATGTGACAGACGTTCAGGTGGTTAATCAGAACCGAAGCTTGTGAGACCAGTGTATGTCTCAGTACTCGAACTACCCCTGGCCGATGGACATGGAAGAGTCGTCGTCTTGGCACCTGTGGCTCTCATCGTTGGGTAGCCATCTAGTGCTCCGTTCTCCCCTTTCATCTCACTGTGGCTCTAATGCCACATGCAAATTGTGCTGTGTTCACAGGATTCACCTCCAACTGATAAGACAAACTCATTCTAAGATGAACGTTGAAGGGCAGCCGTCGTAAGCCGGGCAAGGCTGCCGCCTGCAACACAAGCATTCCACATGGGTGCCAGTTCCTGTCCCAGCTGCTCCACTTCCGATCTAGCTCCCTGCTAATGCACCTGGGAAAGCAGCAGAGGATGGCCCAAGTGCTTGGGCCCCTGCCACCCATGTAGGAGACCTGGATGAAGCTCCTGGTTCCTGGTTTTGGCCTGGCCCAGCCCTGGCCGTTGTGGCCATCTGGGGAGTGAACCAGCAGATGGAAGATTCTCTCTCTTTCTCTCTGTAACTCTGACTTTCAAATAATTAAATCTTTAAAAAAAAATAGCATTGAAGTCAGGCTTTTTAATTTCCTAATTAAAAAAAATGCATCTATAAAAATAAGTAAGTTAAACTATATAGTATGGTCTGTTGTTTGAACATTAGATTGTAGAAATCCAGAGGTCAACAATGAAAAAAAGGTAAACCTAAAATTGAGAAGTAGAATTTTAGCAAGAATTTGGCCTTGAAGCTGCCGAGCTTATGCTGTGTAGGTGGACGTGAGAAAAACTGACAGACCCTCACAGCGGTCAACCATGGATGTGAGGGAAGGCAACCAGAGTCCAGATCAGACTCCAGCCAAGTCACAGCGAGAGGCCGACATACCCTGTCCAAGCAGGAAATGAACAATCAGTGGTGCTCTTGGGGGGTGTGATCCTCTGAGGTTTACTGATGAGGCCCGCGCTGTCTGGGAAGCCCAGCGCGACTTGGACACAGTAGAGGGATGGATGAGTGGTTGATTAAAGCAGAAACTTGGGTGTCGACCTCATGGATGCTGCATTACCTCTAAAGCTACTAACAGAAGAAAAAAAAAATACAAAGAAGGAGAAGAGAAAAGACTTTATTTATCTTAATTGATTTTATCTAGAATAGTCTAAATGTTTGGAATCCCTTAGAGTGGCCGATTCCTTTGCGGGCTGATCTGTTCATGTCTGAAGTCTTATTGCTGAATGCATCATGCTTTTCTTAGAAAGAAGGGGGGGGTGGAAAACTGCACTTTGAAAATATCGGGAAAGGCTTTGAAAGTCACTGTTGCTCTAATAATAGGTGAGTGGCCGCCTGTTGCTAATGAGCTCACACACACCCCTGCTGGGGCCGTCCTGGGGACTGCAGCTGCTCCCAGCAATTAGGAGCTGATTAAGTGTTTATCTTCTTTACAGGTGGGAAGGAAAGAATGAAAATGAAGTGGGCAGATGTAAAGAAACCGGCAAAGTTCACGTGACTGTGGATCTCAAATACTACCGACCTACTGAAGTGGTAAGAACGCGCGCCGCCCAGTTCAAGGCCACACTTGGCAGGCCTGGTGGGAGAATGCTCTCACCCAGTGCCTGCTGCCAACCTTCAGAGCGCCCAGTGCAGCTCTCTGGCATCCTGCTGCAGGCATTTCCCAGTCGAGAGCACGGCAAATCAAACTTGAGATAGCGTGTTGAGCGCAAAATCTGTTGCTCGCTAAAGGACGGCGGGGTAAATCACATCCAAGGAAATCTTTGGTTTCAAGAAATGGAGACACGGATCTCCTCCTCGTGTTGGGTTCCTGTTCCCTGGCTGATCTTTGATAGGACCTGCAGGACCCTGGGGTCTGGAGGACCCGCCTCCCTCTGTAGCTGTGCCTGTCAGCACTCACGCCCACCCACACGTGAACACACACACCACTAAGCCGTAAACAGTCTCCCAGACACGTCTTTAAAGACTCAGCTCTAGTTTCAGCTCCTCTGTGAAGTCTTTTCTTGGTCCCATATTCCAACATCACTGAAATTTCTACTTCCTTTGTAGTGTCTGCTGCCCATAATTCTAATACCTAATTCTAAACGAGTAGAATAATCACTTGTTTACATGCCTTTCCTACCTGACCAACCTGTGAGTGCTTCAAAGACACAGAATATCTTATACTATAACAAATGGGTGCTTAATAAATAGCGACTGATTGGTAGATGGTAGAAGGGTGGAGGAGCTGTAGATTGTTCAAACATCTTCCTTCCCTAAATTTATGAAAATGTCTGGCTTGGTGTTGCCCCTCCGATGTTGTCTACCCTCAGTAAAGGTTACAAAACGGAAGGTCCTAAGTGCACCCAGAGAGAGCAGAAGGCAGTGTCTCAGAGAGAGATGCTCCGATGTGATGGTTAGCACACCAAGCGAGCCTCGCCGAGAGTGGAATCCTTCAGAAGCCCTTTTACTGGTCTAGAAGCAAATTCCCGTACATCGTGTGGCCTGTAGAGATCAGGAAAGCCCCGGGGCAGACAGACTGAAAGTGCGTGTGTCATGAGCGACCACCCTTGCAAGTGTGTTCTTTCATGCCCAAGAAAAAGCTGTATTTCATGTACTCTTGGACGCAGGAGGAAGTCAGAAGGAGAGGAAGCAAGCGGTGCTTGGGAGAGCTGGGGCTGTTCGGCTGGCGCATTGTCCCGGGCAGGGCGTGGCCGCCCTGACACAGCGAGCAATTGTTCCCAGTGCTAATGGAGAGTGGGTGTGCCTAGGAGAGGATGTGCCCTGTCCCTGGGGGAGGAAGATACGGGCCTGCTCTCTGGGCTGCTGACACAGCAAGGACTGCCCCCGCTGAGCCCAGTTTCACTCCGTTTGTCTCGTGGTCCTAACACCTTTTCGTGGAACATCGCACAAGCCACATATGTGGACAGACATGTCTGTGCTTACGAACAAAACTGTCTCAGTAGAAGGCCCACAAAGCCGACTGAGACTTCAATTCCTACAACAACCTCAAGCGTAGCTCTTTCTAGACAGCAAAATAGTTTCAAAAGCTAGGAAGTCATTAAGAATGGCTTGTCTGTCATTCTGACTGAGGCAAGGTACGGGATTGATAAGGGCAAAGAACAAAAGCAGTGGCTGAACAGGAAAAAGGACCCTGGGCCTAACAAGACTGCTCTTGAATCCCAATCAGCCCCTTTCCTGCGGGACACACACCCCTCCCCTGCTTTTGTTCATGCAGATGCTATCATCGTACCTGTTCTGCAGCTCTGTTGACACCAGCATTGTTTGAATGTGAGAGGTGTCTGATTTCATATGCCTGCTCCTCTCTCCAGGATCCCCTCCAGGATCCCCTCCACGCCCTACTCTGGATCTTGAACTGTATTTCCTCTCGAGGCCCGCACCCCCCCCACCCCCCCACCCCTGCTCCCGCCCAGGCTGTATCCATTCTGTGCCCTCTTCTTGAGCAGCTTGTCTTGTTGAGCTTCTAACCTCATTCCTCAGAACAGGAGTTTTCCTAAAGGTTGGATCAGCTTGGCAGGCTTCTGTTGGGTTGCCTCAGGGGGTGAGACTCTTCCCACTGAAAGGTGACCAGCTCTGGAGACTACAAACTAAAGGAGCCTTTGCTTAGGTGTGGGGGCCTAGCAACCAGCAGCGTCCCCACCCTCGGTCACCTGAGTCCGGTGAAGTGCCCGGTTTCTCGGACGTTTGTCAGCACGTAGGTAGGGAGACGTGGAATCTTTCACGTCTAAACCGTATCCTTCCTGCCCGGGGTTTCCTTCCATTCTTCCAGGATTCTGTGAAAGTTTGTTCTCCTGATCCACTTCCACCGTCCGCCCACCCCTCCTCCCAGATCCTCAGCACACGGGGCAGGAGCAGCCGAAAGCACACATTGCCTCTCCTGAGAGTCAGAGGGTGCCCGGATGACTGACAGGAAAGAGGAAAATGCTGTCTGGAAAATTTGAAGGGGAAAAAAAGGAAAGAGCGATGAGGACGTAGCAGGCCTCAGAACACCCCTGTCCTAGGGCAGAACTCGAGGTTGTTTTCTGGGTAAGGCTCAGACTAGCCTGAAGAAAGCCAACTTAGCCGAGGCAGGCACTGACTTGAGAGAGACTGCTGATCTTCTGGTGCACAGTTGTTCCCGTGTGCAGACCGCTGTGCTCCCTCACTGCTGTAACCACGGGACCCGTCGTGAGCCCTCTCGAAGGTTCTTGTCCTGGACAAAGGACTGCAGCCTGCAGTCAGAGCGGGGTCAAGCCAGGCCTGCTGGTGTCCACCTCTGAGCCCGTCGTGGGCTCTGCCTGAGGTGTGTCACAGTTCTGCTGCTCCAGAGAGCCTGGTCCTGGACGTGCAGCTGCGAACTTCTCGTGGCCCCTGCAGTCCGTTGTTTGCTGATGGCCTGTCAATCCTCGAGTTTTCTGCCGCTCCAGATTTCTGCCTGTGTCGTCCTCTGTGCGTACAGGGACACTTGGATGTATTGTGTTAGGCACTCATTCCTGGAGAGGAAATGGTATTGTGCTCAGGTTTGGGCCCCTGCGCCAGGCTTGGCTGAGTTCAAAACTTGTCAGTGGCTGGCTGTGTGACCTTAGGCAAGTTACTTAAGTTCTCCGTGCCTGTTTTCTCAGCTTCAAACATGGAGTTAATAATACAACTTCTTTCAAAGAATTGTTGGAGAATTTACAGAGTCAGTTATACAGTGTCTGACACGCAGTAAACCCTCAGTATTGGTGCTGCTCTTGTTACTTATTTATTCACTCGCTAATTATTTATCAGACACAGTACTAGAACCCGGGGAATAGAATGGTGAACAAGAGAGACACGGTTCCTACCCTCATGGAGGTTGTAGACATAGAGGTGATTCCAGCTCCTGGAATCTGGTACCTCTGGGAAAGAGGAATAACTTCATCAGTGAATTATACAGATTAACCATTTCAGAGTTCATAACAAGGGATAATTGAGGTTCCAACAAATAGTAATCTGTAAGTGGATTTTTTAATGTGTGTGTTATCTTGGTTTTCATCTTTCCTTTTTTTCCTCATGTTTCAGTAGCTATTTAGTGGTGTGGAGATAATTGCATAACTATGAGAAAATTGATATTGACCCATTACTTAATTTTTAAAAAAACCACAAAGATGTCTTCTTTTTATTTGAGAATTTTTAACTTGGAAAACTTACAAAGGAAGGAATAATGAAATATTCATCTTATGCCAAATTTTTAACCAGACCAAATAGTCAATCCACTCTATAAAAAAAAAAAAAAAAGCTTCTTTATAATACAGAGCACCTGAGGAAATAGGCTGGAGACACATTTATAGACCAAAATCAAGTATTTTTCATGAAAAACATCTTGGCTTCAACTCGACTGTTATAGTGTTTTCCTTACTATATCGCTGTCTCTTGCCTTCATTTTTTTACAGTCATTTCCCGTTGTATTTCTAATGTCCTCCGTTGTATCTGAGGTTTGTTTTATTTACTTAAAATATTTATTCCTAATCTTTATAAATATTAGAAAAAACCAGGGGTTGAAATCTAGAACTAAGAAAGCAGTAGCTTCAAAGAAGTCCAACCAGCTAGTTCCAGCAGCACCTCTCTCTCCTGAGCAAATTGCCATACGCTGTGGAACTGTCCCTGCCACCAACACCCCTCCCAAGCTTTTCCTATTATTTTTCTGTAAATGCTGTTAAGTTAAACGGCCTATAATTGCTTACTCTGTCTCTTAGCCCTGTTCAGAATGATGTGTGACACTGTCCAGAGCCCAGGAACCTGAGCTGTCACCGAGCACTTGAATGAATACCAGTTAGCGCTTCCCCCCGGCTCTGTCCCTGTGTATTTGGGGGTGAAAAGCCCTCAGTGTGTTCACCAGCCTAGCCTTTTATCCTGAAACCACCCCCCCCTTCTCCCATGGCTGTTCTCACCACCTCCTCACACTTCCCCTCGAGAAGCAGGAAATTAGATACTCCCGGCTCTAGCCACTGGCCCGCTGCAGCTCTGTTAGCTCTCCGGCCACCTCACCCGTCCTGATCCCGCTGACCTCCGAGGCTCCACTCCTCCCGCCACCTCTGCTCTTTGTTCGTTCCTCTGATGGTGGGAGCTGGGATCAGAGGATGCCGAGAGAGCTGCTGGAGGGCTGGTGCCTTTCTGCCCACACTGCGGGGCCTGGAGAAGAAGCAGCTGGGCTGAAGTCTGGCAGGGTCCCTTCCGATTTTACTGTCCCAGCATCCTCCGCGTCCGTACTGCCAGGCCAGTGTGGGGTGGGACGTCTGACCACTTGGGTTTTGTAAATAGTCTGTATCTCTCAGTCACTGTTTGTGTATGTAAGCCCCTCTTAGGCTGCGCACACTGATCTTTATATCCTTCCTTAATCACGTTGGCCTCTCCTGCCCTTTTCCTCCTGTGGCCTTCACCAAGAGAGCTTTAAGTCCCCATCTCTCTAGCTGGTTCTCTACTATTTCACTGTGCTTTCTATACTCCATAGGCTTCCAGCCAAAGCCCCCAGGGGCATAGAGCGATCCTCTTATGGCCTGTGAGCCCTTGCTTGCTGTCCCCAGAGAGGGCATCTCCTAGCTAAGGAAATAGTAACCTGGACTGACGGCAATGCTCTCAACTTCCTCCCATTTTCTCCTGAAAGGTTCTTTCCTTATGATCATACTTGGATTACAGTGATGTTATTAAAGACTCAAAGACCTATATATGTAGTTATATACCTTTCCTTACCTAAAATATTTTTTTTATTTTTTCCTTAAGCCTCTCAGGCGTCTTTAATGTAGATGTTTTCATTACTTGCACCAATAGAGAATTCCTCTAAAACCTGTACCTTTTTGTCCAAAAAGCTATCCAAGTAGGGACTGTTCTCAGCTATAATCACAGTGTTGACCTCTCCATACCTACAGATTAATTTCCGAAACCTTTTTGCATCTTAGACATTTGTTGTAGCTTTTGCAGCTGCTTTCCTTAGGAACAACAATGAGTAGTTGAGCTTAGCTTCTAGCTAAACGAGCCCTGATGTCGGTCACCCAGAGTGTAGCATTGCTTATGAGAGACCATCACTGATATGATGGCACGTTCCATCTCCAGTCAATGAATCTTGGATTCTGGAATTTTCAAAATCCCTATTGGCTCTGTGTGTGTGTGTGTGTGTTTTAACAATGTACTTCCTGTTTTGTCAAGCCCGATTTGTCTTCTAAAATAATTTTAATTAAGAATCTCTATTCGTGGAAATCTCATGACCCTGTGCTGCCTTATGTTGCCAGTGAGTCTGATGGTTCCTTACCAATTTGGGTTTTTTTCACTGTTCACCTAGAATTAGTTGCTCTCCAGAACCAGATATTCTGAATCTACCAAAGTGTTGTCTACCAGTACCCGCCTTTTTCTCACCCTAGATGCCTTCTCTTGCTTCACTCCCCACACCCTCGCTCATTCCAGCCTGGTTTCTTCACTCACTGTTACATGTGCTAGCAAAGTTGAGAGCTCCCTGTGCGCCTGTGTCATAGGCCCCAACGTGACAGCCCTGCGCTGATGTCCCTCCTTCCTCCTTAGCGGCTCTCATCTCCCTTCTGCATGTGTGTGGTTCACATGCATGGCCTGCCATTAAATGCCTGCCTCCATCCAGCTGCAGTTCAGCAATAGAATATATCCTTAATATCAAAATCCAGTGTGCACAGTTTGTAAAATTCTAGAATGAAATTTCCAGGCTCCTAAACAAGTCAGATGTACAGTCTTTCATGAAAACCTGGTAAAAGAACATCTCAACTAAAAGTGAGTAGGTGTGGAGGTATTAAAAGTCTCTCCAGGCCGGTGCCGCAGCTCACTAGGCTAATTAATCCTCCACCTGCGGCACTGGCACTCCGGGTTCTAGTCCCGGTCGGGGCGCTGGTTCTGTCCTGGTTGCTCCTCTTGCAGTCTAGCTCTCTGCTGGGCCAGGGAAGGCAGTGGAGGATGGCCCAAGTGCTTGGGCCCTGCACCCTCAAGGGAGACCAGCAGGAAGCACCTGGCTCCTGGCTTCGGATTGGTGCAGCGCGCCGGCTGTAGCGGCCATTTGGGTGGTGAACCAACGGAAGGAAGACCTTTCTCTCTCTCTCTCTCTCACTAACTCTGCCTGTCAAAAAAAAAAAAAAAGTCTCTCCAGTTTTTAGGATTCATTACAGGAATCCATGTACATTTGAAATGTGATTCGAATTGACCTTCAGCTTCTCAGAAATATATAAGTACATATACATAAAATATAAGACTGAGTTCTTATTGATTCAGTTGAAACAGAATGCTTATTATATTTCTTACCATGAAAATTTAACACTGATGACAACTGACAAAAATGGATTAGATGAGGTTCTTGTCTGATGGTGACTCCCAGCCAGATGACCATGGAGTGAGGGGCCAGCTGTGGAGCTCCGGGGACAGTCCAGGGCAGTAAAGGCTGGAGAAACAGTGAGAGGTGCAAGGAGCTGGCAGATATGGAGAGCACAGGGTCAGGGCTTGGACAGGACAGGGATGCAGCGAAGCCCGGCTGAGGGTGCCCCTGAGGATGAACGGCTACGTAGTGATGGGAGGTGGGGAGGTGATGATGCCGTAACCCACATCAGAGACCTAGGGAGAGCACTGGGTTTGCAGGGGAGGTGGTGGGGAGTTCTGTTACAGCCAGGGAGCCTGGGGCCGTCATGTTGCAATATAGAAGCGGCAGGTGGAGGCCTGGTGTAGAGGAAGAGGTCAGGCATAAGAGGTGAGAGTTGAAGCCTTGAGAGGAGCTCCCAAATAGAGCATTTCTTGGGGGAAAGAAGAGCCAGGCAAACCTGAATTCCACCACGTAGGTCTCAGAAGCACATTTGGACAAAATGGGTTAAGAATTCATGGAAGTCACAAACAAAGCCCTCGTATCCAAGAGCCATTGGACAAAACTAAAGTGTCTCCCACCCTGAGTGATGACCCCTGCCTGCACAGCCTCCCTCAGGATTCCAGGGACCAATGCCAAGGCCTGGGAGGTGATTGCCACGTCTCAGTCCCAGCACACAGTGGCAGAAGCAAGCAGAGACGCAATGTCAAATGGAAGCATTCCGAAGTCAGGTCACAAGGAATTCAGAATTCTTAAAGATGAAAGGGCTTATATAAGTATAAGGTACTTTGTGCTACATATTATTGTTTTTATTACTGTCATCATTATTAATTATTATCATTATCATCATATACTCCTGTGAAATCGTTGGTTATCAAAAGGCATCTTCTGGGGCAGGCATTTGACCCAGCGATGAAGACACTGGTTAGGACACCTGCGTCCATATCGGAGGACCTGGGTTCGATACCTGGCTCTGGCCCCTGATTCCAGCTTCCTGCTAGTGGGGACCTTGGGAGGCAGTGACGATGACTCAAGTGGTTGGATACTTGCCACCCAAGGAGGAGATCTGGACTGAGTTCCTGGCTCCCGGCTCCGCTCTCACCCCCAGCAAAGAGAGCATTTAGATAGCCATCCAGCAGATGAGAGCTCTGTGTGTGTGTGTTTCTGTGTGTGTTGCTGTCTCTCTCTCTCTTTTCTCTGTGTGTCTCTCAAATAAATAAAAATTTTTAAAAAGACATCCTCTGAAAGAGTAATTTGGGCTTTTCAACTCCTAGTATTTTCTTTTGTTAAATATTTAACTTTCTTTTGTACCTAGATAGCTTCATGCAGAAAAAAGTCTTTTCCTACTTAGTACTGCCAGCTCTGTACTTTAAATATATATATAAATAAATATATATATATATATATATTTGAAAGCGCAAGTGAGAGAGAGAGACGTCTTCCATCCAGTGCTTCATTCCTCAGATGGCTACAACAGCCGGAGCTGAACCAGGAACTCCATCTGAGTCTCCCATGTGGGTGGTAGGAGCCCATGTATTTGAGCCATAATTCACGGCTTCCCAGGAACATTAGTAGGCAGCTGGATCAGAAGCAGCGTAGCCAGGACACAGCAGCACTCCGATGTGGCCTGGGGGCATCCCAAGCAGTGGCTTATCTCACTGTGCCACCATGCCTACCCCAAGCTGTGTACTACCTGATCTGGTGGTAGGAATGGGTGCCAGGGACATATTGGCTTCTGTTGCTGCCTGAGTCGTGTGTCCCCAGGGGCAACAACAGGCCCTGACATCTCCCAGATTCTGTGGTGACTCTAACAATGTCCACGTCCCCAACAGGCCAGAGAGCAGCTGCCAAGGAAACAGCATGAGGTGTCATCGCAGGCCTCCCCACTCCTCAGGTGGATGCCCGCAAAAGCGTTCCCTTGTGCTTACTCTGCAGAGCCCCCTGGGTGTCACTTTTTTAATGTCTTATTTTATTTATTTGAAAGAGAGAAATCTCATATACACTGGTTCACTCCCCAAATGAACAAGCTTTGGACTGCATAAGGGTGAGGCCAGGAGCCAGGAACTCAGTTCGGGTCTCCCATGTGGGTGGCAGGGACCCAACTCCTTGAGTCACCACCACCTGCTGCCTCCCAGGGTGCACGTCCGCAGGAAGCTGGGGTCGGAAGCAGCGCCAGGACTGTAGCCCAGGCTCTCTGACGTGGGGTGCGGCTGTCCGTCAGCGTAACTGCTGCTCAGACACAGCCCTGGGTGTCTCTTTTATAGTCTCAGATCTGTGTTGCTTTCCTATTGCTCCAACAACAAATTACCACGCAGCTGGTGGCTGAAACCCCCCGCCCCGAGTTATCATCTTATAGATGTGGAGGTCAGATGCACCCGGGGCGACAGTCAGGGTGCGGAGGGCGCTGCATTCTTTCTGTGGGCCTCGGGGGTTCTTGGAGTACTGAAGGAAGTGAGCATTTTGAGCTGTGGCCACGCCAGTGCCTTCTGTCACTCAGAAAGCGCGTTGTTGTTCACGTCTGGCTCATTGTTCACACTCTAAAGACCTGCCAGGCACACGGCAGCTGGAAGTGAGGGCGGATCCCACGGAGGTGTGAGGACACCAGGCAGAGGCACAAGCTCGGGAGGGTTTCTGTTGGCGGGGGAGACTTCCCACCTGTGACAGGAAGTGCTGTGGCAATGAACCAGCAGCAGGTACAGAGGTGGCTGGCTGGCACTGTCAGATCAAAGGTCAGGCCCAGCCTGGGGGCCAGTGGGAGTGAGTTTGGTGTGGACCATCCCCGCCTCACGGCCTGCAGCACTCCCCTTCCCTGCACCTGCCCATGCAGCAACACGGCTCCTCCTCCTCTCCTTTGGCCTTTTCTTCCTCGACGTTTCTGCCTTTACTTTGGCCTCCTTTCTTCCCTTGTCTCTTCTTGCTGCCAGGAGTCTACGACCAGTCTTATGTCCCCCTTACACTGCACACAGCCGCTCCTCATGGGGACCACAAGCCTGTCTTGCAGTGGCTGCCCTCTGACCCCTGATGGGCTCGTGTTCACCCAGCGGTCCCCCAACCATTCCATTATGTTTGAGACAGATTCTAACACAGTTCTCAGCTGTTTTAGTAATTAAAAGTCAGAGTCTAGAGTAGAGAATACCTTACTTTCCTAAGAGATTTGTCTGTATTGGAAGCAGGGGTCTTTACCAGTCATTCCAAGAAGATCAAGCTAAAGGTGTTTTTTCTGCTATTTCTTCATGAAATGTTTCCCTGTTTTATAGGAACTTTGTTGAGGATGAAATTGATGTGTAAAAGCTTTTTTTTTAAAAAAAAAAAAAAGATTTATTCATATATTTAAAAGGCAGAGTTATAGAGAGAGGGAGCGACAGAGAGATAAGAGATCTTCTATCTGCTGGGTCACTCCCCTAATGGCTGCACCAACCAGGGCTGGGCTAGCCAACGCCAGGAGCTGGAAGCTTCATCCAGGTGTCCCACGTGAGTGGCAGGGGCCCAAGTGCTTGGGGTCATCTTCTGCTGCCTTCCCAGACCCATTAGCAGGGAGTTGGATGGGAAGCGGAGCCACCTGGACTTGAACAGGTGCTTATATGGATGCCAGTGCCACAGGTGGTGGCTTAACTCACTGCACCACAATGCAGGCCTCAGAAGGATTTCTTAATGGCATTAGAAAAACACTGTACATTTTAACTTCAGATTGTTTCTATTATTTTTTGAAAATTGGGCCCAGCATTGTGGCATAGTGGGTAAAGCCATCTCTTGCAATGCCAGCATCCTATAGGTGTGCGGGCTGGAGTCTCGGCTGTTCCACTTCCAAGCCAGCTCCTTGCTAATGTGCCTGTAAAGGCAGTGGAAGATGGTCCAAGTGCTTGGGCCCCTGACACCCACGTAGGAGACCTAGAAGAAGTTCCTGGCTTCTGGCTTCGGTCTGACCCAACCCTGGCCATTGTGACCATTTGAGGAGTGAACCAACAGATGGAAGATCTCTCTCTCTCTCTCTCTGTCTTTCCTCTCTAACTCTGCCTTTCAAATAAATAAATTAATTAAAAAAAAAAAAGGTCATCAGGGAAAACGTGCCTAGCATCATCACCTAAACTTGAATTTTTAGAAATATAACAAGTTTTCCCTCATGTAAATTAATGAGATGTTGAAATTAATAAAATACATTTGTTTCTGAATCAGTTTTAGTTTTGGAAGATAAAAAAGTGCTGTATTTCCTTACTGAAATTCTAAAACATAAAAATATAGTGTTGATTTGAATTGGTCCCACTGGCTTACATTATAAATTAAAAGCTGTAAGTCTCACGCCTTTTATTTCCAACTCTGACTTTCATACATCCTCTCACAGCTCCAAACCTCTGCTGACTTCTGCTTTCCCACATGACAGAGCATTGATTGTCTTCCCGCCAGTCTCAGTGTCCACCTTCAAGGAGCTGATGAACGGACCGCTTCAAGGCCCTGGGGGAGCCTAACCTCTTCCCAGGCAGAGCCACTGCTTCCCTCCCGAAGCGCTGGTCCCACTGGATCGGGCCACGTTGTGCTACGTCATTTCCACCCAGGAGCTTGGGGGCAGGAATGCCAGGGGATGGGCTGGGGTGTGCTGGCACGCAGTAGGGTAGCAAGGAGCAGGTGTAGGTATGCATCACCAGAGTCATCCCCGTGCCTCCCAGCCAGCACTGGTCTAACCAAGGCCACTAAAGCCAGTGTATCAAACTGTAATAACTAAATTTCAAATGGCAAAATAATAGCAGCCTTCCTTTTTTTTCTTACTATTTTATTTTTTACTATTTTATGATGAGTGTCAAGTTCATTCGCAGCTCATGCTTGTACATCCAGTCCTTCAAAAAAATTACTTCATTTCTGTCCCATCAGTTCTCTTCTCCCTTTTCACTGGTTCTTTCATTCTTGATCCCTTTCTTTGTTCCTTATGGTTTTGCTGATGCCCCGTTCTTTTCTGAAACTCCTGTGTTCATTGGTTCTTCTATTTCCCAGCTTCTCTCCCTGGAACTTTCTTTTTTGTTCTACCCCAGCCATCTCACACCAGCCCAAATGCCCCAGAGTGGTTTCCTGGCTCCTGTCTGTAGGGAGAGCTCGTGGTGGTGCCGTCACAGCCCACCCGCTCTTTAGACTCATCTGCGTGACAATTCGCTGACGTGCACACAGTGTGGTGTGCACACTGTGGGAACCCTCACGGTGCCTTTGAAGTCCTGGAGGACCCCACCAAGAACACCGCATATGCGCAAGGCACCCTGAGTTGCTTCTCTGTGCACAAAGGTCACCTGCCAGAGGAGGCTTTCCCACACTGTCTTTCATGAGCTGGCCCATTGGAGGCAGTTGTTTTCCTTTTCCCCACTCAGACTTCCTGTGGATCTAGTGGTCTAGCCCAAGAGACACTCATTGTGCCTCTAGCTTTGTCCCACATCCATGTGCCAAACTTGCTCAGTTGAAAAATGAGAAACAAGTACTGACCAGGGAATGGCTGTACTGACTGCTTTGTCTCTTCTGGAGCCAAAGTGCACCAGAAACCTAGCGGTGTGTAATCAATTCCTTTCCTCATTTGCATCTTCAGAGTTTTTCTTCTCTTCTTGTGTTGCTTTGTTTCATTTTTCATTTATTTGAGAGGGTGAGAAGGACAAAGCGAGGTCTCCCACTTGCTAATTCACTCTCAAATGCCTGCAACAGGCAGGGGCCAAAGCCAGGACCTGGGAACTCAGTCTCAGTCCCCTGGGGTGCAGGCACCCAGTCACTGAGCCTGGGTACTGCCTCCCAGGGTCTGCATCGGCAGGAGGCCACAGTCACGAGACAGCAATCAAACCCAAGCACCAGGGCAAGGGGTGTGTGCATCTGTGCCGCTCGGCCAAACACCTGCTCCCTGGTTTGTTTGTTTGTTTGTTTGTTTGTTTTTTAATGTGATTGTGTGAGATAAGTGGTAGCCATTTAGAACATTTCTTGGATTTCTGAAATAAGTGTTGGGCCTGTAGAGATTCCCCAGTGAGGTTCCTGATGGCTTCCTCTTTGCACTTCCATTGTGGTGGGAAAATTCACCATAATGCAAGGAACAGGCTTTTGGTATACTTTGTAAAACTAGTATCTAAAATACAGGTTTTCTTTAATCCTTTGTCTCCTCCACGAAGAGAAATGGTCTGATGGAGTGCGGCTCTTTCACTAAAAGCATCAGCTTATGGTGAGGATGGGAAAAAAAACAAAACCCCAGGGGTCCACGGGTCAGGTGAGTGTGAAACAGAAAAGGGAATGCAGGTGAAAGACAGTGGTGCCTTCTCCTCTGCGCGCCCTGTGTTTGGTTCTGCGGAACTGAGACCAGAGCAGTTTGGCACATCCATGCGAGGCAGCGCATGGGGTAGGGAACTCCTTGGATCCAAAGCCTGTTTTTCTATTGGCGAGATGAAATACTATCTTCGTGAATCAGCACCTCCCACTTGTCTCAAAGGTGGGATGGCTGTTGATGCCAGTGCATTGTCTCCTCTTTCAGCTGGCAAGGCGGGCAGTGGGAGGCAGCCACAGGGAGGAGACGCTGAACAAACAACACGGGCACCGGATCCTCGTGTGCGTAGGCAGGTGGTGGGTGCCGGGAGCGGCCGGGGCCTGTGCCCAGTCGTCACATGTGGTGCTGAGCAACCACTGACTGCTCCCAGAAAGGAGGTGAAAAGATAGCACAGCCTGGAGTCCGGCGAACTGGGGCCACAGGGCCAGCCGTGGACGGAGAGCGGTTCTCACCGGGGTTTCCTTGTACACACTGATGAAAAGGCTAGATTGTGCTCACCCCACTAGTCTTTCGTCCCTGGAGAGCGTCCACTGTGGATCTGCTGTCAGTGGCTGGCTTTGTGCGGTCTTGTGCTACACACTCCCCTCCTTTGGATGGACATGCATGGACAGCCATGACGTCTGCACCTGCCCCACATACCTGTCCATCCATCAACGTTTATCAGACTTTCTGCCTCACTCCCTCCCAACCGAATCATATAAATCCTGTTTTGCTACCAATTTCGGTTGAGGTCCAAACTTGACACCCCATCATCGCTAGAAGTAGCCTCCTTGCCTTTCCTGCCCGTCAGAACGCTGCTGTGTTCTTTTGAAGAGTTCGACTGTTTTCTTCCTCCTTTCCCAGCTTTATGCTTCTCTTCTACATTTGAACTGAATTTCTGACACTCGTCCTTTGTAAGCAGCGTCAGTGACTCCACAGTAAAGTGTGTATTTGTTTTAAAACACGCGTTGACAGCGAGTCACTTATTCCTTCTGCATCTCCCAGTGTGTGAGTGATATTTTTCAGGCAGTGTTAGCCAGAGGGAATATGTTAGGAATGTGGTTTTTGCAGTCACTGTGGTTTATGTAAAGCATTGGCAACAATATTAGTTAAATCATCTGAAGGAAACCAGAGAAAGCGCTCAAGTCAACATAATTGGGAGTTAAGGTAGAACTCACCAGTTGAGTCTCACCTGTAGCTATCTACATCTCCAGCGTATGCATCAGTGCAGTTTCCCTGTCTTCTAAATGAAGGATGATGGTGCTAAACTTCACAAAAGTGGTGGGAGGTTAAATTGGTATTTGTGCAACGTGTTGAGATCTTACGATTAGAGATACCAGTTATTGCAAGCTGATGTGATTGCTATCAAAGAGAACAGCTCCTCAGACAAAGAGTCTGGGCTACTCTGAGCTACCCAGATCTTCTCTGTCTGCCATACGGCACCAGTCTCCTGCCGTTTGCTCTCTTGGTCCTGGAGTCTCTTTGCAAGTTTTGAAGAGGGTGAAAGTAGTTCACAGTCCCGCCATCCCAAACAGGAAGGTGTGTGCTCATGGCGAGAGCTCAGGTGAGGGGCACCTGCTGCTCCCCGCAGCTGCCATTCAGACACACACATCCCATCAGCCATGGATTCATTGTCTCACTGCACCCATCCTAGGAGGCTAGCAGGGAAGTCTGCCCCACTCTGCATGGAACCTGACTGACAAGGTCACGGTCCAGAAGAGCAAACAGCCAAGGGGTCTTAGAGACAAAGACAAGCTGATAATCCCGAGACAAGCAAGGTGGATCCAAAAAAAATGCTGCTGTGTGCGGTGTGTCTGAAGGTGGCTGAGGAACACCCCCGGGCCTCGGGCCACACTTACGCACTCCTCAGGCCAAGCTTCCCACGGATGTGTCTCACGGAGACTGGCAACGTCAGAGCTGTTGTGCATGGATAGATTTCTTGAGTGTTCTTGGAGAAGTGACGAGAAACACATTTCTCTCCAGGTAGCACTAATCTCTTTAGCAGAATAGCGAGCGTGTTTTGTTAAGGTGGGCACCCTGGTCTGTGATTCTTAAGCCTGATGCATCAGACTCACTGAAGAAGTGATTAAAAATACACCTGTTGTAGGGGCTGGTGTTGTGGTGCAGTGGGTTAAGCTGTGGTCTGTGATTCCAGCATCCTGATGCCAGTTTGAGTCCCAGCTGCTCCACTTCTGATCCAGCTCCCTGCTAATGAGCCTAGGAAAACAACAGAGGATGCTCCAATTACTTGAGCCCCTACTACCCATGTGAGAGACCAGATGGAGTTCCAGACTCCTGGCTTTGGCCTGGCATAGCCCTGGCCGTTGTGGCCATGTGGGGAGTAGACCAGCAGATGGAAGGTCTTTCTGTATCTCCCTGTCTCTCTGTAACTCTGCCTCTTGAATAAATAATGAAGTAATCTTAAAACGCACACAAAAGAAATACACCTATTGAAAGTATCAGTCAGGGAGCTGGTGCTGTGCTGTGGCAGGTTAAAGCCCCGGCCTGCAGGACCGGCGTCCCATATGGGTGCTGGTTCCAGTCCTGGCTGTTCTACTTCCTATCCAGCTCCCTCTAATGTGCCTGGGAAGGTACTGGAGAATTTCCCACGTGCTTTAGACCCTACATCCACATGGAAGACCCAGAAGAAGCTCCTGGCTCCTGGCTTTGGCCTGGCAAAGCCCCAGCCATTGTGGCCATTTGGAGAGTGAACCAGTGGATGGAAGACTTCTGCCTCTGCCTCTCTCTGTGACTCTGCCTTTCAAATAAATAAAATAAATCTTCAAAAACAAAGTATCAATCAGTGGAGCAGAGGTCTCTGGAAGTGGGGGACTTTGTGGGGACCTTGGGGCAGCCAGCTGAGTGTGACCGTGGCAGCTGCACCTGGGTCTGCAGGCAGGCGGTAACGAAGACAGTTAAGCTGTCTCTCCCCTTTTTAGTTTCATGATCCTCCTTGAGAAACAGATGGGAGTGGGCCTCCCCCGGGAAACCTTCTCAGCACAGCATTGTGTGTGAGTGTAGGGAGTCGCCACTCCGCCATTCCTTTCCAGCCACCCGTTCTGTCCCAGGTTCCTGCCTGGCTGGTAGTGTCCTTCCACAGGTGTATTTGTTCCCTCCATGCCCCCTGTGAGGGGGAGACCTTTTGCTTGTACAAGTTCTGCCAATGTGTGGTGAACCCCTTCTTCACAAACCTGCAGTTACACCTCCACACACTTCCATGGGTGCTCCGGAAGAACCTGACTTTTCCCCTCCCCCATAGAACACCCCGGCTGGAGGGCGTTCCTGAACCTCCAGGCTGAGGGCCACATCCAGAGTTTGTGCCCAGATAACCTTGGCTTCTGTACTGCCACCCTCAGGGAACCCCAGACAGGGAAGAACAGCAGGTACAGGGGCCACGTCCTTAGGGGTCACCTCCAGCGCTCCACACGTGTGTGTCTGGGTTGCTTGCAGCAGTGCCACTGCTGAGGCTCTGTCATTGTGCCACACCAGGTCCAGAGCAGGTGGCTGCTAAGTGTTTGAAGAGAGAATGAATTCATAAGTCCATACCGAAGAGAAAATGCGGGATCGGTTATCACTGTTTTAGGCAGCTGTCAATCAGGTGATTGGTTTTCCTTGCCACGGTGATGAGGAGGTCTGCTGTGAGCTCAGCTCCCATGGGCACATGCACAGAGACGGGTGTCCTTTGTAGTCGGGGGAAGGGCAGCCATACAGAGACAGCACACCGACAGCCCGTGGAAGTGAAGAGCTCCTTCCCCGGCTGGTGCTGACAAGCAGTGCGTGTTGGGAGGCCTCCAGCCATAGCATGGGCCCTTACTCCAGGGACTTGCAGTATAACAATTTTGTTTTTCTTTCTTTTTTTTATTTATTTATTTTTATTTATTTGAAAGAGTTACAGAGAGAGGTAGAGACAGAGAGAGAGGTCTTCCACCCACTGATTCACTCCCCAGATGGCCGCAATGGCCAAAGCTGCTCTGATCTGAAGCCAGGAGCTTCTTCCAGGTCTCCCATGTGGGTGCAGGGGCCCAAGGACTTGGGCCATCTTCTACTGCTTTCCCAGGCCATAGCAGAGAGCTAGATCCGAAGAGGAGCAGCTAGGACTAGAATAGGCGCCCATATGGGATGCCGGCACTTCGGGCCAGGGCTTTAACCTGCTGCGCCACAGCACTGGCCCCATAACAATTTTCTTATGATCTGTAGCCACTTACATGGAGCGTACTTGTACAGTTTGGGATTTCATGTCATCATTTTATATACGTATGTAATTTTTATTGTCCATTTCCAGAAATAATTCTGCAGTTAAGCCAAATGCTGCCATACAAAATGAAAACTGGGTCCTCGGGCCCTTTGCCCTGGCTGAGCGAGGCAGGTTCACCTGTGAAAAGCCATGTTCATTGAGAGAAGAGCCATTTTCCTCCTCCCCGAATCCCCAGTCCTTGCTTTGAAACTAGCCACGTCCTGGGCTTCTGGCCCTGGTGGAGCTGCTGGCCTCAGCCGCCGTCCTGGGGGTGCAAGGCGTCAGCTGCGCTCCCCTCTGCTTCTGCAGCATACGGCCTTGTGGCATCTCTTCCGGCTGCCTGCACAGCGTTATCTTCGCCGTCATTTCACGTGGGGAACCTAGGCCTCCAGGAGCCCGCGCCCCTTGCCCAGGGCAGCAGTGCCGTAGTGGCACAGCCGGTTTGCAGCCTGTGCTTCCCCAGCGCCCTCTGTCCCTTTCCTCCGCGATCATGTGCCCCGGGTCACCCAGCAACTTTGCCCTTCTACCCGCTGGCCCACAGGGACACCTGCTCCCCGTGTCTTGCGGTGGGCCTCTCGGCTGGGGCGCTGACTCGGTAAACGTCTTCCCCTGCCTTTCCCAGCACAGCGTGGGAGTGGGAGTGGGAGTGGGAGGCCCACCATGGCATCCGGGGACCTAAACCCGTCCTGCCTACCTGTACAGCTGGGGCAGTGGGACCTGCTCTCAGATGGCCGGGCGCTCCCCTCCCCCGCCCACCCCCACAGCTGAGGCACCGGTCGTGGAGCCTCTGAGGAAGTATCCGGGAGTGGAAGGTGTCAGGGCCCAGCTCGGAGTATCCCATGTGACCCGGCCAAGGCTTCTTGTCCTGCTGGCATGTGGCTGGCACACATGCACTCACATGGGAAGCTGTGTGGTTTCCAGGCAGATGGGCCACCCCCATCCTGTGCCTCACCCCTGGACAGCACCGTGGGCGGGAGGGCTGTGGAGCAGGGCCTTTGAGAACATTGCCCTTTCCCACTCCTCTCAACCCCTCGTGGCTGTTCGACCTGTCATTAAAGCTCCCTCCTCCGCGAGCCCCAGAAGTGTTGTTAAGCAACGCATAGGTGGATGTGTGGACAGATATTTATAAAATCAGAATCTTTGCCGCCTGTGCTTTGACCTCGAAACCTTCTGGCTTGGTTTTGCTTTCGTAAAGTCACATAAAAAGTATGGTTAGCAGAAGCGTGGTTCTGGCGGGCATGCTGGAGATGTAATTTTAATTCCTTCTATTCCCAACCAATAATAATATTGAAATTTTGGGTAAACAACATTTGAGAGGTACTGAAACTTGAGATCCATTTAACTGCTAAAACACTACCCTCTTATCCACAAACCACCAGTTATAAATGTTTCCATGCCCAGTTCAGTTGACAGCAAGAGAATCTGGAAAACTATAAGCTAAGAATCGGTAAGAGATGCCAACTGCTTCCTCATCTACCCTAAAATGTTGGCACCAGGGTTTGCCTCTCAGATCCCTTCCCGTGGGTCTAGAGGCCTGTCAGACAGCGTAACATCCAACCGTAGGGGATGAGTGGGCATCCTGCTTCCAGCTGGCCCGATGGCCGAGGAGCCGTCGCAGATGCCCCCACGGGCAGGCAGTTAGCCCAGAAGTGAAGGTGCCCCCTCCCACGTGCAGTGCCCGGGTTGGGTACCCAGCCTGTGCTCTTGATTCCTGCCTCTGCCAGTGCAGACCCTGGGAGACAGTGCTGATGGCTCAAGGACGGGGTGCTTGCCACCCCCTGGGAGACCCTGATTAAGTTCCCAGCTCCTGGCTCCTGGTTTGGCCCAGACCAGTCCCTGCCGTCCAGGCATTTAGGGTGAACTGGCAAAAGGCAGTGTTCTATCACTCTGGCTGGCTCCTCTCTCTCTTTCTAGGTGTCTCTCTACCTCTGAAATACATTTGTAAAAATTGATTTCATTCAGACTGTAGAATAACTTGGGAAAATGTCTGAGCTAAAATATTTAGTGTAAAAGGAAGTTTAAAAATGTTACAAACAGGGGCCTGCACTTGGCGTAGCCACCACATGCAATGCTGGCATCCCATACTGGTGCGGGTTTGTGTCCCAGCTACTCCATTTCCAATTCATGCTCCCTGCTGATGGCCTGGGCTCTGCACCAATGTGGGAAATCTGGAAGAAACTCCTGGCCTCCAGCTTCAGCCTGGCCCTGCCCTGGCCGTTGCGGCCATCCGGGGAATGAACCAGTGGATGGAAGATTCTCTCTGTCTCTCTCTCTCTCTCTCTCTCTCTCTGTCTCTCTAAAACTCTGACTTTCTAAATAAATCTTTTTTTAAAATGTTACAAGCACTGTGGTCCCAGCCATATAAGCAAACCTGTGCATGGCAGAAAAAGCTGCAAGGAAATCCTTGTCCATCACTTTCTCCAGAGACTCCTCGCGCCCCAGGCCCCATTCCTGCAGAGCTGTCAGTGCTGACGTCTCCCGTGGGCCTGTGAGGGTGCTCTCCCCACTACTGTTCTGGGTTTTCAAAACGTCCATTAATGAACCTGTGTCGCAACAGGGTGAAAACAAAAAGCTAGGAAACATATTCTTTGGGCCTCAGTGTGCTGTCAGCAGTTGGAGTAAAGAAAGGCAGGAGGAGGGAGGCACGTGTCCTCCGTGGCGCTCAGGTTCCAACAAGTAGGAGGCAGGTCCTGCAGGCTCCCCTTGACTCGCCCTGCCCCGGCCTCCCGCACCTCCCGGCGGGCACCTGGCCTCTGGAGCATCTCTCCAATGCGTCGCTGGTATTCTTGCCTCAGCGTCATCAGCTGAGATGCCGCCAGAAGACTTCACAGCTCTGACCCTGTCCTTCGTAGCTTGCTGACCCCAGACACGTCCATTCTTGCAGGGGCCTTCCTGCCACACCACCCACCCTCCCAGCACTGCCCGGCTCCCACGACTGTGACTTGTCACTGTCACTCCCACCCTCCCAAGTTCCTAGACTCTTCTTGAGCTCCCCCCCACCCTGCAGGCCTCAGGAGTGGGGGGAGGCCTTCCCTCCTCTCCCCCTGCAACACCTGTGCTCACCGCCCTGTGAGCTCTGTCTGCAGTCCCTGATCCATCTTCCCAAAGTCCAGAGAGCTCAGGGGAAATGGAAACTTGTCTCATCACTCATCCGTTCACAGCACCGGGCCCGAGCTGACGCAGAACCTCTCAGTCTGTCTCTGTATCCTTTACTGTGAATCTTCAGATGGTTGATGATGAGGTGCTAGGGTGTTCAGAAAGTGGGGATAGGGCAGCCACAAGTTCCCTGTCCAACCCCTCAGATGCAGTGCCAGGGGCAGTCTAACCTGGGACTGTTGGGCAGGTGTCACCCTGGCCCCCATTTCCTTTCTGCCAGCAAAAACATCTCAATTCCACACACCCCTCAAAGGCTTTGCATAAAGACTGCACCTGAGTTCTAATTGCTGGTTCGTGTGTCTATTTTTTACCACTGTATTTTAAACTCTTTAAGTATAGGGAACATGTTTTGTTCCATTTGTATCCCCAGTGCCTTGCTGACATGCAGTAAGCTATCAATACTTAACCCATGGAATTGAACTTCAGCAGTCATCACTTGGTCTTTCGGTGGCATTTTGAAATTACCTAGAACAAGACATCAAGTCACTCAGCTGTTAATGTCAGCAGCTTCTGTATGGGCTTTGTCCAGCATTTAGTAAAAAATGATATTATTAAATGCTTTACTGATGCCAAAAGCATTGAACAATCCAGTGGTAAAGATACTTTCTAGGTAGAGTAAGTGTGTAATCAGCCATCTCCCTGACAGTAGAACGAAGCTGGCACAAACCAGGTGGCCCTGATGTTAGCCCACCGGGGAGCCCCGTGCTGATAGGGACAGTGTCTCCTTCCTTTACTTCTGTCTGCCTCTCTGCCCATGGAGACAGCAGCAGGTTGCAGTCGGTGGCATTTTCAGGGGACAGACTGTGTCCTGGGCACCATGTGCCCAATGCTCCCTGTGCCTTCGCCCACTCCCCCATCAGCCTGGCAGCACACAGCGGGCATTTTTACCCTCTCTGTTCCTCTCTTCCACCCTCTCCCTTTCTGGGGTATTCCTCTCCTTCCTCAAACTTCCATTCTGGTTGGTCTGGCCTCTTCCTCCAACACCATGAGCTACCGTGCTGACCTTCCTCCCTCACAGGCGCCCTCTTGCCCATCTCCTGCGGTGGCTGTGACCCTGCAGAGCCCGTGTGATTCTGCCAGCCTGCAGAATGCTCCAGAATCCCACGTGCTCTCTGCATCAGGCCCGGCAGTCGCTTCCTGCCCCCTGGAGTCCCTGGGTCTTCACTCAGGCAGATCCCACTCCTGGAATGCTCGCTACCCTTGGGATCACTCGGTGATATTTACAGTCCATGTTACCCGATCCGGTCCTTGTAGATAGCCTTCTGTTGTTGACTAATTGTATCTTTGGTGTTGATCTGGTCCCCTTAGCAAAAATATTAACTTGTTGGGAGGCACGAACCACGTCTTGTCTTGCTTTGTGTCTTCCACGGTGCCTGCCTGTGGCAGACAGATACGTGGTCAATGTGGTGATTGATGAGCCTTAGAAAGACAGGGTGCACAGACTTCCAGAAGCACGTGTCTGGCGTGCAAGGGCCACCTTCTCGAATTCGTTTTGACAAGAATAAGGAAAAGAGAGATGCGTGATGTGAAGTCCTGAGCATGGATCTGAACTCCACATTGCGACAGAGACAGGCGGACAGCACTGCGCACGCAGGGAGCTTGGCCCTGTGTGCCCAGCGTGGAGAGTGCGCGCCAGTGTCAGGCTGCTCTCCAGGTAACGTGGTGCCCGGGAGGAGACTGCCTCTGTCTTGGTCACCGGTGCTTTGGGGACAGGGCCTCGTCAGTTGTGCTGACCCACGACGTCCAGGGACAGGGCCAGCGTATTACCCCACTGCCGTCGGGATTCTGTGTGTATACAGAACAGTTTTGAGCGGACTTCCACCTGGTACAGAAAAAGCAATATACAAAGCAACTTAAATTTGTTTTTTAATCAAAGTCTCTGCTAGAGCTACAGACCTCATGGTGTGACAGAGCGTGTTTGGGTATGTCCTAGTATCTCTTTATTGGAACTGGAGATAGGAGACGTGAACGCAGATAGCAACTGCCTGCCTTGAGAGTATTTACAAACTGAAATATCTGCTTGTCTTGAGGAAGAGAGAGAGAGAGAGGAGGCCAGAGGCTGGGAAGGAGAGAGAGGAGAGAGCGTGAACAGCCTACCCCCACAGCACCACCTCTGTGTTATTACAAGGACGGTGCCATCACAGACATGACACAGGCACCATCCTCACTCTGCCGAAGGAAGATTTCAGCTCCGTCCACCAGCTCTGACCACTGCGGCTGTACCTCAGGGCCTGCATGCTGCTTGGCACTGCCACTTGTCTGCCTATACTGGCTCTGGTCCAGCTTCTGGGGACAGTGACCTGGAACACAAAACCCGGCAGGCTTAAGTCAACACAGCTGGCTGTGTCTCTCAGGGTGGACTGTGGTGGAGTTGTTTGAGATGAAGAGGTCCTTCCTAGGGAAGGCACATCTCCAGATCTAGGTTAGCGTGACCAGAGGGGCCAGGAAGCTGCGTGGTTCCACATTCTGGAGCTCTGAGACCCTGAGTGTCTACAGCTAAGTGCATGCACCTGGAAAAACCACAAAAACCCTTCCCTGGAAGCACTGGCCACTGGTAGGCACCACCCCGGCCAACCAGCTGGACACCACCGGAGCTGGGAGCCCTGCGAGGACAGAGCCAGTGCACTCAGGGGTCTCTGCCCAGAGTCGCCTCTCTCTGTCTCTCTCTCTCCCTCTCTCTTTCTCTCCCACCCCCCCCCCCCTTCCAAGAGGCAGAAAGACAGAGAGCTCCCATCCACTGATTCATTTCCCCAAAACCCACAACAGCTGGGGCTGGGCCAGGTCAGAGCTGGGAGCCAGGAACTCAATCTGGTTCTCCCATGGGGGTGGCAGGGACCTAACCACCTCAGCCATCACCTCTGCCTCCCCGGGTGACTCTGAGCAGGAAGCTGGAATTGGAGTGCAGTCAGGACTCGAGCCCGGCCACTCTGATATGTGATGCACACATCCCAAGCAGCATTTTATCCATTAGGCCAAACATGCATCCCAAGTGTTGTGCCTATCAGTGCTTCTTTCTCAGCCTTCTGGACCACCCGCACCCTCCCCACCAGCACACACACGGTGAAGTCACAAAGCATCGCCAGAATCAATGCTATGAGGAAGGGTCCAGCCCATCAAGCTCTGGAGTGGACAAAGATATTTGCAAGCAGTCGGATTTGGGGTAGGAGAGCAGAATGCACTCAATGATTTGAGCCTGGCTCCACCACCAGCTCAATGTGTTTCTCTGGCTTTTCTCTGAGCATAAAACCAAGGAGCCATCCTGGGAGTCGCTGTCTCCCTAAACGTTTTTATATCGGATGGTCCCCGGCAGGGCTTGGGGCAGCTGCTCCTTTACAAGTGGGACTCAGGTGACTGCAGAACGTGAGCTTGTGCCCGGCCTGCTGAGAAAACAGCTTAGACCGTGGTGTGCTGCGGCTCCTTTCTTTGGAACCTCTCCAGCGTCGAGTCCAGTAGTGCCCAGGAGGGGCACGCATCGCTGCGAAGGACCCCTCACACCCTGGTCTCGGGGCTTGGACGTCTGGCACCTCACAGCATGCTGGCTGTCTGTGCAGGGCAGGCTCCTCTGCTGTGCGGCCGCCCCGAGCCGCTGGCCTCAGCAGCAGAGCGTGTTTGCCCCAAAGACAAGTATGCGTCTCACTGCCTTCAGTAAACCAAAATCACTTATCCTAAGGAATTTGCCGTGAATTCACAGAAACAAAAGACACCCTTACAGAGGTATGGAATGGCAGAAGTTTAGCTATAAGTAAGCTTACTGCTTACGATTAATAATTATATAGAATTTGAAAGTAATTAGAACTCTGCCCCAGGAACCTTAGATCTGCTTGCCTAATGTATGAGAATAGAATACAGTGCATTATTATTATTTTATTTATTTATTTATTTATTTTGACAGGCAGACTGGACAGTGAGAGAGAGACAGAAAAGTCTTCCTTTGCCGTTGGTTCACCCTCTAATGGCCGCCGCGGCTGGCGCGCTGCGGTCAGCGCACCGCGCTGATCCGATGGCAGGAGCCAGGTGCTCATCCTGGTCTCCCATGGGGTTCAGGGCCCAAGCACCTGAGCCATCCTTCACTGCACTCCTGGGCTACAGCAGAGAGCTGGCCTGGAAGAGGGGCAACCGGGACAGAATCCGGTGCCCCGACCGGGACTAGAACCCGGTGTGCCGGCGCCGCAAGGCGGAGGATTAGCCTAGTGAGCCGTGGCGCCGGCCTACAGTGCATTATTTTTAATTCTGTTATCACCAGCCAGGATATTAGTCCCTCAGAATTTGCATATATACCCTCTCTGATGCGCTGCGTTCTCTCTCAGTTCACTCCTGGCCCCAGGGCGTGGTTGCTCCGTGGTGGGATGGGGGTGACTGCCCCGGCAGGCGAGCTGCAGGTGTTCTGCATGAGGAGGGGCCGGCAGGCAGCCGGGGGCAGACTGGCAAGGGGACAGCAGAGTGGCTGCGGTGAAAGAGCTTCGCTCGTGTTTATCTCACTTTCTATGAGAAGTAGTGTCCTGTGCGTACCGTGGAGCAGGCACCCCCTGAAAGGTGAGCCCCACTTTTTAATAGTATAGTTTACGGGAGGGACAGGAGGCCACTGGGTATTTATAAACCAAAACTTCATACGAATATCATTTATCCCTTGGGACAGAATCTGCTCCGGCACGCACAGGGGAAGTGATGGAGTGTGTAAGGAGGGAGGGAGAAGGGAAGAGGGAAAATGGGCTTCATAAAGGAACAGACCATATATGTGGGGAGGGGCTCTCAGGTCGCCACGCCGTTGACTCCCGAGAGCTCCCTGAAGGTGGATTTTGACAGAACGGCTGGTCTGTCGTCGGGTGGCATCACCAACGTGAGCTGGCTTCCTGGGGTTTTGTGCTTGCTGTTCTGATTTATGGCCAGGATGAGTTCCGGCTGACCCTTCCCCTGACTCCTGCCACCTTTCGCCAGTTATCTTTAAAAGTACAGCCAGGGTCTTAGGTTTCCACAGGGGAGGCTGGACTGCGTCTGGAGTCCCGGTGAGCTGCTGCTCAGCCCGGAGCCCCTGCTGTGGCGAGAGGAGGCACAGTGGCCTGTCTCCTGGCACTCTCTCGTCTCCCTTGTCCTCCATGCAGCACAGGCGTCTGCCACAGAGTTCAAGTCCACAGGACCCCAGCCCTAACAGGCACTGCTTTGCTGTGTTGCCATCTTCCCACACCAGCGTCCAATGCCAGGCAGTCTCCAAGGCGTCCTTTCATGGCCCCCATAAGATGCAAAGTGACGTAGGATCCTTTCTGTGTAGGGCTGACTCTGCAGAGTGCCTGGGAGCCACAAACCCAGATTTGCCCTGCTCACCCCTAGGGAGAAGGAACACTGCAGAAACGTGTGCTGTAGCGTTCGGGAAACTTGCTGCAGGTGCCCTTCCCCTCCTGCCCTAAGTGGTGCCGGGAGCCTCATTTGAAAGGCACATAAAATTCGATTTCCTCCCAGTGACTTTTGTGACCATATGAAAATGGAATGGAGTGAGTGGAGTTTTGTTTTTTTTTTTTTTCCCAGCAAACATAATAATAAAAGTCAGAAGGAGATCGTCCAAAGCGTAGTTGAGAATAAAAGTTTCTTCAGTGATAGAAGGAACTGTGTGCAGGAGCACTGGAGGGCATGAGTGCCCTTTCCTGCACTGTGCGCAGCATGAAGTACGAGGAATTTCAATTTAACTGGGAGCTTCGCAGTGAGTCTGTACAGAGGGGCACAATGGGTCAGCCAGGAGACAGTGTTGGAGGGGGTTTAGATGTCTGAGTGGCCTCCCTTGTGGGAGAAGAATGCAAAATGATCTAACTTCTGTAGGTTTTTGACCAAAGCGTGACCTGCTGCAGGGCTGCCACCTGGGCCTGGCCCATGCAGGTGAGGTGCCGCGGCCTCTCCACCCAGGCAGGCGTGTGTGTCTCCTTAGCTCGTGCTGCCCTGGGAGCTCTGTGGTCGAGAGGAAGACGCCCCCCACGAGGGCTGCCCCCGTCCTAACCCCAGCACCTGGGGTAGAAATCCTGAGATGGGGAGGTGGGCCTGGGTCACCTGGGTGGGCCCCAGAGAAGTGAGGACAGCGGCGGGGTCGCGTGATGGGAGGAAGGCGCTGGAAGCCAAGAGGGGGGAGTTCCTTCTGGAAGCTGTCAGGCAGGGGCAGAGTGTCACGTAGAGCACATGGAGGGAGCCAGCCTTGCCGTGCCCAGAGCCCCTGAGGGTAAACTGGGCTGTTCAAGCCCCTGAGCTTGGAGGCATTTGTTCAGGCGCTGTCTTCTCTGGGTCTCGCCCACCCCTCCTACCACTCAGCGTCCCTCCCTGAAGTGGGGCCCTCCCCAGTCCCCCTTCTGGGGGCCCAAGGCCCTGTCACCTGGAAGCACCCCCACCCTACCTCCCCGCTCCCACACCCCTCGTCTCCCCTCTTCTCTTCCCCTCCCTGGCTCCTTTTCCCAGTTGGCACACAGCCTTCCCCTCTGTCTTGTGTTTCTTCCCGGGCCAGTCCCTGGGTGGAAGAGCAGCGCAGGAGCGCAGGAGGCCACACCCGCAGCGGCGTCTCTGGTTCCAGGCGAGTGCTGTGTAGCCGTACCTAGAGATGGGACGCCGGGTTAGGCAGATACGTGGAGCCCGGGGAGCGTTTGGGTGCTCAGAACACTGGGCTGCTCCCTCAGTGCCGTGTGAAAATGGAGCTGGGCGTTTGGTCACACCGGGAACGTGCGCCTGGAATCCTGGTGGCACCGTCGTTCCAGAGTCCTTGTGGAATTCCCACTTGGCCAGGTGACAAGGCAGCATTCACAACCCTAAGGAGGGACTTATCTACTCCTTCCTGAGGAAACAGGCACCCGACCAAGAAAAAAACCGGAAACCAAGCCCAGGGTGCCCGCGCAGTGGCACCGCCAACCCGCACTGCCTGTCCCAGAAGCTGCACTGAGGGCACAGGGCCGCCGGACTGTACCAGGCTATACCGGGCTAAGCACTTCCCCTTCCATTTGCCCCAAGTCAGCCCATCTCCTTCCCCTGTTGAGGAGCTCAGGGACCCCAGGGTTTTTTGTTTGTTTTGTTTTGTTTTGTTTTTAAACATTTATTTATTTGAAAGAGTTACAGAGAGAGGGAGAGTCAGAGAGAGAGAGAGGTCTTCCATCCCTGGTTCACTCCCCAAATGGCCTCAACAGCCAGGGCTGGGCCAGGCAGAAACCAGGAGCCAGGAGCTGCTGCTGGGTCTCCCACGCATGGGTGCAGGGCCCCAAGGACTTGGGCTGTCCCGCTGCTTTCCCAGGCCACAGCAGGGAGCTGGATCGGGAGTCGCAGGCGTAGGCTTAACCTGCTGGGCCACAATGCCAGCCCCAGTCCCAGTGGTGAAAAGAAGCTCCCAGAAAATGTTCAGCTCTTTCTGGAAACAGAAGAGAGACCGCTGAGGTTGTTTGCAGGCAGGGCGGGCGTTGCTCCTAACCCGCGTGCCTGTGTTTGTCTCCCAGTGGGGCAGGGGCAGTTCAGGGAAAGCGAGTTTGCCTCTGCAAGGTTTCCATTCTGCCTTCATAGGTGCTGCCCACCCAGTCCAGTGCTTTTCCCATGCATAATATGTGTAAATACTGCAGCGTATGTGTACGGGTGTATATACACAGAGCTCCAGTGTACATTAACCAAGATAAACTGTGTCTGCCAGGGCTTTCATCTCCCCGGGAGGCTGTGATGCTGGAGGCAGCACCCGAGCACCAGCTGAGGGGAAGCTGGGTTCTGGTGTTGGGGCTGGGGGAAGCCCCTCTTTGCGCACCCCTTTCCTACTTGACCGCATGTGTCAATAGCACTCACATGTGGCCGCCGTGCCGCAGTGGGCTCGCTGCCTTTCTCGGCAGTGCGTCGCTCTCTGGAGACACTTTGCACTCGATAATCCCCAAATCCTGCTAAATCTCTGTGGGACAAGGGAGCAGGAAGTGCTGTCACCACACTTCCCCAGTTCGGTCTGAGCAATCAGAAGTGGAGCCAGGTGCAGATGGCTCAGGGGAAGACGTCACCTCCCATGCATGGTCACTGTCTTAATTCCCCTTGGCATGTGGTCCGACTCCTGCCTGGGATCCAGATTAGTGGTTCTCAGCCCGGAGTGAGCGCAACAGTCACCCAGAGGGCTCGGCAGAGGCAGTTCCCTGGGCCTCATCCCGCCGTTGGTGACTCACAAGGCGTGGCTTGCTGCTGTCAAATTTGTTTTTCTAATAAACTCTCAGGTGATTCTGATGCTGCTCGCCAGGCTTGGGGCCTCACCCTCAGAGCCGCTGAGGGGAACCTGGGCTGCCACGGCCCAGGCCCTTCCATTGTTTTGGATCAAGGAACAGCTTCTGAGAAGTAGGCTGGTGCTTTGTGCCCTTTGATGAGGGCAATGGCTTGTTCACTCAGGACAGACAGGTTCTCGGGACACCAGAGTTTGAGTGCTGATACCGGAGGGGTCCTGGGCAGACGAGAGCCATCAGCTTCCCAAAGCACCGTGCAGCATCGCCGGTGTCGGGCTCAGGTCAGGTGCTTACACACAGGCCCCCACCCACCCACTGGAAGTGTGACCCTTGGGATTCGTGGGTTCTTTGCACTTGGGGTGACACCTGCCAGCACGGCACATCAGTGATTGTTAGAGATACAATTGCAGCTCGTGAGGAGTGTGGAGGAACCACAGCCACCTGCCGCACGCTGGCTTGTGGCCCTTAGGCTGCCACGGTCTTACAGCTGCTGGGCCCCTGCTCTGTGTCTCTCTGCACCAGCCTGTTTTGTTTCCACTGCTCTCCTGCCAGGTAATTATCATTTCTGCCTTTCAGAACTGGATGCCTAAAGATGCCATTATTTACCCCAGGGTCACAGGTCTTGCAAGGGGCAGAGCCATGGGCTAAACCTGCACCGTGACCACATTCAGTCTACCTTTTTTTTCTTATAAGCACCTGTTCCTCCAGCCACTCACCTTGTTTAGCGTGGTCTGGTGGTGCTGAGCTGTTCTAGAGGGCAAGGCAGTGGACTTGCTTGTCATCACGATGCCTGGGCTCTGGTCTGCTGCCTCCAGCTGCTGCCTGTATAACATGCGTCAGTCACTTTTTAGCGCTCTGAGCCTCACTTTCCTCCTCTGTGAGATGGGCACAATGCCTGCTCTGCCCTCTGCCGTAGCTTCATTTTTCAGAGGAACAGAAGTGACGTTTGTGAAGCTGTCAGTAACCTGCCATGGTGCTCCAAGTGTGTACGCACTTATTAAAACTCCTGTTCTTCCAAAAGAGAGATTTGGCAGATCGACCTGAGGAATATTTACTTAAGTGGAGGAGAAGCCGTGCAACTAAAGTAGCCAAAATTAGCAAAGAACAGCAGAAAGCCCTCAGAGGGGGAAATGGTTCCTCGGGCGACTTTACAAGGATTAGCGACTTGGGTGACCCGTTCCAGGGGCGGCAGGCCAGGGGGCCGGCCTGCTGCAGGGCTGCTGCTCTCGGGAAATGTTCTCACGCAAGACAGTTACAGGTGTGTGCAGGAGGCCGGACCCGGGCTGTGGCTCGGTGTCAAAAGGTCTCATTCCCTTTCATTACAGTACAGTTATCTTCTTTTTGCTTAGAACCGGGGAACCGAGAGTGCCCGACCAGCATCATGGAGTGGAACCCCCCCTTCTGCACGTTCCAATTTCTACCTCGCCTGCGCTCTGCTTCTCTTGCATTTGTTCTGTGCGTGCTTAGCGTCAGCTATTCATGGCGTCATAGTCAAAACTGGTGCTCACGGGTTCAACCAGGTCCGCCCGTCCTCCTGCAGCGTTGGTTTTTCTCATCAAAGCTTCAGCTGCAGAGGAAACAGAGAAGTGTGATTGTCTTCAGCGGGCCTTGCCTGTGTCGGGGAGCCCTCGGCTTCATCCTAGCCCTGGTTGTTCACAAGCCTGACTCGTAGGTCGCAGGCTGTAAATTCGAGGCAGAAGAAGAACTCGGGGGACTCAGGAGAGAAGACCCTGGCATCTCAGAGTGACAGGGCAAGGTCTCTTGGGGACTCTGCCACTTGTCACGGCCACGTGTGTTAAGCCCATGTGAAGAAGGGAGTGGCGTGTCAGATGTTGTCCACTACTGCACGAGAAAGCCCTCTGTAATGACCAACATCCCGTGCTCAGAAAAATCTGTCCCCTGAGTGTCCCACCCCTGCCTTTCTGAAGCCGGATGCCTCGTGGATCCACTCACGTTACAGTTGCACGGCTCTGCCAGGACGGTAGCTGTCTTTGCGTTAGGACGTCTGTAATCGGCAGGGGTCCTGCGGAGGTGGGCTCCCCTCAGGAGTCACAATTCCTCCCACGCTTTCGGTGCTGCTTTGGGTGGCAGAAGGGTCGAGATGAACTCATTGCGGGGACTGAGAACCCCTTACCACAAGCACATGGGAGCCCAGCCTTTCCGTCTGCTCCCTGCCACTCGGCCTGGTGACGCCACGGAGGGGAGCCGTCCCGACAGTCCCCGTGGGCTGCAGCTGTCAGTCACAGCGCACGACCAGTCTCTCACTCTTGCCCCCAAGAAAGTCTTTTTTATAATTATTCTCTGAAGGAAGTATCAGTCTGTTCTCTGTTTCCCACTCAAAAGAAGGACAGCATTCAATAAGAAAACAAACAGGATTTCTATAGGAAGTGGCACCTCCTCCTACAGGTCTGGTACAGGACCAGTCCTATTCCAAGAGCATTAGACAATCACACTTGGAAAAGTGTGCCTTGGTGGTAGGAATTTGTAAAAACAGTAGATACTTTCCACGCGAACACACCCATGTCCTATTTTAAAGCTGGGTTAGTACCTCTCTAACTACGCTTTATGTTACTGTAACATTCACGGGGTACCTGTTCATTCACCAGAAGGTAGGCACTTGGGAAATTCACTGACCCTGTTTCTACCACTCACCAAAAGCATCTCTAACTCCCAGAGTACTCTCAGGAATACGCACATGTGTGTGCACACGTGTGAGATTAATATGCCGTTAGCGACACATGCATTTGATTTTAATGTAAAATTTGTTGCTTGAACAAGCACATAAGGAATCAGCAAGAGCCTGGCACTGTCGTTTACTAAGTCACCTTGGAAACATCAGCTATTCTCTGGGTCACCATCTCTACTTTTGGAGAAGTAGGTCGTAATGCACGTCTTTTAGAGTTATTGAAAAGCTCAAATGCAGTAATGACATACCAAGCAGGTACCTGGTAGGCAGAACTGTACCATGTCACTGATTTTAGTATGCAGATCTTTTCACTTTTGCCATTGAGCTCCGTCCTGAAATCCATGCCCTGTGCTACACTTTCATGGGCAGGTGTTTTCTTTCTTAGGGGAAGATAAAGTAACGGTGCCTCTCACAGTGAGAGACATCTTAGCATCAGTGAAATAGAGTAATTGCTCCCATTGTGCTTTCCAGAGTCATCAGAGAGGGAAGCACGCACCTGTGTGTTCAGTAACGCTCCCATTGTTGCAACGCTTCGTTGTGGCGCGTTCTCAAGTGCAGTGATTGGAGACTTGGTCTCCACTCTCAGCCCTGTCGCTCACTGGCTCTGGAACCCTGGGCAAGTGACTCGACTCTCCAAGCCAGTTTTCTCCTGTGTAAAATGGGAATAATAGGATTCACTTTGTGATGTAATATCCAAAACCCAAAATATCCGGGAGGTATGTAGTGCATGCTCAATAAAGGGTAAAACAGATTAGTCGCCATGCCTGCTAGGAACAAAGCTTGATCCTTCGCCATTTAATCTTCCTGAAATAAACAAAAGCCACGCAAAATCAACCCTTGCTGAGATGCTGGCCACACTGAGTGACAGCAAAGGCCAAGCCTGGAAGTCATCCTCTTCCAGCCAGGGTGGAGTGACAGGGACTGGCTCTGCCCTCCTGGACAGGCCGATGGTCAGTGCCTACCGGGCAGCAGAAGCTGGGAAACAGCAAGTGAGCCCGCCTGCTGCCCCAGCTGACCGCCGAAGGGAAAACAAGACACAGGCCGGGAATGAGAGTCCGACTGAGGCTACAGACGCTCAAGGAAGAGAGGACGGAGAGGAGAGCTGGGGAGGCTGGGGCGAGGGCATTGGGACTGAGGCGGGGGATGGCACAAGTGAGCTAGAGATCTGCCCAGACCCCTGGACTCTCCAGGCAGTGCCAGGCAGCACGCCCATGAGAGACTCCCTAAGGCTGGGAAGGCCACCCAAAAGGACTGGACGGCACAATGCTGAGTGCCACACAGGGCTGAAACGGGGCCTGTTCCTGCCAGCCCGACTAGAAAAGCTCAGTATCCACAGGGCATTAGCGAGAACTTTCACAGGGTTCTCGCCTCTGCCACAGGGACTTATTAGTCCTGGATCGGACACTCTCCCACACCTGCCACTCAGGTCATAAAAGGAAGACCCAAAAGGATCACACTGCTTCCAAGGAACGCAGCTGTGTCCCAGCAAAGTTCGAGTATTCGTAGGAATCACAAAAATATCTACCACCCCACTAGATAAACTTCACAATTATGGCATTTCATCAAAAATTACCAAGCTTGCAAAGAAACAGGAGAATATGTCTCCCAATGATGAGAACAGGGGGCAGTCTGGGCAGGCACTGGGCTGGCAGCTAAGATGCCCCTTGGGGTACTCTCAACCCATATTGGAGCACCTGGGTTCAAGTCCTGGCTCCAGCTTCCTGCTAATGAGCACCCTAGATGATGGCTCAAGTACTTGGGTCCCTGTCACTCATGTGACAGACCTAGACTGAGTTCCTGGCTTTGACTTGACACAGCCCAAGCTTTTTTTTAAAAAGTTACTCATTTGAAAGACAGAGAGACAGAGAGAGGCATACATAAAAGTCTTCCATCCATTGGTTCACTCTCAAAATGGCCACAACAGCTGGGACTGGGACAGGCTGAAGCTGGGAGCCAGGAATTCCATCCTGGCCTCCCACAGGGGTAGGAAGGGCCCAGGCACTTGTACCATCATCCACTGCCTCCCAGGTGCATAAGCAGGAGGCTGGATTGGAAGCAGAGTATCCAGGACTGGAACTGGCACTCTGTTATGGGAAGCCAAGCATGGCAAGTGATGGCTTAACCTGCTGTGCCAGAACACCCAACTCCAGCCTCGCTCTTGGGGAGTGAAACAATGGGTGAGCGCTCCATTGCTCTCATCTGTGTCTGCCTTTCAAATAAATGAAAAGAAAGAAATACAAACTTGGGAGGAAAGGAACCAATGCAAACCAACCCAGAACTGACACTAATGTTAGAATTAGTGGCAAAGAACAGAAACAAATTTTTAGAGCCCTATTCCACACCTTAAGAAAGTCATGTAGGATGACTATGAAAATATGCTCAGGCCAGTGCTGTGGAGCAGTGGGCTAAGCCACCGCCTGCAGTGCTGGCATCCCATGTAGGCTCTGGTTCATGTCCTGGCTGCTCCTCTTCCAATCCAGCTCTCTGCTGTGGCCTGGGAAAGCAGTAGAGGATGGCCCAAGTCCTTAGGCCCCCGTACCCACGTGGGAGACCCAAAAGAAGCCCCTGGCTCCTGGCTTTGGATCGGTTCAGCCCTGACCGTTGCGGCCACCTGGGGAGTGAACCAGCAGATGGAGGACCTCTCTCTCTGTCTCTAACTCTACTTCTCAAATAAATAGATAAAATCCTGACAAAAAAAAAAATGAGTATGCTCAAATTGAACTTAGGGAGATGAAATCCATGATGTCTGGCATGAAAATTGGGTAGAGTTCATGGCATATTAGACAATGCAGAAGAAATGCTTAGCAAATCCAAAGACATCACGGTAAGAATTATCCGAAGCGAAACAGGAAAAAAAGAATTCTCCAACGAACGACCAGATCCATTCTGGGAAGCAACCTCCCGTGTGTGTGGTTGGTGTCCCCCAGGACAAAGTGGGGACAGAAAAGATGTTCAAGCAAGTCATGACTGAAGTTTTTCCAAATTTCACAAAAACTATATCCACAAAGCTCCAAGAAACATATCAGAGCTCAGACACACAAGAGTCATGAAGAAAGCTGCCCTGAGGGACCTCACAATCAAACAGTGCAAAACCAGCGATGGGAAAGTAAAAGGCAGCCAGAGAGAGTGTGTGATACTAACACAGGAACACAGACCGGGGTGGCGGCTCTTCACTGTGTGTCAAGTCATGTACCTTAAGCAAGCCGGTGTTAAAACTGCATCTTGTACAGTTAGGTTCCAGTGTGACCTGTGCACTCAATATTAAGGCAGCCTTTAACAAAGACTGGGTAAGGCACCTTGGATCTCCAAGATGATCTCTTTTAAGGAAGTGATGCTCACTTCAGGTGCGTGTGAAATCATGTGCCCAGTTTTATTTTGTTTTGCACAATCAATCTTGGTCCCTGATGGCTGTGTTCCATATGTCACCTACGTGTGCTTCAACCTGGTTCCATTCTGTTGGAAGCCAATCTGGATATTCATTTATTTATTTAAAGATTTATTTCATTTATTTGAAAGGCAAAGTTACAGAGAGAAAGAGGGAGAGATAGATCTTCCATCTGCTGGTTCACTCCCCAAACAGCTGCAATGGCTGGGGCTGGGCTAGGCTGAAGCCAGAAGGCAGGAGCTTCATCCAGGTCTTCCACCTGAATGCAAGGGCCCAAGGACCTGAGCCATCTTCTGCTGCTTTCCCAGGCACATTAGCAGGGAGCTGGATCAGAAGTGGAGCAGCTGGGACTCAAACCAGCGCCCATATAGGATGACAGCATTGTAGGCAGTGGCTTAACCCATTATGCCACAATGCCAGCCCTTTGAATATTCATTTAAAGTTAGGCCAGGCATGGTCCACTTGCCTTAAGAAAATCACAGATCTTGACTTTATTACAACATTCTAGAAGATACTTAGGAAGCCCTCATTTGCAGGATACTGCAGTATACAAATCCTGTGCCCTCGGAGCTCGCAGTCCAAGACAACCCTGGAATCAGACTTCAGACAACAGAGAGGCGAGCTGGATGAAACGTGCACTATGCAGTTTGGGGCACAAAAGCAAAAAGAAGATTTGTGTGTCAGTGAATGGTGATTCCACCACTGAGTCTCAGGTTCACCCGTGCAGGCATCCAGGGTTGTATGTACTCCTGATACTGCATGGCCTACGTTAGAAGGCACAGGTGCACCTGATTCAGAGGGGCAGGCGTAGTCTTGAGCAAGGCATGGCTATTTCAGTTCTCCATTGGTTGTGAATGAGGGGGAGTGTCCTGATTGCTCCACTGATGGGTGACATTAGTCATGAGACAGGTCATTCCAAGAATAAAATGTGGCTTTATAATAGCTAGTGAAAGCTTTTAATATTCATGGGGAGGCAGTTTGAAAGACCTACACGTCACTAGTTTTATAGGCTCCCTTGGCCCATGTTTGCAGAATCAGGCGTGGGGCAAAGCGAGAGGAAGAGGAAGGAAGTGGTTGGTGAATCCTCCCATGATTGTACTCAGCCGAGCGTGGGATCCCACCCAGGCCGTCCCCCGCACCACTCCAGTGGTTACAGCAGCTGTACCTGCCACAGCCCACGGCTCGGCGTGATAAGAGGTGTCCGTGAAATGGGCTGCTGGCGCGGGTGTCTGAGCGTCCTTTGTAATGCGGCCCTCAAAACCAGACCACTTTGTAAGAAGGTGGCTTTACAGCAGTCGTGCACGGTGCTGATTCTAGGTGAGCCCCAGGGTAGGCAAGTTTGCTGCAGTCCTCAGACTTGTTTCCGTTCCCACTTCTGTGTCCACGCGGAAAGCTGACTTAAAACTCATGCCTGAAGCTGGAGAAGGCACCACCACAGTGCTGCACGTCTCTCAAAGCCGTGCTGGCTGTGTGGACAGAGCGCTACTTTGTGCCATCCTGGTGCCCAGGGAAGGTTCTCACCAGTGTCTTGAACGTTAGCCCCGTGTCGGGTAGGCAGTCCCCAGGCTAGCTCTCCCTTCGTGGCTGGTGTTTAAGGTTGAGAGCTGCGGCAGATTCGTGGGTCAGCTGCACGTGTGCCCTGAAGGACAGGGACCGGTTTCAGAAGAGCCACCGAGAGTGCGAGAAGTGGCATCGCACAGGCCTTCAACAGGGAGGGCGCGGGAGGCGCTGGGCGAGGCCCTGGCTCTTCAGAGAGGGGCCCCTGTGCCCCCGGCGTGCGTCCCCTCCTCCTTTCTCCCTCTGCACCGTGGGTCACACCTGCCTGCCAGAGTCGCTGACAGGGTCGGGAGGAGCAGGCCTGACACAGCAAACGCAGGACGGTCGCGCTGGTCCCCGCTGCCTCCCCGCTCACCCCCCACTGTTACCCTTCAGCAGTCTGCCTGCGTGCCTTTGGAAGTAAATCCCGAATCCAGCTGCCTCCCTGCTCTCCAGCCCGACCCGCTGTGTGTGTCCGGAGGCGTCCCCACAGCCCATCTCAGCACAGAAGCCCAAGTGCCACTGTGAAGATGTAGGGAGACCCGTTCCCTCGCACTCAGAACCCCACCCAGGAGAAATCCAAGTGCTTCCCACAGCCCCCACCTTCTCCAGGATCTGCTCCTGCCCACTCACCCCAGCCCCCACCCCACCTGCCTCTCTCCAGCCTTTCCTCTCAGGGCACCCGCACCTGCCCCTCCCCTCAGCCTCTGTGTCCGAGGAGCACTGCGGAACCAGCCCCCGGCTCCCACCCTTCACCCCCTATTTGTACCCTCGCCCCGCCACAGCATTGGCGGTGTGCGTTAGGTGCTCAGTGGCGGCCTCGTTGCCGTCTGGGGCACAGGAGGCGGAGGCCCTCAGTGCAGCCAGGTGGATGACGGGTTACCTCCCCGTGCCCTGTCAGCACAGAGGCTTGGAATGCAGCGGAAAGAGATCCGGGCTGAAGTTCCGCCCACCTGGAGCCTGAGTGCAAGTCCTGACCTCCGTACTTAAGACCTGGCTGACCCTGGGCGATACCGAGACCGGTGGCATATGCCTGGTTCTCCTTCCTGTGGGATGGAGGCCTGGGCCACTTCCGGCCCGGAGACTCCCCGGGCCTGCGCACAAGGGCGAGAGCCTATGTGTGACAAGTGTGGCCCAGCTGTCCGCCGTGGCCCTGATGGGCAGGAGCTGAAGCTTGGGCTACTTAGTGCTGTGTCGGTAAGCGGGAGAGGCTATGAGGCGTGCAAGCACGTCTCTCTGGGCCTTCACAGCTGTCCCGGAAACCCGCACCGCTGTGATTCGGTCTGAAACAGGGGCTGGACTCCAGGGCTCCCCAGGATTCCAAACATTTGGGGTGGAGGAGGCGAAGTTTTACAGTATTTCAACAGAGGGCGCTGCTGGTAGCTCTTATCTGACTATAAAAAATAAATGTAAGCTTCACTAATTTCAGTAATCTCTTTCAAAAAAAACCCACTTATTGCATCCTGAAATGATCCATTAATTTGTGCACCGTCTTACCAGTGCCTCCCAGTGAATGGCTGTTGTCTACTTGTACAACACCCCCGGCCTGGACGCAAGGGGCAGCTCAGTTTCCAAAGCAGCCTGTCTTAACATGTGGCACACTGTCACCCAGTGCTGTCATAGCAAATAGGCCAAAATGCCTCACTGTCTTAGGGCATAAGACAAGATCGTTCACTTAGAAGTCCGGCCCATTCTGGCTCTGGGGGACGTGTTTCTCTGTTCCATGTAGATACAGATGTTTTCCTGCATACCGAGGGAAGCACTGTGATTAATCAGTGGGCACAGAGAGAAGACGCACGCCTGCCAGTCTGCGGAGATCCCACTGACGCTCAGTCATCGCGTCGTCCGCGTCGTCCTCCCCTGGCCAGCGTTTCCAGTGGGGCTTCCAGCAAGGTCCTTGTAATTACGCAGCCATGCACTTGCTTCTGGGTGTGGCTTCCCTGACTGCATACTTGAGCGCAGATTACAAATATTTGGCAGGATTCCTCCCTCTGTGGGAACCAGACAAGTCCTAACACCAGCCGAGCACTGCACACTGCCGTGCGGGAAGGAGCGGCGTCCTCTCGGGTTTCAGAGTGCAGAGCCTGAGAAACTGGCGGTGCTGGCAGCCCCAAGCGGGTGCGGAAGGAGCGCCACAGACTTGTCTCTTTCTCTGCCACCAGCTCCACGCGGGACCTACGGCCAACCAGAACCTGCCAGAAAGTCCCCTAGGTGGGGTAACTTTGCATCAGGAAATGCCTCTTTGTCCCCTGCTTTGCGGCAGGATCACCCTGATTTGGGGGAAATAGAAATTAAGGGTGGAATGCTATTTGAGAACTTGCTGATAAGTGTCAGAAGACAATCGCAGATTGTTAGCTTTTAGAAAACGTTGTTAGCAGAGCCACAGGTGTCGAGTGAAGCAGCCGTCCTCTGCCCTTCAAGTTGAGCCTGAAGCTCCCGCCCCATGCCCTGCGGACCCCTTGCCATCTTCCTCACTGCCGAACCTCCCACCCGCAGCCCTGCCACAGCCCACCTCCGTGCAGGGCAGAGCTGGACGCTGGCTGGCGGAAGTCAGGGTCTGGCAGCAACAGCAAGCGAGGAGTGCGAGAGCGCTTCAGAGGTTTCATGGGAAAGCAGAGTAGCGAGAGTTTATTCTGGTGCAAAACACAGTTGCAATCCATCCACAGCTTGTTTTCATAATGTGCATTCCATGAACGTTCTGATGCCTCCACCTTGCATGCATAGACTACAATTTTTTTTTTGCCCCAGAATAGGCTTTTTAATTGTTTTCCACAAACTCCTTTTTGAAGTATTTGTGAATATTGTCCAACGGCCTTTTATTTACATTTTCTAGATTAAACACCCTCTTGAAAGCAGTTATTACTAAGTCACGTAGCGAGCTATACTGCTTGTGTAGTTGAAGACACTACAGCAGTCAGATAGCTGGCCCTCCTGGTACCACTTTTTATGCAAGCGTCTCGAGGTGCTTGGCATTATCTCAGTACCTTTTTTTTTTTTTTTGAGGTAAACAATTTTAAAAAGAGGAATTTTAAAGAGAAAAGGACCTGAAGGAAAAAAGCAACACCTAGGGCTCCGATCATTGTGGCTTCAGGGACAGGTAGCATTGACACAGAAGGCCCAGGGAGGGAGGCTTCACCACTCACTGTGTTCGTACACTTACCTGGTGGCTAGTTTAACCCCCGGCCTTAATGAGGTGTGATTTCTTTAAGATAAAAATCACCCACTCTCAGGGTTTTGGCCACATACACAGTTGCCCCCGCGGCACCGCCACTAATATCCGGAAGTCGTCCGGCACTCGTAAGAGTGCTCCCTCCCATCCACTGGCAGGCTCCCCCCCGCGCCCCTCTGTGTAGGCACCGCAGCTGTGTTGCGTACATGGAATCGTCCCTGTGTGCTTTTGTGTTCGGCCCCGAGTCTCAGGCTCTTGAGTGCGTCCGTCCTTCATCCCTCTCCCTGCTGAGCAGTGCCCCCGTGTAGTCACTTGGCTCACTTCCTTTTGGGGTGACCGGGCGTTACTGCTGTGAACGTCCATGTACGAGGTTTCTGTGCGTGCAAGCTCTCGTTCCTCCTGGCTCAGCGCTTGCGAGTGGGAGTTCTTCTTCCTATAGGAAATAGGTTGTGTGTGTGTATATTTATTTATTTGAAACAGTTACACAGAGAAAAGAAGAGACAGAGGATGTATATATGGAGAGAGAGACAGAGAGACAGAGATTGTCCATCTGCTGGTTCACTCCCCAAATGGCCACTACAGCCAGGGCTGGGCCAGGCTGGATCCAGAAGCTCCATCTGGGTCTCCCACATGGGTGCAGGGCCAAGCACTCTGGCCGTGGCACAGCAGCAGGGAGCTGGTTCAGAAGTGGAGCCACCAGAACACTCATGGGCCCCCGTGTGGGTGCTGGTGCTGCAGACGGCAGCTTGACCCACTGCACCACAGCGCCAGCTCCAGGAAGTGTATTTTTAACTCGATCCCTTGAGACCCTGCCATACTGGTTTCCAGAGTGGCTGTGTTCTTTTGCATTCCCATCAGCAACCCACGAGACTTCCGGTCGTCCGTATCCTGGTGTTTCTGTATTATTTCAGCTGGACCTCACACTGTTGTTGTTCCTTTTTGATAGCTGGGGAAACTGAGGCCCAACAAGAGGAAAAGTACACAGGTGACACATGGCTGATGCCCAAACCCCGTCATCCTCTGGTACAGAACTTACTGTGCCTAACACCAGGAAGCTTCTGTTAATAAGCCAGAGGATTTTAGGACAGGTGCCGTATGATTCGTTACCTGTCAAAAGCCAAGAACCTATTGATTCAGCTCATAAGTTTTAAATGAAGTTGGACATATACAAAAGAATTTTTTTTAATTAACTGAAAAATAAGTTCAGGAGAGACAGGAGTAAGATGGGAACAACCCTCCTGGCATAAGCTTTCTTCTCGCCCCATTTCTGCATGACAGTCACATCTGCTTTCCTGAAGCCGGGAGAAAGTCTGGCACCACGGCTAGGATTCCCGGGCCTCCAGCCTCAGCCTGCCTGCCGGAACCTCTGGGGTTAACATAATTTCTCCTTTGTGACGGGGCTTAAGGCAGACATCCTAAGACCTTTAAAACTAGACCCAACAAAGGGGTAAAACGTGCTCTGGGAACCAACCCCAAAGAGCCAGGGGAAGGATGTGGCCCCCGAAAGTTGGTCTCCAGCCCACCCTGAGGTCTCAGCTTGGGGGCCCCTCCTCTGTACCCCACTGAACCAAAGAAGGTGCTTGCTTCCCTTAATTTAAATGCTAGCAGATTTCACAAGAAATAATTTTTATTTCTTAAAAAAAAAAAAAAGTGATACCCAGTGCACATTTCCTTGCTGATGTCCTCTGCTTGTTGGCCTGGTGCGATGGGCACACTGGGACCCCCATCTTCACAGTTGGTAAAGGTGCCAGAGATGCCCAAGGGTGGGAACCTGGATTCCTTGCTTCTGAGTCTTTGTGAGCCTGTTCAGAAGTGCCACCAGCTTGGCTACCTCTGGCCGCCGCGAGCTGGGGTGGAGGGTGCTAGGGAGGCTGGGAGGGAAGGAGCTTACGTGGGCTTCCAGGTGCTGCTGGCACTCGCCTATCTCAAGGGTGGCAGGTTACAAAGTGTACACAGACCTACTAGGACATCGACTCCTTTTCTGTTCCTCTTTCTCTTAAACTAAATTATAGAAAATAAAATAAATGAGTGCCATCACGTCACCCTCGGCTGCAGCTGCTTGGGAAGGTAAAATGTGGGTGGTTAGCAAAGAAAGAGTATTTTGGAAAAAAGAATATTTCTTTTTAAATTTTTTTTAAGTTTTTTTTTTTTTTTGACAGGCAGAATGAGAGAGAGAGAGAGAGAGAGAAAGGTCTTCCCTCCATTGGTTCACTCCCCAAATGGCCGCTACGGCTGGCGCTGCGCCAATCCGAAGCCAGGAGCCAGGTGCTTCCTCCTGGTCTCCCATGTGGGTGCAGGGCCCAAGCACTTGGGCCATCCTCCACTGCCCTCCCAGGCCACAGAAGAGAGCTAGACTGGAAGAGGAGCAACTGGGACAGAATCTGGCACCCCAAGTGGGACTAGAACCTGGGGTGCCGGCACCGCAGGCAGAGGATTAGCCTAGTGAGCCACGGCACCGGCCTGAAAAAATATTTCATAAACCCAGACATACAGAATACTAAAGGCTGGAGCATGTAAATGGAGGAGCCATAACCTGCAGCTGGGTTTCCTTTATTTTTTTTAATTAATTAATGTATTTGAAAGGCAGAGTTATAGAGGCAGAGGCAGAAAGAGAGAGAGGTCTTCCATCTGCTGGTTCACTCCCCAGATGGCCGCAATGGCAGAGCTGCGCCAGTCCGAAGCCAGGAGCCAGGGGCTTCTTCTGGGTCTCCCATGCGGGTGCAGGGGCCCAAGGACTTGGGCCATCTTCTACTGCTTTCCAAGGCCACAGCAGAGAGCTGGATTGGAAGTGGAACAGCCAGAACTCAAAGCAGAGCCCATATGGGATGCTGGCACTCAGGTGGCAGCTTTACCCGCTATGCCACAGTGCCAGCCCCTGCAGCCCGGTTCTCTAAGGCTAAATATCTGTATATTTTAAAAAAATAAAAAGGAGAAACTGAGAAATTTTTACACCGAGATGCTAAAGAGTTTTTTGAAAACCAAGTGAACTTCCTTCTCTTATTCACCTCCCAGCACGTTATTGTGATGGTGGGGAAGATCAGAAGGGCTGGTGGGAACTGATTACCCCACACCCCAGCACCTAGGACCCTGGGCCCCTGCACGCCACCTGCTCCGGGCTGCAGCCCTCTTGGCAGCTGCAGGCTGCTGCCTTGTGTGCCCAGATCTGCCGCCTGACCCCTTTCAGCCTGTGCCACGCTCAGTTCTCCCTCCTTGGCCTTGTCACAATTTTTCACAGCTTCAGATTCTGAACACCATAGGGCTGCTTTCTTGCCGTGCTGCTAGTACACAGCAGACGGAGATAAGTAACTTAGCCAACCATTTGACGGCGTCTGCGGTGTGATGTCATGCGGGCCAGGCAGGCAGAAGCCTTTGCCATAGTCCGACAAGTACCAGCATGTCTGGGTGGCAGCTGGCAGGTGTGTGCACAGACACATTTGTCTGCTGTGTGGACACACACATCCTGTACCAGTCCCCTCTCTGGGGTGAGTGTGTAGTGGGCACACGGGGATGAGTTTGTGTCTGTAGCTGTGAAGAGTATACTTGTGCAGCGTGTGTATGGACAGGTTGTACACGTGTGAATGCATGAGAGAGAGAACGTGTGTATGGCGCTTCTTTCTTTTTAGCTCCCCCTTCCAAGGAAGCAACAGTAAATGCAAATGCCACAGAGAACAAACCCAGGATTAAATTATTTCTGACCTGCTTCTGTGACTTCCCTTCAGAAAACATAATCCAAGGTAATTCGTCATCAAAGGCAGCCTTTTTAGCCACTTAGATCAGAAATGACAAGCACTCTTGGGTACCCGCTGTGTGCCAGGCCCTGTCACACTAAGACACTTCTGTGGGTAGTTTGCCCAGTGGGGTGCATCCTCCGGCGAAGGTGGTTATTGGAGAAGCCTTTGTGTGGCTCTCGCAGCTCAGGAGACACAGTGAGAACACATACCGCCAGTGATGCTTTGCCTTACCAAACCCCTGACGCAGGATCTCAGAGGGCCTGATGGCCGTGACTTCATGTGTCCTGGTCCAGCTCCCGAGGTAGGGAGGCCAGGAGGCAGGTGGGCTAGCGTCTGGCCTGAGCCTAGGTCACATGGCTCTTTGGAAATGGTAGGTATGAGAGCAGAAGGATTCTGGTAGTTAGTGTTGAAAGTCCCAGACATTTGAGTCCTGATTTGGGTCAGACCCCCATTCGTTCACTGATGCCCACCTTCCTACCTGTCCTGTTCATCAGCCTGACTGCCCAGAACCATGTCTTGGTGCTTCGGAAAATGCTGGAAGGGTCGAGGTGAAGGAAGGGCATATGTGTTGAAGATTTGTGCTGGCCACAGAGAAATGCCTCGTGCCTGAAATCCGTCCCTGAGGCCCAATGTCCTCGGTCTGTTGACCACATGGATGTGAATGGCAGTGTATTCTCCGAGGCAGTAGGAGCTCCTCTGTGTGGAGGCCTACAGAGTCCGTGTGATTTCAGCTTGTGCCACTTCGCCTGATGTGTGAAATCAAAGACTGCTTGAAATTAATGACCAATCTGACAGATATGTACGCAGTATCGCTAGGATTTGTCCATGCTGTGACATCCAAGAACAATATATTCCATTGTCAGTCTTTTATTTTGTTTTCTTTCCTTTTTTTTCCCCCTTGTCTCCAGGAGACCAATTAATTGTTCAAAGGTAATATATAGAGGAGATTTCAAGTGCATTTACTTTGGCACAGTCCCTGCCCCTTTGTGGTCTGGCTGACAGTGAAGCTAAAATTTGTTTTGTAATGACTGTTCCAGTTGGACTGGAATCCCTTTGAAGTTCCTGCAGTTTACTGTTGTGAGAGCTCAAGATATTATTTGACTGCAATAAAACACTCTCTGTGTATTATCAAAATATGGTGCACACCGAACTATAGCAACTTGCAGTGACCCAGCTCCCTGTTGGTGGTGCCCTCCACGAGTGGCCCATGGGACGCACAAAGGTGAGCCTCTCTCTGCATCCGTGTAGTGTTCAGTCCATCCTCCAAGGGGCGTTCATGGATCTGAACCCCTTGTAAGGTCGACAGCGGCAAGCGTGGTGAGCAGAGAGCCGACCTGTACAGAGTGACATTAGCCGGGGCATCCGTGCCCGGCTGTTCATTAAGATAAAGCACCATGCCAGTTGTTGTAAAGGTTCAGCTTCTCAGCTCTTGCTTCAGCTGACCTGAATTATTTAATGATGTTGTCACTTCTAAATAAATATAGCCATTGTCCTGGCCTCTATTGATATTTTAAAACTTTTTCCCACCCACTGCCATGGCCTGGAACAATCCATATTCCTCAGTAGAGAAGATGTCACAAGGCTTTCGGCTCGGGCTTGGGTCAGTGCCCAAGTCAAGCTTCACGTAGGAGCAGGAGCTGCTCCAGGACGTAACTCTCCAGCCCATCAGGTGGAAGTATCGGACAGCCACTGCCTGCTGCCCACACTGGAGGCACAAGCGAAGTGGGATCGCCCTTGATTTCCTAGAGAGCGCATGCGTGCACATATACGGGGGTGAGACTTCTGAGAAGCAGTTTTGTCTAGGGTTGTGTTGGTAAGTGGCGCTCATTTAACCAGAGTGTGATTTTGCTGTCAGAATCCTGTTCCAGAATGTGGCATGGCTGGTCCTTGTTGAAGACAATTAATGATACAAGCAAGACAGCTGACCAGGCAGTGCTCCATTCTTCATGTAAATGAAAATATTTAAAGTAGAGGTTTTTTTTTTTTTAATGATAACTGGAATAGTCATACACACATACACACACACACACGTTTGGCACAAGGAAACTCCTCCTTACATGAATTTATAAATGTGGGAAGATAATGACAAAATTTATTTTACTTTTACCTCTGGCTGAAACTTTAGTTAAAATGTTCTCCTTGGCGCCCTGGAAATTTTCTATTTTCTAATTTTCTATTTTCCCTGCCTTACATGTCATCTTTCCATACTTGATCTTAGTCACATTTAGTTCAGGAGAAAAAGAAATGAAAAATTCATTCAGAAGCAGGCCTTTGGCGTAGTGATCAAAATGCTACTTGGGACACCCACATCCCCTCTCTAAGGGCAGGGCTCAAGTCCCAGCTCCACTCCAATTCTAGCTTTCTGCTAACGCACACCCTGGGAGGCAGCAGGTGATGGCTGGAGTGGTTGGTCCCTGCCACCCACATGGGAGGCCTGGATAGAATCCAGGTTCCTGGCTTCAGCCTAGCCCAGCCCCCACTGTTGTAGACACTTGGAGAGCGAACTAATGGATAGATCTCTCCCCCCACCTGCTGCCACCTTTCAAATTAATTAATTATTTAAAAAAAAAAATCCACTGAATTCATTGCTAGTTCCAACCCAACATGCAAGGAGTGAGGAGTTTCTCACCCCACTATCACAAGAAGAAGAAAGCTTAACAAACTGAAAATCAGTCACTCTGCCTAGGCCCATTAGAGAGTCAAGGTCACAGGGCAAAGTGCTCTCCCCAAAATTAAAAGATAGCTAAATACAAAGAATCACAGCTTACTTGGAGCAGAAGCTGCCGCTGGAGCCAACAAGGTGTAGAGCCCTCGGGTGTGGACGACTAATGACTGCAAACTGAAATTCTTGGGGCCCCAACCTCAGGGGGCCCCACGCTTGCGTGAGTTTTATCGGCTGTTAGGTTGTCAAGATATAAAGAATAAAAAAATCCCCCGTGCTTGTGGCAAAGGGGAGGGTTAAGTAGTCCTTCGGAAATGCACCCTGAACATCTCTTATCCTAAACAAAGGCTGAAACTATGTCATGAAGGAAGGGGAACCCGACTCTGGCCCTAACTAGCCCCCTTGTCTCCCGTCACGTGGAGAGGAGGAAAGCCTAGCAGTGCGTGTGGGGTCACAGCCCTGGCAGAGACACTGAAATCGTGAGAATTAATCACAGACTCCACTCGCCACATACCTGACCCCTGCATCAGCAGGGTTCCCACATAACAACAGCGGATTCTGCCTAACGAAATGCAAGGATCCGACTCTGTTTAAGGATGAGTGTCTAGGGAAATCCAAAGACAAAAGGGGAAACAAAACAAGGACACTGGAGGAAATCGTAACCTCTAAACACAGCTGCACCAAACAGAAAGAGAGAGAGAGAGAGAGAGAGGGAGTGCACTTCCATCCTCTGGTTCAATTCCCAAATGCCCACGATGGCAGGGGTTGGGCCAGGAGATGCCAGGATCCTGGAATTCCATCTGGGTCTTCCACGTGGCCAGAGACCCAGCTACCTGCACCATCCCAGCGGATGTGTTAGCAAGAATTGGAATAGGAATTGGAGCCAGGACTTGAACAGAGGCATTCCAGTATGGGATGAGGAACCTCAAGTGTATTTAACCACTGTGGCAGATTCCCATAAATTTTGCTCTTTTTTTTTTTAAGATTTTATTGTAATTTATTTATTTGAGAAGTAGAGTTACAGACAGAAAGAGCGAGAGACAGGGAGAGAGGTCTTTTATCCGTTGGTTCAATCCCCAAATGGCTTCAATGGCCAGAGCTGGGCTGATCTGAAGCAGGATCCAAGAGCTTCTTCCAGGTCTCCCTTGCATGTGCAGGGGCCCAAGCACTTGGGCCATCCTCCACTGCTTTCCAGGCCATTAGCAGAGAGCTGGATCGGAAGAGGGGCAGCTGGGACGGGAACCGGCGCCCATGTGGGATGCCAGCGCGGCAGGCAGAGGCTTAGCCTACTGTGCCACAGCGCCAGCCTGCCTCACATGACGCTCTGTTGTTAGGTGGGCACGTGTGAAGGATCGTTATGATTCCTAGAGGATACGTCACCCCTTTAGCACTATGCAGTGCCCTGCTTTATTCCTAAGAACTTTCTGCTCCCTTTTCTGAAATTTATGCAACTACCGCAGTTTTCTCTGGATTAGTGGTAGCATCTATCCATGAAGTGCTGTCCATACCTTTACTCTTAATCTATTTGTGCCATTCAAGTGGGTTTCTTTTTTTCTGCCTCTGTCTCTCCCTCTCTGTCTCTCAAATAAATTAAAATAAACTTTTAAATAATTACCCAAGGTTACCAGTTATTTCCTTGGAATTAGCAAAGGCACTGGGGGGAAAGAGGCTTTTAATACTGAGCTTAACTCTACAAAATGATGCAAAACAGATAGAACACTAAGTAGAAACAGATAAATCCCTACTATTGTTGCAGGCTTCAACAACCTTTTATCAGTGATGGACACAACCACCAGGCAGAAAACAAGTAAGGATATAGTAGAAGTGGTGGGAACGCAGTCAAGTCCTGCCACTTTGGACGAATGTTTGCAGTTACGTGCAAAAGTAAACATAGTTTGACCACGCGATCCAGCTAGGCTGCTGGGTATTTACTCAATTAAGTTGAAAATTACATCCACATAAGAACCTGCATGTGGATGATTTAGCGGCTGTATTCATAATCAGCAAAAACTGGAAGCAAGCAGCGTGTTCTGCGGCAGGTGGATGAATGAACTACGTGCGTTCATTATATGACTTGGCAATAACAAATAACGAGCTCTCAAACCACAGAGAGCCGTGCGGACCTCACATGCCTGTTGCCAAATGAACGAGGCCAGTCTGTGACGGCTGCACACTGTATGATTCCTACTCTCTGACATCTAGAACAGACAACACTACAGAGTTAAGACAGTGGTGGTTGACGTGGGTCCAGGGAAAGGGAAGAATTAATATGAAGGACACAGGGGAGGGGGCTGGCGCTGTGGCGCAGTGGCACAGCAGGTTAAAGCCCTGGCCTGCGGCGCCGGCATTCCACATGGGCACCAGTTCGAGTCCCTGCTGCTCCTCTTCCAGTCCCGCTCTCTGCTATGGCCTGAGAAAGCAGTAGAGGATGACCCAGGTCTTTGGGCCCCTGCACCCATGTGGGAGACCTGGAAGAAGTGCCTGGCTCCTGACTTAGGATTGGCTCAGCTCCTGTGGTTGCAGCCATTTGGGGGGTGGGCCAGTGAATGGAAGACCTCTCTCTGTGTGTCTCTGTCTCTCTCTCTCTCTCTCTCTCTCTAACTCTTTCAAATAAATAAAAACAAATCTTAGAAAAAAAAAGACCACAGGGGTTCTCTGTGACACTGACCGACACGCTGTCAGAACCCACAGGGCTGTATTACAGGGGGACCCTAGAGAGAGCTGTGGAGTGGAGTGAGCAGTGACGTATCACCCACTGTAACAAACATGCTCTCTCCTTCAGGTGTTAGTAAGAGGGGACCTTGTGCAGGCCATAGGAAAGGGATATGTGGGCACTCGTACTGCCTGGTGTGATTTCTCTGTAAAGCTAAAAACTAAGTCTCCCTTTAAAGAGTAAATCCTTTGGTAACCCGAGGAAAAGCTAGAGAAACGAAGAGTCTTATCATGCCAGAAAAACAGCGAGGAGGGGAACCAAGCAGCCGTGGGTGTGTGCAGGTGTCAGTGTGCCAGGGGTGAGCAGAGCGGACAGCCTGAGAGGTCAGAGAGAAAACAGTCGGTATTAGTGATGGCCTGAAACCCTAAACCTCATGTGTTCTCACCAGAGTTCAAGCCGCTGGTGGGCCTGCTTGATCCTCTGCCAGCTGCTGTTGGCTGATGGATGGTTTGTTTCATGCTGTGTTTGAAAATATGGAATTAGGACTTGGGTGGTGTATTCCAAATCCCCCTGAAATGCTTGGCTGGGGTAGTGGAGAGCACAGAGCCAGCCATTAGTTGTCTTTTTTTTTTTTTTTTTTGTCCTAAGATGGATTTATTTATTTGAAAGGCGGAGTGACGAGAGAGGGGGTGAGATCTTCCATCCACTGATTCACTCCCCAGACAACCAGAGTGTCTGGGGCTGGGCTGAAACCAGGAGCCAAGAACTCTATCCAGGTCCTCCAGGTGGGTGGCAGAGGCCCACATACTTGGGCCATCATTGCTGCCTTCTCAAAGTCATCAGCAGGGAGTTGGATCCGAAGTGGAGCAGCCAGGACCCCAAGTGGCACTCCTGTATGGGAAGGCTGGTGTCCAGTGGCAGCGTAACCTGCTGCACCACAGCACCGTCCCAGTGTTGGGACAACAGAAGCCGGCCTGGTGTCTTCAGCTTTCTAAAGAAGGGGATCAGAGAAGGCAGTGTGAGGGCACGTAACCGGGAAAGGAGTTCACCCCAGAAATGGGTGTCACCCCCGCTACAACAGCGGAGTTCCACCTTCTGTGAGGGTGCTCCTCCTGGTGATGGAATGGCTCAGCTGCTGCCTGGGAACCGCCACAGCCCGGCATTCCCCGGCCTCCTCTTACCCATCTGAGAATCATCCCTCAGCACCAGTGCTCCTTAAGGAGTCAGGCAGGTGAAGTGCCTCTTTCCACACTAACACTGAAGATGTAGACTGAGGCAGAGACTGTGGTCTCCAGGAATTCCCAGAGTACTGCAGGAACCGTACAGAGTGCTTGGTTTATTTTAATTTATACATACTTACACACACAGGCCACCTGATTTTTAAAAATCTTTGTCTGTGTATAGCCTTAATTTTTTTTTTGGACAGGCAGAGTTAGTGAGAGAGACAGAGAGAAAGGTCTTCCTTGGTTCATCCCCCAAATGGCCACTACAGCTGGCGCTGCGCCGATCCGAAGCCAGGAGCCAGGTGCTTCTCCTGGTCTCCCATGGGGTGCAGGGCCCAAGCACTTGGGCCATCCTCCACTGCACTCCCGGGCCACAGCAGAGAGCTGGACTGGAAGAGGAGCAACGAGGACAGAATCCAGCACCCCAACCGGGACTAGAACCCCGGGGTGCCGGCGTCACAGGCAGAGGATTAGCCTAGTGAGCCATAGTGCTGGCCAATATAGCCTTAGTTTTTATTGCTAATGTATTTTATTTGAAAGGCAGAGAGACAGAGATTTCCCATCTGCCCATGTGCTCTCTAAATGCCCACAACAGCCAGGACCAGACCAGGGTCCCGGAACTCAATCCACGTCTCCCGTGTGGGTACCTGAGCCATTACCTGCTGCTTCCCAGGGTGCGTGCCATTAGCACGAAGCTGGAATTGGAAACAGTCATGACTGGAACACAGGCACTCTGGTGTTGGGTGCAGGCATCCCAAATTGTGTCCTAACCATGGCACCAATGCTTGCCCCAAAGGCGCCTTAATTCCTTGTTCAAGGACTGCCTTCTAGCAGTCACTCAACTGCCCCCACCTTGCTTCTCTCTTCCACTCCGTGTCCATCCCAGCCTCCCACCACCCTTGCCACGTGTTCCTCTCCCACCCACCGTCTTGCCATTCAGTCCTTCTCTCTTATGACCTGGACACCAGACCACCTCTGTGACTTGGGAAAACAGCTTAGCAACGTCTTCATGTTTGCCTAAACTTCTCAAATTACCCGGCATCCACCATCCCTTAAGCCAGACCAGAATGTGGTTGTCCGGGTAACTCTCAGGCATCGTCTAATTCAGAACATTCTTGTAGGACGGTGAGGAAGTTGCAGTCGTACTGGATCTGTCACTTTGCCTCTTTTTAGTTTACCTTATATATTTAGGAATGCACAAAATGCTAGCCTCTCAGGTCATCGGAGTATCACTAACTCGCAATACCCTAATTAGAAGTAGCCAGCTGGGTGGCGTGGGGTGTGAGAGAGGGTGTTTTTGGCCTGCTCGCAGGCTGGCCATTCACTTCCGGGTCATGGTGCTGTTTCCCAGCAGGAAGGCTCTCTGCAGTCACGCTTGCTCTGAGCAGGGCACCGAGTGAGAAGCAGGCTTGGAAGCACACGCACCAACATGACTGTGCCTATAAACTCGTCACCAAGAGCGATAAACCTGCCACCAGACTCGGGCGCGCTGGCATCTCTGTCGGTCACAGGCTGCTCAGGACGGCTCATTGACACCTGGGAGCAGTCACAGAGTTCTGGGGCCTTTGTCGGGTCCTGTGGTTTGCAGGGGAGCTGCCGGGGGATCTTGGCCCACGTCTGTGCGCCCGGCCTGCTGAAGCCCCCCACTGGTGCTGGGAGGCGAGCCACAGGCAGAGCAGCTTCATTGTCTAGAATTTCCAGAAGTCCTGAGCCGTCCGCTGACAGCAGAACTGCAAGCACAGGGCCGCCCTGGCCAGCGGGGGAAGAGGAACAACTTGTAAGAGGCGTGGTTCATTGAAACCAGCCTCAGAGCAAGAGTCTTCTTGTTTTCCGAATGAAGACGCATTTTTTTAAGACGTACCAGGTACTCACCCCAGGCCATGGTTTGACCTGCAGATGACTCCAGCTTTTGGAAGCGTGGAATGCAGAATGAAAACTAAAAATATAGCTGAAGACAAAAGACATGAGGAGATGATTATCTCTCTAGTACTACCGAACTATTCACTTAGGAAGAATGTGTTTAGAAAATAGAGGGCTATTCACTTTCTCACGTTTTAAATGTCTCTTTCAATTTTCAAAAAATTTATTTGAGAGACAGAGACCGAGAGCTCCCAGCCACTGGTTCACTCCCCCCAAATACCCTCAACAGCTGAGGCCGAGCTGGATTGGGGCAGGAGCCGGAAACAGAGTCCCAGTCTCCCGAGTGAGTGGTGGGAACCCAATTACTTCGGCATCACTGCTGCCTCCCAGGATGTGCACGGCTGGACGCTGGGTCTGGAGCTGCAGCTGCGGATCAAGCCCAGGTACCCCCTGTGGGACGCAGGCATCTTAATTGCTGGGCCAAATCCTGCTCCCTCAAATGTCTTCCTAAATTATAGAACCATGAGAAAATAGCCCAGTTTTTCATATTAGTGTATTCTTCTGTATTTTGTCCCCGTGTAGAGAAACCAATTCCATTTAAATGTTTGAGCTCTTCACTAGTTAAGAAACTAACCATCAGTTGCCCATCACAATGCCTCAAAACCACAAATCCCTCACTGCAGCCAGCGGTGCGGGTGTCCCTGGTCGCCAGGAGACCTCTCGGAGCACTCACTCCTCACTTCTAGTTCAGTGAAAAAAGGCAACAGCAACACTTGCTTCTGAAATAGCTCTAATGGAGGCAAGAGAGTATTACTCTTGAGATACACAAGTATTCCTCGAGTAATAACAAGTGTGACTTGTGTGCAGAGACACCATGCATCCTTTCTCACCTGTCTTCATTACAGACACGTGACACCCACTCTCCCCGTGGTCCCTGGAGGCTGATGTGTGGGGCTGGGGTGGTGCCATGCATTTGCACCACTCTCTCTCACCCGATCCTTCCAGGACACCTGATGAGTCTAAAAACATTGTTCAAGATCTTCCCTCCCTTGTGACACGATTCCCGTGAAACCCACCGACCCTCCTTTCCCTGGGAGTCCTTTGTGGTCCTTGCAGCCCCATGTCCGTCATGGGACAGGTGGTGACCGCTGCTGGTGTCTAGCCTCTCCCTCTACTGGAGGCTCAGGAACTCACTGTGATGACCTCATCTGCAACACCCCCACTTTAGTGGTGACGCATACGATGCGTGTTGGTTCTTTTGATATATGTCACAGAGGAAGGTGTTGTCTGTAGAGATGTTTCATATGTTTGTTAAGTCCCAGACATGAGAAGAGTCATAAAGAAGATAGATTCTGAAGTCTGTCCCAGAGAGAGATGTGCCCCGGAAGCGTAGACCCCAGAAGACCCCGAGGTTCTGTGTCCTCTGCAGGACATACTTGCACGTGGGGGCTTTGCCCCACGCCCTCGTTTCCATAGCCACGCCCTCGTCTCCGTAGCCACGCCCTCGTCTCCGTAGCCACGCCCTCGTCTCCATAGCCATGCCTACACCCAGCCTTCCCTTGGCCTCCTTCAGTGCCTTCCCCACACCCCATAAGGTGAGTATCTTTCTGGTCTGCTCTTAACACAAGAATTAGAATTCTTGGCCAGCGCCACGGCTCAGTAGGCTAATCCTCCATCTGCGGCGCCGGCACCCTGGGTTCTAGTCCCGGTTGGGGCACTGGTTCTAGTCCCAGTTGTTCCTCTTCCAGGCCAGCTCTCTGCTGTGGCCCGGGAAGGCAGTGGAGGATGGCCCAGGTGCTTGGGCTCTGCACCCCATGGGAGACCAGGGGGAAGCACCTGGCTCCTGGCTTCAGATTGGCCCAGCGCCAGCCGTGACAGCCATTTGGGGGTGAACCAACGGAAGGAAGACTTTTCTCTCTGTCTCTCTCTCTCTCACTGTCTAACTCTGCCTGACCAAAAAAAAAAATAAAAAAAAAAAAAAGAATTCTTTCCATCAGGCTGGCCAGATATTTGACAGCATTTTCTTAGCCTCTGCAGTTGTAGTGAGTTCCCCGCTAGGTGCCCAGGACCGATCCGACTTAGAAGTACATTCCATGGCCGGCGCCATGGCTCACTAGGCTAATCCTCCGCCTGCGGCGCCGGCACACCGGGTTCTAGTCCCAGTTGGGGCGCTGGATTCTGTCCTGGTTGCCCCTCTTCCAGGCCAGCTCTCTGCTATGGCCCGGGAAGGCAGTGGAGGATGGCCCAAGTGCTTGGGCCCTGCACCCGCATGGGAGACCAGGAGAAGCACCTGGCTCCTGCCTTCGGATCAGCACGATGCGCCTACCACAGCGGCCATTGGAGGGTGAACCAACGGCAAAGGAAGACCTTTCTCTCTGTCTCTCTCTTACTGTCCACTCTGCCTGTCAAAAAAAAAAAAAAAAGAAGAAGTACATTCCTTGCATTTGTTCCAGTGTTGTGTCAGGTCCAGTGTGAAACCCCTTTATGGCAACTTTGTTTTCCTGAAATGATTCCCTGATACTTGTTTGATCTGGCAAAAATCAGACGATGTGTCAGCGTGTCTACTTACACATCTTTACCTACATTCTAAGAAACCATTTCTAAATTTGTATCATTTTTGCCCCCTTGAATGTGGAATGTTTTGTTTTGGCGCGTGGTGTCCTCTTCTCCCTTATGTCCCTTAGAATATTTACATGGTCTACCTGTTGTTTTTCAATTTATCATTCAAAGGGTTTTTTTTTTTTACCTTACTAACAAGGCATTTGTCAAAATAATTTGCATAAAAGTTTATAGATCTTATAGTCATTCATTTGTCCTGTTTCTGCCTATTATTGGAAACTAAGCCACAAAGTGACTAAATAATCCTTTTATCGGTGGAGGGGGGAGGGAACACTACCAAGGTTAGTCTTCTCTTCTGAAACAGCTTTACACTGAAGTATATTTATTTACAAAACATAAACAGACTCCCAGGTTTTATAGATCATCCAAGTTTCGTGCATTTGAAATGTGAACAAATGACAATGGTCACTCCTTCATTCATCCTGGGCCGTGTGTCCTGCCAGACCCTCCTGAAGGTTCGGCCTCTTGCTGACGTGGGAGGGCGTAGGACAGCGCTGGCTGAGCTGCCGGAGGGGGGAGAGGCCCCCACCGTCACTAGCAGGCAGCTTCACGGGGATGGTAAATACATTCACTTCCTCTTAAAACCTCCAAGTCACTGATAAGTGACACGCTTTTTTTTTTTTTTTTTCCCCATCTTTTACTAGAATGGCCACCTTAGAGTAAACATTTGAGAAAGAAGAGAAAAAAACTAATAAAAATATGTCACTTTAGAAAATACAAAAGTGTTTCAGATCAACTCCTACCCATTCCTAAGCTGCCATTACACCACCGAGTCTTCAGAAAGCCCTGTCACCATCAATTTTTCATTTTTAAAGGATTTTAATTCTTTCAGCATGTTCATATGGTTTTATAAAGCCCCAGATACCCGGCAAATCCCCTTGGTGTTGTAAGACAAGATTGCTGTTAAAAAATGTTTAGGCTCAGTCAGCTGCTTCTCACCGCTGACTTCACGAGGGGCCCTGGGAAATGGTGTTTATACTGAGCTTAAATTGATAGGGCAAGTTTAATGCAGTTGGGTCAGAGGTACAACTGCTTAGCTGGTCTCATCAACCACTCAGGTTTCAGCCTGGCTTTATAAAGAGAGGTCTGCAGTGATAACATCTGGCTGCTCCGGCCTGGCCGCGTTTTGCCTACTGTGATTGAACGGAATTTAATGGCACTGAGGCAATTTCATTCTTGACTTATGGTACCAGACAGATAAGGCAAAATGGCAGACTTTGATCAGCCATGCAGCAGTCCGATGAACAGACTCTCCTCTTCCATCCGCACCCCGCCGTTATCCTTGAAGACAGCCGTGCTCCCGAGTCGATGGCGGGGGCCTGGCCTGAGTACGGCTGTGACCGGGGCCGTGGCAGGCTTTGGTGTTGCTCATGTCGCCAAGCCCATGACTCTGTGAGAACTTCCAAGGGTCTTCTACCCAACACAGGGAACCCGTCTGGGGGGCGGGGGACGGGCGTGCTCCACAAATTGCTTTGACCCAGCCGGGAAAGTTGATTACGTCAATGCTAGACAGAAAGTGAAGAGAAGGCCGGGGTCCTAGTGACTTCCTGTCACTGAAGAAAAGGGAGGAAGAAGTTCCCAATGCTCCACCTCCTGCCTTTGTTCAGTTAGTGCCTCCCAGGTAGAAGGACACTGTGACCTTGAGGCCTGAAAGTCAACTCTAAACCCTCTGGGAGATGCCTACCGCACAAGCTCTCTCTCGTGAGGGACCGACTCAGATCCTACCCCCAGGATCTCAAGGACCCTTGGTATCCCACAGCACCATCACAGGAAAAGCTGCCCATGTACGGATAAGCGCACGTTGCTTCTGTTTTTAAAAACTATCCTGCCGTCACGTTTGGTTCATTGCCTGTCCGTGTAACGTCTTTCTAAATTTGGGAGAACTTCCTTTTAATGTAAGTAAGTAGATAGGCAGACACTTAAGCAGAAGTTTAGCTTCGGGTACCACGAGGCCAAGAAAGTGGACAGAGGTCAGTTCTCGGATGCTCAGCGGCTGCCATGTGGAGGTGTCCTCGCTTTTGCTGCCTCTGCAGAACTGAGGGGAGAGGAACCCCAGCCCCGCAGGTCCCTGGGGTGCAATACAGAGGCAGGCACAGTGGTGCAGGGGAGAGGACTTGGACAAGGGTCAGACCCTATCTCTAGCATCCCACAGCTAATGGACCTTCTGGGGCTCACAAACCCTTTGTTCCTCTATCCACAACATGAGACCAAAGCCGCGCCTAGCCTCCAACTGCGCGCTTCTCCCTGCGGCTCGAGAATCCAAAGTGGGGCCAGCATGGTGTAGTGATTAAAGCCGCCGCCTGTGACACCAGCATCCCATGTAGGCGCCGGTTCCAGTCCCAACTGCTCCACTTCTGATCCAGCTCTCTGCTAATGGCCTGAGAAGGCAGTGAAAGATGGCTTGGGTCCCTGCTGCCCATGTGGGGAACCTGGATGTAGCTTCTGGCTCCTGGCTTTGGCCTGGCCCAGCCCTGGCCATGGCAGCCATCTGAGGAGTGAACCAATGGATAGAAGATTTCTCTGTCTCTCCGTCCCTCTCTGTAACTCTTTCAAATAAATAGATAAATCTTACCAAAAGATAGAGGGAGAGAGAGAGAGAGAATCCAGAGTGATCTATGCAAAAGCCCCAGCCCTACCTGAGTGGAAGTGTCATAATTGCTGCTCCAGTGGTGGTCCAGCTAGCTGAACCCTGGTCACATGGCCAGAGGTCAAGTTTAACTTTTCTAAGTCATTAAAATTGGAAATGGGGTCCGCAGAAGGAAGTATTCTACCTATGATGAGACTCAACTTGATATACCAAATCCAAACACACCAAACAGATGAGTTTGGGCCATATCCCAGAAGGGCATGATCCCGAACACCACAATCCCAAAGATTAAAATCCCTGAAGCATAAAATCCCAAAAACATCATTTTGGGAAAAATAATTTGAAAAATTCTTTAAACTACTATATTTATTTTCATTTTTGAAGGGGAACTTATTAGAGAAACATGTAGAAAAATGGCAGAGCATATAGGACATTTTACAAAATAAAATAGTAGTATGCATACTTCTGCAAACACACACTGAGGTCTGCTAATGACAGCTTGTGAGTGTAAGAGTTAAGTGGACAAAGCACATTCACAAAGAAGTTGTTCGAAAAGCAAACGTATGAACGCACATCACTCTGGTTGGTAACTGCGCACCCAGAGTTGTAACTGCTCAGTGGACAACCTGTGTTTCAGGGAGTTCCATCAGAAACCACAGGACAAGTGAGGAAGGAAGGGAATAGCAGCCTGTTCTTAGAATTGTGTCTACAGCGCACGTGGACTCTTAAAACTAATTAAAAATAAAACTAAAAAAGAAGACAGCACAGCACATGCCCTCGCACAGTGCAGCCACCCGTTCTCGTACAAATGCAGAGGCACAGGAAGGAAGGCTCTCACTTACCAGGGAAGTTTCAGCATTTTAATGTACAGGGCCCAAAGGCCACGCTGTGATAATGCACTTTGGTGAAGTCCACTTTGGAAAAAAAAACACACACAGAAAACAAAAAGTCTTTATGTGAAGGTGATACCCATAATAGAGCATAGCGAATTGTAAAAGATCAGGCCGACAAGTTCAAATAGCAGGAGGGAGAGAAGTTCCAGAGGGGGGAGGGGGGCGTGAAGCCCCTGCTTGGGACGCCAGCCTCCCACAGCAGAACGCCAGCTTGGGTCCCTGCTGCTCTGCCTCCTGTCCGACTTCCCACCGACGCACCTGGGAGGTAGCAGTGACTCCTGAAGTACCTGGGCTTCCACCCATGTGGGAGACCAGGATGGAGAGCCTGGCTCAGACCTAGCTTATGCGGGCGTGTGGGGAGTAAACCAGAAGGTGGAAGATCTCTCTCTCTCTCTCTCTCTCTCTCTCTCTGTGCCTGTTAAACAAATCAGTCAATCTTTAAAAAATGAAATAAAACCTGAGGGCTGCTGCTGGATGTCCTGGTGTCGCTAGTCCATGGTCCTACAATTCCAATGTACCAAGCAGCAGTTGAAAGCTAACCTAGCTCTTGAAGACCAAGCTACCGTATGGATTTAGTTTTCCCCAGGCCCTTGGCCAGTTGGACAGTGCCTGCCCACACTGAGGACAAGCTGTTCCCCACCTGTGCCACTCGGACTCACAACATTAATCTCTGGCAGCACACTCACAGACACACCCAAGATAATGCTTTACCCGTCTCCCCAGCAGGATGCAAGTGTCCTGCCTACAACTGAAAACCATAGTCCCTTCCCCAGAATTCTGCTTTGAATCCCTCTTACGTAGACTTTCTTCCACTGGAAATTGTATTTTTCAGGATTTGAGCTTTTGGGATTCCAGCTTCTGGAATTTTAGTCTTTTGAGATTATAAATTTAGGGATTTTAGATTTAGAGGTTTTATTTGTAATTTTTTTTCTTTTTTAATTTTTAACTGATTAAAATTGTACATATTTTGGGGGTAGGCATTTGACATGGTGGCTAGGATGCCACCTGGGACATTCACATTCCATGTCAGAATATCTGGGTTCAAGTTCCGGCTGCACTCCTGGCTCCAGCTTCCCGCTAGTGTGCACCCTGGGAGGCGGCAGGGAAGGCTCAGGTGCTGGGTCCCTGCTGCCAGGGGGAGACCTAGATCGAGTTTCAGGCTCCTGGTTTTGGCTTGGCCCAGCCCTGGCTGTTGCAGGCATTTGGGGAGTGAACCAGCAAATGGGAAATAACTCTGTCTCTCCTCTCTCTCTATCTCCCTCCCTCCCTCCCTCCCTCAAATAAATACAATCCTAAAAACATTATTTGCACATATTTATGTGGTGCCCTGTGATATTCCTGTACACATATGTACTAGACAATGTCCAGTCAGGGTAGACATTCATATGTCCTCAAACATTTAACATTTCTTTGTAGTGAGAACATTCAAAGTCCTTTCTTCTAGTTTTTTAGGGGGTTGGGGGGTGGGAATCTACAGTGCGTTATCATGTCCGTAGTCATCCTGCTTTGCAATAAGACATCGGAACGTCTTACTCCTGACTTAGTACCTGTTAATCAACCTTTCCCCACCGCTCCCTCCTCTACTCGCCCCAGCCTCTGGTAACTTCTACGAGGCCAACTCTTAGATTCCACATGAGTGAGGTCAGGCGGCTCTCGTCTTTCTGTGCCTCGCTTATTTCACTCAAGATAATGAGCTCCAGTTGCATGCATGCTGCTGCACGTGACAAGATCCGCCCCCTTGGTTGTGACTGAATCGTATCCCATTGTGGACGTGCGCCACGTCGTCTTTGTCCATTATCAGTTGACGGATGGTTAGGCTGTTTCCATTGCTTGGCTGTTGTGAATACTGCTCCAGTAAACGTGGGAACACAGACGCTGCTTTGACAGACTGGGTTTTATTGCCTGTGGACACACACCCAGTAGTGGCATGGCTGGATCACAGTTTTAGTTTTTTGAGGAACCACCATGCTGTTCTTCGTAATGGCGCTACTGGTTGAACTCCCACCACCCGTGTACAAGGTTCCTTTCTCTGCACACGCTCCTCAGCACATGCTATCTTCTTGTCTTTTTAATAATAGCCACTCTACCTGGAGTAAGGTGACAGCTCATTATGCTTTTGATTTGCATTTCCCTCATGATTAGTGGTGTTGAGCATTTTTCACATACCTGAGGGGCATTTGTATATCTTCCTTTGAAATGTCTGTTTATGTGCACTGCCCACTTTTTATTGGATTATTTTACCTTTGGTGTAGAGTGTTAGTTCCATATATATTCTGGTTATTAAGTCCTTGTCGCCTGTACAACCACAGATGTTCTCTCCTGTTCTGTAGGCTGTGTCTTCACTCTGTTGTCTGTACAACCACAGATGTTCTCTCCTGTCTGTAGGCTGTGTCTTCACTCTGTTGTCATCTGTACAACCACAGGTGTTCTCTCCTGTCCTGTAGGTTGTGTATTCACTCTGTTGTCGTCTTTACAACCACAGATGTCCTCTCCTGTCCTGTAGGCTGTATCTTCACTCTGTTGTATGTACAACCACAGATGTTCTCTCCTGTTCTGTAGGCTGTGTCTTCACTCTGTTGTCTGTACAACCGCAGATGTTCTCTCCTGTTCTGTAGGCTGTGTCTTCACTCTGTTGTCTGTACAACCACAGATGTTCTCTCCTGTTCTGTAGGCTGTGTCTTTACTCTGTTGTCACCTGTACAACCACAGATGTTCTCTCCTGTCCTGTAGGTTGTGTCTGCACTCTGTTTTCGTCTTTACAACCACAGATATTCTCTCCTGTCTGTAGGCTGTGTCTTCACTCTGTTTTCATCTGTACAACCACAGATGTTCTCTCCTGTCCTGTAGGCTGTGTCTTCACTCTGTTGTCGTCTTTACAACCACAGATGTTCTCTCCTGTCCTGTAGGCTGTGTCTTCACTCTGTTGTCGCCTGTACAACCACAGATGTTCTCTCCTGTTCTGTAGGCTGTGTCTTCACTCTGTTGTCATCTGTACAACCACAGATGTTCTCTCCTGTCCTGTAGGCTGTGTCTTCACTCTGTTGTCGTCTTTACAACCACAGATGTTCTCTCCTGTCCTGTAGGCTGTGTCTTCACTCTGTTGTCATCTGTACAACCACAGATGTTCTCTCCTGTTCTGTAGGCTGTGTCTTCACTCCGTTGTCATCTGTACAACCACAGATGTTCTCTCCTGTCCTGTAGGCTGTGTCTTCACTCTGTTGTCATCTGTACAACCACAGATGTTCTCTCCTGTCCTGTAGGCTGTGTCTTCACTCTGTTGTCATCTGTACAACCACAGATGTTCTCTCCTGTCCTGTAGGCTGTGTCTTCACTCCGTTGTCATCTGTACAACCACAGATGTTCTCTCCTGTCCTGTAGGCTGTGTCTTCACTCCGTTGTCATCTGTACAACCACAGATGTTCTCTCCTGTCCTGTAGGCTGTGTCTTCACTCCGTTGTCATCTGTACAACCACAGATGTTCTCTCCTGTCCTGTAGGCTGTGTCTTCACTCTGTTGTCATCTGTATAACCACAGATGTTCTCTCCTGTCCTGTAGACTGTGTCTTCACTCTGCTGTCATCTGTACAACCACAGATGTTCTCTCCTGTCCTGTAGGCTGTGTCTTCACTCTGTTGTCATCTGTACAACCACAGATGTTCTCTCCTGTCCTGTAGACTGTGTGTTCACTCTCTTGTCATCTGTACAACCACAGATGTTCTCTCCTGTCCTGTAGGCTGTGTCTTCACTCTGTTGTCGCCTGTACAACCACAGATGTTCTCTTCTGTTCTGTAGGCTGTGTCTTCACTCTGTTGTCTGTACAACCACAGATGTTCTCTCCTGTCCTGTAGGCTGTGTCTTCACTCTGTTGTCTGTACAACCACAGATGTTCTCTCCTGTCCTGTAGACTGTGTGTTCACTCTGTTGTCACCTGTACAACCACAGATGTTCTCTCCTGTCCTGTAGGCTGTGTCTTCACTCTGTTGTCGCCTGTACAACCACAGATGTTCTCTTCTGTTCTGTAGGCTGTCTTCACTCTGTTGTCTGTACAACCACAGATGTTCTCTCCTGTCCTGTAGGCTGTGTCTTCACTCTGTTGTCGCCTGTACAACCACAGATGTTCTCTCCTGTTCTGTAGGCTGTGTATTCACTCTGTTGTCATCTGTACAACCACAGATGTTCTCTCCTGTCCTGTAGGCTGTGTCTTCACTCTGTTGTCTGTACAACCACAGATGTTCTCTCCTGTTCTGTAGGCTGTGTCTTCACTCTGTTTTCATCTGTACAACCACAGATGTCCTCTCCTGTCCTGTAGGTTGTGTCTTCACTCTGTTGTCGTCTTTACAACCACAGATGTTCTCTCCTGTTCTGTAGGCTGTGTCTTCACTCTGTTGTCATCTGTACAACCACAGATGTTCTCTCCTGTCCTGTAGACTGTGTCTTCACTTTGTTGTCTGTACAACCACAGATGTTCTCTCCTGTCCTGTAGGCTGTGTCTTCACTCTGTTGATTGTTTCCTTTGCTGTGCAGAAGTTCTTCAGGTGATGGAATCCCATTTGTCTATTTTTGCTTTTGTTTCCTGTGCTTTTGAGGTCTGATTCAAAAATCTCCTTGCCTGCTCTGGGGTGCTGAAGCATCTGCCCTATGTTTTTTCCTTGTGCTTCCGAAATTTCAGGACTTGTGTTCAGGTCTTCAGCCCATTCTGAGTTGCTTTTTGCACATGGTGGGAGATGGGAGGAGGGGATTCATTTTATACTCCTCCCTGTGCAAACCTAGTTTCTCCAGAGACATTCCCCGAACCGCCTGCCTTCTCTCCAGAGTGTGTCCTCAGCACCTTTGTCAGGGATCCGTGGCTCCGGCTGCTCGGGTTTACCCCTAGGGCCCTACTCTGCTCGACCGTCAGCCTGTGGGGTTATGGCATCCAGGATTATGAATGACCCTGCGAACAGATATATTAAGATGCCCTTTGTGTTTCTTTGTGTTCAGTAGGATTTTTCTCACAGAGCAGGCCCCTTTGTCCCATTTAAGACATGATTTATACACACACTGTGCTGTTGTGGGGCTGCTGTCCCGTGTGAAGCAGACATCTTTACGTCCTGTCCTGGCAGCAGTAGGTGGCCTCCGAGGACACCAGCGCGGTCCTCTGCCTGTGTCTAGTGAGAGAGGAAAACAAAACCTCAGAGACAGCAGCAAATCTTTGTGCCCTGTGTTCGCTCTTGTCAGATGCTCATTCTTACCCTAGAGGAGAAGTGGGACAAAGTAACGTACAGAACAAACCAGAGAGAAGTCTATTTCCCGTTGCACTAGCAAGCCAAGAGTCTGTCTCCCTTCTCTTTTTACGTGAATATCTCATTGTCATGTTTGATTCCTGGGCTGGCCTGTTACAGCTCCTGCATGGACTGCAACCCTCTAAAGTAATGCAGATTCTACATTTGGTGCCCCTGAAAGCATAAGCGACATTCGAATACGGTGGTCAATGAGACACCGCCAGCTACTGTTCTTCACACAGCACACGTGTCGTGTGCAGCAAGCCCGATGGACCCTGCCACGGGGAAATCGGCCCAGCTTGCAGTTAGGGTGACTTTAGCTTCGGTTTCAAAGTGTCGTTATTGCCCCGTACCGTGGGTATCCGTGATGTTAAAATATATATTACATGTGTGTGTATAGAGCCCCAGATATGCAGCTTCCACTGGTATACGCTCACTAGAATTTTCCAAATTAAATATTGGCTTTCCCCCCTAATTTTCAGGCCAGAGTTTGGGGTGAGCAGGGAACAGTTTACACAAGGCTCTAACACTGGATGTGGCAGAGTCCAGGTAAATCCTTCCTTGTCAACGTGGCTCACAGTAGAACGAGCATCGCTTCCACCCTCCTCACGCGAGTGTCCGTGTTGTCTGTGCTAAGGCTGGGTCAAGCACTGTGCAGAGAAAGGGCTGTTCGGTCAGCCTCAGCCCCTCTAAGGAGAAACGACTCCTTTGTGTTGGGAGGAAAACGCCTGGTCTCCGTGTGGGTGCGGAAGCTCGGAGAGGAACTCAGCCTCACTCCTGGTGACCCAAGACTGGGGGCTCAGGAGCAGCGGCCCCGGGGGTCCCGGAAACCACAGATGAGCCAGACTGCCATTGGATTTGACCAAAGGCTGACTTAAGCTTCAAGTGGCAAAGAGCAGATTCTTGACCTTTAAAAAAAAAATAAAATAAAAACAAAATTTTATACAGTGGTAAGCCCCAAGTTTGTGCTTCTGTCAAAAAAGCAAGGAAATGTGGGGGAGATTTTTTTCAGCTCTTTTTTTAAGTCAAGGCATTTCCCCTGGCTCACATGAACATAAACCTATATGGTCCACGGGACTGCTTGGTCTTCCAGCCAGTACCGTGAAAGAGTCACGGCAGTGTGGCAGTGTGCCGGCCAGAGACAGAGCCTCACCAGGGCACCCCGTCTTCCTCGGGACCATCCTCAAACCCACTGCACCTTAGCTGCACTTCTTCGTGTGGGAGCTGTCATCCTGAGGTCCAGTTGCCCACATCCACTGTGCCAGAACTCACACTCGGCGCTGTCTCATTTTCATGGTGGTTCCTGACTCTTTGCAGACAGCTTTCTGTGACGCCCACTGCCCCCCTGCCCAGGACAGTGTGGGATCCAGACCCGGCGCTGACTGCACACTGACCATTGCTCCGTCCTCTTCCCACTCCTAAGATGGGGGGAAACCAGGTGATGTTCACAGGAGGAGCCGATTTGAGGGTTAAATGAGGGAAGATTGCAAAGTCCCTGGTGTACTACCCCAGGGCCATCAGCACTGACAGTGCACCTGCCACGGGATCTCACTCAGTTCTCGGTCACCTCCTCCCTTTCCCCGGCGTGGGTTTTGTTTCTGATGACCCTCAGGTGATAAACTCCTCCTGTGTAGATTTCCTCGGTTGGTCCTGTTCCTTCTCCCTCAACCCCACTGGCTGGGGCGGCCGACTGTCCAGCTGCCTGGGCCTCCTGGCCTTTCCCTTGCTACCTCATAGTCAGTCAGTGGGTGTCCCCAGGCCACAGGCAGTGCCTCAGCAAGGGGCCCACGCCTTCTCACCCTGCAGCTGCACTGTCCTGAGACTGAGTAATGTAAAGAAGAGATTTTTTACTGCTTGCAGGTCTAGGGGCTGGGACATCCAGGGTCGAGGGCCTGCTGGCTGATGGGGACTCGCTGAAGAATCCTGAGGCTCCGTTATAACACAGCCACCCCCGCTGCCGCCCATTGATTCTTGAGTGAATTCCTCCATTCACAAGGGATCGGCCTCTCCTGGTCACCTCCCAATTGTCCCACCTACAAATACCATTAAAGTTTGACTTTGGAGGTGATGTCTGCAACTTAGGACAAATTCTGGATGGCGAACCTTAAATCCGTAGCATGGATCCATCAACAGTGCGTCTCCCCTCTCTCTCCCAGACTCTTACTCTGTCCCCAGGGTTAGCAGGTGATGGAGGGAAGTGACAGACCTGCTGCATAGCCTGGGGGCCTGCCCCCTCTGATGGCTCCTCAGCATGTTTCCTGCAGCCACAGGCCCTGCTTGCTCCAGGCAGCAAGGGCTGGGGCCCGGGTGAACCTGCTGACCCCACCACAGCCTGCCTGTGCGCGCGTTGGATCAGGTGCTTCTAATTTATGTTCCCAGACCCACTCTGCGCTTGTTGTGTGGCCTCAAGCAAGCCACTTAACCTGTCTGTTTCCTTCTATGTCAAGTGGAGATAATCATACTTAACGACATCACAGGGGTGTAGTGCATATTAATTAATTAATGTTTGTAAGGTGCTTTGAAGATGCAGAGCTGCCCGAGTGTCTGAGTGAGTTCTGATGATAGTCCTTGCTTTATTATTAGAGCCTTCCCAGCTTCCTGGACCATCACTCACTGATTACAGCTAGGATCTAATAGCACCTGCTGTGCAATCCACTTGGGGATCTGAGGCACTGCCCATGAGAATTGAACCCAAATGGATTTATAATTTGAAAAAGATGTCATCGAGGCCTGGGCCCGTACTTGGAGCCAGTCACAGGACTCCCTCGCAATTTTCCAGAAGCCAGGAGAGCTGCATCTTGGTATAAGCTGCAAACGGGCTCGTGGTAATTGCTTTCATCTTTATGTGGTACTGCTCAGAGAGAGACTGGAAACTGCTTGCTGGGCCTGCGGTCTCCTCCGGCCGTATCTCGGGGTCGGGGTGGGGGGAAATGGAGGCCACATGGTGTGCCCAGCGCTGATTTATTTACAAACCCAGGGAACTGTGCTGGGGAGAATGGGATCTCTAATATACTTGTCTTCCGAGCAGCTCCCTGAAAGATCCCAGGTGCTATGGGTGATACTCTCTGCCGCCCCTCTGGTGTGGCCACATCCATCCTGCAAAGAAGGCAGAGTGCGATTTGGATTGGCGATTTGCTCGTATCTCACAAGCCAAATGGGTAGAATTCAGCTAGCCAGCTCGCAGTGAGAACAGAGGGGATTCCTTCCCAAACCTTTCAGCCAAATGGCTCTCCCTCAGTTGATCTCAGAGTGGAACACAGTGGGCTGGTGCCAGCTTTGATCACCCTGAGCGGAGGACACCTCACTGACGTGTGACTCTTGCACCTGCCGCCCCTTGTCACACATCATGTCTCCGACTGGACGTGGCCCACACAGTCACCTCTTTATACTGTGTCTGCGGGGCTTCCCAAGTTTCAAAAGGCTGACATGGTTTTCTTACTTCTGGGTGCTTTGTGATATTTTTGTTTTCTCTGGGTGCTGCGCGCTATAAGCCTCAAGACAGTCTGCCGTCTCTTGGGAGTTTTACATGAAGAATTAACTCCTATCGCTGAAGTCCCTCCCAGGCTTTACCTTTAACTTGAAACGTAATTGGCACGTGGAATGGTGACTTTATCCTGCCTGCCCGCGATGGTCACTGAAGATACGATTCATAGGGGCTCTCCAGGCGTGCTTGCCCCTGTGTACAAACCCACCAGCCGTCCTTTTCTTCAGGGGGCCTCGCATGCAGGTACCTGGGCCTGGGGAGCAACGTGCCACCCATCGGGGCACGCGGTCACGCAAACTCTGCTCTTAGCACCCCAGTCTGCGCCAGCGAGACTTCCTTCCAAGGGCTGCCACACAGAGCCCCAGTCTGAAGATGACTCCCTTCTTTTGGTTAATATGTGTTAACTCATTAGGGAAAGAAATTGAGTTTAAAATGAATGTTACTGCAATTTTAACAAGTGGATGTTACGTAACAGTGGTGGTCATCTTTTCTCTCAAAGCTGTCTTTGGCCTCCTGAATAAGTCTTTTGAAGTGGTTCAGTATTCTTAAAGGCCCTTTGAGGTTTAGGATAGAATGAAAAGTGGCCACTGCCTTACCGAGATCTATGTTAGCTGGAACTGTATATGGCCTTGGAGAAGGACCAGTGAGACAGCAATCTCTCCTTGCTGACACCTCAGTGCACCTGCCCACTGGCCACCCCTGGACTTTCTGTCACCCACCTGCTAGTCTGATCCCCAAGCAGCCCCTCCTTTCCTGTACCTATCTGGACAGACCTGGGTGTTGTTCCCTGGGCCAGCACCTAAATCACACTGAGCCAGTTCACCCAGGCTGTGACTGAGAGGTTCACCAGGAGTCAGTGAGCATGGGTCAGGGCTGGCATTGTGTCAAACCTGGGACACCAGCATGCCTCCCGTATGGACACCAGTTCAAGTCCAAGCCTCTGTACTTCCTGCTAATGCACCTGGGAAAGCAGCAGCAGATGGCCCCCGTACTTGGGCCCCTGCACCCAGCAGGGAGACTGGGATGGAATCCTAGGCTTCTGGCTTCCGCCTGGCCAAGCATCAGCTATTGCAGCCATCTGGGGAGTGAACCAGCGGATGGAAGAGCTCTGTCTGTCTCACCCACTCTCTCCTGCTCTCTGTCGCTTTGCCTTTCAAATGAACAAAAAGAATTTTTTCACAAAAAAATGGTCACGGGAGAGACCCTTCACAGCTGTTGATGTCCTGAAACGTGCTCTGGTTAAAACAGCTGTCTTCATGAGGTCTTGCTGGGGTAAGAGTGTACTAAAGTTGACTTAGGACTTCTTGGTAAAGGTACTACAGTCTATTGTACAGCTGAAATGGTAAATGGTATGTAAGACATACCACGAGGGGGCCGGCGCCGTGGCTCACTTGGCTAATCCTCCACCTACGGCGCCGGCATCCCATATGGGCGCCAGGTTCTAGTCCCGGTTGCTCCTCTTCCAGTCCAGCTCTCTGCTGTGGCCCGGGAAGGCAGTGGAGGATGGCCCAGGTGCTTGGGTGCCTGCACTCCATGGGAGACCAGGAGGAAGCACCTGGCTCCTGGCTTTGGATCGGCCAAATGCCGGCCATAGCAGCCATTTGGGGGGGTGAACCAATGGAAGGAAGACCTTTCTCTCTGTCTCTCTCTCTGTCTAACTCTATCTGTCAAATAAAAAATAAAAATAAAACAAGACATACCACGATATGTAAGACATGCAACAGAAAAACTGTGAGCTGAAAATCCTGCTCCTAGAGTGCGCTCACGTCCACGGTCCACAGCCCTGCCAGCCCCTCCTCCCCGCAGTGCCCCCTGAGCCCCTCTGAGCCCAGGCAGACATCCGATGGAGGTGGAGAGCTTGCCCTCACTCACCTCACCGTGCCTGTGACGCATGGTCACCTCCGCCCAGCCTCAGCTGGGAGCCAAATGGGCTGCACCCCCCTAGTGGGTCCTGGTGGGAAAGCTCAACAGAAGGAGGCTTAGACACATTGTAGCTGCAGCTTGGGAACCAGGGGCTGGGCGAAGGGTCCCCGTTAGAGAAGCAACAGCTGGGCAATGAGGGGTGTGTTGTCACCACAGCCCCCTACAGAGACAGTGTCCGGCGTCACACCTCCCCTATGCAGGGCACAGGCACCGTCCCGGCTGAAGAGCAAACGACCCTCAGCGCAGCGTCTTGTCACTTAGAATTCAGGGGCACGTTTTCTGGATAATCATTCAGGAGGCCGTTTGCGGACGCACACCTCTCCCAGTCCTAGCCTCTGAGCTGTTCCGTGAGAATGCTCCAGAACACTGGCTGGCCTCAACACCAAGGAAGTGCACCCCCCACCCCACCCTGCAGCCCGCCAGCCACTGTCCACAGAGCTTACCTCTGAGTCTAAAAAGGGAGGGGGCTTTTACTGTAGCTGTATGGGTTTTACTTGTGTGTTTATCGGTGTCTCTGGCCAAGTCCTTTGCTACAAGGAGCTGTGCAGGCGAGAAGCACGCTGTGCTGCTGGCTGCAGGGAGGGAGGCGGGGGGTGTGCGCCGGGGGAGGGAGGCAGGGGTGCGTGCACCGGGCGCCAGCCGTCCACTATCATCTCGGATGGAAACATCCACAGCGCCTGTGCCTGCTGCTCCTGCAGGAATACGCAGGACAGGAAATCTGGTCTCGCTTGGTGAACCCGAGTCGTGAAAGAGCCCGGTGAATACCAGTTAATAAGTGCCTCGGTCTGTTTTTAACAATGGAGGGTATCAGTGTCCCGCTTGAAAGCATTCCTAAGCTAGTCGACGTTGTAAAATAATACAGAAAACTGACGTTTTTATTGGGACACGGGTTGCCACATAGCAGTTATCTGCTGGCTCATCTGGTTTTTATGATCCACGATGTAGCTGTCATATTGAGGGCAGCTCAGCCTCTCCCATTTCAGCACCTGCCCAAGTGCATAAGCGCCAACGCTAATGGGCTCTGTCTGCAGGCCTGGCTCGCCACCAGCCCTGCCCGCCCTCTCACCCTCCCTCTACCCCTTCACACCTCATCTCCGCTTTGCCTGGGGAGCAACATCCGTGAAGCAGAGACTCCGCGATGCCCACGGGGCCCCTGGTGATAAACCTGGCGCTTGAGGTCTCGGCACAAGATTTCCCGCTCAGACCCCATCCACCAGTTGAGAGCCGGTGGTTGTCCTGTGGGAAGGCAGTTCCTTCCAGGAGCCCCACTCACCGAGGGCCCCTCTACAGCTGTACCAGGCAGGGGTCCTGAGCGAGGTGAGGGGCCTGTGGGGGCCCCCCCAGCCCCCAAGCAGGCCTCCAGCCCAGGGCTCTGGGAGGCCGCACTGCAGCCTGCCTTGTGGCTTCCTGGTGAGGGGCCTGGCGAAGGGGTCCCCAGCCCTTCTCCAACACAGCAGGTGGGGGGACCTCAGTAGTGTCCTGGTTACTCCACAGGAAGACAGGTTGCAGCCGGGAGCCAAACGCAGATCCGGAGGCTTCAGCCAGGTTTCCAGCTGTGGGCAGTCCTGCCCGGCCGTCTGTTCTGTTCTGCAAAGCTCTTTGCAGGCATGGTCTCACGTGAGCCTGGATCTGGGATTGGTGGCGGCAGATCTTGCTGGGATGCAGGACCAGAGAACAGAGTAGGGCACAACACTGAACAACTGCTTCCTCACTGACAAGCAAAGGGTGGACGTGGGTCTCACCTCGCCACTTCGGTGGCAGCCTGCTGTGGAGGCCATGGCCGTCTCCTCCGAGGCGCCCTAGCCCCCACCTGCCACCTGCACGCTGCCAGACTTGAGACTCGAGAAGCCAGAGCTCACAGAGACCGTAGCAGCCACCTCGCCAAAGCCCAAGCCCCGGGCACAGGAGGCCTCAGACTCCTGAGGCATTTTGTTTCCTGTTGTACAAAGTTTTGGGTCACACCATCTGAAAAATTGACCATGTTTGTCTTGGAAAATTAAGTTTATTCATTAAGAAAACTAACTTGCATAAATAAGTGAGAAAGAAGAAATTGAAACTAATGCATCTGGCCAGCATCCTAGAGCCTGGGCCGGAGAGGCAGCCGAGGTGCCTCCTGCCACTGCCCAGCCCATGGCCAAGCCTCTCGCCTCCCTTCGTCTCAGCCCCCGCCTCTGTGCTCGAGCGAGGGTGTGCCTGAGATGGGATTCCAGCTCTAAGGACTTGGTCATTACCATAAGCTGGGGGTGTCACAAAGTTTGTGGAAAATGCAATGAAAAAAAAGTATGCATGGATTTCAAACATTGCTTCCATTTTTCCTGAAACTTCAAGATATCCGTATGTAAGTCACATTCAGCAAAATATAAAACTCTGAGGTGTTGGGTCTGGGGAGACTTATGTGTGTATATATGGAAATTCATTATGTTCTTGCTGTGGTTTTGTGTAAAAGATGCTAAAGGCTTTCAACCTTAGGAAAAAATACAATGTAAATATTTTGCATAAGGAAATGGTTTTCAATTTTAAAATTATATATACAGAACAATACAACATGAAATTTTTTAACAAGTAGCCTCAGAAATTTAAGCAAAGAATAATCCTGCACTTTCGTTTTTAAGATCTATTTACTTATTTGAAAGGCAGAGTTAGAAAGGAGGGAGAGAGAGAGAGGGAGACAACAATTTTTTAAAACACACATTTGTCATCACCAAAGAGAGATATCTTTAGGTAAAAATAATAAAACCCCGTGCTGCACAGATAACGCAGATAGTTCCCGTAATCTGATCAATAGGCAAAAAGCAAGCACTGAGGGCCTGCAGCCCCCATCTTGTTCATTTTCGTTGCTGGAGTTTCGTGTTCACTTCTCCTTGTGGGCTGACTAAACCGGATGGTGGCGGAGATGCTAAGCCGGCATTTACGCAGCCCCGCCCCGCTCAGCCTCGGGAGCGGACAATTCTCAGCTGGGATCAGCTGCTTTTGTCTCTTCGCAGTCTGTGGTTTAGGGTTCTCTGGGCGTCTGCGTAGGTCATACAGCTGCCGTGGTCCCGACCTTCAGGTGGCAGCTGCCTTGGGCTGGTCTCCTTGGCCTCCTTCTCTTCGTCGCCATCCTCTCCGGGCTGCCTTTGGGAGGAAGACCCTTGAGGGTCCTGGTCTGTAACCCCGACACATAGCTCCTGTCTTCCCCGCTCTAGCTCGTTCTCCTGCACCCTGGCTCTCTGCACCTCCCATCGCTTCACCCCGCACATGAGGGTTGGGATACCGTGGTCCATGCTCGTAGGTGGGCAGCCAAGGGAGCTTTGGCTGGCGTGGCTGGGCCTGGTCCCTCATTCTTGTCCCCACTCCTACTCTGGGAGTTGAGCTGGCTGCTGTGTGGGTAGCATCTATGATGGCCACAGGCTGGTGCGTGCTGGCCACGGTCTGCGTGCACTGGAGCTCCGCCCAAGCCTGTAGCGTTCGCTGCTGCCGCACCCTTCTCTGCCCAACCCTGTCCAACCCCACAGCCTCCACCTCCTATGCTATGAGGTGCTTCCTGGGGTTACTCTTCTTTGTGCCAATCTGGAGTACAAATGTGTCTTTTCTCTCGTCACTCCTGTTGGTGAAACCATATCCCATGCCTACACAGAACCACTTTACAGTTCCCCAAACATTCCTTGCTGTGAGCTTCTGTATCATACCCCAACCCCGACCCCACCAGGTACTGCTGATGTGAGGCCGCCTGGGTCGCCACTCCCTGAGCCACTGCCCATGGCGCTGGCCTTGGTGCCCTGGCACTGAGGTCCTCCTGCCACCAATCCAACTCCCTACACTTTAAAGACAAAAAACAAGTCAAATCATTAAGATCATTGAGTTCCCATGACGTAACGTGCTGTGTGTCCGGTTGTTAACAATACAGTTTTGGATCAGATACCCGCTACAAAAAAGTAGCTCTAGTTTAACACATTTTTAAATGTGTTTGAAAAAGCAAAGTGTTGCAGACAGAGGGAGAGACAGAGGGAGAATATTCCATCCGCTGGTTTGCTGCCCAAATGGCCACAATGGCCAGCGATGTGCCAGGCTGAAGTCAGGAGCCAAGAAGTCTATCCAGGTCTCCCACGTGGGCACAGAGGCCCAGATACTTGGGCCATTGTATGCTGCTTTCCAGGCAGCTCAGTAGGGAGCCGGGTTGGAAGCTGAGCAGCCCCTGGACCCAGCGCTGCAGTATGGGATGACAGGGCTGCAAGTGGTGGCTTATCCTCTGTATCACAATGTTGGCCCCCAGTGGAACACTTTTTCAAAAGTGTCTCTTTTAAGAAGATACCATTTTTAAGTTTTTTTTAGATACTTTTTTAAAAAAAGAGTGAGTGATGATTTATGTATTTTTAAGTCAAGTATTGATGCAATATTTTTAAAATATTTAAACATGTAACAGAAAATTTGCATCTTAGCAATATAGCTTAGTAACTTTCAGTACCTTTGGTGTTGTAAAGTCATCCAGAAGTCTTTTCATCTTGAAAAACTGAAAGCCTTAAACAGTAACTTCCCATTCCTCTGCCCTAGCAACCACCAATCTAAGTACCTCATATGTGTGGAACCACAGGGCATTCGTCCTTTGTGGGAAGTACATTTGACACAGGTGTATCTGTGTCAGACACAGGTATATCCGTGTTAGACACAGGTATATCTATGTTAGGCACAGGTGTCTCTGTGTCAGACACAGATATATCTATGTTACACACAGGTGTATCTATGTTAGACACAGGTGTCTCTGTGTCAGACACAGGTATATCTATGTCAGACACAGGTATATCTTTGTTAGACACAAGTGTATCTGTGTCAGACACAGGTATATCTTTGTTACACACAGGTGTCTCTGTGTCAGACACAGATATATCTATGTTACACACAGGTATATCTATGTCAGACACAGGCATATCTATGTTAGACACAGGTGTCTCTGTGTCAGACACAGGTACATCCATGTTAGACACAGGTGTATCTATGTTACACACAGGTATATATATATATATATATATATATATATGTTAGACACAGGTGTCTGTGTCAGACACAGGCATATCTATGTTACACACAGGAATATCTATGTTACACACAGGTGTCTCTGTGTCAGGCACAGGTGTATCTATGTTACACACAGGTGTATCTATGTTAGGCACAGGTATATCTGTGTCAGACACAGGTGTATCTATGTCAGGCACAGGTGTATCTTTGTTAAACACACATGTATCTGTGTTAGACACAGGCACAGCATATCTGTGTTACACACTGGTCTATCTATGTTAGACACAGGTGTCTGTATTGTAGCCATGGCAGAGTTTCTTCCCAGTGAAGCTGAGTGATAATGCGCTGTGCACACACCACATCTTTACCCCTGCAGCCATGGATGAACACCTGCATTGTCGATGCCTCCATGTTTGGGCTGCTTTGAATAATGCAGGTATAAATGCGAATGTTCAAACATCTGTTTGAGATGCATCTTTCAGTTCTTTTGGTCATAAACTAAGAAAATGAATTGCTGGTTGTAAGGGGATCCCTGTTTCCCATAGTGGCCGCACAGATGTAAGTTCCCAGCAGCATTGCTCCAGGATCCCGTTTTCCCTTCCTCCTCACCACATCTGCGTTTTGATAGGTGGGAGAGAACACCTCACTGTGATTCTGATTTGCATTCCTGGATGAGTCGTGATGTTCAGCGTCTCTTCATTAGCTAGTTGTTCATTTGCATATCTTCTTTAGAGAAATGTCTAATCAAGTCTTTCCCCAGTTTTTAATCAAGTTATTCTTTGTTGTGGTTGAGTTGTAGGGGTTTTAATATATTTTAACGTCAGTCCCTTATCAGCTTTCTCCCACTCATTAAGTTGCCTTTTCACTCTGTGGAGTGTATCCTTTGATGCACAGAAGATGTGGTTTTGAAGTTGTCCAGTTCACCGATTTTTGTTTGTTACCTGTGCTGTTGGTGTCACAGCCAAGAAGTCGCGGCTAAATCTGCTGTCCTGAAGCCTTCCCCCACATTCCATCTGAGAGGTGCATAGTCCTGCACCTTACGTCTGGGTCTCTGACCGTGTTAGCATGTGTGTGCGGTGTAAGGTGAGAGTCCAGTTTCATTCTCTTGCTTGTGGATGTCCAGAATCCAGTTGGCGCTGTTTGTGAGGGTTTGTTTCCGGGCTGTCCGTTCTGTCCATTGGTCTCTGTGTCTGTGTTTATTTCAGTGCCACACTGTTTTGATTATTGTGTCTTTGTAGTGAGTTTTGTATTCAGAAAGCTTGAGACCTTCAGCTTTATTCTTCTTCAAGATTGCTTTGGGGATTCGCACCCCTTGGGATTCCATGTGAGGATGAGTTCTATGTCTGCCACCACAAAGAACTTCAGGGATTTCGGCTGACTGTGCAGCTCGCTGTGGGGAGTGGTCCTCTCTAGGCCAACAGTAGGCGGCCTCCCGGCTCAGGAACGCAGGATGCCTTTCCCCTTTGTGTCTTTTGCCTTCATTTTTGAAATGAATCATCTTTGGTTGTGGAAAAAAGAAAGCTTTTTTTTTTTCTAAAACAGCTTATGATCCAGTTTAAAAAACAGGATAAATTATAGTCAAAGGCATAAATAGGAGTTGATGCGCGTGTCTTGGGGCCAGGCCATGGGTGTTAGAGGAAGGAGGTGTGTCTTGGTCCCCTGGAAGGCTGCCCAGTGTTAGGACCCACAGTAGACTGACAGGAGGGGCACAAGCCCGCTGAGCAGTGGTCGGCAACCCAGGCGAGGGCAAGCGGCCTGGATGGCAGAATATAAAAGACCAAGGCAGGCGACCCAGGAGTGGGGGAAGAGGAGCCGGGCAGCACGCACGCGTGCAGAAGTCGGCACGCATCCGGCCAGCAGAGGAGAGACGACTAGCGGCACACAGACAGGAAGGAGACCTGAAACGCTGTCTGAGCCGGACAGAAATCCAGGCCGTGCTGGCTCTGTGACTGTTTCGGCCGCTCACTTCTCCCAGTTGTACGAAGCCAAAGCTTAGATTGACATTCCCAGGCTCTGCGTCACTGTCAGCAAATAGAAACCAGGCAGGGGCTGCCGTTCCCAGTGAGTGCAGGGTGCAGGGCGGCCAGTTTGTGTGCAGTGTTCATCGTTTTTGGTTTTTTTTCTCTAACGGCTACTTGGAAGACTGGGCACTCGTGCAGTTACACATGCAGAACAGGCAGGAAGAGGGACACTGTCAGTGAACAAGCGCCGGGGCTGGGGCTTTCATGTGCGTGCTCTTATTTATACCCATACAGCTCCGCACACTGGGGCTCCCCACCTCCACCTAAAGGGAAGTCAGCACAGAGACTTTGGGGAAACCTTAAAAACTGGACAGTCACACCTGTGTCACATCACCCAAAGGCGCACTTCTATGTCCACCTCCTGTTGAAGCAGAGCAGGGCGTCTGGCTGCCATCAGCTGAAGCCATAGGTTCCTACTTCCGGGACAAGACAGAAAAGTGCGTTCCAGGCCCTGGACACAGATCCGTGATGGATCTTGTACTTACAGGAGCTTGTTATGTGCGTGATGTGGCTGTAGACCTGGTGACGAGAGTCCCAGAAATTGAGGTTCACGGGGTGTCTGAGGAGGGAGTTCCAGGAGAACACCTGCCTCCCTTCTCTGGCCCTTGCCTGAGGCCGGGAAGGGCTAATCCCAGGACCCCCTGCACGGGATGGCACGTGAGACACACCACATGCTCCCCTGGGCCGGCCTGACTCTTGGAGTTGGTCATTGAGTGCCTCTAAGCTGCAGGACAGGTAGCTGAAGACAGCAAGGTTTGTGTCAGCACTGCCTATGGACATAGAGGCCCAAGGCTGCCTGGCCTGATTAGATCTGAGCACGGCACTCACTTCGCTCTTGAGGGTGAGACCAGCACAGCCAGAATCCTTCAGGTCGGCTGCTGGGCTCCAAGGGGAAGGTGAGCCTGCTGATCCTCAGCGTGGTCAGCCCGTGCAGGGCCCAAGCCAGTCAGTCACCTGCCTTTCCCGTGGAGCAGCCCACCTCTCCAGAGCAACACGGCACTGCGGCGGTATCTCACCCTTCTGTCCATTTCCTTCTCAGTCGAACAAGACCATGATCCCTCCTTGAAGTGTTTAGTCGGTGTACAGTAAGAGTGAAGAGGCTTTTGCCTGTGTGCTTGGTGATTAATGAAGTTAAGAATTGGTAGGAGAAACCTAGGCGTGGTTCTGATCCTGCTTGGTCACTGACAGATGGTGGCATTCTTCACGCACCCTTCCTAAATGGGTGCCACTGTAACTGGCTACCTTATGGACACACGTGGCAGGGTCCCCCGTGTTTTCTAAAGAAAAGCGATGAGTGCGGTGGGTTCACTTCTTGGCACGGAGCTGCCAGGGCCATGTGCTCAAGTCTGCAAGGCTCGTGGCCACCGTGACCGTGAAAAGCTTTTTGTGCTCCCAGTGCAGTTGCTGCCATTTTTGACACCAGTCCCCGTGAACTGGATGAGGAAAGAGGCTGTGATCCAGAGCTGTGCTGTGGAGACCGGTCTCTGCAGCCAAAGCCAGCCTCGCCGTCCGGGAGCCAAAGAAACAGCCCCACGGAAGCTGTTGCTTACAAGGTCACAGGGCCAGGTGCTCACTCAGGAAGTGACTTTCAAAAGGCAACACACGGATTCACTGGCTGAGAGACCGGCCAGAAAGTTCCACCTGCTCTTCTTAGGGTTCTGTGACCGATGGAGTTGGATAGCTCTGAGAAACCAGGCACTGGTCGCCCACAGAAAGGAACAAGACGTGTTGGAAGTGTTTTCTTAAAGAGCCCTTGGGAGCGTGGTGTCTAGGGGACATCTCTGAAGCACAGGAAGAATGTCTTTATTGGAGAAGGATGCACTGGGCTTCGGAAACGAAGAGCTGATTCGGGAAGAACTTGGGGTACCTGGCATTGTGTTGAGAATGAGTCGGAACGCAGCAAAAAGCGGGGATGTCCTTTAGCCTACACATACAGATGTAGTAACTAGGGCAAGAACACTTGGATCTCTTGCATTTGTGCCTTGTGTAATGTGCTTTTGGGTTACAAGGTGCAGTAGTGGAGGATTTCAGCTCCTCCAGGGAGTCTTCGTGTTAAGGATGTGTTAGCGGAAGGAGCCTAGACACACAGAGTTACAGGCGTTTTTAATACTCTTGGCATAAATGTAATGTCTGAACTTTGGAGATTAAGAAATTCTCAGATATTCTGACCTCCAGGCTGAGTTTTACCATCTGTTAAGAAGGCTTCACATCACCTGCTTGAAACTCGGGTTGTCCACGTTTGCGTAGCAAGATCCTGTAAACCCCAAAGGAGTAGTAGCTCCATTTCTCACCACTCCCCAGGTGTGTTTCCTGAGAGTCTGTTACAGTGCTGTTCTGAAGCAGGACCCTGGTGCCCAGAGACGGTATCCTCCACCTTACGAACCCCAGCTTCACGGCAAGTGATTTGTAACATCACCCCAAACCTAGCATGGATGGAGTATTTTGAAGAAAGTATGCATGTATTTCTTTTTTTTTTTTCAAGATTTATTTATTTATTTATTTATTTGAAAGTCAGAGTTACACAGAAAAGGAGAAGCAGAGAGAGAGAGAGAAAGAGAGAGAGAGGTCTTCCATCCACTGGTTCATTCCTCAATTGGTCACAACAGCTGGAGCTGCACTGATCCGAAGCCAGGAGCCAGGAGCTTCCTCTGGGTCTTCTCATGCAGGTGCCGAGGCCCAAGCACTTGGGCCATCTTCTACCGCTTTCCCAGGCCATAGCAGAGAGTTGGATTGGAAGTGGAGCACCTGGGTCTTGAACCGGAGCCCATATGGGATGCCAGCACTGCAGACAGCGGCTTTACCCACTATGCCACAGCACTGGCCCCCAGGACAAGTGTATTTCTAAAAGTTCATGGAAAATATAATTAAAAGATAAGTCTGCTTAGGTATAGAAAAATGTTGAGATCCATGCCTGCATAGTTTCTCCATAACACACATTCCTTTCATGAACTTTTTCATGATCCTTAAAATGCATGGATGTCAGAAGTTTTTGGCACCAAAATAAGTTTACCTTTTAATTCTGCTTCCCACAAGCTTTTTAAGTACCCTTAGATTTCAGTTCACACTTTCTGAAGCATGGCTACATTTGCATTTTAAGAGGTTGGCATTAGAATAAGCCCGTGCTCTATTTCTGGCTGTGTATCATGTTACCCTTGCAACCACTGTATCTGGACATTCAGAGCCATGACAGCTCTCAGCAGAAGACTGTTTGTGTTTGAGATCCTTTATCAGCAAGGTCTCGGTGACAGCCAGCACAGAATAATCAAACAGGAGGCAGCCAGCCAGTAATCACAATATTTTTTCACTCAGGCCAATAAAACAGCTATTTTGCAAAAGTGACTTCATTTCCAATTGGTAGTAGTTGCAGTGTCTCATGAGTTAGGAGTGGTAATTAGCTAGATGACCTGTGAATTAAAGTATTATGAAATTAATACAGATTTGACAATTCTCTTCTCAAAGCTGCCTTGAATTTCTGTTGAGATGGCAAGAGGAAATTTTAATTTCGTATCCCTAGCATGTGTTCAGAACTGTTCTTTACTGTAACAGCAAGGATTAAGGATTTGCCGATGGATGCGTCCCGTGTTTCTCTTGTGAATTATAGTAGCGTCTTGCTGCTAGTTGTGAAATTAAGTCAGACCTTACGGAGCAGCCCCTAGTAGTGATGTAAAAATGACCATCAGGGCTTCCTGTGCTGTCAGACACAGCCGCACACGCAGCACACCGAGGCACTGGAGGAAGGCCTGCTTCTGGAGGAGCAGGTGCCGAGATGTCCCCTAGGCTGGGGAAGCAAGATTCCCTCCAGCTGACTGCTCCTCGGCCACACAGGACCAAGCACGCTGCTTCTGCGGTCCCTGCTAGAGACTTGTGGGGAGATCCTGAAGACAGGAGGATGTAGCAAGCCATCACCCAAAGTACACATCCCAGGCCTCGCCTCATCCGACGGGGGAAACTGCTTTCAACAGAGTGTGGCCACTTCTTCAAAAGACAGGCAGAACAGCTGCTAGGTGCTGGGCAGGGTGGATGCCAAGTGCAGGATACCTGAATCTCTGCACTGAGGCCTGACCGCCCTTGCCCAGGAGAGCCCCAGGGGGTCTGCCTGAGACAGGCTGGAGGAGGCTGGCAGATGCTGCCCCAGCCCTGCCACAGGACCCAGGACCTGGGAAGGAGCAGGCACTGGATCAGTGCTTCTTCAGTGAGCATCTAAATATGCAGAGGTGGGGGCGTTTGAAAGTCAGAGAGAGAGAGAGAGAGAGAGAGAGAGATTGATCTTCTGTCCTTTGATTCACTCCCCAGATGGCTGCTACAGCCAGAGCTGGGCTGGTCTGAAGCCAGGATCTTTCTCTGAGTCTCCTTCATGGTTGCAGGAGCCTAAGCTCTTGGGCCATCTTCCACTCCTTTCCCAGGCACATTAACAGGGAACTGGATCAGAAATGGATCGGCCGGGACTTGAACCAGTGCCCATGTGGAGTGCTGGCACTACAGGTAGTAGCTTTACCTGCTACACCACAGTGATGGCCCCAAAGTTTGGATTTCACTTGGCAAATAATCACGGATCCTGACTAGGGACATGTCACAGAAGAGCTGGTGTGGGGGAGGCACCGGACTGTGAAGGAGGAAGGTTCTGTCTTCCTGCAAGGGCCTGAGAGAAAGAACCTGGGCCACAGAGGTGGCAAGGGATGCAGGCAGGAAAGGCTGAGTGGGAAAGGTTCTGATGGGCCGTGTGGGCAGAATGCGGATGGAGCTGCAGGTGACCACGGTTTTCAGCCCGGAGACGGGGGTGGGAGCAGCGGGCGATGGTACCAACCTCTAGAGAGAAAGCAGGTGAATTTAGTTGGGGAAAGTAATCGGCTTTGGCTTCAGCATGCCTCTATCCATTCAGCAAATACCCACCGAGGGCTGCACCTTCATCCCACAGGGCCTGGAGGATAGCGGTGCCCAAGATGGACAGGCCAGGCCTCCGTGGTGCGTGCCGTGGGGGAGGGGTAGCAGTGAGGGAACACAGGAGCTGGCAGGACTGTTACAGAGTGAGCAAGTGCAGCTCTGGGCAGAGGGACCCTTCCAGGGAGCGCCCTGTAGGCTCGTGGCATGGAGGTGCCAGCGGGTGTTCATGGCGGCAGGCAAGAGAGCAGGGTAAATGCCGGCCTGGCACTGAGAAGGAGGGAGGTCTCTGGCGGCGATGGTGCTTTTTGCGCGTAAGCATCGCGGGCAGGAGGGGCTGCCCTGGGAAGCCCGAGGAGACCAGGAGCAGGACCCCGGGCGCCAAGAGTGGCAGGGAAGTGCAAGGATCCGCTAGGGGACAGCAGGAATACAAACGAGGAGGGCTCGGAGCTCGGGCACCACAGAGGACAGACTTCCCTGAGGCAGGCGCCCCCCCCCCCCGCCAAAGGAAAAGCATCTCCCAGGACTGGGGCTGCGGGCCGATGCAGGTGCCGTGCTGGGCAGCAGGCGGAGGGTGCGAAGCAAGGACCAAGTGCCATGTCTGCTGCAGGGTCAGGCCTCAGGGCCTGGAGGGGCAGGGGCAAGGGACAGCTGGGCCTGGACCTCTCCAGGGAGTGCGTTTCCACGTGAGAGGACCCTGAAAGTTCAGTTTGCCTCATTTATGCCAGGGGGTCCTAGGAGGGAATTGGAAGCAAGTGTGGTTGGGGCCGGGGAGGGCAGGGGAGGCCAGCTGCACTGTGGTCAGCTGTGTTTCCTTCTAACGCCTGTGTGTGTCCAACACGGGCTGAGTCCCAGGGACACAAAGCTGAATGCACTGTCCCTGCCCTTGGACACTTGAGATCCGAGTCTGGAATGTTCTTCCTGAGGCCACTCCGGATCCTTGCCCGGGGCCCCGCCAGCCCCACTGTGCACAGACTCCACAGCGTGCACTGGACTTGCTGGTCCCTCTGAGGAGCCACAGCAAGAGAAGAGCAACTGGACAGACAAAGGAGGAGTTGGCCAGCTCCACTGGACTCCCACCCTGGCAGCAGGTGGCCAGGGGACGCTGGAAACTCCCCAAGGAGCCCTCATGAGCAGCCATTTCAAAACAGGGTGGGGAACGGAAGTGACAGGAAGACAAGGAAAAGCCCAGTGGGGAGGGGGACCGCAGGAGGAATAATGTGAAGGAGGTGGGCCGAGACCTGAGCCCACCCCTAGACGCTCTGACTTCCTGTTGGATGCAGTGAGACAAACCTCCTGGTCCCAGCTTCTCTGGCCATAGACACCAAAAACAGATGACAGAGGTAACCGAGTGTTACCCCGTGGTCTCATAAACACACTGTGGCGATGGCTCAGGACGATGGCACAGAGGGCTGTCCAGGCCAGAGGATGAAGAACAGGTTGACTTGAGGAGCAGAGAGAATCGGGCAGGAATTTTGAAGGAGGAATCCAGTCTCCCCTACAAACCCCGAGGTTGCAGGCAGACCAGAGTAACAGCCACAGAACTGATGGCTTGGAGGCGGCTGGCAGAGTGGAACAGTCAGCTCTCACGGGAGATGGAGCTTGCTCCATGCTCTCCCATCTGAGGACCAAGACTTCAGGTGGAGAGGAGGCCTGGACAGAAGTGAACGAGCCAGACGCACTTCCTGAGCTGGGGATTGCCAGGAAAGGGTCGGGGAAATCCAAAGGAGCCGGCCACACGAGGGCCTCCTCTAGGGTTCTGGGGAACTTCTCCACGTGTTTAGGGGCGTTGAGGGAGCAGGGGAGTGTGCAAGAGTGTTCCCATTCCCCAGGAACGAGGGCAGGCCAGGTGCCAAGGGCTGACCAGTATCACAGAGCCCTTACTATAAGTTAATTGAATGCTTCAGACGGGAAGGAGAGAGGGGAGTGGGAGAAACAGCGCCCAGAGACACGGCCAGAGACATGGCGACGCCCAGGCATGCTCACCTGCCCAGGTAGCTAATGGGCCTTCTCCACATCTTCCCCTGTACCTGCCTCCATGCTCCACCCTTGCCCAGTGCTCAGCATTGCGTCACCTGATAGAGATCAAAGTGGCCTTTCCGGTTCTGCTGCAGGCCAAGGCCAGTGTGCACTTGCTGGGCTGCAAAGCACCCTCGCTTCCGTGAGGTGTTTCCCACCTGTGACAGCAGGAAGAAGCAGCTCTTTCCCTGAAAGGCTTACTCCGCTCCCTGGCCCAGGCGGCACCTCCTCATGGTGCCTTCCGAGCCCATTCTCTCTGTTTTTCTGTGCCAAGCTGGTGACGGTGACAAAGGTCATCTTCAGGGGACATACAGATAGTTCCTGACTTCATCCCCCGGTGTTCGTGTTCCTCTGCTGTAATGGAACACCTGTGCCTGGGTAATGTGTAAAGGAAAGAGCTTTATCTTGGCCCACAGTTCTGGAAGTCCAGGAGCAGGGTGCTGCCATCTGCCTGGGCTCTGGTGAGGGTCACGTGCTGCAGGAACTCAGGGCAGAAAGCAGGAGGGAGCCAGGGCACACGTGGAAGAGAGGCAGGGACAAAGGAGCTGACCTGCCTTGTACCTGCCCACTCTGACGAGGACTTGTCCCATCTCCTAGGACAGGCCTGGCTTCTTCCTCTTAAAGGCCCCACTCCCAACACCACCACACTGGCAACCACGGGATTTCAACATGAGTTTTTGCAAGAGCAAACCACGGCACCCAGGAACCCGGGTGCCCAGGAATGGGACTGAGGCTACCTGAGTCCAACATGCCCTTGGGCCTGCAGGCCAGGCCAGCGTGGCCAGGATGTCCTGAAATGGGTGACATCTGATTGGCAGCTTTTTTTTTTCTTTTTCTTTTTTCTTTTTTTTTTTTTTTTTTGACAGGCAGAGTGGACAGTGAGAGAGAGAGAGACAGAGAGAAACGTCTTCCTTTTTTGCCGTTGGTTCACCCTCCAATGGCCGCCGCAGCCGGCACGCTGCGGCCAGCGCATCGTGCTGATCTGAAGCCAGGAGCGAGGTGCTTCTCCTGGTCTCCCATGGGGTACAGGGCCCAAGGACTTGGGCCATCCTCCACTGCCTTCCCGGGCCATAGCAGAGAGCTGGCCTGGAAGAGGAGCAACTGGGACAGACTCTGGCACCCCAACCGGGACTAGAACCGGGGGTGCCGGAGCCGCAGGCGGAGGATTAGCCTAGTGAGCCACGGCGCTGGCCATGATTGGCAGCTTTTGAGTGGCTACAGTTTCCCCAAGGGAAATCTCAGCCCATCTGCAAGCAGAGGGCCTGCCGGGAGCCCAGAGGACGGACTGTGCCCAGGGCTGTTTCTGGACAAAGCCTTAAGTCCACACCCTTAGCTGCCGCCACCTCCCTCACGAGCCCCACTCTGAAAGCTTCCGGCCAGCTGGAATTGAGCTCTCCCGGTCAACAGGCAATCTAGAATTCCCAACCAAAGTCTCTGACCCTAAATCCCACATGCATCCACCCGGTACTGTCTAAATCCATCGGAGAGGTGGAGGAGGAGGAAGAATGTTCTGGGCTTCAGAGAACTGCCTACGGAGAGGGCAGTCACAGATTGCTGGAATTCAGGCTTCACACAGGGGAGCGCTGATGATGACTTGTGGAGTGAGTGCCAAGGACCTGAGGGACCGTCCCAGGGACCACACTTGACCCGCTAGGCCCTGATCGAGCCCTGAAGCCACACCCAGTGCCAGCCGCCTCCCTGACCGCTGATCTTTGTCACTGATAAATAATAAAACTGGGGTGCAGGGAGCTTCGGAAGGCAGGCAGAACTGGCATCCGGCTGAGGTCTGACTCCAGCTAGCACTAACGGCCATGTGCCGGGATCCCCAACCAGCAGGAGGGGAAGAGTTCCACACCGTGCCTGGCCACCTCCCCGTCTCCACCTCTTGAGTGGCTGCCTGTGTGTCCAGGCTGCCCTGCCCTTGCTCTTCGGCTGTCCATCTCCTGCTCGCTCCTCATGGTCCAGCTCCAGGAGCTTCTACTCTGAGAGACACTTGGCACGTCCCCTGGCCTCATGGGACTGTGAACCCCTCTGTCCAGCACAAGCCCACGCCTTCCCCAGGGGGGAAATCTTAGGCAAGTCAGTCCGTTGCTTCCTCCTGCGAGTGTGTGAGTGGCATGCTTGGCCTGGGGCACTGGTCAAGCTCACCCCAGGGTGGTCTCCCTCCTCGTGCTCCTCTCTGAGCCTTAGCCCTCTCCCACGCCCTCCACTCATTCCAACCCCTTTCGTTCTCCCTGCTCTCCGTCATGCACCCTGTGTGTGGCACATATCAGGTGTCAGTGCCTGCTTGTTGCTCCCCACCACTGACCTTAAGCTCGGGGGCCAGGCATTTATGGCTATTGAGTGCACACGTGATGAATGTGGCCAGGATTCAATGAGAAAATGTGTGCCGAAGTTCTTTTGTTAATAGGAAAGTACTACTCGGCTGTTACTTTGTTAGTATCATTGCCACTGTTACTACCGTGCTGAGAATTCAAGGTGTCCCTTTGTCTCCCGGCTCTTACTCTCCAAACTCAAAAACAGGGCAGACTTGGGTGAAGTCTTTGCCTGTCTGTTCCCAGACTGTTTCTGTCATACCCAGATGCACCAAATCTGGTGCCGTGGTCTGCTCACTCTCTCTACTCTGAAAACTGAAGAGCTGCGCACCCAGGGTCATCATCGTGTTTCTTTCAGTGGGCCCATGACCGTGGCGTAAGTAAGGCCCAGGCCAGCCTGTGTGGTTCTGGGAATTAAAGAGTTCTCATAGGAAGGGCTGTCCTGATGGGGTCAGGTACCCAGCCAAGGCCCTTTGGAAGTTTCCCAAACTCCAGCATTGCTGTGTCAGGCAGCTCTGAGTGTCACTCGGGTTGTCCCCCGCAGAATCTGCCGCAGAGCCCAGTTTTGCCCGAGCAAGTCCTCTGGGAGTTTCATGGCCTCCTGGTGCCTGGGAGGCGTAGATGGGAGAATCCTTCCATGGGCAAGAGCACCCTGCCCCCTCTCCCAGACCTTTGTTTGAGCTCCTCCTTAACATCAAGTCCAGGTTCATGACCACTCCTGAGGGCACTTGAGGAATCAGTGGTTGCTTTGAGAAAGCTCATTCATCAGTTCGGCCAAGTCAGAGATGCTTTTTCTCCAAGGTTCCCTCCAAGGTTCATCTCCAGTGGGAAAAAGCCAGGCAAGTCTCTGCTGCACAGTCCAGGTAGCATCGAGGGCATCGAGCTTCCCCGCTGTGTGTGGGCATGCTCGGTGCAGGCTGCCGTCTCTCAACCTGCCCCCTGCAACCCTCAGGCTTCCTTCCAACCCCTCTCTGCCCCGATGTAACCCAGGCAGAGCCTCAGCAGCAGCATTCGTGTCTCTGAGACGGAACGGGCTCTCTCTGCTCTGCGTTGGTCTCTGCCACACTTCTCTTTCCCAGGCACACACGCCGTCCTCATCGAGGCTGGACTTGCTGCGGTGAGTGCCTGGCTTTGCATGTGCCTCACTGCGGAGGGAAGACCCCTGAGGGGGGCAGTCCAGATTAGCAAGTGATGGACCTAGTCTTTGGAGCCTGAGCGGTAGCAGGCAAGTTACCCAACCTCCCAGAGCCAGTGGCCTTCCTGGTAGGTTCAGCAGTGCGGGGCATGCCACAGGGAGGTCCTACGACAGCAGCGTGGTTAGTGCTGGCTCCGAAGGATCCCCAACACTGCCACCCCGAAACCTGGAAGCATCCCGAACAGCTGGCGGCGGGGTAGTGGGTGTGACTTGCCGCCCGCTGCAGAGGGAGCCTCGGGTGCCTGCCTCTGGAGGAGAGCTCCTGCCCCAGCGACCTCTCCAGTACACGATGCTCCTTGGTTGGGATTTGCGTCCCTGGGGACCGTGTTGTCCCTGTGTGCTGTTGTGTATTAATTATCCAGGCACTTCGGTGACATGCTGTGCCAAGGGCAGTAAGGCCCAGGAGGTTGTGCTCTGCCATGGGGCGAGCTCACCTTGCCACGGGCAATAGCCGGATGCCGGCAGGGAGCCGGCTTGGCACAGAGGCTCCTGACTCCAGGCCCCTGCACCTCTGCGTGGGAAGGCCTTTGCAGGCATCTGACCTGAGCCCCACTGCTGGCCCAGGCTTCGTGGAGGGCTCCACACAGACAGCACTAGTGAGGAGGCCTGACTGGGGTACGGCATGCTGGCTGGGCCCTAAGGAACTAGTTCTTCACCCCCTTGCCGTGGAAGCACACCTGGCATCCTGGGAGCTGCTCCCTGCGACGAGCCGAGCCCTGTGCTTACGCATCTCCTGGCTCCTGGGCCTTAGTGCACAGCACCTCACAGCCTCTATGGAGCTGTGACTGGCGTTAGGCGAGCAGACGTGATGCCGGGTCCCCAGGCCTGGAGCAGGCCCAGAGGGCAGACAGCACGGGATCACCCCACTCCCCATTTGGAGCAGGCCTGTGGGAGGCTTGGAGACAGCTCAGAGATCAGACTTGACAGATGCACTGGTGGTGCAAGGAGGGTGCCTGTGGGGCAGCGGGTGGCCCCTCTTGTAGGCCGATGGTGTCAGGCCAGGCTCTGAGCTCCCAACCTGGGGCTTCCACTGCCTATGGGGTCTGTGTTGGCACAACCGTCTGGGAACGCTCACAGCAGCCAGAGGGGTGAGGGGGCTGTGTCTGCTCCCTGGAGTCTTTGGTCCTGTGGAGAGTCTTTGAGCTACACTCTTGCGGGTGTAGCCGTAAAATGGAGTGAACGTAGCTTTGGACCGGAGTCCCAGCCCCCATTTTTGCCAACCTTCAAACCTCCATGGGCATCTATGTTCCCTGAACCTCAGGAGCCCCCAGATGTCTGTGCTCTGCCAAGACGGACTCCTTCCAGAGTCTGCAGCTTCTTGTAGGACTGACGACGGGGCCAGAACTCTGGATCCGCCCACGTGCCGGGCGCCGCCTCCTTCTCTCTCCTGCCGCTTACAGAGCACACCGTGTCCAGCAAAGAAGAGGTCTTGGTGGCTCTCAGTCAGACTCCTGAGCAGGAGAAGCCCTGGGAGGGGCAGATGTTCCTGGAATGGATTCCATGTGGCCTGGGGAGCTCACTCCCCCTTCCCTCTGATGTTGAAGGGTCCCCGTCCCCTTGTTGTTAGAGACAATGCCACAGGAGCCCACTGCTCTGAAGTACAACGTAGGGAAAGTGCCGTGTGAGAAAAGACTTACGGCTGAAGAGCGCTGTCCTACAGACAGACCTAGAGCAAACCACACACGTGGCACAGGCGGTGTTACGATGCATTGGTTTATTTGAAAGACAGAATGTCAGAGAGAAAAGGAGGAAGGGAGTGAGAGAGAGAGAGAGAGAGATCTTTCATCTACTGGTTCTCTCCCCAAATGGCCACTACCCCCAAAGCTGGGCCAGACCAAAACCAGGAGCCAGGAGCTCCATCCAGGTCTCCCACATGGGTGGCAGGGGCCCAAACCCGTGGGCCATCCTCCACTGCTTTATTAGCAGGGAGCTGGACCTAGGGAGAAGCAGCCTGGAGGATGGGGTGTCACTAGAGCAGTGACCTAACCTGGTGTCGCACAATGCCGGCCCCAAGGTGTGATGTTCCTGCAATCAGTGATTTCTCACTTTCGCGTAGAGCGATCCTTTCCGAAGCATTTTCACACGCACTGAAGTGTTGCTTTAGGAAGCCGGCAGAGTAGGACCCACACTTGCTTTATCTTGGGCCGCCGTGCACTGGGCCTTGTCAGCGAGGCCGGCGCGGAGGCAAACAAAGCACCTGCCAAGGGTTACTGTGCAGAGTGTCACACTTGGAGCCCCCACCACAGCTTTCATCAAAGCCAACCTGATTATTTTCCACTGCATTTTCCTGAAAGGATGTTATGATTTTCTAGATGTTTGGTGGCTGGCGATAAATCAGGCTTTTATGATGTCATGTGAAAGGCCACCTCCTGGACTTCCTCCTGCTGCAGGCCAGAGGATAAAAGTGGGCCGTGGAGGTGGGGGCGCAGTGGACACTGCTTAACCCTTTCCTCGCTGGTCCTGAGGCTCGGCTGAAGCTGGCCGCAGGCTGGGGTCCTGGAAGAAGGCGAGCTGCCACCCTCGGCCTTCCTGTCTCAAGAACACGGGTGGGACACGTGCAGATGGGGCCGAGTCGAGCAGACTTTCTCGCTTGAGAAGCTGCGGCATCCGATCAGGATTCACAGCCAGAACGCTCACTCCATGGAGTGATAGGAGAGATCGTAGGTGACTTTTACAAAAGTCATCTTTTCAAAGGCTCCCTGTTTCATAATCCTGAAAATGAAAGGTTTCTTGAAAGGGAGGAAGCGTGGGATGGCAGCGAGGCGGTGGTGAAAGGTCACGCTCACACGTGGCCCCAGCATTGGGAAGCCACACAATGCCCTGGAAAGCAGTGAAAAGGTTCTCACCGGAGCCAGAATCCAGTGCTCTGTGAATCCTCTCTCCCCACCCCACTCCAGTCCACCAGCAGGTTCTTTTCTGCTCAGTCTCCCAAATAGCTCCCGAGGCCACCGTGCGCCCCCAGCCGCACTGTCGTGCGGGCACCGCCATCTCGCCCTCGTCTGTGGCTGGGTCTCCTCGCTGGCCTCCTCTCCTGTCCTTGCCAGTAGTGCAGCCACAGCCATCCTGGAAAACCTCCATCAGGGTGTTTGCTGCCAGAGCTCAGAGCAAAACCCAGACCCCGTGCTCCCTGGACCAGGCTGGCAGCAGGCTGAAAGCAGAGCAGGTTCTTTCTCTGAAGGTGGGTGCGCCCTTTATCCGAGGCATGGCCACAGAAAGACACGCGCATGCCCACAGAGAGCTGCAGCGCGGGGTTCCATAGCCGCTCCAGCCAGCAGGAAGCAAGGCTGGGCAGGATCTGAGGCCTTCGTGTGGCCGGAAGAGGGACTGCCTTTCCACTGCACACCCCCGGGGCGCCCACTTGGCAACGGCAGGTCCCTGCTCCCTGGGCGGCCTCCTGACTGCCGGCTGCGCAGCCCTGCCCTCGTCCCTGTGGGAGGGGCCAGATGTCTTTAGATTGGGTGGTGCAGACACATCAAAGAGTGGCAGGTTTTTTTTAGGAGAGGGGAGTTTCCATTAGAGTGGAGGCTTGTGAAGCAAAAATAACTCGTCACCTTTTAAAAATACACACCAAGAAGTCGGTCCCAAGCTGCCTTTCAAAACTGCACCCACACCAGCAAGTCGGCCTCTTGTCCACGGCAGGTTGAGCCAGGCAGCTGTTCACCTGTGGTCCATGGGGTGCAGAGACTGCAAGGGGCCATTAGAGGCTGTAGAGAGTGACGTCTGGTGACCACATGGCTTTCGAGGGGTAAGGCCTGGGTCCCACTGACGGTCTCACTCCTGAGGCCAACACTGTCCACCTTTCTGTCACTCTCCAACCTGACCACAGGGCTCCTGCCCTTGCTCCGTGTCCGTGCACAGCAGCCCTCTCTGCCCCCCAGAGCTGGCGTGCACCTCCCTCGAGGCCTTTGCACCTGTGGGTCTCCCTGGACCCTCTTACCCGGATGGTCACGTGACCAACACCCGCGCAGGCCAGCCAGCTCCACAGCCGCCTTCCTCTCCCCCTCGCCGGCTGCTGCCGTCTTAACCTGCTTGTGCTCATCCTGGGCACTCCTCTGCCTCTCCCCAGGGAACATGAGCTCCAGGACAGGGCTGGGGCTGGGCTTGTTCGTTGTTGCTTCCCGCAGTGCCTAAAGCAGTGTTTGGCAGCAAAGAAGCAAGAACGTGAAATGTTTGTCATGATTGGAGAAGGGCAAAAAACAGACGTTCTTCAAAGGCTATGGCAAAAAAAAAAAAAAAAAAAAAGACTTCTCACATCAGTTTGGTGCAAAAGTGTTGAAATCCAGGCCTAGCTTTCTCCATGAACCCTCCTAGAAAATCCTGCAGACGCTGGCTACAGCGGCTCAGAAGATAATGACCTAAAGCGGAGGGAGCTGAGTGGGGGTGCCAGGGAGAAGGAGCGGACAAAAGGCATCGAAGGAAAACTGTAGCACAGCCTCCTCCTTCAAGAGCCTCACCATAGATCACCTCACATCACCAAGACGTCCCCATGAGGGAGAACAGTCTTGCCCACTTGTGAGTGATAAAAGAGCTACAGAACGCTTATGTAGGATGAACTGAAAATGATGCTAGCTGCTTGTCACATGCACTCTTGAAATTCTTAAAAATAGTTGGGGCCAGCTGGACTGGAAGAGGAGCAACTGGGACTAGAACCTGGCGCTCATATGGGATGCTGGCGCTGCCGTGGTGCAGTAGGTTAATCCTCCGCTTGCAGCGCCAGCATCCCATATGGGCGCCAGGTTCTAGTCCCAGTTGCTCCTCTTCTAGTCCAGCTCTATGCTGTGGCCTGGGAGTGCAGTGGAGGATGGCCCAGGTGCTTGGGCCCATGAACCCTCATGAGAGACCGGGAGGAAGCACCTGACTCCTGGCTTCATATTGGCACAGCTCCGGCCATTGTGGCCATTTGGGGAGTGAACCAACGGAAGGAAGACCTTTCTCTCTGTCTCTCTCTCTCTCTCTCTCACTGTCTGTAACTCTGCCTGTCAAATAAGTAAATAAAAAATTAAAAAAAAAATTCTTACAACAGTCCTGCAAGGTGGGCAGTGTTGACCCATTGTATGGATTTGAAACTTGAGGCTCAGAGGTTAAAAAAACACTAAGTGGTTGAGCCACAATATGAATCCAGATCTTGCCAGAGATGTCTCTGTGTTGGTGTTGGCGTCTTAAAAATTTTTTAATTGAGGACAATTCACAGGCAGCGAAACGCATTGCTGTTAACTGTGCAGCTTGCTCAGAGCTTGACGACGCACGCGGTCCTGTCACCTGCACGCCCGGCACCACCAAGAACACTTCCTGCACCCGGAAGTCCCTGGGTGCCTCCTCCCTGGGCTCACTTCCATCTGCCCGGTGGAGAACCGCACATACGCTGGCTCAGACAGTGGGTGTTCAACTGTCTCCCTCGTCCGGCGTGACAGCGAGCTCAGATTTCTGTGCGTTGACACAGTCTTCCCAGAGACCTCCCTGCCACCCAGATCTCTGTAGCACAGAGGAGATCGCTTGTGCCGGCACTTTCTATGTAGAGTTCGTTCTGTCAAGCGTTGTGACTGATAGACTAAGACTCGGAAATCCGGCTTCCACTGGATGGCTTTGTGACATTAATCAAGCTGTTTGATCTAAATATCTCTGTAGATGTGTTCAGGTGTATGTAGGACTCTGTTCAGCACCGTCATGAAGACATGGAGGAAAGAACGCCGGGTAACCACATAGGCTAGGTACACAGCAGCTGGTAAAACCCTACCTGACAATAAGATGCTGAATTAACAGACAAGTAAGCCTTAGAGAGGCTGAAGAGCCATCTGCTTATCCCTTCTCTGTGCCCCTCACAAAAGTTGCTGACAAATGTCATGATAGTTGCCTTAAGTATAAAAGTTCTCAAAAAAGAAAACAGAATTGCAAGAATTTGGATGTGATCGGTTGTCTGGTTCACCCCGGAGGTTTTAGAAAACACTGAAGGATGTGAGGGTGATCTGGCCGCGACATCTGTCACCCCGCTGATCGCCAGGGTTTATTTGGCTGATCTGGCCGGCTGGGCGGTGTCCCCTTCCTCCCTCACTGCTCCATGTGCTTGGTCAAAGAGGACCATCTTCCCCGCTGGAGGAGGACCGGTCTTGGGTCAAGGATCTAAGAGTAGCTGCGCCCCCCGCTAGAACCTCCAATCAGGCTCTCAAGAAATACTGCAAGGAGGAATGTGTGAGTGAACGTGCACACCTGAATATGGTGTGGATTGAGGGCTGGTGGGCGGGTGGACGGAGGATGGATGGATGACTGAGGTGCGATTTATTGATTAGGAGGACCTGCTATGCTCTGTAAGTTGAGGAAAGCCCCAAAGGGGAGAAAGGCGTGTACTTAGGGAACCAGTGTTAATTCCAATCCTCTTTTGATACTACTATTTGAAGTGGGAGTGACGGGCCTATTCTGAGAGGTGGGCAGGTTACAGCCGCCTTCGTCTTGTGCAGTTCGGGATGCCCTGTGGCCTGGGCGGCCGGCCCGGATGCCAGGGTGCAGGCTGCAGATACGCCGGGTGGCAGAGCTGGGCTCTGCCTCCGAGACACTTTGCACAGGACTTTCATCTCTAGGAAGGAGGCCGCCTGGAACAGATAGCAGATCTGTTGAGTTGCATCTTGAACATGATTGTCTTGAGGTTTAATTGGCTGATGCCTGTCAAGTGCAGTCAGGATGGAAAGTCGTGCGTGGCAGAAGAAAAGCAGCCCGCGCCTGGTGTCCCAAGCACCACTGGTCAATTATGTCACAAGAGGCCTTAATCGGTCCACTTAGAGCTGCTTTATCTCCTTTCCTCGGGGTTTGCGCCACCTCCCACCAGCATGGGCGAATCTCCACCCCCTGCATCCACTCATTACCAGGAACCAGTAATTTCTTTGGAAGATGGCACCGTGGCCCTTTGAAGCCAGGAATGCTGAGGTCGCTCGCTCGGGTGTTATCTCTCTGTCACGAAGCGGCCCTGAATTAGAGCTGTGAGTCAGCCAGCGCCACTGCCAGTCGGCGGGGCAGCAGCCAGGGCAGAGGGAGGCGAGCGAGAGGGTCCCCGGCTTTCCGTGTGTGGATGCCATCGAGAAACAGAGCTAGCCGAAAAAGGTGAATTCTGCCGTGACAATCACAGGTGCGGAGAGCCACCCTGCCTCACAATGCGTGTGGTGAGGGACACCATCCCCAGGGCTCATGGTCTTGTTTTCTGTATTTTTTAAAAAGATTTTATTTTTTATTTGAGAGGTAGAGTTACAGACAGTGAGAGGGAGAGACAGAGAGAAAGGTCTTCCGTCCGCTGGTTCACTCCCCAAATGGCCACCACGGCCCGAGCTGCACCGATCCGAAGCCAGGAGCCAGGAGCTTCTTCCCAGTCTCTCACGCGGGTACAGGGGCCCAAGGACTTGGGCCATCCTCCAGGCCATAGCAGAGAGCTGGATCAGAAGTGGAGCAGCCGGGACTCAAACCAGCACCCTTATGGGATGCCGGCACAGCAGGCAGAGGATTGACCTCTGGCCGCAGCGCCAGCCCCGCTTATTTTCTTTAAAGCATCCTGCTCACTCCCTTCCCTGGGGAGGCAGCTTCCCCAAAACTCCCAGGCACAGCTTCTGAGAAGTGCAGTGTTCCTGGGGTGGACCCTGCTCTGAGCGTGCCCCTTCCTCTGTCCAGCCAAAGGCCGGACAGCTGGCAGGCAGGTGGCGAGAGAGATCTCTGAGCTGCTGTCTAGAGGGAGCAGCTGAGCCTCCTGTGGCACAAGTGGCACCAAGCACGTGTCCCACCCCATGGAGGAGCACCCCCCCACCCTCACCTCCACGTGTCTCAAGCATGTCGGCATGAAAGGCCTTTGTCCAGGACATTGGTTTTAAGATTTTACTTATTTGTTTATTTAAGAGGTAGAGTTACACAGAGAGAGAGGGAGATAGAGAGAGCTTCCATCCACTGGTTCACTCCCCAAATGGCTGCAACTGGCAGAGCTGAGTCGGTCCGAAGCCAGGAACCAGGAGCTTCTTCCAGGTCTCCCAAGCACGTGCGGGGCCCAGCTGGGACTCTCCTTTTAAAGGGAAGTGAATATGCTTCAATCCTGCATTTCCCTTAAATACAGCTGCATCCATAGGCGACTGGCTCCAAGACCACCTCCCCTCAGAGAGCAAAATCTGTAGGTACACAAGTGCCTTATAGAAAACACACAGTGGGGCCAGCGCTGTGGCGTAGTATGTTAAGCATCCACCTGCGGCACCGGTATCCCATATGGGTGCTGGTTCGTGTCCCAGCTGCTCCACTTCTGATCCAGCTCCCCGCTGATGGCCTGGGAAAACAGTAGAAGATGGCCCAAGTGCTTGGGCCCCTGCACTGGCCTGGGAGGCCTGGAAGAAGGTCCTGGCTCCTGGCTTCAGATTGGCCCAGCCCTGGCCATTGCTGCCATTTGGGGAGTGAACTAGCAGATGGAAAACCTCTCTCTCTCTTTCTGCCTCTCCCTCTCTCTCTCTGTAACTCTGCCTCTCAGGTAAATAAATGAATCTTGGAAGAAAGAAAGTGCAGTGTTTTCAATGGAGCCGCTTACATTCTCCTGTGCACTTAGATCATCTCTGGACTGCTCACAAGGCCGGATCTGGTAGAAACACTGTGGGAACGGTCGTACTGTACTGTTCAGGGAATAATGACAATGAAAAAAGTCTGTACATGTTCAGTACAGACATAATTTTTTTCCCAATATTTTCTCTCTGCAGTTGGTTGAATCCACAGATGTAGAACCTGCAGGTACCACAGTCCCAGCTGTACTTCTGTTGTTTCTGGTCTTATACTAACCATGTTTCAGAAATATAATTGGGACGTGGTGCTGTGGCACAGCAGGTTAAGCTGCCACCTGCGATGTCAGCATCCCATATGAGTGTTGTTTTAAGTCCCAGCTACTCCACCTCCCATCAAGCTCACTGCTAATGTGCATGGGAGAGCAATGGGAGATGGCCCAAGTGCTTGTGCCCCTGCCAGCCAAGTGGGAGACCCAGATGGAGTTCCAGGCTCCCAGCCCAGCCCAGCCCTCAAGGCCATTTAGGGAGTGAACCAGCAGATATGCGATCTCTCTGTGTGTCTCTCCCTCCGTAACTCTGCCTTTCAAATAAGTAAACACATCTTTAATATACATAAAGGGAAAACAGGTAGGCTGCACTGTAAGTGCTCTGAAGGTCTTTTGTACCGCCAAGGCTGCTTTCTTAACCGTGTGTGCTCTACTAGCAAGTAGACACGAGAGGCAGACAGCGCCCTCGTTCACTTTCCAGGAAAGCTGCCGTGCCGGCCGGCCTTTGTCCCGTTGTGTCGGGAGCATCCGTGAACGGGGACATATTTCTTTCCCTTTGTTCAGTGCCTCTTAAGAGCTGCTGATCCCAGATGACAAATTCCACCCATTGACAAGAAGCAGTGCCAGCCCCGCACAGTGACTCCAAGGAGGGAGCGCTCACAGGCTCCCGAGGGTCCTGGGCATCACCCGGAGGCTCCAGGCCACAAGGGGACAGTGTGAGTGTCCGGCAGTGGTCTGTACCCAAGGCACAGGGGCTCTGTGCTGACTGCCCCCCGGGGCCTCTGCCCGCTCCACTTTATCTCCACTGCTCCTGGCTGCCGCTGACTGCATTTCCCCAAGGTGGCCCAAGCATTGTTTGAGCTCTGCCGGCATTCTGCGAGCCCTGCTGACGGACAGTGCCCCTGAGCCCGGCTTCCTGAGCAGACCAGAAGGCCTGCTGTTTTCGGCTTGTCTCTTATCACCCCTTGTCATTAAAAGAGAGGCCTGGCTTCCACCGCGTTTGTGCTGATGGGCCGCAGAAAGGGGACGAGCCGAGGAAACCAGGAAAGCTCCTCGCCGCCGCTCAGGGGTCTGCTTTCCCTCGGGGAAGAATTCACCCGAAGGGCAAATCTGTGAGCGAGCGAGCGAGCGGAAGCTGCCCCGTGAGGGAAGTCCACGGAAAACGCGAGGAGAAAAGAACGTTCTCTGGGCGCACACGGTTCTGAAATCCAGGCACGCGAGGTCTTCAGAGAGTTCGTGGGAAATGCACCTCACGGAAACCTCCCGTGCCTGGCTTTCACAGTGACGGGCTCGTGGCCGAATCCCTCTCTCTCCCACAGCCTGGAGTCTGGGGGAGCTTGCAGGCTAGATTTTTTGCTTTCTCTCTACCTCAGGGTCGCCGCTCTTGAACCTCGACTGCAGTGTGCTGTGCTTTTCTCCTGAGATAGTTTCTTTTTGAAAGCCTTTTCCCGAAGCAGTTTTGTTTGTCTGTTTTTGCTTTTGTTCTCATCAGTCTTTCTAAAACGAAGCTTTACCCCCAGAGTAAACTTTCCTACTCACTCGCCATTAGCATAAAGTTAGATCAAGAACCAAATTCATTGGCCGCCTTGTGCTCCCTTGGAACCCGAGCTGTTCCTCTCTTTTGCTTTTCTAAGAAAAGTAGAAGGGAAAAATGAGCATCGAGTGCCACTCACAGCTCCGTGTCTCGCATTCCTGAAGATGTGTAAGCAGGGTTCTCCCCGGGCCTGCTCTGCGCACCTTCGTATTTACGGCACTCGGGAGTCAGTTTCTTTCAAAATGTGCATTCGAATTTTAACAGCATCCTGCCCAAAAGATCGCACACTCTTAAAATGTCTCCCCACGAAACACATGTTCTTTTGCAAAACCTGTTGAGGAAACAAATAGTATCCATAACTGGAACTCAGAATTAAAATGTCCCCCAAGCAAAGTCAGTGAAACGAGAGAAAAAGCAGTGTGGCTGTGACCTTGGATGCAGTACGTTTACGAGCATTGCCCACCCTGGTTCTAGGGAGGCGGTGGGGGCATTTAACGTGGAGAGGAATGATCCAGAGAAGATGGGGGGAGAAAGGACACCAAGCAGTGCCATGTAAGGATGGGGTGTCCCCTTGGTGGGAGTGCAGAGGTGCCCCAGAGCCTTGAGGGCAGAGAACTGGGGTTCGGGGAGAAGATAATGGCAGAGTACGATTCTCTCTCTTTTTCTGGATTTTCCCTTAACTACTCTGAGCTCAGGAACCGGCTTAATGGCTTTTCCAGGATTTGGCCTGGCGCTTTATCAGTCCACTACAACAAGAACGTGAGCCAGGAAAGCCTGTAAAATCGCTACAGCAAAACATGCCCTCCCCGCCACGCTTCCCCGTGCAGCTCAGGACCGCGAGCCCCGAGCCCGCGCGGAGCCCTCCGGGTCCCCGCCTCGATGCCCCAGCAAGAGGACAACTCCTGAAAGCCAGACGAACACACAGCTTGGGGGGAGCCGCACAGAGACGCCCCTCCCTGCTCACGCTGCCCGGCTGCCGTGAAACGCTCAGTTAAACCTGATTGAACTTGACAATAATAAAAACTTGACAATAATAAATTACAGATTGAAACTGTATGGTTCACCTGAGGAGCAGCGAGGAAGCAGCGAAGACACTCCAGCAGCCAGGGCTCGGGAAAGGCCTGTGCACACGGAGCGGCTTCCACTGGGTCGCCGAGTTTCATTGTCGCTTGTTTTCCCCAGGAAAGTCCTTCTTGGAAACTGAACTGATGTTCATCACGTTAATTCGGCTTTTCCCCCGTTGTCATCCTGGGGCACTAAGCCGACACAGAAGGAACTGAGCTGGCAGGAGGGCAGAGCTGAGCAGGAGAGAGCAGGCCCTAGTGCCGGGGGCTCAAGGAAGGTCAGCTTGTAGAGGCAGTGGGACACCAAAGGGGTCCATGCTGGGGTCTTCCCGCGCAGCCCCCCAGGCCCAAAGGCGCCTCACCTGCAGAAGTGCCCCCCGTGCTCCCCGGGCCCCTGTGGGGTGCCCTGCACTCTGCCTTTGCCACAGTGGCACAGCGGGAAGAGGTAAGGAGTTAGGGGCAGCCCACACTAGACGTCCTCCTCTGGCCTCAGAAGCTGGTTGGGGTACAAGCGCGCGGTGGTCCTGAGGCCGGCTCGGTAGCAGCTGGCATGGGGCACGCTGTTCTGTCCTGATGGGCCCTCATCCTTCTCCCTCCCAGAGTCTCTTGGTCTAATTAAATTTCAGGGAGACAGAGCCTTGGCAGAAGGGTAAAGGAAGCTGCTAGACTGCAGTGCGGGAGCTGGGCTCAAAACTAAATCGGGAAGTTTGGCTGGGCGCGTCTCTGGTTTCAATGAAATACTTTCACAGCGTATGGTAGCAATGTCTGTTTCTAAGCTTTTGAAACCCATTTTTCTTTTTCCTTAATTGTAGTTCCTGGGTTGTTTTTATATTATGAGCTACTTGTAGGAAAATACAGGAAACGTAATTACAATACAAAGCTCTCTTTCCCAAGCCTACTGAGATCGCTGGAAGCCAAACCGGGTTTTAGGGTTTTGCTAACTGTAGGTTCACAGCCATGTGTTGCATCCTATGCTGCGCTGGTTGATTTACGGCCAGTGTGATGTGATTAAACAATAACCATGTTTCTCTCCAAGCCCTGTAGTTGCTATAGGATGGGGGGTGGGGGTGGGGGGAGGCTGGCCTGGCTGCTTCGTGGCTCCACACTGGGGAAGAAGAATGAGTATCTTTGTGTGACGCTGATAGTAAAATGGAAGCATTGTGGAAGTATAGACAAGTTTATTTAGGGAAAGGAAAGAGAAATAAATTACTTGGTTTGTTTTCCCACTTACATGGCAACTCCGTGTAGCACTGTGTTAAGACCACCAGCCACTAATTTTTGTATCCCGCGCCTTCCTGCGGAATCTGGCCGTGGACTCTGGGGCCGGCAGAAGTAACTCCTCGCACTCTTATTAACACAGCCCCCCGGGGAGGAAATCACTACTTCGGTGCATTGTGAAATGGCAAGCCTCGGGCGCACTGATGGATGACTGGGAAGCAGTCCCCCCGCCATCCGTGCTGGGCACATGCAGAACCCACGCGGCCGGCGGTGGCCGAGGCAGAGCCGCGACGGGAGCACCAGGCGGCCCGGCCAAGCAGGGCCTTGCCACCCCGAACCAGAGCACTGCCGTGCCAGCCAAGCGCCAGGGCAGGAGGAGCTTGCGCGGGAAGGGCCGGAGTGCTGTGCGTGGCCGCGGGACGCGCCAGGCACCCTCGTGTCCGTGTGCGGGGACTGCTGATGGCTGTGTCTGTCCAGGGGAAAAGCTTGTTTGCCTCGCTTACAAACACGATGTCTCTCGAAGTCTTTGTCTCCTTTCTGGTCTCCAACTCATCTTCCAATTTCCATCTCAGCGCTGAGAGCCCCGTGTAATAAAGACGTGGGCGTGGGAGGGCTGGCGCGGGAGGGCTGGGGGACCCGTCTCTGCCCGTCTTTCTATCTTCTAAGCAGGCTTCTTTCCTGGGAAGCCTCTTAGGGAGGTGGAAACGAGCCGCCCCGTGTGCCTAAAACCCCGCGCGAAGCCCTGCTGCGCTGTGTGGGCCACGCAGACCCCGTGAGTCCTGGCCCCCTGCTTTCCCGCGTGACAAGGCCCCGTGGGACGGGACGGGACGCTCGCGACTCAGGCGAGGGGCAGCCCCAGCCCGCTGTCCTGAGGATGAACCCGGTCCTCCGCGGAGCTGTTGGGAGCGCGGCTCCAGACTGCGGGCTGCAGGTACCGCGGCGCGCAACTCGGTTTCGGTTTATGGGGCGCGTGGGCGTGCTGGAGGCAGCGTGAACCCGGGGCAGCTCAGCCGCCGCCCGGGAAGAGCCGCGCTGGGCCGCCAGCGCGGGAGCCCACACCCACGCCTCCCTTAGAAACAGGGTGCTCTCCTCCCGCCGCCAAGGACCGGGGCCCCGGGGCCCGAGCCTGGCGCCTGCAGCTCCCAGGCCCGCCCCCGCGTGGCCAGCGGCTTCGGGTAGGAGGAGGCGGAGAGTACCCGGCCCCGGGGCGCAGTGCGCGCCCGCCCCGCAGCGGGAGCCGAGTCCCGGGGTGCGCCCGGAAAGGGCAGTCGTCCGGAACGGTTCTCCCAGCGAGCGTCGCTGACGACCGATGTGAGCTACAAAAAGCCATTCAGAGTGGACGGGACGCGGTGCGGAGGGGCGGGGGCCGCCTCGGGACGTGGCCTGAGCGGACGTCCGGAGCGGGCGCGCGGGGTTCCCCGGGGCTCGGCGCCCCGTCCCACGCGGGCTTCTCCCCTTTCTCCGCAGGACTTTCTGCAGGGAGACTGCACCAAAGCGAAACAGAAGCTGAACTGGAAGCCCCGCGTCGCTTTCGATGTAAGTGTCGCCCGGGCACGGGGGCTCAGCTGGCAGCAGGGGCCGGGCAGGGCCGCCCGGCACCCCGGGCTGCGAGGCGGCGGCTCTCGGGGCGAGGCCAGGCCGGTGCCCGCGGCGCCCGAGGCCAGCAGGGCGGGGGAGAGGGCGGCGGGCGGGGGCCGCCACCCGCGGCCGGGGTGTCGCCGCGGAGGGTGGCAGAAGTCCCGCCCACCCCGTGTCTGGATCGCAGGAGCTGGTGAAGGAGATGGTGCACGCCGACGTGGAGCTCATGCGGACCAACCCCAACGCCTGAGCGCGGCCGCCGAGCGCAGCGCCGCCCCCCGCCCCGGCCCGCGGACCCCCGCGTGCGGTCGGCGGGTGCCGGGAGCCAGGGTGGCGGTGCGGAACCCCGCGGGTTCCCGGCGCCCACAGGGTTTGTAGCAGCCGGGAAATGCCAGTCCCGGGGTTGGGGACCCGCTTGGCCTTTGTCGAAGCTTCTGGGTTGGGTTTTGGGTAATCGGAGACGTTTGAATCACATTCACGTTACTTGAAATTATGTCATTAGACACCTCAAATTGTGGGGCCTTCGAATTGTTTTTCCTCTTTCCTTAATAAAAAATGGCCTTTCTACGAACCAGCACCCAGAGTCGCTGTGTTTTCTGCGTGGTAAAGCGGCTGTAAGGGACCCCAAAACAAAAACACCAAAAGTCACACCTCGGAATAAACCGGTTTATTCTGGCTTCTTCAGGCCTGGCTGAGAAGACCCCCGCCAGGCCTGAGCCAGCTGGAGAGCAGCCTGCCCCCCTCTGCTGCCTATAATTAGCCCCCTCCTGCCCACCACCTACCGAGCAGCCCCAGCCCTAGAAGGGGGCCAGAAGAAGAGCCTGGAAGGGCAGTGCTGCGGGGAGGCCCCCAGCCCTGGGCGCCCGAGGCCCCCAGCCCACGCCTGCCCTGTGGCCTAGGGTCTCGCAGCGGGCTGCTGCCCAGCCTCTCCTCACTCGAATTCTGCTCCAGTCAGCCAACCAATAGATGGCAAGTGCTAGATACATTCGAGAGAGCCGCGCTCCACACCTGGGCTGTATCAGCATTAACTAGGAGTCAGATTGAAGGCCCAGCCCGGGGTCCCGGGATCTGGCCTCGCCGAGTGCATCATTTAGGTGGCTCGAGGACCCCCGAGTCAGCTCTGTGCTCCTGTTCAGCTACAGGTAGGCACAGGACGCCCCAGGCAGCAGGCCGGGGTTGGCGTGCAGGTGCACACACCTCTGCTGAAATACAGTACCCTGCCCTACGACAAATTAGGCCAGGGCTCTCTGGCTCCCCCTCACTCTCCTTCCAAGCAAAATAAAATAAAACTTTATAGCAAATGGAATTCCAGCCTCTGCACATGCGTGTCTGAGTGCGGGGGAACTATTTCTGAATCGTCACGGGCAGGTTTATGATCTGGGGGAGGACCGAGACGCCAACGGCTGGCGCAGGAGAGAGGGCTCTTTGTGTGGCTGCCCCAGTCGCCACGAACCAGGCCGGCCACGATCACCGAGCAGAACTGGGGTGGCCCAGGCGCCTCACCCGGTTCTCAGAAGCTGCCCCCACAAAACGCTCCCACCACCTACCTAGGCAGGGTGCTAACTGGAAGCAGATGGCCCCTGAGAAGCTGGGCCCACAGGATGGGCACACACACAGCCTGCTCACACACACACAACCTGCTCACACACAAAGACGCCAGCGTGCCAGCCGACCCTGTCACACACACATGCTCACAGACACCAGCATGCCAGCCAACACACACACACATGCTCACACATGCAGACACACACAAAGACACCAGCATGCCAGCTGACCCTGTCACACACACACACACACGTGTTCACACACACATGCACAAAGACACCAGCATCCTGGCCAACACACTGTCACATGCAGACCCACAGACACCACGCCAGCTGATACTGTCTTACACACACACGCTCACAGACACCAGCATGCAGGCTGACACTCACACACACGTGCTCACACACGCACAGAGACACCAGGGTACCAGCTGATACTGTCACACACACACACGTGCTCACAGACACTAGCATACTGGCTATACACTATCACACACACATGCTCACACACAGACACAAGCATGCAGGCTGACACACTCACACACACATGCTCACACAGACGCACAGAGACACCAGGGTACCAGCTGATAAAGTCACACACACACACACACAGACACTAGCATACCGGCTATACACTGTCACACACACATGCTCACACACAGACACAGAGAGACACCAGCATGCAGGCTGACACACTCACATACACGTGCTCACACACACAGAGACACCAGGGTACCAGCTGATACTGTCACACACACACACATGCTCACAGACACTAGCATACAGGTTATGCATTGTCACACACACATGCTCACACACAGACACACACAGAGACACCAGCGTGCCGGCTGATGCACTATCACACACACTCAGAGCACAAACAGTTTGCAGATCTCACCAACTGCGTTCCCTCGAGCCTTGCCTGACAGACCACCAGAACCTCTCATCCCACACCTAAGAGGGACCACTCCTGGGGCCGCTGGGGCTGGGGGTGGGCGGCGGGGGCATTCTACCCAGTGTTTTGCGGCATGTTAGCCCAAAGCCATAATAAGCTGTTCGGTGTGAGGGCCAGGAGGGTCTAGGCAGGGGTTTGAATCAACTCCAGCTCTCAATGGGGACTTCAGCATCGATTTTTGAAGGAAACAAATACAGATACTTGGTTGCAGGCTCTGTTCCTGTACCTCAGTGTGAGAGCTCACTGGCTTCCTGGCTGTGTGTGTGTCTGTGTGTGTGCAAACAAAAGGAACATTCCTGCAGAATTTCCTTTAAGATGATTCTTGTTAAAAGGCTTTTTCTTAAACCTCAATTTCAGTGAACTTATTTTTTTCTGCTTTGCATTGTGTTATAAACTATCTCCCATCTTTGTGTGTGTGTTATAAAAACTAAAGAAAGTTAAACCCAGGGCTGTCCACCAAACAAGGGGCAGGGAACATGGACCCTCGGGCCACCCAGCCAACTCCCTTCCCCCTGACCTTCCTGCGGGAGCCCCCGCTCTGGGCTGGCTGCTGCCTCTTGTTGTTCAGGGGTCACTGGTGAGCCTGGCCCCACACCATAAACCTGTCACACCTCTGCAGCCGCGAGCCCCCAAGCAGGCTGCACGGTCAGGCCTGTGCCCGAGTGCCTGGGAAAGGAGAGCTAAGGTGGTTCCGCTGGGAGCCCGACTGCAGGTCTGGGTGGGGTGCCAGGGGAGATGTGTGGGGTTGTGTGTGCCGGAACCCGCCCCCCCCCCCAATGCGGGCACTGCTCCTGGCTCCTCTTGCTTCCCTTTCAGGACCTTTCCCAACCACCACCAACCCCATGGAAACTGCTGGCCGGCAGCTGTGAGCCGCTGACCAGCGTTATGGAGCAGGAGAATTTCCTTGTAAAATGATAACCCTCAAGGTACGGCTACCAAGGCATCTCCAAACCCTCCTCACTCCCACGTCTCAAAGAACCCCAGGCATCTGTGTCTGAGAAGGTCCGAGGTCACAGGTCATCTGTTTTCCCGGACCTGCTTCCCAGCTTTCACGAGGACACTGCGGCGGGCACTCGCGCGTGCCACCTGCACCGCTCCAAACCCCGTGCGGCTCTTTCGCCGGCGACCCAGCAGTGGGCACACAAGGCGGCTCCGGGAGCCGGCCCGCCGCCCACGGGCCCGGCTTCCCACCATCCGCAGTGTCCACCCAGGCAGGGCCTGGGCCTCTCCCGGAAGTCGGAGCCTGAGGCCTTCCTCGCCGCCTTCCCCGGGCGCATCTCCCGGGGTGCGCGCCTTCGGGGTTACTACTCTCGGCTGGACTCTGCCCAGGGTCCGGTCGGGCCCCACCGGGCCGGAGCGTTAGGAGTTCGCGCTCTGTCCGGCAGGGCCCCACCGCTCCTCTTCCTCCTCCTCCTCCTCCCTCTCAACTTCGAGGCCGACGACCGCGGCCTGACCCCAGGCCCCACCGCCGATGGCCCGGGCTCCCGCCCTTCCTCAGGGTCAGGGGTCACACACCACGGACGCCCCGTTCCCAGCAGCCCCTTTGATCTCCGAATCCGGGAGCCAAGGTGCCCGCACGGGGGGCGCGGTCGGCGTGCACCGGCACCACGACGGCTACCCAGGCCTCGCCTGGCCCGCGCCCTGGCGCTGCCACCTCGGGATGGGACTCTCGGGTCCAAACTTCTACCTTGAAGGAGGGGGTGCAGATCGTGCGCGCATGCGCCAGGCGCGCACCCCGGGCCTGGGCGAGCTGCGGGCGGCGCACGTGTGCGGGAACCGGCGCGGCGCGCTCTCCTGCCCTGCCGCCCTGCGAGACGGCGCTGTGGTGCGTGAAAAGGAACCCTCACCAGGGGGCTCCGGGCGCACGCAGGGCCAAAACACGCGAGCGAGGGAGGCGAGCTGGTGAGCCGGCGAGAGCAACTGAACTCGGGGCTGCACCGATCCCCGCCGCTCCCGAGGAGGCCCCGGGCTCCAGCCGGCCCGGGAGGAAGCCGCGCAGCCCGGGGCCCGGGCTGGCGTGGCGGGCCTCGGGCGAGGGAATGTATATTTGGAAGGGGTCAGGACCTCGGCTGGAGTCTGGCTTTTTATGGCGAGGAAGCCGACTGGGAAGGGCCTCTGGCGAGGTTTTCCTGTTGTGCCACTTGTCCCCGGCAGCGCGCGCCTGCACGGGGAGGGCGGGAGGCCCTTTCCCCGCGTCTCCGAGGACCGGGCCCTGGGGTCGCGGCCCGCCCGGGAGCCGGCTGGCAGGCGCGGGAGAAGGTCACGTTTCCCTCGGTCACTGGGTTCCCGGGCCGTCTGCGGAGCCCGACGGGAGTGGGGCCCCCCGGAATCCAGCCGCGACGCAGGCCCTGCGCCCTCTCTGGGACTTCCTCGCACCCAAACTGCCCCCGGCTGCGGGATCCGCCGAGAGGCCGCCTCCTCCCGATCCCCCTCCGGGACGCCTCGATGGGGAGAGGCCCGGCGGCGCCCGTCTTGCCCCGCCTTAGCCCACGCTCCTGGCGCCGCGACCCGCCCCGAGCGGTGCGGCCCAGCCTAGGCCGCGACTGGCCTTTGGGTGAGAAGAAACAAAAACCACCTCGGGAACGGCAAGCGGGGCCCCGACCCCCGGCTCCGCGGCCTCCGGACAGCCCCGCGGCCAGCCGCCACCGTGCGCGTGACCCCGGCTGCGGGACACGGCCGGGCTCCCTGCGCGCAGTCGGGGCGCGGGTTTTGGCCTTTCCGCTACCGGCACATTGGAAACAATGCGAGCACACCGCGCCCTGGGCTCGGTCCGCACTGCACTGCCGGGGTCACGAGCAAGGCCCGGGCCCAGCCGCCGGGAGCCGCGACCCGCTTTTCTGCTGAAGGAAATGCGGAAGCCTTAAGAGTTAACGGCGCTCAATGCGTCGGTTTTCCTGCTTTTTCTCTGGAGTAGCCACAGGAGGGGGCTCACTGTGTCCCTCTGCCGCCCCCCTCCCCATCTCTGTATCCAAGTCGTCCCCAGAGCTTCCCAGTGAACCCCTCACCCCCTGCCTCCAAGGTCCCAGCCCCTCCGCGCCCCTCGCCGAGCCGGCTCCACTCTCCTGGGGCCTGTGGGGGGTCCCAGCAGCCAGGGCGGGCGCTGGGCTTCACGACTCCCGGTCCCCCTCGCCCTCGGCAGTGTTGACTCAAGGGAGCAAACGGGCTGCCCAGCCAGCGCCCTTCGTGGGACAGGGCACGCGATCTGCTCCCACAGAGCAGCAGCGGGGCCGCGGGGCCCAGGGCAGGCCAGCGAAGGCCGATGCTCCTTGGGAGAAAAGAGGGAGGCCCCGTTGGGAAGGGCCAGGGGACCTGGAGACGCGCCACTGAGGCTTCCGAGGGTCACCTGCGGCCCCCAGGCAGCCCGACTGGGAGCTGGAAGCAAAGCCGGGCCCTTTCTGGGAGCGTGTGGCCCCGGCAGGGAGGGGGGCGGCTGCACATGCAAGAAAACCACAGGCCCCACTGCATCTCCCGGAACACGCGCTCCATGTGCTACAGATTTAAAACCAGTGAGGGAAGAAATCAGGTAAACAACACCAAAAAATAATACAGAGCAGAGGGTTTCTCTGGAGTCACGGGGCACGGGAGAGCAGCACAAGGGTTGTGCCTTCTGCTCCCTGCGCCGTATTTTGGTTTCCAATAAGGCGGACATGGTACACCTTGCTCAATTTTCCACTCCTAATCAGGTCGAGCACGCTAGTGGAGAAGCGGCTTTCGTTCTCCTGAATGGGTTGTGGAGCTGGGATTTATGTAATTCAGTTCCTTTCCCAACTGGACCTGGACCTGGAATGTACCGGTCCTCTCCCTCGGTGGGGGTAGGGGCCCCAGGCCTGCCCCAGGCCTGGGCAATAAGCTTGGGGTCGCAGCCACATCCGGCCTTCCCCCCCAGAACGCTGAGTGGAGGGGTCGTGGAGGAAGCCAGCAGAGGTGCAAGCTGGAGTGGGGACATCTGGGAGAAACGTCCTGGCCCCAAGGCCCTCTGTGGGGGGCAGACGGAAGAAGGGGGCGGGGGGGGGGTGAGCCACAGAGACAAAGAGAAAGGAGGAGACGCAAGCAAAGGCAAACAGAGGAGAGCAGAATTGGGCCCCCCAAAGGCAGAGCCCCAGATGGGAAGGAAGACCAGCTTGGCGGGCAGGGAGAACGCCATCACTCAAAGCTCTTTGCAGGGGGCTTTTAGCTGTGTTAGAGACCAAAACAGATCCCAGAAAAGTGGGCCTTCTGGAGCCGCGCTTCAGGCTCCACTGTCTGCATACAGTAGCCCCTCTTGTTGGGGGCCCCCCGAGTGTGCCCCTGGCCCCTCAGCCTGCGGCTGCTTCTCTTCCCGCACCCCAGTCTCTGCTCAGCCCACGTGGAATCCTCGGCGGTGCTGCCTGGCCAGCTGTAATACTTGGCCACCATCAATCTTGCCCCTAGCCGACAGCTGTTTATGGACCAGGTGGGAAGGGCTAATGGCTCCCCGGACCAGCCACGAAATACGGCAGAGAGGAGCTCCGTCGGGGCCGGGCGGCAGGGGACTTGGAGCTTGCTCAGTGGAACCCCTCTCCCGCAGCTCTGAGCCGTGGCGTGGGGTGGAAGGAAACTAATAGTCCCACTGGCGGGGTTCCGGTACCGCTGTCAGCCTTGGAGAACACCAGGGGCAGTGCCCCAGGCCTGGATCAGCCGGGGACGCCTCTTGTGCCTCCCAGGCTAGGCGGCTAAAGCAGCAAGTGTCCAGCCTCTCAGCTTTTGGACCAGTAAGAACAAAACCAATGGCCCTTACACCTTGAAAACCGGCCCCCAGTGAGCAGGGCACCAGGAGAGAGACAGAGGCCCTAACCCCACTTCTCACCTCTCAGAGTTAGGGGCAGCCCAACAGAACCCTGAGGCACTCCAGGGTCCAGATCCCCCGGTTCTGAGCTGGCAGGAGGCGGCTCAGTGTGCACAGGCCCCCAGCACAGCTGAGCCTTATCGCTTTGCAAACCTCGATTCCCAGGGACACAACCCGCGTGGGATGACAGATCGTCTAATGCGCGCTTGTTTGCACACAGGCTGGTGGAAAAGCGCAGCTAACAACACAACCTGGAAAACAGCCCTCGCTCCCAGCACACAGGCCATGCGCCGGAATGCAAGATTTGATATGGCAGGCACCATGCTGGCATTTGCGTGTGTACGGCATAAATTGCTAAGAAAATAAACGTGCCCCCTTCGACAGAAAGGACAAAATGCTCGTTCTGCAGAGGCTGCATTCAAAGTTCGCCAATTCCCCCGCCCGGGGGTCCTGCCTGCTATCACGGGCTAATTCAAAATGTAGCGGCTATTAGTTCAAATATCACGGAGTTTCCTATAGACTAATGCACAGAGAAATTAGCCTCATTGCGGGGGAGAGGGGGTTGGGGAAGGGGCAAATCAAACTAGCAAACCACCGAGGTTAAATAAGGCTGGCACCACGGGGATTTTCCGAAGCTGGATGCCGGAATCCAAAAGCAGGAGTATGGAGAGCAGAAAACCATGGCGATGTAACGATCCGCGGAAGGGGCAGGCTCCCCCGTCCTCGCCCGCAAACGCAGCCTTGCGACTGTCCCGCGGGCAGCTCGTGGCAGCCGCAGGACACAGACACGCGGATTTCGCACGCGAGGAGGGTGAAACACAGTCGTGCAGTTTGCTCGGACAAGGAAGAGGGCGCGCTCAGGGGCCACGGAAGCCAGCTCCGCACACCCCCCCACCCCCGGCTCCTTCCCACTCTCTGCGGCCGGGGGAGCCCGCGGCCCACGCCGCACCCCGGCGGGCCCCGGTTCTTTCCCTCGCCCTGTTCGGCTCAGGAACAGGACGCGCGCTGCCGCCCCCTCTCTGACCCAGCTTCGAAGCCCCCGCGACCCAGCCCTCGGGGATGCGCAGCCCCCATGAGGGAGCTGATCACCGCCTGGCCAGGCCCGGCCCGGGGCTGCCTGCGGCCGCTGAGCCCTCGGGGCCAGGGGAGCCGGCGGAGAGGGTCGCGGGCACGTTAACCCGCAGCGCTTGAGCCCGCCGCGCGCCCACAGGCCTGGCGCATGCATCAGGCAGAGCGACTCCCCGCATGGCTACTGCCAAGTGATTTGTGGCCTCTGTAAACCGACCTCACACACCGCGCAGGGTTATGGCAGCCGTGCCGGGGAGGCCATCGCCTGGGCCCCCCTCCCCACAGCGCTGGCCGGGCGGGACAGGTCCCGTGCGGGCGCGGCCGAGCTGCGGGGTGGTCCCGCGGCCGCTCAGCTGCGGGCCCCGGGGCTGCGGGGCGCGCTGTCACCCGTGAGCAATGAGGTGCCTCTGACCTTTCCACCCCGCCCGGGTTCCTCAAACGCACGTGCGTCTTCAAAACAAAGGCGGCGAGCCGGGAGGAAACCGGAGCGCGGTGGGGCCGGGCGGAGCCGCGGGGAGAGAGGTGCGAGCGGGCGCCGCTGGGGCCCCGGGGCGCCTCTCCCGGCTCGCCGGCCTCGGCCCCCGCACCCTCGCGCGCGCCTGCTCCGTGCGGCCTTCCGCTCGCTCGGCGCGCTCTGCCCGGCACCCCGAGCCGGCCCGCGGCGAACGCGTCCAGCCTAGCGCGGATTTTCTCCTGCACGTCGCCGACTCCGGGAGGAGGCCGCCGAGACGCCTGCGGGAACCCGGGGAGGGAGGCGGCCGGGCGGGGGAGGCGGGGGCGCCCCACGCACCCGGGAGGCGGGCAATTACAGCTAATTAGCTGCGGAGCGTTCCAGTCCCGGAGCGGCGTCCGGGAGGCCAGCGTCGGGGCTGTGCGCGCCCCGGAGGGCCCGGGGCCCTGGAGAGCCGCCCCGGCTGGGAAAGCCTGGCCCGAGCCGCGGGGCTCCGCTCGCCACCCCAGCCCTGGCCCCCGGACAAGTCGAGAACGGTCCCGTCTCCGGCCGCCGGGGCCTCCAGGCCTCGGGCACGGGCTCGTGGCCCACCTGCCGCCGCCGACCTTCCGGGGGCGGGGAGGAGAGGACGGCCGGCTCCGCGGGCCGCCGAGACCCTTTGTCCGCGCGCGCCGCTGCGCCCGGCCGGCTCCCTCAAGCGCAGCACAGCGCCGACCCCACGCCGCGTGCCCACGGCGTCTTTACCTGCACGCGGGGCTGCCCCGGACAGCCCTAGGCCTGCGGCCCTGACGGAGCGCACGGCGAGGCCGGGCCCCGCGAGGTGCCCGCGCCGCCGCCGCCGCCTTCCCGGCTGCTGGGCTCCGACTCTGGGGGAGGGGGCCGAGCGAATCAGAGGCCACGGAACGCAGGTTTTGACTGAAATTAGAGCGTGTTTATTTGCAGCAATCCTTTAACAATGATCAGATTTTGACAAGCGACAGCAATTACTGCCTAAGTGTTGCCTCCAGATAGGAGCGGCAGATAGGAAAGTGTATTATCTGGAAAACAAACGGAAAGGCCCGGGACGGCGCTAATCAAATCGCCATCTCCCCAAGTCTGATTGACAGGGCAGATCACCCTCAGATAATGAATTTATTACATTTCCTGGGTTATTTACAAAAGGCTGGGGGGGGGGCCAATCCGGATTGCCCCCTAGGTTTAACTGTAAATTAACAAGAAAAATTGGTTCGAGAAAAAGAAACCACCCTAGACTGAAACGCTGCGCTCTCCTTCCTTGTTACCGCTTTCCATCTTAAAAAAAAAAAAATTGTTCTATGAACATAGCTTCTAAAATAGTTTCCCAGAGATTAAATATCCCTTTGCAACCCACAGTATGTCTTTTTTTTTCCTTTAAAAAAAATCAATCCTTCCATGCAGTACATGAAGGATTATAAAAGTGGATGGTTTATATACATACATTTTAAAACTCGGTTTTGCCTCTTACAACAGACTGAAATTAATAGGAATAAGAGAAATCTACTGGGCATTTGGCTCCCAAGGCTGCAGAATATGCTTGGCAATTGTACATGGGACACACGGGCCAAACATCCTTGTGTGTGTGCGTGTGTGCGTGTGTTGGAGGCACACCTGCATCTCGCCACACACAGGTATCACTGTGGCAAAGGCTGCTGCTGATCCACCGGCTGGAACTTCCCGCATCATGTTCTGTCATTACTGTATTTGTTTATATGCCAGCTCAGATCTGTTTAGGAAATTATCGTTTCACTAGCCACAAAAAAAAATTTAAAAAAAGGCAAGCTGACTATACAATACATTGCAGAAGGTGCTGCAGAAAGAAAAAAAAAAAAAAAAACTAAACAAAAAGACTTTTCGTGAAATTTGACATGGACTAGTCAGAGGATTTCTGCATTTTTTTTCCCTTCTCCAGAGATTTAGGTGGAGAATAGGTAACTTCTAGTGTATTCTCTCCTTAATATTTTTGTAATTAAAGCTATATTAAAGTATCCAGACATATAGGTCTCATTCGAACTGAATGGCAATTTATTAATAAACAAACAAGGATGAATATGTTCAACAAAAAAAGAAAAGATGATAGAATAAGATTAATACAGTTTCCCTTTTTTATATAATGAGAATAAAGGCACAATTTCAGGTTTCAGGCACTTTCACGTCAGGTTTTGGAAACACTTTGTGGCGTTTGGTCCACGACATCCAACTACAAATTAAAAATAAATTACTATGTTGCAATTTACATTTTAAAACAAGTCCTTGAATAAAAAGCAAGCGATTCTGCTCTACGGGGACTCTCGCCCTCCTCTCGACAGAGGGTAAAAAATGGCTATCTTACAGGTGAGAAGGGCAGGCGGCCCGAGAGGGAGCGAGAGGGAGAGGAGGAGAGCGAGGAGGGACTTACGTGCGACGTGCAGGGACACTGTCCGTGGCCTCGCTACAGCACGGCGCACGCTCTGGCTTACTTAGACAAGGCACAGTGGAGGAGGTGGCTCTCAATTACTCGCTTAAGAAAACAGTTTTTTTTTTTTTTTTCCCTCGGAGCTGGTGAGTGGAACTTCTGGAAGGACTGAAGCCGGTACGGTGAAGATTTCTCAAGTTTTAGGAATTGCATTATTTTTATTTATTTATTTATTTTTTTAGTTTCGATTTTGCATTGACGGGTTCTTTGGGGCCGTGCCTGCTTCGGGGTTCGCCCCCGAGGTGCGGGAGGGCCGGGCGGGCGTCAGAACTTGCTGCAGTCATAGACGAACGCCCCGGACGTGCGGTACAGCGACTGGCCGGAGGGGAAGGCCATCTGACAGCTACTGTTCCCGTTCACGGGCGAGTTGTTCAGGCCGAGCCGCTGCGACTCGAACATCTCCCGCACCGAGTGAAAGTTCTGCTGCTGGCCCGGGTAGCCCGCGGCCGCCGCCGCCGCCGCGGCGCTCGCCAGGTGGCCCAGGTCTCCGCCCGCCTGGTTCAGGTACCACGAGGGCAGGCGGCCCTGGTGGGCCGCGGCGTGGTGGCCGGCCTCTTGGCCGCCCCCGCCGTGGCTCAGGGACGCCGAGCTGCTGCTGGTGACCGGAGGCAGAGAGTAGTCGGGCAGGGGGTCCTCCACGGCCGAGCCGCCCGCGCCCCCGGGCGCGCCCTGCAGGTGCGCGCCGCGCTCGCCGGCCGCGTACAGGCTCATGGCCTGCAGGTTGCAGTGGTAGGTCCCCGCGCCGCCCGCGCCGCCGCCGCCGCCCCCCGCGCCGCCGCCGCCGCCGCCGCCCGCGCCGCCGCCGCCCGCGCCCGCGCCGCCCGCGCCGGAGCTCTGGCTGCAGGGGGAGCTGTAGAGGGAGCTCTGGCCCGGCGAGTAGGCGCCGAGCGCCAGCGGGGGTGCGATGCCCGCGCGCGACGACGCGGCCGCCGCCGAGGCCAGCAGGCCAGGGCCCAGCTCGCCGGCCGCGCCCTGCGGCGACCCCCGCAGCGACGTCATGATGTTGTCCACGCTGAAGCCCTGGCTGTGGTGCGGCGGCGGCGCCGGGGGCGCGGGGGGCGCGGGCGGCGCGGGCGGCGGCGCGGGCTCGGCCCCGTCGAGGTTCAGCGGCCGCGCCGCCGCCAGGCTGCCCGGCGGGCTGCTCCCGCTCGACAGGGAGCTACTGCTGCTGTCGGGGCTCTCGATTTTGGGCACCGCGGCGGCGGCGGCGGCCGGGGACAGGGGCTGGGGCGGCGAGGGGCACGTACCGTTCTCCGTCTTGATGTCCTGGATGCGCACGGGCGGCGGCTGCGGGCCGGGCGCGGCGCCCTCCGTCTGCTCCGGCGGCGCGGGCGCGGGCGCGGGCTGGCGGCCCGGCGGCGGCGGCGGCTCCTTGAGGTGCAGCCGGTCCTTCTCCTCCTTGTCTTTCACCGCGTCCTTCTTCTTGAAGCGCCGCCGCCGCCGCAGGAAGCTGCCGTTCTCGAACATGTTGTAGGAGTCCGGGTCCAGCGTCCAGTAGCTGCCCTTGCCCGGCTTCTTGTCGTCGCGCGGCACCTTGACGAAGCACTCGTTGAGCGAGAGGTTGTGGCGGATGCTGTTCTGCCAGCCCTGCTTGTTGTCCCGGTAGAAGGGGAAGCGGTCCATGATGAACTGGTAGATGCCGTTCAGGGTGATCTTCTTGTCCGGCGCGTTCTGGATGGCCATGGTGATGAGCGCGATGTAGCTGTAGGGCGGCTTCACCATGTCCTTGGGCTGCGGCTGCGGCGTGTAGGGCCCGTAGGCGCGCGCCATGCCGCCCGGGTACTGCTCGGCGTGCGCCGGGTGCGAGTACACGCTCATGGGGGCCGGCATGGCGGTGTAGCCGCCCCCGGCCGCCGCGGCCGCCGCGCGGTAGTAGCTCTGCTCGCCGCCGAGGTAGGGCACCACTCCCAGGGAGTTGGGGCTGGACACGGAGTAGCGCGCCTGCATGGCCCCCGCTGGCCGCTGCTGCTGCTGCTGCTGCCGCCGCCGCCGCCGCCGCCGCGCGCCGCCCCCCACCCCCGCTCGGGCCGGGCCGCGCCGCGCCGGCCGCCGAGTGCGAGTCCGGGCCCCGCCGCCGCCGCCGCCGCCGCGCTGCGTCCGGCGCGGCCGCCCGCCCGAGGCCCCGCGGCCTCTCCCCGCGCTCGCTGGGGGCTCCTCGGGCGCCGCCGGACACCTCGGCACCCACGCCGGTCGCCGGGGAGGGCTCGCTGCAAGTGGAGACGGCCGGACGAGGACGCGGTCAGCCGCCTCGGAGGAACTCGCGGAGCCACTTCCAGGCGCGAGCCGGCGGGGGGAGAGGAGAGCCGAGGATCAGCGGCGAGAAGGCGCCCTCCTCGCCAGCCTGCCTGCGCCTTCCCGGAGAGACTCTGTCCCGAGCTGCCGGCCAAGGCGGCCAAATAACAGGGGCGGCGGGCGGGGGGGGGGCCGCGCGCCGGCCGCCTGCCCGGGCCCCGCGTCACCTCTTTGCAGTCTCTCGCGCGCCGGCCGCTTAAGGAAGCATTGGGAAAAACTTCTGAACTTTTGAGCATCCGTCACCCAGCCCAGGACTTTTTTACGCAGTTACATTTTTTTTTTTCCGGGCAGCGGAGCCCCGCCCCGCTACGGCGGCCGCAGCCAATGGCAGGGCGAGAACCGCCTCTGAATGAGCTGGAGGCCGAGCCCCACCGGCCCGCGCCCCGCGGCCGGAGGACCGCGGGGCTGACCACACGCGCGCCGGCCGCCCGGGCCCCGCGCCCGCGCCCCTGCCCGCGCGCCCCTGCCCGCGCCGCAGCCGGTGCGCTCCCCGCGCCCGCCAGCCCGCCCGCGCGCCCGCCCGCCCGCCGCCGGCGCCCCGCGCCGCCCGCTCAGCCCCGGCCTTCCTCCGGACGCCCATTGTTGGCGCAAACTTCCTGGGTCCTCCTGGACCCCCCGCAGACCCTTCCTCGCTTCGTCGCTGCGGGCTGAGACCCCGCGCCCGCCTCGGGCTGGCTCTCTGGCGTCTCCGCCCGGCGCCGGGGTACCCCGGGCCTCCTGCGCGCGTCCCGTCCTCGCCTTCCTGCCCCCGCCCCCACTCAGCCTCCAGTCTCTCGGTTCACGGATGTCTCCGCTTTTGCCCTACCTGGAGCCAGGCACAAAGGGCCTGATTCGTAGCGCTCGGCCCCCCAGCCCTGCTGTTCCCGGGGGTGGGGTGGGGGTGGGGAGCCATGTCGCCTCGCCTCGCCCCTGCCTGGACACTTCTCCAGCCGAAATAAGGGTAGGGGGTCCAGTGCCCTTCTGCGAGCTCCGGGAGGTGCTTCGCCCCGGTCGGCTGGGCCCGCCCCGCTCTGGGGCTCGCGGTGGCTCTTGGCCTCCCGTGGGTGCGGGCAGCGCAGGCTGCTGGAGCCCCGCACCCTCTCTGCACGCTCGCGGGCTCCTAGGTGAGGGGTTCTACCCGCTCGCCGCGCACCGCCCCCTCTTGTCCGCCGGCCACGTTTCGGCTCAGAGGAGGGGTCAGGCTGCGGCGGGCCGTGTGACATTAGCAGGTCTGATGACAAAAAGCAAGCCAGTACGTCCAAGAGCTGAGCGCTTCTCCAAGGCCACTCTCTGTCCCCTCGCGCGGGGCTGCGGGCTTCCAGAGATAACGGGTACGTGTGGGGGCCGTGGTCACGATCACACCTGCGGGGTGACCCAGAGATTGTGGGAGAAGCCACACGGAAGGCCCCCCACTCTTTTGGCGTACTTGCAGTCTCTGGGTGTCTGGACCGAGCTGGCAAGAAAGAAAGCAAGAGAGAAACAGCAGGAGGAGGGCTGGGCCTCCCTCTGCCCCCAGCGACTCCGACCCAGCGCGAGGCCCTTTGCTCGCAGCGGCGGGAAGGGGCCGCTGCGTGCGCGCCAAGCGTTCAACACTGATGCCCCCGGCTTCGCCATCCCTAACCCAAGTGCAGGCCGTCCTGTCATGGGCTCCTTTTGGCTCCCCCACTTTGGCGAGAGAATTCTAATTGCGACTTCACGTGTCAGGCGTGAAGACGCGGACGAGTGTGGCAGGCAGAGAACGATTTGAAAAATAATTGTATGCCCAAATGGACATTTCGTGGGCGTGGGGGGAGAGGAGGACCTGGCTCTGGGGAGTGCGGGGGGAATTGCCAAGAGGATCCGAATGGCGAGGCTGTCGCCTGCTAGGCTCCCGGGCTCTGGGGTCACTCGGTACTGGCCGGCCAGCTGTGCGCAAGGCCAAATCCCCGTGGTGGGTTGAGAGAAACACCAGGTCGGTCAGCAGGGACGATCAGTACCTGTTCCTGGGGACTTTTAGGTGAGGTGAAAAAAATGAATCCGTTTTCAACCCCGGAGCCCAGCACCCAGAAGGATTCAGCGGCCCTCTTGACCGAGGCTTGGAGCAGAGACGTTTGGTGAATTCGCTCTCGAAGCTGCGTCTGCACGGCCAGCCGTGTGCGCAGAGGGACGCAGCGACGGGGGTCGCGTGGGTTCCCCGGCCTCGCGCTCCGCCGGCTCCCGCAGCCCACCGTCCCTGCGTCGGCCCAGGGTTAGGGCTTTGCGGGGTTCTCGGCTCTGCGCTGCTGGTATAAAAACTGCCTCTGTGAAATTAGTATCTGGCTTTGCGGAAAAATAAATGGCGGGGCGCAGCGTTATACAAGAGCAGCTTTCCACTGCTCCAGCGACTGGATGTGGGCCAGGAAAAGATATTTGCTTTTGTGCTTTATAAGTCTACTCGGAAGCCAGCCTCCCGTAAACGGGTTGATTGTATTTCAAGCACTCTGCCCATTTTCTCGGTGGTGGTGCAGGTATTTGAACGTGGAGACGCAGACACGGTGTCTTGGGGAGAACAGGTTAAAGCTTTAATTTTCACCGTAAAGATTTCGATGCTCCTTTTCTGCTGCTGGCGTGTCCCGCACAGCGCTCCACTCCGTTGGCAGACGAGCCCCTGCGCGACCCCCGCGCTTCGTTTCCGACTTCCCGTCCACTTGCAGCCCCAAGGCCCCGCAGGCGACCGCGGTAAATGGACGTTTGGTGGAACGTTTGGTCGGCGCGCGCTCCGCCCCCCCCATCCCCTCCCGGGCCGCCGGGCGGGGTGACGAAGTCCGGGCCCACCGAGGGGCTCTGGGCTCTGAGGCGGGGGGTGTGACGTCACCGCGGGGGTCACAACAAGGCCTCCCCGGGCCCCTCCTGCGGAAGCTCGCCAGGAAGCGGGGACGTGGCGGGCGCTCTGGGAAATGCGCGGGCAGGGGGTCGCGGTGACGCCGCAGGAATGTGTGTGTGGCGTGGGGGGGGGGGCAGAGGGTGCCCTAGCAAGAGTCATCACGAGCCGGGAGCTCCCCTCGCCTCCCCAGATCAAGTACAGGCAGTGCGGGTGGAGGGGCGGACCCCCGAGCCCAGAAAGTCGCTTGCGAGGGGCGTGAGCCCAACCCGCGCCGCGCAGACTTCCCGCGCCGCCAGAGACCCACGGGGAACCTTTCAGGGTCGCCCGCAGCGACCCCCTCTCCGCCCGAATTCCGGCTTCTCCGCCCGCTGAGGCTTGTGGTTCAGCCCGGAAAGCGACCCGTCGGGGGTGCGGGGAGCGGGCTGCGGGCTGCGGGCTTGGGAGGTGGGTGCGTGCGGCGCGCAGGGCGGTCAGGCCCGGCGGCCCAGCGCCTGCCCCTCTGCGGCGGGGACGCCAGGGAAAGATGAAGGCAGCCACCCCGACAGCGCGGCTCCAGCAGCTGCAGCGAGGTCCGTCTGGGGGAAGCCTTTGAACCATTTGGAGAATTGTCTCGGGCTCCATTTGGCCTCGGCCTTGGAGGCCGGAGGCCCAGGGCCGGGGGGCATCTCCGAGCGCCACGCCCCGTTATTCGTTTCCGAGCCGGCCGGCCGGAGCGTCTCGTTCGTCCTCGGTGTGGCTTCCTCGCGGATGGACGGAGCGGGCGGGGGCCTAGCGTCCGGGTGGCCCCTACCCCGGGCGGATCGGCTTCCTCTGCTGTCGGCTTTGTTCCCGCAGCGCCTCCGATTCAGCCCCCTCCTTAGCGGAAAAATAATTCCTACCTAGCACAAACGAAAACAACGTTTGTTTTTCGACTGTGTCACCGGCACAGCGCCCCGCACCGCCTGTGCGCGCGATGGAATGAACCCCAACAGTGTCCTCTTAGGGGACACCCCCCCGCGCACACCGGGAGGGGTAACTTCACGTCACCCTCCGAGGGCCCGCAAGGATGCGGGAGCCTCTGCCTGCCGGATCGCTCGCCCCGCGGCCAGCCCACCTGTTGCCTCCGTGCGGGAAAGCGGGCTTGCGACATTCAGAGCTGAGCCGAGCGGCTGGAAGTCGCCGCGGGGCGCGAGGCTTCACCCTTAGGGCCTGGCCACGGCAGGCTCCTTGTCCAGGAGGTAGACGGAGATCCCAACCGTCACCCTTCCCTAATAACGGGAGAAAGATAAAATGTGGACACGGGTGGGCGATTGGAGAGGGACGCGTGGTGCGTTCTCCCCCATTCCGGTCCCCCAGCAGCCCCGCGGGTCAGCTGCCGCACTTTAGGGCCTCAAAGGGCGCAGGGCCCCATCGCCCCGCACGCTCGCTCACAAGGGACGCGCGCCACGCAGGGCCGGCGAGTCCCCAGGCTCCCCCGAGACGAGCAGAGCCGGAGACTTTCGGAGTGCGGGCGGGCGCCGGCCGTCGGAGGGGAGCGGGGTCGAGGCTGGCGCCTTCCCCGGGCCAGAGCGGAAAGCGCGCGCTGTCCCCGCAGGAACGCGCCTTGGTCGTGGGTGTCGGGAGGAAAGGCTCCGAGCCGCAGCACCCACCCACAGACACGGCCGGGGCCGCAGGCGCGGCGAGGTCCGCGGCACCTGGCAGGCGGCTGGCTCCTCCCCGGTCGCCGGCCCCGCACCGCGCGGCCCCGCGCTCCGAGGCTGCGGCGACCCCTGCCTCCCGAGGGCCACCTCCCGAGGGTGCCGTCGGCCCCTCCACGTTCCTGGGGGGCCTCAGCTCTGTGACCGTCCAGCCACTGCCCCTCACCTGGCCCCGCGTGGCCGCGCGAGGACGCACGGCCGGGCCTGGTGTGTATTAAAACGACGCGGTCTGCCGCGCACCCTGGACCTTGCGGGGCAGCAACTGCGGGACCTTGGGCTGGAGCCGAGCGGTGGCCCCGTTTTGACAAGGCCAGCACCTGGTTCGGGGTAGCTAGCCGGCGTTCCTGGAGGGCCCGAGGGTCGGCGCCCAGTCTCCGCCTGGCCCCGGTGGCCCTGTGGCCCGGCGCCCCTCCCGTCCCTCAAAGGCTTCCCCGCGGGCGCAGGCGGAGAAAGGGACAGTGTGGGAGCCCGCAGACCTCTCGGCCCACCGGGGCTGGGGCACGCAGACCTCGCAGCCAGTGTTTGCAGCCTCGAGGGCGCGGGACCCTGCGCCCGCTCTGCGCGCGGGTGCTGGGCACTGCGTGTGCTGCGAGCGCCCCCTGCCGTCCCGGCTGCGCCTGTGCGACCGCGACCCGCTCGGGCTGGTTCTTTGGGCAGCGCCGGTTTTGGGGAGGACCCTCCGTGGGGTCGCCAGAGCGAGAGCCCGAAGGGCCTGGCTTCTTGTCCTGGCACGCTCCGACTCTCCTCTCCCCAGGGTCTCTTGGAGGGACCGCTTCGGGCTGCAGGCGCGGGCGAGGGACGTCCTGAGGCCGGACGTGTCCTGGGACCCGGGCTCTGGGCCACCGGCTGCGCGTTCCTTGCAGGCGGTCCCTTTAATTGTTGTGCACACTACCGAGCGAGAGCGAGGCTGCTTGGTCGTCGAGTGAATTACGCCCTGGGAGATGCCAAGGAATGCATTCACTGGCAAGCAGGACTGCCAATAAAAGTTGCAAATGAAGACTGCTGGTTTCCAGGAAAATGTACTTCTGTTTTTTTCACCACTCCTTCGTCTTAATTAAAAAAAAAAAAAAAAAAAAAAGCCACCAAAGAACCGGCTCAGAGAACTGGCCCAGTGGCACGCCCGGATGGGAACCGAGAGGGCGCGCGCACACTGACGCTGCGCCCGCGTTCACGTGCGGGAAGCTGCCTGCGGATCGGCGCTGTGCACTTGGAAGTGGGAGAGGAGACTGCAGTCCACGGAGAGGCGCGTTCCACGGGGCAGGGGGTAGGCGAACAGGTGCTCTCCTTTGCTCAGCCATGCGTAGGCGCTGTGCTAAGTCCAGGCGACAGAACAACTTTTCCCCGAAGTCTCCTGCACAGAGACCTGACTTGGAGTAGAACACGCTTTCCCGCCGCCAGAGCCCCGGCTTCTGCCTCTCAGAGCTTGCGTTTAGCGCAGAGCGAGTGGGTAGCAGGCTGCTCGCCCAGCAGAGAGGCGGGTCACCACGTGATGATGCTGGGCCAGGGGCAGGGAGCCCCCGCGGTTCCGCACAGGCTACGCGAGGCATGCGGCGTTGAATCCTCGCAGGACGCTGCCGCCAGGGCTGCTGTCTGCGTTTCGCTCTGCAATGTCTCATTAGATCTGCCGCGTCGTTTACGATGAGATGCGTCATGCACGCGCCATCAAGAGGGAAAAGGAGTTGGATTAGTCAACGTTGTGGGTGGAAAATCCCACCTCTCTTTCAGATGAAGTGCGTTTGTCAGACCCGCGATGCCTTTGCTGCTCTAGTTAACCAACAGGTCGGTGAAGGCCTCCTCCGTGTCTGGCTTGTGTGCAGGTGTATCTACATCCGTGCTGGCGTCCTGTGACTACAGCACACGGGCACTGACCTGCACAGGCACATGTGGCCCGGGGGTCATGTCTGAGTACCGGCACCTTGCCTGGCAACCTTCCCCGCCCTACAGGAACACGCGCAGGCCCACAGTGGGGGCCAGGGCGGAGGGCCCCAGGGAGGCCCTAAGCTCAGCCAGGCCACCGCAGGGCTCTGTCCTCCCAGCAGGTCCTGGCCCTGGAGGGGGAGCATCCCCTGGGTGGCGTGGTGGGCGCGGTGGGGCGCCCCAGCTCCGGGCCAGCCACGGAGAGGTGCGGGGGTCACCCTGCTCTCTGCAAGAGCAGCCGGTGCGGGCGTCTGCGGTGCCTCTGTGTCCTCTGCTGGCATCCTGAGGCCGGGCTGTGTTTAGTCTGCCTCGCTGACCTCCTTCCTGAACAGATGGCAAGAGGAAACCATTGTCCCAGCCATACCCTGGCCCCATCCATCATTCTCTCACCTACTGTCCCCAGCGCTGCGCAGGGCTCAGTGGCTGTTCAGTGGGGGCCGGGTCACCGGGGAGTCCCCACCCCCTGCTCCGGGCTCTCTAGCACAAAGGTTGACAATAAAGCAGGCCCCAGATTAGATAAAGCTGAATTACCCTTTCATAAGGTGCCAGGCTCGGGTGCAAGTGTGCGCTTCTTGTTCCTTGTTTTCACAGCCACCGGCCACCGCTCTGTGACTTGCCCCGGACAGGACCCCCTCACTGCTGGTAAGAAGGAGCCAGGTCGCGCCGGGGCCCAGCCGGCCACGCAGAGCTGCAGTGCCCCTGTGCGTGCTGACGCGCCACAGCGCCTGGTGCACGGTGAGAAATGCCATCCTGTTTTTGCTATCAAAGGTGATCTGTTCGGCGTGTTTGTTTGGGTGAGGAACGCGTCCAAAGGCAGGCAGACGTGTCGCTGGGGAAATGTGTTGGCAGGCCTTTTACATAATAGGAGAACAGCCGGGGCCACAGGCTCGCTCTGCTGCGTGAGCTCGGGCACATTGTCTGCTTTGGAAGCGGCTTGTTTTCTGGTAAACATCACAGGCGGCAGTGCCGACTGGTGTTTTGGGGGGAAGGGAGGGATGAGCTCAGATTCACTGGCGCTCCCAGGCTGGGGCTGTCCCCAGTGTCGCTGGCTCTCCTAGAAGGCATGGCCGTCACATTTCCGTTTTCAAGTGAGGCTTGAACAGACAGGGGCTCCTTGTCCTCCACCGGCTGACCCATCCTGAGTCTCCCGCGAGGGGGATGAAGGCGGCTGGCTCTTCTCGCCTCTGGCCGGCGTGTGTGCGTCAGCTTCCTGGTGCTCTCCGTGCCTGTGCTGGCTGCGGGGACGCAGGCTATCGGCGGCCGCTGACATGGGCTGTAAATCTCCGGGCAGAGCAGCGCCTCTTGAATCCCACCGCGCCCACGTTTTCCCAGGGAGCTTCGCCGGCTCAGAATGCAGACCGGAGTCAGAGTGTGGGACGCAGGTCAAGGGCTGGATTCAGAGCTCTTGGTGGTGTCGCTTTACAAGCACACGGCGCTCACCTGCCCGATCTGCTTGCCCAGCAGTAGCACAGACACTGGCCAAGTGTCAACGTTGGGTGGAAACCTAAAAACGATGGCTGTGGGACTTGTTCCTTCTCTCCGGAAAAGCTCAGTGGGTTTTGGACTGTCCACTCTAATGCACATCTCCGTGAGTTCGATTCACCCTCTCCCACTCTGCTCTGCCTCTGGCCAGTTAGGATTATTTTTAAAATTTTTGAAGTTAAAAAATGGGTGTCGGGGGAAGAGAGGAGAGACCGGAGGTAGAGTCAGACCAGAGATCACATCGAGGTCCCAAATTTTGATGTGCGATTTTTTTTTAAGCGTAGACCACCTTCTTTTAGAACATCTGACTGTGATGATAAGTGCTCTCCTTTAAAAAGTTGGTTAACTTAATTATTTGGGATGTGGAGAGACACCATCCACCTACCAGCTCACGCTGCAAAAGCCACAACAGCGCCCCCCTGGGGAGGCTCCACCCAGGCCTCCCACCTCCGTGCAGGAACCCAGTTACCTGCGGCCTTCAGGGTCCTGCGGTGTGGGTAGGCACCTGGAGGCAGGGGTGGAGCTGGGAACAGGGCTTTGCATTTTTTCTTTTCTCCCTTGCCCTCTCTCTTTCTCCCTCTTCCCCCTCTCTTTGTCTCCCCTAGACAAGTACGGGACTATGGTTCAAGCATGTCTACTGTTTGTGCCATTTTTATTTTTAAAGCTATCTGAACTCTCTAACGCTGCGATTTTTTTTTTTTTTTTTTTGGACAGGCAGAGTTAGACACACACAGAGAGAGAGACAGAGAGACAGAGAGAGAGACAGAGAGAAAGGTCTTCCTTCCATTGGTTCACCCCCTAAATGGGCGCTACGGCTGGCGCGCTGTGGCGATCTGAAGCCAGGAGCCAGGTGCTTCCTCCTGGTCTCCCATGGGGTGCAGGGCCCAAGGACCTGGGCCATCCTCCACTGCCTTCCCGGGCCACAGCAGAGAGCTGGCCTGGAAGAGGGGCAACCGGGACAGAATCCGGCGCCCCAACCGGAGCTAGAACCCGCAGGCGGAAGATTAGCCAAATGAGCTGAGGCGCCAGCCAATGAATTGTTTTTCTATTGCTTTGTCCTTCATGACGGGCACTGTCCTGGGGAGAGGAGGGGGCACAGGCCTTGACCACAGCTTGCCGGGCTGGGGCAGCGTGGGCCCCCACAGAGTGCCTGGCCTCGGCCTGGGCCACAGTGCCTGCTCCTAGGGCTGCAGCCACATCCTCACCAGGAGCCAGGACCAGGCTGCACACAGAACCCCAGACCCTGCAAGCAACATGGGTACCAAGGGGCAGGAAGTTCTGGGGCCTTCACCTTGGCAGATAAAGCACGTGTGCAAGGCTGTCCTGGGACGAGGAAACCCTCCCCTCTTAGGGCAGAGGCAGTGGGGAGGTGTGGGGCCACTTGTGGGGGGCTCAGGGCTCAGCTCCCCAGCACATCCTCGTGCTACACGGGCGGGCGTGGGCGGTCCCCGGGAATGGTGCCCATCTGCAGGCACAGCCACGTGTCTGCACACACACACCCTGTCCCTGGGAAAGGCCAGGCTCCCAGATGATACACGGGGTGACCGCAGGCAGGGTGCTTGTAGGGGTGGGGAGTGGGAGTAACTGCTCCCAGCTGTGTCATCCCCAAGCAAAACGCCACAGAGAAATGAAAGCTGCTCCCATCGATGGCTGGGAGCGCGGCCACAGCTGGAGGACCCGTGCTGCCAGTCAGGCTCAGGGAGCTTGGCTGTGCTCGGTTCACCTGTTTCCAAAGGAGAGAATACAGCGTCTCTAACTGAACTCGAAGTTAGAGGGGCTGGCATTGAGGCTCAGTGGGTTAAACTGCTACCCCGTGGGTGCCCGTTTGAGTCCTGGCTGCTCCATTTCTGATCCAGCTCCCTGCTAATACACCTGGGAAGGCAGCAGATTGTAGCTAATGGCTTGGGTCCCTGCCATCCATGCGGGAGACCAAGGTGGAGTTCCAGGCTCCTGGCTTCTGTAGCCATCTGGGGAGTGAACCAGTGGATGGAATCTCTCTCTCTCTCTCCCCTCCCTCTTGCTGTATAACTCTGCCTTTCAAATGAACAGATCTTTTTATAAGACAATGAAATACCTAGGGCTGACCACATGCCCACTCTAAAGTATCATTGTATCAAAGCATCAACGCACAAGATTGGGAGAGAGAACCTGATTTGGACACAGACTGGCAGAAACTGTAGACTGCGGCTGATGGCTGGAGTGAGGGCCGAGCACCGTGCAAGCGTGGCTTTGCCGTGTGAGTGTGCAGGCGGACAGATTACAGAGCGGAATCTGGGAAACCCCCATTTGCAGTGTGAGACACAGGGTTGTTTTGGGCAGGGGAGAGCTGGGTCTGGGGGTAGGGAGGAGAGGTGTGGAGCTGGGTCCAGGGGTAGGGAGGAAAGGTGTGGAGCTGGGTCCGGGGGTAGGGGGAGAGGTGTGGAGCAGGGTCCGGGGGTAGGGGGAGAGGTGTGGAGCTGGGTCTGGGGGTAGGGGGAGAGGTGTGGAGCTGGGTCCGGGGGTGGGGGGGAGAGGTGTGGAGCTGGGTCCGGGGGTGGGGGGAGAGGTGTGGAGCTGGGTCCGGGGGTGGGGGGAGAGGTGTGGAGCTGGGTCCGGGGGTGGGGGGAGAGGTGTGGAGCTGGGTCCGGGGGTGGGGGGAGAGGTGTGGAGCTGGGTCCGGGGGGTAGGGGGAGAGGTGTGGAGCTGGGTCCGGGGGGTGGGGAGGAGAGGTGTGGAGCTGGGTCGGGGGTAGGGGGAGAGGTGTGGAGCTGGGTTCGGGGGTAGGGGGAGAGGTGTGGAGCTGGGTCCGGGGGTAGGGGGAGAGGTGTGGAGCTGGGTCTGGGGGTAGGGGGAGAGGTGTGGAGCTGGGTCCGGGGGGTAGGGGAGAGAGGTGTGGAGCTGGGTCCGGGGGTAGGGGGAGAGGTGTGGAGCTGGGTCCGGGGGTAGGGGGAGAGGTGTGGAGCTGGGTCTGGGGTAGGGGGAGAGGTGTGGAGCTGGGTCGGGGGTAGGGGGAGAGGTGTGGAGCTGGGTCTGGGGGTGGGGGGAGAGGTGTGGAGCTGGGTTGGTGGGGGGGGGTAGGGGGAGAGGTGTGGAGCTGGGTGGGGGGGGGTAGGGGGGAGAGGTGTGGACAGCCCCAGGTAATCAGGAGAGGAAGACATCAGCAAGGGGTAAAGAGGAAGGCTCAGCCAGCCTCAGCACCAGGCTTGGGTTTCAGCTAAGCCCTTTATCTCCCCTCTGCTCTGATGTTATCACCCGGAGAGAATGGTCAATCCTTTCAATACCACACGCTGATTCACAAAATGAAGGTGCTGAGTGGGGGCCGTAGCTTGAGGCCAGTATTGATTGCTGTCACCGTGGATAAATCTTATCTCCCAGGCCTGTCACCAGGGCAGTGCAGAAGGGAAGGGGCGAGGCTGGGGCTGGGGCAGGAGAGTGGGCGCGGTGGTGAGGGCTGGCTGCTGGGGCCTATTGTGTGTACAGTGTGTGTGGCGGGTGTGCACATGCGGGAGGTGTGTGTGCCTGCGTGTGTGGTGGTGTGTACACAGCATGGGCACGTGTGCATGTGTGTGCCGTGTGCACCTGCGCGTGTGGGAGGCGTGTGCGCACGCTCCCCTGTGAGCCTCCCACGCAGCCCGGAAGGGTTTTCCCGGGCCTTGTCTGTGGCCTGGAGCAGCGCAGGGTCTGGGAACGGGAACCGAGCGCAGCACCGGGATCCAGCTACGCCCCAGGGCGGCGAGGACGGCTGCTGTGGACGCTCCAGCAGCCCCGCCAGCGGTCAGGTCCCACGTCCCACGCCGCCTGCCGTGTCTGCGGCTGTGTGCCAAGGCTGCATTACGGACTTTTCTGCACTGGGTCCTCTTGCGAGTCTCCGTACACTGCGACTGGGCCTGAGTTTTGAAGACTGGACTCCGGACACGAGTCCTAACTGAGTGGTTTCCACTCTTGCCACTTCTCGTGGGCTTTTTATTCCCGGGGCTGCGGTGGAGCTCTGGCGTCACCTAGTGGCCGAGCCGCAGACGCGCACTTCACGGTCCCGCCGCGGCGCGGGCGGCTTCGCACCTGCAGGTGAGCTGTTTGCCAGGGGCAGTCCTTGTGTTGGCCGGCGCGCCACTGGAGCGCAGGGCGTGCACCGCATGGGCTTTCATGACCAGCCTCGCCGAGGAGAGGAGCAGCTGAATGACATGGGGTCAGACTGGAGTTTGCTTTGCCGGGTCTCTTTCCCATGGGTGGGCTGCTTTGTCCCGCGTGAACTTGGATTCTTTTGCTTTGCACTTTGTCCTCCAGTTCCAAATCCAGGACACACCCAGGAGAGGCCCTGGGGCCAGGACAGGGTCAGAACACGTGCTCAGGGGCTACACGCTTCTGCAGACACACGTGGGGCTGTGTGCATCCCACACCTGGGCTCATCACCTCCACCAATTCTGAGCCCTCGGCAGCCCCTCCTCAGGGAAGACCCCTGACCCCAGAGGTCCCTTTTGTAGGTGCACTGTGGGCAGCTTCAGGTGTGTGCTGGGATGAGGGAGAAGATGAGGGTGGCGGGAGGCTGGGGGAGGGAGCACAGCCTTTGCTCACCAAGTGCAGGCTCTGGAGGAGCGAGGGGGTGAGGGAGGGCCCCAGGGAGTGGTCTTGGGCAGAGCAGCGGGGTGCCAGGCTACCTCATAAAGTGGAGTTGAGGGGCTGGCGTGTGGGTGCTGTGCACACGGCACAGCAAGTTACGGAGCTGCCTCAACAGCGAGCTGAGACGCCGGCACCCCATATGAGCACCAGAACGAGTCCTGGCTGCTCCACTTCTGATCCAGCTCCCTGTTAATGCACTGGGGAAAGCAGCAGAGGATGGCCCAAGTGCCTGGGCCCCTGCACCCATATGGGAGACCAGAGTGGAGTTCTTAGCTTGTGGCTTTGGACTGGCTCTTTCAGCCATCTGGGGAGTGACCCAGTGGATGGAAGATATCTCTGTCTCTCTGTAACTCTGCCTGTCAAATAGATTCATCATTTCCAAAAAAGCGGAATTAAAAAATATGCTTGTTTTGGTGCAAAAAAAAAAAAAAAATCCGAGAGATTCACAGAGCATGCGTCCTAGAAGACTGGTCGGATTTCCCCAGTGAGCTAGGAGTTGTGTTCCCTGAAACTGCCTGACCCAGGCAGCTGCTTGGAAGTCTATGGGAGGCAGAGGGCCCAGGCACAGATGTCGCCACCACGTCCCAGGGCAGAGGGGCGCTCTCAGCCCATGCAGGGGTCCCAGGGCAGAGGGGCGCTCAGCCCACGCAGGGGTCCCAGGGCAGAGGGGCGCTCAGCCCACGCAGGGCTGGGTGTCCCTGAATCACAGTGGCCCTGGGCCTGAGGACGGGCTGTGGGGGAGCCGTGCAGCACAGGCCGCCCCTACCGGCCACCCTGCGGAGGAGCTGCAGCCCACAGTGGGTGCCTGCTGTGTCCTCCGGCTTTCCCGGCAGCCTGCGAGTCCGGTGCACCTCCTAAGCGTCCAGCCGTTGGAGAGACCGCAGATCCGGTTCCCACGGCTCCTGGGGGCTGTGGGAGGCTCCCCTCCGTCTCTGAGCACAGATGCCTCTGTAGGCCTCTGGTTTGCTCAGGACCCTGGTGTGTGGCGGGTTGACCAGGTGGCCCTGTCACCCGCCCAGCCCTTCCTTCACTCCCTGATTGGCTGCAGCACACAACTCTGGGGAGGAGAGGCTGTCACCTCCTGCCAGGGCCCAGCCAGCGGGAGGAAATGGTGACAGTGACCGAGGGTGAGCAGAGCACAGCTAATTCAGTCTCTCCCCGGGCGGCCGGGCTTGGGAGGGCTTTCAGGGTGCCCATTCCGATCTTTCATTCTTTTTAAAAAATGTGCATTTGTTTGAAGGGCAGAGCTACAGAGAGAAAGGAAGACACAGAGCTTTCTACCTGCTGGTCCACTCCCCAAACGGCTGCAATGGCCATAGCTGGGTCAGGCTGAAGCCAGGAGCCCGGACTCCATCTGGGTCCCCCACATGGTGGCAGGGGCTCAAGTACTCTTGGTCACCTCTGCTGCCTTCCCAGGTGCATTATCAGGGAGCTGGATCGGAAGTGGAGCAGCCGGGCCTCGAACCAGCTCTCAGATATGGGATGCTGGGCTCACAGGTGACGGCTTAACCTGCTGCGCCACAATACGGGGTCCTCCAGGAGTTGCAGCTGGCCAGGCATCAGCACCGTGGCCTCAGTCAGTCCCCAAAGAGCTTGTAAGCCTTGGAGCCAGCTTGTCCCACGGAGCATCCTGCTGGGCAGGAGGACTTACTGGGAGCCACATTAGCACATGAGATGTCCTCGCCCTCTCGCTCTCCTCCCTTTGTCTGGGGCTCAGCCAGCTGAGCCTGCAGGGGAGGGGCTCGTGGGGGGGGGGCGCCCCTGGGTGTGGGAGGGGGCGGGCGTCTGGAGCCCCAGGGCCGTGGGACCTCCCACAGCCTCTCCCCGCCCAGGTAGTGCCTGAGTGAAGTTACATACAAAGCCTTTATGAGCTGGGGCGAGCGTATGTGTTCTGGAAGAACATACAGTCATTGTCTTCCGCGTTGAGAACGCCCCCTGCCTGGTCTCGGCTCCGCGGGCAGGTTTCCCACGGGCTCCCACGGGCTCCCACGGGCTCCCGGCAGGTGACGGAAGCTCACCCGTCAGGAGAAAGCAGGGGGCTTTCTCTCCTGCCCGTGGCTCTTCAGAAAAGGTTCCTGGGGAGCCCTGTGGTTCTGGGGTCTCCTTGCTGCAATCGTGCGCACGGGTGTACCTGCTGAACCAGAGGGGGCCCGTGGCTGTCACGTGGCCACGCCGGGCCCAGTCCCTGCTCCTGTGTGACTGCCACCTTGCTGGGAGAGGTCGGGGTGAGCTTGGCCGACTTCCTCGCGGCAAGCGTCCCCGACAAGCAAGCAGATTTGTCTCGTGGGCGACGTGAGTGTCCTGGAGGCGGATTAAACAGCTGCAAGAAGGCTAGTCACCGGGTTCGTCTACACTCGCCAGCAATTTCTTTCTTGGCCAGACAGTCCGTTTCTGTGCCTTTGTCTGGCTTTTTTTTTTTTTTTTTAACGACAGCAAAATGAAAACAACTTTTTTTTTTTTTTTTGTTAGCGCTCTCTCTCTTTCTCTCTCTCTCTCTCTCTCTCACACACACACACACACACGAGTCTACATTCACCCCAGGAACTACACACATTGGCTCTAAGCCCCTCACCCTGGAATCTGCTTCTGTCCGAGCTACAGAGGGAGGCAGAAAGCCCACAGTGCCCCGCTTAGGCGATCTCCTCCCCAGGGCGATTCTCCCCTTTTCTTTGTCACGGCTTTCTTTTCTCAGCCACGGGTGGGGCGGGCGCCGAGGGCACTTACCTGAGCGCCTCCGTGCCCTCCGAGGCCAGAGGGGCAGAGATGACGGCTCCGGGGCTCCTTTGCTTCGGCCAAGAGCTGGATACCAAGCCCTCAGGTTCGCTGGGGGGGGGGGTCTCCCTCCCCGCGGTCAGAGGGGGCTGTGGGGTGGAAGCAGCCTCAGAGGGGCTTCCCGGGAGCTCGCTCTTCTGCTGGATGAAGGCGAGAGACCGAGCCGTGCCCGTTTTCCCGGACCCATGGTGCGTGTGCGAGCAGCCAGGCAAAGGCCCTTGTGAGTTACTTCACTCCTGCAAACTCGGCCCAGCCTTCGAAATCGCCCAAGGACCTTTTCATGAGTTCAAAGGAAATATGTGCTATTTCGGGCTCTGAACCTATCTCTGTATAGCTGCAGCGTTTTCCCAGCACGTCCCATGCAGGCTGCACCCCGGGGGGGAGGGGAGACAGCCAGAGTGCTTTCTTTGCTGTATGCTTTCCACTGGACAGACTTTAAAAATCAGACTGGCCCGGCCGTAGCCTTCTGTTCATGGGCTGAGTCTAGAGAGGCATGGATTTCTTTTTAAAAGAGCCCAGGATGAAGTCCCTGGTGTGTGTGTGTGTGTGTGCGCGCGCGCGCGCATGCACACTGTGGCAGCCACAGCCTCCACGTGGCTGAACTGTGACCACGGAGCTTGCCCGTGAGTGTTCTCTGTGTGGGTCAGCCAGCTCTCTCAGCTTCCTGCAGCCGTGGTGGACTTGCCCACGCTGTCGGACACGGCCGTGGACCAGTGCGAGGTTAGATTAGGGTGGGTCAGGGAGGGACTCCCTGGATCTGCGGAGCACAGGGCCAAGTTGCCGTGTGAGAAACATTGGGTGATAGGGCAGACTTCCTTCTCCAAGGTAGCTTGAAATTAGCTGTGCCTTAGTCCTTCCTGGTGCGTGGAGGGTATACGTCCAGCAGATGCTGAACTGTGGGATAGTACCAACCTCTGTGTGTGCGTATACTGGTTTTTTGTCTTTATCCTCATACCTATGAGAAAGTTTAACTTATAAATTTGGCACAGTAAAAGATGAATGACAATAACTGATAATAAAATGGAACAGTTATAAGATACTATATATTAGTTATTTAAACCTTAGGAATTATTTCTGGAATTTTCCATGTAATAACACAGCACCATGACTAGCTGTGGGTAACCAGACCACAGAAAGAAAAACCATAGTGGGGGGGGGCGCTGTTCTTGATCATCGTGATTTAAAAAAAAAAGATTTATTTGTTTGAAAAGTGAAGCGACACAGAGAGATAAAGAGGGAAGCTTCCGCCTGCTGGTTCAGCCCACGGACAACTCCATCCGGGTCTCCCACGTTTGGGTTGCAGGGGCTCACGTACCTGAGCCTTCAGCGGCTGCTTCTCAGGTGCATCAGCAGGGAGCTGGATCAGAGCAGAACAAGTGTGACACGCACGATGATCCCGATGGGATGCAGGGATCCCCAGTGGTGGCTGAACCCGCCACTCCACAGTGCCCGCCCCTCCATCCTCTGGACGTGTTTTAGACACAGGAGGTCTCAACTTAAGATGAGCCCAGGAAAGGGCCCTGTCGTACCGCCACAGGCTGCCTGGTGTGAATTAAACGTTGCCTTCGAGGGCGTCCTGTGGTTGTTTCAACCAAGAACGGAACAGAGTTCTTTCCTGAGGGGGGGCAGGGGGAGGACAGCTCGCGCGGTGCTGAGTCGGCTGAGTGCTGGCTGCAGCTGCCAGGCAGGCAGTGGGGCTCCCTGGGGGGCAGCGAAGCCTGCTGCCGACTCCCTGGTCATAGCAGCGTCTCAAGGTTTGTATTCTTGTGGTCCCTAGATGCACTCTTATCCTCGCGTACCTTTGTTAACAGAAAAGACCGACAACAGTTAGATTCAATAAAGTCCCCATGAACAAGAAACAGATTCTGGTACAGAGCAGCCATCCAGACCAGAGACGGCTCATGAGGCTCCACGCTGCGCCAGGAGTAGGCTCCTATTTATAGCCTGGGACGGGACACACAGACTCAACCTGATTGGCTGCAGTTGGCGCTTGCCTTATATGGCCCTGTTTGGGCAGCTTCCAGCCTCTGATTGGCTGGAAGCTGAGCTGCGGTGATTGGCTGAGGCTCAGTTGCTTGGTTCCCAGGGGTTACTGATAGAGTAGGTTGCAATTCCTTAGGCATCAAGCGAGAGTGCATTTTGCCTGGAGAGAGGCCACTTTGGGCCAAACTTCATCACCCAAGCGTGGACTTAAACGTAGGCCAAGTTTGCTTCAGTTGCACACCTTTCTGCTCAGCATCCTGTGGTGTTTTCTGGAAGACAGCTGCCCAGATGCCACGGCGGGTTCTCGTGTGGTGCTGGAATGGCGTTGCGAGCACAGAATTCGCAGTAATGAAGGAAGCCTCCAGGGTGCCTTCGCAGGCAAACACAGCCTCTGGTGGGCTTTCATCAGGGGATCAACATATACCCTGCGGAACGTGTGTTTCTGCTCCAAGGTACCTTGTGTAGTGACCAGTGTTGTGACACAGCCAGTAAAACACTGCCTGCGACGCCAGCTTCCCATATCAGTGTGATGGGTCGAATCCCAGCCACTCCACTTCCCATCCAGCTCCCTGCTAATGCACCTGGGAAAGCAGCGGAAGATGGCCCAAGATGTCCCAGATGGAGCTCCTGGCTCCTGGCTTCAGCCTGACCCAGACCTGGCTGTTATAGCCATCTGGGGAAGTGAACCAGCAATTAGAAGCTCTTGTTCTCTCTCCTTCTCTGTCAAAGCCTTCCAAGTAAATAAATACACACACACACACAAAAGATAGCCTATTTAACACACATTGTTTAGGCACCAACATGGAACCCACAGCCCAGCTTACACCCCATCTGTGGCACAGGCACACGCAGCCTTCTTCATGGGGAACACCAGCCTGCTCAGCACTGTGACTGGGGACCTTTTGCCCGTAGAAGCGAACCCCCCACCAGAGATGCAAGAGTGGGGCGCTCACATTCTGCACCAAGGATGCCTGCCTACAGTGTGAGAGCGTCAGCAGGCAGGGCGAGCGTGGCTTTGTTCAGCTGGGGTCGCCCTGGACACGCCTCAGGTTCTCTCTGCTTCACGGTTTTGACTGCTCTGCGCGCGGGGAGTGTCTACATATGAGTGTCTGCTCATGTGCAGCTAGGGGGAGACAGACCCCTCGCTGTCTCAGGTGCGTGGCTCGGGGGCAGACAGGGCTGTCGTGTCCTGCAGGGGACGTGCACCATGCATGGGGCACTGAGTTGCAAGTAGGAGAAGTTCCCAGGCACCTTTCTTTGATCTTGTTTTCCATGGCACACCGACAGCGCCTCACCCTCAGCTACCAGATGCAGGTGAATCAGGAGGGCCGGGGCAGGTGCTGAACCCCGCTGAACCCAGCCAGGCTCGGTCCCGCTCTTGTAATTCCTGCTGTTGAAATACTGTGGCTTTCTTTCTCCCTCCCCGTTTCTCACATAGGTAATGTCACATGCGTGGCAGCCAGATAACAACAACGTGTTGTAGAAGTTGTCCCACGGGTGGGCGTTCGGTACAGTGGTGAAGTCACCACTCGGGACACCCACATCCCTCCTCAGAGCGCCTGGTTTGAATCCCGCCTACTCTTCCAGTCCAGCTACCTGCTGGTGGGTGCCCTGCAAGGCAGCAGGGAGTGGCCCAGGTACCTGAGCTCCGGCCACTTACATGGAAGACCCACAGGGAGCTCTGGACTCCTGGCTTCTGCTGGCTCAGCTAATGAGACTTGGCCCCTGTCCCAATGGACAGAAAGTCTGGCATTTACAACTAAATAGCAATAGTCGCAGCTGGCATGTCTCAGATACCCACTCTATGCCAGGCTTTGTGTCCGCGCCCCGTGAACAGCTCCCACAGTGCTGGCGGTGTTGGGACAGAGGATTTTTTTTCTGGATGGCGCTGACTCTAATTGTTGGGGGTTAGATGGCAGTGTTTATGAAGACGTCTCCGGCGTCTGCCTGGTAGGAGCGTGGGCACCACAGCTTTATTGCCCATTTGTGATTGCAACACTGGGCAGCGTCTGCCTGTTTGCTCAGTACCTGGCCCAGAACAGACGCTCAACAAGTGTTTGCTAAACAAATAATGATGACGAGGGAAAGAAATCGCTATTGACGACTCAGCGAAACACAGCGGCAGTGAGGTCACTTTTATATTCTTAGTTTTTAGAAGGAGTTTTCTTTATTTGTTCATTTGGAGAGCGAATAATGTGCCCAGTAGAAGTGGAGAGCTGAGCCAGGGTGATCAGCTGGATCAAGCCACCGGCGTGCATGTCTGTGCGTTGTCAGGATCTGGGGGTCCTTTGTTACCAGGAACGCGGCCTTCACTGCTCCAGTTCACTCTGTGTATTTGCAGGTGTTCTAGAACATTCCAGACTCTTACCATGAACACAGTGACAAACGCACGCCTGTGGTGTCAGGTTCTGTAGAAAGCCATGGCGTGGGACCCTGGGTGGGCCACGTTCCACGTGGGGGACTCGGCTCTCAGGCGTGTGCATGGGTTTTTCTGGAGAGCCGTCCGTGCGGGGTATTTCCGTAAAGGGCACTCGGGCTCTGCCCATGGACGCCTTCCTGAGCTGCAGTCCTGTGGCTGCCACGCCCTGCGTCTCGGCCCCGGGCCCGGTGCCTGAGTGAAGAGAGGGAACCGGTGTTCCCCGGCGTCAACAGGAGCAGACAGGTTTGTCCCAGGGATCTCTGCAGTCTCTCTCCCAGCTCCCCGATCCACTCGCTTGGCTCCTTGGGGCTGAGACCTTCTTGTCTGGGGCGGGGCCGTGTCTGCCCAGAGGTGAATTTCTCTGGAGGATTCCTGCCAGAGCTAGTAAGCCCTTCTTGAGTCAATGAAGAGAGAACGTCCTCATGTGAGCTGGTCGGCTCTGGTTTTCCAGTTACGCAAAACTTAGCCCAGCAAACGAAGAGATGTTTTCCCTCCCGCTCTCATTTTCTCTCTCTCACACCCAACACACACACACGCATGCTCCACACACGCTGATATTCTGACACACACTCAGCACACGCACACCGATGCACTTGCACACACTCACTGCACACCCACTGCAGATCATCACGTTCTCTCACACACCCGGCACACATGCAGACCCATCCAGCGCACCTGACACACAGCACCTGCACTGTCAGTCTGGCCCACGCCAACCCTGAGCCTAGGGGGCTTCCATCCCTCGGGGGAACGGGAGCGCTCTCTGCTTGGTTCAGAGGGAAGAGGGAAGTGGAGGAGCTAATCAGGGCACCGTGACCGTTGCACACGCGTGAAACCTGAGTGCGAAGGGGCCCACGAAGGGCATCGCTTGGGCCGCAGTAGGAGCGGCAGCCGCGCCCTGGGCCTGTCATTCATGGCTTCTGTTAGAGAGGCAAGCAGGGTGGGGTGCCGCCCTGGGCCCAGCATCCTCTCTCCCATCAGGAAGAATCCAAGTTGGCCTCTTTGTCACTTCCTGTCTAGTTACAGAGGATCTGAGTTTTTACCCTGGTAGGAAGTAAACACGGTTGGAAGTCAGAGGAGTGGGGCAGCATTTGGAGCTGGAGTGATGCTAGGAAGACACTCGAGGGCCTCCCGGTGGAGCCCGGTGGCCCACACACCTTCCACGTCAAGCGCTCGATGCCCCTAGGAGCAGTGGTCATGTTCCCTGGGCACAGCTGAGCTGGCCTCCACCCATTCAGTGACTTCCAGGCAGCCAGAGCCGTGGTTCTGGGAGAGCAGGAACCACGGCTAACAGCTGTCTGCCACCCAGAGGTCTCTTCTGAAGCGCTCTGCATAATGTTAGCTGATCTGGGGAAAGCTGCACTCTCTGAGTCTGTAGATTCACTGCGGGTTAGTTTATTTCCAGTGTGCTTTTGTGAAGGGAAAACAGAAACACTGACGTCAGGGGAGGGGCCCGGACAAAGAATTTAGGAAGAGAAGTTGAAGAAGAGAGTACAAATTTGACCAGATTTGTTCCGGGCCACCTGGCTGGAGGGGCCGGGCGTTCACCCAGGACTCAGAGGCTGTGTGAGATTTTCCTGCCTTCAGGAATCGGGTGCCTGATGGGTCCCTGGGGGGCGTGGTGGAGAGCTAAGAAGGCAGAGAATGGCTTGAGCCAAGGTCAGCCCCGGGGACTGGGGAGTCACGGGGCCTCTGGAGCTGGAACTCCATAGCTAGAGCTATGACAGACCTCTGTCCTGTGGCCGCCCTTGAACCCGCCTCTCCACAAGGAAGTGTACCTCCTCCTGTAGACGGCCCTTGAACCTCAGCTCCCCAAGGAGATGCACCCAACCCCCAAGACAGCCCTTCAACCACACTCCCCAACCAAAGGGCACCCCCCCAGCCTGGTGCCCAACGCTGTCCTTCTGGCTTTGTGTGCTTTTCACAACTGTTTTCTTATCTTCCAAGCCGTGTCTTTTAACCTGATCTCACCTTCGTGGATGTGCACAGCAGGGTGGCCAGGTCGGGGGTTGGGGGGAGGCAGGGATGTTTCTCCTGGCCATTGCCTGAGCCTCCACCCCAACACCTCACCCCCTGGGCAGTGAGGCCGTCGCGAACAGTGTCTCACAGGCAGCTGAACTGTGCAGTCTCTGTTTTCACACCAGACACCAGCCCTTGGGAGAGGAGTTTCAGCAGGACCCACGAGTGTCCTGTGCACGATTCAGGTGTCTGAAACCCATCAGCTTTTCTCATTTTGAAGAGAGCTCCGAATAATGGCGGCAGTGCGTGTGGCCTGCTGGCATGTGGGTGGCTTGGGAGGGTGTGGCTCTGTTTGGGGCTAGGTTTTTGGACGAGACCCATGTGGAGCAGGGCTCCTCCTCTCCCTTATTGTACAGCAGCCAACATTCTTCGCTGTTGATTTTCTCACCTCCAGATTTGATTGAATGGGCTGAGAGACGGAGCGCACCCAGAGGCAGCAGGGAGCGGCCAGGCAGTGTCCCCACAAGCCGAGCCGCGTGGGAGAGCTCAGGGCAACCAGAGCAAACCTCCTTCTTCCATTCACTTGGAAAAAAAAAAGGGAGGGGTGGATTTGCTCTGCGCTGTTGGGGTGACTTCTGCCCCTGGACCAAATTTGCCAGGTAGGCACTTGGTTCATTATTTTGCAGAGTTTAAAAGAGCTGACCGAGGTTATACAGGACATCGTGGATCACAAGTTCTGAGAATCCAGTGGGTAAAATAGCTTCCGAGATAAGCATCGCCAACATTCACCAAAATCTGAATTTGAAAATCAGAAGAGGGGGCGTTTGTTTGGCCCAGTGGTTAAGCCACCACTTGGGATGCCTGTACCCCCTATCAGAGTGGCTGGGCTCAGATCCCGGCTCTGCTCTGGATTCTAGCTTCTGGCCAATGCAGACCCTGGGAGGCAAAAATCAGAAGGAATTGTTGATGCCTTTCTTCTCCTTTTAAACTAAATATCTCTGTTTGAGCAGGCCACGCATGCCCACGGCTTACCTTACCTTATTCCCATCTGGGTCCACACTTTAACCTGCCCCAGTGCAACTACCTTGGTGTTTTTGTGAGGAGGGAGGAGGGGACGTGTGCATTCATATGGAAGCACAGAGAAAGCTTTTATCTGTTTATTTTTAGAGATTTATTTATTCGACACACAGAGTGACAGAGATCTTCCATCTACTGGTTTGTTCCCCAGATGCCTGCAACAGCCAGGAGCCTGGAGCACCATCCAGGTCTGCTTTGGGGGCGGCAGGAGCCCAAGGACTTGGGCCATCTTCTGCTACCTTCCCAGGCCCATTGGCAGGGAGCTGGATTGTAAACGGAGAAACTGGGACTAGACCTGAGTTTGAATATGGGATCCTGGTACCCACTGTACCACAATGCTGGCGTCAAGGAGAAAAAATTTTTTAATTCTTTCTTCTTTTTCTGCTTTTTTCCACTTCCCTTTGTATCTTGTTGCCTCTCCCAGTACATAGGACGCTCCTTGAGAGCAGCTCGGGGCTCTGGTCTATGCCAAGGTTTGTTTAAGCAGCTCTCCACAGCTGCTGCTGCCAGCTTTGGTTGTCAGAAGGACTCGGAGTGGGCTGGGCATGAGTCGTCCATCGGTCTGCAGGAACCTGCAGTGGGCAAACGCCCACAGTTGGGCTGCTGGATCAAAGGGTGCTGTGTTTATAGTTTAGCTGGGTATACAATCCCGCTCTCTTGGAGCTTTGCCACTTGGCCCTTCTGCCAGCCATGTCGGAGAGTACCCATTCTCTCACCACCTTGCCAGTCACTAGAGTTGACAATTTTAGAGTTTTGCCAATCCCATTAATGAGAAAGATTATCTCCGTGTCATTAAATTTGAATTTAGTGTGAGAGTGCACACTCTTCATATATTCCTACTTTTTTTTCTTTTTCCAACTTTTCTACTAGATTGTTGGCATTTTTCTTTTGATTTAATAGAGATTCTTTAAGTATTAGGAGGACTAACCCTGGCCCATGGTTTATAAGTATTTTTTCCAGTTTGACATTTTTCTTGATTTTGTAAAGGTGAATTTGTTTCCTGCTGTCGTGAATAAATCAATCAGTGCAAGACAGTGCAATGATCATCTGTTCACCCCTGAAATGCAAAACTTCATTACCACGATCACTCATTTACTTGTGTGGATGACTACACACACAGGGTACTGACAGCATTTCTTTAAAGCAAAGGATTTCAGCATGCCCATCCTAGAGTTAGGACATCATTTTCTTACCCAAGGAAATTCACATGGTTCCATACCAACATCTAATATCTGACATCTAATATCTAATGTTTTTTCCATAAATAAGTTTTGTTAAAAAATGTCTAGATGAACCAGCGTCTCAGTCTGTTTTGTGTGACTACTGCATTGATGAGTGTGAGTTAAAAAGAAGGGCATCTGCCCTGAGTTTTCCTAGCACTTTTTAAATTTTTTTATTTTATTCATTTATTTATTAATTTATTTTTAAAATTTATTTGACAGGTAGAATTATAGATGGAGAGAGAGAGAGAGAGAGAGAGAGAGAGAGAGAAAGGTCTTCCTTCAGTTGGTTCACCCCCCAAAATGGCTGCCACAGCCAGCGCCATGCTGATCCAAAGCCAGGAGCCAGGTGCTTCCCCCTGGTCTCCCATGCGGGTGCAGGGTCCAAGCACTTGGGCCATCCTCCACTGCACTCCTGGGCCACAGCAGAGAGCTGGACTGGAAGAGGAGCAACTGGGGTTAGAACCGGCACCCATATGGGATGCCGACACCACAGGTGGAGGATTAACCAAGTGAGCCATGGCGCCGGCCCCTAGTACTTTTTTTTTTTTTAAATATTTATTCATTTATTTATTTGAAAGGCAGATTTATGGTGGGTGGGGGCAGATACAGAAAGAGAGAGATCTTTCATCTGCTGGTTCATTCTCCAAATGGCCGCAACAGTTGGAGCTTGGCCCATCCAAAGCCAGGAGCCAGGAGCCAGGAGCTTCCTCTGAGTCTCCCACGTGAGTGCAGGGGCCTGAGCACTTGGGGCATGTTCTGCTGCTTTCCCAGGCCACTAGCTGGGAACTGGATTGGAAGTGGAGCAGCTGGGACTTAAACCGGTGCCTGCTACCTGCTAGGCTTCAGTGCTGGCCCCTTTCCTAGTACTTTTTTGTGCTCTAATTTTCATATATATATATATATATATACACATATATATACATATATATATTTAAAGATTTATTTTATTTATTTGAAAGAGTTACAGAGAGAGGTAGAGATAGAGAGAGAGGTCTTCCATCTGCTGGTTCACTCCCCAGATGGCTGCAAAGGCCGCAGCTGCCGATCTGAAGCCAGGAGCCAGGAGCTTCTTCTGGGTCTCCCAAGTGGGTGCAGGGGCCCAAGGACTTGGGCCATCTTCTACTGCTTTCCCAGGCCATAGCAGAGAGCTGGATGGGAAGAGGAGCATCTGGGACTAGAACCCGTGCCCATATGGGATACCAGTGCTTCAGGCCAGGGCATTAACCCGCTATGCCACGGTGCTGGCCCTCATTTTCTTTTCTTTCTTTTTTTAAAAAGATTTATTTATTTACTTGAAAGTCAGAGTTACACAGCAAGAGGAAGAAACAGAGAGAGAAAGAGAGACAGAGAGATCTTCCATCTGTTGATTCACTTACCAGATGGCTGCAACGGCCAGCACTGGGCCAGACCGAAGCCAGGAGCCACATCTGGGTCTCCCACATGGGTGGCAGGGGCCCAAGGATCCTTCCTTGAGCTGCACTGCCTGTTACTCTAAGAAACACACACAGTTGCAAAACTATAGTGGAAAGTTGCTGCCACTTTCTAGCTTCGAAATCAACCTCTGGGGGCCAGCGTTGTGATGTGGCAGGTAGAGCTGCCGCCACCTTCGACACCTACATTTCGTGTGGGCACCCGCTCCAGTCCAAGCTGCTCCACTTCCATCCCAGCTCCCTGCTAGTGGGCTGGGAAAAGCAGTGGAAGATGGCCCGGGGCTGGTGCTGTGGGTAGCAGTAAAGCCGTCACCAGCATCATATATGGGTACCAATTTGAGTCCCAGCTGCTCTGCTTCCGATCCGGCTCCCTGCTAGTGCACCTGGGAAAGCAGCTGAAGACAGCCCAAGTGCTTGGACCCCTGCACCCACGTGGGAGACCCAGATGGAGTTTTAGGATCCTGGCTTTGGCCTGGCCTAGCCCTGGCCTTTGCGGCCTCTTGGGGAGTGAACCAGCAGGTGGACAATCTCTCCCTCTCTCTGTCTCTAACTCTGCCATTCAAATAAATAAACATTTAAAAAGAGAGAAGAAAATAAATGGTTGAAATCAGAGTGAGCTCAGGGACCGCCAACATGCTTCTGCCAGGAGGGTCATCCCTAACAGAGGGCGAGTCTGGCCGGTAGGAAGGGGCTAGTGGTGACTGCTAATCCCAGGACAAGCAGGCCACTGCCAGGGGCCCTGGAAGCTGCAAGCTCCAGCCAAGACCCAGGTGCGACCTGCGGCAGCCCGGGCCTCCGGCTTCTTCCCGGACTGGGTGTGCTGATTCTTTTTAGGCCATTTTTGCCCCAGTGTACTGGACTTAGAAACACCTCCCTTGGTGTTTCACACCGTTGACCTCTCCCCAATGTTGAAGACTTCAAAAGCCCAGAACTCAACTTTGGGGCTTCTTTCTGGAAGGCTTCCAAGGTCTCCATGTTGTTCTGAACTTGGGGTACTCCGACTGTGGTTTCCTTATGGGGCTGGCCCGAGGTTGGGGTCTGCAGAATAATGGAAGCCTTGTTACCTCCGCAGCCCACCGTGTTTTCACTCTGTGTGCACCCAGTGTCCAATACTTAAATCCTCCTGTGCCTGTATCCCACGGAGCGTTTGTGCGGACTCTGCTGTTCTTGGGTACACCTGGCTTTCCTCCCATCTTCTCCTGTGGTTTCTCTATCTCTACGCAAGAACAGTAATTAATGAGCTGTCCTGGGGCCTGTCTGCTTCCCAGGAGGCCTTGCGGCACTCAGGGGTGTGTCCATCCCAGGCGAAGTTGCGTCTAACGTGGGGATCTCCTCTCAGCCTGGGGGTTGACACACCTCAGGCCAAGAGCTCTTTGTCTATTGAGGCTGCAAAAACTCTCTGGGAATTTGAAAGAGTGGATTCTGATCTAGATTCCAGAGAGGGAGAAAGAGGGCGTGAGAGAAACGTAAGCGAGAACGCTCTTGCCTGTGGCGTAGGAGGCAGAGCCGTTTGCTATCCCTACGGCATCAATTCCCAGTCCGGTGTCCTTCTCTCCCAGTATCAGCTGATTGTTTTTTCCTGCCTCTGTAAGTTACAAGATAGAATCATGGCGTCCCAGTGTTGAAAGCCCACGAGGGACAACCGTGAGGGACCAGGCCTCTGAGTGCGGAGGGGTTGTGAGTGGACACTGCTGGACAGGAGCAGAACCCTCGAAGCACTTGCGCTCCAGCAGCTAAAAGCTCACTGAATCCTAGGAAGCGCGAGCTCCCCCAGCGTCTCATCTTCAGTTTACAGAGAAGGAATTTGTGAGGTTTTTTTTTTTTTTTTTTTTTCCTGTGCGTGGCCACCAAGTTTAAGTTCATCTTACCTAGTCTAGCCTTTGTGGAAAAGACTGTGGTCAAAATCGGACTGATTCATCAGCAGATTTACGGTCTGTTCAAATCCACGTAAGAAATGGAAAGAAGCTGGTGTGTGACAACAGCAGGATTTATTTGGTACGAGATGGTTGCCATAGAGGGATTCCGTACCGTTTGTTGGCTACGAGGCTTTTGTGGCCGTGGGATTTTTGCCAGGCGGCGCTATTGCTCTAAGAGAGGTGGCGGGGTACCCCACTCAACTATCAGAGCTTCCAGCAAATCCGGGCGGAGAGCAGGGTGGCAGCTGTCCCCGGGGACGTGCCCCACGCTGCCCCCGCTCCTTCCTCCCGCTCCCTCGCCTGGCCTTTGCTGAGTTGTTCAAAACCAGGATTTTCCATAGACAGCAGTAAAGCTCAAATGTAAAAGCAAATCCTCCTGCTGCCTTGGAGGCCAGGGGGCGCCATACCACCGCGGTAGCCCCCGTTGCCCAACTCGGGGCTCTTGCCTGCTCTGGGTGGGGGTCTGGCCTTGCTCCTTCCTCCCAGGGACACTGGACATGACCTGTGCTTGTCATTCTCTTTGTCTCTGCTGCCACAGTTGATCCTGGGTCTTTAAAGACCACGAGGGGGAAGAAACAGTGCCGGGCTTCGCGGCCACTGCCCGTCTTCCCTGCCAGCCCGCCTGAGACTCTCTTCCCTGTTTGGGACGTCTGCTCGAGCCCTGATCCTTTCAAATGCCAGGAGGGCTGGGGGTGGACACAGCGAAGGGCCTGGCTGCGGCCAGGGGCAGGGGGCTCTGAGACGGCACAGCCGGCCTCGATGAGTGACGGTGAGCAGGTTTGTTCCCGAATCACAAAGTTAGCCTGTGGTGGACAGGGGCTCCTGCAGCCTGGAACAGGCCAGGGGCCATGGAGACGCCACACTCTGGATTCAAGGCCCTGGCTGCAGGCCCCAGGGGAGCGGTGGGCAGTGAGTGTCTCAGGTCTTTGTCCAACCCAGAGGGATTTGCTAGCAGGAGCTGGACGGGCAGCTGACCAGCAGAGTGAGAGGGAGCCGTAGCGGCGCTGTGGAGTGGGGGTGTGGGTGGCCGTCGGGGAGCCCCTAAATGGGACCGCTGATCTCCCTTGCTTGCTCTTTGCCTGTGAGGTCACTGCAAAAAAGTTTGCAGACAATTATTTTGGAATCAAATAAAATGAATTCCATGCACACAGCAGACTCGAAAAAGTTCATGGAAAATGGGTCTTGGGGAAAAAACTTCTTAGCACTCAAATAAACTTGTCTTTTAATTCCATTTTCCATGAGTTTCTGGAAGTCTTCCTCTGTTTGTTTCTCAAGCATGGTTGAGAAGACATTGGAAAGGATTTTCTCATAGAACCCTGAAGTCTTCGAGAATCTTCGCATCTCAGTTGCTGTGCTGTGAGCCTATAGAGAATGTCCTGCTAGCTCCGGGGTGGAGTTCCGAAGCTTGGAAGCTTCTGGCAGCCTCCCCGGTGGCTGTGCGGCGTGGTGATGGAACAGACTGCCTGGCGGGCAGGCGCTCAGTCCCTTACGTTGGGGTCACCAGTGTGGCTTTGTCTCCCGATTGCTGGGGGGATGGGAAGCCAGGATTCCTAAGAGGGGTGTCTTGGGGTAATGGCGACTGACGGAGCACGCCCAGAAAACCGGAAATGCCTGAGAGCCAGACAAGACCATCGGGGCACCAGTTTTCTCTCAATTCGTGGCACCAGCAAGACACACACTGCCCTACCTAGGCGTTCTAGAAGGCGTTGTCTCCTTAAGTCCAGCAGTGAAGTTACTCTCCGAGCACTGATGCAGTAGCACCTGCTCGCTCTCTCCATTTATTGCCAGGACTGGCTGCTCTGCAGGTCATTTCATAAACTGACTCTAAAGAACTATGCATCAAAGCTCCAAGCTTCCTGTTAAGATGGTACCATGGTAGAACTTAAGAGCGAAGAGTTCATCAGGAACAGGCGTGAGAGCAGTTGCACAAGTGCAGTTGTGTGCGGCTCAGCAGCGGGCAAAAGTTGTGAGTGGTGCGTCGTCAGGCGCCAACGTCACAGTACTCGTGCACGCCCAAGTGGTACAGCCTTCCACGCACCGAGCTTAGGTGACACCTGGCTGCAGATGTGTGCGGCGTGTTCCTATACTGACCTCTGCAGGCGCTGGAGCACACGGAGGGTACTGTGTACCTGCCTAAACAGAGAAGAGGGGCAGGAAACACTCTTAGCACTGGGGACGTTTCAGCTGCATTATAATCCTACAGGACCACCGTTGCGTGTGTGATGTGTCATTGACCAAAGGGGCACTAGACCGTTCATGACTGCACTGTGGGAGTTGTGAGGCTGGCGATGTGACACAGAGGATAAGCTTGGGACGCTGGCATCCGTTATCATACTGCAGGCTCCCGTCCTGGCTGCTCTGCCTCTGAGCTAGCCCCTGCCTGGGAATGCAACTGAGGATGGCCCACGTCCTTGGGTCCCTGCCACCCATGTGGGAGACTAGGACGAGTTCCTGGCTTCTGGCTTTAGCCTGGCTCAGCCTTGGCTGTTGTGGCCATCTGGGGAGTGAACCAACAGGTGGAAGACCTCTCTCTGACACTGTCTTTCAAATAATCAAATAAATAAATCTTTAAAAAAAAAAGACAGTGTGAAGGAAATTGCACGTGTAGGCATTGATTTCCATTTGGGACTTTCAGGAGTCTTAGTGGAGCTCCCAGCTGGATGTAGTCTCTGTGCTATGCAGTGATCGCCCTACCCGGAGACCCTCGGCTTCAGCCTGTGTCCTGACTAGGTTCTCCAAGGTCATGTCCTTTCAGCAGCTTGGATCAGAGTGCAAAACTAAAAGCAAAGCTTTCATTTCCTTTCCTGGGAGGCCAGAAGTTTGGGGAGAACAGCTGGTGGGCGGCTCCCTGGTACCACACTTGTGGCAGACCTCGCCGCGGAAGCCGTGTGCGTCATGCAACCGTCCTTTTTTTTTTCTTTTCATTTTTCTAAAGAGTTATTTGAAAGGCAGAGTTACAGAGAGAGAAGGAGGGAGAGAGAAAGAAAGATTGATCTTCCATCCGCTGGTTCACTCCCCAAATGGCCACAATGGCCAGAGCTGGACCAGTCCAGAGCCAGGAGCTTCCTCCGGGTCTCCCATGTGGGTGCAGGGGCCTGAGCACTTGGCCATCTTCTACTGCTTTCCCAGGTGCATTAGTAGGGAGCTGGATTAGAAAAGGAGCAGTGGGGACTTGAACCAGTGCCCACATGGGATTCCGGCACCGCAGGCTGCAGCTTTGCCCACTACACCACACTGCCAGCCCCAGGGAGCAGCCTCATTCCCCATGGGGGCCATCTTCGCCTGCGTGGCTGAGTGCGGTGAGAAAATAGCTCAGAGTAGAGCATTGAGGTTTGCAGGGCAGGATAAGAGAACCTTGGGAGTTATCGGGCCCCTTCTTTTGTGCAAAGGAGCAGAGGGAGGTGGAGACCCTGGGTCCGTGGCCTCCGTGGGCCTGTGGGGGAAGCCAGGGGACGGGTGGTGGGCTCCTGGCTCCGAGGTGCTTGGGGACCTTGGGCTGTCTTCCTGAAGGGGCAGAGTGGTGGCCTGGGCCACGTGGCTTTCCCCGCGAGCACGCCGTGCCCCAGGCTCCTTCTCCTTTGCTCTCTTGCTCACAGCCTGAGCCGCGCAGGAGGTGTCAGGGGCTTGTGTTTTCTCAAAACCAGACTTGGGCTTTTAAAGCTGTCCCCGGGGAGCGCTGGGCCGTGGTCTGCACTAGCCGTGAGGTGACGCGGCTCCCGGGCTGACAAAGAGCCTGGGAACGGGGAGGCTGTGAGTTTTATAGTCCCCACTTGCCTCCCTCCAGGGCTGTTAAGGGCCTGGGTTCCCACACCTCCAGGGGCCCAGGGAGGGCTGCAGGCTCCTGCGTCGGTGGGTGGCCGGCGGCCGGACGGGGCCGCAGGGCGCGCCCAGGGCCTTGTCCGCACTGCCCTGAGCAGTAGGGCAGGGTTCAGGTGGGGATGCACTCAGGACGGGCTGCAGGGGACTGAGTTGCTGCCAGCTACCATGATGGACACTTCAAGGCGCAGGAAGTGGGGACCGGCAGTGCGCACGGAGGCCAGGTCGCTCCTCTCTGTGTTTTCCAGACACTTACAAGACCCTCGGAACAACCCTGCAGCAAAGGTGCTGCTGGAGCTGTTTCTCAGATGAGAAACCTGAGCCTGGGGCAGAGCTAGTAAAGGCCAGGAATTGGCCCCAGGCCCCTGGGAGCCCGAGGCCCTTGCATTTCCCTTTCTCAAGCCATCCTAGAATGCTCTGAAGCACGGAACCGACAGCAAGCTGATAAGGGAACCTGTCACGCATAGCGGGAGCATCCCCGGAGATCTGAGCTGTGGTCCTCAGGGGATGGGCTCACGTCATCCGCTGCCACTGGCGTCAGCACGCCGGCCCCGTGGGAGCAGCGAGGCCTGTGACGGGAGGGACACACCGGAGTGAGGACTACTCAGATTGGACTGTCCCTGTTCCGGGGTTAGTCCAGGATCAAGGACGGGCAAGAACTGGGCCCGCTGGTCCAAGGTCGCTTCACTTCACTCCAGCTTACCTTTCATTTATTATTATTATTACGGATACGATCTCTGGTGTTTATTTGAAAGGCAGAGTTACAGAGTTGGGGGGGGGGGATCTTCCATCTGCTGGCTCACTCCCCAAATGGCTGAAATAGCCAGGGCTGGGCCAGACCAAAGCTGGGAGTCTGAACACGTTCTGGGTCTTCCATGTGGGGACAGGGGCCCAAGCACTTGGGTCATCTTCTGCTGCTTTCCCCAGTGCATTTTCAGGGAACCAGATTGGAGGCGGAGCAGTACCCGGGTCACACACCCGTGCCCGTGTGGGGTGCTGGCATTGGCTACAGGTGGAGGCTTAACCAGCTGTGCCACCACGCAGCCCCTGGCTTACTTCTAATTTGTTTTGTGCTTTAAAAATGGTTTATCCCTTTATTTTATTTTATTTTTGACAGGCATTTTTATCCCTTTGTTTTTAAAATATTTGAAACGTACAGAAAGAGAGAAACAGAGATCTTCCATCTGCTGGTTCACTCTTCAAAAACCTGCAACAACCAAGACGAGGCCAGGCTGAAGCCCGGAGCCAGGAATTCGACCCGGGCCTCCCAAGTGGGTGGCAGGGACCCAGGTACCTGAACCGTCATCCGCACGTTCCCAGGATGTGCACTGACAGGAAGCTTACTTGGAAGCAGAGGAGCTGGGACTCGAACCAGGCACTCCGACAAGGCGTGGGTGTCGCAGAGGTTTAACCTCTGCGCCAAATGCCTGCCCCTCTGGTCTGCTCTTGAAGCAGGAGTTTGCAATGAAGAGGAGAGAGATGGACCGGGGTGCAGAGGCCGCCCCCACGCGTCTCAGCCTGCCGGTGCGCCCTCATCTTGGCAGGGGCACAGGGGTGTTGTCTCCAAGTGTGGGGGATCAGGGAGTGTGCACTCTGCTGCTCCTGTTTGCAGTCACGTTGGCCCTGGAAGCTGCAGGGTTACCCCTAGAGGGCAGCACTTGGGCTCCTCAGCGAGGCCCCTGCCCTGAGCCTGCTGTGGGGGTGTGGAGGTCTCCGTGGAGTCAGCGCTGGGCCGCCTCCCTCTGCGGGCCCCCCCAGTCTCTCTCTCTGATGTCTCGGGGTTTTCCAGGAGCAGGTCTGGCCATGCCCAGCCAGAGGAAGCAGCCTGGGCAGCCCCAGGTCAGAGTGGCTCTGCAGAAGCATTTTGCTGGATCCACGTGGTATTTCCAAACTTTTTTTTTTTTGAAAAGCAGGAATTTTAAATTTATAGCCTGGGTTTCCAGCTTCTGTTCGCAGAGCCAGAAGACCTGGCAGGACTGCACCTGCAGGCCCTGTGACAGTGTGGCGGGAAGTCCCCGCTAAGCTGGTGAGGGGTCTGCAGATGGTGCCCAGCCGGGAAGGGGGCAGCGGCCGGAGCGCCTGTGTCCGCTGTGTGCGCCTCTGCCTCTTTGGGGAGCTGGGTTTGCCGGCCTGTCTGAAGCTGGGCTCTGTTAGATGTTCACATTCTAAAACAGTACCTCTGCTCACCACGCCAACTCCCCATGGCTATCCGACCACAGCGCCGCGCCACCTTGAATGAGAGAGGGCATAGTGCGGTCAGGCTCGCGTCAGGCTTTGCCATTCCTTTGTCTCTCGTGGGCTCCCGTTGGTCAAGTCAGGTTTGGGAACCCATCAGGTGGAGTGCGTGACGTTTCTGGGTTGTGGTGAACTCAGGTGGACGCCACCCTGCTGCCGTGCCCTTTCCTTTCCGCACCTCCCTCGGTGGGGACTGGCGTCTGTGCCGGGGTCCAGGGACGTGACTTGTGTGAGCTCCCGGGCCGAGGGTTCCCCAGTGTGTTCTCCCTGCTGATCAAGATGCAAGGGAGGCCGGCACTGAGGCTCACTAGGCTAATCCTCTGCCTGCGGCGCCGGCACACCGGGTTCTAGTCCCGGTCAGGGCGCCGGATTCTGTCCCGGTTGCCCCTCTTCCAGCCCAGCTCTCTGCTGTGGCCCGGGAGGGCAGTGGAGGATGGCCCAAGTGCTTGGGCCCTGCCTTTGGATCAGCGCGGTGCGCCGGCCGTAGTGGCCATTGAGGAGTGAACCAACGGCAAAGGAAGACCTTCCTCTCTGTCTCTCTCCCTCACTGTCCACTCTGGCTGTCAAAAAAAAAAAAAAAAAAAAAAAAAGAAAAGAAAATAAGAAAAAAGATGCGACGGAGCAGAAGGCAATCTGGATTCAGAGCTGCTGTGGTGTGACCGCGCCCCTCAAAGTTGCTGTGTTGGACGCTTCATCCCCAGACTCACATGTTGATGGTATTTGGAGGTGGGGCCTTGGGCGGATGATGAGGGTTAGATGGAGGCCTGAGGGTAGGGCCCCCAGCACAGTGCTGATAGCTGTACGGGAGAGGAAGGGAGAGCTCAGCTCGCACGTTCTGGGCAACCTCAGCCTCTCATCCCATGATGCCCTCTGCCAGGGGGTGACTCGGCAATAAAGGCCTCAGCAGGTGCTGAGCAGGGGCCATGCCTTGGACCGCTAGGCCTCCAGAGCCTGAGCCAGTTCTTGTCTTCTCCTCCCCTTCCTCCTCCTCCTCCTCCTCCTCATTCTCATCCTTCTCCTTCTTTTTTTAAAGATTTATTTATTTGAAAATCAGAGTTACACAGCTTCTTAATACTGTGAACTAAGCCATTCCAAACTCAGCAGCATACGACAGTGATTTTATTGTGCCGATAGGTGCCAGGGTGAGAGCCTGGACGGGCACACAAGGGCAGCTGCACACTGTCTGGTGCCCCAGGGAGCAGCTGGGGATGAATGAACGGCTGGGCCAGCGTGTGGCTTGGGCTCCCCCCCAGCATGGAGGCCTCGGGTGGTCAAGCTTCCCGCAAGATGGCGACGCCGCAGAGCCGGCTGTCCCTGAACAAGCAGCATCTGTATTCCGCATGGGCGCGGCATCTTATGACCAGTTTGCAACTGTTCTTTGTGTTTTTTCAAAGAAAAAGCGTATTCTAATACAGTTAGGCGCTCAATGAAGGGACGCAATTTTTCATGAGTACTCTTCCCGGAGAATCACTATGCCTAAATGAGCTCCCACGGGGCCGGCATTGTGGCAAACAGGATAAGCTGTTGCCTGTGACAGTGGCATCCCCCATCAGAAGGCTGGTTGGGGTCCTGGCTGCTCTGGTTCAGATCCAGCTTCCTGCCAACACGTCTGGGAAGGCAGCAAAGGACGGCCTGAGTACTTGTGCCCCAGTCACCCACACAGGAGAGCTTGGGGGAGTCCTGGCTTTCAGCTTTGATCTGGCCCGACCCCAGCTGTTGGGGCCACGTGGGAAGTAAATCGGAGATGAAAGATTCTCTCTCTCTCAAATATATAAATTAACAAACAACAAGTGAGCACACACAATTGATTTTCTTCTGGAACAGTGGTTTGAGGTACTCAGTCTGGTCCCATTACCGATGAAAATTATTTTAAAAATACTCGGACAGTTGAAAATCTCTGAACATTGTACTAAGAGCAAAGGTAAGTTAACAAGTATTTTTTCAAGAAACTCGACGAAAGCTTAGTCGGATGAGCCAGTCGACGGCACTCAGGTCTCAGCTTGTTCCCCCACAGCTCAGTGCGACAGCAGCTGCACTGTAGGCCAGTGTGCCCGGGGAGCCAGGGCTTCCGCAGCCCCCGTCACGGGCTGCAGGATCTCGCAGGAGTGTGTCTCATCCCCTCCAGTGCTGTGCAGAATGGGCTCAATTCCAGGTGAGTGCGGCTGGGCCAGGGGCTCCGGTCCTCCTCTCAGCTCCCGTCATGGAGGGGAAGCTCTACCTTGAGAGTGGCAGCTAGGAATACTGGGGCCCCAGCAGCTGTCTCCCAGCTCACCCACGGGATGGAAGTCCCAGGCGTGGAGAGGCAAGGTGCCCGCCTCTGCCCCACATGCTGCTGTCAGAGACAAGAGAGAGCCGTGCCAGAGACTCCTGCTTAGCTGGAGAGGTGGGCCTTAAGAGCAGAGTGCTGAACCTCTCCCCAGAGGAACTCATTTTATTTAGAACAGAGTGAGCCCAAGGGCGCGCTCACAACAATGGAGGTTTTGGTGGTTAGCCATGAAGACAGGGCTGGCAGTTCCACCAGGACACATGCTACATCGTAGCCTGGCTAGCTCATCAGAAAGAGCCAGCTAAGAACTCTTCCTGGGTTAAAAGCAAAACAACCCAAACCCCCAGAAACTACTCTTTCAAAGGGGCCTGAAAGTGATTGACAGAGACTATGGAACAATTTATGTACCAGGGAATAGCAAAGCAACAGAGCCATCAGCAGGCAATTAGTAGGGCCCAACAACTGGGTGTTAGAGCAACAGAGGCAGACAGCTAACACATAGACCGGGCAAGGAAACCGTGAAAGGAACCCCCAGATCGGTGCCATCCCAGGTGGCTGCGCAGGTGCAAGGCTGTGCTGTCGGAGCGTCCCTCCTGAAGATCGGCTGGCAGCAGTCACAGTGGCAGGAGTCGGGCAGCGCCGTGGGTGGAGCCACTTCTTGCCATGCCAGCACGCCCTGTGAGTGCCCACTGAGGCCTGTGTGGCCTGCTCTGACCCAGCTCCCTGCTCATGCTCCTGGGAAGTAGTGGAAGACGGCCAGAGTGCCCGGGAGTCCCAGATGGGATTCCTGGATCCTGGCTTCGGCCTGGCCAACCCTGGTCACGGCTGCCATTTGGGGAGTGAACCAACAGATGGAAGTATCTCTCTCTCTCAATAACTCTGCATTTCCAGTAATAAACCCTTTTTAAAAAGAATAACAGTAGCAGCAATGAGGATCCCCACAGAGAGGGGAAAATCGACGTCCTGGGTTGCTGTAATGAATTATCTGAGATATCCAGTCTCAACCAAAAACTATGAGACATGCAGATAGAGAGAGCAGTGTGATCGTACACAGGGTGGAAAAGCGGATAGTAATTCTGTTGGTCAGAGGAGCCAGACTCCAGGCCTCACAGATGAAGGCTTCGACGCAGCTGTCACAGTGAAAGAACTGAAAGCACCTTACTCAAGAAAGCAAAGGCAGATCGGATGGTGCTGTCTCATCAACTAGAGATAGAAACTAGGAGATAGAAACTCTAAAAAATCCAGGTGGAAGTTTTGGAGTTGAAAAGTACAGTAACTAACATGAAAAATTTATTAGAGGAATTCAGCAGCAGAAAAAGAATTAGTAATTTTGAAGACAGATTAATACACATTGACTATCTGAAATACAGAGGGGGGAAAATGAAGAAAAATGAATAGAATTTCAGAGAAATGTGGGAAACCGTAGAGGGCACTCACATACACGGTGATTATAAAAGAAGCCGCTGCCTGCCACACCAGCGTCCCTTTTGGGCACTGGGTCGGCTCCCAGCTGCTCCACTTTGTATCCAGCACCCTGCTAATGTGCCTGGGAAGGCAGTGGAAGACGGCTTGAGTATTGGGTCGCCTGCCTTCTGGATGGAGTTCCAGGATCCTGGCTTTGGCCTGGCCCAGCCCTGGCTGTTGTGGCCATCTGGGGAGTGAACCAGCACATGGAAGATTCTCTGTCTTTCTTCCTCTGTAACTCTGTCTTTTTCAAATAGATAAATAAATCTTTTTTTAAAAGGCTATGGCAGATATTGAGGGAGTCGAGAAGATAGAGAAAGTGAGCCAATCCAAAGTTTCTTTGAAAAGATCAACAAAATTGACCCCAGCTCAGTCAACCACGGACAAAGGAGAAAACTCAAGCTACTAAAATCCTGAATGAAAGAAGGGGCAGCACCACTGGTCTGACAGATAAAAAGCATTATGAGGGAATATTGTAACAGTTATGTCCTCACAGAGCTGATGAGCTTAGGTAAAGTGGACTTATTTCTGGGAAGTTCAGATTACTAAGATGACTCACGAAGGAACGGATGATGTGACTGATCCAGCAGAGGCAAAGAGGTTGAATTAGCAGTGTGAACACTTGCGTCTCAGCAGCCCGGGTGCTGGCGCTGTGACGCAGCAGGTTAAGCCACGCTGTGGGTGGCAGCACCCCCCCCCCCCAGCTGGTTAAATGCTGGCCCCTCCACTTCTCATCCAGCTCCCCGATAATGTGCTGGGAAGACTGTATGATGAGCCACATACCTGGGTCCCTGCCGCCCACATGGGAGCCCGGGATGGCGTTCTTGGCTCCTGGCTTTGGCCTGGCCCTGTCCTAGCTGTTGTAGGCATTTGGGAGATGAACCAGTGTATGGAAGGTATCTCCCTCTCTGTCTCTCACTCTGTCATTCTTTCAAATAAATAATAAATCTGTAAAAAAGGAAATCAAGAGATAATTATGTGTATTATAGCCTCAAAACAACAAAATACTTAGGAATAAATTCAGAAACAAAACAAAAAGTCTTATATACTAAAATCAAAAACTATGGACAGGAATTAGGTGTAGTGTTTGAGACTTGGCCTGGGTGCCTACCTTCAGTACTGGAGCGCTGGGTTTGAGTCCCAGCTCTGCTTCTTCTTATTTTAAAACTTTATTTAACCTTGGAGGGAGGGACGGGAGCCAAACCACAGAGCACAGTAAGAAAAGGCACAAATGCAGAAATGAGCGAAGGGTAAAATAAAAATCAAGTGGGATCTCACTACAATGCCTATATTTTGGTGTGTATCTTTTTAGCTGTTGTTTCTTATGTATGTATATTTGTAGCAAAATAAAAATTATATTACCTCAGCAAAAAAAAAAACTTTATTTAAGGAATACAAACTTCATGCATTTCATATTTACAAATCTGGGACCATGGTGATTCTTCCCACTCTTCCTCCCTCACACCCATACTCCTCCTCTCTCTCTGATTTCCATTATTATTTTTTACAAAGATCTATTTGCAGTTAACTTTACACTCATAAGATTAACCCTGCACTAAGCAGAGAGTTCACTAAACAGTATGAAAAACAAACAAACGTGGGCACTGCAGGTGGTGGCTTTACCTGCTGAGCCACAGCCCCCTAGGCCCCAGCCCCCAGCTCTGCTCCTGACTCCAGCTTCCTGCTCATGCACGCTCTGGGAGGCGTCAGGTGAAGGCGCAGGCTGGGTCCTGCACACACGTAGGAGACCCACGCTGGGTCGCAGGCTCCTGACTCCAGCTTCCTGCTCATGCACCTCTGGGAGGCGTCAGGTGAAGGCGCGGGCTGGGTCCTGCACACACGTAGGAGACCCACGCTGGGTCGCAGGCTCCTGGCCTCAGCCTGGCTCAGCCTGAGCTGTTGCAGGCGGTCGGGGGAGGAAACCAGTGGCTGGGAGATCGCTGTTAGTCTTCCTCTCTGCCTTTCAAATAAAATTAATAACTGAAAAGTTTTAAAAGCTAAAAACAGTGATTGGAATAGATAAATTGACATTATTGTGTTTAGCAATTAAATTTAATACCCACCAAGCAGAGTCAAAGCATTTTGTATCCTAATCCCAGTCGACTTGTTTATAGGAATTGATAGGCTGATTGTCAAATTCATAGGGAAACAAAGAACCTAGCATGATGAAGACATTCTTGAGAGAACATTTCCTGGTTTAGATCTCAGCGCAGGGGAGCAGTAATTAAGTGTGGTATTGGCGTGAGGATAGACTTACAGATTAATAGCGTAGGGACGACAGACCAGAAATTTGCCCTCAGACTTAGGGCTACCTGATTTTCAGTGAGTGTTGAGACAATTCCATGTGGGCAAGAACAAGCATTTAAACAAGGGGTGCTGGGATAACTGGGTATCCACGTGTGAAAGGAGGAAGCTGGGTCCTGCGTCGTTCTGTTTTCTGTTACTAGAACAAAAAGCCAGAGGCGGAGTCCTTTCTAAACAAAGATCTTTATTTCCTTGACACTCCGGAGTCAGGAAGTCTGAGAGTGAGTGACTGCGTCCGTTTGGCTTCTGGTGAGAGCCCCTTGGCCGTGTTGAGCCTGGCAAAGGCATCGTGGCGGGAATGCGTGCAACAGGGAGCAACCATATGGTGACAGGAAGCCAGAGGGAGTCAGGAACCTGGCTTCCCCTGCTCTTTTATTACAACGTGCTCTTGGGAGAACCAGTTTACTCCACGAGACCAGCATTCACCCCTTCCCAGAAGGATGCTCCTGTGACCTACAACCACCCACTAGGTGATCCGCCCCCTGTACCACCCCACTGAGGACCAACTGCCAGGCACGAACTCCTGGGGACACAGTCAAACCAGACCCAAACCATAGCAGACCCTTCTTCACACCACGCACAAAAATGAAGGCCTGCGTAATCACAGACCTAAGAACTATTCAGCTGTTAGACAAACCTTCATGTTGAGTGGGCAGAGATGTAGGTATGATGACACGAACAGCACAAGCAGCAACAGGAAAAATAGATCCACTGGATGTCATAAAAATTAAAAATTCACGTGCCTCGAAGGATACCACCCAAAGAGCGGTACGGCAAAAACCACTTTAAGGGGCTGGTGTTGGGGCGTAGTGGGTAAGCTGCTGCCTGGGACTCTGGCATGAGTGCCCGTTCATGTCCTGGCTGCTCCACTTCCAACCCAGCTCCTTGCTAATGGCCTGAGGGAAGCAGGGAAAATGGCCCAAGTGCTTGGGCCCCTGAACCCATGTTGGGAGACCCAGAGGAGGCTCCTGGATCCTGGCTTTGGATCGGCCCAGCTCCAGCCATTGCAGCCATTTGGGGAGTGAACCAGTGGATGGAAGACCTCTCTCTCAACTCTGCTTTTCAATAAATAAATAAATCTTCAAAAAAGTCAATATATTTAACACAACTGAGCTATACACTTAAAAAAGGATAAGGTGGTGAATTTCATGTGTATTTTACCATGATTAGAGGAAAAGAAAAAGCCCACCCCTACACTGATGGATGATGCTACAAGGTGGCTGCCTTGGAACCTGAATGCAGGGGAAGCCAAGCCCGTCTAAGATAGCACCTATGTATGACTGTGTATTACAAAACGCCCAGAATAGGCAAATCCGTGGAGACAGAAGGTGCATTGGCTGTCCCCAAGCCTGGGAGCAGAATGCTGGAGGGAAGTGACGCTGACAGCAAACAGGAATGAGGTTCTTTGTGCAGAGAGGAAATACTCCAGCACTGATTTGGGTGGGTGATGCCTTCAGGACTCTGGATGGTACATTGTTAACTAGTGGGCTCGTAGCTGTATCTGTATGATACAGCTCAGTGGCACTGTTCTATGCACCGGGGCTGGTGGTGTGCTGCAGGGGGTTAAACCACCACCTGCGATGCCGTATCCTACACCGGAGCACCAGCTTGGGCACAGAAAGCTCTGCTTCCAATCCAGCTCCCTGCCAGCGTGCCAAAGGAGGCAGCGGAGGACGGCCCAGGTGCTTGGGCCCCTGCTCCCCATGTGGGAGACCTGGGTGGAGTTCCAGGCTCCTGGCTTCAGCCTGGCTCAGTTCCCAGCCATTGTGACCATTTGAGGAGTGAACCAGCGAATGGAAGATTGCTCTCTCTCTCTGTTTCTCTCTCTCCCCTTCTCTAACCGCATTTAGATAACTAAATAAATCTCTCTCTCTCTTTTTTTTTAAAAGCTTATAATGGGGTTCAATGGAATTATTATATTAAAAATTTAGATAGACACAGAGGAGGCCTAAAATGATTTCTTCTTCTTCTTCTTCTTCTTCTTCTTCTTCTTCTTCTTCTTCTTCTTCTTCTTTTTTTTTTTTTGACAGGCAGAGTGGACAATGTGAGAGAGAGAGAGAGAGAAAGGTCTTCCTTTACCGTTGGTTCACTCTCCAATGGTTGCTGCGGCCGGCGCACCGTGCTGATCCGAAGCCAGGAGCCAGGTGCTTCTCCTGGTCTCCCATGCGGGTGCAGGGCCCAAGCACTTGGGCCATCCTCCACTGCACTCCCGGGCCATAATAGAGAGCTGGCCTGGAAGAGGGGCAACTGGGACAGAATCCGGCGCCCCGACCGGGACTAGAACCCAGTGTGCCGGAGCCGCAGGCGGAGGATTAGCCTAGTGAGCCGTGGTGCCGGCCACTGCTTTGGCTTTGAACTGAGGACTTCCTTGATTCCTTGATTTCTTTCTTTCTTTCTTTCTTTCTTTCTTTCTTTCTTTCTTTCTTTCTTTCTTTCTTTCTTTCTTTCTTTCTATTTACTTATTTAAAATGCGGAGTTACAGAGAGAGAGGGAGAGACAGAGAGGTCTTCCATCCACTGGTTCACTCCCCAGGTGGCCACTCTGGCTGGGACTGAGCCAGGCTGAAGCCAGGAGCCAGGAGCTTCATCCAGGTGTCCCCTGTGGGTGGCAGGGGCCCAAGCACTTGGGCCATCCTCTGCTGTTTCCCAGGCCACAGCAGGGAGTTGGTTCGGAAGTAGCAGTTCCCCCACATGGGGTGCCGGTGCTGCAGTGGCGGCTCTACCTGCTGTGTCTCCTACAGTTGCCAGGATGGCGTGATGCACTCTCTCAGCCTGTGGTTTCCGGCAAAGTGTCTGCATTTCACCTTCACCCTCAAAGACCAATTTTGCGGGGGTATCGAGTTCAAGGCTGGCAGGTGTTTCTTTCTGCACATCGACGCTGTTGGGTTGGTTCTGGTTTCCACAGCTCCTGCGGAAGTCAGCGGTCGGAGGTGTGGCTGCTCCTTTGAAGGTAGTTTGCATTTTTCCCTGAAGCTGTTTCTTTAATTTCACCTTGTCTCGGGTTTTTCGTTAGTATGATGAAGGGATGCTAGACACGATTTCTTTGATTTATTCTATTTTGTTTCTCAGATTTCTACCTCTATGATTTGATGTCTTTTTTTTTTTTACCAACTTTGAAACATTGGTGCCTTTATTTCTTTTACTACCTACATTGCTTCTTCTGCAGTCTTTCTCTACACGCCTTCTGTAACTTTGATTATATGTTATGTATGTATATATTAAAGATTTATTTATTTATTTGAAGGTCAGAGTTACACAGAGAGAGAAGGAGAGGCAGAGAGGGGTCTTCCATCCCCTGGTTCACTCCCCAGTTGGCCGCAAATGCCGGAGCTGCACTGATCCGAAGTCAGGAGCTTCTGGGTCTCCCACGTGGGTGCAGGGGCCCAAAGACCTGGAGCATCTTCCACTGCTTTCCCAGGCCATAGCAGAGAGCTGGATCAGAAGTGGAGCAGCCGGGACTTGAACCAGTGCCCGTATGGGATGCCGGCACTGCAGGTGGTGCCTTTACCCACTATGCCGCAGTGCCGGCCCCAAGACCAGCATTCTAAGTGTAGACACATTACAGGTGCAGAACAGATAACAGAAAAAATGACAGCGTGAACACACACACGCGTGTGAATATGGGTTGCCCCAGGTGGGGAGACACCTGTTGTGAGTGGGCTAGAGGATTGCCCGGAGGGAGGGGGTGTGGCAGAGGGAGAGGTGGCACCTGTGCAGCACCTCTGGCTGTGGGCCCTGCAAAACCAAGAGGGCCTCGCCTGACGTTGGCCCTTTTATGAGGTAGAGGTGGTGCCTCTACGAGTGAGGCCACGAAGCTTAATACCTGTCTCTTCATGGCACCCCCCACGTCCCAGGTGAAGGAGGTGAATCCCGGGCGAGGGCCACTATGATGGGCGAGAGGGAAGAGACAATTACTTGGGGGCGGGAGGCTTGCAAATACTTCCAACTCACACAGACCTGCCTAGCTGGCTGCCTGTTTATCCCTCAGCACTTTGGGCTGGTTTCATGCAATTGCCGAAAACTCTGTTGGCTTCTCTTCACCCCAGCCTAATGGCTCTGTTTGGACACAGGAAAGAAAATGGCCACCGGATCGCTGGCTCGCCTTTTCAGGGCTCCTTTCGTCGTTGAAAGGTTCTCCCTCTGCGTTGTTGCCTCGGACCGAGACTCTCAGTCCTAGGATCGTGACAACGTAGCAGAAGCCTGGGCCTACCTGGTCTTCTGCGTTTGCTCACGTTGTTCTGTTTTCCGTCACAACTCCCTTGGTTTTCCCCTCGGCGTCGTTCAAACACCGGAGCTACTGAAGGGAGAACACAGCACGTCACGGAGCGCCCCAGCGCGGGAGAGAGAGTGTGTCCCGTGGGCTTGCCTGAATGCGTGGCAACAGGAGCGTGCACTGACTCTGGGGGCTAAGGGGCCAGGTTGTAGTGGACATTGTTGGCTGACTCCTCAGAACTTGTCCTCTGCTTCTCTCCTTTTAACAGGACCTCCCATGTTTTCAAGAGCAAACCTTCCTGTGGGCTACCTTACGCCCCAGAGGAAGCTCATTGCCTCCTTCATTCCCCGGAGTGAATCCAACTAGTCTAAGTGTGATTTCGTCTCTATTGCCAGTGATTTGGTTACAGAAAATGTGGGTGGTTCCATGGCTTGGGATGGATGGATTCTTTTATTTTTATTTATTTGCAAGTTAGGGTTACAGAGAGAGAGGGAGGGACAGAGATCTTCTATTCCCCAGATGGTTCACTCCCCAAATGACTGTAATGGCTGGGGCTTTGGCCAAGCTGAAGTCAGGAGTCAGGAGCTTTTTCCAGGTCTCTTAGATGTCTGCAGGAGCCCAAGCACTTGGGGCGTCTGCTGCTGCTTTCCCAGGAGCATTAGCAGGGAGCTGGATCAGAAGTGGAGCAGCCGGGTTTCGAATCGGTGCCTGTGTGGGATGCTGGGCCACAGGCAGCAGTTTAACCTGCTGTACCACAACCCCAGCCCCAGGATGCATGGATGTTTGACACTGCCTGTGCATGTGGGAAGTTCACATTGGAGAAAACTGGGAAAAGACAGAGTTATACAGTTTTCCAATTTATTTTCCAAAGCAGTATCAGAAGCTGAATAGTGTTTACTTTTTAAAAACAAATTTAAAAATTATTTTAAAAATTTATCTTTATGTATTTGAAAAAGAGAGAGAGAGAGAGAGAGTGAGAATACCTCCCCAGCTGGTTCACTCCCAAATGCCTACAACAGCTTCAGCTGGGCCAGGGCAAAGCCAGGAGCCAGGAACGCAGTCTGGGTCTCCTCCATGGCAGGGACCCCAGTACTTGCACTGTCACCTGCTACCTCCCAGGGTGTGCCTTGGCAGGAGGCTGGCGTGGAGAGTGGATTCAGGACTCTAATCCAAACCCTCTAGTATGGGATGAAGGCATCCCAAGCAGTGGCTTAACCACGCCCCGAACCCCGCCCCAGAACAGGGCTCCCTTTAAGCAATCCTGGGACCGTGATGTGGGCTTCTAACGTGCGGCATACGATGCCACAGGTAGCCTCTTAGGGCAAAGTGCATCTTGGTCGCCCCTGTGAAAGTGAATAAGGCCTCATTGTGACTTGGGTGTTGGATCCCTTTCCAGCCCAGAGTGCCATAAATCAGGGCCCTGGGGTTGGCTTGGCTCTTGGGTTCCACCCAAGGTAACAATTAGAGCTCTGTCTTCAGAATTGAATTGCATATTTAGCTCAAGTCAGCCTGGGGAGTGATTGCTTTTCTCTGGCATTATGTCTTCATTTCCCCTGCAATTCATTTGAACAGGAATTTCTGTGGCTTGAGCCAAGAAATAGTAGCCCATTCACATTCACAAAAGCTCCTGGGCGGCCAGTCTTTGAGAACTGGGCCCTGCTGGTGTTTGAGTTCTGTGCCCATCAGTATTTCCTTCTCGAATGAATGAAAGTTTCATATTTTCATGCCTTCCCTCAGCAAACAGTTACTGAGCACTTACTATTTTAGGCAGTGTGTAGGGTGTTTGGGAGACGGAGACAAGACCTGCATCTCATGGGTCCTTCCCCAGAGAGCCGTGAGCAGCCATTAGCACACAGCGTGTACTCACGAGGACAATGCCCCTGGCTGTCCGTGGAAGCATTGTTTGTTGTGCAAAAGGGGAAAACCAAGCCAACTGTCCTTCAAGATAATTTACTCATATTCTAGAATATTATATAACAGTTGAAATAAATAAAAATAGGTACATATTACACCATGGATGAATCTAAAAAACGTATCAGTAATAAAGCAACTGCCACGAAGATACACATGACCTGATATCACTTATGTAAATAGAGACAATATGTTCAGTGATAGAACCTTTTCTTTTTTAACATAGGATACTTGCACATTTTTGGAATACAGTGCAGTATTTCCACAAATGTAAGCAGCATAAATTGGTCAAATCAGGCAGTTGCTTTTTCCATTTTCTTGTCTTTTCTTTATGTTTGGAGCCTGGAATCAATCTGAAGTTAAAATAGTGATTACTACTATCTGCCCTCCCCTTTCCAGGGTGAGGGGAGATAGAGGGAGATTGGATAAGCGGTAGCAAAACACAGAAATAATGAATTCCAGCGCGGGCCAGCACAGTGGGTGCACTGTGTAGCGTGCACATCTGTATTGGAGCAGAGTGTAATTCACAACAGTATATCTTTATCAGGGGTTCAAGATGTGAAGTAAGAGAAAAAAACATGCTTTAAGATTGTCATTTCTGGGGCTGGTGCTGTGGTGTAGTGGGTAAAGCCGCTGCCGGCAGTGCCAGCATCCCATATGGGTGCCAGTTCAAAACCCAGCTGCTCCACTTCTGACCCAGCTTCTGCTATGGCCTGGGAAAGCAGTGGAAGATGGCCCAAGTCCTTGGGCCCCTGCACCCATGTGGGAGACCTGGAAGAAGCTCCTGGCCATTGCAGCCATTTGGAGAGTGAACCAGCAGATGGAAAATCTCCCTCTCTGTGTCTCTCTGTCTGTCTCTCTCTCTGCCTCTGCCTCTCTGTAGTTCTGCCTTTCAAATAAATAAATAAATATTTTTTAAAAAAAGATCGTCATTGGCTGGCGCTGTGGCTTAATAGGCTAATCCTCCGCCTTGCGGCGCCGGCACACCGGGTTCTAGTCCTGGTTGGGGTGCCGGATTCTGTCCCAGTTGCCCCTCTTCCAGGCCAGCTCTCTGCTATGGCCCGGGAAGGCAGTGGAGGATGGCCCAAGTGCTTGGGACCTGCACCCGCATGGGAGACCAGGAGAAGCACCTGGCTCCTGGCTTTGGATCAGCACGGTGCGCCGGCCACAGCGGCCATTGGAGGGTGAACCAACGGCAAAAAGGAAGACCTTTCTCTCTGTCTCTCTCTCTCTCACATTGTCCACTCTGCCTGTCCAAAAAAAAAAAAAAAAAAATCGTCATTTCCTCTGGGAAGGAAGTAGTGAGGGAAGTACAGGGCTCACCTTTCAGTGACGTTATCTGAAGGGAGAGGAGGCTGGGGCTGAGTGTGTGGCGCCACAGTCAAGGCTGCAGTTGGGACACCTGATCCGTCAGAATACCTGACTTCTGCTCCTGCCCATCACACCCTGGGGACACAGGCGAGGCTTCAGGTCCCCGAGTCTCTGCCAGCCGCTTGGAAGACCCTGGTGGAGTCCAGGCTCCTGGCTTCAGCTTGGCCCAGTCTTGGCTGTTGTGGGTATTTGCAGGAATAAACCAGTGGATGAAAGATCGATCTATCTATCTACCTATCTGTCTGTCTATCTATCCATCCATCCATCTATCTATCTTCCTCTGCTTTTCAAATAAGTAATAATAAATAAATAAAACCTTTTTAAAAGAAGGATGAAGTCAGTTCAACCAAAAATACTTAAATTTGGTGGTGATTACTGAAGTGTCAGTTATATATATTTTCTGTATGAAACACTTTATAACTGAAACCACACTTAAATAAAAAAAAAAAAAAACCACCCAGAGGCATGATCTGTGCCTCGCTCACATTTGAGAGGCAGAGGAGCCAGCTAATAGAGGTTTGATAAGTGCTGATAAGGGATGACAGACCCAGCAGCTCCTGACAGCTCAGCCCGAGGGCGTTGGAGGGTCTCCCGGCACAGGCAGAGATGACGTTTGCTTGGGGTGTTGAAAAGTAGCTCGGGACCAGGGGCACACTCTGGGAGGAAGGTTCCTGGCGAGGAGCAGAGCCACGGGTGCTAACTCTACAGTGCAGGGCTGCCAAGGCCCTCTACTGACCACTCACCGTGGACATGCTCCTCGGCCTCGTCTTCCTAGCAGCCTCTGAGGCAGGCGCCACTGTCGCCGTTTGACAAATGAAATAGCAGAGGCGAAGCCGCTGCTCAGCTCACGGCTGTGGGTCCCCACGGCTCCCTGCTGGGCTCTGCGTGTGGTTCGCTAGCAGCCGCTTTGTAGCACCGCGGGGTAAACTGCTGCTCGCGCTGCTGGCCTGCCGCAGGTGGGAACCCAGGGTGGAATTCCTGCCTCCTGGCTTTGGCCTGGGTCCACACCTGGCTGTTGTGGGCATTTGGAGAGTCAGCCAGCAGATGGAAGATCTCTTTCTCTCTTTCTGTCTCTAATGCTCTCTCTGTCTCTTTGACTTTCCGATAAATGAATACATCTTTCAAAACAAGAACAGATTTTTGCACTCGTTCCATGACACCATGAGAGAGCGCCTGTGACCTCCCCAGGAAGCTGACAGAGGACTGGGTGCCTTCTCAAGAGAAAGGCAAATGGTCAGGGTGAACAGTCTCAGAAGAGGAGACGGTGACTGTCACCAGGACCCAGAGCTAGCCATCGATGACACAGAGCACACGGGACGTTCAGATTGTGGTGGAATGAGAAGGCCATGCCAAGATGGCCGGTGGCAAGCCAGCATCAGTTACTCAGGAATGGCTTTGAAACCCACCTGGCAACGGAGCCTGCCTGGCAACAGGCTGTGATTGGAGGGCTTTGAAACCCACCTGGCAACAGAGCCTGCCTGGCAACAGGCTGTGATTGGAGGGCTTTGAAACCCAAATGGCAAACGGAGCCTGCCTGGCAACAGGCTGTGATTGGATGGCTTTGGAGCCTGCCTAGCAACAGGCTATGATTGGTTGGGGCATAGACCGCCCCTTGACCGGATTGGCTGCCTTGGTTATATAAGCTGCTGTACCAACTGAAATAAACAAGTCTGCCGGCTGCTTGCATCTGGCCTGCTTTCACCCGACTCCCGGGTCTGTGTGGTGACTCCACGCCTCTTGCCCCCACCACGTTCCTCCTCTCAGAACGAATCCTCTCAGAAAGAATTCAACCTCTCACCCAGGACCCAGAGCTAGCCATCGATGACACAGAGCACAAGCGACCTTCCAGTGACTCCAGTGTTCAAAGCATGGCAAGCAGCATAGCACATGCACCTGGTTTCCATAACAAATGAATTTCAAGGAAGAAGGAGAGGGGGAGTAGGTTGAAAATTACCTGGGGGACAGAACAGTTGAGTGCAGGGCGTGGACTCTGAACCTGACTTGATCAGATCGCGGAAAGAAATGATGGAAGGAATAGGGAAATTTGAATATTGATTGGATATTTGATCATGTTAAGCAATTTCTGATTTTTTTTTTTAAGATTTTACTTACTTATTTGAGAGGTAGAGTTGCAGACAGTGAGAGTAAGACACAGAGAGATCTTCCTCCCGCTGGCTCACTCCCCAAATGGCCGCAAGGGCCAGAGCTGCGCTGACCCGACGTCAGGAGCCAGGAGCTTCTTCTGAAGGACCCTTACGGGGGGAGGGACAAGAAACTAGGCCTGGGCAACTATCAGGGGCTTCTTAAGAGGTTAGATGTTCCCCAGAGTCCAGCGGGCAGGATGTTCTCTGGGAAGGAAAAGTCAATCCCCTTCAGAGAACCTCTAGGTGCCCAGAGCAGAGCTGCCCCTCCCCTCCGGGAAACCTCTGGGCGTGCCCACAGCAGAGCTGCCCCTCCCCTTCGGAGAGTCTCTAGGCGCGCACTTATGATGTCACTGCGACCGGCCAATCCTGTAACACCTCAGCACTCTCCCTCAGCATTCTCCGGTATGCTAATGGTCCCTCTGAACTGACCAATCCTACGCATGCGCATTAGGAATATGCTAATTCGTTGCCTATATAACCTGTGTGAAACTGCCGCTCAGGGCTCCTCACTGCCTGAGGTGGGGGCCCGTTTGCGCAAACGTTCAATAAAAACCTCATGCTTTTTTCATCAACTGGTCTGGAGTCTGGCTCTTTGGGCGTCCTCCCGAGCAAGTGGGCATCTCTGCAACTGAGAGGTCCAACACTTCCAGGTCTCCCACGTGGGTGCAGGGGCTCAAGGACTTGGGCCATCTTCTACTGCTTTCCCAGGCCACAGCAGAGAGCTGGATCCGAAGAGGAGCAGCCAGGACTAGAACCAGCGCCCATATGGGATGCCAGAGCTGCAGGCAGAGGATTAACCTACTGCGCCACAGCGCTGGCCCCCAATTTCTGGCTTTTTAAAAGGTAGAATAATTAAGAAATACCTGCTGAAATATTTATTCATTTATTTTATTTTTAAAAAGATTTATTTATTTGAAAGTCAGAGTGACAGAGAGAGACAGAGAGACAGAGAGAGATAGACAGAGAGCAGTATTTTCTATCTACTGGTTCAGTCCTCAAATGGCTGCAATGACTGGGGCTGTGCCAGGCGCAAGCCAGGAGCCTAGAGCTCCATCCAGGTCTCCCACATGGGTGGCAGAGGTCTAAGCACTTGAGCCGTCTTTTGCTTCTTTTCCAAGTGCATTATCAGGAAGCTAGGTGGGAATCCAAACAGCTAGTCTCCAACCAGCACTCTGATACGGGATGCCAGGGTCATACAGGTGGCTTAACTCACTGCACGACAATACCAGCCCCTTGTTTAATTATTTTAAAAGGTGGGGAGACAGAGATACAGACAGAGACAGATCTCTCCTCTCTGCTGGTTCTCTCCCCAGATGCCTGCAACAGCCAAGGCTGGGCCAGGCTGAAGCCAGGAGCTGGAAATTCAATCCAGGTCCTCCCCACGGGTGGCAGGGACTCAACCAGTTGCACCATCACCTGCTGCCTCCCGAGGGGTGCATTAACATGAAGCTGCAGCTGGGTGGAGCCAGAACTCAGTCACTCAGTGTATGGGATGCGCACCTCCCAAGCAGTCTTAATCCATGTGCCAAGGGCCCGACCCTTCTAAACCTACTTTGCTGTTCGAAATTTAGTTTTTTCGTTTTGTGTTGTTTTTAAAATTTTTAAAAGATTATTTATTTGAAGGCAGAGTTACAGAGAGGCAGAGACAAAGGGGGTTGGAGGTCTTCCATCCTCTGGTTCACTCCCCAATTGGCCACAATGGCCGAAGCTGGGCCGATCCAAAGCCAGGAGCCAGGAGCTTCCTCCAGGTCTCCCACAGGGGCCCAAGGACCTGAGCCATCTTCTGCTTTCCCAGGCCATATCAGATAGCTTAATCGGAAGAGGAACAGCCGGGACTAGAACCGGCACCCATATGGGATGCCAGTGCTGCGGGTGGTGGCTTTACCCACTATGCCACGGCACTGGCCCCTTTTGTTTAGTTTTTAAATAAATCAGATGGTGGAGGAGTGAAAGCTTCATTTCATTGGCAGTGTTTCTAGGACTGGGAAATCTTTTTGTTACATGTCATTGTGAAGTTTAAATCTTTCAAGTGCGCAAATGAGAACTCCCTCATTTTTCATTTGCCAAACTTAAATATTTCATGATACACTTAGACTTAGTTTAGCCTGAAATAATTAAATACATGTTGAAATGTTTGATTGCAAATTGATATATTGTTTGAGTTTATAACTTGATTGTAGAGCTCTTTACTGATAAATCATTGTAGACAAGTCTCAAATATGAACTACACTTCACAAACTCCTGTACTTAGGGGAGTGGGCATGTGGCGCAGAAGCTGAGACATTTGTGTCCCACATCAGAGTGTCTGATAATTCTCAGCTCCATTTTCTGACTTTGCAGACTGGAGGCAGTGGTGATGGCTCAAGTAACTGGGCCCCTGCCAGCCTCGGGGGAGTCTGGGGTGTGCTCCTGGATCCTGGTTCCAGCCCCTGCCCAGCCCCAGCCATTGCAGACCTCTGGGGAGTAAACCAGCTGATGGGAGCTTGCTTGCGCTCTCTGTCGCAAACACAAATACAAACCCAACATCTTTTCCCATGCTGGTGCTCTATGCCTTTGTAGCTATTGTTGTCATTTTACATTTACTGAATGCTGATTGCCTATGGGCCTGATGGACAAATAAGGTGCCTGGCTAATGAATTGGAGGGAGTGATTAAAAGGCAACAGGCCAGAGGCTTGGGTTGAACGCCTGGGCTCCTTGAGCTTGGCTGCTCCTGTCTTTAAGCCTCCATGAGCTTGGGTGGAAAACGGAGACAACAGCAGCCCCCGCCTCCCAGGAGTTTTGTGAGTGGGTTCACATGATGGTGCATGCCCAGTGCAGAGAGCACGCTCTGCAGGTCCTAGCTCTTGTTAATTCCTGCGATCCCGGTGTGCATTTCAGAGAGAACAGAGCCATCCCGGGACAGTAGCGAGAGAACAGAACCTGTGCTCCAGGCTTCCGGTTTATCCGAACTGAGATGCAGATCACTGTGCGGACAGATCACTCTTGTTGGAGGCTCAGGTGCAGCGGCGAGGTGAGATTCCAGGCCCCGCGGCTCTCTCCTAAAGCAGCAGTCGGCCACGCCAAGCCTGCATGTCCTTCAAAGTTGATGTCTGTTTAACATGATCTTCCACGGGCTTCAGGGCAGAAATCAAACGTTTGTCTCTGAAACCCTTGGAAAGAGGGATTTCAAACATGCACGGACTCATGCGTTAGGGAACAGTCAGGACACTTTCAGTAACACATACTTGTGCTTGTTGCCAACTTTTATCTTCAATTAAGAAAACTGAAGGATGTTTGCTTTGAAAAAGAGAATATGTTGGGGCCAGCATCGTGGTATAGTAGGTAAAGCTGCCGCCTGTGATGCCGGCATCCTAAACAGGCGCCAATTTGTGTCCCGGCCGCTCCAGCGCCTGTAGGTGTCCTCCTCCTGTGTTCGTACTTTCCAGTGTCCACGATTCCTCCTCCTCGATGCATACCGTCTGCCGTGTCCATGCCCTGCTCAGTGTTCTGTGTGCCATTGTTGGTCTCTCATGACCAAGTTATGAGTTACATCTGTGTAAAACACCCAATATACAAGATACAGGGAGTGGCAGAAAAGGGTAGAAATTGGCCATGACAGTGAAAAGAAGGGAAGCTAATGGTACTGTTTTCTTTTTTTTTGTTTTGACAGGCAGAGTGGACAGTGAGAGAGAGAGACAGAGAGAAAGGTCATCCTTTTTCTATTGGTTCACCCTCCAATGGCCACCATGGCCGGTGCTGCACCAATCCAAAGCCAGGAGCCAGGTGCTTCTCCTGGTCTCCCTTGGGGTGCAGGGCCCAAGCACTTGGGCCATCCTCCACTGCACTCCCTGGCCACAGCAGAGAGCTGGCCTGGAAGAGGAGCAACTGGGACAGAATCTGGCGCCCCGACCGGGACTAGAACCCGGTGTGCTGGCGCCGCAGGCGGAGGATTAGCCTAGTGAGCCCCGGCGCCGGCCAACTGTTTCCATTTTTCCAAGACGTGTGTGCCGGGGGCTGGCTCTTTCTCCGCACCCAGCACCTTGCGGGCACAGCTCCCCGTCTGGTAAGGCGCGCTAGGTCTTTGCTCCGAGAGGCCCCATTTCTGCACGGCGAGACACTGCCCTCTGCCACTGGCTTCCGTGGTTAGACACGGCCTTGGCTGTGCTTTGCCTTGAAGGCGTCTGCTGGTGCCCTCCACACCCTGACACTTTAAGTGGTGTTAAGTTTCTGGAGGGCCAAGTGGGAAAGCTGCTGGCATTGTGGCCTGAAGTCTACCCTGGATTTCTCTCGAAGCCGGCAGCCCAGTGGGCTGTTGACAAGACGGCCAGGGCTGCGCACTCACGTGTGCCTGGCGGTCTCCCAATCCAAGGGGTTGCGTCAAGCACCAGGGCTCCTCATTCACATGAGGGAGGGCAAGGTGCAGGGAGAGGTCTGCCCACTCCCAGGTCACTGATTCTGTAGGGGGAGCAGGTCCTTGAATTCTTTTTTTTTTTTTAAAGATTTATTTTTATTTATTTGAAAGATAGAGTTACAGAGAGAGGGAGAGACAGAGTGAGAGAGAGAGAGGTCTTCCAACCACTGGTTCACTCCTCAGATGGCCGCAACGGCCAGAGCTGAGCCGATCCAAAGCCAGGAGCCAGGAGCTTCTTCCAGGTCTCCCAGGTGGGTGCAGGGGCCCAAGGACCCAGATCATCTCTACTGCTTTCCCAGACCATAGAGAACTGGATTGGAAGAGGAGCAGCCGGGACTAGAACTGGTGCCCATATGGGATGCCGGCGCTTCAGGCCAGGGCTTTAACCCGTTGCACCATGGCGCCGGCCCCGATCCTTGAGTTCTTGCGTGAGGTGACATTCCTCTCTCTGGCACACATCTCGGCACCTAGGTCCTTGTTCCTGATCACTAGACTCAATAAGAATGGATAACACCAGGGCTGGTGTGGTGGTGAAATGAATTAAAATTGCTGCCTGCAATGCCGGCATCCCATATGGGCGCTGGTTCAGGTCCCGGCTGCTCCTCTCCCGATCTAACTCTCTGCTAATGTGCCTGGGAAAGCAGCGGAGGATGGCCTAAGTGCTCGGGTACCTGTATCCACATGGGAGACCTGGAAGAAGCTCCTGGTTCCTGCCTTCGGCTGGCCCAGCCCTGGCTGTTGCAAGCATTTGGGGAGTGAACCAGCGGAGAGAGATCTGTCTCACTCTCTGTAACTCTGCCTTTCAAGTAAATAAAATAAATCTGTAAAAAAAAAAAAAAAGGAATGGATAGCACCATTGTGGTGGACGGCACAGTTGTGTCCTCTGGGACGGTGACATGGCCGTGGCACTCAACACCGCAAGAAGAGATAGTTGTAGGTCAGGACAGCCGGCTAGCAATAACTTAGTGATGCATGAAGGTAACTGCAAACCAGTAAACACCCCCTATTAAATTATTTGCACTGATTCAATCTGTGGAATCTGAAAATTGCTGTGGCCACTTAGTGCCACTGTACATGAGGGGAAGTAGAAAATAGTGCCTGGGTTCCAGTCCCAGCTCTGGCTCCTGGCTCCAGCTTCCTGCTGTTGCAGACCATGGGAGGCAGTGGGGATAGCACAAGTGGGTTCCTGCCACCCACATGGAAGAGCTGGATTGAACTGGCTCCTGGCTTGGGCCTGGTCCAGCCCTACCTGTTGTGGAGTGAACCCACAGATGGGCACTCTCTTCTCAAATAATTTTTTTTTAAGATTTATTTTATTTATTTGAAAGACAGAGTTACACAGAGAGGTAGAGAAAGAGAGAGAGGTCTTCCATCCACTGGTTCACTCCCCAAATGGCTGCAATGGCCGGAGCTGAGCTGGTCTGAAGCCAGGAGCTAGGAGCCAGGAGCTTCTTCCAGGTCTCCCACACGGGTGCAGGGGCCCAAGCACCTGGGCCATCTTCCACTGCTTTCCCAGGCCATAGCAGAGAGCTGGATTGGAAGTGGAGCAGCTGGGACTCGACCCAGCACCCATATGGGATGCTGGCATTGCAGGCCGGGGCTTTAACCTGCTACATCACAGTGTCGGCCCCTCGAGTAAATTTTTAAAAAGGGGAATGTATGAGGAGCTGTTAGCCTATTACATTTACAAGGTCGTCGTCACAAATTTCACCTAAAAGTGTGACACGGTGCTCCATGTTCATGGAGACCTTGGAGAGAAGGACTTGGGAGCTCTTGGTGACTCTGCCCCAGAACTTACAGAGTGATGTCTGTGACAAAATTATATGGAACTTCTAGAAAAATATTCGCAGGACCTAAACATTGTAGTGGCATGCTATTGACCATGGTCCACTTTAAAAATATTTGAATAATCTCTTCTGGGACATTTGAAACATTTTTGGCTTTCTTTTGACATACATCTCCAGTCTACATTTTCCTTAGGATTCTGTAAGAATATACTTCTCGAAGGCCGGTGCCACGGCTCAATAGGCTAATCCTCCACCTGCGGCGCCAGCACACCAGGTTCTAGTCCCGGTTGGGGCGCCGGATTCTGTCCTGGTTGCCCCTCTTCCAGGCCAGCTCTCTGCTATGGCCCGGGAGGGCAGTGGAGGATGGCCCAAGTGCTTGGGCCCCTGTACCTGCATGGGAGACCAGGAGAAGCACCTGGCTCCTGCTGGATCAGCGCAGTGTGCTGGCTGTAGCGCGCTGGCTGCGGCAGCCATTGGAGGGTGAACCAACAGCAAAAGGAAGACCTTTCTCCCTGTCTCTCTTCTCACTGTCCACTCTGCCTGTCCAAAAAAAAAAAAAAAAAAATACACTTCTTGGGCGGGGTGGGGGTATGACTTACAGCTTTATTGAGATACCATTCAGGTGCTGCACCGTGCACACACTTCACATGTATGATTCAGGCGGGGGCTGTGACACCGCATGTTGAGCCACTGCTGGGGAGGCCCGCATTCCAGATCAGAGCACCGGTTCGAGTCCTGGCTGCTCTGCTTCTGGTCCGGATCCCTGCCAGTGCGCCTGGGGAGCAGCAGGTGCCGGTGATTCGTGTACTTGGGTCCCTGCCACCCACACGGGAGAGCCCGAGGAAGTTCCTGGCTTCTGCCTGTGGGTCGGCCCAGCCCAGTTCAGCCTGTGGAGACCATCTGGGGAGTAACCCAGAGTGTCTCTCCGTCTCACTCTATCACGCTGCCTTTCGACTAGGTTAAATCTGAAACAATCAAGTGTATACTTCACAGAGCTGTACCTCCGTGGACGTTACGCATTTTAGGACATTTCCTCTCAGAAGCAGCCGTGCACCCCTTCGCCTTCACCCTGAAATTCCTCCTCCTCCTCCTCTCCTCTTCCTCCTCCTCCGATTCTAAGCACCTTAGTCTCTGAAGCGCTCCCTATTCTGGAAATTGCATTTAAATGGAATCACAAGTGGGCCATTACCGCTGGCTTCAGTCGGCCTGGTATTTCCAAGGTGCATCCTCGATTTATGCTTAGAAAAGTTGTTGATCAGTTTTTTTCTGCAACCAAAAATGACTGCGAATTGAAAAACGTTCTCTCTCTCCTGTAACGGCACGGCTTTAGGAGTTCCAAATACTTTCAAGGTTGCCTCATCATTACAATGCTTGTTACCGTCCGCAGCTCTTGAAACAGCCCGACTCGGTCCTAACGTTGCTAAAACACAGTGGTGTTCCTAGCGGCAAAGAGCACGGTTTTGCTGGAAATGCACTGCTTTCAGGGGTGGGGAATCTGTTCCTGCCAAGGGACAATGGATATTGATAGCACCATTCACCGGCCGTACAGAATTGCCAACTTAAATGAGCGTGGCTCTGCAGGCTCCCTGCTTCTTGTGCTTCATAGGTAATCACTGCTGAAAATCCCGACCGCAGACTAAGCGGATGGGAGTGGGAGAGGTCTTGTTGCGGAAGATACAGTCGATTCTTGCAGGGCTCTCCTGTTCCGTTCTCTAAATCACTTGGGACCTCTTCCCCAGGTTCTCACAAGACTCCCTCCAAGTGGATGCCTGCTCTGACGGCCCTCAAAGGATGTCGGAGACGAGATTGGCAATGCTGTCACCACCTCACTCTACCTGTGTCTCAGTTCAGAACATCCCAGTGCAGACCCAAACACTGTTACTCGAAGCAAGTCCCTTCCTAAACAGGTATCTCCAGGAGACAGGGAAAGGTGGAAGGGCGGGGCGGGTGGCGCTTTGGGTGGTGGCCGGGACTCTTTCTGGGTTGGGGATCTGAGGGTTTGGAAATGTTGTAGTTAGTCGAGGAAGGCTGAGGGCTTTCTTGCATTCAAGTGCGTCCTGGAGGCAAGAGTCCGTGCAGAAGGGGGCCGTGCAGACACATTGCTTTACAGCTGTCTGAGCACCGCTTGAGCCAGCAGTTCCAGGACCCATGGGCTCGGGTTTCCCTTCCTGTGGTCTTTTGCTACGAGCGCTCCTGATGCCAGTCCCAGTATTGGTTAGGGTTCAGTCGCAGAGCCGACCCCTTCTTGGTATTTGAGTGGAAAGGGATTTGTTACCGGATATTAAATAGCTTGTGGAGGTACGGGGAGGGTGAACACACAGGCTCTCTGGCCTGAGCTCCCCAGGGCGGCCCTGGGACCCCTGCTGTGGGCTGTTCTCTGAGCAGAGAGTGTTCTGACAATGTGGGGAGCTGCTGTGGGGCTGTGGCTTCAGACCAGCGCCCCACTGCCGTGAGCAGGTGGCGCACCGATTTCTGGCCACGGTGCACAGGGGCCTGGGCTTCAAAGTGCACCAGAGCGCCCTGCCCGCAGCGCCGGGATGTGGAGCAACCTGGCAGATGGGGAGGCTCCGAGATTTCTCTGCAGTAAGTGAACGTGGGAAACGGGAAGGATGACAAGAAGAGGGTGAATGTCTGAGCTTGCGGCCCGCGAGGAGGCTTCCTGAGCGGCTGGGACAGGGAGCACCAGGGCGGGGCTCAGTTTTGCCCATGCAGGTAACCGTGACCCAATGCGCCCAAGGTGTGGGCCCGGAGCAGGACAGCCGTGGGAGGGAGGCACGCGGAGGGAGGCTTCCAGCCCTCAGTGTTTCCAGATTCCCTGCGAGGCCACTTCACGCTGCTCCAAAGACCGTAAGCACCACGGGGGCGGAATTCTGTTTTCTCTCCCTCTGTTCCCCAGCAGGGAGAACAGGGCCTGGTGCCGACGAGCTGCTTCGTAAAGACAGGCAGTGCCCGGTCCGTGGTGCTGCGGCATTCAGGAGCCCTCGTGCTGGAATGTTTAGCTTGGATCTTTCTCGGGTTAGCGCAGTGTGGTCCTGTCTGGCAGCGCTTGGCAGTGGCAGTGAGCACGGCTCACAGGCGGCCTGTGGTCGCGAAGGGAAAACCATCAGCGCTCAGCAGTTGCTGAGCCAGGACGCATGGGAGGCTCTGTGGGCTTTAATGCGTTTTCCACTTCGGATACTTTCGACTTAGGATGGACTTACTGGCCCATGACTTCGTCATGAGTGGAGGCGCACTTGTACTGAATTAATGCAGGGAAATAATGGGTTGGGGACAAGAACCCGATGGGTTGATAGGGCCTCCGGGAAGATTTTTCTGTGTCTGAGACACCCAGCGTGGTGGTTAAGGTAAAGTTAAGTCTCAGGGAGGTAAAGTTAAGTCGTTTTGAAAGAGCCTAAGGTTGGGAGAGAAGGAGTCGCAGGTGTTTCCCTCACCAGACCAACACGGACTGCTCCTGGCATCAAAGAAAAGGTCACGATGACGCCATTAGCCTTTAAGAGAATGGGCTCAACACAACCTCACGTGGCAAGTGCTTACCGAGTGCTAGGTCCTGTGCTGTGTGCTCACCGAGTGCTAGGTTCTGTGCTGGTGCTCACCATGTGCTAGGTTCTGTACTGGTGCTCACCATGTGCTAGGTTCTGTTCTGGGTGCTCACCGTGTGCTAGGTTCTGTACTGCTGCTCACCGAGTGCTAGGTTCTGTGCTGGGAGTATACCATGTGCTAGGTTCTGTACTGGTGCTCACCAAGTGCTAGGTTCTGTGCTGGTGCTCACTGTGTGCTAGGTTCTATACTGGGTGCTCACCGTGTGCTAGGTTCTGTGCTGGTGCTCACCGTGTACTAGGTTCTGTGCTGGGAGTATACCATGTGCTAGGTTCTGTACTGGGTGCTCACCGAGTGCTAGGTTCTGTGCTGGTGCTCACCGTGTGCTAGGTTCTGTGCTGGTGCTCACCGTGTACTAGGTTCTGTGCTGGGAGTATACCATGTGCTAGGTTCTGTACTGGGTGCTCACCGAGTGCTAGGTTCTGTGCTGGTGCTCACCGAGTGCTAGGTTCTGTGCTGGGAGTTTACCGTGTGCTAGGTTCTGTGCTGGGTGCTCACCGTGTACTAGGTTCTGTGCTGGGTGCTCACCGTCTGCTAGGTTCTGTGCTGGGAGTTTACCGTGTGCTAGGTTCTGTGCTGGGTGCTCACCGTGTACTAGGTTCTGTGCTGGGTGCTCACCGTCTGCTAGGTTCTGTACTGGGTGCTTACCGTCTGCTAGGTTCTGTGCGGGGTGATTGGCCTTCCTGACCTCAGCAAGCCCCGCAGCAACTCTTGAGGTGGATTGCCTTTTCCATTACAGACTACAAACCGCATCTCAGAGAAGCAGTGCATGGGCCAAAGTCATTGGATTAGACTGCAGCTGAATTTTGACCTCAACCCAGTGAAGACCACTGGGTTCTGAACACTCGGACTAGAGGCATTGATCAGCTGCCCGGGACCCTTTCCCCTGCTCACACAGAGCTCTGCACTGCTGGCCGCTGGGTGCTGAGTGGGAGTGACTGTGTCCTGTGCAGGTGACCGCATTTTGCTTGTTGGTCTCTTTCTTTCTTGCTCCTGCAGTGACGGTGCAGGGTGTGAGCTTCCAGTGCTGTGGCTGCAGCAAGTGGAGCCACGGTCACCCTGGGTGGAGGGGTGGAAGAGAGCGGGATTCCCGGCCACCATGCTGGACACCGTGTGAGCAAGAGCTCACGTGCACACGCGTGCGCGCGCACACACACACCACACACACACCACACATACCACACACACACCACACACACCACACACACACCACACACCACATACACCACACACACACCACACACACACACCACATACACACACACACCACACACACACCACACACAAACCACACACACACCACACACACACACCTCATACACACACACACCACACACACACATCACACACACACACACACCACACACCACACACACACACCACCCACACCACACACACATCACACACACACCACACACCACATACACACACCACACACACCACACACACACCACACACCACATACACACACACACACCACACACACACCACATACCACACAAACCACACACACATCACACACACACACCACACACACACCACACACACACCACACACCACACACCACACACACACCACACACACACCACACACACATCACACACACACACACCACACACACACCACACACACACACACACCACACACACACCACACACCACACACCACACACCACACACACACCACACACACACACACCACACACATCACACACACACACACCACACACACCACACACCACACACACACCACACACACACCACACACACACACCACACACACACCACACACACACACCACACACACACACCACACACACCACACACACCACACACACACACCACACACACACACCACACACACACCACACACACACACACCACACACACCACACACACACCACACACACACACCACACACACACACCACACACACACACACCACACACACACCACACACACCACACACACTTCACACACACACACACACCACACACACCACACACATCACACACACCACACACACCACACACCACACACACACACCACACATCACACACACATCACACACACACACACCACACACCACACACACACACACCACACACCACACACACATCACACACACCACATACACACACCACACACACACATCACACACACCACATACACACACACATCACACACACCACATACACATACCACACACACCACACACCACACACACACACCACACACACACATCACACACACCACATACACACACACCACACACACCACACACACCACACACACACACATCACAAACACACACCACACACGCACACACCACACACGCACACACCACACACACACGCACACACCATATACACACACACACCACACACACACCACATACACACACACCACACACACACACCACACACACCACACACCACACACACACACACACCACACACACACCACACACCACACACACCACACACCACACACCACACACACACACCACACACACACACCACACACCACACACACACCACACACACACACCACACACCACACACACACACCACACACACACACCACACACACCACACACCACACACACACACCACACACACACCACACACCACACACACACACCACACACACACACCACACCACACACACCACACACCACACACACCACACACACATCACACACACACACACCACACACACCACACACCACACACACACACCACATACACCACACACCACACACCACACACACACCATACACCACACACCACACACCACACACACACCACACACACACACACCACACACCACACACACACACACCACACACACACCACACACACCACACACCACACACACACACCACACACACACCACACACACACCACACACCACACACACCACACACACACACCACACACACACACCACACACACCACACACCACACACCACACACACCACACACACATCACACACACACACACCACACACACCACACACCACACACACACCACACACACACCACACACACACACCACACACATCACACACACACACACCACACACACCACACACCACACACACACACCACACACACACACCACACACACACACCACACACACACCACACACACACACACCACACACACACACCACACACACCACACACCACACACACACGTGGGCAAGCGCTGAGATCCTACGATTGCTCCCATCCGATAACCTCGCTCACTCTGACCAGTGCACTCAGTGAGCTCCTTCATCCTCTGAGTCTCAGGTTGTCACCCGTACAATGATGATGATAGCTGCTGGCCCGCTGGATGGAGACAGCTACAGGAGGCAGCGGGGAAACAGCTCCGTTTGGGTGTCCCCAGAGCCATGTAGCCAGATGACTCACTACACTCAGAAAACAGCGTCACGTCGTCCAGGTACTGATTTCACTACTGCAGATTTGACGAGACAGAATCAGAACTGGAGGTGCCGAGGGCTCCCTGTGGCTCTGAGCATCACTGTGCAAGCCTCCTTCAAGGTCAGGGCTACATCACCGTGAGGAGGTTCTGCAGGTAAATGGACTTCGCCTCCCTCTACCTGCGCAACACACAGCACAGCCCGTGAGGAGCATTCCATGACCGCCCTGTGGGCTGTTAACTGTGAGTGCAGGCGTGGCTAGTGTGGAAGAAATTTCTAGTACTCCCCAGTATTGCCGTTCCATCCCTCTTGGACGTGAGGGAGGACGGTCTTTTTCCAACCGCCCAGAGCCTTCTGTTGGCTGTGAGATGTGAGTGAAGTTGCCCAGGTCACTGCTGGGTGGAGGCACCGCAGAGCTGCCATGAGGCCCACGCGCGTGCCCTGGAGCAGTGCACTCGGGGGCTTGCGAGGAGCTGGCCGTGGCCTCAGACGGTGGAACTGTGTCATCCTGGTCTGACCAAGGTGAAAAACGCGTTCTCCAGCCACCAGCTGTGGACAAGCAGTGCAGGCAGGAGACCAGTCATCGTTCCGGAGCTGGACACGGAGCCTGGGGGGCCGGGGCGGGGGCGGTTTCCTACTGCAAAGTCAGTTTCACCTGACCAATGCCACTGGGCGTGAGGAAGACGGCAGCACAGACCTCTGGACTGGGGGTCACGGGGGAACCATGGGTCCCCCAGGCTTCATCAGTAAATGAAGGGAATGGAGCTGGATTTCTGTCATCTCATGATTCTAATAGTCTCTCTCTGACTCTCTGTCTGTCTCTCTCCATTTACCCCAGCACTCTTTCTCTCTCCCTCCCTCTTTCCCAACCTTCCACCCACCCATCCTCCCACCCATCCGTCCACCCACCCATCCATTCGTCCGTCCATCTACCCATCCATCCATCCACTCACCCATCCACCCATCCACCCGCCCATCCATCTGTCCATCCGTCCATCTATCCATCCGTCCACTCACCCTTCTACCCACTCACCTATCTTTCTTTCTATCTTTCTTTCATCTATTTTTAGTTTAGAGATTAAAACTAATAACCAAGTACACCACAAAATTCAGCTCTTACAGCTCCCTTACCATGGTAGGTCAAAGTTAGTTAGAAACAGGAGAGCAGACTTTGTCAGGACTTTTCCCAATGACACGATTTACGAGATGGAGAAGCAGCAGGCATTTCACTCTGAACAATCGTTCTGTTTCTGTGGACGGCCTTGTTCCATCTTTGTTTCGCACACAGAGAGCATTAAATAAAGAACTCTTGACTTGGGGTCAAACAGCTGGGAAAGGCATCTAAGCAAACACATTCTAATCAAAATAGTTTTGCTGCTCTTCTTACATCAACGCAGTGAATCAGAAAGACTTCCTCTGACTGGAAACTCAATTCCTGACAGGTGGAGAAGGAGGAGCAGGAACCTGGAGAAAAAATCACCAACCGAGTGACATGGCAACCTCGGAGTGAGAGGCTCCATCCAGAGGGAGGTGCACGCAGGAAAATGAGAATAAGATTTACAGGAGAAATTTACTCCTCGCAGGCCAAGATCAGTGGGAACTCCTGGTTGTAACTCAGCAAGGAATCTGGCAAGGAAAACACAGCTCTTCTGCGGTGGGAGCGACAGAGGGCCACAGGCTATGATTCTGGGTGAGGAGGAATCCCCAGACGGCAGGGGAATTCTGCTGTGTTATCAGGTAATAGATCATGTTGTGCTTGGAGCAGCAGCTGGGAAGAGGAGGTTTACTGGAAAACTGGCCGACATGCTGCGCCATCCATGCCAACAGTCCTCCCGTTTCTTCTTTTTTTCTGTTAAGAGTTGGCCCCACTGTGTATGAAAGAAGGCCACCAGTAGTGGCGACTTAAACAGCGGAGTTTTTATGTTGTCACAGGGTCCAGATCCAGGCGTTCCTGAACTGCTACGGCAGCCTCACGATGTCAGCAGAGACACAGCCCCTTAGGCCTTTCAGATCCTGCGTTTGCAGTGCGTGGCTTCCATCTTCAGAGTAACTTTTTGCTCCAGAACAGCAGATGGAACTCCTGCCATTACATCTGGATTCCAGACAGTAGGGAGAGGGAACCAGGAAAGTGCAAAATGGGCTTGCTACCCACGTGAAGGAGCTCCCTTTAAGAACTACTCCCCCGGGTTCCACCCGCCCGGCCTCACTGGCTAGAACGGCGCTCTTGGCAATGCTGCAAGGTAAGGAGGGGTGGTGAGTGTGGTTTTGGCTTGGCCGTGTCACCACCACCAGTGTAACCCGGGTTCTATGACTAACGGAGCGCGGGGCTAGGGCATTCTGAAGGACTCGAGAGCTCTGCCGCGGTACTTTTCCACCTGCCGTCTGCGAGGTGGCTGCTGAGTTTGGGTTTATACTCAGGAAGTGCGAGGCCTGCTGGGTGCTCCTTAGAGAAGACGGTCCATGGTTCCAACTCCGAAGTTTGTCCTCAAGTAGTTTCCTATGGTGGAGCAGCGCTTCCGGAGGCCTGGCTCCACGGGCTAGCAGCAGCTGTCAGTGACGTAATTCCAGAAAACAATTCCAGTGACCAATTTTAAGCCGATTCCCGCCAAGACTTTCATAAATGAAAGTGCTCTGTGACTGTGGGGCTGGCTTTTGGGCACTTGAACTAAGACGCCGAGAGAAGCTACTTACGAAGGGAGAAGGCTTCTTTTGGCTCGTGGTGTGGGGGCTCCAGTCCGAGATGCGTGGCCTCATCTGTCTGGCGGCTGGTGGGGACGGCAGTGGCAGAGTGTGTGCAGCGGGGCCGTCAAGGGTCAAGAAGCAAGAGGAGAGATGGACACACGTCCTTCCTCTGCCGTCTGTGTGTGTGTCCTCCACCAGCCATCAGGAGTGGCCTCCACAAGGGCGGCCGAATCCCACTCAGTCCTCTCCAAGCTCCAGCCTCAGACAGTGTGCTTGAATTGTTTCATCCTTCAGAAATGTGTAGTTTATTTTTATCTGCTTGAAAAGGAAAGAGACAGAGAATCGACCTTCCATCCTCTGGTTCAATCCCCAGGTGGCCACAAAAGCCAGGGCTGGGCCAGGTGGAAGCCGGGAGCCTGGGACTCCATCCGGGTTTCCCACAGGGGTGGCAGGGGCCCAAGGACTTGCGCCATCAGCTTCTCCCTCTCAGTATGCATTAGTAAGAAGCTGATCCGAAGCTGAGGAGCGAGGGCTCGGACCGGCACTCCGATGTGGGATGTTGGCATCCCAAGTGGTGGCTTAACCCACCGAGTCACAGTACCCACCCCAAGCTCCATCCTTAATCCATCAACTGCTAGTCCTAAAAGACTTTAGGGGTTAAACATTTGCATGAGTTTGGGCAGCCAAGTCCTGCTTGGACCCTATGAGTGGCTCTCCAGGGACGGCGTCTTCCTGCATCAGCGAAGAGCTTTCCCTGAGCCTTCCTGAAGTCTTGCTCCCTGGAGCACCGCTTAGGAAATGCCCTGGGGAGAAGCACTGCACGCCCATGACCTTCTCATGGCCTTGAAAAGTGCAGGGGCCCAGGTCTTCCGCTGTCTTTGTTTCTTTACCCTTAGGAGACTGTGAACAAGGAGGACAAGGAGCTCAGTCTGTTTGCTAATCGCTGCTCAGCTGAGGCGGTGACTGTGATCACTTACTAAGGGATTTATAGAGAGAATTCCCCGTGGTAAAGACAGAGTGGGTGCCGCATGACGGAGGAGGGACCCTGCCGCCACCCTGCGCCGCCCCCTTTCCCTTCCTGCCTTTTGTGCGCCAGCCTGTAGCTTCCCACCTAGTTCCACCCTGGGAGTCTGCCTCCAGGGTGAGTGTCCCTGCCAGTAGCTCAATAAAGTAGGAAGTAAAGCTAGTCATTGACAACTCCCTCCTTACTCTGTCATCATCTGAACACGGAACCCAACGCAGGCCAGAATGCTCAGCTTCTCCAACAGGCTCGTCCTCCACAAAATTAGTATCAAGCAGGGGAGGCTGGGGGGATCCTGACACCTGTGTAAGCCTTGGCTACGGCTCTGCTCACCTGTGTAAGCCTTGGCTACGGCTCTGCTCACCTGTGTAAGCCTTGGCTACGGCTCTGCTCACCTGTGTAAGCCTTGGCTATGGCTCTGCTCACCTGTGTAAGCTGTGGCTACGGCTCTGCTCACCTGTGTAAGCCTTGGCTACGGCTCTGCTCACCTGTGTAAGCCTTGGCTACGGCTCTGCTCACTTGGGAAGCAGGAGGAAGATGACGCTCGTTTTGTTTTGTTTTTTAAAGATTTATTTATGTAGTGCACGTGTGGTGGGGAGAATCACTATATTCCTAAAGTTGTACTTATGAAATTTGTACTCATTAGATAAAAGGTTTCTTTGGGAAAAAAAATTATTTATATATTTGAAAGGCAGAATGGCAGAGAGAGAGGGAGAGACAGAGAGCTCTTCCATTCACTGGGTCACTCCTCAGATGGCCACAACAGTCAAGGCTGGGTCACGCCAAAGCCAGGAGCCTGGAACTCCATCTGGGTCTCCCACGTGGGTGGCAGGGGCCCAGCACTTGGGCCATCTTCTCCTTTCCCAGGTGCATTGGCAGGGAGCTGGATCAGAAGTGGAGCAGCTGGGACTTGAACCAGCACTCATATGGGTTGCTACATCACAGGTGGTGGCTTAACCCGCGGGGCCAGACTGGACGTGAGGTGGTTGCCAGGGGCTGGGGGAGAGGGAGGAATGGGGAGTTAGCATTCAGTAAGTGCCGAGTTTGGGGAGATGAGAAAGTTCTCAACGTGGGTGGTGATGATGGCTATGCGACCACGTAAATGCCACTGAATTACTTGCTTAAATGGTTAAGTTGGTAATTTGTATTTTGCAACAAAACCACCCACTTTTTAAAGACTCCTCTCTTTTCTGCAAAGGGGCAGGCACAGCTGGGATCTCGGCAGATTCCTGGGAGAAGAGGTCCAGTTTCCAGTGGAGGATTCGGGCAGCGGTTCCTGCAGGTTGCTGGTGTGTCCCTGTGTCTCTTGCTCCCTGGGATGGCTGTGGAGCAGGGCTCCTGCTCTCCACCCCTCACCCGCACCCCACAATGTGGCGGGGTTGCAATCACCTGTGATGTTAGGGGGCCCAGGGGAAGGTTGATTAGAATCAGCTGGGTATGGTGATCAGGGCGTAGAGGGATTTGAACTTCTGGAAGAGAATTCTCCTGCCTGTTTAATTCAGGTTAAAAATGTTAAAGTACTAAGCTGGCCAATTAAGCACATCCCTTATTGGCCAAAGAAGCCTTTGTATCCGTGGCCTCCGAGTCGATGACCATGCCAAAAATGGTTGTCTCTGTGGTTTGGAGACTGAACCTGTAATGCAAGGGTAGGGCCCAGCCTCTCTGTCTCCCTTGGCCCACAGTGTCTTCGCCTGTCCTTTATCCAAAGGAATTCTCTGACTAGAGGGAGTTGCTGGCCCAACCAAGTTCTCCCATCCGGGTACGTACCGGGCCCAACCCTGCTTAGCTTCGGAGATCAGACAAGATCGGGTGCGTTCAGGGTGGTATGGCCGTAGAGCCAACAAGGTTTTAAGCACTGCACATGAGAAGCCATTTGCTTCTCCCAAAGAGAAAACCCTTGTTGGCCAGTGTCATTGGGGGCGGGGGGGGGGGGGGTGTTGATTGACAGGGCCTGAAACTTTTTTTAAAAGAATTGTTTTATTTATTTGAAAGACAGAGTTATAAAGAGAGGTAGAGCCAGAGAGAAAGAGAGAGATCTTCCATTTTGCTGGTTTACTCCCCAAAAGACCGAAATGGCCAGAGCTGAGCTGATCTGAAGCCAGGAGCCAGGAGCTTCTTCCAGGTTTCCACGTGGGTGCAGGGGCCTAAGGAACGGGGGCCATCTTCCACTGCTTTCCCAGGTCATAGCAGAGAACTGGATGGGAAGTGGAGCAGCTGGGACTTGAACCAGTGGCCATATGGGATGCCAGCACTGTAGGGTGGGGCTCTAACCTGCTGTGCCACAGTGCCGGCCCTGGAAACTCTTAGAACAAATTCCAAGCTGTATTTCCCATGCATCCGAGCGTGTGGATGTGGAGAGTACCTCACGTTAGCTGGCTTAAATCTTTCTATTGGGAACATCTGCTGAATTAACATGGTGGAGGCTGGACTTGGGCTAAGTGGAATGACACCGGCCTTGATGTGCAGTGACCGTCTCAATGCAGTGACACACATGGAAGCATTTGTCCCGCTTCCTCTGCATGGAGTGGACAGATCTGCAGCAGGAGATCGACCCTGGGGAGTACCCACAATGCAGTGCGTGCACAGTGACGAGGCCACGTCTTCTGTGGAACAGTCTAGAAGTCCTGGAAACCTTGAAGGACATATGGTTTCAACATTGAAACCTTGACATGAAGTGAGCCTGCTCTCTCTGTTGACTCGTCCGGGCTCCTTTCTGATGATGTTTCTGGTTTGTAGGACCTCAGCCAGGACCGAGCTGAGAGCCGGGAGCCGTCTGGGACCCTGCTGGTCTTACATAAGGAAAATCATTCAGACCATTCTTGTTGGAGCCCAACATGCTGCCCCGGACGACAAACCACAGGTATTCCAGATCTCTGGCTCTGACAAGAATCTTACCCAGGGACCTTGGGATGATGAGCACAGACACAGTGGACCTGCGCAGGATGTCCAGGCCGGCCGTGAAGCCTGTGCGTGTGTCCTTACCTTTGTAATGTTCCGTGCCCTCGAAACAACATCGGAGGAGCTCCGTTGCAAGGAAGGGCCTGGAAAGCTGGAGCCCACAGGGGCTGTGAGGCTGCAACTCAGCTGAGCGTAGCACTCCCACACCACCAGCTCCAGGGAAGTTGGCCTTTCCTACCCCAAAAAGTAAAGACACCTGGCGTCCAGCAAGTTTGAGAAAGGACTTTTTTTTTTTTTTTTTTTGACAGGCAGAGTTAGACAGTGAGAGAGAGAGAGACAGAGAGAAAGGTCTTCCTTCCGTTGGTTCACCCCTCAGATGGCCACTACAGCTGGCACTGCACCAATCCGAAGCCAGGAGCCAGGTGCTTACTCCTAGTCTCCCATGCGGGTTCAGGGCCTAAGCACTTAGGCCATCCTCCACTGCCCTTCTGGGCCACAGCAGGGACTTTTTAGTGCGTGTTTGTTTATTTTCATCTACTGGAAAGGCAGAGAGAAAAAAGAAGGCAGCGATGGTGGGGGGACATTTTGCATTTTACTGGTTCATTCGCCAAATGCACACAACAGCCAGGGCTGGGCCAGACTGAAGCCAGGAACCAGAAACTCCATCCGAGTCTCCCGCGTGGGTGGCAGGGGTCCAAGACCGAGCCGTTATCTGCTGCCTCCCAGGACGTGCTAGCAGGAACCTGAATGGGAAGCAGGGTGGCCAGTTCTTGAGCTGGCTGGTGGGTGCTCTTCTGTTGGATGCCAACGTTCCCAAGCAGCAGCTCCGCCTGCTGTCCCCCAGTGCCAACCCCGGGCCAGGATGTTTCGAGCCCTTACATTGGGAGACACTTCGTCTGGGCCGGATTGTTGACGGCTGCTGGATGGAGGCAGCCCAAGAAGGCTCTGACGAGAGCATGCTACCAGCTGGGGCAGCTCTTCTCGGGAAGTGTCCACGTCCAGCAAGCCTCACCCTGAGCTCCACGGCTTCTAGAAGCATCCACGTACATCCTGCAGCAGCCCCTGTTCTCAGGCTGAGACTGGGAATGGCGAGGTTAGATTTGCACACGATGCAGACACTTGGTGCGGTGCAGGGATCACCAGCCCCAGGGAGTGGCACCTGCCCTAGCGCCATCTCCCCAGGGCCAGCCTTGGTCTCTTTGTGTTCATTGCTTTGGTGAATTAAGGGACTAATTAAGGTCTGGTTTATTTGGGGAGGGGTGGTTTAAAAATTCTCATTCTACTTAAAATTTTTAAAAAAGATTAAGAGGAAAAGAGAGAGAGTCAGAGAGAGAGAGAGAGAGAGAGAGAGAATGTCCATCCTGTGGTCCATTCCCAATGCCTGCAACCCTGGGGCTGAGCTGGCACAGGGGCAGGAGGCAGGAACCAAACCCAGGTCTCCCACATGGATGGGCAGGAAGCCACTTACTTGAGCCATCACCACGGCTCCCAGGTTCTGCACTGGCTGGAAGCTGGTTTCGGGAGATGGAGCCAGGCACTGGGCCAGGCGCTGCAGTGGGCCATGTGGGTGTCTTAACCACTAGGCCGAATGCCCCTCCCGTTGCTGTTATGAACCAATTCTCCAAAGCCATGACACTGAGGATAGTGGGAAAAGTCGGCAATGACCAATCTGTTATCTGGCGGCTATGCCGCTGCCTGTTTGGATCTATACCAACATCTGTAGAACTTGTCCGGATGAAGTCTCGCGAGGGACTTTAGTCTCATCAGACAATTATCAAATGTATTCTGTGCTCTGCAGACAACGGGAAAATCCACGACTCCCACTGTAAAATGGGTCTAGAAAGAGTTACCGTCTTCACATCGAAAGCTCGTGAGCTTCTCCCGTTGGTTTAATGCACCCGATTATCACCACATAACTCCTAGCAATGTCCCCCAAGATTCCCCCGGTCTGCACTGGGCACTTCCTCCCGCAGCTTCCCTGGGTTGGCTTCTCCCCCAACTTTACGCAGCTCTGACCACCCAAGTGCCTGGAATCTGGCCTCGATCGCCCAGAGGAATGAGTTTAGAACAATCTTGAGGTCTCCGTTATTTTTATACGTGGTGCTGTGGTACTGCAAGGGGAGCCAAATGATTTCATTTCTTCTTTTTTCAGGTGAGCCTTCGTTTCCTCCAGACCACGGGAAGCTGTTCCTTCCAGGAGAGCTCTTCACTTGGCCGCGTCTGCGGTCCTTGGTTTGCCTGTCTCTAAGTGGCGTGTAAGTGGTTTCATGTAGACTGATTTCCCCGATCTTGAACGTGTGGGCTCTCCTGGGCTGCTGACAGTGTTTCCTGTCCTTGAACTCTACACGGCTGTTTTGGAAACAGTGGACACAGTGGACTGGAGATGTCTTTGGGGAGCCGCCCCCCCCCCCCCCCCCCCCCCACGTAATAAACACAGAGGCAGGAAACAAGCAGGTGAGCCCTTCTGTCCGCCGGCACAGGCTGGGCTTGGTGAGGGCGGAGAGAGCAGGCTTCCTTGAAGACAAGGCACCGGGATCCGGTGTGCTCTTTGTCACCTAGGCCAGCTCGGGAGCAAAGCAGTGTGAGTGTCCCGCGCCTGCCTCTTCCACAGCCTTAGGGTGCTATGGGCCTGGGGTCTTAATCTTTACTCCAGGTTCTTGACCTCCCCCCCCCCCCCCCAAGCATTCAAAGCTGAGACAGTCATAGATAGTGTACCAGTGAGAGCAGCATGCATTAGAGAGAGAGAGAGAGAGAGAGAGAGAGAGAGAGAGAGAAATGGTCAAGGGAAAACGAAGGACCCTGCTCTCATTCTCAGTTTCTTCTGTGAGGTGTGCGGTGGGACCTGAATTGAAACCACAAACAGGCAGGGTTTGTCTGAGGCTTTCTGGGATTTTCGTGGCGCCTCCACATGGGGTTAAACTTCCCTGTGGCTGCCATGGCGTCTCCTCCTTCCTGGTCCTGATGAGACACAGGTGCATCCTGGGAAGGGAGGCATATTAGACTGACAGGTGAGGTTACAGTGCAGGGCTGGCGAAAATTCCAGCTCTCCTGTTTTCTCTGTAACCCCCTGCCTAGCTTCCACGTATCAAGGGCGCGTGCATAATTCCCACACCCACCTGGACCACAGGCGCAGGCGCACTCTGGAAACCCTGGGGCAGCGAGTTACAGGGGTGGAGCTGGAAGTCAGGTGGGTCTACGGGAGGAGGCTGGGCTGCTGGACCCTGTGCAGAGCTGCACATGGGAGGGTCTCTCTCCTTGGCGGCTGTCAAACTTCTTCCCTGCAGCTTTGCCTTTTATCTTAAAGAAGTCTAATCTTTTTTTATGGATTTATTTGAGAGTTACACACACACACACACACACAAACACACACAGATTTTCCATCTGCTGATTCACCCCCTAAGTGGCCGCAATGGCTGGGGCAGAACCAGGCCAAAGACAGGAGCTAGGAGTTCCATCCAGGTCTCCCACATGGGTGGCAGGGCCCAAGGACTTGGGCCATCTTCTGTTGCTTTCCCAGGTGCATTAGCAGGGAACTGGATAGGAAGTGGAGCAGCTGCTTCTTGAACCAGTGCCCGTATGGGCAGGTAGCAGGTTAACCTGCTATGCCACAATGCCGGCTCCAAAGAAGTCTTAATCACATCTCATGGTAAGCAGCAAGAAAAATAGAAATGAAAAATAAGGCAATGTGGGAGGAAAGGTGGATCAAATAACAAAAAAGCTTTTATGATAACACACTTTTTGCCCATGTGCTGACATAACTGATGTTGCTTCTGGAAACTTAATCTAAAAGGATGAGAGGCTACTGAACAGTCAGCCACTCTCCTGCTATCTATGGTATATCACTTTGCTACTTATTTTAAATAGTAGTTCTTTTTAAAAGATTTTATTTATTTATTTGAAAGTCAGAGTTACACAGAGAGAGGAGAGGCAGAGAGAGAGAGAGAGGTCTTCCATCTGCTGGTTCACTCCCCAATTGGCTGCAACAGTCAGAGCTGTGCCGGTCCAAAGCCAGGAGCCAGGAGCTTCCTCTAGGTCACTCCCACATGGGTGCAGGGGCCCAAGGACTTGGGCCATCTTCTACTGCTTTCCCAGGGCAAAGCAGAGAGCTGGATGGGAAGTAGAGCAGCCAGGACTCGAACTGGCGCCCATATGGGATACCAGCACTTCAGGCCAGGGCATTTACCCACTGCGCCACATTGCCGGCCCTCTAAATAGTAGTTTTTCAAAAATTGGAATATGTTTACTACAAAATGTTTGCACAACAATTCCTCCAAATTACTGTAATCCACCATTCAGGTATAACCATCGTCAATATTTTTGGTATCTTTCTCCTTGCAGTCTTTGCTGTTTTTATCTATTTATACATGTGGATGACAAAGTTGGTGTTTACTGTATATACTGCTTTTTTAAATTTAAATTTTTATTTATGAGAGGAGAGAGAACACGCCCACCTGCTGCTGGTTCATTCCTTAAAAGCCTGCAACACACAAGGAGAAATCCAGAGCCAGGAACTCGATGCAGGCCTTCGACACGGGGGGCAGGGACCCACCTCCTTGAGCTGTTACCCTGCTTCCCAGGGTGCGCGTGAGCGGGAAGCTGAGCCAGGCACTCCGATACGGGATGCAGGAGTCCCAACCAGCATCCTCACCGCTCTGCCAAACACCTGCCCTATTTTTTATCTTTAGCCTTGTTTTCATTTGATGGCAATTCAAGAACCACAACCCCTCCCTGCCCAGCGTGATCATCACGTTAGATTAATGCAAGTGAAATCTGTGAAACACCACGCTATTTCTCATGTCAGAATACTCCCGGGCCAGGAAGTAGAAGCTAAGCGTCCGTGTGTGTTTCATCACTGTGGGATTCTCAGGAGATGCTGGTGGACTACGTCCAAGCTCCTTGAGATGGCGTTGCTGGAGAAGCAGGATGCTTGCCAGAGAGGGCGGGCTGCCCTGATTCGGGTCACCCTCCGGGCCAACGTCTCGCAGTAGGACGGGAGAGGCTCCAGATCGGCCCCTCTAACCCTGGGGAGCTGTGCTGGGCGTTCAGCAGTGTCCACGTGGCTGGATTTGTGAATGACACAGACTTAGAGGTAGGTGGCCCAGCCCACTGTGTGCTGCCACAGCCCTCTCTCTCCACGCTCCGATGTACTTGGGATCTACATGGTGCAGGACAGGACCTGCTAAGACACGGGGTAGCCAGCACATTGGCGAGTGGTCAATACTCATTGCCGTTATGATCACTATTATATGGACCTCAAGCATCTGTCCTTAAGACTGCTCAGAAAGTGAAGCCTTCTCCAGTCTCAGCTAAGAATAATGATTCAGGGGCTGGCGCTGTGGCTCAGCGAACTAAGCTGCTCCCTGCAATGCTGGCATCCAATACTGGAACTCCAGCTGGAGTCCTGGCTGCTTCACTTCTGATCCAGCTCCCTGCTGGTGGCCTGGGAACGCAGGGCTTGGGCCTCTGCACCTGCTTGGGAGACCTGGAAGAACCTCCTGGCTCTTGGCTTCAGATCAGCTCAGCTCTGGCCATTGTGGCCATTTGGGGAGTGAACCAGCAGATGGAAGATCTCTCTTCCTCTCTGTCTCTCCCTCTCTGTAACTCTGCCTCTCAAATAAATAAGTAAATATTTTTAAAAAGAATAATGATTCAGAAGTCCCCCAGTAGCAGTGAAGAGACCCCAGCTGCTCATTAGGAGGGCATGGAGTCCTGCCTGGGTGATTTTCTTCCAGGGAAGCAAGGTTGGTTCAGTAATGGGAAACCTGTTAATAACAGTCAACATATGAACAGAATGGATGGGAAAATAACATAGCCATTGCACAGATTCCAAAAAGACATTTGTTAAAGCGCATCATCCTGTGTATTTCACTCCGTATAATGGAGACTATCAGATGCAAGAGTAGGCAGAGCTGGATAAGGTACCCCGCTGAGCTCACCACCGGTGCGCAGCTTCAACAGTGGCCGTTCTTGTTACATCCACGCCACCCCCCACATCCCGCCTTACAGAACATGGAGCCGAACCCCAGACATCGTCTCATGTTGTACGTCAATGTTGCACCACCTGTCTCTTAAAGATAGGATTTTATAAAACAATCCTCATGCCCTTAATATACCCAAATGAACTCGATTGGGTGCTCCTTGACTTCCAGTGAGGTTATGTCTTGACAAATCCATTGTCAGTTGAAAATACCGTGAATGAAAATGGACTTAAGACACCTCCCCTACCAGGCACCCTGGCTCAGCAGCCCAGTGCGCGTGGAGTACCGGCTATTCTCTGTGATTGCACGGTTCAGGGGGAGCTCCTGCTGCCCACCGTTCTGAGTGAGATCATACTGCATGCACATGGCTAGCCAGGGGAGGGATCGGATTAAAAACTCAGAACATGCATTTTCCTGAATGAGTACTGCCTTCACACCATCGTAAACAGAATTGTAAGCTGAACTATCATAATGTGGGACCCTCTGTACCTCCTTAATGCCACCAAATAGCCACCAAGGGCTCACACGTCTGGTCGCCTCATGGATCAGTTTTGATATCTCGTTTTCTTGAAGCGGGCTGCAAATGTGCCCACGCGCTGCTACTGGCTGATGTGTTTAAATTCCCTTAGGCAGAGGTGTACCCTCCTCCATTCCTTCTTCCTTTCCCCCCTGGAAGCGCATTTGTTGTGTGTCCTGTAGGGCATGCCCCAGGGTGGGCTATGCTGGGCGTGTCCCTGTGGTGCCAGGTGCACTGCTCTTCCCTCTCTATTTACACAGTCGAGAGCTGGATATGGAGATGGCATTGGCTCTAGCTTCCATGTCTTCAGGCAGAACCACCCTATGGGTGGTGTGTATTTTTCCACCAGGAGGATGGAATGCCTGCTTGAGTCTTTGAGGTATCAGTAGCCAATGTTTTCTCAATGCTTTGCTCCATTAATTCATTAATATCATTTATTCTTTGTCTTTAAAGATTTATTTATTTACTTGAGAGGCAGAGTGACAGACAGAGAGGCCTTCCATCCACTGGTTCACTCCCCAAATGGCGGCAATGGCCACAGATGAGCCGGTGTGAAACCTGGAGCTAGGAGGTTCTCCTGGTCTCCCAAGCAGGTGCAGGGGCCCAAGCACTCGGGCCATCTTCCACTGCTCCCTCAGGCCATAAGCAGAGAGCTGGATTGGAAGAAGAGCAACTGGGATATGAACTGGTACCCATATGGTTACCATAGCGCTGGCCCCAAAGTATCACTTATTCTTGATAAAGTGTCTTAAAAATAGTTACTTCCTTAACATGTTATAAAAGAATATTTCAATCCCAAGGCAGTACCATGCTTGTTTTTTAAAAACATATTTATTTATTTGAAAGGCAGTGTTACAGAGAGACAGAGTGGGTTGAGTGTGTCCTTCAAGGTTCTCTGTTGGGAGCTTGGTCCCCAAGGTGGCCGTGTTGGGATGTGGTGTGGGACCTTTAACAGGTGGTATCTAGAGGTTGGTGCTTGGCCTCGCGGCTGAGACACTGGTTAAGAGGCCCACATCCCCTGTCTCTAGGTTCTATATACCGCCTTCAGCTCCTGACCCCAGCTTCCCACTAGTGCAGATGCTGGGAGGCACTGATGATGGCTCAGGTGGCAGGGTTCCTGCAACCAACTGGGAGACCTGGATTCAGTTCCCTGCTCCTGGTTTCAGCCTTGGTCCAGCCCTGGCTGTTGTGGCCTTTGAGGAGTGAGCCAGTAGATGGGGACTCTCTCTCTCTCTCGCTCTCTCTCTGAAATAAATAAATTAAAAAAAATTTTTGCAAAGGTTACCCAGCACATGCACTCCAGGATTAGGGGCCCCAGGATGGTTGCAGGAGTAGCGGCAGCAGGAGGAGTCTGCGGCTCAGGTCGCTCGGGGCGGCTCTCACCCCTGAGGGATGGGCAGCGTCTTCTCTTGGCTGATTCTTCAGCAACAGCACAGCTGTGTGGGGCAGCTCCTTGTGTGACAGCCTTGCCTCTGTGGGGCCACGGTTTCTCCTCTCGGCCAGGTTTGCCGAGTGCTGCTGGGTCACCGCGCCCCTCCTCCCCCAGATCCGTGGAGGCGTGCGGCCTCTCCTGGGTCACTGCTCTCTTTTCTGGTAGCTTCTTTGTCTCATGACCACGGAGAATCAAGGGAGGCGTGAGCAGAGTGAAGCACGTTTATTGAAAGAAGCAAAGAAAGCTCTTCGGCATCCGGGAGGGTCTGCCCCCGAGAGACGCCTACCTGGGGCTGCTTGCCCTGAGCTGTCTCCCAGCACTGCCTGCCTTGGAGTTTTGTGTATTTCTTTCCTTTTCTTTTTTTAAGATTTATTTATTTATTTGGAAGTCAGAGTTACACAGAGAGAGAAGGAGAGGCAGAGAGAGGTCTTCCATCTGCTGGTTCACTCCCCAGTTGGCCACAATGGCCAGAGCTGCCAGGAGCCAGGAGCTTCCTCCAGGTCTTCCCACGCGGGTGCAGGGGCCCATCTTCCACTGCTTTCCCAGGCACAGCAGACAGCTGGATCAGAAGCAGAGAATAGCTGGGACTAGAACCGGTGCCCATATGGGATGCCGGCACTGCAGGCAGTGGCTTTACATGTTTCATTTCTTTTCTTTTCTTTTCTTCCTTCCTTCCTTCCTTCCTTCCTTCCTTCCTTCCTTCCTTCCTTCCTTCCTTTCTTTCTTTCTTTCTTTCTTTCTTTCTTTCTTTGACAGGCAGAGTTAGACAGTGAGAGAGGGAGACAGAGAGAAAGGTTTTCCTTCCATTGGTTCACTCCCCAAATGGCCACTACGGCCAGCGCTGTGCTGATCCGAAGCCAGGAGCCAGGTGCTTCCTACTGGTTTCCCATGTGGATGCAGGGACCCAAGCACTTGGGCCATCCTCCAATGCCCTCCTGGGCCACAGCAGAGAGCTGGACTGGAAGAGGAGCAACCAGGACAGAATCCGGCGCCCCGAACGGGACTAGAACCCGGGGTGCCAGTGCCGCAGGTGGAGGATTAGCCTAGTGAGCCATGGCGCTGGCCCATCTTTTTTTTTTTTAAGATTTATTTATTTATTTGAAAGTCTGAGTTACACAGAGAGAGAAGGAGAGGCAGAGAGAGAGGTCTTCCATCTGCTGGTTCACTCCCCAGTTGGCAGCAACTGGTCGATCCAAAGCCAGGAGCCAGGAGCTTCCTCCAGGTCTTCCCACGTGGGTGCAGTGGCCCATCTTCCACTGCTTTCCCAGGTACAGCAGACCTGGAGCGGAAGTGGATCAGCCGGGACTAGAACCGGCGCCCATATGGGATGTCGGCACTGCAGGTAGCGGCTTTACCGGCTAAGCCATGGCACCGGTCCCTTTATATATTTCTAAAGGAAGAAATTCCATCTGGTTGGTCAAGGTGTATGCTAATGAGGTATTCCACGTGGACCAATCAGGGTGCTGACCTTGGAGTGGCCTGTTCTGCACGGGGTTCTCAGAGTGCTCACTGGGTCCCTTTGGCAGGTGCAGCAACATCTGAAGATTGTGTGGCGTGTCTCTCCCATCTCTCCCTCCTGGCATGTCTCTCCCATCTCTCCCTCCCGTGGGGGTCCTGGAAGGTCAGGTCAAGTGTGTTCCTTCCTTTCCTTTTCAGGGTCTCTTTGGTCACGTGATCTCTTGCTCCCACCATGTGGTTCCCAGCAGAAGCCCAGTGCTCGGCGCAGTGCCCTTGGGCCTCCAGAACGGTGAGCTAGAGACACCTGTTTTCTTGATAAAGTTGCCTGTCCCAGCCATTTGGTGACAGCCATGAAAAATGGACTAACGTAGTGTGCTAGAAATATTGCGTATGAATACAATACAGATGTGCGTCTGATGGGGCATGCGGTTGGGGAAGGTCCCCTGGGTCACTATGCTGCTGAGAGCCCCACAGGAGAGACCCAGCCCCGGCGTGAAGCAGGTGTCAGCTCACAACACCCACAAAAGAGGGGAGTGTGGTGACAAGCTCCCCGCCCTCTGGAAGTGACCTCGTTGCCTTGCACCCCCAAGCCCAGCTTGCTCTCCCACTCAGTCCTTCCTGGGGAGCTCAGCACGTGTAGCTTGCACTGGAAAACCAGCCTACAGGCTGCACTGCTGCTTCTGCTCCCTCTTCAGACTTGGACCACACCCGTACCCTTTGCTTTAACGCTGGAGAGGTAGGATGAAGGTGTAGCCACAGGCTGTTTGAAAAATGCATGGCGTTTAGGGGGAAAACCCAAGACAAAACCACAAAACCTTCATCGAAGGAAGGAAAATGAAAGTAGTCTTTTGAGGTTATCGATCTTTATCTGCCAAGTCAGCAAAAGTTAGTTTGATTCCTGGCAAGTTTGCAGTTACAAAAAAATTTGTTCTTGCTCTTGGTGGTATTTTAAGTTGTTAAAAGCGCCATCTAAGAAAGTGAGTATAAAATGATTATGCCAATCAATCCAATCATTTTGCTATGGGAATCCATCTTAAGGAAATAATTCATGGGAAAAACAAGCTGTCTATGTGCATTGCAATGAAATACCATGTGCAGCCGTAGGGGAGTGACAAAATAAACCCCAGCACAAAATAAACTCCCAGTGTTCAGACCACTGGGAGTGGAAGTGGCTTTAGATAACTTGTAAGGGCTTGGCGTTCTGGGGTAGCGGATTAAGCCGTGGTGCGCGATGCTGGCATCCCATTTGGAGCAAGGTTTGAGTCCCAGCGGCTCCACTTCCAAGCCAGCTCTCTGCGAATGCGCCTGGTGAAGTGGCAGAAGATGGCCCAAGTACTTGGGTGCCTGCACCCAGGTGGGAGAACCGTCCTGAGTCTCTCTCTGTAGTTCTGCCTTTCAAATAAATAAAAAACTCTTTTAAATGGAAACATTGAGTGTCCTCTTGGAACTTGGTAAAATAGCCATTCATGCAGAAAGAATCAGGAAATTGAAGTGAGTGAAATCACAGGGTTAAAAGGTGGGAGTTGGGGCTATTGGTTTCCAGTTTTCAAAAGTTGCTTTCATGATGCAAAAATGGCATTTAATGAAAATAGACATCGACCATGGATACAGTCATTCCCTCATATTTGTGGGTGCTGCATCCACTGACTTGACCAACCCCGGACTGAAAAATATGTTTGAAAATTGTGTCTGTACTGAACACGTAGGCTTTTTTCTTGTTATTCCCTAAGCCATACAGTAGAACAACTCTTTCCCTGGCAGATACCCAGTGTTGGGTCTTGTAAGCAGTCAAGAGATGTTCTAAAGGATTCCGTTGACACAGCGGCTTGGTCATCACGGGTGCTGGCGTCCGTGCTGGGACCCGGAGCTGATCCCTGTGGGTACTGTGGTGACTGCACTCCTGGGCTGCAGGAGACGTGGCCCGTGGCGTCTGCTGCAGAGAGGAGCTCTCTTGTCGCTCACTCACCAAAGAGAGCTCCTTAGCTTAAGGTTGCAGGGATGAGGACTGCGAACAACTCAGGCACATCCAGGCAGGCTTTTTCTAAAAGGGAGGCGGGGGGAGGGAGAAGGAGGGATGGGAGAGGGCTCAGGAGCATTGCCATCCCCTGTTCACTCCCCGAATGCCCAGAACTCCTGGGGCTATGCCAGGGCTGACGCCAGGAAGAGGGAACTAGTCCAGGCCGCTCACGTAGGTGGCAGGCCCCCCTGTTGCATAGCCTGTGATACCCAGTGGGTGAAGCCTGCATTAGCAGGGAGCTGGGGTCAGGGGTCAGAGTGGGGGTATTGCAGCACGGGATGCCGGCGTCCACTGCTTGGCCAGGTGAGCATCCCAGCAGGCTTTCCTTCTGTTATTTAAGATTTATTTATGCATTCAAAAGGCAAAATTACAAAGAGAGAGACAGAGAGGGAGGCACAGAGAGAAAAATTTTCCATCTGCTGGTTTATTCTCCAGATGACAACAACAGCTAGGGCTGGGCCAGGCTGAAGCCAGGAGCCAGGAGCTTCATCCGGGTCTCCCATGTGGGTGCAGGGCCCAAAGCACTTGGGCCATCCTCTGCTGCTTTTCCAGGCATATTAGCAGGGAGCTGGGTCTGAAGTGGAGCAGCAGGGACTTGAACCCGCTGCATCACAACACTGGCCATTCCTCCCCTACCCCAACTACTTTTTTTTTTTTTAAAGATTTATTCATTTATTTGAGAGGCAGAGCTACAGAGAGAAGGAAAGACTAAGAGATCTTCCATCTGCTGGTTCACTTCCCAAATGGCTGCAACAGCCAGAGCTGGGCCCATTCAAACCCAGGAGCCAGGAGCTCCATCCGGGTCCCCCATGTGGGTGCAGGAGCCATCCTCTGATGCTTTCCTAGACCATCGGCAGGGAACCGGATCAGAAGCGGGACAGCTGGACTCAAGGTGCCCATATGGGATGCCCATATGTGTGGAAGCCCAACTCACTATGCCCTAGCACCACACACACCCCAGCATACTTCTGAGAGAGACTGGGTGCTGAGATGCCCCCTCCCTCTAGTCCCCTGATCAGAAGGGTCATCAGTCAGGGGAGCAGGTAGCATTTCTTCAAAGCTGGAGAGAACTTTCTGGAAGTGGGGGAAAAAAAAAAAACTCCTAAGGACTGCTTGCGTAGTTGGTGGTTTGAACAATCGCTTTGCGCCGAGAGCAGCTGGCTTTGTGGCCGTAAATACGCGGGCCGCCGACACACGGTTTCCCACCGTGGGGCTCGGGGCTGCAGTTCAAGAGTCACATGGGCCTGCCTGAGCCGCAGGGCTTGGCCCCGGTGCCGGCCCGGCTTCCAGAAGAAGCCTTACGGGAAAGGAAACGCTCGGGTTTCACTTGAAGGCGGGAGTGTGCAGGGGGAGGGCCCGAGCGAGCTGGGGAAAGAATGGCCCCTTTCAAGGCAGACACACGCAGCCTGGCTCAAAGTCAGCCCCGCTTCCAAAAAAACACCCGAGCGGGCCAGTAACACTCAGAGGTCTGCACACATTCAGAGCTGTGCTTTAAATACCGCACAAGGACACACAATAAATGTGATGGCTTTTCCATCCTCTGCAGCCGGAGGGCTGCCCCCGCCCAGGCTCTGTGCCTGTGTGCCAGGTATGCGTGTGTAGACTGGGCAAGGTGTCTTAACCCCTGCCCACCACCATGGAGGCACATGCTGGCTGTGCTGCCCGGGGCACGGACACGCCTATCCCAGGCTCAGCGCTTTCTACATCTGGCCTGGGCTGAAACTGCACGGGGAAGGCGTCTGGGACCGGATCTGTATGTACGAGGCCACAGGCTCACAGCTTCCAAGAAAACAAGTCCCAGGGCCGCCGCTGGCATTCCACCTGGGCACCAGTTCGAGTCCCAGCTGCTCCACTTCCGATCCAGCCCCTGCTAATGCACCTGGGAAAGCAGCAGAAGATGGTCGAAGTGCTTGAGCCCCTGCCCCACATGGGAGACCAGGATGAAGTTCCTGGCTCCTGGCTTCCGGTCGGCTTCCATGTTCTATGTGTTTATTCCATGGTGGAGAAAATTCCATTTGAGATGGGAGTCGGGGGTTCCCTGCTCCCTCCCAGGAGTTCCAGTCATTGCATGCCACTCTCCACGCTGTGAGCTTGTTCAGGTATCCATCCTGCAAGACTCAGCCCAGAGAGGCACAGCAAAGGCCTCGGGGCACCAGTTTCCCTGGTAGGGGTGTCCCTCTGGCAGCCAGCCGGAGCCAGGTCCCGCAGAGAGCTTTATCAGTCTGGCGCTCTCACGCCAGCTCCCAGGAACAATGTCCATCTCAGGAAAGTGCAGCAGCGCCGACAGTGGCCCAGAAAACCCGCTCTGTTTCCAGCCTACACCTGCCAGCAAAAGTGAGAGGAGAGAGGGGGCTCGGGGGCCAGAGGACCTGCAGGGCTGGCAGGATCAGGGGACGGAGTTGGATGGTTGTCTCCAGGCCAGCGGGGTCTGTATCAGGCCCTCTGAGCCAGACAGGAATTGAGGCTGGTCTGGCACCTTCGTAGCCTTCCAGGGGACAGTAACGTGTTTCACGGGGGAATGAGAAGGAGGCAGAGCCCTGGGGGGAAGCTCACGGGCACCCCTTGTCTCCAGTCGTGTCCTTTCTAAGACGTGTGCTCTGTGCAGGCCTCTCACCACCTGCCCAGACTCTTGCCTGTGTCTTGGCTCCATGTGTGCCAGCCGGGGCCTGGTGTGTGCCAGGCCATTGCTCAGAGAGACCCCTTGTCCCACACCAGTGAGGCTCAGAGCTGTTTGTGGGATGCCCGAAAGCAGCACACGGAGCCAGCGCGCGGCCAGGGAGCCCAGGGTCCCCAAGGGCCGACTTTCTCTTTGTGCCTTGTTTCACCGGTGGCCCTGGTGGTGGAGCTGGGTGAAGCCTTGAGCCGTGTGTGGCTGTGAAGTAGAGCGTGGAAACACTCGCCCGGTGCTGGCAGCAGGAGGCACACGGGGAGCAGGAGGGGCGGGGAGAAGGGGCACACCGCCCGCTGCTGCCCACCTGCCGGCTCTCTCCACGACCACCCCCCCAGTGCCCATCTGGGTGGGCTGCTGGGGTTTTCTTCCAGGGAGGGAGCACGGAAGACCCCTGGTGCCAGAGGCGGGGGAGGCAGCAGGGCCTGGGCGGCACAGTCACCCCTTCCTTTGCCTTTGCCAAGGAATGTCTCTGAGCAGGAGTGGGAATTGGCCACCTCCAATTATTTTCATTGCTCTAAAATATACACAGCATAGCATGTGCCATCTTAACTGTTTTTAAGTATGCAGTTCATTGCACTAAGTACGTTCTCACAACCATCACCACCCTCCATCTCTACAACCATAGGATGGCAGGGACTGGGTCCTTGTACCATCCCCTGCTGCCTCCAAGGGTGCACCTTGGCAACAAGCTGGAATTGTAAGCAGAGCAGGGACCGGAACCCAGGCACTCTGAATGGGAGGCAGGCATCCCACATGGGCACTGATTCGAGTCCTGGCTGCTCCACTTCTGATCCAGCTCCTTGCTAATGTGCCTGGGGAAGCAGTGGAGAATGGCCCTACGTGCTTGGACCCCTGACACCTATGTGAGAGACCCAGAAGCTCCTGGCTCCTCGCTTCAGCCTGGCCCAGCTCCAGCCGTTGCAGCCATTTGGGGAGTGAACCAGCAGATGGAAGACCTCTCTCTCCCTGCCTCTCCCTCTCTCTCTCTGTAACTCTACCTCTCAAATAAATAAATAAAAATAAAATCTTTTTTTAAAAAGAACAAAATTTATGGGAGTTTGCCCCAGTGGTTAAATACCACTTGAGATACCTCATCCCACATTGGAACGCCTGTGCGACTGTGGCACCATTTGCTGGAGCAGTGGCACCTGAAGAAAGAACGCACTCTGGGAGCGAAGTGTGTTCGTTTTGGTGCGCACTATCATTTAAGCGCTGTTCACTGCGGTGTAGACACACAGCAAACCACACGTGTTTCAAATGCATGACATTCGAATACAGTATTGTGAGATGCCTGTTAAACATCTAAGTAGATATGACAAGCTGGCGGTTGGGTTTTGGGTCTGGAGTTTGCAGAAGCCTCTGGAGCCAGTACATTTTGGAAGTTATCAGCAAGTAGCTGCTCTCTACAGACTCTGCACCAGACAAGAGCGCGTTAGAAACGGGAGGAGTCCCCAGGTGTGGCATGCCAGCAGGCACTGGGCAGTTTAATCTGCGCCGCTTGTTGCAATGCCCTACGGGGGAGGGAGCGTTACCCTTGTGATGGAAAGTGCTGGTCATAAGCCAAAAATGCTCTCGTCGTTCCATAGAAATAAATTTTACCTGGGATTTGGATACCAGCCAGGTACTACCTCTCCCAGCCCTCCTTGCAGTCTGGGGCTGGCATGACTAAGTCCTTCCCAGGTGGCGTGAGTGGGGACAGTGTAGACCGCTTCCAGACAGGGCCCAGAAGATGGTGGGAGTGCATCGTCCCTGCTCTGTCCTCTCTCACAGACAAAAGTGGTCTTGACCACAGCTGGCTTGAAAGCCATGGACTGAAGACTCTAGGGGCTCTCAGCCAGGGCCCCAGGAGACTGTGTGGGACAGAAGCACCTGCCAAACCTGAACCACTCCTTTGTTCGTAAGTGCCTGCGCTTTGAAGATCTCTTTGTTGTAGCAGTTTATTCTGCCATGTTTACTGCACCTTCTCTGCACGCGTGGAGGTGAGTGAGATACTCAAGACCCCACAGCTCGGATCGAAATCTTGCTCCACTGAGTTTTCAAACCTTGACCCAATCGTGGCTTCAGACCAGTCGAGACTGAGAAAGAGACTGAAGCTTGGAGCTAGATGGGCCCCAGTTCTTCGGCCTGCCTGGCAGATCCATGAGTTCAGTGAGAAGCAAATCCTCCCGTTTGGTTGAGATCATTAAGGAGGCCGTGGCTTATGCCATTCGTGCCCCAGAGAAACTGCAGAAAAATTGCAGGTCGTCTTCTTTTATTTTTTAAGATTTATTTGTTTGTTTGCAAGGCAGAGTTGCAGAGAGGCAGAGGCAGAGAGAGAGAGAGAGAGAGAGAGAGAGAGAGAGAGGTCCTCCATCCACTTGTTCACTCCCCAGATGGCTGCAATGGCCAGAGCTGTGCCGATCTGAAGCTGGGAGCCAGCGGCTTCTTCCGGGTCTCTCACGTGGGTGCAGGGGCCCACAGACTTGGGCCATCTTCTACTGCTTTCCCAGGCCATAGCAGAGAGCTGGAGCAGAAGTGGAGCAGCCGTCCTGAACCAGTGCCCATATGGGATGCGGGCACTGCAGGCAGCGGCTTTACCCGCTACGCCGCAGCACCGGCCCCACAGGTCTTCATGACCAGGGAGACCAGGTGCTGGCCCAGACTGCGCACAGGAAGCTCTTCCGTCTTCCAATGTGAACTGTGCTCAGTTCTCAGAGACTTCTGGGAAATCTGACTCCCCAGGTCCCTCTACAGGGTATCTGAAGTGTTCAGAGCCCCGGAGAGGTTTAGAGAGGACTCCCCAGACAGCCAGAGAAATGCCTCCTGCCGTCAATGGGGTGCCACCTGGCCAGAGAAGGGTGTGGGGCAGATGGCAGAGAGACCACCCAGATGGCCCTTCTGCCAGTTCCGGGGCAGACAGAGCCACTCCAGGTGAGCACACTGGACAGTGAGACCTAAGGCCTCAGGTGTATTGGGTTGTTGACCGTCTGCACACGGCCTGCTTTGGAACCAAGGCCAGTTGAGGGTGCTCTGCCGGCGGTGGTTACTGGGGACTTCCTCTGAGAGCTTTGCGTCTGCCTCCCAGTTCCCGGTCACTGTGGGACTTGTCCAGGCTGGGTTGCTTTTCAGATGAAAGGGGATGGTATTCATGACAACCCTGCGACCACAGAATAAAATGATGCTGGCTTGGGCAGGCTGGGGTGGATGGTCACGGTCGTCGGCACTAAGCAGTCCCTACCGGGGCTGCCAAGAGTCCCAGCCTGGACACACTGGTTTAAACACGTGAACATCTCTAAGGGCTCGTCATGAAGGCCTTTGGCTTCCACACCAGCCCTGTGTGTTGGTTCTGAGTGTGTTTGCTTTGGATGGGGCTGCAGTGTTATGGATTAATCCAAAAAACACACAAAGGCTTCACAGTTTCATAGACGTCCCAAGGAAACAGCTGTTTTGTTCAAGCTTAGTCTTTCTGCCTGTGGCCTTGCAAGGAGAAGGACGCAGGGTGACGGCGTGGGAGATGAAATCTAACAATCTCAGATGGCAAATGCTGCCCGGTCCTATTGGCCTTCGTGACCCCTGGGGGGGCCTCGGCCTTGCGGACCTGCAGGTCTCCAGGGGCGAGTCTTTGTGTGTCTTAAATGCATGTTCAGAAGTGCTCCCCACCGTCAGACACGGTGAACCCAGGGTGAGCCAGCCCGCGTCAGTGAAATGTGCCGTTCATTCCTGCTGCTTCTGTGTATCCGGCTGACGGGGGGTGGGGGGTGGAGTTTCAGTGATGCTCAGAGACAAGTGCCTAGCTCAGGTCCTCTTGTCCTTGAAACCCTACTGAGTAATCACAGCCTGGCTGATCGGTCTTCTTCCTTTTCTGCAACCCATCCCCAGAAGTCCCGTGGCCCTTGGTGTCATCGTGCAGGACCCTGCCCTCAGTGATTAGGCAGGGACGTGGCTCCCTGTTGCTCCCTTTGCAGGTCGCTCTCCATGCTCTTGTTGCTCACTGAGCTCCTGTCGCTCGCCGTGCTCCTACTGGATGGGCTGGTGCTCCACGGAACAGAGAAGCTGGGCAGAGAATGGGCACCTTGCTTTTCCTTGCACATGAACTTTGCCGTAGTGTGGGCTCTGGTGTGTGCATGCTGGGGAGTGTCAACTTGCAGTTAGAAGCCAATAAATCCTGTGGCCTTGAGTTGGCCCCTGGAGCATTGCCGTCCACCTCATAAAACTATTACTTAATTAAGTACTGCACAGTACAATTGGCAGCCTCTGCTTCTGGCCAGAGCACCAGACCTTGCTGCATGTGTGATTAGAAGCCGCTGGGTCCCTTGCAGGGTTTCCGGGGGAGACTTCTTCGTCGAGCTGGAGGGCAGCCTTCTGGGATCATGGAAACCTTGCACGGTCACCAGCCAGGCCCCCCTGGACGTCCTCCGAAAGATCTGCGTTTGCAAATGTTGCTTTACAGATAGGACGCAGTTAAAAATGAATTCAAGAATTAGGGGAAATGCCTGTTCAGTTGTCATTTAGAAATACTATCTAGTACAGGTTAAGTCTCTCCTCTGAATTTCTTGGCACCAGAAGTGTTTCAGGTTTCAGGTGTGTGTGTGTGTGTGTGTTGGAATATTTGCCTATATCCCGTGGTGTGCATCAGCCACTCCTAGTGGCTTCTTGCTGCTATCTGGAAACACAGCGTGCGTGAGATGCACAAGGCTGCTGCCAGCCCAGCACGGCGGCTGCTTTACAGTGCTCATTTATTTATTTATTTTTGGACAGGCAGAGTGGACAGTGAGAGAGAGAGACAGAGAGAAAGGTCTTCCTTTGCCGTTGGTTCACCCTCCAATGGCCGCTGCGGCCGGCGCATCGTGCTGATCCGAAGCCAGGAGCTAGGTGCTTCTCCTGGTCTCCCATGCGGGTGCAGGGCCCAAGGACCTGGGCCATCCTCCACTGCACTCCCGGGCCACAGTAGAGAGCTGGCCTGGAAGAGGGGCAGCCGGGACAGAATCCGGCGCCCCGACCAGGACTAGAACCCGGGGTGCCGGCGTCGCAGGCGGAGGATTAGCCTAGTGAGCCGCGGTGCCGGCTACAGTGCTCTTTTAAAAAGATAAGCAGGAGGACACTGTCAAAATTATGACAGAAGTCTAGTACAGTAAGTGCAAGTACACGCGTGGGTGGCATAGCCCTGCTCATCATGCCCGAGTGTGCTGTGCTGTGCCGGAGGATGGAGGAGGTGCTGTACTTCCGTCTGCCTGTTGGTGGAGTAGTTTGCATGCACGCCAGCTCCACCCAAGGCACGAGGAAGGCACTGGGCTACAACACCTTTGAAGCCAGGAAGTGTGCATGGCGCTCTTCTGGGTGCCTGCGGAACTCAAGACTGGAAGAAATGGGGAATGAGCCCTGAAGTCTGTGAGGAGTGGACCTGATAGAGAGGAGGAGCAGGTGCTAAGGCCCTGAGGTAGGGCTGCTCCTGGGTCATCCAGGAACAGGAGACACAGAACGGATGGGGTGGACTGAGCAGGAGCGGCACTACTAACAGGACCAGGTCACACAGCATCTTGTTGCCCACTCTGAGAATTTGTTCGGCATCTGCTCAGTGGAAAATGAGAAGCCAGTAGAGAGGTTTTAGTTTTTAAAGATTTGCTTATTTGAGAAGTAGAGTCACTGACAGAGAGAGGGAGAGGTCTTCCATCTGCTGGTTTACTCTCCAGATGGCTGGAACAGCTGGATCCGGGCTGTTTGGGAAGAGGAGCAGCTGAGACGCGAACCAGCACCCATATGGGGGATGTCAGGGCCACAGGTGGATGCTTAACCTACTATGCCACGGCGCCAGCCCCGTGGAGAGTCTGGGGCAGAGGTGTGATGTGATCTGACACATATTGGGCTGACGTCTGGAGATTAGGCGAAGGCAGCCAGGAGAGATCCAGGATGCCCATCTGGGAAGCTTTTGTAGCGACTCGGGTCACAGGAGGTGGTAGTGGCCAACCCAGCCCGGTAGCAGCAGGACTGGGGAGAGGTGGCTGCATTCGGATCTCTTCTGGGATTTGCCAATGGATTGGTGTGGGGTACAAGAGACAGGAGCCATAAGTGGGATCCTCCTCCAACATCACAGCACTCTCCCTTCATTCCCTTACACAGAGCTCTGGGTGGCAGGAGCCATGGAGACATTTACATTAAAGCAGGAGATGGCTAAAGAACAATGTCCGGATTCACTTAAAAAAAAAAAAAAGCTTCCCAGTCTGGCAGGAGGGGAGGCAGAGCAGAGGCACATGGTGGCTTTGTCCCAGGGCCCTTCTCTGGCCCTGGTTTCATGCCCTTGCCCGCTACAATGCTGTCCCCTGGTGAGCGCTGGCTGCCGAGTGAGCTGATCTGGATGCTATGGTTTCGCTGTGGTTTCTGTCTCTTGTTGGAGCAAAAGCAAACTGACGGAGGAACTGAGCGCGAGCCTGTGTGCATCTGAACAGAAGTCTTCCCCATCCCATGTTCTGTTCTGTTCTTTCCCCATCCCCAGCCCTGATGCGGATGGACGAGCTACCCTTAGCGGCCAGCAGGTGGCTGGGGCCAGTCCACCTTCGCGTGCTAACGTCGCCCCCTGCTGTCCTAGCCCTGCCTGGGATTTTTTTTTGGGCGCTCTGTCCAGAGCGTGATCCCCAGGAGCCAGACTCCTTAGTTCTTCCAGACTCCGCGAGGTTGGGTGCCTAATGAAGTCACTGCCTTGTCTTTATGTTTCTGACAGCCTAGATTCGTTGGTAATGTTTTTGACAACCGCTACGCCCTGTGCTCTGAAAGACTGTCTTTATAAAGCTTGCAAACCTCAGTGAATACTTCCAGGGATTCAAATGTGAATTATTGGCCCTAGCAGCTTCTCCATAACGCGCTGAAGCAGAATTGCAGATTTCAGCCTGCACACTCCCTTCGCTGAGCTTCCCCCACTGCCCCACCCCCACCCTTGAGCAGCCTGGACACGGAGGGCGCCTCGCTGGGAAGGATGACTCTGTGGAAGAGGACTTGGTCTCTAAGGCTCAGGGGAAAACAACTGATATGGCAGCGCCTGGCCACCCTGCATGTAACGTGCAGCCAGAACACTTTCCATTACGTAGAAAAGTGAGAATTCAGCCGTGGAAGCCTTGTGGAGGAAACCACAGGTTCCAGTTTACAAGTGCGTGTCTCTGCTCCCCGGAGGATTGCTGGATGTCTTCAGTTCCGGCTCACACACGCTGACCGGGGATGTCACATCCGTCAGCAGCACTCCTGGTCCCAGCACGCTGCACATTCGTCCTGAAGGACGCAGGTCCCTCCCTCCCTCCCTCCCTCCCTCCCTTCTTCCCTCTCTCTCTCTCTCTCTCTTTCTGTTTTAAGATTGATTTATTTATTTGAAAGTCAGAGTTACACAAAGAGAGAAGGAGAGGCAGGAAGAGAGAGGTGTCTTCCATCCACTGTTTTACTCCCCAATTGGCCGCAGTGGTTGGAGCTGCGCTGATCCGAAGCCAGGAGCTTCTTCCAGGTCTCCCATACAGGTGCATGGACCCAAGGACTTGGGCCATCTTCTACTGCTTTCCCAGGCCATAGCAGAGAGCTGGATTGGAAGTGGAGCAGCGGGAACTTGAACCAGTGCCCATATGGGATGCTGGCACTACAGGTAGTGGTTTTACCTGCTATGCCACAGTGCTGGCCCACGGATCCCTGTCTTATGTTGTGAGTGTTGTGATTGGAGCAGTCCTTTCTGGGTGGTTCCTTGGAGCAAGTGGGCCTTCAGGTGGATGGCCCAGAGCTGGCTCAGTGGAACCATTCTGGTTTGATCACGGCTATTCTGGGTAACGAGCTTGTCTGTGGAATTCAGTTTTCTGTATCAGCATGAGACATTAAGTGTGTTATGCACTGCGGACATGCATTCTCACTGAGATTGGCAGAAGGGGCTCCCTGCTGCTGAGGGTCCCCACTTGTCCGTCCGCTGCAGCTGCCTCTGGGAGTCCCACCCCACCGGCAACCCCCTGGACCCTCTCGTGGTTACCATGCAAATCCTGGGCTGTGGAAAAATGATGGATCTGGCCGGAGATTTTGAGAGCCAAATATGCAGACTTTCCTTTAAAAAAAAAAAAAAACTGACTTTGCTGACTTTGGCAAACTCTTCTGCTTCTAACACTCGGTGCATTTACAAATAACAGAGTGAGCTGAGAGGGGAGAGCAAGTGTTTCCTGACGATAGCGTCAGGTTTCGGTGTTTACAGTCTCGCCACAATGAGGGTCTGCGCACCATGCTGTGCTCCAACAGTGTGCTTCCCTGAGTGGCTCAGTGGCGCTTGACCCGCAGGTGTGCCGTGGCTGTAGCCGTCGGCATTGACACGTGCCCCACGAATTGAGACAGTTCATGCACCTAACTGCACCATTCACAGGTGGCACCGAGAAAGAGGCTCAGTGTAGAGAATAAGTTGATATAGATGGATATATATATATATATATATATATATAAACATTTTATTGGCATACTAGGTAGTCAATGTAAAACAATAAATTTTTTTAAAAAGATAGATTCATGGTTTTTAGAAACATGTGAAGCTCTTTTACTTGTTTTTGTTAATAACATAGCAATGCTTAGAGTCCAGAATTATTCTAGAATGATGAGTCCAAGGGAGGTGGTTTGTTACTCCAACACACAGAGCAGCTTGAAGTGGCAGCCAAAGCCAAAGTGACAAAATATTTCAAAGTCTTGGGCTGGTGTCACAGATGTGAGGCTACCTGCATGTCACTTAATGATGGGACCCAGATGGAGAAAATCCAGTAGGAAACAGTGCTAAGAAACCTGCTCCAAGGATTCAGGGTCTCAGTGAACTCGGTTTTTAGAAAGCGGAGTGACTTGGAACAGTTATTTGAATTTGAGCAGAAACTTTTTGTCATTTTGGAATCATCTTAAGCTTAGGGAAAAGTTTTAAAAGTATGGAGAATTCCTGTACACGCTTCACCTGGCATCCCCTAATGTCAAGAGCAGACGTGTCTGTGTCACAAGGATCCAAATGAGGCCATCTCGCTGCTCCAGCACGCGGACCCCAGGTGTGGTCCCTTTGCGGATCTGGGATGTAACCGCCACGGTTTCTGGTCGCACCCTCCGTCATGACGGCCACGGCACCTTACGTGTCCACACCTCTCCCAGTGTCACACCAGGCGGGTTTCACCCTAGGGAGGCAGGAACCTTTCTGAAGTCAAAACTCCAGAGAGCGGGCACCTCTCTGGCCGGGAGCTCTCTGACAGGGTCCCCGGGTTCCTGGGACGTAGCCGTTCTCGGGAGAAAGTGAGACTTCTCCACTGTGTGAGGCTGTCCCTCGTCAAGTCACCCTCTGCAGTCTTCATGCAGAGGGGAGCAGGTAACTCACAACAACAGACACAAGAACAGGACTTCCAGAAAACAGGTGTCTGTTTATGCTTGGTTTCTCTTTACAATTGTATTGGCTTTGATGTTGCTTTTTGAGGTGTGTGTGTGTGTGTGTGCGCCCTTGTCCTGTTTCTAGACTCAGAAGTCATTCTGGATGGTGACGCTTCAGCTTTTTGCAGTTCTGGTTTCTGATTTACCTAGGACATGACGGTTTGCTGTGGTTTGGATGTTAGTTTGGATGTTCCCCAAAGACTTGGTCCACAGGGTGGCGCTATTGGAAGGTGGCAAAACTTTTAGGAGCCTGGTGGGAGATGGAGCTGCTGCCCTGGGAAGGGAGTTCTCTTTTTTTTAGATTTATTTATTTATTTGAGAGGCAGACAATAGAGAGAGAGGTCTTTCATCCACTGGTTCACTCCCCAAATGGCTGCAATGGCAGGAGCTGCGCTGATCTGAAGCCAGGAGCTTCCTTGGGTCTCCCACGCAGGTGCAGGGGCCCAAGCTTGGGCCATCTTCTACTGCTTTCCCAGGCTGGATTGGAAGAGGAGCAGCTGGGACTAGAACCAGCACCATATGGGGTGCCAGCCTGCAAGCGGAGGCCCAGCCCACCACGTCACAGCACCAGCCCCAAGGGAGGGAGTCCTTACCAGAGGATTATTGCAGAAGTCTGGCCCTCTTTCTGCTTCCTGGCTTGCCTGTGACCCTTCCTTTGTGCACCACCACTGCTCTCTGCCCCCTCCCTAGAGCTACAGCCTGCCCAGGTTCTCACACCGACAGGAAGCTAAGCTTCTCTTCCCTCCGTGAGCAGGTTGGGGCAGGTATTTTGTGGTCGCCATGAGAAATGGACTAAGACGCTGTCGTCTTGACGGTAACACTCATGAGACTGCCTAAGCAGTACTCCACGCGGGCCTGCACAGAACTGATTGGCCGTTCTCTCCTTCATCCTCGGATCACATGGGGCAAAGTGGACAGCCAAGCAGGCGACACCGATCTGATGTGCAGCGCCTGCCTCCCACTTCATCCTCTTGGCAGGGCTCCGCCCGCTGGGCTCCGGAGGGCAGAGCGTGCGGCCAGTGTGTCTGTGCTGAGTCCTTCTGCTGCCTGCTCTGCTCCTCCATCTTGGACGGCTGAGCGGCGAACCCTTCCTCTTCTTTTCAGCGCTCACCCTGGACACACAGTCACTGCTTCCCGGTGGTTTTCACTGAAGTGGCAATGGCTGTCGGTCCCCAGGGGCACGGATGTGGTCTGTGTGTCTGTGGAGGGGGCACGCCACTTCCAGGCTTGCCCTTCTCACTGCCCCGTCGGCTGCCCCACGGCAGCTGCTTCCCTCGTGCTGCGCTCACTCCTCGCCGGTCCTCTCTGCAGCCAGGGTGAACTTCAGAAAGGCAATCTGCTCACCGAGGTGGCTTGCAAGACTGCAACGGTTTCCAGCTCACTCAAGAAAGCCTTGACCGGTATGATTGATAGGCTAAGCACCCACCTGCTGCACCAGCATCCTGTATGGGCACTGGCTTGTGTCCCGGATGCTCCTCTTCCAATCCAGCTCCCTGCTAATGCGCCAGGGAAGACAGCCCAAATGCTTGGGCCCCTGTACCCACATGGGAGACCAAGAAAAGCTCCTAGCTCCTGGCCCTGGCTTCAGATTGGCCCAGCTCTGGCTGTTGTGGCCATTTGGGGAGTGAACCAGTGGATGAAAGATCTCTCTCTCTCTGTTTCTCCCTCCCTCTCTCTCTCTCTCTCTCTCTCTCTCTCTCTCAAATAAACAAAAATCTTGAAAAGAAAAGAAAAGAAATGTGACTTCCTCTCTCCATGCGGGCAGGGGACGCAGTGACTTTTCTCATTGCTGTATGCATCGTGCCTGGCAGAATACAAGCAATAAATATTGAGGAAACACCAGATCGATCCTTCAGACTTTCTCTGAGTAGCGGGCTGGCTTGTTAACCTGACTCAGTGAAGGTAAAAGCACGGCTTCTTGATTGAAATGCGGTGATTCGGCCGTGTGGAGCTGGACTCCAGTTCTCAGCAGGGTTCCAGAAGCACTGTTTCTTATACAGTTCACGGGGACATTTATAGAACCATAAATTCACATGCACTTAATGCTAACTACTTAAATAGTCTCATTGTAACTCCAGTACATCATAAATGTCGAACTCATACAGTCCTGGAGTTCCTCAGATAAAACATGGCAAATGAGATTTTATAATCAAAATGGAAATTAAATGGTAGAATTAGCCAATGTATAAATCCTGTCAAAGTCATGTTAATTACTATTGTATATAATTTTATTTATTGCCTTAATTGAAAATGTATTTTGCTCATATAGTTCAATCTATTTAGAATACAAAATATGTTTTTCATGTGTGGCTGTTGATGCATTATTTTTAGCCACTAGATACCCTACACTAAAATAGTAAAGGCTGGAGAGAAACTTTTTAATGATAACCGGGTCAAAAGACCCGGAGACCCAAGTTTTGGATCAAAGATATCTAATGCTATTCTTTAGCTTTTTCCCATTATTTCATCTTTGCAATTCCTCAGAATAACAGATATAAATCAAAATATAATAGATACCATAAGGAGTGGCCACCACCCCTTGGGAGGTTGAATGCCCAAGAATGGCCCCTCGTCTCTGCCCTAGGGACAGACCTGGTGAGAGTGGTGCTGTGTGGGTGGCGAGTTCTGAAATCCGTCATTTAGAGCTTGCTGGAAAGCCACCCTCTGGAAGCCTGGGAGAGCTGTTCGCAAGGAGGTCTCATGGGGTAGGCCATCCAAGCTGAGGGATCCAGAGGGTCCCCCAGCCACCAGGAGCCAGGAAGGGAAGCCCCTCCCCCCAGCACCCTCTGCGGACAGCACTGAGCACTGTGCCCGCCCCCTGAGGAACCTGAGGGGCCCAGCTCCGATTTCACGGGCAGATAATAAAGGGGGAATCTGAAATCTTAATAAACTGACAGCAGGCACAGGTGACGTCCAGGCGGCTTGGTGTCAAGCCGTGGTGACATCCCTGCTCTCACCCTGCAACTCGGAGGCTGAGTCACCCTGGCTGTGAACGTTTGGGGCTGGAAGGAGGCCTGGGGGTGGGCAGGAGTAGCTGTGAGTCGTGGGACCCCTGGCCTCGGGCAGCAGCCATCAGGGAGGGGCTGGCCTGGGGACACACACGCTACGAGCCCTCACCCTGGTTGCTTCCCCTGAGTCTGATGATCTTGCAGCGCACAGCCACACTTGACCTCTGTAAAAATGAGTTCTGTTCTGCCCGAGTCTTGGGTAATGGTCAGGGCTGAGTGAGAGCTCAATCACAAGCCACTAGTCGTACGGTCATCCTTCGCGCTGGTGGGGAGTGGTTCCAGAACCCGCGAATGCGCCAGTCCTTTATATTGTAGAACCGACACACCTCCTCCTCTAACTCACCTACAATACCTAGCACAACTTAAATGGTGTGGGAAGAGCAGTTACGCTATACTGCTTAGGGAATCACCAGAAAGTCTAGGGGCTAGTGTTGTGGTGCGGTGGGTTAAGCTGCTGCCTCCAACACCAGCATCACATATGAGCACCAGTTTGAGTCCCGGCTGCTCCGCTTCCAGTCCAGCTCCCTGCTAATGTGCCTGGGAAGGCAGTGGAAGATGACCCAAGGGCTTGGGTCCCTGCCACCCACGCAGGAGACCCAGAGGGAATTCCAGGTTCCTGGTTTTTCTCTGACCCAGCCCTGGCCATTGTGGCCATCTGGGGAGTGAACCAGGGGATGGAAGATTGTGTGTGTGTGTGTGTGTGTCCCTCTCTCTCTCTCTGTAACTCTTTCATGTACATAAAAAGTGTACGCTATGACCCAGCTGCTCTGGCCAGGCCTGAGTGTGCTTGACCTGTGCTAGCAGACCCCAGGCAGTGGCTCAGGGGCAGCAGAGACCCAAGGCTAGAACCTTGCCTTCCCTGAAGGGGGCCCCCAGCAGCCTTGGCAGCAGAGGAGGTGCACCTCCAACCCCACCCGCAGCTGTGATGGTGGGAAAGCCTGAAGCCACGGCATGGAGAATGGAGCTGAGGGCAGCGTCTGCAAGTTCTATTGCTAAGATTGGGTGGCCTCAGGCGACAGGGCAGAACTCAAGGTTCAGAGGCGACAGGGCTGCCTAAGGAGGTTGAGTGTCGGAAGCAACCACACAGGGGAGCAGGGTGTCACCCCCTACCTAGCATCGCATTGTTTTAGGAGTCATAAGTACTGTAGAGGGGTTGGCGTTGTGGCATGGTGAGTAAAGCCACTGCCTGCATTGCCAACATCCTATTTGGACAACGGTTCAAGAGCCGGCTGCTCCGCTTCCCATCCTGCTCCCTGCTAATGCCCCTGGGAAAGCAGTGGAAGATGGTCCAAGATGCACCTATGTGGGAGCCCTGGAAGAAGCTCCTGGCTCCAGGCTTCAGCGTGGCACAACTTCTGGCTGTGTGGCCATTTGGGGAATGACCCAGCAGATGGACAATCTCTCTTTCCTAACTCTGACTTTCAAATAAATAAAAAATAAAATCTTGAAGAAGTAACTGTGTAGAGATGGTTTGAAGGACACAGGAGGATATGAGTAGGTTCTATGCAAATACTGTGCCATTTATATGCAGGACTTGGGGGTCACGGAATTTGCTGTCCTGGGGGGTCCTGGAGCCCATCCCCCATCAATGCTGAGGACAGCTGTGCTCCCAAACGTAGTGGCTTAAGAAAACATAACAACATCCATTTTCAAACAGCTCATGAGTTCGTAGTGAGGAATCCAGGCGGAGCTCAGCAGGGCCGTTCTTCTGCTCTCTGCACAATTGGTGGACTCAGTTGGTGAATGGGCTGCTCTGGTTGTCCAAAACCCTTGCCGATGCTGAGGGTGGGGACTGGCTCACTGGCCCTGAAGACTGGTGCGTATACGCATGGCCTCCCAGGCCTGCAGTCGCGGGGTGGCTGGCTTTCTTAGGGGTTGGCTCAGAGATCTCAGAGCGAGTGTTCCGGCCAGGACATGGGACACTAGATGGCCATTGCTGGCCTCACACTGGAATGTTGCATCACTCCGCGATCTCCTGGTCAGAGGAGCCAGGAGCCCACCCAGCTTTCAAGGACGAGGGACTTGGACTCTGCATCGCGGTAGGAGGAAGGGCAGAGAACCCGCGGCTGTACCTTCCAGCTGCTCCGTGTGGCAGTTTGGCGAGATGAGGGAGGCATGGCAGTGCTTGGGGGTGTACTACCCCTCATCATTTCAGCAACCAGCTGAACGGCTTTAGGTCCATCCTGTAAAAAGATAGGGTTCGATCAATGAATTTCAAAGCGCTTTCCAAGAATGGTGTGGGCATCCAGGAAAGTGATATGCAAATTGGCTCGCGGGGCCTGGGGAGGCAGGGCCTTTGGCGTTCCTGGCCCATCTTTCCCTCCACTGTACGTGCCTTTCCCCCCAAGCCAGAGCTGCGTAAACCAGTCACAGCCTAGGCGGGGCCAGCAGGTGCCTTTGAGATTATCCACGTGGCCCAGCACACAGGCCCTGGGTAGCTGCCAAACACAAGGCTCTTACTTGGTCCTTGCCCTTGGCCACGGTGGTCCTGTCCTCCTTAATTCACAGAAATGCATGGCCCTGTAGCCCTCAGCAAATACTCCCTTCCTATTCTCCTGGCAACTGCTTCGGGATCTGCTCTCCCGAGTGCCTCCGGGGAGCGGAGGATGCCTGAGGGATTCGTCCTGCCTGCAGGGAGGCTCTGGGGCATAAAGGAGTGGGCTGCAGACTTGGGGCTGGGGCAGGGGCTTCCATGCCCCCTCCCCACTTCCTCCCTTCCTTGTAATAGCCTCCACACTTGGGGAGGCTGGCAGATAGTCCCTATAAAATGCTCATGTTGGAGCTCAGTGATGCAGACGTTCTCCGCTATTCCTACATCAAAGGATACATGAAAGAGACGCTTGTTCCATGGGGAGAACACAGAAATAGAAGCCAGGGCCCTGCCCACCTCCCACAGATAGCCAGCTCTGCCAGCGTCGTGCTAGGGAAACGGCTCATTTCAGATGCCCGAGTCTGCACATCTTGGCGCTTTGTCAAACCAATAAGCTTAATGTGAGAATCAAACCATCACTGCCAAGCAGAACAAGTGGTCCAGGCCCCCAGACAAAGCCGTCTAGAGTTTCACAGATGAGCGCCAGCGTTATTCTGCGTTCAACCCCCACCCCAACCTTAACACAATTTATTTATTCAGTCAGGGACTTGGGGAATATACAATTCAAGCTGAAAAACAAGACTGGGAAGGGTATTATATATCAATCCGGTTACCAAAAAGGAGTCCAGAGTCCAGCTTCTCCTGGGTACGGCGTGGCTCTCTGGAGGCGCCTATGTAAATCCAGGACATTATGCTGACAAAGCTTTTTGATAAGATCAGCCTCAGAACCGACTGGGAAAGCTCCGTTGGGCTGCCCGGGGGTGGGATGGGGGTTTGTTTTGAACATGCCATAGATGTGAAGAGTCCCCAGCTCGTGCAGGGGTGGGCGAAGCAGCCAGGAAGTCCAGACGCGTCCGGATGCACTTTGCAAGTTTCCTCCCGTGTGCAGAGACCCTGCGTTCAGGAGCCCAGAGCCTCGAAAGACGGAGCGGGCGTGAGGCCTGACCCCGGCCGGACCGGGTTGACATGGAGGGACAGACTTCCGGGGTCCTGGGTGAAGCCGCCCCTTCCTGGCCTCATGGGCTGAGTTGTCTCCCCAGCATCCCTCCTGTGCCTCAGAATGTGGCCGAATGCAGAGACGTGGCCCTTTAAAGCCTCACTGAGCCAAAGAGAGTCATGTGGATGGACGCCGGATCCAGTGTGACTGACGAGCGTGTCAGAGAGGGGAGAGGAGGACGGACGCACACCCGGAGAGAGGGGATCCCGCGAGGACCGAGCGAGAAAGCGGCCTCTGCAAGCCAGGAGGAGGGGGCCCGGAGAAACCAGCCCTGCTGACCTTGAACTTGGACCTCAGCCTCCAGCACTGAGGACATGAAGTTCTGGGATTCAGGCCCCAGTGTTTCCTCACAGCGGCCCTGTCCAGCTGCTGGTTTGCCAAGAAGCATGACCCCCCCCCCCCCCCCGCCACATTGGGCAGCTCCGGTGAAGGCTTGGTGATGCTTTGAGGGGACCTGCACAAAGCACTAAATGGTGATAATGTGATGGGTGCAAAAGATGGCCTCCCTCCCTGCCTGTCACTCAGCCCCAGCCCTGGGGAACGGACTAACGGTGGGTCCAGGCCTGGGGCGAGCGTGTGTCTGCTGGGAGCCTCACTCTGGATCAGGGATCTGCTGGGAGCCTCACTGTGGATCAGGGATCTGCTGGGAGCCTCCTCTGGATCAGGGATCTGTTGGGAGCCTCGCTGTGGATCAGGGATCTGCTGGGAGCCTCCTCTGGATCAGGGATCTGCTGGGAGCCTCGCTATGGATCAGGGATCTGTTGGGAGCCTCCTCTGGATCAGGGATCTGCTGGGAGCCTCCTCTGGATCAGGGATCTGCTGGGAGCCTCACTCTGGATCAGGGATCTGTTGGGAGCCTCGCTGTGGATCAGGGATCTGCTGGGAGCCTCCTCTGGATCAGGGATCTGCTGGGAGCCTCCTCTGGATCAGGGATCTGTTGGGAGCCTCCTCTGGATCAGGGATCTGCTGGGAGCCTCGCTATGGATCAGGGATATGTTGGGAACCTCGCTCTGGATCAGGGAGTGACCCTGGCCATAGAATTCAGATAGGAGAGAAAGGTTGCTTTTCTTTATTGCTCATGAATCAACTCGCTTTGGACTCCAGCCCTGATCTTGTTGAGCTGGTGGGTGATCCATCTCAGTCATGACAGGGCATGTGACCAGGGTAATTTTATTTTTATATCATTTTATTGTTTCAATTGTAATAGCATATGCATATGTTTTACCATTTCAACCCTTTTAAGGTGCAGTTTGGTGGAATTAAATGCAGCCATATGATGGAAATGTAGCCAGATGCTTTCAAGACCCTCCCTCCACATTTGCCCTGTGAGCAGTATTATGGCCGTCACTAGCTCAGGGTTCACAGCAACTTTGTGAGATTGAGCAGCCGCCCGTAAGGGGAATGGAGAAGCTAATGAGAAAGGAAGACAGGGATTGGTACTGTGAGGGGGTAAGGAAGAGGGGGTTGGTATTGTGGGGGGGTAAGGAAGAGGGGGATTGGTAGTGTGGGGGGGTAAGGAAGAGGGGGGTTGGTAGTGTGGGGGGGTAAGGAAGAGGGGGTTGGTACTGTGAGGGGGTAAGGAAGAGGGGGGTTGGTACTGTGGGGGGGTAAGGAAGAGGGGGGTTGGTATTGTGAGGGGGTAAGGAAGAGGGGGTTGGTACTGTGAGGGGGTAAGGAAGAGGGGGGTTGGTACTGTGGGGGGGTAAGGAAGAGGGGGTTGGTAGTGTGGGGGGGTAAGGAAGAGGGGGGTTGGTACTGTGAGGGGGTAAGGAAGAGGGGGGTTGGTATTGTGGGGGGGTAAGGAAGAGGGGGTTGGTAGTGTGAGGGGGTAAGGAAGAGGGGGGGTTGGTACTGTGGGGGGGTAAGGAAGAGGGGGGTTGGTAGTGTGAGGGGGTAAGGAAGAGGGGGTTGGTACTGTGAGGGGGTAAGGAAGAGGGGGTTGGTAGTGTGAGGGGGTAAGGAAGAGGGGGTTGGTATTGTGGGGGGGTAAGGAAGAGGGGGGTTGGTAGTGTGGGGGGGTAAGGAAGAGGGGGGTTGGTAGTGTGGGGGGGTAAGGAAGAGGGGGTTGGTAGTGTGAGGGGGTAAGGAAGAGGGGGTTGGTGTTGTGAGGGGGTAAGGAAGAGGGGGTTGGTAGTGTGGGGGTAAGGAAGAGGGGGTTGGTGTTGTGAGGGGGTAAGGAAGAGGGGGGTTGGTACTGTGAGGAGGTAAGGAAGAGGGGGTTGGTAGTGTGGGGGGTAAGGAAGAGGGGGTTGGTGTTGTGAGGGGGTAAGGAAGAGGGGGTTGGTGTTGTGAGGGGGTAAGGAAGAGGGGGTTGGTAGTGTGGGGGGGTAAGGAAGAGGGGGGTTGGTACTGTGGCAAAGTGGGTTAAGACACCATCACGAATGCTGGCATTGCATATGAGCAGCCAGTTTGAGTCCCAGCTGCTCCACTGCTGTTCCAGCTCCCTGCTAATGCACCTGGGAAAGCAGCAGAGGTGGCCCAAGTGCTTGGGCTCCTGCCATCCAGGTGGGACATGTGGATGGAGTTCCAGGTCCTTGGCTTCTTCCTGGCCCAGCTCTGCCTGTTAGGGCCATTTGGGGAATGAACCCGTGGGTGGAAGAGTTCTCTCTCTCTCTCTCTCTCTCTCTCCCCTTTTCTCTTTGTAACTCTGACTTTCAAATGAATAAGAAAATCTTTAAAGCCCTGTTAACAGAGTAAATATTCCAGGAGCTTAGGCTTGTCATGTGTCGAAGCCAGAAAACGTCCCTGGAATCTCCCCTGAATTCTTTCTTTTCTTCTCTTGCTAGTTGCCCTCACTAAGTCCTCAACATTAGTTGATTTTGTTCTAAATATTTTGCCTTCCTAGAAGTAGAGAATGAAAAGGAATAGCAAGCTAAGCTGCCATCTGCAGTGCCGGCATCCAATATGGGCGCTGGTTGGAGTCCCAGCTGCTCCACTTCCAATCCAGCTCCCTGCTAATATGCCTGGGAAAGCAGTGGAAGATGGCCCAAGTCCTTGGGCCCCTGCACCGATGTGTTAGACATGGAAGAAGCTCCTGGCTTCTGATCAGCTCAGCTGCAGCCTTGTGGCCGTTTGGGGAGCGAACCAGCAGATGACAGACCTCTCTGTCTCTCCCTCTCTTTGTGTATAACTCTACCTCTCAAATAAATCAATACATATTTTTTAAAAGAAAAGGAATTGTAATTTAGAGTTTCTTTTAAACACTCGATTTGTAAACAAAGCACTTTACATCGGACAGTTAGAATATGCATATATTTTTGAGAATTAATTGGATGATGAAAACATCAGCTCAGGAATGAAGCTTCTTTGAATTATTTTTTAAATTTCTCCATGAGTTTCTTTTTTTTTAATGGGATGCCAGCGCCATTGGCAGTGGCTTTACCCACTATACCACAGTGCTGAGAAGGTTTTTTTTTTTTAAGGTTTATTTGTTTATTTGAAAGTCAGAGTCACACAGAGAGTGAAGGAGAAGCAGAGAGAGAGAGAGAGAGAGAAAGAGAGAGAGAGAGGATTTCCATCCACTGGTTCCCTCCCAGTTGGCTGCAACCGCTGGAGCTGCACTGATCTGAAGCCAGGAGCCAGGAGCTTCTTCCAGGTCTCCCATGTGGGTTCAGGAGCCCAAGGACTTGGGCCATCTTCCACTGCTTTCCCAGGCCATAGCAGACAGCTGGATTGGAAGTGGAGCAGCCGAGTCTTGAACCGGCGCCCATATGGGATGTGGATGCTTCAGGCCAGGGCATTAACCCACTGTGCCACAGCACTAGCCCTACTGGCCCCTCTCCATGAGTTTCTAAGATGCACCTGTTTTCCAGGTGTTTACTCTTTGGGCCTGAGGGCCTAAAATGTGACTTAGAAAACAAACCGGGAGGCATGTACTGGCCGCAAATTTAGCTGGGATCAGAAATGCAGGTTGTATCCTAAATTCTGCATCCATAGTGAACGGAAAACTGAGGGAGAATATCAAAGAGGTCAAATTATGGAAGCAATGGATTTGGAAGACTCCCACGAATGATTTAAGGACCTCAGGCTGTGCTTGGGATTCAGAAACCTAAGTGATTTTGGCCTCTCTACTTGGAAAACCACACTAAATAATTTTTCCATCTCACTTAGGGCTTGGAACCTTACGCTCGAAATAACTTCAAACAGATGTGTCTGATTTCAAACATTCTCCCCCAAGATCAGGGCTGCTCCTCTGCAGGGTAAGGTGGCCCAAAACCCTACCTATGTGATAGTGCCATTTATCTTGTTCCTTCCACGCTGGGAAAGAGCCCAAACCAAACAAGCCACAGTAACCTTGAAGACATGTGCTGGGTTCATAAAAACTTAAACGCAAAGTCAAATGTGGGACCTAAAGATTTCACCAGGCTTCAAGAAAGAAACACATGGGAGAGGCAGGAAAATGGTGGAAACTAGGAAGAAGGCCTGCTTGAAAATCCCTAGATTTTGCCTGTTTAAATTGGTATTTTACTTGTCATAGTTGTCTACTGGGGTCTTTTATAAAGAGAGTTGAGCATGTCCTTTGTCTAACATACTCTACCACTACCACAACACTACCAAAAGCAACACCATCACTACAACCACTATCCCCACTGACATCACCACCATCACCATACTACCACCACTCTGGCCACCACCATGACCACCACTAACACTACCACTATTAGTACCATCACTACCACCACCACCATCATCACCACCACCATCACCACCACTACAACTACCACTACTACCAATACCATTACCACCACCACCATCACCACCACCACCACCCCCCATGACCACTACCACCACCATCACCACCACCAACACCAACACCACCATCAACACCACCACCACCCCCATCATGACCACAACCACCACCATCACCAACACCACCATCAACACCACCACCACCACCATCACCACCACCACCACCCCCATCATGACCACAACCACCACCATCACCAACACCACCATCAACACCACCACCACCACCATCACCACCACCACCACCCCCATCATGACCACAACCACCACCACCACCAACACCACCATCACCACCACCACCACTACCACTACTACCAATACCATTACCACCACCACCATCACCACCACCACCACCACCATCACCATCATCACCATCATCATCACCACCATCACCACCATCATCACCACCACCACCACCACCACCACTACCACCACCACCATCACCACCATCAACACCATCACCATTACCATCACCACCACCACCACTACCACTACTACCAATACCATTACCACCACCACCATCACCACCACCACCACTACTACCAATACCATTACCACCACCACCATCACCATCACCACCATCACCACCATCACCATCACCACCATCACCATCACCACCATCACCACCACCACCATCACCACCACCACCATCACCATCACCACCACCACCAGCACCACCAGCACCACCACCACCAGCACCAATACCACCATCACCACCACCACCACCACCCACCATCACCACCATCAACACCATCACCACCACCTCCACCATCACCATCATCACTACCACCACCACCATCACCACCATCACCACCACTACCACCACCACCGTCACCACCACCATCACCACCACTACCACCACCACCATCACCACCACCACCACCATCATCATCACCACCACCACCACCACCATCACCATCATCACCATCATCATCACCACCATCACCACCATCATCACCACCACCACCACCACCACCATCACCATCATCACCATCATCATCACCACCATCACCACCATCAACACCATCACTGTCATCACTACCACCAACATCATCATAACATTACCCTCAATGTTTGAACACAGATACCTTAAGCTAAAAAGCAATAATAAAGTATTAGCCTGTAGAAATTAGCCCACCCTGGACTGATATTTGATAAATCTGCTTAGGAGGATTAAAATCCCAATTTAACAGTTAACCATTACAAAATTCCTCTAAAACACCACTTCTTACAGGTCACAGATTATACATCAAAGTCGGGTCTTTGTTGGCATTTTATTCCTCAATTCAGCCAAACCCTTCCTGGAGGAATTTAATTTATTTCAAATCTATGTTCCATTGATGTTCCTTGAAGTTTTTACCTAACTATGTTCTTTGTATTTACTTTGGCTGTGGCATCATTGTGTGGTTACATGAAAGGAAATAGTTCCGTGTTTCCTGAGTTGCTAACCTTCAGGGGAGCACTTCATCTTTTGATTATCTGAAGGAAAAATCCAACTGCAAGACATATGCCAGGAAACACACAGATTCTTTGTACTGAAACTTTCAGGGACTATGACAAATGTCCGGTGCAGAACACACTTAATGAACAGAAATCACATATCAGAAGGAGCCCTGTTTCAATATTTGAAAATGAGCATGGCAATAATTTCAGAGTTCCTGGTGCTTCTCGAGAGTGAGCTTCCCTCTTCCGCTTGGTTACAACAATAATCAAGATAATATTTATTTAAGTGCCAAAGTTTATCAACCACATGACATGGGTATTCTGCCAGACAATTGAAGATTTGTGAGCTCATTTAGTTCCAGAGGAAAATTATGAAGTAGGTGAGTGCTTGACATATTGCCTGCCACGTGGAAGGCGGTGGAGAAATATGAGCTACGATTCTAACTCAAATAATGCTCTGGTCCCAGAGTCACGCCTCACACTTGTGGTCCCACAGCCAGTGAACTTACGTCCAGGACAGCCCACCTTTTCTTCTCACCAGGAATGTCCCCTGGCGACAGCGGATCTCAGGCCCGTATTGTGGGTTAACAAAGGGCTAGTATAGATCCTCTCTCAGTCCATCCCCAAGGCCCTCTGGGGCCATTGTAGTGGGAGGATGCTCCACAGCTTTGCAAGGAATAAAATTAAGGGAGACCCAAGGGACTACATCTGGAATCTTGGATTAGTCCTTGTAGCATGGTTGACTTCTGGAGCCGACTGTGGGGAAAATAGGTAACCGGCAACTCTGTTCACAACAGCTCTCTGACTTGGGACTGCATGCAGGCACACACACACAGATGCACACACACATAAACACACACATAAACACATATACATACACACACATATACACACGCACATACACATAAACACACACATAAACACATACATAAACACATATACATACACATAAACACACATGCACACAGAAACACGCACACACACAAACACACATGCACACACAAACACATGCACGCATACATGCACACACATAAACATGCACACACATAAACACACACGCACACACATAAACACACACACAGCCACATACCTATCCCCACAGCCTCAGCCTTCTTCCCAGCCTCCCAAGGCCTGCTCACGCCTCCCAGCAGGGCCAGGACGGGGAGGTGGAAAGGAAGCCTTTGCAGCAGCCGGGCCCAGGCTCCAATGCCCTGTAGCTCCAGCAGGAGTGGGTGGGCTTTACACGGGGTGTGAGCTTTGCTGGAGGCCCGCACTCTACGACGTGGCCCTGACTCCACGGGTCTTGGCAGGCTTTACAGATTCCTGACCCAGCCAGCTAACTTCTGTTTTTCTCCGGAAGAAAATTTTGGCTTCTTATCTTGAAATAATCATCAACTTAGCGCAATTGCAGGAATGCTGCTGAGAGCCCGATTCTGTGCACCCTCCTCCCTTTCTCACTGCTGCATCTTACGTGACACAAGCTCAATACCCGGACACTGGCATGGCAGGATGAACATCCATTTGCAAAATGCGTGGCACCAGACGTGTTTCTGTGGGACGTTTTCAGATTGGAATATTTCCATATTTCTGTACCTGTATACATGTATGGTGAGATAGCTTGGGAATGGGATCTAAGTCTAAACATAAAATCCATTTTTAAAAAGATTTATTTATTTTACTTGAAAGTCAGAGTTACATAGAGAGAGGAGAGGCGCAGAGAGAGAGAGAGAGAGAGAGAGGTCTTCCATCCGATGATTCACTCCCCAATTGGCCACAACGGCCGGAGCTGCACCAATCCGAAGCCAGGAGCCAGGAGCTCCCTCCAGGTCTTCCACACGAGTGCGGGGGCCCGAGGACTTGGGCCATCTTCCACTGCTTTCTCAGGCCACAGCAGAGAGCTGGATGGGGAGTGAAGCAGATGGGTCTCGAACTGGCGCCCATATGGGATGCTGGCGCTTCAGGCCAGGGTGTTAACCTGCTGCACCACAGCGCCAGCCCCCATAAAATCCATTTTTATTCCATATACACCTGTACACATAGCCTGAAGGTAGTTTATACGATATTTTTGTGCACTTGTGCTTTGATTGTGAGCCCTCTCCTGAGGTTAGGAGTGGAATTTTCCATCGGAGGACATCATGTTGGTCCTCAGAAAGCTTGAGATTTTGGATTTCAGGTGTTTGGATTAGAGATACGCAACCTATAGTTTAATTAACTAGATTACAGACTTTAGGAAGAGTCCACCTTTTTACCTACACTCATTTGTGTGTGTGTGTGAATAATTTCTGCCTCTCCCTTTCTCTGTGTAACTCTGCCTTTCAAATAAATCTAAAAAAAAAAAAAAAAAAAAACCGAAACAAAACAAAACAAAAAAAACCTTTCAGAGTGGTGGGCGCTGGACTCCTGCATCCCATTATCAGATTTCTGGTTCTCGGCTGGGCCCCTCCTCACTTCCAGTCCAGTTTCCTGCGAATGCACTTGGAAGGCAGCAAAGGATGTCCCAAGTATTTGGGTTCCTGCCACCCTGGTGGGCGATCTGGATGGAGTTTCTGTCCCCTGGGTGGGAGTTCTTGGTCCTCAGTGTGCTTCACCTCTGTCACTCTGTCTTTCAAATAAATAAATAAAACTTTAAAAAGGTTTGTGGGAAGATGGAATTAAAGGTAAGTTTAGACCGCAGGTGCTTAGTCCCCTGGGCTCAGTCCTGGCTCCGGATCCTAACTCCAGCTTCCTCCTGACGCCCATTGTGGGGGGGGGGGGGGCAGCAGCGATGACTTGAGCAACGGGTGCCTGTTACCCATGTGTGAGGTCTGAATGGTTCCTAGATTGCAGCTTCGGCCCTGGTCTAACCCAGCTATAGGCATTCGAGGGAAGGAACCGACAGATGGTAGATATCTATGCCTTTCCCAAATAAATTCCAAAAATGTATAAACAGATAAGCTTACTTTGGTGAAAAACAGTTTTTGAAATTCATATATAGCTTTTTCATAATATGGATTTCCAAGGACATTTTGAAGAACGCTTGTATGTTTAGTTTTTTTTTTTAAAGATTTTATTTATTTATTTATTTGAGAGGTAGAGTTATAGACAGAGAGAGGGAGAGACAGGGAGAGAGGTCTTCCATCTGCTGGTTCACTCCCTAAATGGCCACAACAGCTGGAGCTGAGCCCATCTGAAGCCGGAGCCAGGTGCTTCTTCCAGGTCTCTCACGTATGGATGCAGGGGCCCACGCCCTTGGTCCATCTTCCACTGCTTTCCCAGGCCATAGCAGAGAGCTGGCTGGGAAGAGGAGCAGCCAGGACAGGAACTGGCAGCTATATGGGATGCTGTGCCACAGAAGAAAGCTTAGCCTACTACCCCACAGCACCGGCCCCGTATGTTTAGTTTCATAAGTTGAGGGGCTGGCATTGTGGCAGAGCAGACAAAGAACCCCGCCTGCAATGCCGGCATTCCATGTGAGCGTCAGTTCTAGTCCTGGCTGCTCTCCTTCCAATCCAGGTCCCTGCTGATGTGTGTTGGAAGACAGCAGAGGATGGCTCAAGTGCTTGGGCCCCTGCACCCATGTGAGCGACCCAGAAGAAGAAGCTCCTGGCTCCAGCCTGGCCATGGTGGCCATTTGGGGAGTGAACCTGTGGATGAAAGATGTCTTTCTCTCTATCTCCCCCCCCCCCCATAACTCTTCCTCTCAAATAAATCTCTAAAAAGAAGTTGCAGGATCATTTTCCTGAGTGACTGCCCGTCTTGCAGTATTTGTATTGTGTTGCTATCACTGTTTCAGCTGTTCTCATAGGTATGTGGTGCTGTCTTCAGTATCCCGCTGTGGTTTAATAATTTGCATTTCCTTAACAGCTGATGAAGTTGTGAGATGTTGCTCAAGTCTGTCGTCTTCTAACTGAATTGTTCATTTACACTGAGATTTAAAATCTCTGCCTGGGACACCACATCCCACGGCAGAGTTCCGGTTTGAGTCCCGGCTGCTCTACTTGCTGTCTGGCTCCCTGCTAATGTGCCTGACAAGGCAGTGGGATATGGCCAAGTACCTGGGCCCCTGCCACCCACGTGGGAGACCTGGATGAGGCTCCTGGCTCCTGGCTTTGGCCTGGCCCCAGCTGCTGCAGGCATTCGGGAGTGCATTGTGTATGGTTGATCACTCGTTTTCTCTCTGTGTGTATGTATTTCCCTTTCTCTGTCACTCTGCCTCTAAAATAGATAAATACATCTTTTAAAAAAAATTGCCTCTGTACCAAACATGTCTAAACTTTTTCTAGTCAACATTTTCTAGACAATGCAGTATAATAGTTGTTTACTTGGTGTTCACCTTGTATCAGGCATTATACCATAGGTACCCAGGGATGACCGTGCTCTGCTCAGATCCCGGAATAGCAGCTGGTCGAAGGCGGTGCCATGGCACTGGCACTGTGGCTTAGCGGGTTAAAGCCCCCGCTGCAGCACCGACATCCCACATGGGCACTGGTTCGAGTCCAGGCCACCCCATTTCTGATTCAGCTCCCCACTAATGCACCTGGGAAAGTGGCGGAGGACGGCTCAGTTCCTTGGGCCCCTGCACCCACGTGGGAGACCTGGAAGAAGCTCCTGGCTCTTGGTTTCCGATAGGCTCAGCTCTGGCCATTGCAGTGATAAAGGAAACGCCCATGGGTGGAGGCATGGGCGAGTCACTTGTGATAGGCGCACACCGTGGAGCTGTCACCTGCCGGGTTCCTGGGGGAGCGTCCGAGTGAAGAAGCGAGGCGTGGAGAAGTGTGCCCACCGTGAACTGCTCCAGGCGACTGTACAAGACAGTGCACACACACAGGAGGTCACACAGCATGGGCCAAGTCCCGAGGGTGGCAGGCAAGGCTGTCACCTGTGGAGGGTGGTGGGGAGGAGGTGCTGCAGAGGGGAGAGGGGGAGAGCAAGTGTCCACAATGCACCTTGGTGCAGGTGATAGGAACCCATTCACGTGAGAGCCCTTCTATTTGCCAGCAGAAAGAACCACGATAAAGGGGCCTGGTCCCTCCTGGTGCCTCCTGATTGGTAGGAGAAGCCTTCAGTCAAACACGCAAAAGGTCCTCAAAAGGCTTAGGGGGAAATGCATGTTATAAAAAAAACTGTGCCCCAACTTAAACTTCTTCTACCTCTATTTTTCTGCAACTTTGAAATAAAAATTGTTTGAAAGACAGAGTTACAGTATGAAAGAAGGAGAGGCAAAGAGACAGAGAGGGGGGAGAGACAGAGGAGTGGGGAGAGAGAGAGCGCTTCCATACACTGATTCACTCCCTAAATGGTCACAGCAGTCGGGGCTGGGCCAGGCCATAAGCAGGAGCCTGGAACTCCATCCAGGCCTCCCAGGCACTTGGGCCACCCTCTGCTGCCTTCCCAGGTGCATTAGCAGGGAGCTGGATCAGAAGGAGAGCAGCCAGGACTTGAACTACCTGCACAATACCGGATGCTGATATTGCAAGTAACAGCTTAACCCGCTGCACCACCACGCCGGCTCCAGTGGTGCAAACTCTTTGAAGTCCCCTCATCTGAAGTCCAAAAGGCCTGTTCTGAGTTAACGTGCAGGCGGTGAGACTGGCTCCACTAGAACAAGTGAGCTCTCTGTGTGTACAGACGCCATGCTTCCTGTTCGTAGGCAACGGGAGAGTGCAGACACACATTTATCAGGTTCTTCGGAAGATGGCCTTCGTCTTCGCCCTTGTCCTCTGAGATGGATCAGCAGAGGCCAGAGGAACAGTCCGCTCACTATCTGACCTGGGAAAGATGGAAGATGGCCAAGTGCTTGGGCCCCTGCACCTATGTGGAAGACCCCGAAGAAGCTCCTGGCTCCTGGCTTCGGATCAGCCCAGCTCTGGCTGTTGCGGCCATTTGGCGAGTGAACCAGTGGATGGAAGACCTCTCTCTCTATCTCTCCCTCTCTCTGTCTGTAATTCTACCTCTCAGATAAATGAATAGAATATTTTTTAAAAAGCGAGTTGGAGAATAGTGAATAGCAAGCTTTAAAGAAAAGTTTTTTTTTTTTTTTTGAAAGGCAGTTACAGAGAAGGAGAGAGAGAGAGAGATCTTCCATCTGCTGGTCCACTCCCCAAAGGGCTGGAATGGACAGGGCTGGGCCAGGACAAAGCTAGGAGCCTGGAACTCCATCCTGGTCGTCCAGTAATGTTAGAGACCCAAGCGCTTGGGCCGCCTCCTGCTGCTTTCCCAGGCCATAGCAGGGAGCTGGACTGAAAGTGGAGCGGCTGTAATACAGCCCCACCTCAGTGATTTGAGATTTTAGAGATTCCGACCTTTTGGTCATGAACCACCCGGAATCATGGCGTTTGGGACTGTGTCTTTCGGGATTACGGCCCAAAATCAGGGCTCCGATAGTCTAAGGGCTGACAACGGACAGTGTGTCCTCACACGTTCATTAGGGCACTTCACCGGGACAACCCACTGCGTGTGAGCTGTGATGCAGAACCCAGCAAGAAAATCCCAGAAATGAGAAACATCTTGGGGGATAAGTGACGGGCAGCCGTCCTTAGGCGCGCACAGCCACTGCTGTAGCTTCAGTCTTGCGCTGCAGGGAGTAGCCGCTTGCTTGTCCTTCGGGGCGCAGCTAGCCCCGGCGACGCCGTCACATTCGTTTTTAGGTGGCGCTCCATTTGGCGGAGGCATTCTGGGACTTGATCCTCACTACTCGAACGTTGCCCAGTCAGGTTCCCGGCTCCTGCACCAGGCTTCTGTGCCGTCTCCCACACTTTGCATGGGGTCTCGGGCAGAGCGCAGATTTGGCCGAAGTAACCCTGGTGACCGCGTCGCAATACCACGTGTGTCTGCTGCTTCTACCACAGTTGTGTTGGGACTGGTCACAGCTTGATTGGAGTCCCAGGCAAATGCGGCTTTAATTCCGTAAAAGCTCCGGGAATTCCTTCAGCTGGGAGGAACACCAGTGCGAATGAGTGCAGGCATTAACTGAAGTTTCAACGTTGCCCTGTCGCGTGCATCTAGCCCTTCCCTGAAAATGTGTTCTCTACCTCTTTAACTATCAGTTTAATGTTTCTTTTTCCTTTAAAGATTTATATATTTAATTATTTGAAAGTCAGCATTACAGAGAGAGAGAAAGAGAGAGAGAGAGAGAGAGAGAGAGAGAGAGAGAGAGCGCTTCATCTTCCATTCGCTGAGGCCCCTTGGTGCTGTCACTGGGCGCCATGCCATGCTTTGTCACTGTTTTCTCTGAGCAAGCTGGCCTTGGGGGAACGGGCAGCGTGCCCACTGTGCCCCACCTCAGGTCTGAACAGGCAGGAAAGTTCGCTCCCAAGGTCAGGTTCTGAAAAGCCTGTGCCTGCGTCTCGGGTGCCCATGGGCGTGAGCTCAGGGGCAGATCCCCGCTAGACGCACCTGCAGGCCTTGGGTGGCTGCTCTGCTGAGACCCCTGAGACCTTGAGCGCGAGGCTCTCGACGCAGTCATCATCCAGATCCCGACCCTGTGGAAACCGTGAGGCGATGCATCCTTGCTGTGTAGCCGGCAAACTTGCAGGCAACGTGCTGCATAGCAAGAGATAATGGCAGCCTGGCCAAGAGGACACGTGTGATACTGACGTGCAATTTCCGACTCGTGCCATTAAAGCGACACGCCTTCCCGTGCCCCTTCCTTGTCTGCCTGTTGGTTAGGACATCGCTGGGAAATGCCGCTGGTCCCTGGGCACAAGGGAGACACTCACGGCTGGCCACGCGGAAGGGCAGAAGGAGCCTGGAGCCTGGACTCTGGACTGTCACACCAGCTGATACCGTCACGCGGGAGAGAGGCATTGGTGAGCCACTGCAGCTTCCCACTCCAGGGGCGGTGCCGAGTGTCAGCCACCACCAAGACACCTGCTTGGGTCTGTTGGGTGGGAAAGCTCCAGAAAGCACAAGGGCTTTGACGCATGCTCCTTCCGAGAAGCTGAGCCCACTCCTAGGACTGAAGGCTGACCAAGAGCTGCTTTCCTGGGGCCGGAGTGGTGCGGTAGCAGGGTAAGTCCCCACCTGCAATGCCGGCATCCCAACGGGAGCTGGTTCATGCTCCAGCCGTTCCATTTCTGATCAGCTCCCTGCTGATGTGTCTAGCAAAGCAGCAGAAGATGGTCCAAGTGCTTGGGCCTCTGCTACCCACGTGGGAGACCCAGATAGAGCGCCTGACTCCTGGCTGCAGCCTGGCCCAGCCTGACCGTTGTGGCCATTTGGGAGTGAACCAGCAGGTGGAAGATTCTCTCTCTCTCTCTCTCTATCTCCTCTCTGTGACTCTGCCTTTCAAATGAAAAAATACATCTTTTGCTTTAAGAGTTGCTCTCTTTCCTCACGATGGCGGGAATTCCTTGGGAATGAAGCGAAGGCTGGATTTGGGAAGGTCGGGAGGAGAAACCCGGGACGGGACCGATGCCCTTGGCAGCCGGGCAGGCAGCCTGACGCTTGCGTTCCAATTCACAAGAATTCTTCTGTGGATCAGGTTAAATGGCTCTTTTCAAAAAGGAAAAAAAAGGGGGGGGGGCTCTTGTTTATGCTTAACTCTAAGAAAGAGACACTTTGGACGCATCACAAACGTGTAGTCACACAGGACGCGGCCCCGGCTGCCTCAGAGGATCCCTCTGAGATGCCTCTGTGAGAGGCCGGCTCCCCGTGGGTGACAAATGAACTGCGGGCGGTGCCATTCCCGGCAGAGTTATGGGCTGCCGGGACACGCGGCCTGCGCTGGAGCTGGGCTGTGCTTCCCTAATCCCCAAACACAGGGCTGCCGGGTTCACAAAGCTGAGACAGAACAGACGTGCACGGCGGCACTGGCTGGGCCGGCGCAAGCCCACGCCGTCGGGACCGAGCCGAGTTTTCACTTCTGATTTATCCCTGGTTGTGTGCATGCTGACTGTAGAAAAACAAACTAAACACCAATGCAACAAATAAATGGAAACCAGCCCATCAGATACAAAAGACTCCAGAAACGGGAATCATCTGTCCTGGAATCGGAAGCCAACATTGTAAATGCTTGGGTTTTTTATTTTTCTTTTCTAAATTATTCTGTTTAATTCAGTGTCAGTTCAGGTAAACATCTACACAGAATTTGAGGAGAACTCAACTCAATTATTATAATGTTGAGCTGGAAAACAAATATTTGAAAATGAGAAAATTTTGGAAAAGAATGAGAGAAGACTTGTATAAATGAAATGTGTTCCTGCAGCCATAAAACAGTTATAGTAATAAAAACAGTGACCCTGGCCTGGGACTAGACTGGCAGATTCATGGCCTGGAAGAGAGAATCCAGAAATAGCCTCACACAGACCTGGAAACGCATCGCCAAAGAAAGACGCCATGCAAAAAAAAAAAAAAAAAAAAAAAAAAGAGAACCACTTTTGAAGAACGTGGCAAGGATGTGAAGAGACTTCACCCGACGAGATCCAAGGCTGGGAAATGGACACACAAGAAGATCCCAGCACCAGTTGTCCAGGAAGTGCAAACGAAAACCACAAGCAGTTACCCACCTAGACCAGCTTCAGGGAACAGACACCAGAGCCACTCTACCGAAAATACTCCTGCGAAGAGAGTGGAAACCACAGTCCACTGTGTTTGCATATGGACAGAGAGCAAAGGGGCTGATACAACCCACTGCAGTCACTGTGTCTGGACAGGCAGCAGAAGATGGTTCAAGTGCTTGGGCCCCTGCCACCCACATGGGAGAACTGGATGGAGCTCCTGGCTCCCAGCTTCAGCCTGGTCCAGCCCTGGCCATTGCGGCCATTTGGGGAATAAACCAGCCGATGGAAGATCTCTATCTCTCTTTCTCCCCCACGCTGTCACTTTATTTTTCAAATAAGCAAATCTTTCAGAAGATCTACGAGCAGTCGGGCTTAGAAACCAGGCAGTTTCATGCTCAGTTGGTGGGACTGTGAAGTTTGGTGGCAACACTGACGGAATGAGCGCACTCGGGGCACTGCGAGGCAGCCCTGTAGCAATGGCGAGACGGCAGCTGTTGCCATCTGTGAGCCTGTACCTCCCTAGGGTTCTCTGCGCCCTCCAGGTGGGGAACGTAACTTGCAGGAGGCTCGAAAATTCTCTCACCAGGGACCCCTCCCCCATGTGCCCTTCAGTCATAAAGAGGTGGCTGGTGGAATAGTCATTACAGATTTTTTAATATTTATTTTATTTTATTTGAAAGGCAAAGTTACAGAGAGGAAGGGAGAGACAGAAGTTTTCCATCTGCCGGTTCACTCCCCAAATGGCCAAAATGGCCGGAGCTGGGCTGATCCGAAACCAGAAGCCAGGAGCTTCTTCTAGGTCTCCCATGTGGGTGCAGGGACCCAAGCACTTGGTCATCTTCTGCTGCTTTCCCACGTGCATTAGCAGGGAGCTGCATGGGAAGTAGAGCAGCTGGGACTCGAACCCATGCCCATATGGGATGCTGGCACTGCAGGCGGCGACTTAACCCATGACACCACAGCACCGGCCCCTTCAGTCCTTAACATCTGAACAGAGGTTTCCGTCTGAGGGAGTTAGAGTTTGAGTCTCTGAAATTTCTGTGCTGCTTGAGGGCTTTGAAACAATGAACAGGTGATTTCAATAAAGAATACCGACGCTAACTGAAAACGTCATTGCAAAGCAAAGCTCTCTGTAAGTCAGCTCGATGTAGACAGAAGCCTGGCATGAAGTAGACATTCAGAGTATCCGAGGGAGTTGATAGAGGAAGAGTCAAAGGGGCGGGCATGTGACCCTGTGGATACATCTCTGCCGGGCTGGAGGGCCTGGGTTCAAGTCCAAACTCCAGCTCTGCTCCTGACTCCGGCTCCTGCTGATGCCCATTCTGGGAGGCAGCAGGTGGTGGCTCACGTGGAGACCCGGATTGACCTCCTGGCCTCTGCCTTTAGACTGCACAGCCCTGGCCGATGCAGGCATTTTGGGAGTGAGAACCAGTGGATGGGAGATTCTCCTCTCTCTTCTCTCTCTCTCTCCTCCCTCCTCTCCTCTCCTCTGCTCTCCTCTCTTCCCCTCTGCTCTCCTCTCCTCCCCTCCCCCTCCTCTCCTCCCTTCCCCTCCTCTCCCCTTCTCTCTCTCTCTCTCCTCCCCTCCTCTCCTCTCCTCTCCTCTCCTCCCCTCCCCCTCCCCCCCTCCTCTCCTCTCCTCCCTTCCCCTCCTCTCCCCTTCTCTCTCTCGCTCCCCCCCCCCCCTTCAACCTTTCAAATAAATGGGTCAGGGTTCAGCCTCTCTGGCTTGCTGGCTTTGTGACACTGGGTGCAGGATCAGCCTCCATAAGTCTTAGCTTCCTCACCTGCACCTGCAGGATGGAGAAGGTGACATCCACTTGGCTCACTGACTACATGCAGTTGTTACACGGGATGAGCATAAAATCACTTTGCTTTGGTCTTTGAAGTAATTCTAGGAAAAGTTACCTTGGACACCTAGAAGACTCTGGGGTTCCGAGAGAGTAACTTTTCCTGGAGTCCCATTGTCACTAGTGTAACCCACAGTGAACTACAGAGCAGACACCACACTCTGAGGAGGGTGACACTCGCCCATCAGCAGGTGTGTGTCAGACCCTGAGTGATTCCTGTGCACATCAAAGTGGGGGCAGCAAGATTTTTCAGGACACAGCCTACATTCAAGTATGCAGAAATCTCTGCAGAAATGAAGAGAAGTTTCATTTATTATTTTGAAAGGCAGGATATGAGAGGGAGGGAGGGAGGGAGGGAGGGAGGGAGGGAGGGGGAGAGAGAGGGAGAGGGAGAGGGAGGGAAGGAGGGAGGGGAGAGAGGGGGAGAGAGAGGGAGAAGGAGGGAGGGAGAGAGAGGGAGAAGGAGGGAGGAGAGAGAGAGAGAGAGGGAGGGAGAGGGAGGGAGGGGGAGAGGGAGAGGGAGAGAGAGAGAGGGAGGGGGAGAGAGAGAGAGAGGGAGGGAGGGGGAGAGCGAGAGAGAGAGAGAATCTTCCATCCTCTAGTTCACTTCCCAAATGTCTGCAGCAGTCCAAAGCCAGGAACTCCATCTGGGTCTCTCACATGAGTGGCAGGGGCCCGAGACTTGGGCCATTCGCAGGGAGCTGGATCAGAAGCACAGCAGCCGGACTCAGACTGGCACTCCCGTGGGCGCCAGCCTGGCACGAGATGCCAGCTTAACCCGCTGGGCCCCTCAGTAGGACTTGCTCGGAGCAGTACGATGACCGAGAGTGAGCTCCTGATCTGAAGCATTGCCGCGCTTTGCCCTGCACGACAGAAAGTGATTGGACTCCGTGCAACTCCCAGGGAGCTCCTTTCCCACACCACCAGTGGACGTGAATGAACTGAATTCCTGAGTTAACTCCAGAGGCTCGCCGATCCTCAGTGGCGCAGTTCCTGCCTCCCCAGCCTTCCCAGCCCGGCTTCCTCCCAGCGCACCACAGACGAGTTCTCGCTTTGCCACACGGCGCGTCTCTGGGCTGGCGTCTCTCACCCTGCACAGCTGTGTGGAGATGGACGTAGTCCATAGCAGATGGGCAGCTGTTCGCTCCTTTTTGTTGCTCAGTGAGCTCCTATTAGACGGATAAATTGCACTTTGTGGCCCCATCTACCTGTTAGCAGGGAGCTGGAGTGGAAGTGGAGCCGCTGGGACTAAAACCAGGGCTCCTACAGGAAGCCCGCATCATAGGCAGCTGCTTAACCCACAACACCGGCCCCGTCCCATCTACCCACTGACGGACATTTGGCTTCTGTTGGAAATGAAGTGTCCCTGAACCTTCGTGGGCAGGTATTCCCACAGACCTGTGCACCTGTACAGTGCTCAGAGTGGACTACGGGGTTGTGTGACAGGTGTATGTGTGAATTTTTAAGCAACAAACTTTTTCCAAGTAATAGTGCATCTTCATTTCCACGTGCAGCATGTGAGTGATCCAGACGGTTCACCCTTCATCGCCACTGGCCGTGGCCGGGCTACCTGGCAGCCCTTGCACAGGTGTGCAGTGCAAGCTTGGGAGATTTCCTTTCCTTACTTGCCATCCTTAGGTCTTCTTTGGTGAAATATCTGTTTATGATATGGTTGACCGATTTTTTATGGCTGCTTTTTTTAAAGCGATTGAGCTCCGAGAATTCTTTATCCGTACAGGTGCAAGTCCTGTACCAGGCAGCAATTTACAAATATTTCCTCCCCACCTGTGGCATGCATTTCCATTCTCATCACAGTGATTTTTAAGTATTTATTTATTTGAAAGGCAGAGCGAAAGGGGGAGGGAGAAACAGAGAGATCTTCTACATATTGGTTCACTCCTCGAATGGCTGCAACGGCCAGGGCTGGGCCAGGCTGAAGCCAGGAGCCAGGATCTTCATCCGGGTCTCCCACGTGGGTGCAGGGGCCCAAGCACTGGGCCATCCTCTGCTGCTTTCCCAGGCACATTAGCAGGGAGCTGGATCAGAGAGGAGCAGCTGGGAATCGAACCTGCATTCCCAGTGTGGCCCCCACTGCCACAGTGCCAGTGTGACCACAGCGATTTTTGAACAGAAGTTTTCAATGTTAATGAAATCAGGTAGTTAGCTTGCTGCCTCCTGGGTCCTGCTGTCTGATAGTGTGTCTTAGAAAGCTTCAACGGACAAAGGCTGGAACTAGGACGCACACCCATCTCTTGGCTCCAAACACTGCACTTTCCATCACCCCCGGCTGTCTGCTTTGCCAGCAGCTCTTGAGGACCCTGGGTTTCCCCGAGGGAGAAGGGAGGTCCTTGGAGAGCTTGGAGCAGGAGCAGAAGACCATCTTGCCGCCAGCAGCCAGCAGGCTGGGAGCCTGGAGGAGCTCCCAGGCGAGAGGGGTTTAGGTGTCTGGGGCCAGGGCGGTGGGCATGAAGGTGGTGTGTGCTGGGACCTGGAGCTCTGCTGGAGATGGAGGCAGAAGACTGACCCACTGCACTGGATGTAGTGAGTGACAAAGTGGACTCGGACGGCAGCCTGGGCAGGCAGGGGTGCGGGGTCGCTGTGCTCCTGTGAGGGCGTGGGGGTGCGGAGACGGGGACCAGGGTTGAGTCCTGGCATTGCTACATTTGTCTGTTAGACCAAGGATTGGAGCTGCCAGGGAGGAGGCTGAGCTCGGGGTCTGAGCTCGGGCTGTCACTCCAGAGGTCGCCAGCGTGTAGAATGTTTAAAGGCAGGCGCGGGGGCGACCTGCAGTTCCCGGCTGCCGAGGGTGGAGGAGAAGCCTGCCCTGGATGCCCGCCAGTACCTGGGGGTTGGGAACATGAGACCCTGGACAAGGAGGAGTGGGGTGGGGGAAAACCAGGAGAGGGGGTCCAGGGGACAGCGAGCAGGGGCGGAGGGGCTGCCTCAGGTGCTGCCAGGAGTGCCAAGACCAAGGTGGCCTGGGACCCGCACGGGCGCAGCCTCTGTGGGCGCGGGGGGAGGATGTGCAGGTACTGGAGCGAGCTCTGGACAGGAAGCGGCCACCAGGTCCTGCACCGCACTGGCGCGGATCCTGCTGCCGAGGTGAGCGGGGACTCGGACGCCAGGTGGCCTCAGCGTGCAGGAGAAAGCGGGGCAGGGGCAGGGGGCACAGACGGAGTGGCCTTTCCTGCGGACTCCCTCTGACAACACTGGACATCCACGGTGAGGAGGGACAGCACAGCCACAGCCAAGAGCCCCTAGGACGGCCAGGCTCCCGAAGAGAACTTGGCACCACACACGCCTCGTCCACGAGGTGGCGATGTCGTGCCACGAACGAGAATTTGTTTCACCACGGCTCTGAGCCCTAAGAACCCTGCGCTCTGGCCCCCGACGGTGCTGTGGAGCCGGCGTCCCACTTCCCGCTCAACAGTGCACAATGTCACCTGTTGATAAACACTAAAAAAAACCACGTTTAACACAGAGGAGAGAGGGAGAGGGAAGGGGAGGGAGAGAGAGAGAGAGAGAGGGAGGGAGGGAGGGAGAGGGAGGGAGAGGGAGGCCTCCCCCCACCCAGGCCGTCCCAGATCCTAACATCAGGCAGCTGCCTCCGTCCCTGCCACCTTGCCTTCCGAGCTGGCTGCTGGCCTCTCCCGGTGTCCACGCCGCATGCCTTCCCTCCCACCCAGCTGTGGGTGTCCCGCCACCTTCTGTGGCTGCCTGGGTTCCGAGGCTAGCCCTTGCATGTTATGGGGGCTGGGAAGGGACCGGAGGTGCTGCTCCTGACATTACAGCAGGCCTAGCCTCCACCCCGGGCCTCCATGGAAATGGCAGGTGCTGCCTGGGCTCTGGGCAGCGCACAGCCTCTCTGTTCTCCCTCCCTCCCTCCGTCTTTCTTCCTTCCATCTTTCCATGGAACACACTTCACACAGAACCAGCCATTGTGACCATCCTTAGGTGCCAGCTCAGTGGCCCAAGGGCCTTCCCACACCGGCACAGCCGTCACCACGTCCATCTGCAGAATGTTCTAGAATCCCAAGCAGAGGCTCTGTGTCCTTAACCTCGGACTCCCATTCCTCCACACACCCCACCCCTGCCCACCATTCTGCTTCCTTTTTTTTTTTTTTTCCCTTAAATATCCGAGAGCTAGAGTTATAGACAGAGAAATGTCTTCCATCTGCTGGTTCACTTCCCAAATGGCCACAACGGCCGGAGCTGAGCTGATCCACAGCCAGGAGCCAGGAGCTTCTTCCAGGCATTCCACATGGGTGCAGGGCCCAAGGACTTGGGCCATCTTCCACTGCTTTCTCAGACAATTAACAGAGAGCTGAATCAGAAGTGGAGCAGCCAGGACTTGAACCAGTGCCCATATATGATGCCAGCATCACAGGCTGAGGCTTAGCCTACTACGCCACAGCGCCAACCCCTCTGCTTCTTTTTTAAAGAATTTTTATTTGCTTCCATTTTATTTGAAAGGTGGCGGGATAGGGAAGGAGGGAGAGATAGCCAGAGAGAGAGAGAGAGAGAGGGTGGGGGGGAGAGATATTAATCTTCCATCATCTGGCTCATTTCCCAAATGACTGCAACAGCCGAGGCTGGGCCAGGCTGAAGCCCGGAGCCCAGAACTCCATCCAGGTCTCTCAGGTGAGCGGCAGGGACCCAGTTACCTGAGCCGTCGTCTGCTCCCTTCCAAGGCCGCACATCCGCAGGGGACTGGATGAGAAGCAGAGGAGCTGCTATTCCAGCCAGGCTTGAGACAAAGGTGTCTTCAGCGACGTGGCCACTGTGCCAAACACTGCCCGTTCTACCGACTGCCCCATGGGTCTGACTTCCCTACCCACCTCACAGACGTGGAGCCATCCCAGCATAGGGTTTGCCCTTTGTGACTGGCCCAAGGTCATCCCTGTTGTAGCATGGACCAGACTTTCCTTCTTTAAGGCTGGATAATATTCCTCTGTATGGGTCCACAGTCGTGTGCCGCACGGTGAGGTTTCAGCTGACTACAGCCCCGTATACAGCAGGTGGCTCACAGGGAAGCTAAGTCCCCACTGCCTAGTGATGTCATAGCCAACGTGACGTCACAGAGAACTGTGTGGTGATGCTGGTGGAGCCCATCCTACCTAGTGATGTCATAGCCAATGTGACATCACAGAGAACTCTGGTGATGCTGGTGGAGCCCATCCTACCTGGCACCAGGAAGCTGGAGTGGGCGTTTGGCCACCAGCTGAGACACTGGGGTCCCACTCTGAGAACCTCGGTCAGATTCCTGGCTCTGACTCCTGGAACACACATACACAGAGACACACGCATATACATGCATACACACAGGGGCACACACAGACATACACAAACAGACACATACATACACACATACACAGAGACATACAGAGACACACACATATACACATCATACACACAGAGACACATACATACACACATACACAGAGACACACACATATACATACATACACACAGGGGCACACACAGACATACACACACACAGAGACACATACATACACACATATACAGAGACATACAGAGACACACACACACATACACAGAGACACACATATATACACATGCATACACACACAAACATACTCAAACACAGAGACACACCCATACACACATATACATACACACACAGCAACACACATAGATATACACAAACACACATAGGGACACATACAAACACACACATACACAGAGACACACACATACACAAACACACATAAAGACACACACATACACAGACACACACATATACATACATACACACAGGGGCACACACAGACATACACAAACAGAGACACAGACATACACAAACACACATAGAGATACATACAAAAATACACAGAGACACACACATACACACATATACATACATACACAGGGACACACACATACATACACAAACACACAGAGACACATACACAGAGACACACACATACACAAACACACATAAAGACATACATACACAGAGACACACACATATACATACATACACACAGGGGCACACACAGACATACACAAACAGAGACACATACATACACAAACACACATAGAGACACATACAAACACACACATACACAGAGACACACAGGTTGTTTGGGCCCCTGCACCCACGTGGGAGGCCAGGAAGAAGTTCCTGACTCCTGGCCTCAGCCCGGCCCAGCCCTGGCTGTTGCAGCCGCTTGGAGGAGTGAACCAGCGGATGGAAGACCTCCCTCTCTCTGTTTCTCCCTCTCTCTCTGTAACTCTGACTTCCAAATAAATAAATTTTTTAAAGTGTGGCCAAATAGTTCATTAAAAAATATTCCTGATGTCCCCTCACCTGGTTCCTGGGAGCCACGAGAGAATGTCACTCGGATGAGGCCTGGCTTGGCCCACCTTCCTGCGTCTGCCCAGGTACAGTTGGCACACCCAGAGGTCTCCTGGCTGCGGGTTCTCTACACGTGAGGACTTCAAAACGTTGTGGGAGTCACGTGTTGCCTTTCATTTTTGTTTTGCTACAAACTTTTCAAAGTTCCCGTATATGAGCTGTCAGAGACAGCGTCGAGGGAGACCACGTGTAACAGTAAGTCACAAATCTGCTGGTCTTGCCGGCGCTGCGGCTCACTAGGCTAATCCTCCGCCTTGCGGCGCTGGCACACCGGGTTCTAGTCCCGGTCAGGGCACCGATCCTGTCCCCGTTGCCCCTCTTCCAGGCCAGCTCTCTGCTGTGGCCAGGGAGTGCAGTGGAGGATGGCCCAAGTGCTTGGGCCCTGCACCCCATGGGAGACCAGGAGAAGCACCTGGCTCCTGCCATCGGAACAGCGCGGTGCGCCGGCCGCAGTGCGCCTACTGTGGCGGCCATTGGAGGGTGAACCAATGGCAAAAAGGAAGACCTTTCTCTCTGTCTCTCTCTACTGTCCACTCTGCCTGTCAAAAAAAAAAAAAAAACACAAAAAAACAAAAAAAAACAAATCTGCTGGTCTTGTTCACTGAAACAGAGGGCTAAGTCCCAGGTTTCAAAAGCCCCAAGGTAGAGCCTGTCTTTCTTTAAGGAGTATTTACTTACTGGAGAGGCAGAAAGAGACACAGAGAGAAGCCTCCATCTGTTGGTTCACTCCCCAAACACCTGCAGCAGTCAGGGCTGGGCCAGGCCAAAGCCAAGAGCCAGGAGCTCCATCCAGGTCTCCATGTGGGCGGCAGGGACCCACGCAGTGAAGCCAGCGTCTGCTGTCTCCCAGGCGCCTTAGCAGGATGCTGGATCTGAAGTGGATCGGCCAGGACCAGAACTGGAACCAGCTTTCTGAAGCGGTGGTGGCGCCATTTACAGTCACCTTCTCTGTGCCGTGTGACATAGTGAGCGGTGTCTCGGGGAACTTCGTGGGGCTGCAGGCTGCTCACTGGCAGTGCTGGGGTTGGGATGAGCAGGCCGTCCCTCAGCCTCGTTGGGAAGCACTTCCTGCACTCAGCAGATGGACACGAAGGAGGAAGAACATTTTCCCCTAGGGGTCTCTTCCCTCTCCATTGTGTTTGCGAGCTGCTTTTCCCCAAGTTGTCTTCAGGGACTTTTGCAAGATGCATGAAGACTTTGGAATTCTGGCCGGGCGATTTAGATTTGCCCAAGCTCTCTGAGCTTCCACCCAAAGAAAGCCGGGTGGCAACTCCATGCGATGGCGCGCGCAGAGTCCCTGCCGATGGACGGACCCCACGGAGGGCAGCTGGCAGTGTGTTCCAGCTGAGCGCCAGGTCCCTGTAGCTGCTTCTGCTCTGGGAACACGTGGGTCAACTCTTTTCTCCCTGGGCTGTGTCATTCCAAGGGGAAAGGAGGGGATGGGTCCTCTTGTCTGCCTGGCCTTGATAGTTTCTGGGGGGGTCCTGGGTGGAACAGCTTCTGCGAGGAGCTGGAGCCAGCAGCCGAGCTCAGCAGAGGGGCCGTCCGTGGGGACACCTGCCTGTGAGAGCCCAGCCTGGCTGCAGGAGGCCAGGGCCACAGAGAGGGGACCGGGCAGGCGGGGACCTGCGGCATCTGACATTTCCCCTCCTTGCTCCGTGAACACTGAGCCCGTCTTCGGATAGTCTGCTTGTCACCGATGACTGGAGCCTCACTCACACTGAGACCAAGGCCGGCAAAGGCCACTCTCACTCCCTGGCTCGGGCAGACGTTGGCGGCAGTCGGTGCGAGTGATTTGAGCACATATGTATTTAATTAAGATTGATTTTATAAATTTGAAAGGCAGAGTTGGGGAGAGAGAGAGAGAGAGAGAAAGTCTTCCATCTGCGGGTTCATTCCCCAAATGCCCACAATGGTGGGGCCGGACCAGGCCAAAGCCAGGAGCCTGGAATTCCATCCACATCTCCCACGTGAGTACAAGGGCTCAGGCACTTGGGCCGTCTTCCACTCCTTTCCCAGGAGCATTAGCAGGGAGCTGGATTGGAAGTGGAGCAGCCAGGACAAGAGCAGGTGCCCATGTGGGATGCCAGCATTGCAGACAGCAGCTTAACCTGCTGTGCCACAGTGCCAGCCCCAGATGTATTTATTTTGTAGACATGTAGGAGATAGATAAACATCCAACAACAGCGTCAGACAGCTGCTTCCTGTAGCGTGCCCTCCAGGGTGCAGCTGGCTGATGGGAACGCGGGAACTGCTGGTTCCTGCGGGGAAGGCCTCCGTTGCGCTTCACAACCTCGTAGAGCTAACGGCCTGGCCCAGCAGAGGAAAACTACCCTGATAGCTGCGTTTTGGAAGACAGCACAGTCCCAACAAGGACTCATTTACAATTTAAACTGAGTTTTCAAAAATGCTTGTGCCCCTACACCCCATATGGGAGACCTGGAAGAAGCTCCTGGCTCCTGGCAGGTAAAGCCTCCACCTGCAGTGCCAGGATCCCGTATGGGTGCTGGTTCGAGTCCCGGCTGCTCTACTTCCGATCTATCTCTCTGCTATAGCCTGGGAAAGCAGTAGAAGATGGCCCAAGTCCTTGGGTCCCTGCACCTGCGTGGGAGACCTGGAGGAGGCGCCTGTCTCCTGGTTTTGGATTGGCACAGCTCCGGCCATTGTGGCCATTTAGGGAGTGAACCAGCTGATGGAAGACCTCTCTCTCTCTCTGCCTCTGTAACTCTGCCTTTCAAATAAATAAATAAATAAATCCTTAAAAATCTAAAAGCAAGAACAAACAGGAACAATGTCTAACACTCTGTGCACTGAGTGTGCCGAGGCTCTGAAGCGTCCTTAAAATGTGCAGCTGCCCCGGAGGCAGGTGCTGTTATCTGCCCACTTCCCAGATGTGAACCTTGAGGCACACTGAGGGTCGGATTCCAGGGCTCTGGTTCCCAGCCAGTGTCCTTTACTGCCTCTAAGTGAAAATGCAATGGAAACTGGAACCTGATTTCCACAGTCAGCTTCCAGGGATACCCTTGGAACTTGAATCCTGTTACCCAATAGCACCACCACTGGGTGGCAGTGTGGGCACCACGTCTGTTTTCCTGTGCAGAGTCCCACAGGGAGGCTTGGAGAAACTTCCAGAAACCACAGCCCTGATGTCCGTCTGCACAGCGAGGATTCCTCCCGTCCTCCAACCCAAACATTCAGAATCACTTCCGTGGCATGACTTAGGCCACCGTGCTTGGGATGGGGAAGAGACAGCAAAACGTGAGCTGTCCAAACCTCAGAAGCAAAGGGTGGGCTTAGAGGAGCCCTGAGTCTCTGGGGAGTCCCAAGCCGGAGGGCGTCTCTGAGCCGCCTAGGGCGGAGGAAAAGGTCCTGGGCAAAGCTGAGCCTCAGGAGGCTGTGTGACTGTCCCTGAACTCCAGGCAGCGGGTGGCGGGACGTCCGGTCTCACGGCCACATCTGCACTGCGCCGAGCTGCGGGCTGACCCAGCGAGCTCTGGGCGGGCGGCAGGCCACAGCCTCCAGCCGGCGCCACCCCCAGCCTGCCGCCCTGGTGTTTTGCAATCGTCCGCTTCCCGTGTCTTGCCTCTGCCGGCTGTGGCCGGTGGCCAGGGCCGGTTTCAAAGCCGGAGCCTCCAGGGGTTCTGCACTCCCATCGTCCCTCCTGGATGCCAGCCGGAAGGGATCCCCAGCGTAGATAAACCGAGTGGCAAGTGAGGATGGACGCCCTTCAGGCCTGCCCCAGGCCAAGCTACCAGCTGAGTGTGGCCTCCCCAGGAAGCCCAGGGGTAGCCACGTGGTTTTGCTGTTCTTGTTGCATAGCAAGTGACTCACCCACCTGTGTGGGAGAAACTCTGGTAAGGTGAAAGGTGCAGTTCCTGTCGGTGGCCTATGTCAGGCCCTGCTGTGGCTTGGACAGGGTTTGAGCGTGCTGCCCAAAGTGCGTGTGCTGGAAGCCTGGTCTCCAAGGTGGGGCTTGGTGTGGGCCCTGGGCAGGGAAGTGAGGTCCTTGGGGGCACTGGTCTGGGAGGAGGTTAATGTCATCTTGTGGGGACCCTGGCTAGTCCCCTTGAGACCAGTTGTCATAGTTCCCAGAGACACTTGCACGTGGGCCCACGGGCCGGAATGCTGGCGTTCTATCCAGGGGCGCCTGGGCTGAGTGCTCTCCTGAGTCCAGCTTCCTGCTGGAGGTAGCAGGTGCCTCCCCCTGGAGGTAGCAGGTGCCGGCTCATGTAGTTGGCCCCCTGCCACCCAGGTGCGGACGGTCTCAGCTCCTGGCTTCGGCTCAGGCTGGCTCTGGCCATTGTAGGCATCTGAGGAGTGACCCTGTGGATGGGAGTCCCGCCCCCTGTCTCCCCGAGATGCTGTCCACGCAGTCAGGGGCTGAACAGCTGGGGCTGCCCCACCTCGGGCTTTCAGCCTCCAAAGCTGGGAGGTCATCAGGCTCTTCTCTTTAGCTGTCGCCCAGCCGCGGGCGTTTTGTCATAGCCTCAGAATCCGGGCCCCGCAGCCCCCTGGGCCTCCCTTCCCACCCCTCTCCCTGGCTCTCCTGCCCTCCTCGTGTCCAGCACACGGCACCCGCCCCGCCCCGTGGCCAGCTGCAGGGCTGCGTGCTGGCTGCTCTCTGCAGCGAGGCCCTCTCCGGGGCTGCTCCCCTGTCCTGAAGCCTCCTGGTCCGGGACGCCGTCTGGGTCCTGCTGGAGCCCACGCCCCCCTCTGCCCCTGCGTCACTTCCCCTGGCTTTTCGGCACCTGGCCTCTCACTGCTGCCTTTCTTTGTCTCTCCCCCCGGCTCGGGCTCGCGCCACCCTGGCCGTCACTGTGAGTGCGGCAATCTTGCCTTTGCTCACTTTGTGGCAGTGTCTGGCATAATCCGGGGAAGAGGGAAGACCTGTGGAAAATGGGAATTCCAGCAACAGTACAGGGAATAGGATCAAGATACAAAGTTCAGCTATGTGTCTATACAGCAGTTAATCTGAAAATAAGATGAGTAAGACAGTTTCTTGGGACACGAGTATCAAAGAGTAAAATGCCTAGGGATAAATTTAATGAAAGAAGGGCAATGAGTTTACTCTGAAAACTACGAGACGTTGGTGGGAAATGCCTTGTCGAAGAGGGAAGTCAGAGGAAAGGCCTCCCACGCTGGTGGTAAGGAGACCTAGTGTTGCCGAGGTGCCGTGTTCCCCAAGTTGATCTGTAGACTCAATGCGATGCAACCCCTAGAAAAACCCCAGCTGGCTTTGTTATTCTATAAAGTGGATCCTAAAATTCAACAGAAATGTGAAAACAGATTCAGGATACCCAAACATTTTTGAAAAAGAAAAAGCAAAGTTGCAAGATTCAGACTTCCTGATTGCAAAACATGTCTCATGGTTATGATGATCAAAGCAGTATGGCGCTGGCATAAGGACAGATAGTAGCTCAGTGGGGCAGAGCGGAGAGTTCCAAACTCAGCCCTTATTTGTGTAGCCAGTGCCAAGGCACTTGGATGAGGGAATGTAGTCATCTTTTAATCAAGCGGTGAAAAGAATGTAGCTGGGTTTCTGCCTTGCACCATATTAAACGATGGACGCGGGGGCCAGTGTGGTGCAGGCGGTTAAGCTGCCTCCCGCAATGCCAGCATCCCAGGTGGGCACCCGTGGGAGTCCCAGCTGCTCAGAGCCAGCTCTCTGCTGGTGCCAGAGAGGGAGGGGGTGGGAGGAGCGAGGGAGGGGAGAGGGGGAGGGAAGCATTAATCCACTCATGAGGGCTGAACTCTCATGGAATCATCACCTTTTTAAGATCCCACTTCCCCATAATATTGCATAGGAGATTAAGTTTCCAATGCATGGGGGCTTGCATGGTGGCGTAGCAGGCTGAGAAAAGATAATATAGTTCAATGGGATTTCATCAAAATTAGAAACATGGGCCTGCACCCAGCTATTCCCCACAAAACGTCTTCCCTCTGTACTGTGCCTTGGCAGCCTCTGGGGTGACCACCGAAGCTTTGTGTCTTACCCAGAACATCTACTGTGGCTTGAGCAACAATGGTGAGGGCCAGCACTGGGCGCGGTGGGTTAAGCCACCCCTGCAATGTCGGCACCCCGTACAGAGTCCCGGCAGCTCTGCTTCCAAACCCGCTCCCTGCCAACGTGCCTGAGCAGGCAGTGGGAGATGGCCCCTGCCACCCATGTGGGAGACCTGGATGGAGTCCCAGGCTCCTGGCTTCAGCCTGACCCAACTCCTGCGGTCATGGCCATTTGGGGGGTGAACCAGTGGATGGAAGATCTCTCTCTCTCTCTCTCCCTCTCTCTCTCTCTCTCTGCCTCACTGTTTTTGAACCAAAAAGTAAATCGTCATAGCACCTGGACTAGAACACATCCTAAGTGTTACCCACCAGTGGCCTCACTGCTCCTGCTGGGTGTTCAATACGCTGCCTTCCTCCACCTGCTCCACAGTGTGAGCGCCTCCTGGTGGAGGCTTGGAGCTGGTGACGGATGCTCCCAGGCAAATCCGCACACAGCAGGGTGGGCAGGCTGAGTGGGCCGTCAGAGCTGCTGGCGCGGCAGAGGAGGAAGGAGTGGGGAGTCCGGGCTTGCGAACAGAGGCTCGTCCTTGAGTATGAGAGAACAATGCCCGGGCAGGGGATGAGCAGAGCAGCGGCCAGTGGAGGGGACCCCGGAAGCGTCTTCAGGGAGGAATGGCCAGGAGAAGGAACCCCTGTGTGGGTGCTGCACACCCACAGCAGCAGCAGGACTCTGTCCCCAGGACCGGGCGGGACAAAGAGGGGCGAAGCCTGGGCCAAGACTCTCTTTCTGCAAAGCAAACCTTTGGGGCCCAGACCCCCACCCCGGACCCCACCTGCTGCTGGGTGCTCAGCCTTGCAAGCTCACCGAAGCTCCGGGCCAAGCCTCGGCCTTGCTTTGGTCTTGAGTTGTCCTGTTTTTATGCTTTAGCTGTGTGTTTCTGGCTGCTCTGCCCAGAGACACCTGCACGTGGCCCACAGTCCCGTGCCCGCTCATGCTGCGGCCGCGGGCTGATGCGCGCCCTCGCTCAATGCACCTGTGAGCTCAGTTCTAGCCACCTCCCTTGGGGGTGGAAAGTGTGCCAGCTACAGAAGTGCTCTGGTGAGACTGGGGGCACTGAGGTGTTTGTAGAAGGGCCAGACGTGCCCTGGGCCGGGAGCGGGGTGGGAAAGGGGCTGGGCATTTTGGAAGCAAAGCTGGACTGTGAAAGAGTGGGCGCCCCCTGCCTTGGGCCTGGGGGAGGTCTCCCTCCCACGTGGGCACAGAGCGCGCGGATGCCTCTCGCCCCACTCGTGTGGTCGCCTCGGGCTGCCGCTCCCAGGGCAGGCTTGGGAGGCCCGTCACGGTGGTGCCGCGCTCATCTGGGCGCACCCTGTGTCCGTGGTGCTGGGAAGGCTGAGCCTGATTAGCCTGCGCCGGGTGGTCCCCTCCAGGGCCTCGGGCTCGCTCTGCTCTTTGGTGGTGCACGATCCTGGCAGCCTTGGCTTTTCCAGTCTTGAGAAGCCACCGGGGGGGGGGGGGCAGAAATTTGAGAGCAGGTTTCCTTCATTGCACAGTCAGCATCCTGGGCCTCCGCTGTGTCCCACTAACGGGATCGCTGTCCCAGGGGCTGCGTGTCCCAGCTGACCACCGGCTGCCTCTCTGTGACCGGGCACCCCTGCACCTGCTGCTCAGGAGCCGTAGGAGCCATCAGCGCGTTGCCGTTCTGTGCACGCTAACGCGAGTTCCTCCACAAACACTGGAGGCAGGGGCACAGGGGAAAGAGAGCAGCTTTGGAGCTTCCCTGCCTTGGGCTCAATTCCAGGCTACGTTATGAAGCATCAGGTAACTGCTGTGTGTCCCAGGGCAGCCTGCTCGCCCTTTCTGAGCCTTGCTTCCTTGTCTGTAAAAATCTACCTGACAGAGCAATCAGAAAGGGTTTTAGAAATGTCTGTGAGCTCCTGCTGCAGTATCGAGTGCATGAAAGTGTTTGATGGGGAAACTACTATAAAGATAGAAGGATTTCCTGTGTAAACGCGACACACCATGGATTATGAATGCAGATCCCGTAGATGTTTTCTGAGACCTGTTGGCCAAGATACTTCAGGATCCTACATTAGTCTGGGGGTGGTCCTGTGATTTGAAGATTTGTCCTGCTGAACTTGTGCAAGGATTCAGTTCCTAAAGTTAGAGGTTAATGGTATGAAGTGGGTGGCAATTAGGGGCTGGTGGTGTTGTGGCCCAGTGGGTTAAGCTGCCTCCTGTGACACTGGCATCTCATAAGGTGCTGGTTTGAGTCCCGGCTGCTCCACTTCTGAGCCAGCTCCCTGCTAATGTACCTGGGAAAGCAATGGAAGATGGCCCAAGTGCTTGGGCCTCTGCACCCATGTGGGAGACTCTGATGAAGCTCTTGGCTCTTGGCTCCAGCCTGGCCCAGTCCTGGCTATTGCAGCCATCTGGAGAGTGAACCAGTGGATGGAAAATCTCTCTCTCTCTCTGTAACTCTGCCTTTTGAATAGATATATAAACTTTCTCTCTCTTTTTGAAGAGGCTAGCAATTTAACCCAGTTGTGGTGTTCGGAGGTGAGGTCTTTAGAGGCGGTTAGATTGGATTCAGAAGTTGGGGTGGAGCCCCTGGTGGCTTCATAAAAACAGTGACCACATAGAGACGCCGACAGACATGTGTGTCCTCGGGCTCTTGTCGTGTGACTGCTCTAGGCCAACCGGGGGCACGGTCGGCAAGAACAGCACCACTGGAGGCCAAACCACCGGGGGGCCCCCGATCGAAGACTGTGCACCTGCAGCACCGTGAGTTATTTTCTTCATAAAGGGAGCCTGCCTCAGGGATTTCATTGGCCGATAGAAAACTGGCCAATGAGTACGCCATCCAGTAAGGTGGTTGGAATCTACTCTTCCTGTTTCACTCTAAAGCCTGACATCCTTCAGGGAGTTGGGTCTTCATAATTCCCAAGGAGATGTCTTAGGAAAGCCCTTGGGACAAGCTCTCGTCTTCTCTTTATAGAGTTCCAGAGCTTGGAAAACATTCGAGTTGACCTGCTCCAGTCTCTTAACTGGTGGGAAAGGCACAGAGACGTGAGCAGCCGCCAGCGGATGCTGGGTAGGAAGTGATTGTCATGGTTACGTTTCCTGGGCGTGTACTGTGTGCTTAGGAAGTGTTGGAAGCACTTGACCCAAACCATCTCGCTTAGGATTCTACAGCCTCGTGTCCCCATTTTACGAGGGCACGGGGACAGCCAAGCCTTTTGGGCTTTTGCACCTGTGTTTTTGCCACCAGAGAAGCCACCCCGGATGGCCTCACAGGGTGGCTCGCGTCCTGTAGACGCTGGGGGTGTACATGGGGGTCAGCTGCTGCTACAGCCTTGCCCAGCTGAGCACGGGGATGGAGCAGCACGCGGCAGCATCTGCATGTTTCTGGCGGCTGTGCTAGGATCCTATTGTGATTGGCAATGAAACAGCCCAGGGAGGAAACAGCCAGCTTCTTGTGTAAGATCGGTGTAGCCTGTGAAAACCGCACGGCCTAATTCTCGCCTCCATTCATGAAGAAGATGGAGGGAATTACAGAAAGAACTTTTCGGCTCAGCGCTTCCCACGCCTGGAGACTGCCAGTCTGACACCGGATAGCGTCGCACCCACCATCCCTAACTCAAAGCCTGCCGTGCAGGAAACCAAAATGAATCTCTGTCTGGGAATTCTTGAAGGGCTGCTTTCCCTGCGTCTTCAGCAGCAGGTCGTTGTGGTGTTGATAGATTATAAGCTCAACAGGTACTTCACACATCCTCTGGGAGGCTGGCCTGCCGGCGGGGGATGGGGAGTGACCCCGAGGCCTCCTTAGGACCAGCAGTCCTCTATAGAGCACTATTGGCCAGAGCCAGCGCCACAAGCCTCGGTCACTGCCTTCTCACCCTCAGCCTATCGGCCATCATGGCAAAAAGTGAGGGTCCCTGTTGTCATCTGGTTGGGGTACCTTCTCCGTCTCAAGGTGGCAGTGAGTTATCGCTTTATTTTATTTTTTAAGATTTGTTTATTAATTTGAAATCAGAGTTACACAGAGAGAGAAGGAGAGGCAGAGAGAGAGAGAGAGAGAGAGAGAGAGAGAGAGGTCTTCCATCTGCTGGTTCACTCCCCAAATGGCCACAATGGTCAGAGCTGCACCAATCCAAAGCTTCTTCTGGGTCTCCCACATGGGTGCAGGGGCCCAAGCACTTGGACCATCTTCTACTGCTTTCCCAGGCCACAGCAGGGAGCTGGATCGGAAGTGGAGCAGCCGGGACTCAAACATATGGGATGCTGGCACTACAGGCAGCAGCTTTACCCGCTACACCACAGCGCCGGCCCCGAGTTATCATTTTCAAATAGTGTAACTGGTTTTCATAACAGCATCTAGGGGCTGGCATTGGCACAGCAGGTTGAGCTGCTGCCTCTAATGCCAGTATCCCATATGAACACCAGTTCAAGTTCTGACAGTTCCACTTCCAGTCCAGCTCCCTGGAAAAGCAGCAGAAGGTGGCCCAAATGCTTCGGCCCCTGCCACCCACATGAGAAACCTGGATGGAGCTCTGGCCTCCTGGCCTCGGCTGGCCAGGCCCCAAGTGTCGTGTCACTTGAGGAGTGAACCAACGGATGTAAGATCTCTCTCTTTCTCTCTCTCTCTCTTCCAAATAAGTAAATAAGTCTTTAAAAAGACAATAGCGTCTATGCGGGACGGCACTTTTCCCTTTATACTAGTTCTCTCTCTAAAAGCCGGCTACGGCTTTCACGGCTTCAGGCAGACGTCCTGGGTTGTGCTTGGGGCACACATCACAGCTCCCGTGGTTGGTGGTCTCCGTGCGTTTTCCCCTTTGTTCTCCTGTTCGCTCCTGCAGACCAGGCCCACGGACATCGCTGTGGGCTGCGTGCCACCGTCACTGCCCCTGTCACTTTTCCACAGTCCTCTCAGTCATTGGCTGCTTGTGCTTATTTCTGTTCCACTCCACCAGACCACATGCTCTGGGAGAGAGGGGCTGCACCTGCTTTGTTCATCTCTGTAGTTCCAGGATTTCGGACATGGAAGATGCTCTAAGAGTTATGAACAGGTAAACTTCAGCACCTGAGTGAACTGGAGCCATAAGCAATCCACACAGAACTCCAGCTTAGGGCAGATTCCCTCGCCATGTGTGCCCCAAATGGCCAACCTCACTCTCCTACTGCAAAAGGCAAGCTCTTTGTCAAAGTGGCTGTGTGACCTGGGCTCTATCTTCATACCTGTGACTTGGGCATTGAAAGGGGCTTTGTGGGTTGTTCTTAATAGATTGATAATCCTTCAAAGTTGTTCCTTCCATTTGCATTGGCACCAGGAGGCCTGGCACTACGACAATCTAGTGACGTCATCGCTTGTCCAGGAACCTTCTCCCTCCCGTGGTTACATCGCCAGCAGCTCCTCCTGTTGAAGATGAGTTTGTAATCACATGCATGCAAATGTGGTACATGGAGACATGTTCTCCAGGTAAAAAAATGTGTAATAAGGGGGCCAGCGCTGTGGTGTAGCGGGTAAGGCCACCGCCTGCAGTGCCAGCATCTCATATGGGCGCCAGTTCAAGTCCCGGCTGCTCCACTTCCGATCCAGCTCTCTGCTGTGGCCTGGGAAAGCAGTAGAGGATGGCCCAAGTCCTTAGCCCCTGCACCTGTGTCGGAGACTCAGAAGAAGCTCCTGGCTCCTGGCTTTGGATCAGCGCAGCTCTGGCTGTTGCAGCCATCTGGGGAGGGAACCAGCGGATGGAAGACCTCTCTCTCTGCCTCTCCTTCTCTCTCTGCCTCTCCCTCTCTCTCTAACTCTTATTTCAAATAAATAAATAAATTTAAAAAGATGTGTAATAAGGAGATTTGTTTCACCGACATCTTTCCTTTATCTACATTATTGTTCCGACTCCTCTTAAACAATGGGAAGGCCTTGCACCCATTACTGTGTTGAGACTGTTCCTTTGCTTATGTCTGACAACTACAAGCCTAAGACATGCAGACCTGCACCAACTTCTTCTGCTCACCTTCTTGGAGCCAACATTACACACAAAGAGTTCACACTGGGGGCCTGCAGATGTGTTTTATTTAGCTGGCACATTGCTTAAAAAAATATGAGCCAATATTTAAAGGCCGGGAGATTTTTCCGTAAGAATATGGATTTCTGGAAAATCCACATACCTACATGTCCACACCGGCAGGTGTTGAGTGGGGCTTCCTACAGGTGTGCCTCAAGTTTTGCAGGCTCACGGCCCCCTGCTTGCTCCTGGGAGTCTGAGATTAGCGGGCCTCTGCTTTCTCCTTCTTAATTTGTATTGATGTTGTTTCAAAACGTTTTCATGACAATGAAATAAAAGGCTCTGTCATCAGTTCAAAGACCTGTGCATAGCCACACTATCAGAGCTGGGGAACATTCTAGAATGCAACTCTAAGAGGAGGAGAATGGGAGTGACTGAATTAGTCACCAGAGGCATTCCAGGCAGTGCCTGTGTCACGTCCTTGAGGCAGTCGGGTCCTGGGTTGCCAGAGATGCGTGCCCTGGGAAGCAGCCAAGGACAGGCACCTCCTTTCTCTCCACGTGCAGGAGGGCACCACTGTGCTGAGACCACTCTGGAGTGCCCGCTCTGGAGCTGCATCGTGGCTAAGACAGAGGTGGAATGACGAACCGGCTGCCGTGGAGAAGTGTGGTTAAAACCCACAGTGAGCCCGGGCCGGGGGACGCAGGGAACGGAACACTGCTGCACCTGGAGCCCGCCTTCAAGCTTTCGGCGTCTCTCCGGCAATACGCTTCCTGCACAAGACCCCCGTGGCCTGTGCGCCCCACTGTTTCTCTTGCTGACAGCTGGAGTCTGTCTTCAGGTGAGCCTCTCCTTCACCAGGCTGTATGGTGTGTGGCCAGACAAGGAGCTGTTCTTTAGATAGATGTTATTGAGGGAAAAAAATGGACCCCCTGCAACCTGCAGGAAACACATTTCAAGGCCTCCCCTGCCCACAGGATGCCTAAAACCAAGGACAGTACTGAGTACTGTTTTCTCTGTACATTCATACCTATTATACCTTTGCAAACTAGATAGGCAAGAAATTAATAATAACAATAAACTATAACAGTGATGACAACATATTGCAACAAAATTGTCAGCAACTGAGACTACTACTAAAGCATGAATGGATGGGTGGTTAGTGTGTACACTGTGGACACACTGGACGAAGAAGTGATTCACATCCTGGGTGGAAGAGCCAAATGGTGTGAGATTTCATTAAACTGCTCAGAGGAGCACACAATCTAAAACTTGTGTTGTGTGCCGCTATGAGCAGTACATTGTGTTTTTCTAGAATATTCCATTCAAAATTTCCAACATGTTTGGACATGGATACCTGAAACCATGAAAAGCAAAACTGCACATGCATTTGGGTGGTAAGATCACCAAGGACAAAAGCTAACAGGAACACAACTTTCACCACAAGACACAGGCGATGTCATTTGGGTGATACAAGTGGCTACAAGAGGCATGCCCTCCTTTAAGATTTATAACACCTTTAAAAAGTGTTGGCGTTGTGGCACAGTGGACTGCGCTGTCACTTGGGACGCCCACGTCCCATTATCAGAGTGCCTGAGAATGAGTCCCTCCTCTGCTTCCAGTCTGGCTCCCTGCTAATGCACCTGGGAGCAGCAGATGATGGCCCAAGTGCTCGAGCCCCTGCCACCCACACGGGAGACCCGGATGGAGTTCCCGGAACCTGGCTCCAATCTGGCCCAATCTTAGCTGTTGTGGCCATTTGGGGGAGTGAACCAGTGAGCAGAGGATCTCTCTCTCTCTCTCTCTTTCTCTCTTTCTCCTTCTTCCCCTCCCTCTCCCTCTCCGGCTCTGCCTTTCAAAAACATTAAGTACAGGCTATCCTATCGGAGAAGTGTAGGTTCTCCAGGGGCAGGATCTACTGGCAGGCAAACAAGAGTTGCCTCCGGTGAGACAGCCGGAGTCCTGCCTCCTCTGCCAGGGTCAGCTCACCCGGGCCCTGGTTCCTCGGTTTCCAGGACAAGCAAACCTGGAGCTCTGCTCTCCTGTGCCCTGGGTGGGCTGGTTTGTTCTTTTCTAAAAGGGTAGAATGAGGAGTGCTCACCTGAATGGTGACCCCAGCTCATCTGAATGGACCAGGGACCGTGGTGAGTCAGCTCCAGCCACTGGGCACAGAGACAACGCTTGTTCCAGTCCCCACCCCCTCCAGAAACTGCCATTTCATACTGCAGTCCGAGGGTTTCTTCATCTGCATATAAATAAAGTGTATTTATTTTTCTGATTCTTGCTAAGAAAACCCAAAGCCACAAGCTCGTGTTTGAAGCTCCAAGGCGGATGACTTGAGGGTTCCCTCCCACAGCGCACTGCCATCTGCCGCAGGGACATGGCCGCTGCCCTGCTCTGGTGGGGTCACTGGGGCTGCGCGGCAGGCAGCCCACCCGCCCTGGAGAAACACACCAGGCTGCAAATGTCCTTGTGCTTCCTCTGCCAATGTCCAGGGGCCAACCCAGCTTTCCAAAAGCAGAGCCGCCTTCCCCGTCTGCCGTGGACTGCAGGGGTCTCCCGGGCTCTTGGAGACTCTCTGCTTCCTGCGGTTCTGTCTTCTGGCTTTAGAATCTTGTTTGAGCGACAGTCTTAGGCAGAGTAAAATGCTACCCATTTCTACACACTAAAAGGCCCTGCGTGTGCTGATAAGAGAACCCTCAGCTCATTCTTGGCAAAACCTTAGGGATGTATCTGAAAGTGCGTGAGAATAGAAAAGAAATGACCAACTGGAAAGCTGGGAGAATTGTGCTTGGTTGTGCACAACCAAGCTGTCATGAAAACGCTCAGTTCGGGTACACATATCTGCTTGTGTGCACCGACTCTCTCAGGACTCACACACAAGAGAAAGCAGTTTGCTTCTGGGAGGGAGGGGACGGGGGAGGGAGGGAGGAGAGCTTTGGTTTCACGCTATACAAGAGGACTTCAAAAACTTCATGGGAAAATGGGATCAAAAGATGAACTTATTTGGGTGCAAGCAGTTGAAATTTGGGCAGGGTTTGACTTCACGGCTCTGCTTGCATTCCGTAGCGGAGCCCTGGGGTCAGAGCGAGCTCGGCTTCTGATTCCAGCTTCCTGGGCAGGCACACCCTGGGAGGTAGCAGAGATGGATGGCACAAGTAGTTGAGTCCCTGTCACCGTGTGAGAGCTCTGGATTGAGTTCCTGGCCCCCAGCCTCAGCCTGGTGTTGTGGGCATTTGGAGCGTGACTTGGCATCTTGGAGCTCTCTCTACGTCTGTTGCTCTGCCTCTCAAATAAATAAAAACAAATAAAGATTTTAAAATCATGTATGAGAGGTCTTCCAAAATGGTCGTGAAAATGCATATTATGAAAAATATGATGCATGAATTTCAAAATTCTTTTTTTTTTATTTTTGACAGGTGGAGTGGACAGTGAGAGAGAGAGAGACAGAGAGAAAGGTCTTCCTTTGCCGTTGGTTTACCCTCCAATGGCCGCCGCGGCCGGTGCGCTGTGGTCGGCACAGTGTGCTGATCCGATGGCAGGAGCCAGGTGCTTCTCCTGGTCTCCCATGGGGTGCAGGGCCCAAGCACTTGGGCCATCCTTCACTGCACTCCCGGGCCACAGCAGAGAGCTGGCCTGGAAGAGGGGCAACCGGGACAGGATCCGGCACCCCGACTGGGACTAGAACCCGGTGTGCCGGCGCCGCAAGGCGGAGGATTAGCCTGCTGAGCCCCGGCACCGGCCAAACGTTGTTTCTTAAAAGTTAGTTTTGGGGGATCAGTTAAGCTAGCACCTGCTTCTTGGAGATCTCACATGGGAGCTGCTTGGAGACCCAGAGGAAGCTCTTGGCTGCTGGCTTTGGCCTGGCCCAGCCCTGGTCATTGCAGCCATCTGGGGAGTGAACCAGGGGATGGAAGCTTGGGTTCGCTCTCTAATTCTGTCTTTCAAATAGATAAACCTTTAAACCAGGAGGAGGAGAAAGGGGAGGGGAGGGGGAGGGGGGAGGGGGAGGGGGGGAGGGGGGAGGGGGAGGGGAGGAGGGGGCGGAGGAGGGGGAGGAAGGGTAGAAGGAGAGGGAGGGGGAGGGGAGGGGGAGGGGAGGGGGAGGGAGAAGGAGGGGTAGAAGGAGAGGGAGGGGGAGGGGGAGGGGAGGAGGGGGCGGAGGAGGGGAAGGAAGGGTAGAAGGAGAGGGAGGGGGAGGGGGGAGGGGGAGGGGGAGGAGGGGGAGGAGGGGGAGGGGGAGGAGGAGGAGGGGGAGGAGGCGGGGGAGGAGGAGGGGGAGGAGGGGTAGAAGGAGAGGGAGAGGGAGGGGGAGGAGGAGAAGGGAAGTTCGCTTTGTGATGAGACTGGAACAGCAGGGTTTAAGGTCCTACCCTCTGGTAAGACAGCCTGGTGTGGTTGGCCTAGGCCCCTGCCAACTCTGCACAGACACGTGCGTTTGCCCCTCCCACGGACAGGTCTGTTTGTCAGCCTGTCAAGGGCTGGGCTCAGAGCGCGTCTGACAACAGGAAGTACCCGCGTGTGGCTGGTCTCCCCAAACAGGGGCTTGTGCCTGATGCGGGAAGCTTCCACGAGCCCTGTGTTTACACAATCGCACGCCCCGGCCCGTCAGGATTTTGACTGAGCAAAGCCCAGGCCGATCAGCTAATCCGCATCAGATCCTGCTTCCCAGGGTCCCGGGGGTCAGAGTGGCCAGCTCCTGGGTGGGCGTTGGCTCAGGGAGAGATCTGAGACCCACCATGATCAGGCGTGCGGAACCCCCGCCCGCAGGAGGGCTAGGGGGCCACACTGGTGTGTTGCAAAGCGGGGCCGGATCTGGCCGCCTGAGAGCGAGCACCAGGGGTTCCCACAGCCCCTGGGGTGCCCACGTGCCCCGGGGAGGCTGGAGAATTGAATTCATCTCAGTAGCCATTTGCTGCCTCATCTCTCACAGAGCAGAGGAGATCGTGTCTTAATTACACGCTCCTCGCTCTAAAAGGCTGTGTCCATGTGTGGTGTTTAAAGGCATCGATGAAAACCATGTGTCTGGCCTCTGAGGTTAATAATGTGCTGGCCACTTTTCCGGGAGCCGAGTTGTTGGTTTTTTTTTTTTTTTTTTTGTGATCTCGGACAATTGCTACCTAGGTTGAACCATGTGCTTTGGTGGAGTGGCTTGAATGCTGTGCCCGGTGCTTGGGCTCATCCTGAATTTCTCACCACGGGGAGGGTGGGAATGCAGGATGGGTATCCGGTTCCAGGGAGGTGGCCCCCAAGGAGCCCGGGACCCCCGCAGGGCCATGGCCAGAGCCCCGGGCTCTCTCCTGCAGGCCCTGGCTTCTCCTCTCTGGAGGAAATGCTGCAGACATTTAAATATTTCCAAACCAAACAAGACACCCTGAAGGGTTCTTCTCCTGTGGCCCCAGCATCTGCTTTGGGCCGGATTTGAAAATATCCAGCGAGGCGGGGACAGAGGCAGCCGGCTCAGAGGACAGGAAAGTAACGTGCCCAGCTGCTCAGCTGCTGTGGCTCTGCTCAGCTCTGTCCGGGGTGGTCCTGCCCCTGCCCCCTCCTCCGGGTCCAAAAAACATCCCTGGATGACCTTGAGGATTGCATGGTTTTTGTTTTGTGGCTTTTGTTTTGTTTTGTGTTTAACTCACCTAAAATGCTTGCACTTAGGTGAGTTTTTCTTTGTCTATCTCAGCCTCCCTGGACCCTCATCTGCCTTCAAAAGGCTCTTCAGAGTCTCTCCTGCCCCCAAGCATTTGATTGAGGCTTTGATGGTGACAGAAATAAAAGTACCGGATCCAACCAGCCACCCCACCCCCAGCCCCCAATCCCAAAGTCGCCTCTTGTTTGTTGCATGAGGCTAGATCCTGCTGGGAAAATGAGAATCCTGGTGTGGTGTCAGTACCGCATTTGGGGAAGAAAAAGGAAAGTTGCAAGTATGGCCTTGTTTCTGGCAGATCATTTATAGAATTGTGGTTTCTTTCTTTCTTTTGTCATCTTGTTTTCCAAATTAAAATCCCGCAATGACTCAGCCCCTGCTATGGGGCACAGGATCCTGCAGGAGAAATCAGAACTCACTCCAGAGTGCCTGGGGCGCAGAGGGCTCTTCCAGGGGCACTGGTTCCAGGACCCTCCCCACACCACCCCACCCCAGCAAAACCAAGTCCTCAGATGTTCAAGTCCCTAAAAGAGAGCAGGGCTGTGTCTGCACAGTAGCTTGTAGTGCTCTCTAGGCGACTTGTACCTGGCACCTGGGATTCCTGAAACCTGCAACAGTTGCTACACGGGTGTGTGGAGGACTGAGGGCAAGCCAGAGTCAGCAGGTGTCCCGGACAGGTGCGCTTTCCCCCATCCGTCTCGGTGTTCAACCCACAGACCTGAACATACGGGTATGGAGGCTGACTGTGCAGGACACTGCAGTCCTACCTAGTGGCAGCCCTGTCCCCCTTCTCCATGGGGCCTGGCACCTGTTGTCTCCCCCGGGACCCAGGTGGTGGTTTCAGTGTCCCAGTGGGGTGCAACCCCACCCCCACCCCGCCCTGTGGGAGTGGGCTCTGGTCCTGTGTTCTGAGGCGTGGGCCCATCCTCCTCTTCCCAACACGATCCTGAGCTTGCTGTTCACACAGGGTCCCCTGTGCCAGGCCAGCCCTCGGCTGGGACAGCCTTGCCAGCTCTCGCTGGGCCAGAGCCACCCGTGGCCGGGCTGGGAAGCCTGCTCAGAGCAAGCTCCCAGCCACTCACCAGGCTCCCTGGCAGCGGAGGCTGGGACCTGGGCATGGCTGGCTCCCACCTGCAGCAAAGCTGATGACGGCATGGCCTGGGGACTCTTGTTCTTTCCTGAGGCCTTAGGAGAGAGGCAGGGGGAGGGGTCCTGGGTGCCACACATGCTGCCAGGTGTGGAAAGAGGGTGGGGGCTGGGCCAGGGCTGGGGCTCGTCATGAGATGCACAGACACGCATCCCCCCTGAGCCACACAGCGGGCTGAGTGCGGAAAGCCTCTGCTGTGGAAAGCCTGTGCCCCAGGTGGCCCCCAGAGGGTTCAGCTCCAGTGTGTGCAGTCTGATGCGCTGGGGTCAGTGCTGCCGCCATCCCAGGAAGTGGCTGTGCGATAGTTAACAAGTTGGGGGCACACCGGCTAGCAGAGAGCCTGGGGCATGGATGAGGCCAGGACAGAGAGCGCTTTTTCGTAACGGCCCTAGCTCTTCCCCAGTTCACAAAGGGAAGATGTGCGCTCCTTGGATTCAGACCTAGCTTCCAGCTGCTCATTGTCAAGGACAGATGAGACACCAGGGTGCTCCAGCGAGTCCCCTGGGCCCGAAGGTCTGGGCCGCCAACCTCGCCGGTCAAGTGTATTTCCGGCCAGCCAGGAGCTCGGTTTAGACGTGTACGGGTTAGCCAGAGCTCTGCATTCTCCCTCCCCGCCCCTAAAAGACGGAGGACCGGCCTGCAGCGACCTATTAGGAGAGAGCACCTTCGCGGACGTAACCAGGGTGAGATGAGGCCTCGAGGGGAGACGCCGCAGAGAGGGGCGTGGGACACATCCGACTGCAGACCCCGGAGAACGGGGACACAGGCCCTGCTGTGCAGTCACCAGGCTGGGGGGCTCTGCTGTTCCTTGCAGCAGCGGACACCTCTCCAAGCCTCAGCTCCGCCAGCCGCACACGGTGGCCACGCCGGCATTTATTGAAAACTCCATGTAGGTCTCCAGTGAGTGCTCCTGCTGAACTGGGGGGCGGGGGTGGGACCACCCACCACGTCAGGCCAGACACCTGCTGCTTCATAGCCTCAGCTCCTGAGCGTGGAAGGTTGATGTCAGCCACCTCGTGGCCCAGTTTGGGAAACCAAGGCACAGGCGGGCAGTGATGCCGTCAGGGCAAGGCTGGGATCGCACTGAAGCTCTGACTGCTCTGATGGCCCAGCTGCGCGGCGGTGCCCTGGGCTGCCAGTTGATGGGGACTCGAGGGGCTGACGTGGGAGCGGCCCCCTGAGATGGCCAGGACTGTCCAGGAGCTCCTCCCAGAGAGCCGGCAGAGGCCAGGTCTGTCCCTACAGCCTGGAGGGGCTTGTTTAGGCCTCCTTGCTCGGCAGGCCGAGCCCTCTCCCAGGGAAGACAGGAGCTGGAGCATCGTGAGTGAGTGTGCGCTGGGGTTGAGATTACATCAGGAGGGAGGACCGCCCCCGGCCACACCGGTGTGGCTCCTCCTAGGACCTGCAGGGGCCTCCTGTGTTCACAGGCTGAGCCACGCCCCCTCCTAGTCACTGCACAGAGCCAAAGGCCCTCTCCACTGACTGTGTGGGAAACAGGCCTGCGCCCCGCCGGAGTCTGGGAGACACTGTGCTTCCTGCGCCCTGACTCCAGCCTGCGGCTTGTGCACGGCTACGGCCTCTGGCGTGATTTTAAAAGCATCAGGTTATTTTTTTTTCCTGTTTCTGGATTAGAGTGGCAGGTGGGGGTAAGTCCTGCTATTAGGAGGAGACCGTAGAAGGTGCCGTGGTCCGTGTGTAGACTGAGAAAGGTGGCAGGTGTGGTATACCACCACGATGCTAGGAGCCAGAGCCAGCAGTGCACAGATGGTGTGTGTGTGTGCACATCTGTGTGTGTGAGTGTATCTGTGTGCCTATGTCCCCATGTTTGTGCATGTGCACATGCATACATCCATGTCTGTATCTGCCCATGTGTGCATGTACGTGTCTGTTGCGTGTTTGCATGTCTGTGTGTGTCTGTCAGTGTTTGTGTCTACACGTGTCTGGGTGCCTATATATGTGCATGTTTGGATGCCTATGTCTCTCTGAGTGTGTGTGTGTATGCCTTTGTGTGTACATGTGTGCCTGTGTCTATATGTGTGTCTGTGTCCATGTGTGTCTGTGTCTATATGTGTGCGCGTGTCTCTGTGTCTCTATGTCTATGTGCATGTATGTCTGTGTCTATATATGTGTGTGTCTATATGTCTGTGTGCATGAGTGTGTGCATGTGTGTGTCTGTGTGTCTGTACGTCTATATGTCTGTGTGCATGCATGTCTGTCTATATGTGTGTCTGTGTGTATATATGTCTCGGTGTGCATGTGTGCATGCATGTGTGTCTCTGTGTGTCCGTGTGCATGTATGTGTGCACGTATGTCATGTCCATATGTCTGGTGTGTGTCTGTCTATGTGTGTGTGTCTATATGTCTGTGTGTCTGTGTGTCTGTGTCCATGTGTGTCTGTGTCTATATGTCTACATATGCATGACTATATGCGTGTGCATGTGTGTCTATATGTCTATGTGTCTGTGTGTGCATGTGTGTCTGTGTGCATGCATTTCTGTCTATATGTGTGTCTGTGTGTCTGTATGTGTGTGTGGATGTGTGCATGTATGTCATGTCCATATGTCTGGTGTGTGTCTGTGTCTATATGTCTGTGTGCATGCATGTCTGTCTATGTGTGTCTGTGAGTCTGTATGTGTGTGTGCATATGTGTCTATATGTCTATGTGTCTGTGTGCGTGCATGTGTGTCTGTGTGCATGTGTGTGTGTCTATATGTCCACACATGCATGGCTATATGTGTGTGCATGTGTGTCTATGTGTCTGTATGTGTGTGCATGTGTGTCTGTGTCTATATGTGTGTCTGTGTCCATGTGTGTCTGTGTCTATATGTCCACACATGCATGGCTGTATGTGTGTGCATGTGTGTCTATGTGTCTGTATGTGTGTGCATGTGTGTCTGTGTCCATGTGTGTCTGTGTCTATATGTCCACACATGCATGGCTATATGTGTGTGCATGTGTGTCTATGTGTCTGTATGTGTGTGCATGTGTGTCTGTGTCCATGTGTGTCTGTGTCTATATGTCCACACATGCATGGCTGTATGTGTGTGCATGTGTGTCTATGTGTCTGTATGTGTGTGCATGTGTGTCTGTGTCTATATGTGTGTCTGTGTCCATGTGTGTCTGTGTCTATATGTCCACACATGCATGGCTGTATGTGTCTGTGTCTGTGTGATACATTTCCTCATCAGTACCTGCTGTCCCCCAGCAAGGGCTGGGAAGTGTCAGCAAGGAACCACTTTGGGGCACTGGCGGTCCTCACCCCAGGCACACTCACTCCCCCCACAGCTGGGGCACAGCGCACCGCTGGCCACAGCCTCTGTGGGCTCTCAAAGCCATCTGCTTGGGCAGCACTCACAAGGCCTGGGAGCCAGCTCTGAGCCCTCCAGGGACTGCGCACCCCACAGTGAGCATCTCCCAGCAGACTCTGTGTTCCTGGAGTCCCTATTCCCACCCCTCCACGTGGCCTGGGAACCTCACGTTCCAACTCAGGGAAGCAATTCCACTCTAAGAGCAGATCCCAGGCCCGCAGGACGGCGATCAGGCTGGAAGAGCCCTGGATCCAGGCTGCCCAGTGCCTGGCGAGGAGGGAAAGGGAGAGGGTGGCACCCAGCGGCCACCAGGAGAGACGGGACGCAGGTCTTGCCCCTCTCCCCACACTCCAAGGAGGCCTCGCCCCAAGCACAGGTGGCTTGAGAGGCTGGAAGGTGGTGCCAGGCCGTGTGCCCAGCTGCGGCCCAGGCTCCCGGGGCATGAGTCAGGGTGCTCCAGGAGGCCAAGGCCGGCTGCAGGAGGGCATGGAGCCCTTCCAGGGGGCACCAGGACCCTGCTGCTCCTCCGTGATCCTCTCTTCCCCCCTGACTGCCCTCAGGCAGGGAGATCTGGCGGGACACCAGGGATCCATGTCACACGGGACCCCCGGGAAAGGCAGAGCTGTGTGCCTGCCTGCAGGGTCCCCGTGGACTTGGGCGCTCTGAACTCCAAAAGAACTTCCCGCCCTTTCATTCTTCCGCCCAAGGATCTTGATATCAGTGTGCCGGGGCCCCGCTGGCCCCATGTCTACATGGGCGCTGTTTTTGCTGCTAAGATACTGTTTCACAGAGGCAGGGTTAGTCAAATGTACTTCCGTCCTGATAAAATATATTAAAATACATTTCCATCCTAAGTAAGTCAGTGCCTGTTTTCAATGCATCGCCACGAGGCGCAGTAATTAGGCATCCAAGAAGCTGCAGAGAGATTTTCTCTGGGGGAAGGAGCCGCTCTCTGCATTCAGGGGCACCCAGTGACTCACCCCTGGTGCCCGGACAGGCGTCCTCCCCCCCCCCCCCCCCCCCCGCGCCTGCAAAGTCCAGCTTTTCGTGGTAAAATGCGAGGCTCAAGGATTCCCGCTGCATTCTCCAGGGTTCAGGAAATTCGGGCACGCACAGCGAGAGAAGCCACTGCCTTCCCCCAATTCAAGCCGGAGCCAAGCAAAACAGGAGCACTCGGGCCCTTGGCCAAGACGTGGGCACTGGAGACCCCGGAGACCTCAGAGGGCAGGCGTGCGGCCCCCAGGGCTGCTGCTCCCTGCGGCCCAGCCCTCCTCTCCAGACCCGGCTTCCTCCTCTCTCCCCCTGCCCAGCTCCCCTCTCTGAGTTCTCTCTCCTGCCTCCTCTCTCCCCCTACCTTTTCCCTCCCTCCCTCCCTGTCTCTTCCCCCCACCCATCCATCCACCTCTTTTTTCTCTCCCTCCCTCTCCCCCTCCTTCTTCCTACTCACGTCTTTCTTTCTCCCCTCTCTCTCTGTCTTGCTTCCTGTCCCTCTCCATCTCTCTTTCCCTCTCCATCGCCCCCTTTGAGTGTCTCTTTGGCCCCTGCCCCCTGGGATCTGGGCTATTGTTACACCCAACATCCTGACCCCTCTCTTTCCCGCAGGTCTGATAACCCCCTGCTGGGCAGCCGAGGCAGGTGGACTTCAGTGAGCCCACCTGCCTCCTCTTTGCAACACTGCAAGGAAACAAGAGCTCTGTTGTTTTGAACAGGAACGGGGAGCTCCAGCTTCCTGGCCCAGGGTTCTGAACTGGGTGTTGCATTTTTCCAGGGGCCAGTAATCAAGGACAGGGGCATGTGGGTGCACAAACTCTTTCCCAAAACCTTCTCGGACCTGTGCCTAACGAGTGGGCTAGCCTGGACACCCACTCTTCTGAACCTGCAAGAAAACCCCTCACAGCAGCTGCCTATCAGCAGCCTGAGCATCGCCTGGGAACTGAACAGGAGTCAGAACTGGGGCTGCAGGCAGCCAGTGTGAGGGCCAGCAGCCCTCCAGGGGTTCCGGTGCACCCCCAAGTTTCAAGACAGCCACTGCTTTGGACTGCAGACTTCGCTGCTCCTACGTGTGCAGTGTCAGGCGCACAGTTCTCACCAGCAGTTTTGGGGAAATGCAAGAAACAAACCCAAATCAGAAGACGTGGCTCAAACCTCTGAAAGTCACGACCCCCGTTCAGATCCGTGAACAGGAACCGAATCCCCACAGATCACAGGGGCACTGACAGAGGACTTGACAAGGCTTTAACGAGACAACTTCAGTGGCCAGCACCTGGGAGAAGCTTAGGGCTTCCCGGTTCCTACCTTCTCTAAACAGCTGTACCTAAAAGGACAAGCAGAAAATAATTCTTCCACCAAACAGTCCAGTGGCTTCTCATACATCACTTTATTCTGCCAACGAGCAGAAACTCTACGCTTCCCAAACACAACCGGAAACAAAACAGTGGAGGCATTACCGCTCTTTGGGCTAGCTCACGCCTTTTCACCGCGAAAGGATTGCTGGGCTCGGTTCAGAACGCATTGTACACGTGGGCAACACGCAGAGCGAGGACCTGCATGACGTCAACAGCAACAGCACAAAGATGCGTGTGTGTGTGCGTGTGTGTGCGCACGCGTGTGCCTGAAGGGGAGACAGGAGAGAAGGAAACCAAACAACGACTCGTTTGTGGGCCAGCTCTAGACAGGAAACACAGAGGATGCCAAGGAGGGTTTGGGCACCGATGACACGTGGTCGGGCTTGGCAGTGCTCCTGGATCAAACTCCAGGATGAGATAGGAATCGGAAGGAGAGTCCCGGAGAAAGCAAGCGAAAGTGCTCCCCGAAGGCTGAAGGCGTCTGTCTGCGAGGTTCTCAGCCATTCTTCCAGAAACCCCGAATCCCCGTGCGCAAGCCCCCCTGAGCCAGCAGGGGGCGCGCTGGCCCTCCCAATGCGGCCGCTCAGACAGAGGCAGAGTTTTTGTCTTCGAGGCCCTGTCATTCTCTGTATAAACAAGTTACGTTCAAGTGTTTAGGATATAAATTACGACCATGCCGGCTGCCTCGGAAGGAATGTAAACACAGCACTGTGGTCGGAGCAAACTCTGAAACTGACTTCGTAATTTATAGCAGGCCCCGAGTAGCTCGGTATAAAAGAACAAAAAAAAAAAAAAAAAAAAAAGGGAAGAAGAAGAAAAAAAGAAGCGGCCCTGTTGAACAGCAAATATGATAATAGGGAGACCAAATAAACGTTTAACTCGCTGCTTCGTCTTGGAAACTCTAGGAAGGAAACACAAGGATTAGGACGAGGGTTGAGATCTGTGATGGTCTCACTTGGGAGTTGTTGCAAACACCCCACGCGGGAGCTGTCCCCTGGGTGGCATCCAGAGCCGAGCGATGGATTGATCGTGAGGAAGACCTTCCAGGGCTGAGAACTGGAGGGGAGGGTTTTTTTTTATTTTCCCCCATTCAGGAAAGCAAAAACAACAAGGCAGCCCTGAGTGGTGGAGCAAAGCTGACAGTGGCTGAGCGCATGTGTGTGCCCGCTCAGACCCACTGGCTTCATGGCACAGAGCGGCGTCCTGCCTCGCCGACCTGTTCTCTCTCTCTCTCTCTCTCTCTCTCATCAGCTCTGTCACAGTCAAGAGTGGGGAATGGGAACCGAGCAAGAGAGGAAGAAGGGCGTCCTCCCCAGAACCGGCCAGATCTGCTGGAGAAAAAGGAGAGAACAAGGGGAGGGGTGCAGGAGGCCTGGGGAGGGGTAGGTGAGCCTCACAGCACCCACAGAGCACCGGGTGGGGAACCCCCGGCTGCTGCTCCTCTCCCAGTACCAGGGTCAGCCCTGAAGCTGCCGAGTGCCCAGGGCCTGGTGCTTAGCGACCTTCCTCTCTTGGAAGGGTTGAGGGCCAGGACCCAGCTGCCTCCTACAGCGGGGACGCAGGGCCTGCTCCCTGGCGGCTTTCTGCCCCTATGTTGGTCACCTCCCCCTGGGGTGAGTGAGGAGACAGACAAGGGCCCAGCTGTCTTTGGGCCGTGGAACAAAAGCCAAAGAGGGAACCAAGTTTCTTTAAGTGCGACCCTCGCTGCTCTTTCTTGCCAGGGTTTCTTCTACAGTCCCTTTTACCTTCAGGTTTTTGTTTGACCAGAAAAAGCAAGGGTGGCGCACAGCAAGAAAGCAGAGACACGCTCTTTCTCCTTTCTCGCCCAGGGAAGGCCACCGTCCGACCTGGCCTGTGTTATTCAAGGCGCAGGCCCCACACCAAGTGAACTACACTACAAAGCCAGTGGGGGAGGAAGGACAGTGTAGAATTGCACCGGGGGCTGGGGGGAGGAGCCCTCGGGAGGAACCGGGTCCCTAACACAACTATTTGTTATATACATTTTATTGAAAAAAATTTTACATCAAAATTATATTTTTGGCAAACTGTAAAAGTATACATACGTGTAAATATATCCTCCTTTGAAAATACAAGCGAAGTGAGAGTATAGACGAAGATCATAAAAATATCTCTAAAACAGGGTGTAAAAACAGCCTTGTAAAAACGTCATCTTGTCGCAAGACCGAAACCTCTTCTCCAGCTCCACGCGTGGCTGCCGAGCGAGCTCCCGATCGCTGTCTTTGGCACCTGTCTCCTAACGTAGTGTTTGGGCGACACCGAGCTCTCCGGCTCAGCTGGCCAGCAACATGAGGTTTTTTCTCCAACTCCTGTGCTTAGCACGGCCTTTTTGAAAAGCACACAAGTTTCCATAGACAAAGAGAAACACACGCACACGCACACCTTGTCTCCTGGCCCCAGCGTGCGACGTTTCCACGTGACACAGCTCCTAAGTCCCCTGCTCTCTCATCTGGGAGCCTGCTGTGTCACCTGGCCAAGCCTGGACCCCTTGCAAGAGTAAGGCGAGTGTCAGCGGCCGAGGCTCTCCTGGGCACTCCGGCTGCGGCTGCGGGCTACTTACTGCAAGGGCGAGTCCAGGCCGTTCTGTCCGCCCCTCGCTGAGGAGGAGAGAGGAGAGAGGGCTGGGGTGGGGGCCGCCACACGCCCCCCCCCTCCGTTGTTCACATGACGCAGGGCTTGATGTCCTGGCACACGCTCTGGTGGTGGTGGTGATAGTACGACCCGCTGGCCGAGGGGTGGAAGGAAGAAATGCCATTGAAATTGAGGACGAAATCTTTTCTGTCGCACACCGGAGCTGAGTGAGGCTGGTAGCGAGGCAGTCCCACTGAAAGAGGAAAGGAAAAAGAACCTGTCATCTAGCGAGCTGGGCACCACATTCTACCCCTCAGTCCCCCGAAGCTGCGGGTGTCGGCGTCTTTCCGTGCACTGCTGGCAAAGACAAGCCCACGTCTGGAACTCTCCAGTCCCCTCTGGGATCCTGGTTTGGTGCACATCGGGCTGCAGAGCCAGCTGCCCCCTAGACAGAGGGCGGGGGTCCCCGGACGCCGGAATCCCCTATGACTCCCCGCCAGCACTTTCACCCGAGGGTGAGCCCACGGACGCAGGGGCCACCAAGTGCCCCAGCAGCACCACTCGCTTGGCCGCGCGCCGTTCCCCGGCCAGTTCAGGGCGAGGGGCAGCAGAGCAATATTCTTTGTGACAAAGGAGTACCACAGACAATCGCAGCTCGGGACGACGGGGCGGGGGAGGCTGACGCAGGTCTCTCTTCCCCTCCGCAGATCCCGCCAGGGAAGCCAGGACAGCACGGAGGAGAGACGCGCCCTCCAGTCGCCGGCGACTCGCAGCATCGGGCGTCCCGAGGGAGCCGCGGGCTGGCAGGGGACAGAGAAGGCCCAGTACCCGCTCCCTCCGGACGGGTCCTGGGCTCAGGCGCCGACCTGCCGCCCAGTTTTGCTTTTGCTTTCACTGCGCCTCGCGGCGCCTGGGCGCACTTCGCCTGGCGGTGGGGGTGCCCGGGCATCTCTTGGACCAAGGCCTGGTGAGGCCTGCTCGCCTGGGTCTTTGTTCTGGTCACTCAAGCAGGGTGGGGACACACACCGCACATTGGTGCCTGGCTGGATGAAGCCTTTCAGCGCAGGAAAACTGTACCCGCCGACCAGCGAGGGGCTCAGGCCCGGCCGGGTCCCTGGCGCTCACGGAGCTGCCGGGCTGCGCAGTGGCGGGGGACTCGGCCTACGTGACTCTAGGAAAGCCGCCGCCGGCTCACGCGCCCCGCTGTGTGCGTGGCGCTGCGCACAGGGTGCGTTCGCTCTCCGGGTTAAGGCGCATGGCGGTGCCAGCTCCCAGACCACAAGCCCGCGGGACCCGGGGCGGGGGGAGCGCTCCTGCTTCGCGACCCGGGCAGCCGCTGGGCGCTTTGATGTGCTGGGCGAGATGGTAAAAGCCCGAGCGGCTCCTTGCAGGACTGACAAGGCGTAATGAAGGGCGCGCCGCCACCCCCAGCCCTGGTGGGGCCCGCGGCCTCCCTGCGCCCAAGGCTGGCCGGGGTCACGGGTTTCAGGGGATGGCGGGCGCGGCCCGCCTGGCTGTGTGCGCGCGCGTGCCGAGCTGTGTCCTGGGACGGGGGATGTCCTCGGCCCTGCCCGATCGCCCCGCGCCATCCAGTGGAGTGGGCCACGCCTGACCAAGCGAAGGGCCCCGGGCCACCCGGTAGGCTCCTCAGAAGCCCCCGCCTCCAGCCGGCCGGGGAGACCCCGGTCCAGCGTGGGAGGGCGGGGTGGGAGGAAGGGGCAGCGCGTCCGGGTCGAGCGTCAGGCCTCCTGTGTGCTCCCGCGCGGGCTGTGCGGGTCCCAGCCTCTCAGGACAACGGGTCGGGTCGTGTCGCCCAGGGTGAGGCACCGCACGAGGGTGGCCCCGTAGGCCGGGCGGGAGTCTCTTGCCCGCCTGCTGTGTTAACTTCTGGCTGGAAAAGTGTTTCGCCGCGGCTTCGTAGCCTCGGACTCCGGGTTCAAGTTGAATGGGGCCGGGAACAGAGCCGGCGGGCGGGCAAGCCGGGTAGGGGCCTCGGGCGCTGGGGGAGGGGGGGCGATGTGTGATTGACAGCCAGTCCGAGGGGATTAAAAAAAAAAAAGAGGGGAGGTCGTCTGTATTGGTTACGTGTTGAAATTCCCATAAAAGTGAACAAGACTCTGTTCTCAGTGGGTTAAGTCAGGCTAAAATCCTCTCCCGTGTGGTCCTGCCCAGACTTTGTTTAGGTAACCTCTGAGACCCGCATTTAAAAGGCCTATTTGGGAAATTTCTCCGGCCGGGAGGCCGACATCTTTTGCCCATTTCTGGGCTTCCTCTGTGCCCCGATGATGCTGTGGCAGGCACGCCGAGGAGTCAGGATGGGTACGGGAGGCGCTGCCCACGGGCGCTGAGCGTCTGCTGCCCCCGGGGGCCTCGCTGTCACCGCCCCGCTGGTCCTAGGGATGCTAGGGGGGCCTGCCAGGATGGATCTTCCCTCCTTCCCGGATAAACCCGCCAAACATCCAGGTCCCCGACCAGCGCGATTTAAAGCTGCCTCACCGGTGGCTCTCAGGGGAGGCACAGCAGGGCCCGTGGGGCGGGGGCTGGGGGCTGGCAGCCAGCTGGGCACCCCTGTCCACAGGCCGCGGCCCTCCAGAGAAAGACCCTGGGCCTCCCCCCACGCCATCCCGGAGCTCCTCTCGGCCCACCGCGTGCGCACCGCGAGGGACTCCCCAGTCCACATCCCGACGCCAGAACCGCCAGGTCTTTCACCCTTAGACAGCAGTACCACAAAAGCAACTTTTCAAAAAAAAAAAAAAAAAAAAAGCAAACCGAGGGGGAACCAGACACAGCTCCCTGAGCGAGGTGGCGCCAAGACACGCCTTCCCTCAAAGCCAAGTCAGGCCCTCACCCCCGACGCCCGCGGGCGACTCTGCGCTGCGCTCCCGGGCAGGAAGACCCCCTCTCTGCGCCCCGCCGGCACCCGCTGCCCTCCACCCCGGGGCCCGTCGGGCAGAGACAAGGGCACGCAGCGTTACCTGACAGGTCCTCGCGCGCGTTCTGGTGCAGGTAGCTCTGCTCCAGCGAGTAGGACGACATACTGGCGTGCAGGCCCGCGGCGCCCGCGGGGTTGCCGCTGGGCGTCAGGGCGGGCGGCTGCTTGAGGTAAGGCGAGGCGCCGGGCGAGCTCCAGTGCGCCGCGGGGCTCGTGTAGGGCGAGTGGCACTCGATGGCGCTCGCCATGGCCGGGGACGAGGGCACGGGGCTGCTGCTGCTGTCCGGCCCGTAGTCTCCTCCGCCGCCGCCGCCGCCCCCGGCCGCGCCCACGGCCCCGGGACCCGCGGGCACGGGGCAGCTGGCCATGTAGGTGGAACCCGGGTTGGGCGACATGTGCGGGACGTGGTGGTGGTGGTGGTGGTGCGGGTGCGCGTGGCCGGGGGCGCCCGCGCCGGCGTCGTAGCCCGTGGCCATCATGTCGAGGCCGCCGTAGCCGCCCTGGCCGTGGCAGCCGAGCGGCGCCGACGGGGGCGCCTGGAAGTCGAAGCCCTGGGGCAGCAGCGAGGCCCCGAAGCCCAGGCCGCTGACCACTCGGTGGTACATGGGCTTGAGCGCCTGGCACTTCCGCCTGAAGCCGCGCGGCCGGCGGCGGAACGAGCCCTCCTCGAACATGAACTCGCTGGCCGGGTCGATGGTCCAGTAGTGGCCCTTGCCGGGCCGCCCGAGGCCCTTGGGCAGCTTGATGAAGCACTCGTTGAGCGAGAGGTTGTGGCGCACCGAGTTCTTCCAGCCCTGGTAGGCTCCGCGGAAGAAGGGGAAGCGCGCCTGCAGGAACTGGTAGATCTCGCTGAGCGTCAGGCGCTTGCTGGGCGAGCTCTGGATGGCCATGACGATGAGCGCGATGTACGAGTAGGGCGGCTTCTCCGGCCGCCGCAGCCCCGAGCTCGCCTTCTTGGGGCCCCCGCTGGCCGCGCCCGCGCCGCCGCCGCCGCCGCCGCTCGAGCTCTTGCAGGCGGCCGAGGAGGCGCCGGCCGAGTTGGAGGAGGAGGAGGACGACGACGACGAGGACGAGGACGAGGAGGTGGCGGCGGTCTCCAGGGCGGCGGCGGCCGGCGCGCTCATCAAGGCGGCCTGCAGCGCGCCGGGGGTCGGGCTGCACGCGCGGCGGAGCGGGGCCGGCGGCGGGCGCGGCGGGGGTGGCGGCGGCCCGCCCTCGGTGGTCATCTGGGACCCGGGAGCGAGGCCGAGCCGCGGGGGCGGGCCCCGGGCCGCGAGCGGAGGCGCCGGAGCGGGGTCGGCCCAGAAGCCCGGCGAGCGCCCTAGCCCGCCGCCCGGGCTGCAGCCGTGGCCGCTCCGGGCCAGCGCTTCGGCGGCGTCCGCCCCGCTCAGCTCCTCTGGGGCTTCTGGCCGCGGCGGCGGCGGCGGCGGCAGCGGCTGCGGGCCGGAGGCAACGCCCGGCACATCCCTCCCCGGGGCCGCGCGGGCCCCTGCCTTGCGCAACGGCCGCCCAGGCCGCGCAGCCCCAGCGGCCGGGAGCCGGGCGGCTGCGCCCGCGAGCTGGGACCGCGGCCGGGACCCGGGGGACGCGCCCGACGTCTCCTGCAGGAGCGCGGCTCGCTCTGTCTCTGGGACTTCCTCCCTCCCGCGCCCTCCCCCGGCCGCCCGCGCTCCCTCCCTCCACCCCCACCCCGCCCTGCCCCCTCCTCCGCCGCGGCGCTCGCCCGCGCCCCTCCCAGCCCGGCGGCCGGCTCCCGCTCTTATCTCGGCGCTCGCTCTCCGGGGTCCCCCTGCTCCCTCGCGTCCTCCCTCGGCCTCCTTTCCCTTTCCCCCGTGCGCCGGTGTGCAGACGAAGCCATCGCGCACCGACTCACATTTTGCGGAGTTCCACCCCCCGCCCCCTCCCGTTCCCTCCCCTCCCCTCCCCCAACCCCAGCCAAACTCGACCACCTAAGACTTCACCAAATCTTCTTTCGCCCCCGCTTCCCGCCCCCCGCGGAGCGGACCCACCCCCCTGCTCCCCTCCCCCTTCCCGGCGCCCTCCTCCCCTCCCCCCTTCCTCCAGCCGGCGCGGCCCCGGCCGAGCGGTCTCTCCTCAGCCCGGAGACTCCTTAGCCGCCTTTGCAGGGCCGCACTGACACCATCTGTCAGCTGCGTTTACACACTGCGGCCCGGTGCCGGACGCCCAAAGGTAACGTGCCGACCCTCCCTCCCTGCCTCTCCTCTCTCTCTCTCTGGCCTGTGTGCTCCGCGATGGTTGCTAGCGCTGGGGCGCCCCAAGGCTGCGTGCGCCCCCGGGCGACCGTGGACCTTTGCGAAACTTGGAGCCCAGGCCGCGTTTGACAGGCCTCGTGTTTGTGTTTGCTTGCACTTCATTGGGGGGGGGGGGGGGGCAATGCAAAAAAAAAAAAAAAGTGACCTGAGATAAGAGAACCGTATTTCTACTCCATCCTGAAGGGCTTCTGGGGCTGTCTTGAGGTTTACGTGCTTGGTGTCAACGTGGCCGATCCAAAAAAGAAAAAGGAAAAATGCTGTCTCCAAGCCAGCTTCTGGCCCAGATCCGCCACCCTGGTTGTGGCCAGTACCTCGCTCAGTAAGAGAGAGATGTGCCCCCGGAGAAATCATTTCCAATGAGAGTCGACAGTTGGTTATTGGATTACACGTGCAGGGAAGTGTGGTCTGACCAGGGACAGGGGCTGGGAGCCTCCGGCCACACCAGGGTGGATGGGGAGGCCAGAGGGAAGGCCCTGGAGACCAGCTGGCCAAATGGGAGGCCGAGCTGCAGGCACCTCTGTATCTACCCAGAGAGGACCCAGGTGCAAGGGTGTGTGTGTGTGGGGGGGCGTGCTGGGGAGCCCGGGGGTGGGCAAGATGCGGGCACTGTGCAGGAATCTGCAAAGGCACGCAAAGAGCTTCCACCTACAGAACGCAGGCAGGTCCCGTGGGGCTGGCACGAGCCCTGGGAGGGGTCCCCACGTGCACAGGGGCTGAGTGTGCTGGTGGGTCTGGGGGAGGTGTGTGGGGGGTGCGGGGCTGGGGCTGGCCCCAGACAGTGACCTGAAGTTGAGTGGAAGCAGGCTTTTTCCATCAGACCCTGCCTGGATACCACCCACAGAGCCCGAGTGTCAGTTTACTGCCCTGAGCCCGGCTCCTTTTCCCTAAGCTCCACAGTAATTAGACAAAGAAAACCTAAATTAGCTGAACAGGCGTCGACAGCTTCCTCCAGAGCACCGCTGGTACCTACATGGGAATGTGTCCGAAAATGGCTTGATTGTAGCCCAGAGTCAGCTAAGAAAACACAGCCAACCCGAACTGAGTTTACCACTCATTTCCAAGAGAAAAGAGAAACAAGTCGCTCTTTTCCGGAAGGGATGTTTGGATTGGGTTGAGGCAGGGGCTCGCCGTGGCTCCCACTTTCTTTCTGACTGGAGAGCATGTTGAGGGGAGCAGGTTGGTCCCCTTTTATTTCCTAATGCGGCCATCCCCGCCCCCGCTTCGCTTGGTTTGTAATTTTATGTAGGATAACTTAGATAAAGAACTAAATGTAGAGGTAATCGCAGTGTGTTCACTGCCCACTTTAAAAAAGAAATTAAGAAACTAACAAAAAAGAAATTAAGTAACTAAAATAGAAACCAGAGTGGCAAGGACATAGTATCCAAAAGGGGCCCCAGTGACATAGAGTGAGTGTGTGTGTGTGTGTGTTTTGGTGGCTCAGAGCAGCAGCTTAGCACAACAATGTCTCATTTGTAGGTGAGAGTGGTGGGCAGTGGCCTCGGGCTCCTTGCGACAGTCATGGTCATTGTCACTTAGCCAGGAACTCCTTTGATTCTCTGCACCTGGGAATTCTGTGAATATCGGTGCTCCGAGAGGAACTGGCTCCTAAAAGGTTGTAGGAGACAGAGACAGAAGAACAAAAGACATTCACTCTAACAGCCGGGATGACCCTCTACCTGAGTAGTGCCCAGGGAGGGAGTTAGGGCTCCCTTTGAGAATATGGACCTGCTTGCAGAAGAAAAAAAAATTCCAACTTGCCTGGGATTTTAGGGGGTCTACGGAAACTCAATATAAAAAAAGTCACCTTACTCTACGAACACTTAGTTTTTGTCTAAGCTTCTACTGTTCAGCTGGTCAGACTGTGAGGGATTGTTCCAGGCTCCCTTGTCCATCCAAGTGCCAGTGATAGCCATTTAACCCAAACTCTGAATTGGCAGGAAGTCCGCTCACAGTGTGGCAAGTGTCATGGGGTCCAGCCTGGCGCTGGGGTGCTGGAGACCAGGTGGAGCCCGGGTGGAGCCTGCTCTCCCCACGGCTCTGCCTCTCACAGCCCCTGCACTGCAGCGGGCGAGGCGGCATGCTGGCGTTCTGAAGTGATCTGAGCAGGGGGGGCTCCCTTGTGGAGACCCCACTGGGCCCGGGGAAAGCTGCCCAGGGCTAGAATGCCATGGTTCGGCCACAGCTTGCCCAGGAAGGGGTCACCGTGGCACAGCCCAGATGCCATCTTCCTCCTTCAGAGGTGACCGAAGGGGGCCTGGGAGAGGCTGGATGACTTGCCAGGAGCCACGCCTAGCCAAGTGACACAGCTGGCCTGCAGCCTGGGCTCGGGGACTCCAAACTCAGTGCTCCTCCTTCTACGCCACAGCAGAGCTTTGCTTTAAGCACCAATGCGTCCAGATCTTTGGGCTAAGAATGCATGTGATAACACATTGTGCCTGATCCTTTATCCCTGGCGGGGGTATGTGGCAGGCAGAGTTTCAAAGGAGAATTGTGCTGGCCTCTGCACGCTGCCTGCCGTAGGATGGATTTCCCATCTTCCAGGTCACTTCGTACGGGGGTGACAACTCCAGTGACCTCCACTGCTTGTACACAACAAAAACCTTGATTTTGTTCCCCCTTACGGGAAGAAAAAACACCATTCGTTTATGTGATTCTCCACCAGCCCGGCACTCCTCGGATAACCAGAAACCCACCGGCCCTCCCTCCTGTCCTCTTGGCCTGTCTCTTGCTGGGTTGCGGGTTCCTTCCCGCAGCTCCAAACCCCTGGGTCCCACCCCTGCCTTCCCCCGGCGCAAGGGAATGTAAATTTGGGGAAGCTTGGGTGTCTCCCATTTTTGTTCTGTAATCGGCGTTTTATTCTAGGAAATCTCATCATGCTTGCGGTTTAAATCTTATGTTCCTAGCCTGCTTCCCCTGCTGGTGGGTTTTACATGAAATGGCTCAGTCTAAACCAGTTGCCGACGGGAGAGAGGCAGCCGGTGCCCGCAAGGTCCACAGCCTTCGGAGCCGTCTGCGCCGCCGGGCACTTCGCGCGCCGCCACACCCCGCCCTTCCTTCCGCCCTGCCCGGGCGAAGCTCGGTCTCTTCCCGACTCTGAGTGCAAGCGACCACTCTTTTCACCCAGCCGTTTAGGTGCACGCTCGGGGTGGGTGGAGGATTCTCCAACTCCCGAGAGGCCCTTCTCGATGGGGACGGTAGACACTCAGTGCTGGGGGCCTAGGGAGGAGACCACGGAGGATCCCCACAATGCGCGCCGCGCAGGCCCTGCTGGAGGCTGCCAGCCTCGACAGCGGGGAGCGGCGGGGAGCAGCGCTGGGGGGACCAGGGTGCGTGGACGCGGACACTGGAGAGGGAGAACGGTGGGACTCCCGCCCCGTTCCTGTCGTCCGCTCTCTTCCTCGGTCCAGAACCCTCCCAGACCTTCGGGTTTGAACTCCAGCCACTCAATTCCGAGTGTTTATTTGGATAGATTCTTCCGCTCTCCTAACGCCTGTGTCTCGGGCAGTGCGCTGTTAATAGCCCCCTTCCTGAGAGAAGCGCCATGGCTGGACGGTGGGCCGGCCTCGGTGGCCCACTTGGCCCGGTCGGAGCGCCTTTGGGGAGGGAGGAAAGCGGGTCCCTCCTACCCCCGTGCCAAGGGGCCTCTGTGTACGTCCGCTTTTCCCGGATTTCGAGGCCCCGAGTGCTGTTGGTTGGGAGGCCTAAACCTTGGGAAGGTCCCCGTACGGACCAGAAGGCCCGGAGCCCTGCAGTTCCTGGCGGGGTACCTCTCCGGCCGTCGCCTGCAGCCTGCTGCGTTCAAGGGTGGAAAGGCCACGAGGCCAGAGAGGAGGGTCTCAGACCAGGACCAGCCGCTCCGCCTAAGAGGCAGAGGGAGGGGGCCTGGCTTGGAACAGAATCCGGCTGCGCGTGTCCCAAGGGGCCCGGAAGAGTGGGCTCCCAGCGGAGAGGCAAGATGAGTGTGTGTTGGGGGGGGGGGCCGCGAGCTCCGCGCCCACCCGCAGGCACTGGGTTCTGGTGCCCGACAACACCCAAACCGCGAACAGAGTCCTGGTGCCCTAGGGTGAGCTGGAAACCTGTGTGGGGAGCCGGCCGGGGCGCAGGCGCTTTGGGGAATCTCTGGAGCTTGCGCCCTCCCTGCCTCCGGTTACCACGGGTCCCCTGCGTGCCTTCTTCTGCGACCCCGGGCCTCCGGAGGCTTGGCCTCGGCGCCGTCCGCCCGCCTTCCCGGGCTGGGAAGGAGCTGGCCAGGCCTCGCACGCGAGGCGCCCGCGGGGCCTGAAGAGTCGCCCTGGGCACAAAGCGGGGGTCGGAGAGAGTTGAGGCGGGCATCATGCAGGCCTCTGAACGCTGCCGCAGGTCGCAGGGTGGTTCCCCCGAGGCCCCCCAACCGAGAGGGAGGGACGGGGCCCGAGAGCTGGGGGCCCCGAGAGCTGAGGGCCCGCACGCAGGGACCGGGAGCGCCCTGGAGGTCCCTGCCCAGCCCAGCCCGGGTCGGGTTTGCTTCTCTAGTCTCCCCTCCCCGTGCCCTCCCTTCCCCCCAAATAAATAAATATCTCCCGGGGCGGCAGGCTCGGCGGGGCGCCGGGCCCTGCGCGCCGCGGCGGTCGGTGGACTTCCTGGCGCATCAAAACTCGCCTCCTGTCCTCCCCGCCGAGCTCAGGATATGGGGCGCGCTCGCCTCTCTTCAGAAAAGGAAACGTAGCTCTTCCAAAAATATAAATCAGCTCTGACGTCCAAATATTTCTTTTGTCCTCCAGCATCCTCTGTGGGGATAAATAAAACGTGCTTGGCGCCCACAGGCCGGCGAGGGACCTCGGGGCGCCCAGACGCCGCCTCCGAGGAGCTGCTTTTTGGGAGCTCCCCCTGCCGCCTCCTCCCTCGGCCTGGCCCTGATTCCCTTCTAGGGATGCGGCCTGACCTGTGCTGGAGCTAGGGAGGAAAAGGGCCTCTCCTTGGACCCTCGGGGCCGGCCCCAGGGGGAAGGGACAGCCTGCCCCAGAGGGCTCGGGCTGCCTCGCCTTCTAGGTGTTCCCGTCGGGCCTCCCCATGCGCCTGCGCTTCGTGGGGGATCCTGACCTCTCTAGGCCAGCCTCCTCCCCGAGGGGAGCCCACACGAGTCTAGGTTTGGGCGCCGCGCCTCCCGGATAAGCGGCTGGGAGCTGGCCAGCGCCAGGGCTGTGCCTGGGAGGGGGCTTGGGCCTGCCCCCATCGGGTCGTCGCTCTTTAAGCGCCCCATCCCCACGCCTATCCAGTAGAGCCAGGTTTTCGTTCAAGAAAAACTTGACAAGAAGTCACCGCTGCAAACCACGCGCGGCGGAGAAGCTCGCGGGAGCCTCAAGGAGATGCAGGGAAAGGTTAAATACTCCGAGCGCGGCCAGGGGGCCTGGAGGGGGTGCCGGTCACCGCCGCTGCCCTTCCTGCGGCCAATTCCCTTCCCCAATCACCCCCCCCCCCACGGCATCCACACGGCCAGCTAGAAGGCTGCAGTGCGGGAAGGGTGCGGGCAGCAAGCCTCCACCTGCGCGGAGCCCACACGCCCTCCTGGACCTCTCTGCCCCCCCCCCCCCATCTCAGCCGGGGATAGGAGGACTTAGCTCCAGGCCTGGGCCTGGGGCTATGCGGTGGAGCTGGTCGCTCTCTCTCTCTCTCTCTCTCTTTCTCCAGGGGGGTCTGTATTGATGAGCTGTCTCAAAAGCCCCGCCCGAAACGTCGCCGAAGGGTTTAGACAATCCATCACCCGCCACTTCAAGAGTGCTTCCTTCCCTTTCAAACACAATCCTCGCGCGCCAGACGGGCCGCGGCGGGGAGGGGTGCGCACTTGAAGCAGCGAGGTGCTACGCCGTCCACAGCAAAGCCATCCCGCGGCCTTTCCGAAACAGGACCCTGGCCACAGTTACCTCCAAACGACGCGCGCTCTCGGGGCTCCCCCGGACCCTCGCCGCGCAGCCCTGCGCGCACCCGTGCCCGGCCTCGAGTCAGGGCCGTCCTGCGCGAGCGCTGCTCCGGGCGCAGTCTGTGTTGCAGGAGAACGTGCGTTTGGTGTTGGGGTGCAGGGGTTAAGGCTGGGCCGAGCCTTTCTGCGATCCGGGCCCGGCCTCGGTGCCCTGGCGGGCGCACAGAACTAACCTAGCAAGGCCCCGGTGCGGCTTCTCGGTGGTAGGATGCGTGGAATCTCCCTTGCTCCCGCTGGGTGGCGCCAGGCTCTCGGGAATCGCGGTCCAGCCGCTGTCCCGACGCGCGGTCCATCGCCAACCCGCAGCACCTCACCTGCCCGTGGCTCCCGACGATGCGCGGGCGGCCCGGGAGCCCCCAGTGCCCCCGGGGCCCAAGCTCCAGGCTCCATTCCTAGTCTAGGGCCGGCCGGCGGGTGGCCCCCGCTAGGTGAGCAGATTTCTTCAAGCTTTGACGCCTACCCTCGCTCTAGATTGGCCACCCTGGGGCGCGTTCTCCTGGCCGAGCCGCCCACCTTAAAGAGGAACGGGAGGCCGGAGTGCCGTGTACGCGAACGCGCCCCTTCGCCCGCCTGAGCTGTAGACACGGAACGCTCCGCTGAGCTTTCATTTAGAGGAAGTGCGAGCGCCGGCGCCGGCACCGCGGGACAGCCAGTCCTCGGGGGTCGGGGACGGCGCGGCCCCCTCTGGGCCTGGACGTCCTCACCCTGACGGAGCTCCTCGTGCCCTGGCGTCTCCAGGGGCTGGAAGACAGCTATTGCTTAGATTAGATTTCATCCTTTTTAGCTAGGGAAAGCCCTTGCAGCTCGCTGCGAGGCGAGAAGCGGCTTGGGGGACAGGCAGGTGGGGGTGGGCTCCTTGGCCTGAGACGACCTCCTCACTGGCTTTCCCCTGCCTGGTGCTGCCTCTGTGAGGCAAGAGGACGTTCTCCATAGCAACCGACTATTAAAAACCCTCTACCCATGAGCTTTCCAGATATGTCACGTTCGAAGAAAGCTCATCCATTTTAAGGGAAGAGGTTATCTCACAGTGCACCATCACCAGCCCCAAGCCCTGCTGTCCCAGTCAGGGAAATGAGATCATTATCAAGGCTTTGGCCACACCCTGCTGCACCGTGTTTTCCAGGTGCACCTTTTGAGGCCTCCTGGCACGTTCCACTTCTCGCTCTCTCACACCTGCGCCACCCCGGGGCAGACCAGCAGGCAGCTTCCCCGGGATGTTCACAAGGGGGCTGGGATGTGCGCTGTGCACACGGTCCTCTCTGTCCTGGGGCACCGGTGACTTTCAGCCCGCAGTTTCTCAGCTTTCCTCTGGCTGCGGGATTCCTAGAGAGGCGGACAAGAGTTCCCCTCTCCCAAGCTCCCTGCAGGCTTTTGCTGGAAGGGGTGAAAAGGGGTTCTGTGTTTTGTTCCGTCACCAGAGTTAACTCCATCATGCCTTCTCTACATGCATGCCGGCCCGCAGCTGTAGAATTTATTACCAGATCACACATGGTTTTTGAAAGTGTATGTGTGTGCACCCTTGTCCACCTGGACTGTAATCACCAAATCCTGTGTCTTAGTGGGTAGCCATGCAAGAATTTTTCACGCAGTTTGAAGGTGCCCGGGAATATTTTAGGCATGGCTGGAGGGGTGAAGGGGTCCTGGGGAGGTACTGGTTGGTGTGATGATTCCTGACCGGCACCCCAGAGCACACCAGGATTTTCTGCGAAGACTTGTGGCTTTACCAGACTGTTCTGCCCCCCATGCGGATGCGTGTTAGCATTCTTAGCGTTTCCCTCGCCCTGAATGCAGCGGATAAACGGTGACGGCCCTAGACTCCCATCACTGCACCTGCTCTCTGACTTGGGCAAGTGACTCTAAGCTTCAGTTCATCTCTCCCCTTCTTGCTCCCTTTGGAGGACAGTCACATTAAAAATAAAACTAAGAAAATAGCAATACCCCCTCTCACAGAGCCTCTGGTGATGAAACCATTGTTATAAAAGGGAATTAAAGTCCTGACATAAACACATTTACACTGTTATTTTTGGCCCAATACAGTAACAACACTGGTTGGTTTCAAGGCACGCAGTAAGTTTCATGCATAAGGGGGATCTTTCCTTCACTGAGCAACTTCTCTGTGTTTGGTTTGGTCTTTAATGAGGACAAGATGGGTCCATTGTCTAAGCCTCCCTCTGCAGGCTGGGGCGCAGGCTTCCCGGGTGTTTGGAGCGTGGGTGGGGTCCCCCGGCGCCATAGCCAGGGGCGACCTCTGAGGCTGATAGGCGGCTGTTTCCTTTGATTGGACCCCGCGACTCCGAGAGGTATGCAATCCTTCGCAGTACCGGGGCAGACGTGCGCGCTGGCAGTACAGTGGATGGCGCTCCGAAGGCTCGCTCTGGGCAGGACCTAGGGCGCAGGCCGCGCGCGCGCGTGCGTGCGTGTGTATGTGTGTGCGCGCTGGCTGGTTGATAGCGTAGAAATCAACAGGGTAGAGCGACACTTGTTCCAGTCTCCGTATCAAAGTGAACTTGATCGAAACGCCTGCGGGGTAACGCCGGGCGCGCGGGCAGAGTGCTTTGTTGGTCCTGGGCTCTCTCCCCCGGAGGATCCTGTCCCCCAACACGCGCCTGGGACCCTACCCGGGGATACGCCGCCGAAAGAAACCCGCTAGCGGGGGAGTATTCCTCGCACACGGCCGCGGGCCGCCGCCAAAGCAAACACCCGCGTTTGTTCCAGGCGGGGCTTTCGTCTCTGCTCCATCTGCCGTGTGCAAGAGACGCCGGCTCTGCACGGCCGGCTGGGAGGCGAAGACGGTCCACGCGGTCCACACTCGCCGCGAAGCCCTGCGGTTCCGGGCAACGCTGCCGGCACCTCGCTGCATCCCACTGGGCTCTGCACAGTGAAATACCAAGGGTCGGACATGCTTTTTGCCCATTGCAGGCGTGTGTGTGTGTGTGTGTGTGTGTTTCTCTCCCACCCTTCTTTCTCCAGTAAACCCTGCGCTTACTAAGCGCACAATCTTGACCAAGTTGCTTTGTCTTCCGCACCTCCGCTTTGTCATGCCTGTAACGGGGACCAGCACACAGCTAACAAAGAATTCTTGGGAGGATTAAACGAATTAATCCAAGCCAAGCGCTAACCGTCGCGCGCAGCACGTGGGAAACGCTCACTAAAAGTTTACCCCGAGATCCACAGCGTAGGTGTCTGAATTTGGACCCCTGCTGGCTCACATCGGGGCCCTATTAAGGCGTTTGCCTGGCTAATTTCGGCCTGCGCTTGTCCCTTTAGCAACCAAACTCTTGTGCTTTGTTGTAGCGGTTGACTGAGAAGAGTTAGCCACGCAGCAGGGGGAAAGGCACGCAAAGCCCAGGGCAGGACCCCCGGGCAGAAGTCCTGGAGCTACGGCGGCGGCTGGAAGCAGGTGCGCCGGGGCGGGAGCGCGGCGCCCGGGCCGCTCGGTGCGCAGCGGGAGACTCTTGCGTGGAGCGGCCGGTCCGGTCCGGTTCTCCGGGAAGGGGCCTGGTGGCGTGCGTGGAACTCGGTTTAGCGCTGGCTCTGCATGTCTCGGAGGCTCCTGAGTCCCCGAATTGTTTGGGAGTTGGGGGTGAGCGGTGCGCAGGGGCGACCCCGAGGTGGGACGGCGCGTGAGCGCATGGGCGGGCACCCTGTGGCAGCTGGAGGAGAAAAGCCGAGGGGATCCGCCATCACTTAGTGTCTCCTTCTCCTCCGAGTAGGTCTTGGCCGGCAGGCTCGCCTCTCCGATAGACCCGTCTCCACCACGGCCGGCGCTCGACGTCCTCTCCGGCGGCCGGCCGTGGCCGCGAGCCCCGCGCAGGCCTCGCCAGCGCTCGGGCGGCTCCGGCGGCCTCGGGAAGGGGGGTCCGGACGCGGCAGCTCCGCGGGGCCGGGAGGGGAGCGGGGAGGGGAAGTGACCTCGTGAACCTCATCCAATGCAAATGCGCTGCGAAGTTTTCCGAGCCGCGGAGAAGCGGAAGGACAGGGAACTGGAGAAGCGCAGAGCGCACCTGAGGCCCGAAGGCGCTTTGAAGAGTGCCAGGCCCTCGGGGTCTGGAGGCTTCTCTGCGGTAGACCGACTATTGGTACTGGCCTGGGCCTTTCCCCCCCGGGACCCGAAGCCACCGGCCGACTTCCTCCAGCGTGCGTATTTTACATATATAAACACCTCTGCAGTTTAAGAGCCCTTTAAATAAATCATCCGAAGGAGAAAAAAAAAAACCTTACTCTGAAAACGACCTGGCGCGAAATCGCTCCGCACCCCGGCTGCTCTGCGCTCCTCTTGCAGCGGCCGCCTGCGTCCCCCGTGCAGGCTGGCGGCCGGTGCGTGGCTGCGCCGCCCGGTCTGGTACCGTCCCACCTGCCTTCCCCATCCGCGTCCACGCGGGATCCGCTCCCAACCTCATTCTTTCCCACTCGGATGTGTAATAGATTTTTTTTTTGGGGGGGGAGGCAAATGTCCCTTTTTGCCTGTGGCCTTGAGGCTTCTGAGCAAACGGAGGAAGTTGGCGGGGTGGGGGTGGGGTAATCACAGCTGCGGCTAATTCGTGACCTGCTCCAGGAGACAGATACTCACCTATTTGCTCTTCACATCTCCGGAGTGAAAATATGTTAAGAATCTGAGAAACCGTGAGTGGTTTCCATATGTCAACTTTTCGCTCAGCGAAGGGGGAGGGGAGGCTCTTACAGTATTTTTCCCCCCCTCCCTTGAAAAGAAATGCTGTTTGGAGACATGAAAACATAAACGCAACCTCCAGGATCCGTGTCTTGGAGGGAAGGGGTGTGGAAAGAGTTGGGCGGGCAGGGTTGAGCCTGGAGGTTGCAGGAGGCAGGGGCTGTGTGGGGTCTTTGCCAGGTGGAGAGAGAGAGAGGAGAGGAGAGAGTGAGGCTGGGGCCCTGCGCTGGGGCAGCGGGAAGGGGCCAAGTGACAACGCTAGGGTGAGGGGATGTGGATGCATCTGGAAAGCAGACTTCGAGCCCGCCGCCCGTGTCTGCCAGGGTGCTTTGCCAGGTGGAAGGTGTGTGTGAGACTTAATACACTTGTTTTGTTTCGCGGTTTCCACCTATGGAAGGCCTCTCAGCAGTTGCAGGGCTCGGGGGGGGGGGGGGGGGGGGGGGGACCGGAGCCGCCAGAGCTTTGCATTTGTGCATCAGTTAACAAGCAACGCAACGGAGCTGTGCGTTCTGTGGCCGCAGAGATTTAATAAGAAGAGAAAGGATTGAAAAGTTTGTGGAAACATGAAATTAAAAGATAAGTTATTTGGGTGCAAAAAATTGAAATCCATTATGTTTTTTTCCATAATATGTACTTTCCATGAAATTTTTGGAAGACCTCTCATATACACAATTTCAGATTTCTGGCACCTACATAAGCATGCCTTTTACTTCCATTTTCCACACTTTTTTTGAGGCACTCTGCTAAGTCACACATACCAAGAGCGCAGGGCTGGAGAATCAATTCATTCTTTCTGTGGTGCTTGTGTTTTCTAACATCAGCATGATGAGTTCCTATTAATGTGGAAGGAATAAGCAGTGCTGAGTACCTTGAATTCATGACTGTGTGTTCTGGATGCCTTTCTAACCAGAAAAGTATTTGAGCTCAAATCTGAGGTTGACTTTGGACGTCTCTAGGAAAGGAAGATTGGAGCTGGCAGGTGTAGGTAGCACTGCTGAAACACTTTTTTTTTTTTTTTCTGGCTGTACTGTCTTTTCTCTTCCAGTTTTCATTCCCTTTTCTGATAGAATGGCAAACTGAAATGTACTCTGAGTTAATAGTGGAGTTCAGCTGATGGGCGTAGAAGGGATCCTGGAACTCAAAGAACGTGAAGCTCATTGGCATGATTAGGGTCAGCTTCGGTGAAGTCTGCCACTTACAGCTGGTTCTGAAACCAGTCGCTTGGTCTTTTAAACTTAGAAAATGTAAATAATTTTAAAAGATTCTAACTTTCACTTTCATTTTTATGTGATAACCTACGTTGCATTTATGTGTGGTTCCCTTCATTTTTCAGGGAACAGGGACAAGCAGTTGAGTCTGTTAACATGCACATTACTCTTTTAAATAAGAGAAAGAAGTCAACGTCATCATGCTTTGAAACTAGGAAAATGGAATCCTTGGAAGATTCATAGTAAACTCTGAAGTCAACACAGCTTGACATCTTCATGAATAGCTGAGCTTTTTAAAGAGCAGTGCATGGGAGGATACAATACAGATGTATATACCTTGCTATATCTAGAGAATTTTCTAAAATCTAGCAGTGGTCCTGCAGTGCCATGGAGACTTGGTGCTGAGGCCTCTCATGGATACCAGGATTCTCAGACACTCAAGTCCTTTGTATAACCTGGACTTCAAAAGCACAGACCACAAAAGCACAAGTAGGTAAATGGGACGACACTAAACTCTAAAGAGATGCAATGTATGCATCTGATGAGTTAATATCCAGAATATATGCAAAACTCAAAGAACCCCATGGCACAAACCCCAAATAATCCAATTTAAAAATTGACAGAAAGACCTAAGCAGATATTTCTCAAAAGAAGACACACAAGGGGCCAGCACTGTGGCAGAGAGGGTAAAGCCACTGTCTGCAGTGCTGGCATCCCATACGGGCACCAGTTTGAGTCTTGGCTGTTCCACTTCTGATCCAGCTCTCTACTATGGCCTGGGAAAGCAGTAGAAGATGGCCCAAGTCCTTGGGCCCCTGCACCCACGTGGGAGACCTGGAAGAAGCTTCTAGTTCCTGGCTTCAGATCAGCTCCAGCCATTGTGGCCATTTGGGGAGTCAACCAGCAGATGGAAGACCTCTCTCTCTCTCTCTCTCTGCCTTTGCATCTGTAATTCTTTCAGATAAATAAATCTTTAAAATAAGATTTCAAATGACAATATGTATATGAAAAATGCTCAATATTATTAATCATTAAGGAAATGCACATCTAACCTGCTATGAGATAAAACCTCAGTCCACTCACTTTAATAATAGCTCTTGGCCGGCGCCGTGGCTTAACAGGCTAATCCTCCACCTTGCGGTGCCAGCACACCGGATTCTAGTCCCGGTCGGGGCACCGGAATCTATCCCGGTTGCCCCTCTTCCAGGCCAGCTCTCTGCTATGGCCCAGGAAGGCAGTGGAGGATGGCCCAAGTGCTTGGGCCCTGCACCCTCATGGGAGACCAGGAGAAGCACCTGGCTCCTGGCTTCGGATCAGCGAGATGCGCCGGCTGCAGCGGCCATTGGAGGGTGAACCAACGGCAAAAAGGAAGACCTTTCTCTCTGTCTCTCTCTCTCTCACTATCCACTCTGCCTGTCAAAAAAAAAAAAAAAAAAAAAAAAAAAAAAAAAGAATAGCTCTTATCCAAAAGATAAGAGAGGATATTCAGAGAAGTGAGAATCCTAGCACACCGTTGTGGGAATGTAAATGAGTTCAGCCATTATGGAAAACATATGGAGAGTCCTCAAAAAATTAAAGCTAGAGTGACTCTATGATCCAGCAAGCCCACTCCTGGGTTAAGCCCAAGGAAGTGCCATCAGCAAGACGAGAGATGAGCACGCCCATGTTTATTGCAGCGCTATTCACCACAGCCACCATTTGTAACAGTCTAAGGTCTGATAAAGTGCTACTATGTATAGATGGCTATACACACGTCATAAAGGATGGGATTCCAGCATTTGTGACAGTGTGGGTGATATCGGAAGGCGTCATGTTACGTGGGGTAAGCCAGGCACAGAAACACAAACACCACCTGATCTCACTCATAAGTGCTTTGTCCAACAGTCAACCTCATACAGGTGGAGAGCAGAACAGTGGTTATGAGATGCTGGACAGTGCGTGCAAAGTCACAGGAAAGACTCAGTTTCGGCATTTTACCGCACAGTAGGTGACTCGACAGCAGTAATGAGAGGTTTTGGAGTGCTGTCGCCACCAAGAAATGATAAACGTGTGCAGTAATGGGTGTGCTAATTACCCAGACTTGGTCATTGCACAGTGTATACAGGCATCAAACATCACCTTGTACCCCGTAAGTATATGCAGTTATTATGTGCTAGTTTAATAAACGGTGTGGTGTTCTCATGTAAGCTACACGCACTCTATGGCATACTTTAAATCATCTCTACATCACTTCCCATACCTAATACAATGTAAATGCTACGGAACGTTGTTACAATGTGCTGTTTAGGAAACAATGAAAAAAGTGTACCTGTTCAGCACATTTTTTTTTTTTTTAAATTTCGATCTGCTTGGTTCAATCTGCAGACTCTGTGGCTGTGGAGAGTGATGTGTATTTCTCTGGTTAGCCTGGCATTTCTTCCTTCTGGGGCCAGCCAGCATCTCATATCATGCCCTCTGCTGTAACCGTGCAGCCATGACATGGGGTGGCCCCGGGACCCACGCCTGTCTATGCTTCTGATCTTCTGGTCCCAGGGGTTGGCCAAGTGTAGGGGCATTGAGGTACTTGGAGCTTTCTGTGGATGCCTTCTTTGGCTTCTTCGGGGAGGTCCACTTACAGAGGAAGACAATGGAAGCCGACGCACAGAAGGAAGCAGGAGACAAAGCAAACCTGGGCTGCCAGCGTGGCTGGAGGTTAGGGGCTGCCCAGGTCCTGGGGCTCTCACGAATTCAGCCAGTTCCTTTGTTCCACAGCTATCTCTCTCTCTCTCTTTTTTTTTTAAGATGTATTTTATTTATTTGAAAGACAGAGCTACAGAGAGAGAGAGAGAGAGAGAGAGAGAGCGCGCTTTTCCATCCACTGATTCACTCCCCCAAGTGGCCTTAATGGCCTGGGCTGGGCCAGACTGAAACCAAGAGCCTGGAAGGACATCTGAGATCTCCCACGTGGGCGCAGGGGCCCAAGCACTGGGCCGTCCTCCACTGCTTCCCCAGGTCGTTAGCAGGGAGCTGGATCCGAAGTGCAGCAGCCAGGACACGACTCAGCACTCATTGGGATGCCAGTGTCACAGATAGTGGCTTAACAATCTGTGCCTCACGCTGGTCCCCACAAGGCTTTTAGCAGTCATCTGATGTCACCTGCTTTCCCATGAGGCACTTAGATTTCAGTTGCAAATGTTCACATTTATCTTGATTCTCTCCATGTCAATGATGGAGTCACACTATTCCTCAACTCTGTAGGCACTGAAGTCTAGCCATAGGATTAGGATAAGCAGGTGACAGATTGGAGGAATTCTCTCTCTCTCTCTTTTTAATCCTTACTAAGTCCAGTTCTACTCAAACTGTGCTAGGTATTACATCCAGGTCTGGACTGAGCAGCCAGGGCCCGGGGTAGGATGAGAAGGGAACCATGGCTCCAGGGCTGAGGGATGTTGCTTCGGTGAGAAGCTCCCAGGGAGGAAGAGCGTTGGGTTTGAGGAGGCTGAAGAGCAATTTCAGTTGTCTTTAAGCCGGGGGAAGACTCACACCTCCAACATTAAACGGAGTTTGTCCACGTTGTAACCTACAGTGAACGGAGTCAAGAGTGTATTTGCTAGGATGATGTAGGCTGCAAGCCACAGAAATCCTCACGGAAGGAGGCTTGAACGCTAAGTATCATCTCCTGGAACAGGACATCTGAGAGGGGGCAGGCTTTGGAGCAGGGTGTATTAGCAACCCAGGACATCATCAGGGGTCCACATTCTTTCTGTTTTGCTGGCTGCAGGACCCACTTTATCCTGTAGCCTGTTTGTGTTCTGCGAGGCAGTGTCGGCAGCAGCTGCGTATTGCAGTGTTTGTGTCTGTGTTGATAGAAATGGGGAAAGTGTCTTTCCTTGCACGAATAAGATAAGAGTTCTCTACTTTTATTTTTAAAAACTTTCAAAGTTTTATTCATTTGAAAGGCAGAGTGACAGAGAAAAGAAGAAGAGGAGGAGGAGGAAGCAGAAGGAGAGAAGAGGAAGAGGAAGGGGAGAGAGGGAGTGGGAGAGAGGGAGAGAGCTTCCATCCTGGGTTCCCATGTGGGTGGCAGAAACCCCAGTATGTGAGCCTTCATCTGCTGTCTCCCAGGTATGTTGGGAGGAAGCTAGATCAGAAGTAGAGCAGCAGGGACTCAATCCAAGGCATTGCAATATGAGATGTGCATCTCTCTCTCTGTCTCTCTCTCTCTTATTTATTTATTTATTTGAGAGGCAGAGTTAGAGAGAGAGAGAGAGAGAGAGAGAGGTCTTCCATCCACTGGTTCACTCCCCAAATGGCTGCAATGGCCAGAGCTGGGCTGATCCGAAGCCAGGAGCCAGGAGCTTCTTCTGGGTCTCCCACGGGGATGCAGGGGCTCAAACACTTGGGCCATCCTCCACTGCTTTTCCAGGCCACTAGCAGGGAGCTGGATTGGAAGAGGAGCAGCCGGGACTAGAACTGGCGCCCATATGGGATGCTGGTGCTGCAGGCAGAGGCTTAGCCTACTACGCCACAGCGCCTGCCCCAGTGCAGCCAGGCTCTCACAAGCTGAAGTCCCACACTGTGGGTCTCATGAGCAGAGTGTAGGCTGCATGTGTGAGCTTTTGCTAAAGGGGGCTGGGAAGGCAAGTTTCTGGGTTCTACCCTGGGAGACAGAACTCATCATGCAGGAAATTCTCAAGACATGGGAGTGGGGTAGAAGTGCCTGGCAAGTGATGCCTTCGGCTTTCGATAAGGAAGGGAATGGGGTGGGCATTCAGCCCTGCACTGAAGATGCCTCATATGTGAGTACAGGGGATTGGCTCACAGCTTCCAGCTGCTGAGAAGTAGAGGGGGTGGTTCAGGTGGTTTGCTCCCTGCCCCTCATGTGGGAGACCTGGCTTGGATTCCTGGCTCCTGGCTTCGTGTGGGCATTTGGGAATCAGTGGATGGGAGCATTCTCCCTCTCTCCGTTCTTCTCTACCTCTCAAATAAATAAAAGTTTGTTGAAGAAGGGAGGAAATGGTAAAGATAATGGCAGAAATGGATGACACTGACACCTCCCCCTGCATTATTGAGATCATTTACAGCACCAAGAGATGTTGCTTTGAAACGAATCATAAAATAGGCTCCTCTCTGGTGAGACTTGAGACAACACTGAGTTAAACATAGGCAGGATGGGACACAGCTAGAGGATGTAGACGTTATGAACTCATCCGTCTCGCCTCGCTCAAGACTTGAAGCATGGGGATGGGACGGTGAGTGGGCAGGTTTGCACTCTGAGAAGAGAGGTCCTGCCCGCTGGGCTCCTGGGTGGGCAGACACTGCCCCCCACAAGAGCACGCTCACCAGGAGATACCCCAGGGAGGGCAGCCACCCAGGCAAACGCCCATCCCTGTCCTGTGAGTGATGTGACTAATTGTCTGTTGTGGACAGCTGCATGGTTCCCGTGTGCTGTGGTTACAACAAGGCTTCCAGGCACATCTTTGTCAGGCTTTTGTTTCCTGGAGGTGAAATTCTAGATGAAAATGCATGAATGCTTTAAAGACTTTCTGTTAAACTATTGATTTACCTCTTCCGTCAGCTCTAAGTTTCCCCAGTCACAACGATGAGAGAGGGCTCATCCCCGCATCATTTCTATCCTCGATTATTTCACTCGCGGTTGTAATCTGATATTTGCGTTTTGTAAGGTAGATTCCACAATCCCCATTTCACAGATGAGGAAACTGAAGATCAAGAAACATGAAGGACCCTTTTCCCAGGCCCTTAGCCCACAGAGGGTGCAGGAGTCAAATCCAGGTTGTTCTGATCCAAAGCCCTTATTCTTTTTTTTTTTATTAAACTTTTATTTAATGAATATAAATTTCCAAAGTACAGCTTATGGGTTACAATGGCTTCCCCCTCCCAAAACTTCCCTCCCACCCACAACCCTCCCCTTTCCCACTCCCTCTCCCCTTCCAATCACATCATGATTCATTTTCAATTCTCTTTATATACAGAAGATCAGTTTAGTATATATTAGGTAACGATTTCAACAGTTTGCCCCCATATAGCAACACAAAGTGAAAAAAAAAATACTGTTGGAGTACTAGTTATAGCATTAAATAAGAGTGTACAGCACATTAAAGACAGAGATCCTACATAATATTTTTTTTAAATTAATTAATTTTCTATGCCATTTCCAATTTCACACCAGGTTTTTTTTTTTTTTCATTTTCAATTATCTTTATATACAGAAGATCGATTCAGTATATCATTAGTAAAGACCTCATCAGTTTGTACCCACACAGAAACACAAAGTGTAAAAATACTGTTTCAGTACTAGTTATAGCATCACTGCAGATTAGACAACACATTAAGGACAGATCCCACATGGGATGCAAGTACACAGTGACTTCTGTTGCTGACTTAACAATTTGACACTCCTGTTCATGGCGTCAGTAATCTCCCTAGGCTCTAGTCATGAGTTGCCAGGGCTATGGAAGCCTTTAGAGTTCGCTGACTTTGATCTTATTCCGATAGGGTCATAGTCAAAGTGGAAGTTCTCTCCTCCCTTCAGAGAAAGGTACCTCTTTCATTGATGGCCCTGTTCTTTCCACTGGGATCTCACTCACAGAGATCTTTCATTTAGGTCTTCTTCTTTTTTTTTTTTCCATGGTATCTTGGCTTTCCATGCCTACAATACTCTCATGCAAAGCCCTTATTCTTATTACTGCTTCAGTTCACAGAAGATGGACATAGCTGGCTCAATACATAAATTAAAATATCTGAAGATCAAAAACAGATGTCAGTGGCGTTTCCCAAAGAGTGTTTCAAGGAACATGAGGGCTTTGCAACTCTATGGGAAAAAACAATGTAGTGTTAAAGAAGCTGGGAACCTCAGATAATGTCTCCTCTCTGGGAGACTCACGGAAGACAAGGAGATAGTTAAGACTGAGAAATCCTACAGCAAGCAAACTGCTTAGCTCTGTTCAACCTTCCAGAAAACTAGTGTCCCAAGGAACGTGCTTTGCAAAATGCTGCCAAGTGTTGTACCTACTATTATTTTAGTTGTTAATAATTATTTATAGATTCGGGAGGCAGAATGACAGATGGGTGGGGAAGGAGCAAGTGAGAGAGAGAGAGAGAGAGAGAGACACAGAGAGAGATAGCTTTCTCTTTTTTTTTTATTTGACAGATGGAGTTAGACAGTGAGATAGAGATACAGAGAGAAAGGTCTTCCTTCTGTTTGGTTCACCCCCAAATGGCCGCTATGGCCGGAGCTGCGCTGATCCGAAGCCAGGAGCCAGGTGCTTCTTCCTGGTCTCCCACACGGGTGCAGGGCCCAAGCACTTGGGCCATCCTCCACTGCCTTCCCGGGCCACAGCAGAGAGCTGGACTGGAAGAGGGGCAACCGGGACTAGAAGCGGCACCCATATGGGATGCCAGCGCTGCAGGTGGAGGATTAACCAAGTGAGCCACAGCGCTGGCCCAGAGAGATCTTTCATCTACTAGTTCATTCTACAAATGACTGCAACAGTTGGGGCTGGGCCAGGCTGAAGGCAGGAGCTGGGAACTCCAGCGGGGTCTCTCTTATGGGTGACAGAAACCCCAGTACTTGGGCTATCCCCTGCTGCTTCCTAGGGGCGTTTGCAGGGAGCTGGAGCAGAAGCACGGAGCAGCTGAGCCTCAAACCAGGCATTCTGATGGGGACATGGGTGCCCCAAATGGCAGGTTAGTCTGCTGTGCCGCAATGCCTGTCCATCTCTTATTTTTGTTCCAGGTTTTATTGCATGGGTTATAATGTCTAGACAGCAGTAAATGGTAGCAATGATAGTGGGAATTATGGAGAATGTTCCTAGTATTTCAACATTAAGTACTATGTTAGCATGAAACCAAGATAAATATTTTATCTATTACCTTAAATAAGAGTTCATTTCTTTTCTGACTTAAAGAAGAAGTGAATGTTGTATATGAAGGAGTCAGGTTCTCAAAGCAGAGAAAGTTCAGTGCTAGGTGGCCAGGTGGGTGAGCAGGTGCTCTTTTGATGGATGAGAGAGGCTTCCTAATGCTCCCACGAAAGCCCTGCTCCTGCACTGAGTAGGAAAAGGGTGAATTTATTTATCACCGTTACCCCAACCTGGAGAATTGCAATGGAATCTCCTGTGCTTTTCATTCACCTAGCGGACTTTTCTGTGTGCCTGCTGTGTGCCAGGCTCAGTTTTGGGTGCTGAGCCTCTCCCGGTGTTTGGCATACGGCAGTGCTTAGTAAATCCCGTCGTTCCAAGCCAAGTTTTGAGGAGTCGGCTTTGAAGTAGGGCTGTTCGCATCCCCCATGCCCGGAGGACGGATGGCATGGGGTTTCTGTCTGGTCCCGTCCTGCTAGCTCTCTCTCACTCAAGCCGTAATGAGTGGCTGTTGGCCATGGCCGTGGGCACACACACTAGCATGTCTCCCTGAGAGATCTACTCAAGACACTCTTCTCCCCAACCCAGCCCCGGCTCCCATCCAGGCCAGGAGGGTTTTTATGGCTCTGGACTCGGGACTCTGCCTTTGGCTAGAAAGGGCCTTGGATTTGGACTTGGTGGTCTTTGGGAGAACAGCTGAGGGAGTGATTGCATTTAAGCTTGGAACCCATTTTTTTCATCAGCCATTCCCTCGTCTTCCAGTTTATGAAGCAGTAAATAGCCCCTACGTGCATAATGAATTCTGACATCATAGGTCTGTGGCACTTAAAAACAGCGGGCGAGCCAGCGCTTTTATTAGCAGTGCACCCCGAGGCTGAACGTAGCCCATCCCAGCCACCCTGCTCTATTGCAAAGCTTACTATAAATCCTTTCCTGGCCTTCCCCTGTCTGCACGGAGGCCGCTTGTTCACAGTCTAAGCAATTTCCTCTCCCTTCCCCGAGATGCCGTCCGATGGCACAGAACCCGGTGTGTATGCATGTGTTCCATCTGGGCTGTGGGCACGGGGTGGTTTTCAGAAATGTGCAGTCCTAATCTAAGAGGGTGGCAGAGTTAAGAGCCGATCTCTCAGGTCACTGACAAAGTCTGGTGTCTTCTGCCTTCTCTGTTTGTCCCCAACCTGGACAAATAGGGAATTTTATCTGAACAACTGAAGAAAATTGAAGTTGAAAAAAAAATAGATGGAAGGAGCCCGGGAAAGTAGTGATGAAGTATTTGTTCTTCATCTTTATGCATCTTGTTTGGAGAGATTGCAAGATTTCAAAGAAACTAGAACAGAAGACAGATAGTTTTCCTGAGAGTGGGGGGGTGGAGGTTCTCTTTGGAGCCGATGGAAATGAACACACATGGAGAATCCAGGTGTTAGGGTTTCCTGCCGCTGAGCGTGGCTGTCCTGTCTCCGACAGAGCCAGGCGCGGGGACGCAGGGCTGGGACTGGGACTTCTTGGAGCTCGTGGAGTCTTGCTGGCATCTAGGAGGCAGTGAAGGGACACACAGCTCAACTCTCATCAGTTAGGGGGACTGTGGGGATCATTTCATGGTTCTGTTTCACAGGGTGACTGTTGTTCACTAGATGCATCTAAGCTGCTCGGAGTGAGTGTGGTGGAAGCAGGAATGCTCCTCTTTTCCATCCAGCTTCATAATTTTCTCATTGAAAAATCTTATCAGAAGGTCTGTGTTGTGCAATTCGAAGATTACAAAATGGTCTTTTATCTTCCTTGTGAAAGAGAAAACTGCCCGCCCAGAGCTGCTGCTGGGTTGGCCCTGGACTGGGACCTGACTTTCTCAATGTTCCCTGTGGGGTGACTCCTGCTGGGTGAGGGTCCTGGGTGCCACGGCGTCATCACGACTTGAATGGGGGAACGGGGTTTTCCAATGCTTTTTGTTTTGCGGAAGAGTCCGCCTCAGCCTTTGCATCAAGGAGAGGGAGGGGTTTGCCTCTGCTTGGACCTTCCTACCTTGTGCTGCACAGACGGGAGTGTGAGCTCAGCCAGGGCTCCGGGCTCCGTGGTAGCTGTGCCCTAGGGTGGTTGAGTGCCTAGTGGACTGGGACCTTAAGTCTCTGTTCATCTGTGTGCTGGAGACCCCTGCCCCGCGCTGCCTGTGTGGGTGTGTTTTCCTGCACTTTGCAGTCGGCGTGCGAGCTCTGCTCCAAAGCCACTCGTCTATTGCAGGAAAGTGACCTCAACAAGACTTCAAAACCAGGGCAGACCCGTTGAGGCCAGGCCCTGAAAAATCCGAGATTTCATTGACTTAGTTCCTGAAATAAGGAAACTTTTTTTTTCCCCTTTACTTTTTTGAACTGAAATCTTTTTTTCAAGCTTCATTGTTGCTGGATAGGTTATCTGTAGGTCAGGTTGTTTGGATTTCCTAAAATTGTGCTTTTCCCTAAATGTGGCCCGGAGATTGTTTGTAGAGTGCACTGTGAACTGGACGGCCCACGAGGCCCACACAATGCTGCTATTTCTGTTTCTTTCTATCGCCCCCAGGGAAGGTATTTTAGGGTTCTTGGGTATTTCAGAAGACTCACAACCCCAGAGAAAAACCCTGGGCTTCTTAAGTTTCCGGTCAATTTTGTGGATTTCAGAACAACGTTTTATTTTATCTCATTTATTTCTTTATATTAAAGAACTCGGCCTTGGCCCTCAAGAGGCCAGTGACATTTTGTAATACTTTTCCTCCTGATGAATACTTTGCCCAGGCCATTTAGCTCCAGATGCAAACGCAGATGTTTGTGAGTTCACGGAGCAGAAGACATAAATGTTCTGACTCTGCTGCCTGCCTGAAAAAGCCTTCGTTTTTCTATTTAGAGAAAGGGGAAAAAAACACCAACAAACAAACACATAACAACCCAGATTTGCTTAATTTCCTGCTTTAAACATTCATGCTGTAAAGGAGCTCATTTACATATGAAGCTGAATCACGTGATAGCGTCTGTGACCCAGGAGCAATGTCCTGGACTCTGTGCACCCTGTGGCTCCAGAAGCCTGCATCGTGGGAGGCTGGCTCTTCAGCCCTGAGGGCCCTGGACAGCATCATTTAAATTCTCCTCATGACATGGCACTCGTTCTGAAAAGATCGCACGAGGCCAGTGTTGTGGCACAGCAGGTTAAACCTCTTCCTGCAGCTCAGCATCCCTTAGGGGCCCTGGTTCAGGTCCTGGCTGTTCCTCTTCTGACCCAGCCCCCTGCTAATGCGTCTAGGAAACCAGCTGAAGATGGCCCACGTGTTTGGGCCCCTGCACCCTCGTGGGTGACCAGGATGGAGTTCCAGGCTCCTGGCTTCAGCTTGATCCAGCCCTGGCTATTTGTGCTCATTTGAGGAGAGAACCAGTGGATGGAAAATCTCTCTCTGTCTCTCCCTCTCTGGTCTGTAACTCTGCCTTTCAAATAAATAAATAAAAAAGATTATTTGAATCTCTTATTTTTAAAATGAGGCAAAGACATTAAGTCATAGAATCGTTGAGTATTTCCTCTCAGGAAATCATTTAAGGTTTAATCATTGCATCAAGATCATGTAATAATCTTCTGGGTCTAATGCTTTGGCGTCCTTCATGTGAGAACAAATGTTATTAGTTAGTGAGTCACTCCAGCATAGGGTTTTTGGGTTTTAATATTTTTTCATCTTTATGACACCGCTGAGTTTGCAAGTGAACATTCATAAAACTTTAATACTGAAGCAAAATTGCTTGAAACATTGCTGCCCTTCCGGAACCTCTGCTAGGAACTGGAGGTGAGCAAGGTGGATGTGGTTGCTTCCCTGCCACCGAGGGCAAGTTGGAGGACCGAGGGACGGCAGCGTGAGCGCTGGCACAGGCTGAGTTGTGCACCACGATTTATACGCTGAATTCCCAACGCTCAGGACGTCAGAATCTGGCTGGTTGGAGACAGAGTTATAAGAGAGAGAATTCAGGGAGTGGGCACTGTAGTACAACAGGAAAAGCCTCTTCTTGGGGTCTCCGAATCCCATATCAGAGTACCTGGCTTGAGTTTCATCTCCTCTGCTTCCAATCCAGCTTCCTGCTAATGCATGGGGAGGCATCAGGTGATGGTCCAAGTGTTTGGGCCCCTGCCATCCACATGGGAGGCCTGGATGGAGTTCCTGGCTCTTGGCTTCCACCTGGTCCAGCCCCAGTGTTATAGGGATTTGGGGAGTGAACCAGTAGGCAAAAGATCTCTCTCTTTCCCTCTCTCTGCCTCTCAGAGGAGTAAAAACATATGATTATACATTAACCAGAGGTCACTGATGTAAAGGCCTTTGGGTAACCCTTGGTGCATCTGACCGGTGTCCCTCTAAGAAAAGGGGATCGGGGCAGAGCCCCACATGGAGGAGGACCCATGTGAGGACACGGTCAGGAGATGATCGGCTGCAAGCTTGGGAGAGAAGCCTTAGGAGAAGCCGAGCCTGCCAGCACTGGATCTCAGATTTCCAGCCTCCAGAGCTGTGGGGAATACAGGCCTGTTGTTTCAACTGCCCAGCCTGTGCTACTTTTTTTCTTTTTTTAATGATGATCAGAACAAACCAATAGAGATAAAAGGCTCCCTGATGCATTAGACAGAGGAATCGTGCAGGAGGTCCTGGCTCAAATGTCAGCCCCTGCCATCTTGTCACAGGAGCACATCGAACATTGAATTAAGAGAAGCGTGTGTCAGTGGGGCCGGCATTGTGGCCCAGTGGCTAAGCTACCACCCAGGATGCCAGCATCCCAATCCAGGTTTCCTGTTAATACCCCTGGGAAAGCAGCAGAGGATGGCCCAAGTGCTTGGGCCCCTGCACCCATGCAGGAGACCCTGATGGAGTTCCTGGCTCCTGGCTTTGGCCTGGCCCAGCCCTGGCCCTTTCAGCCTCTTGGGGAGCGAACCATTGGATAGAAGACCTCTTACTCTGTCTCTCCCTTTCTCTTTCATTCTGCTTTTTTAGATAAAATAAAATAAATCTTTAAAAAATAAAAAAGCCTGTGTCAAATAAGTGCTAGTGCCTGGTGACTATGCCTGGGGTATGGGAGGCACAGGTATTACTGCTGCCTTGGCTTCTACACCTATTAGCACTGCTTTCAAAGCTGCAGAGGCGTGGGAATTGCCCCATCTGCTGGGTTTGGTCCCACCTCCATGCTTAGGGGTGGCGTGCTGAGGAGGGGCTGGGTACTGATTGTAAGCATCGTTCCTAACCCTGCAAGCCTCTGACACGAGCCACGGAGGGGCTGTCTTCCAGTGAGGGGAAGGCGGGTTCTGAGCTGCAAGCGCCATGCACATAATCTCTTCTAGCTGGGAAGAAGCCGAGGTTCTGCTTTGCAGTCACATATTTGTCCATGCTAAGTGGCTAAATGTGGTTTGCATCACTCAGTGCCTTGGGAATGTCTTACGGGTTATTTCTGGAATGGACAAAGTTCAGCACAGTCTGGAGCCAAAATGTCGCCGTTATTGAGCCAATGCAGTTCTAATGTTTATGACCCAGCTCCAGAATGGTGCGCACATGTGAGCGGTTGGCGGCGCGGTCTGGACACTCACCCTGGGACAGGGAGGGAGACACAGCAGAGAGGCACAGTGACGGGCGGGCTGGCCCTGACGGCTGTTCTGTCTGGAAGCCTGCAGCCACAGGAGAAGCCCAGCGGCCCGGGCAGGTGTGAGGTTTTTCCTGCTCAAGCAGTCGCGGCCCCTCAGCCTCTCAGGATCCCTGCACACCGGAGGAAAGTCCGAGAAGTCCGTGCCTCCACCTCTTCGCCTCTCCTTCCCGGATTGCCTCTTCAGTGCCAGTGCTTGCCAGCCTTCCAGAAGCTTCCAAAGGGTCTTATGCAGAACGTGGTGCAGCCAGTGTGCTCGGTGGAGCCCGGGGTCTCTGTGACCCTTTGAGGGAGCCCGAGAGCTCAAAACCATCTTCGTGATACTGCGAAGACAGTGTCTCCCGGTCAGACGAGAGCATAGCCGGGTTGTCCATGCGCTGTGTGGCCTGCGAAGATGCCGCTGCTCTGACGGCTGATGGGATGTCCTCTTGTGCATTCTTTTGTTTTCTGGAATTTCCTTTTTCTCTTTTTTGGTAGAGATTTATTTATTTTATTTGAAAGGCGGAGTTATGGAGAGAGGGACACACACACGCACGCACGCACAGAAACTGGGTGAAGCCATACACAGAAAGTGAGATTGTGATGCAAGCTAGTTTCCCCCTCAGCTCTATACATGTTAAGAAGTTACCTTAATTGTGTCTTATGCCACAAGACAAAAAGCCACATTGTATCATGGTGCTATCAGTTAAATTATGATTTCATTTTTGAACCAATCATTCAAAGTTTAAAGAAAAAAGGAGTTTAATTTTTTTTTTTTGACAAGCAGAGTGGATAGTGAGAGAGAGAGAGACAGAGAGAAAGGTCTTCCTTTTGCCGTTGGTTCATCCTCCAATGGCCACTGCGGCTGGCGCATCTTGCTGATCCGAAGCCAGGAGCCAGGTACTTCTGGTCTCCCATGCGGGTGCAGGGCCCAAGGACTTGGGCCATCCTCCACTGCCTTCCCGGGCCATAGCAGAGAGCTGGCCTGGAAGAGGGGCAACCGGGATAGAATCCGGCGCCCTGACCGGGACTAGAACCTGGTGTGCCGGCGCCGCAAGGTGGAGGATTAGCCTGTTAAGCCACGGCGCCGGCCCAAAAGGAGTTTAATTTTAAAAAAGGTTAATTTATTTATTTGAAAGGAGAAGAGAGAGAGGGAGATATCTTCCACCTGCTAGCTTACTTTACAAATGCCTGAAACAGCCAAGGCTGTTTCTTTCTTTTTTTTAAAGGTTTATTTATTTATTTGAAAGTCAGAGTCACACAGAGAGCAAAGGAGAAGCAGAGAGAGAGAGAGAGAGAGAGAGAGAGAGAGAGAGAGAGAGAAAGATAAAGGTCTTTCATCCACTGGTTCACTCCCCAATTGGATGCAACAGTCGGTGCTGCACCGAACCAAAGCCAGGAGCCAGGAGCCAGGAGCTTCTTCCAGGTCTCCCACGAGGGTGCAGGGTCCCAAGCACTTGGGCCATCTTCCACTGCTTTCCCAGGCCATAGCAAAGAGCTGGATGAAAGTGGGGCAACTGGGCCTCAAACTGGTGCCCACTGGGATGCTGGCACTGCAGGCAGTGGCTTTACCCACTACGCCACAGCACTGGCCCCAAGACTATTTCTTAAGAATGACTGTATGGGGGCTGGTGCCATGACGTAGTGGGTAAAGCTGACACCTGCAGTGCTGGCATCCCATATGGGCACTGGTTCAAGTCCCGGCTGTTCCACTTCCAATCCAGCTTCCTGCTAGTGTGCCTGTTAAAGCATCGGAAGATGGCCCAGGTCCTTGGGACCCTGTACCCATGTGGGAGACCCGGAAGAAGCTCCTGGCTCCTGGCTTCAGCCTGGCCCAGCTCTGACCATTGCAGCCATTTGGGGAGTGAGTCAGTGGATGGAAGATTCTCTCTCTCTCTCTCTCTCTCTCTCTTTTTCCCCCTCCCTCCCTCCCTCCCTCCTTTTCTTTCTGTATCTCTGCCTTTCAAATAATTAAATAGGTCTTTAAAAAAAAATGAATGTCTGCTGCTTCAAGAGAAATGGTAACTGACAGCATTTGCTGACAATGGTAAAATTTGGGCATTCTGATGAAAATCAAAATTTTGGAAAATGTACCACTATGGGCTGGGTAGATACCTAAAATCTAAATAAATTTTAGTCACAATCAGTGGTGATGTCAACAAATGCAGCAAATATTCTTTTAAAACTTTTTTGTGTAACAGAATATGTGAAATTTAGAAAATTTGTGTTTTTCAGGGAATCAGTTTTTCCAAATGTCCAATGTTTGATATTGCAAGATCACGTGAGATAGACTGGTCGATTTTCTGGAACCCGACTGTGAAGTTCCTTAATAGGGTTTCTGCCTCCACATTGCACTTCATCTTGAAGGAACTGCCGCTTTCCAAGCTTTGATGTGGTGTGAAGAGGAATATCTGGAATTTTCTGAGACGCAATTAGCATCCTTCCCATTTTTCTCAGTTACAAGCCTGTGTGAGGTTGGTTTTCTTCATATTCTTAGAGCAAAATGACATTGCAACAGATTAAGTGAGACACAACCTGAGAATCCAATTGCCTTCCTTCAAGCCACACAGTGAAGAAGTTTAAAAAAAATACAAAACAATGCCATCCTTCTCACTTGTTTGATTTGTTTTAGAAAATATAATTATTGGTGCAGGCATTTGGTGAATGAACCAGTGGATGGAAGATCTCTGCTCTACCTTTGCCTTTCAAATAAAATGAAAATAAAGAAATAAACATTCTAAAAGTAGTTATTTTTCATAAAATATTTTGTTTGTGCTAATATATAATAAGTTTGTTATTTTATAATAAGCTAATGAATAAATTTTTAAAAACCTAGTTTTAAATTCAAACACAGAAAAGTAAATGTAAGTAATGTAAAGTAAAACTTTCTAGGATACTTAATGTTTTAAAGATTTATTTATTTGAAAAGCAGAGTTTTACAGAGAGAGAGAGAGATCTTCCGTCTGCTGGTTCACCCCCCAAATGGCTGCAATGACTATGGCTCAGCCAGACCGAAGCCAGGAGCCTGGAGCTTCTTCCAGGTCTTCCCACGTGGGTGCAGGGACCCAAGCACTTGGGCCATCTTCCTCTGCTTTCCCAGGCCATAGCAGGGAGCTGGGTCAGACGTGCAGCAGCTGGGACAGGAGCTGGTGCCCATGTGGGATGTTGGTGCTGCAGGTAGCAGCTTAATCAGTTACATCATGATGTCAGCCCCTGAAGTCTTGGTTAGTTTTTGCTTTTTCAAATCACTCAAGCATACTTTAATACTTCACATGGACTTTCAAAGGTTACTTAGGGGCTGGCACTGTGGCTTAGCCTGTAAAGCCACTGGCTGCAGTGCTGGCATCCCATGTGGCTGCTGGTTCAATCCCAGCTGCTCTACTTCTGATCCAGCTCTCTGCTATGGCCTGGGAAAGCAGTGGAAGATGGCCCAAGTGCTTGGGTCCCTGCACCCACATGGGAAGACCTGGAAGAAGCTCCTGGCTCCTGGCTTCAGATCAGCTCAGGTCTGGCCATTGCAGCCATTTGGGGAGTGAACCAGTGGATGGAAGACCTCTCTCTCTCTCTCTCTCTCTCTCTCTTTCTCTCTCTCTCTCCCCCTCTGCCTCTCTGTAGCTCTGCCTTTCAAATAAAAAAAAATATAAAAAAAGATTACTTAAAGGGAATAAAATTTGTAATGTATAAATAAATGGTTAATATATCTAATGTACAAGAGCTTTCATAAATTGTTAAGAAAAAGGCAGACAACCTAATAAAAATATAGGTAAACACCATTTGGTAATTGACAACTGGAGAAACCCAAATTATGCTCAAACATATGAAGAACTGCTGTGAAGAATAGAAGCACAGTTGAAAGAATAATGTCATTTTTACTCATCATCTTGGCAAAAATTTGAAAGCATGGCAGAATTCAGAGAAATGAGACTTTCAAATCAGTTGTGTGAATTAATGTGCTGCATTTGGAAAACAACTTGGTGATATCTAAAATTAGAAGAAAAAATCATATGTTTTTGACACAGCAATCCCATACTCTTTTAAAAAAAGATTTATTTATTTATTTGAAAGGCTGAGTTACAGAGAAAGAGGGAGGCAGAGAAGGAGAGGGAGGGAGGCAAGAAAGGAGAGAGAGAGAGAGAGAGAGAGAGAGAATCTTCCATCTGCCAGTTCACTCTCCAAAAAGCCAGGCCAAAGCCAGGAGCCAGGAGCCTCCTCTGGATCTCCCACCTAGGTGCGAGAGCCCAGGCACTTGGGCCATCTTCCACTGCCTTCCCAGGCCATCATCAGAGACCTGGATCGGAAGTGGATCAACCAGGACTCAAACTGGGGCTCCCACGGGATGCCGGTGTCACAGGCTGTGGCTTAACTAGCTGCACCACAACGCCGGCCCCTGCAGTTCTGTATTTGAGAAAGAGTCTCCTGCATATGACAGTAGATATGCAGAGCATTTCCTGCTTTATTTTTCCTTTTACTGAAATACAGTTCACCTCCCACAAAATGTACCCATTAAAAGCACACATTCCATTGAGTTTTATCCACAGTTGTACCACCATCAACCTAAACATGCTCAACACATCAATGAGAAATGCTGTGCCCGTTTGACCAAATAATTTGCCTTTTAAGCGAGAATACCAGATTTTGATTGTCCATGTATCATTTGATCAATGTTTGGGCTGTCTTTACCTTCTGGCTATTATAAATAGTGCCACCAGGGGCCAGCGCTGTGGTGCATCAGATGAAAGATACCAACCTGCAGTGTTGGCATCCCATATGGGTGCTGGTTCAAGTCCTGGCTGCTCCACTTCCAATCCAGCTCCCTGCTATTGTGCCTGGGAAAGCAGTGGAGGACGGCCCTAGTGCTTGGGTCCCTGGACCCACAGGAGACCCAGAGGAAGCTCCTGGCTCCTGGCTTGGGCCTGGCCCAGCCCTGGCCATTGCAGTCATTTGGAGACTGAACCAGCAGATGGAAGATCTCTCTCTCTCTCTGTGTCACTACCTTTCTGTGTAACTCAGTCTTTCAAATAAATAAAATTAATCTTAACAAATAAATAATTAGTGCTGCCATGAGCATTCATTTTTAATTCTTAATGCTTTCAGTTCTCTGGGTATACAACCAGGAGTAGAACCGTTCTGTCACATGGTAACTCTGTCCACGACACTGAGCTGTGCGAAGTGCTATCCAGTGTGGCTGTCCGATTTTGCATCCCCCCAAGCAATGCATAAGGGCTCCAGTTCCTCCACATCCTCACTCACACTTCTCTTTGCCTATCTTTGATTCCAGCCATTCTAGCAGGTGTAAATGTGGTTCTGATTTGCATTGTATTTTCCCAAGGAATGGTGACAATGAGCCTCTTTTTTATTTGTATGTGTTTAGAGAAATGCCTGTCCACATAATTCAAAATCGAGTTATTTGGAACAGTTGTGGTGTAGCAGGTTAAAAATCCCCACTTGGGAAACCCATATCCCATACTGGACTGCCTGGGTCCCATACTGGCCTGTCCGGGATGGAGCCCTCCCTCGGCTTCTGATCCAGCTTCCTACTGAAGCACACCCTGGGAGGCAGCAGGTGATGGCTCAGGTACTGGGGTCCCTGTGACCCATGTGGGAGACCCGGATGGGGTTCCTAGCTCCTGGCTTCAGCCTGGTCCAGTTCTGGCTATTGCAGGCATTTGTAGTGTGCACCAGTAGAAGGAAGATTCTCTCTCTCTCTCTGACTTTCTTTTCTTTTCTTTTTTAAAGATTTATTTTATTTATTTGAAAGGCAGAGTTACAGAGAGGCAGCCCTTCTCTGACTTTCAAATAAAAGATTTGTTTTGTGATCTTTTCTTTGACTCATTGGTTATTTAGGAATGTGTTCCTTATTTCCCACCTATTTGTGAATCCCTCAAACTGCCTTCTGTTGTTTCCGATTTCATTGCATTTTGTTGAGAAAACATAGTTTGTATGACTTCAATTCTTTTACATTTATTGAGTTATTTTATTCACTAACATATGGTCCATTCTGGAGAAAGTTCCAGGTGTGTTTGAGGAGAGAATTGTGTATGAGAATACTTCAAAAGGCTTACAGGAAAATTAAATTAAATGATAGTTCATTTTAATGCAAAAAATTAAAATCTATGCATATATTTTTTCATACAGTGAACTTCCTTGACGCTTTTGAAGTTCCCTCGTGTTCTGCTGTTGCTGGGTACCCTGTGAGGTACGGTTGTTTTAATTCTTCTCTTTCCTTCTGTATAGGTGTTCTATCCATTGAAAGGGGGTACTGAAGTTTCCAGCATTTGTTGTTAACCCATTAATTTCTTCATTCAATTTGATCAATTTTTGCTTTGTGTATTTTGGAGGCTCTGTTGTTAGATGCATATGTTATGTTAGATTCACATGTATTTATAGTCGTTACATATTTTTGGTAAATTGGCCTTTATATCATTATATAATGGCCTCTTTATCTCTAATAACTGTTTGGTTTTCCAATGCATTTTGTTGGAGAATGTGCAGTCATTACAGGCCCCTTTTGGTTGTTACATGTTATATACTCTCCCACGTGTTTCCTTAAAAGCTGTTTGTGTCTGAATATAAAGTGTGTCTTTTTCAGATAGCACAGAGTGGGATCGTGTTTGTCAATCATTTTTGTCTATTTTTTAATTGAACAGTTGTGTACATTTAATGCAATCAATGATGTTAGAAGTTATGTGTGCCATTTACCATTGGCCATGTGCATTATGCCTTTTTTTTAAAAAAAGATTTATTTTATTTATTTGAAAGACAGAGTTACAGAGAGAGGTAAAGATAGAGAGAGAGAAGTCTTCCATCCGTTGGTTCACTCCCCACATGGCTGCAATGGCTGGAGCTGTGCCGACCTGAAGCCAGGAGCCAGGAGCCTCTTCTGGGTCTACCACGTGGGTGCAGGGGCCCAAGGACTTGGATCATCTTCTGCTGCTTTCTCAGGCCACAGCAGAGAGCTGGATGGGAAGAGGAGCAGCCGGGACTAGAATGGAGCCCAGCATTATGCCTTTTTATTCCTTTATTATACCAGTACCACTGTTGCTTGTATTACATAGACATTTTCTGTTGAGTCATTTAAATTCCCATGTCTTAAAAAAACCTGTACTGTTTTAAGCTGTTATCTTGTGTTTGCCTTGGAGACTATAATCAGAATCGTGAATGACAGTAATAATCTCTGGATTGATACCAGACAGTTTCACGGTGCACGCCAGTCCTCCTGCTGTCCACCTCACTCCCCTCCTTTGCTGTTGTCATGCAAATCACACCTTTGCACATGGCATTTCATCAGTGCAGATCTATCTGTATTGTTTTATGAAGACTTTAAATTAAATAGACCAGGAATTACAAACCAAGGCACTCACTTATACTCCCTTTTGTATTCACCCAGGAGTGATATTATTTATGCACGACATACCTGTACTCTTTATTTTTTCATCTGGATTTGATTTCTGGCTAGTGTCCTCTCAGTGTAGCCGGAAGGACTCCCTAGACTACGTTTTGTAAAGCAGGCAGGCCAGCAATGGATTCTCTTGGCTTTGTTTAGCCTTACGTTTGCCTTCACTTTTTTTTTTTTCTTTTTTTTTTGACAGGCAGAGTGGACAGTGAGAGAGAGAGACAGAGAGAAAGGTCTTCCTTTGCCGTTGGTTCACCCTCCAATGGCTGCGGCCGGCGCACCGTGCTGATCCGAAGCCAGGAGCCAGGTGCTTCTCCTGGTCTCCCATGCGGGTGCAGGGCCCAAGCACCTGGGCCATCCTCCACTGCCTTCCCGGGCCACAGCAGAGAGCTGGCCTGGAAGAGGAGCAACCGGGACTAGAACCCGGTGTGCCGGTGCCACTAGGCGGAGGATTAGCCTGTTGAGCCACGGCGCAGGCTGCCTTCACTTTTCAGCTGTGGTTTTGCCGGGTGGGAATTCTTGTCTGACCGTCTCTTCCGTTGCCTCACGACCTGCGTGTTTTCCGGAAGGCAGTCTCTGTTACTGCCACGTGGAGTCTCATGGGACGAGTTGTAGCTTCTGGCAGCTTTGATGGTCTCTGTCTCTGTCGTGGGTTGCCGTGTGTCTCGTGTGGCTTTCCCTGTGTTTACTCTGCGAGGAGTCCATCGAGCCTTGGACGCACAGATTGCTGTGACTGTTCGGGTCGTCATTCTTGGAAGGCTGCTCCCCTTCCTCCTCAGCTCCTGGGCTCCTGTCCTGTGTGTCCTGTGCTGACGGTGTCCCAGAGGTCTCGTTGGCCCTGCGCATTTTCCTTCATTCTTTTTCTCTCTGTGCCTTGCATGGGATAGCCTCGTTAACCTATTTCCCAAAGTCCTGATTTTCTTTTTCTTCTGCCTGCTGTTGAGCTCCCATGATGACTTTTCATATCGATTTTTGTAGTTTTTTATCCCAGGGTTATCATTTGCTCATATTTGAAAAATGACTTCAGTCTCTTTATTGACATTCTGTATTTGGTGATACATTCTTCTCACAGTTTCTGGTTCCAGTTCTTGGTGTAGGTTGAAAATTGCAGATCTGCATAGTAGTTGAGATGCCATTGGGACGCCAGCCCCTCATACTGGAGTCTCAGCTCTGCTCGTGATCCCAGCTTCCTGCGCTTGGGTACTCTGGGAGGCAGCAGGTGACTGGGTCCATGCCACCCATATAGGAGACCTGGGTTCAGTCCCTGGCTCCTGGCTGCAGCCTGACCCAGCCAGGGAGTGGACCAGCACATGAGAGATCTCTGTTTATCTCTCTGACTCTGTCTGTCTCCCTGCATTTCAAATGCATTTTATAAAATTAACAAAATATTTAAAAATGAAATTGCTGATTTACAGTCTTTGCCTAAAAAGTCTAATCTCTGGACTTTCTCAGATATAATTGCTTTTGATTGCCTTTATTTCTGGCTCTGGTCCATAATTTCTTATTTCTTTACATGTCTTCTGATTTTTGTACCAAAAAAAACCCCATAACTGGGAATTTTAAATAATTTAATGTGATAACTCTATAAATAAAGTTTCTCTCCCTCCCTAGGCAAGATTTCTTGTTGTTTGTCTTAGAGTTTTCTGAACGAATTCTGTCAAGCCTGTACTCCTTGTCAGGTGTGGTCACTGACGTCTCCGTCCATCTAGGTCAGGGCCAGCTGATGACCAGACAGCGACTTCCTTACTGTGTGCACCAGTGAGCCGTGCGGTCTTTGTCAAGGGGACCTCTGGGGGGGGTGGGGGGGCATGTGCATTGCCCCATCTTTGTCAAGGGGCGCTCTGTGGGGGGGGGCATGTGCATTGCCCCGTCTTTGTCAAGGGGCGCTCTGTAGGGGGGCATGTGGATTACCCCGTCTTTGTCAAGGGGACTTCTGTTGTGGGGGGGGGCATGTGGATTGCCCCGTCTTCGTCAAAGGGATCTCTGGGGGTGGGGGTGGGAGGGCATGTGGATTGCCCCGTCTTTGTCAAGGGGACTTCTGTTGTGGGGGGGGGGCATGTGGATTGCCCCGTCTTTGTCAAGGGGACTTCTGTTGTGGGGGGGGGCATGTGGATTGCCCCGTCTTTGTCAAGGGGACTTCTGTTGTGGGGGGGGGCATGTGCATTGCCCCGTCTTTGTCAAGGGGCGCTCTGTGGGGGGGGGGCACGCTTCCAGAGCGCAGCAGAGAGCTGACAGCCCCGCCTTCGATATCACTGCTCCATGGAGTCCCCAGGGCAGCTCCTCCGACAGACAGCTCAGGGGCTTCGCAGGTCTTTCCTGCGCATGCGCACAGCCCTAGCAATCTGCCAGTTTTTTTTTTTTTTTTAATTTTATTTAAGGTATACAAATGTCTTTCATATACACAACTTCAGGAACATAACGACTCTCCCCACCCTGGCTCCCTCGCGCCCACACCCCAGAAGCCTGCTGAGAGCGGCTCAGCCTGCAGCTTTTCTGGTTAGGCTTCACCTGTTACCACTGCTTCGGGCAGTCCCGAGGTGACACAGTTGCTGCCGATCTGCTTTCCAACAATGCTCTCCAGGAGAGAGGCTCTGTGCACGACAAACCTGAAAGTCCTTCAGGGACCTGCCCAAGAAGTCACACAATGACAGTTCTCTGGGAAGGGATTAAAATTTTATTTGACAGAGGGAGAGGTGAAGGGAAAGAGAGGGGGTTAGGGAGAGGAGAAGAAAGAGAGAAGGAGAGAGGGAGGTGGAGGGAGAGGGAGAGAGAGAAAGGGATCTCTCCCATCTGCTAGTCGATTCCTCAAATGTCAGCGAGCCAGCGCTGAAGCTGGGAGTTGGGCATGCAATTCAAGTCTTCCACATTGGTGACAGGGACCTGTGCTGGAGACATCGTGGGGACACCACCATCCACTCCCAGGTGTGCATTAGCAGGAACCTGGAGTCAGGAGTCAGAGTTGGGTATGGATCTACTGTGGGACATGGATGTCTTAACTATTAGGCTACGTGCTTGCCCCAGGAATGGGATTTTGAGGGACTTCCAACTTATTTTTTCCGCATCTGTGATTACAAACTGCTAGTTTTGCTGTTATTGCTGACTTGTTTTTCAAGGCTACCGAGGAGCTAGGGAGGAGGAGGTGGGACCAGAGCAAGTTGGACACCACAAAGCTTCTGTTCTACCTGACAAAGGGTCCCTGGACTATTGCATGTCTTGGTTAATTTCCAGAGGTCAAGAAAAGTTGATTATGACAGTTTTTGCCAGTGTTTTTTTTTTTTTTTTTTTTTTTGCTATTATGGAGAAGAGGATTTTTGGAGGTCATTGCTATGCTATTCACAGTGAGGTCTGTGTTGCTGTTCACAGCAAAAACCTGAAAACAACCTGACAACTTGATGGTTCATCAACAAGGCAGTTTAGGGTGACATGATCATTCGTATCATGCGCTACTGTGAAACTACCCAGAGGAAGGCATTGCAGTCACGTCTCGTGGCCTGCAGGGCGGCTGTGATGTTTTAGGAAGGAGAGGATGTGTGTGTGCCGGTGGGTGGGTCGGCATGTATCTTCCATTTGTCCACAGACAGCACGACCAAAGCACCTCTGTGTCTGTCTTCCTCTGTGCATGGGCACATGTGTAGGGGTAGCACCGGTGAGCCAGGAATGGTGGTAGTGACGTTTGAGGGCTAACTGGAGAGACAGTGACGATAGCACATCAGCTCCTTCTTTATTTGCGTTATTTCAGAGTGTATGGCAAGCATATGTTGCATTGTCATTTCTGAAGATGATATTGCCCTAAGAAATGCTGATGGAGACAAAACCGTTCCTTCGTCTTCAATCCTGAAGAGTTTCACCTTAGGGTTTTCTGTTTCCTTCACTTTCGATGATCATATCAATATTTTCATAGTCGCAGCATCCGTGTGTATTCTTATTTTATTGTGCACCAGAAGACCTCATCATTTAAGACATCAACTTTCACACTCACTCTGCACGATTGCTAGGGTGATTATTTTAGACTCCGGGGAGATGGGTGTTCGGTGGATGCCATGAGGCACAACTGTGTGTAGGACAGCAGGAAGGGGACTGAGCGATTGGCAGGGCCCTGCAGGCCTCTCCTCCTGCGTCTCGAGCCATCTTCAGCATGTGCGGCGAGGAAGGGCGCGCTCTCCGTGCGGGCCTGGCTCTGTGTACCCAGGGCTCCAGAGACCACTCTGAAATCTGTAGCCACCCAAGACTTGTAAGAGATGCTCTTGGCTTTTGAGAGGAGATTACAGGAGATGTTCAAAGCCCTCGGTTGTTCAAGTCCAGCTTCCCCCTGTTGGGGCCCTGTCTGGGCTGGAGAACTTGCCCCGGGGAGTGTGTGAGGGAGTGGTGCTGGGGAGCCCCCGCAGCTGGGGTTCCTGCTGTGCCAGCCCCTTCCACACTCTGCTTTCCCATGATTCCGTAGACAGGGACTAACAGTGATGATAACTCCCGGCCGCATAGCCATCTGCGAGAGGCAGGATGCCCCGTGGGTCTCCTGGCTGTGGGCGGGGCTCAGCGCTTGTGTTTGGGGGCCATGGTTGTGCTGTTCCTGCTTCGTGTTGCTTGTCCTGCCACTTTCCCTCGTCTTTTTGTCTCTCCAAGCTCAGCCAGCCCATTCCTTTTTGTGAGAGCACAAAGGGTGCTGCAGTTGGTGCATGAATATCGAGGTTTCAGCTGGTGACAGACTGCGTGGGTGGCAGCGATGGGTCCCTGGGAACCGTAGCAGCTGGGAGGTGCCTGTCACCGAGTGACATCACAGCTGTCCTGGTTCCACAGTGCAGGTATGTCAGTTACAACAGACCTACCGTGCAGCCAGCCGTATAAAATGCTGTGCACACCATCTTTCTTGTTGTTATTTAAAGATTTATTTACTTACTTGAGGTAGAGTTACAGACAGATAGAGGGAGAGACACAGAGAGAGGTCCTCCATCTGCTGGTTCACTCCCCAATAGGCTGCAATGGCCAGCGCTTCGCCAATCCAAAGCCAGGAGCCAGGAGCTTCTTCTGGGTCTCCCATGTGAGTACAGGGGCCCGAGGACTCGGGCCATCTTCTACTGCTTTCCCAGGCCATAGCAGAGAGCTGGATTGAAGTGGAGCAGCTGGGACTTGAACTGGCACCCATATGGGATGCCAGTGCTGCAGGCGGATGCTTACCTCCTACTCCCCAGCGCCGGCCCCGCACACCATCTCGATCATGATGATGAACAACCGTGTCCCTGGCTTACAGCTTTGCTGCTCTCCGCTTCCTATCTCTGTTTTAGAGCATACTCCACTACTTGTGAAACCAAAACCGTGAAGCGGTGCTGTGGGAAGCCGGCAGCTGCCTGGTCCACCTCGTGGTCACCACACCCCTTGTCTGCCCTTGGAGGACATGCCGAGGGCTGGCCCTGCACCATCCAGGTGGGTCTGAGTGCAAAATCTGCTAACAAGGCACCAGAAGGTGTGTCCCTGACTGTGGCTGTGGGACAGTGAAGACCTCGTTATGTTGCCCGGGGCGTCTCCCACAGGGCTATGATGCTGTGAGAGGGTGAGGAGGGAGCGGTGGGGACTAAACCACTGCCAGTCCGTTTGTTTGTGTATCTTTTCTGTCTTCACTGACAGCCAAAGACTCTATGTGGAGTGTGTGTTCAGCTCAGTGGTTAAGACACCGGTTAACTGTGGTATCCCGTGTTGGAGTGCTGGGTTCAATCCCCAGCTCCACTTCTGGATTTCGTCTTCCTACTGATGAACACGCTGGGAGGCAGCAGTGGGTGGCTCACGTGGCTGGGCCCCTCCTTCGACGTGGGAGACCGAGCCGCCAGCTCCTGGTTCTACCCTGGCCATTGTATGTGTTGAGTGAACCAGTGGGTGGGAGCTCTCTGTATCCTAAGTAAACACATAGTTTAAAAACTGTGTGTATTTAAGCTGTACTCCTCGGTGCTTTGATGTAAGTATACATTGTGAAATATCACAACCAAACCAACATCGCCCTCACTTTCCATAGTTACCTTGTGGTATGTGGTAAGGATACTTAAGATCTATCCCCTTAGCACATTTTTAAAAAAGATTTTATTTATTTATTTGAGAAGTAGAATTACAGATAGAGAGAGGGAGATGGAGAGAGAGAGGTCTTCCATCCGCTGGTTCACTCCCAGATGGCCACTATGGCCAGATCTGAGCCAATCTGGAGCCTGGAGTTAGGAGCCTCCTCTGGGTCTCCCATGTGGGTTCAGGGGCCCAAGGACTTGCACCATCTTCCGCTGCTTTCTCAGGCACCTTAGCAGGGAGCTGGATTGAAAGTGGAGCAGCCGGACTCCAGCTGGCACCCATATGGGATGCTGGTGCTGCAGGCAGCAGCTTAATCCATTACGCCGCAGCTGACCCCAACTTTGTATCTCTTGGTTAACCATTTCCCGCTCCCCAGGACCCTGGTACCACCATTGTACTCTTTACTTCTGCAAGTCACACATTTTTACAAATTGAAAAATATTATTTATAGGTAGAATCTAAAAAAAGAAAATCCAACAAATAGATTACGCTCCATTTAGGGGAAGGTAAATTTTTATGTTATGATCATAGCTATGAAAATTATCACTAGTGTGTACACACATTTTTCAGAAGACTTATTTATTTGAAAGGCAGACTTACAGAGAGTGTGAGAGAGAGCGAGAGAGAGAGAGAGGACACGTGGCGAGTTGGAGTTCCTGCTTCGAGAACTTGAGGTCATTAGCGTGTCGAGGGACTGACTGGGTGGAGCCGCAGGGAAGGAGACATGGTGGATGACAACCAGGGTGGGTTCAGCCCTGTGCAGAGCACCCAGCAGGCCAGCTCTTTCCTTTTCTTTGTTTTCATGAAGATCCGTTTGTTTATTTGGAAGTCAGAGCTACAGAGAGAGGGAGGGAGAGAGCACAGAGAGATCTCCCATCTGCTGGGTCATTCCCCAGATGGTGGCAATGGCCAGGGCTGAGTTAGGCTGAAGCCAGGAGCCGGGAGCTTCATCTCGGTCTCCCATGTGGTCGGTAGGGGCCCAAACACACGGTCCATCTTCTGCTGCTTTTCTTAGGTCACTAGCAGAGAGCTGGATCGGAAGTGGAGCAGCTGGGACAGGAGCCGGCGTTGCCGGCAGTAGCTCTACCCTCTACCCCACAGCACTGGCCCCGGGCTGTGTTTCATTTAGGCTGAGAGAGGCAAGAGGTGGCAGCCTTCACCGTCCAGAAGAGGCTCCCGCTTCGGACCCTTTCTGTGGGAAGGTAGTGGCGAGTCTGCGCGAAGTCAGCACCATTTGCTGCTATACTTGGCAACTCAGTCAAGGGCTGCCTTGGCTTTGTGTGGGTGATGCGTAACTTCTCACCTACTGGGACAACTGGCTAAGAGCACACCTTGGTAACAAAGAGTGGGGTTATACAAGCCTCTCGGGCATTAGAATGTCCTGCTGGTTAGCCTGAGCAGCTGGCATTAAAAAGACCCCCAGACTACGGGGGTGGTCTGCGGGATTTCACACTTAGACATCCAGAGCACCAGGGGCCTTATGCTGGATTCTTCTCGCACTGTCACTCAGTACTCTGTGCTAGGTGCTGTGTGGTGTGCTGGGGGTGCTGTGAGGTGCAAGGCGGAGGCCAGCTTGTAGGTTTCCCAGCGGTGGCTGACCTCCATCCCCACTCTGCAAAGCTGTCGCTGGCCTCATGGCAAGGCACAGTGGTCTCATACACAGGCTTTGTATTAGCAGCAAAGTGGGTGCAAAAACTGTACACTCATGCAGGAAAGCCTTGAAGATGCTACAGGTCTGGAAGGTTCCCACCCAAGGTTTACTTGTATGTGAACTGGAGCTTGTCGCTGTGTGGAGACCGCAGGCGGATCAGATTGAGGAACCATAGACTGAGCTTAAGAACCAGATGGCCTTTGAGATGGGTGCCCGGGTGCAGTGGCTGAAACTGCCGCTTGGGCCCCTGGCATCCGCACTGGAATACTTGTCCAGGTTCTGGCCATCCTGCTTCCAGTCCAGCTCCTGCTAATGCGCCTGGGAAACAATGAATGATGTCCCTGCCACACACATGGGAGACCCCGATGGAGTTCCAGCCCCTTAGCTTTGGCCGGGCCCAGCCCCGGCTGTTGTGGGTATTTGGGGGGGTAAACAGCAAATGGAAGGTCTCTCTCTCTCTCTCTTTCCCTTTCACTCTACTTTTCAAATAAACTACTCCTGGAAAAAAAGGACAGTGGGTCGTCAATAAACATCAGTGACTGCTGCTGTTGGGCACAACCCTGGGGGCCAGGGCAAAGGGTAATTTGCCAGAATCCACCAGTGCTATTAAAGACAGCATGTCACGGGTAGACCCATGATTCGTTCAGGTGCCAGGGACTGCAAACGTGGGTCCCTGTGAACATATGGCTTCTTTTTTTAAGATTTTTTAAAAAAGATTTATTTATTGATTTGAAAGTCAGAGTTAACACAGGGAGAAGAGAGGCAGAGAGAAAGAGAGGTCTTCCATCCGCTGGTTCACTCCCCAATAGGCTGCAACGGCCAGCGCTTCGCCAATCCAAAGCCAGGAGACAGGAGTTTCTTCTGGGTCTCCCATGTGGGTGCAGGGGCCCAAGGACTTGGGCCATCTTCTACTGCTTTCCCAGGCCACAGCAGAGAGCTGGATCGGAAGTGGAACAGCAGAGTCTTGAACCAGTGTCCATATGGGATGTCGGCACTGCAGGCGGTGGCTTTACCTGCTACGCCACAGCACCGGGCCTGCTTCTTAACGTTTGAGAACGTCTCACTCGGAGTGGTGGAAAGAACAGAATTAAGTCCTAATGTAGGATCTTCGTTTGAAAAACCGTGTGTCTGGTTCTGAACGACCTGCTTCTGTTTGAAAGAGAGGTGTGAGTTGTTGGGAAGCTCTCTCCTGCCTTTTAAACTGGGTTGAGAAGTGCGTATGATAAAATAAAAACAAGAAATGCTGTGAGTTCAAAATGTATGAAAAATCCCCTGCTTTTGTCCTCAACCCTCCCAAGACGTGACTGCTGCAGTGTCAGTTTTTGTGTTTTCTTTAGGAATAATTTGTTCATAAACAAATTTATACCAAATATTCTAATTTAGTGTCTTATTATTTTCTGACATTGTCATTGTGGTAAAATATCTGAAACATTAATGCCGCCTTCTTAGCTACTTTTAAGTATGTAGTGCAGTGCTATTAAGAATATTCTCAGGACTGCCACTGTGGCAAAGCAGGTAAAGCCACCGCCTGTAGTGCTGGTACCCATATGGGCGCTGGGTTGAGTCCTGGCTGCTCCATTTCTGATCCAGCTCTCTGCTATGGCTTGGGAAAGCAGTAGAAGATGGCCCAAGTCCTTAGGCCCCTGCACCCACGTGGGAGACCTGGAAGAAGCTCCTGTCTCCTGGCTTTGGATTGGCGAAGCTCTGGCTGTTGTAGCCTATTGGGGAGTAAACCAGCGGATGGAAGACCTCTCCCTTTCTCTCTGCCTCTCTTCTCTCTGTGTAACTCTGACTTTCAAATAAATTAATAAATCTTTTTTTTTCTTTAATTTATTTGACAGGTAGGGTTGTAGACAGTGAGAGAAAGAGACAGAGAGAAAGGTCTTCCTTCTGTTGGTTCACCCCCCAAATGGCTGCCATGGCCACGCCAATCCGAAACCAGGAGCCAGGTGTTTCCTCCTGGTCTCCCATGTGGGTGCAGGGGCCCAAGCACATGGGCCATCATCCACTGCCCTCCTGGGCCACAGCAGAGAGCTGGACTGGAAGAGGAGCAGTCAGGACTAGAACCTGGTGCCCATATGGGATGCCAGCACCGCAGGCAGAGGATTAACCAAGTGAACCACAGCACCGGCCCCAATAAATCTTTTTTTAAAAGTATATTCTCAGCTGGCGCCGCGGCTCACTAGGCTAATCCTCCACCTGCGGCGCCGGCATGCCGGGTTCTAGTCCTGGTCGGGGCGCCGGATTCTGTCCTGGTTGCCCCTCTTCCAGTCCAGCTCTCTGCTGAGGCCAGGGAGTGCAGTGGAGGATGGCCCACGTGCTTGGTCCCTGCACCCCATGGGAGACCAGGAGAAGCACCTGGCTCCTTGCTTCTGATCAGCGCAGTGCGCCAGCCGCAGCGGCCATTGGAGGGTGAACCAACGGCAAAGGAAGACCTTTCTCTCTGTCTCTCTCTCTCACTGTCCACTCTGCTTGCCAAAAAAAAAAAAAAAAAAAAAGTATATTCTCATGGTTGTGCTGCCATCACCACTACCCATTTCCAGAACATTTTTATCTCACAAAACTGAACTTACGTACTTATCTACTAACTCCCAGTTTCCTCTTTTTTTAAACTTTTATTTAATAAATATTAATTTTCAAAGTATAACTTTTGAATTATAGCGGCTTCCCCCCATAACCTCCCTCCCACCCACAGCCATCCCATCTCCCACTCCCTCTCTCATCCCATTCTTCATCATGATTAATTTTCTTTTTTTTTTCTTTTCTTTTTTTTTTTTTTTTTTGACAGGCAGAGTGGACAGTGAGAGAGAGAGACAGAGAGAAAGGTCTTCCTTTTTGCCGTTGGTTCACCCTCCAATGGCCGCCGCAGTAGGCGCGCTGCGGCCGGTGCACTGCGCTGATCTGATGGCAGGAGCCAGGTGCTTCTCCTGGTCTCCCATGGGGTGCAGGGCCCAAGGACTTGGGCCATCCTCCACTGCACTCCCTGGCCACAGCAGAGAGCTGGCCTGGAAGAGGGGCAACTGGGACAGAATTGGTGCCCTGACCGGGACTAGAACCCGGTGTGCCGGCGCCGCAAGGTGGAGGATTAGCCTGTTGAGCCGCGGCGCCGGCCCATCATGATTCATTTTCAACTATCCTTATATATATTTATATATATATATAAAGATGTATTTTATATATATTTATCTTATGTCTTTATAAGATCAACTTAGTATATACTAGGTAAAGATTTCAACTGACTGCCCCCACACAGACACACAGGGTACAGAGCACTGTTTGGGTTGTAGAATGTGTTGGGAATTCCTTCCTTTTTCTGGCTGACTAGTATTCCATTGCACGGGCCTGCCACACTTTGCTTATGCCTTCATCCCTGGCTGGGCCCTTGGGTTGCTTCCCTGTTTGGGCTATTTGGAATGATGCTGACGTGAACCGTGGAGCAGTGGAGCAGTGGGTATCTCTGTGGGCCCTTGCTGTTGGGTCTTCTGGGTCCATACCCAGATGTGCAATCGCTGGGCCCTTTGAGAATGCTGTTTTACTATTTTTTATGGCTCATTATATCCAAGTTTAGGTTCACAGAAAACCGAGTTCCCATTTTCCTGCTTGCCCTCTCTCAGTTTGCTGTATTATTAATGTCCTGCAGCGTACACTTTGTACATTTGTCCTGCTTTGTACATTTCCAACCCCTGGAAACCCCTGACCAGTTTCCTGTCTCTGCAGTTTTACCTTCCTAGAATGACATATGGGTGAGATCACACATTGTGTAGCCTTTTCAGTCAGACTTCCTTCATTTAGCAAAGGTGCTCTTATGCTTTTTCCATGTCTTTGTAGCTGGATAGCTCAGCTATTTTTTTTAAATTACCAAATAATGATGTAATACTGATTTTATTTATTTATTTATTTATTTTTATTTTTTGACAGGCAGAGTGGACAGTGAGAGAGAGAGAGAAACAGAGAGAAAGGTCTTCCTTTTCCGTTGGTTCACCCTGTAATGGCTGCCGCGGCTGACGCACAGCACCAATCCGAAGCCAGGAGCCAGGTGCTTCTCCTGGTCTCCCATGCAGGTGCAGGGCCCAAGCACTTGGGCCATCCTTCACTGCACTCCCGGGCTACAGCAGAGAGCTGGACTGGAAGAGGAGTAACCAGGACTGAATCCGCCGTCCCAAGCGGGACTAGAACCCAGAGTGCCAGCACCACAGGCGGAGGATTAGCCTAGTGAGCCGCAGCACCGGCCCAGTAATACTGTTTATTCAGCTATCGAAGGGACCTTGCTGTAGGCGAGTTTTGGCAGTTGTGAGTAAGACAGCTAGCAACACCTATGTGCAGGTGCTTTGTGATGAGAAAGTTTTAACTCATTTGGGTAAGTAGCAACTGCTGAGTTGAATGCTAAGGGTATGGTTAGCTCTGTAAGAAGCTGTGACACTGTCTTCCAAAGTGGCTGTTCCATTTTGTGTTCCTATCAGGGATGAGTGAAGAGAAGAGTGGTTGATTTTCATTTGGTTTGGCTTGGTCCTTGTTTTGAGGTCAGAAGCGATGGGCTCTACGCTTTCTGGGTGTCAGACTGGAAACTGGAAGTCCCCCCACTTACAGCTCTAATCATGTGAATGAATCAAATTCGTTGTTACAAGCACTTTTACTGTCTGAATGTGTACTTAGGACTTCGTGTGGTGTTTCGCTGCCATTTGCAGGTGCAGGGTCTTCTCGTCGGAATACAGAACAGCGGCGCTGTAAAAAGTGCATAGAGAAGAGTGCTGCCCAGGCGAGAAGGACATGAAGACGTGCTGACATGGCAAATAGTCTCACCTTGGAGTTGAGCTTCCTTGGCCTGGTTCTTGTTTGGAGGGAGAAGGAAACATCGAGAAGTGTTTTTATTATATAAATATCAAGTACAATTCTGAAACCATAAGGCTTAGATTTAAACACGTTGTAGGCTGGAAAATCTTGACTACCTCAAGAGTCAAGAACATGGTAACCCTTTCTTTGGTACAGACACTGTTTTTCTGGTTAAATAAACATAAAGTTATATGTGGTGAGCGAGGTAGACGGTATTCTTATTTATCCATCACTGGTCTTTTGACGAGGTGATGCTGCACACAGTGCCAACTCCAGAAGGAGGAAAGGGGTGTGGTGCTGTCTCCTTGTCCCTGCTGTTCCCCATCACCAAGTCCCTGGGGTCAGCCCATGTGTGTTCTCTCAGGGCTGCTCCCAGCATGCATCGTGTGCTCACGTGCTCTGCTGTCCCACTGGACCCCAGCAGCGCTCTGCAGACATACTTTTCCCACTTAAACATACACCTTGCGGGTGTTGGGGCAGAAGGAGATAAAGGACTGAAGAGCAGGGGGTGTGTGCAGCGGGGCTTTCCAGTCACCAGGCTGCAGATCCCGTAGGAGGCTCCAACACCCCTAGCAATCTCCTGAGTGATGCGGACCTGGTCCTTCTGACTGTTGTCTGCAGGGGACAAAATCCCACCCAACCCCACATTCACAACCTAAGGGCAGGGTCTACATTCATGCTTGCGTCTGTGCAGTGCTTCTAGCATTAAATCCCAACAAGGTCAGGGTTGCTGAGTGCCTGTTTCTAGGGCTGGGTGTGTAGCACAGAAGGGCAAGGGTGAAGGGGTGAGACTGGCCAGGCAAAGGAAGGGTGAGAGAGTCTTCATCGACATCCCCAGTCTGAAGGGGGAGGGGGCCTGCAGAAGATCCTGGTTGGACGACTTCCTACTCAGTGGCAGTGCTCTTCATGCCCTCAGCAGGGGGTGCTGTCGTGCTCCTGTGCTTCATCTTGGAAAGACGCCCCCCCCCCCCCAGGCTGATTTTGAGATTACCCTTGCCTGTTGTGTATCTTTGGAGGAGAACGTGCCGTTGAGGCTGGGATTGCACCAGCTGGGCTGAACACTTGAGTGTTAGTGCTGAAAATTACCCCAGCCAGCAGGGATTGGGTATACCAGATGTTCTGACCCAGGCAAGTGTCACCAAGGAGCCAATGGCTTTCACCCACCCTGCAATAAGCAGAGCTGGGCTGGGCAAAACCAGCTGCCATTGGCGTAAGCTCAGCCAGGGACATTCTGAGTTAATCAAGGAGAATTCTGCAAAACCCAGTGTCACTTCTCTGGAACTTAGTACTCTGTGACCACAAGTAGGTATGCTCCAACCAACATCTCTCCATTTCCCTCTACCCACAACCCCTGGGAACCACCATTGTGCTCCCTGTTCCTACGAGTTCTACCATGCCAGTCTCTACATGACAGTGAGCCCATAGGATACTTGTTTTTTCTCTGGATGGCTTCTTTCACTTAACCCAACATCCAGGTTCATCCACGTTGTCACTAATGGCAGAATTTCCTTCTTTTTGAAGGCAGAGTAATATTCTATTGTGTATAAGTAAAAGATGACACTTTTACTTATCAATTGATGGACACTTATGTTGTTTGTACATCTTGGTTATTATGAATAATGCTGCAGTGAACGTGGGAGGCAGTGATCACTTTGACATATTGATTTCATTTCCTTGGATAGGTAATTTTATTTTTAATTTTTTGAGGAACATCCATAATCATTTTTCAAAATGACTGTACCAATTGCATCTATAGTTTTATGCCAAAGATGCTGAGAAAAATGTGAGTAAATCACACCAGCCAGCTACTAGGCTATAAGCTTGACATTTCTCTAGCTATTGCCAAAGCCCTATCTGGTGGCTGGCATTGTGCACTGAGTTAAGCTCTGTGTGCCTGGATCAGCGTAGCTTCTCCACAGACACACATTAAATGAAAGAATCAATCAACAGATGAGAGGTGTATCTAAAGTTCTAGCAGCATGCTCAGCAGGTAATAAGGCTTGAACAATCATGTGTTCATTGTTTACAGATGTTCCATCCCTTGTGTTCTAAGGAAAAATCACTGTTTTCCTTTCCCAAAGATTTTGTTGAGGCTACCTGTATGTGTGGAAATCCGTGAGCCATTTTATTTTGTTTCATTTTTAAAAAAGATTTATTTATTTATTTGAAAGTCAGAATCACACAGAGAAAGAAGGAGAGGCAGAGAGAGAGAGAGAGAGACAGAGAGAGAGAGAGAAAGGTCTCCCATCCACTGGTTCACTCCTCAATTGGCCACAATGGCTGGAGCTGGGCTGATCTGAAGCCAGGAGCCAAGAGCTTCCTCCAGGTCTCCCACGTGGGTGCAGAGGCCCAAGGACTTGGACCATCTTCCACTGCTTTCCCAGGCCACAGCAGAGAGCTGGATCAGAAGTGGAGCAGCTGGGACTTGAACCAGTGCCCATATGGGATACTGGCACTGCAGATGGTGGCTTTAGCCACTATGCCACAGTGCCGGCCCCACGCCATTTTAAATGACTTGATTTCTGTTCTGCCAAATTATGAAGTCAAACGTGCATTCCGTCTGAGTGACTCCCCTGTGACTGGAAACGCTAAGGAAAGCGTGACAGTTATTCTCCTTTGTGTGGGGTCCCTCCCTCTCCCCTCTCCGCGCTCTCCTGCCTGCTTACCTTGGGGATGCTCCAAGCCCGTACGTGCATGGTGTCCTCCTTCTCACATGAAGGCTGTGTCGCACAGACGGTACAGCTTCCGTCAGGCATTGAAACAGTTCCCTACTGATGGGAGTTTGGGTGGTTTCTCATCTTTGCTCTTCTATGCTCAGCTGCCTGGTTCACATGCAAAGCGCATGGAGACAAAAGGAGATGTGAGTCCAGAGGCAGGAATGCACAGGCCACACCCGGGCACCGAAAACAATGATTACGGCAATCGGTGATGGCATGAGAGCAGCCTTCTTGGACAGGCTGCCTTTACTTTTTGAGTCAGACTGAGCTGGCGGCCATCCGAGACCCTGTCATTTTTTGCACGTGCTGTGATTTAGCCTCGTTATCTTTCGCATCTTGTTCTTGTGCAATTGTTTTTCTCAAATCTAAGTGCAGGGTTGATTTACATAGCCTGCTAAATTCCACCTTGCGAGCTTTGACTGTTGTTCTCACCCATCAAGATAATGTTGGTTGTTGACTCTGCCGGCTGATATTTTCCTTAATCCCCCTGGGTTTATGTTATCTTCATGTGCGCTCCATCTAGGCATTCATTCCCTGACTGTTGCGGGCCAGTCCATGTGCCAGGCACCGTTCCGAGCTCCGGGCTGCAGCAGTGAACAGACAGGAACAACCTCTGATCTCTGCTAGCGTCCATTCTGGTGGGAAGACAGACACTAAACCCAGTGAAGTAAGTGACAGGTGTGGTGTATTTGATAATGTCCAGTGCCAAGGAGAAAAAATAAGGCAGGGGAGATGGTGAGGAAGCAAGGGGGATTTATTGCAATTTTAGATAGCATGTCTATAAAACCCTACAGGAAATGGTGGCATTTGGGCAGGGATCAGAAGATGTTTCTGTCTGACTCATTGGAAACGATGGAGAAAAGCAATGTTTCCATCTGTCCCTAGAGCGCTCCCTAGAGGTCCATGTTGACCCATTAATTGGCACATTTGGTCTACATGAATTAATCTGTGACATTTCTCTGTAATTTAATTTTCTAGCCTCTCTTTACTGTTTTTTTTTAAAGATTTATTTATTTATTTGAAAGTGTTGTACAGAGAGAGAAGGAGAGGCAGAGAGAGAGAGAGAGAGATCGATCAATCTTCCATCTGCTGGTTCACTCCCCAGTTGGCTGCAACGACCTAGGCTGCACCAATCTGGAGCTAGGAGCTTCTTCCTCGGTCTCCCACATGGGTGCAGGGGCACAAGGACTTGGTCCATCTTCCCACTGTTTTCCCAGGCCATAGCAGAGAGCTGGATCAGAAGTGGGGCAGCTGGGACTCCAACCGGTGCCCATATGGGATGCGGGCACTGCAGGTGGTGGCTTTACCTGCTATGCCACAGCGCTGGCCCCTCTTTGCTGTTCTTAGATACTGCAAGACATTGAGAGGGAGGCCGCATCGTGGCACAGTGGGTTAAGTGACCACCTGTAACAATGGCATCCCTTATGGAAGCACTGGTTTGAGTCCCGGCTGCTCTTCTTCCCATCCTGTTCCCTGCTGATGTGCCTGGTAGAGCAGCGGAAGATGGCCCAAGTGCTTGGGCCCCTGCACCCTTGTGGGAGACCTGGAAGGTGCTCCAGGCTCCTGGCTTTGACCTGGACTGGTCCCAGCTGTTGAGGCCATTTGGCAGAGAGAATCTGTGGATGGAAGATATTCCCTCGCTCTTGCACGCACACGCATGCTCCCTCTCTCTAATTCTGCCTTTCAAATAAAATAAATATTATAAAGAGAAACCTGCATTTGAACACCTGGATATTTAGCATTGGCGGTCTTTCGCTGAGGAGAGCCACTAAAACTCTCCCACAGGCACATTCGTTTGATGTGAAAACACTAATTTCCCTGTGTCAGCTGGAGTACCCAGTGGGAAGACTGGGGAGTGGAGGCCGCTGTGGGCAGAGGAGGGGGAGGTGAGGATGGGCGAGGGGCGATTTCCCATCTTCCAGGCTTCCTCTAGAGAGCACAGGCGCAGTCCTCAGTGTCAGTTCTCATGTTAACGTGATGTTAATACTAAGGGAACAGATTCAATGTCTGTCAGATACAGTTCTAAGAATATAATACTTCCCGGGGCTGGCGCCGTGGCTCACTTGGCTAATCCTCCCCCTGAGGCACCACCATCCCATATGGGCACTGGGTTCTAGTCCCGGCTGCTCCTCTTCCAGTCCAGCTCTCTGCTGTGGCCCGGGAAGGCAGTGGAGGATGGCCCAAGTGCTTGGGCCCTGCACCCCATGGGAGACCAGGGGGAAGCACCTGACTCCTGGCTTCAGATCGGCATAGTTCCGGCTGTAGCAGCCATTGAGGGGTGAACCAATGGAAGGAAGACCTTTCTCTCTGGTTTTTTTTTTTTTTTTATTTTTGACAGGCAGAGTGGACAGTGAGAGAGAGAGAGACAGAGAGAAAGGTCTTCCTTTGCCGTTGGTTCACCCTCTAATGGCTGCCGCGGTAGCGCGCTGCGGCCGGCGCACCGCGCTGTTCCGATGGCAGGAGCCAGGTGCTTCTCCTGGTCTCCCATGGGGTGCAGAGCCCAAACACTTGGGCCATCCTCCACTGCACTCCCTGGCCACAGCAGAGAGCTGGCCTGGAAGAGGGGCAATCGGGACAGGATCGGTGCCCCGACCGGGACTAGAACCCGGTGTGCCGGCGCCGCAAGGCGGAGGATTAGCCTGTTGAGCCACGGCGCCGGCCTCTCTCTGGTTTTCTCTCTCACTGTCTGTAACCCTACCTCTCAAATAAATAAAAAATCTTTAAAAAAAAAAAAGAATATAATACTTCCCTCCCTCCCTCTTCTTTTTTGCCTCCTTCCTTCCTCTCCCTTAATTTTGGTGATAACATCTTTCTAATTTACATTATAGTCAAATGTTTAATGTTCCACTAAATAAACAAGTAAAAAGTAAAAGGACCACAGGAATATAGGCAAGCGCTACAAACGGTAATCGAATGAAAAGATGTCTGTTTCACTCACACACAGCCGATCTTGAAATAATCACGGATCCTTAAAACTGTAGTAATTGGTCTGATGAAGGTGTAACACAAATTTGACAAAACTGTATTCGCAGCAGTGCTGATACGTATCGGCATTTCATTCTTTGTTTTTGTTTTTTGATTTTTTTAAGTTTCAGCTCCCACATCTAAGGAGAACGTGTGGTGTTTGTCTTTGCCTCTCTGGCTTGTTTCACTCACCATGTCTTCCGCTTGCATCTGTTTCGATGCAAATGGCAGAATTTCATTCTTCTTACAGCGGAGTAATATTCCATGGTGTGTATGGGTGTGAGTGTGTATCACATTTTCTTTATCCAGTTACCTGATGGTGGAGACCTTGTTTAATTCCCTTTCTCGGTTATTGTGAACAGTGCTGCTATAAACACGGTGGGGCAGACATCTCCTTGATAGAATGATTTCATGTCTGCTGGGTTTATACCCAGTAGCGGGATGGCTGGATCATATCGCAAGTCTATTTCTAGATTTTTTAAGAAATCTCTATTCTGAGACTCAATCCTCTTTGGCAACATTGTGAGAAATTAAACGTCTTTCCCCAGCCAACTCTGGCGAATGAATTCTGAGTTACAAACCACTGCTTTGACCCAGTCGTTCCGGTCCAAACCCAAGGCATGCCCCTTCGCCTTACCCCTTCTCTCTTGGGGAGCAACTTCCTCTCCAGGGGTTGAGGCTGCCAGAGGCCACGTGCACCCTGTGCTGTCACTCCGCCTGACGGACAGCTCTGAGCAGGTGTACTGCTATCTGCACACTTACCTGCAGGCTGCAGTGTTGCCACGAGGATCTCCCAAGCCCGGGCTCTCGTTGGGTTTTTCCGAGTGTACAAACAGGTTGGGTGGAGGTTCAGGTAGACACTGAATTCGTGTAGCAGACGTAGGCTGCAGGTGAGCTGTGAGCGCCAAGTATCTCCATCAGGGCTCTGTCACGTTGCCAAGAGAGTGCACCCCTTGATGTGCCCCGCCTCAGTTTCTCCATCTGCGGAATCAGTCTTATCACTCCTAAGGCCAATTCTCCACCTCTAGAGTTCAGGTTTTAGGTATACGTTTTCTTTAAAGTTACCAGTTGGGGGGCTGGCGCTGTGGCACAGTGGATAAAGCCGCCACCTGTGGCACGGACATCCCATGTGGACACAGGCTCGGTCCCGGCTGCTCCACTTCTGGCCCAGCTCTCTGCTGATGTACCTGGGAAAGCAGTGGGAGACCTAGAAGAAGCACCTGGCTCCTGGTTTCTGATCGGCTCAGCTCTGGCCATTGCGGCCATTTGGAAAGTGAACCAGCAGGTGGAAGACCTCTCTCCTCTCTCTCTCTCTGTGTTCTCTCTCTCTCTCTCTCTCTCTCTCTGACTTTCACATAAAAAGTCACCAGGGTGTCAGTAGTGCAGGACTCTGAATTCACAGATGTGGCTGCTGAAAAATATTTGACGGTTTTGCTGTCAGGAGACAGCCGGGGATACGCCAGCAGCCTTCAGCACAGTGGTCAGCCATGGCCGCAGCCCTCAGGGGGGACCTGCTGGGAGCACCCACAGCACCCACAAGTGGAAGTGCTATTGCAGGAAGAGAAAATCCCCTGGGCTCTGGGATCTGCCGTGAACTCTCGGGTTCGCCTCCTTCTCCATCCTCGGGCCAGAAGTGGGATTTTTCCCGAGAGCAAGTTCGAGTGCTGAGGGAGCCACCTCGGCCAGAATGGCCCTTTGTTCTGCTCCCGGTGACTCACTCTCGGGCTATGAGGAGGCTTAGGCAAGCCTGGCCTGGCGGCCCTGCGGCTCAGCGCTGCAAGCGTGTAATCTGGGGAGAGCTGGGACTGACTGCGGCCAGGGGTTGCGTAAGAGGTAATTGCGCAGCCAGCCGGGGCTTGCTTCGCCCGCCAGGCCCCCTCTTGCTCCCAGCAGCTTTCGTGCCTGTTAATATTTAAACTGAGGAGGAGCAGCAGGCTGTTTAGCAAGGCAGCCGTGGGTGCCGGGTTCAGGGCGGGGACCCGCGACAGGCAGAGCCCCGGGAAGGGGCTGCGGGACCAGGGCTGGTTTTCTTAGAGGGTTTTTGTGAGTGTTTTTTTTTTGTCCCTGACCTTGGGGGAGAGGTAATAAAATTTGTTCATTTGCCCACAAGAATGGAGTTAAAAATCATAAAAGTCCTCTTAAAATCAATAAAACAAAACAAAAAAATTCTCGGCCGTAACCCGTGGTCTTTGGAAATGGACCTCACATAGGATTTTAACTTTCAAGAGTAACAAAAAACAAAACAAAAACTAGTGTCCTGTAGCTTCTGGCCAGGGGAGGAAGCAAGGATGGGTCTGGTGTGACGTGGCCACTGCACCCCTGCCCCGCGAGAGGCTGCCCCCATCCCTGCCCCGCGAGAGGCTGCCCCCATCCCTGCCCCGCGAGAGGCTGCCCCCGGCTCCAGCTGTCTGTGTTGTCTGGGGATGTCAGGGTGTCAGGGTGTCCTCTGGGCGGAGGCACAGGGACCGGACACCGGTGTGTGTGAGGCGAGGGAGCGCTGTCCAGCTCCCAGGCGTCCCGGGCCCTCCTGGGCAGTGAACGAACGTTTCCTCCCAGGGACTGGCATGGACAGAGCCTGCCGCCCGGTGCTCCCTGGGCGGCGGGGTCCTGAACGTGACGTTGTAGGTGCTGCACGGGGCAGGGCCTTCTCTCACAGGGGTGACGGCTTCCTTCTCTTGACTGTTCCCTTTGCTCCCCCTGTCGCTCCTTCCTGCCTTCCCTCTCCCCCCTTCTCTGTCCCTTCTGCTCTCTTTTTAGCAACTGTATTTGTTGCAAATGTAAGATAATGCACATTAGTGATGAAAAGGGTACCTTCCAGCTGCCCGAGTACCTGGGCCCTGCCACGCGTGTGGAGACCCGGGTGGAGCTCCTGGCTTCATCCTGGCCCAGCCCCTGCTGGGGGGGGGGCCATCTGAGGAGAGAACCAGCAGGGGAAGACCTCTGTCTCTCGCTCTGTCCCTCTCTCTGCGTCACTCTGCTTTTCAAGTAGATGGAATTAATCTAAAAAAGTTAAGATTTCTTCCAAACACAATGAAGAGGTGGAAAACAATATTTTCTTTTTTTTTAAATTTTTTTTTCATTTTTTTTGACAGGCAGAGTGGACAGTGAGAGAGAGAGACAGAGAGAAAGGTCTTCCTTTTGCCGTTGGTTCACCCTCCAATGGCCGCCGCGGCCGGCGCATCTCGCTGATCCGAAGCCAGGAGCCAGGTGATTATCCTGGTCTCCCATGGGGTGCAGGGCCCAAGCACTTGGGCCATCCTCCACTGCCTTCCCAGGCCACAGCAGAGAGCTGGCCTGGAAGAGGGGCAACCGGGACAGGATCGGTGCCCCGACCAGGACTAGAACCCGGTGTGCTGGCGCCGCAAGGCGGAGGATTAGCCTAGTGAGCCGTGGCGCCGGCCGGAAAACAGTATTTTCTGTTGTGGGCCTCCCAGCCCTGCCAGTTACCCCGAGGTAGCTACAATGTAAACTCTTCTCAGTCTGTCCGTATCCATCATCTACCTACCACCTGTCAATCATCTGATGCACTGTTCTACCGCCTGGTTCTCTCCCTGTGTAGCAGCCTCCCCTCGACACCGTTCCACAACACACAACCACCCATGCACCTCCTTACTGCTTAGTAGTCCAGTGGGTGTTGCATGCTAATTAATTTAACCTGTTCTTTCAGTTGGTACTAACGAGTCCCGTCCCCCCCCCCCCCCCCCCCCCCCCCAGTTTGGAGGAGACTACAAACAGCACGGCAGCACATATCCTGGTACACACACACTTTTGCACGGTTGAGAGAACATACCCTGGGGAAACATTCCTGGCCGTGGAATTGCTGGGTCAAAGGGTACGTGCATTTCACATTTTAATACATCCTGCCAAACTGCCCAGCAAGAAGGTTGCCCGGTTTACAACCCCATTAACAGGACACAAACCACCTATTTCCTCAAACACTCACCAGCTCCATGTTGTATCAAACCTTCGGATCTTCGCCTGGACGACAAATAGCAAGTCATTATTGCTTTAATTTGCACTTTAATAATGAAAGACTGGGACCTTTTTCACATTTTTATGGCCTATTTGCCTTTTTTTTGTGTGTGTAGAGATGATGGATGGTCTGAATACTGTTCATTTCTACTGGGTTTTAGGGAGTTAACAAAACTGATTTGCGAAAGCTTTGTCATTAGTGTTGGTGTGTCTGCTGGGCCACACATAGATTCCGTGTCTGTCTGTCTTCTCCACCGGGGAAGTTAACAGTTTTATGGGTTCAGACTTTCTTGCTTCTTTGTGCCATGTCGAAGAACCCAGTTTACACAGAGGATTCGAAGCTCACCCTGGCTTTCGGCTGGTCTCTCAGGGGTTTGCAAATCTCTGTCATTTCAGACATTACGTTGGTGCTTGGAGTGAGGTAGGGATTCAGCCTGAGACCAGGTGGTTTTGGGAGTGAACCTGTCAGCTACAGTGAGGCGTTGCCAGTGAAGGATGTGTGCCCCTGTGGGAAGCAGAGACTCCAGACTCCTTCGCTCTTCTCTTGGACTCAACATTCTGGCCTTTTCCAGTCAGGAGCATCCCTGGAGGTCTTTGAAGGAAACCACGAACACGAGAGGTGCAGGAAGGTTGAGAGAAAAATGGAAAGCGGAGGGCGTCTGGGGAAAGGGAGGAACAAAGATTAAGATGGGATTAATCACTCGTGTGGATCAACCTTAGACAGAGTGGGGTCTGTTTTTTCACTTTGTAATAAAAATGAGTTATTTAAAATAGTTATTGAAAACCAAAGGTTAGGAATTATAACTTACAGCCATATGTACAATATTGTTATCAAGTTGTTCAAATTATAGGTTTATGTTTTTAGTTTTAAAATTTAACAGTTTTTGAGATTTTGCCAAATTCACTTCAAATGTGGCATTATAGTTCTACACACACTTACTGTTTTTCTTGAAAACAGAGCTATTAATATCACAAAGTAAAGGAGTCATGACAGCAATCACACCATAGGAAAAGAAGAGTAATATTATCATATGATAGATTCAGTGAATCAATATTCATAACGTCCAATCAACGTTTACACTCGCTCGCTCTCTATGTGAGCTTCCAGAAAGAAGAGAAAACATGCGTGCTTGTCTTCCTGAGTCTGGCTTATTTCACTTAGCATAACGATCTCCAGGGGCGTCCGTTGTTGCCAATGTCAGCACTTAGTTTTTTTTTATGGCAGAGTAATATTCCATCGTGTGTATACACACCACATTTTCTTTATCCAATCAGCAATTGATTGACATCTGAGTGGATTCCACATCTTTGGTTTTGTGACTTGAGCTGCTATGAACGTGGAAGCTCAGGCATCTCTTTGGTTCGCTGATTTCACTTTGGATGTATTCCTAGGAGTGGAAGAGCTGGGTGGTGTGGGAGATCTAGTTGTAGTTTTCTGAGGAATCTCTGTGCTGTTTTCCATGACAGCTGTACCATTTTCATTCCACTAACAGTGTATTAAGGAGCATTTTCTTCCACAGCCTCACCAGGCTTTGTAATCTTTTTTTTTTTTTTTTTTACAGGCAGAGTGGATAGAGAGAGAGAGAGACAGAGAGAAAGGTCTTCCTTTTTGACATTGGTTCACCCTCCAATGGCCGCTGCGGCCGGCGCATCTCGCTGATCTGAAGCCAGGAGCCACGTGCTTCTCCTGGTCTCCCATGTGGGTGCAGGGCCCAAGGACTTGGGCCATCCTCCACTGCCTTCCCGGGCCATCGCAGAGAGCTGGCCTGGAAGAGAGGCAACCGAGATAGGATCCGGCGCCCCAACCGGGACTAGAACCTGGTGTGCTGGCGCCTCAAGGCGGAGGATTAGCCTGTTGAGCCACGGCGCCGGCCTTGTAATCTTTTGATTCTTGAATAAGATCCTTTCTAACTGGGATGAGGCGATGCCCCGTTTTATTTGCATTTCCCTGGTGACCAGTGATCCATCCATCTGTTGGCCATTGGTATTTCATCCTTTGAAAACTGTCTGTTCATAGGCTTTGCCCATTTCTTAACTGGATTGTTTGTTTTATTGTTGTTGAGTTTCAGTAAGGCCTATTTCTAACGCCACAATATGAACGTAGACGACAAATACCAGACTGAATAAATACTCTGAGTAGATCCTTTGTTCATCTCGCTCTGTTCGAGAGGGAACGAGGAACACAGGACATTTTTTGTTCGTCTCACTTCAACAATGTTTCTACGGTGTACTTTCTTGGTTGAACAGATGAAGCCTCTTCTGCGAGGCTCAAGACATCTCACTCAGTGTATGGCCCAGGTTCCTCCCACAGTCCCTACATGTGCGGCATATTTGTCCTTTAAGACCAAATAAGTTAATTGCGCAATCAGTAACTTTAGAGGTTCCTACTTCTTGGCAGGAGTGATCGGATATGCTTGGTGGCAAGGCCCTACATAACTCTGATTTGCAACATAAATAACAGAGCTGTAGCTCAGGTTCCAGGTAATTGAGCTAAAAGGCACTGAAGGTCTCCTTCTCCCAAGTGTCTGCCCCACAGGAAATTGTGTAATTTGTGTAATAATCGTAAGTGGGTTCGTGAGGATTTTATTTCATCATTAAGGCTGACATATAATGTTACTACTACTAATACTGTTCCCATTTGTTGAATCTACGCTCTGTGCCATGTACTATAAATATATTGTATTACACACACACACACACACGCACACAATTTGTCCCTCAGTATCCCTGAGGAGTTGGTTCCAGGGTACCCGAGGATACTGACATCCATGATGTTCAAGTTCCTTTCATATAACCTGCCTACACATCCTCCTGTGTAACTTCAGTCATGTCTGGATTACTTATACTACCTAACGCAATGCAAATGATATGCAAACAGTTCTTGTACTGCGCTGTTAGGGAACAATGAAAGGAAAAAAAAAAGTCTATGCATTTCCAGTAGAGAGGCAGTTTTGGGGGGATGCTTTTTACCTGTGGTTGGTTGCATTCTTGGGTGCAGGGCTATGGACATGCAGGGCTGACTGTACATATGTTCTACTTTGTTTCTAGGCCTCCCTCCGGGCCTGCCAGTCTGGCTCGGCTGTGATCATTCTACACATGAGGAGAGAGGGGTTGGAACTACAAGGACACAGAGTGAGGTCGCACAAGCACTGAGCTCTTATCCCAGGCGGTTTGACTCCACACTCTGAGCTCGTCGTCCCACGTTGTCATTCTGTCCCTTCGGGCAGACAGGTGCAGCCACAGTGAGAGACAGGAACTTCGCAGGTGGAGTTGAGTGTCCAGAAGCGCGAGGAATAGAGATCTATCAAAGCTGTTTCCCAGCCCGCTCCTTCCTCAGGGCTGCGATCTGCTTGTTGCCATGGAAGCCACCTTTCTAACTCAGATCGTTCATGCCGGCCTCTCGCCGGTATTTCACCCATCCCACTACTGTCTCGGCGGCGTTCTGGGCACAGCAAGGGGCCTCTCCTGGCCTGGCCTGGCCTGGCCACCTTTGGTTCAGGCTGAAGTGGGGCTCAGGGGAGCAGAGGGAGAGTCTGGACAGGGCTCTCAGACAGCGGCGGGGGTGGTGGTGAGGGGTGCTGCACATGCCTGGACTCCCTGTTAGGGCCCCCATGCTGTGACCATGGCTGCCCCCCTCATCCCACCTCACGATCTCTTTCCACTGCTTTCTTCTACTTAGTTCCAGAAACACTCAAGGAAGTTAAACCGCAGTAAAATAGGAGGCAAAGGAGGACATCACGTTGAGAAAAACAAAGACAAATAACAAATACCGCGCGTGAACCCAGGGTAAATCAGAGCCACACACGGATCTGAACACAGAATGTTGACAACTAGAGGCTGGGGGCACGGGATGCATAGAGCGAGTTTGGGGGCAAACATAATGGAAGTCGGGTCCGGTTCATTAATTCTGCCAAAGGTGCTAATACAAGGCGTTAATGGGGAAAGGGGGAGGGGTATGTGGGAACTGTTTGCATTACCACCTCAACAGTTCTCATTTGGCAAATTTAGTACTGTCCGGGGGCCAGTGCTGTGATGTAGCCGATAAAGCCTCTGTCTGTGATGCCACCAGCACCCCATACAGGTGCCAGCTCGTGTTCTGGCTGCTCCACTTCCGGTCCAGCTCCCTGCTAAGGTGCCTGGGGAAAGCAGCAGAAGATGGCCCAGGTTCTTAGGTCCCTGCACCCATGTGGGAGACCTGGATGGAGCTCCTGGCACCTGGCTTCAGCCCAGCCCAGCCCCAACCATTGTGGCCATTTGGGGAGTGAACCAGTGGATGGAAGACCTCTTTTTCTGTGTGTGTTTGTCTCTTCCTCTTTCTCTCTCTGTAACTCTGCTTTTCAAATAAATACTTAAATAAATAAATAATCTTTGAAAAAAACTTCTCTGAAATAAAATGTTAAAAAGAATGTTCAAGGTTTTTCTGTTTGTTTTGTTTTGTTTGTATGGGTTTTTGTTTGTTTGTTTTGCATTTAAAGGGACCCTCTGTATTTTGCCATCTTTTCCTAAATCTGTCTACTCCCTGCATGGCAAAGGTTCTTGAAAGGATTCATCACGGGGCCGGCATTGTGGCATAGCTGGTAAAGCTACCTTCTGTGAAGCCTGCCTCCCATATGAGGGCTCGTTCATGTCCCTACTGCTCTACTTATTTTCTTTTAAATATCTTATTTATTTATTTGAGAGGTAGAGTTACAGACAGTGAGAGGGAGAGACAGAGATAGAGGTCTTTCATCCGCTGGTTCACTCCCCAGGTGGCTGCATCGGCCGGAGCTGTGCCAGTCTGAAGCCAGGAGCCAGGAGCTTCCTCCAGGTCTCCCACGCGGGTGCAGGGGCCCGAGGACTTGGACCATGTTCTGCTGCTTTTCCAGGCCATAGCCGAGAGCTGGTTTGGAAGAGGAGCATCCGGGACTAGAGCCGGCGCCCTTATAGGATGCTGGTGCCACAGGCGGAGGATTAACCTATTGTGCCATGGGGCCGGGCCCCCCCACTGCTCTGCTTCTGATCCAGCTCACTGCTAATGGCCTGGGTAGAGCATTGGAAGATGGCAGTAGTGTTTGGGTCCCTGTTCCCACGTGGGAGATGCAGATGAAGCTCTTGGTTCCTGGCTTCGGCCTGGCCCAGCCCTGGTCAATGTGGCCATCAGGGGAGTGAACCAGCGAATGAAAGATCTCTCTTCTCTCTCTCTAACTTGATTTTCAAATAAATAAATAAATTTTTAAAAAAAAGAAAACTAGAGTTCATCACAGCGCCCACGGCACCTGCCCCAGCCCCACCTGCCTTTGGCCCTGGCTCTGCGCTGATGCCTGGACTTCCGTGCCGCACTGGACCCGAGTGGGCACCTCTGCCGGAAGCGTGGTTCTCCTGTCCCATGGTACTGCATGCTCCAAGCCCTCTCCTTTCCAGATTGCTCTACTGTGTCTCACACACAGCCGTGACGCTCCCTTTCGTCAGGAGCTCGGTGTTAATGACACCAGGGAGTCTTAGTTCCCCTGCCTCACTGCGTGATGTATGCTACATGTTTGTGTGTTATTTCTTCTGGACCTGAAAGTCCAATACACCCCAAGTCAGGAGCCCTGCAAAGCCCACGCTCCCCTGGAGGGGGTCACGTGTCCCTAGGTTGTAAAATCTGTCTCCCTGCTGGGGTTTTCCCTCTACGTCTCCATCTCGCATCTTCCCTGAACTTCAGACACCCACAGGGCTACTTCAGAAAGTTCATGGAACGGTGGACTTTAGAGGGAAGTTCATTTCTGTGCGAGATTTTTGAAAATCCATGAACTTTTTGGAAGGCCCCCTCATAGATGCAACTACTTTCTTCTTCTTTTTTTTTTTAAATGTTTATTTATTTATTTGAAAGTCAGATTTACACAAAGAGAGGAGAGATGGGGTGGGCAGGGCAGGGGGGTCTTCCATCCGCTGGTTCACTCCCTAAATGGCCGCAATGGCCAGAGATGCTCTTATCCGAAGCAGGAGCCAGGAGTTTCTTCCGGGTCTCCCACGTGGGTGCAGGGGCCCAAGGATTGGGGCCATCTGCTACTGCTGTCCCAGGCCATAGCTGAGAGCTGGATCGGAAGTGGAGCATCCGGGACTAGAACTGGCAACCATATGGGATGCCGGCGCTTCAGGCCAGGGTGTTAACCCGTTGCACCACAGTGCCGGCCCCAGATGCAGCTACTTTCCCAACAGCTTCACTGAGACGTCCTTGTCATAACTCGAAGTCCCTGTCTCCAATGCCCAGCTCTGCACTACACTTGGCGCCAGGCTGGCTTGTGAATCACAAAAATGAATTCCTGTCTCAGGACACTCTGCAACTGATACACACAAGTATTTCAACTGTGACATGAATGGCGCATCATGTGGCTTATACAGAGCATGAAGGACTCGCACAACTGCACACACTCACACTCACACTCACACACAGTCAATCCCTTGGTGTCCTGGCTGCCTGAATGGCCTCCCTGCCCACCCAGTGTCCTTCTCCAAAGACCTTGACCTCCCAGTCCTGGGGATCCACTTTCGGAGGCTGTCGAGGCCTGCCTGTGCCCAGCCCCACCAGGTCGCGTTGGCTCAGACCATGTTGCTTCACCCGCATCATTGTAGCAACGTCCAGCATTGCCTCTGGTTGTGTCCTCCTCTGTTCTCTCTTCTCAGAGCAGCCTGAGTCATGTTTGCGTCTGGGGCGACATCTCAGTGCGTTGCTACAGAATCACTTTGGTGGTGCCCCAGTGTCCTCAGAGTGCAGACAAGGTTCTTCGGGACCCAGCGATGCTTCCCTCTCTCCGAGAGCAGCCTCGTGTCCCACGTTCAGGGTTTGCCCTCCCTGAGCGTGCATGCTGTCTCTTGGCCCCGTGCCGGGGTACATAGTGTTCCCTCCACCTGGAAAGCTTCCTGTCCACTCCCTGGCCCCTCCACTCCTGCTTGTTCATGGCTCGGATTTCAGTGTAAATACCAGGCCTTCCAGGAAGCCTCTGTAAGTCCCTGGAGGCTGAGAACACTGCACCTTCTACAGCCACATCACCTCCAAGAGCCGCCTCCGGGACGGCCCTCCAGGGAGCTCTGTGCTTGTTTGCGGGCAGATCTGGTGGGCAGGGGCTGTTGTGCCTTTGCTCCTCAGTGCTGTGGTGCCTGGCATGTGGAAGGTGCTTACAGAGGTTTGCAGGTGAACTAAGGTTTGTGGGTGACCTCGTCTTACCCTTAGGTTTCCCATTCTGACGATTCAATGGGCACCTCCTTATTTCATTGAAACATACGATTGGCCCAAAAGCCCATCAGAGACACATCGATACATTATCCTGTCCCGGTTGCCCCTCTTCCAGGCCAGCTCTCTGCTGTGGCCAGGGAGTGCAGTGGAGGATGGCCCAAGTCCTTGGGCCCTGCACCCCATGGGAGACCAGGAGAAGCACCTGGCTCCTGCCATCGGATCAGCATGGTGCGCCGGCCGCAGCGCGCCTACCGCGGCGGCCATTGGAGGGTGAACCAACGGCAAAGGAGGACCTTTCTCTCTGTCTCTCTCTCTCACTGTCCACTCTGTCTGTAAAAAAAAAAAAAGATCTGCAAGGAAACCAGGGGCTCAACAGGGAAGAAACAGAATACCTGATTTAAACAATGGACAATGGGCTGTAGTCGCAGACATTCCCTAAAAGAAAGCATTCATTCCGATGGCCCACTTGGGTGGCTAAAATGCTCAACACCTCTGGTCCTCAGAGAGACGCGAGTCGGACACACACAATGAAATCCCACCTCATTTGATTACAAAAGGATGAAACACAAGTGTCGGCCAGGATGTGGCGAGAAGGAAACCCTTGCACACTGGTGATGGGGGTGTCAATGAGCATAGCCTATGTGGAAAATGGCATGGAGGTGGTCTCAAAATTAGAAATAGAACTGCTGCTGTCTGATCCAGAATCCCACCTCTGGGCCTGCATCCGAAGGAAAGGAGCCCGGTGTGCGGAAGAGGCTCGGCACCCTCCCGGCCCGCGGTCACTGCAGCGCTGTTCCCGCAGCTCGGGTTGGGAGTCAGCCTGCGTGCCCATTCCCCGATGAGCGGGTAAAGGTGTGGTGGGTGCACACAATGGGATACTCTTCAGCCACAAACAGCACGGATGGACCTGGAGGACGTTATGCCAAGTGAAACGCCAGATGATTAGCTTGAGAGGAGATGGCTGTTTTAATTAGGTCGATTTTTATCACTGCACAATGTATTCTGTGTGTATATTAAACGCTACTTTGTGCACTGTAATATATACAATAAAACAAGCAAACAAATGTTTAAGCACAGCTTGGTGTAAACTATCAAACACGGTGGGGCTTGGGTTTATAAGATCTGCTTCCTTGATTGTGTTAGAAGAGTTTCTCTTATAAAGGTGCCAGTCCCTGTCTATCTTTCTCTCTCCCCTAGAATTAATTCTGGGCCTAACCCCAGCTGATGGAACTTCAGCATCTTCAGGGTGAACGTGACAAGGTTATTGTGCTCTTGGGGTCCTGGCTTCCACCCCTAAATAGTCACTCCTGACTCCAAGTCTCCGCACTGCTCTTAGCTCGTTTCATGTGGTCACTCATTTAGCCTTCACAAGCACCTGTGAGGCCATGACTCTCATTATCCCCATTTCACAGGTGTGGAGACTGAGGCACAGAGAGGTTAAGTAACCTGCCCAAGGTTATAACAGATAATATGTGGTTGAGCCAGGATTCAATCCCGGGCAATCTGGCTTCCGAATCCATGCTCTTAATTTCTTTACTGTGTAGACTCTCTGGTCTACAGGCAACCTTTGAAACCTTAGAAGTCAGCTCTAGACACAAGACCTACTGCGGGCTTGAAGATGTTGCTGTAGGGTCACTGAGAGCAGGAGACACGTTTGCTGGCCTCAGATGATGGCAAATGATGAGGTTAAGACCGGTGACTCAACACACCTGAGTCCCCGGGCATGGTGGCCCCTGTGTCAGTCCCAGGAGTGAGCTGGGGAAGGCTCCTGCCGGCTCACGGCTCAGCTCATGGCTCTGGTCCACTGTTAGAGCCTGGGGGTGTTGTATCCAGCGTCAGACCCAATAGCTTGCCATTGCCCGTGGTAAAGTATCCAGGGGGTGGAAATGCTACAAAGCCAGTGTCCCTGCTGGAGGGTCCAATCTTAGCTGAACTGGCTGGATGGGGTCACGGCAGGGGCACTGGACGCTTTCAGCTGTTGCGGTCTATTGAAGGTCCTCTTTGAAGGCGTGGGAAGAAGTTCTTAGCCCAATGCCTGGCAGTTCAGATGTGCCAAGGAGTCAACACTTCCCAGCTCCCATCAATCCCTGGGCCTCTGAACCCATGGCCCCCTGAAGCCCCCCTCGTTGCAGGGGCCATTCTTTTTTTTTTTTTTTTTTTTGACAGGCAGAGTGGACAGTGAGAGAGAGAGACAAAGAGAAAGGTCTTCCTTTACTGTTGGTTCACCCCTAATGGCCGCTGCGGCCGGCGCACCGTGCTGATCCGAAGCCAGGAGCCAGGTGCCTCTCCTGGTCTCCCATGCAGGTGCAGGGCCCAAGCACTTGGGCCATCCTCCACTGCACTCCTGGGTCACAGCAGAGAGCTGGACTGGAAGAGGGGCAACTGGGACAGAATCCGGTGCCCCTACCGGGACTAGAGCCCAGGGTGCTGGCGCCACAGGTGGAGGATTAGCCTAGTGAGCCGCGGTGCCGGCTGCAGGGGTCATTCTGAGGTGGGCATTTCACACTTTCCTGGGGACTTTTCCTCGTGGCCCCCAGCCTTGCTATTCGGCGCAGCGGCTGGCTTGGTGGCTCACTCACCCTGAGTTCATTGCCCTCTCTCCACCAGCTCACCTCCTCCCTACTATTTCTCGAACCTACAACATGAACCTGCCCTTCGGTTCTGTGAGACTGTACTTCTGGGGCACCCAGCTGAGAGAGGGGCTGAGTGGGCTGAGGGGGCCACAGCAGGGGATTCTTTCACAGCCGAGGGTGCACCCGGCTTGATCTGCGATCACCACTTCCTGGGCGGTGCCGTAGCCCTCTTCACCCTGGGCCGTTTGCTCCTTGTTTTAGGAACTTATTCTGGCGCATTTCTGGCCCTGCTGCTGGAGTTGGGCGGTGTGTGGCCCCACCTGCCCATCACTACTCCTGCCTTCTTCCTAAGCCCCGCCTGGGGTTGCTGTGTACCGCTGGTGGCCTCTGGCTGGCCGGGGGTGCCTCTGTCTCCAGGAAGATGTAGGGTCTAAAGGGGGCCCCTCAAGGAAAGCTGTGACATGCGCTCACTGTCGCCCTCTGAGCCTGGCTGAGAGGCTTTGGGCACTCAGCCCCAGAGCGGGTGTCCCCCGGGTCTCCCTCGGGGACAAGCGAGGGCTGAGGCTTCTCCGGCAGGGTGCTTCCGAGCAGCTGTGTGTGAACGGCTGTGCCTGGGCCTGGCAGGAAACCGAGATCTGGAGCTGAGCGGTTTGATTCCCACGATCCTGTTGATCACCCAGGTTGCTTCTGACTTAGCACTAAGGCCTGTCTCTGGCTACTGGGCATGCCCGGTGCTGCGCATGCGTTTTCTTTCTCAAGAGGAGTGAAGGAAGGAATTGTGGGGCCAGGGTGACCCAAGGGCTGGGCTGCAGGGGCGTGCAGGAGACCCTCCTCCATCGCTGCCAGCTCCCATGTCCGTCCCTCACCACGCCTGTTTCTCTGCGGCTTGGAGCCTGAGTTCTGAACGCAGACTGCGTGTTCGGCTGCTTTCCAACCTCGGTGAAATCTTGTAGGCAGGAGCAGAATCATCTGTCCAGGGGACTTTTTGAAAAGATTTATTTATTTGAGTGGCAGAGTTACAGAGAGAGGTCTTCCATCTGCTGGTTCACTCTGCAAGTGGCTGTAACAGCTGGAGCTGGATCGACATGAAGCCAGGAGCCAGGAGTTTCTCCCAGGTCTCCCACATGGGTGCAGAGGCCCAGGCACTTGTGCCATCTTCCACTGCTTTCCCAGGCTATTAGCAGGGAGCTGGATCTGAAGAGGAGCAGCCAAGGCTCGAGCTGGCACCTGTATGGGATGCCGGCGCCTCAGATGGAGGCTTAGCCAACTGTGCCACAGTGCCAGCCCCAAGGGGATTTTTTAGAAAAGATTTACTTATTTATTTCAGAGAGAGAGAGAGAGAGGGAGAGAGAGAATCTTGCATCTGCTGGTTCATTCCCCAGATGACCACACATGGGTGGCAGGGGCCCAAGTCCTTGGGCCATCTGCTGCTGCTTTCCCAGAATTGAAAGTGGAGCAGCTGGAACTCGAACTGGCACTCACATGGGATGCCGGTTTCACAGGAGGTGGCTTAACCTGCTGTGCCACAATGTGCCACAATCAAATCCCCTCCAGGGGGCTTGAAAGCAAGGCCTACAGGTGGCAGAAGCCAACATCTGATTGGCTGTCTGAATTGAATTCACTGGTGGATTGTTTCAATCAGAGTTCTATAGAAGACAAAGGCTTACGACAGGCCCCAGGCTGTTTTAGAGAGGGAGGGGACTGCATGGTTTGTGCGTGGCTGTGGACGGATGCCTCTCCACATAGACCGTGTGTCCACCAGCAGGTGTGTGGAAGGGGAAGTTGTGTTTGCAATGAACAATGACCACCTCCCACCACACTCTCCCGTCTCGTCCCTCTTGGTGGAACCTGTGCCCTCGTTTTTGTGATGTCACTCAACAGAGTGACCCAGCTGGTGACATGGCAGGCAACAGAGTGTGCTGGGGTTGGGGTCAGGGGCTGATGAGGCAAACGGGAAAGTGTAGGGAAAGAGCTCCCACCCAGCGGAGAAGTTTGGCTCCCTTTATGAACCACTCTGGGCAAGCAACCGGCCGTGGAGCCTGGATATGGGCTGGGTCTTGATGTTGTTGAATCAACGATGACTAAAGATAGGGTAGTTTCCATTTCCTGTGACTCATGGAGAGAGCCCTGCTGGCAAGGTCGGGTTCCAGTGTTGGCTCAAGCACTTCAACTTTGCTCATGAATACACCTGGATGAGGGGACTGGGCCTCTTTTTCAGTCCCAAATCGTTCTGGGAGCCAGGAACCCAGTGCAGCCAGGCCAAATGCTTGCCCTTGATGGAGCCCGTCATGCATGCTGCAGATTCTTTTCCACTGTATCTCATGGCCTGGAGCCCCTGAGCAGGCTCGCCAAATCTTTCTGAAGCCGAAGCCGCGACCGTGCACAGCAGTGGAGCAGGATCAGGCCCTCAGCCTGTGGAATGTAAGGAGAGGCACTACCTGGGCTGCAGGGTCTGATTCAGGCAGAGTCCAGAACGAGCCACATCACTGCGCCCTTAACCATCATGAGGTCTTTTATTGCGTTTATAAATGTGTCCCAAGGCTATTACTCAAAAGGTTCACCTAATAAATCGGAGAACTAATAATTATCCTGTTGCAAATTGCTGACTACATGGAACTGCTCCAGGGGTCAGAAGTGCCTGGCTTACTCAAGCTCTCCCCGGCATTCGGACATTCGTGATTACAGAATCGGGGTGCAGGCAGGGGTCAGGGAGCAGCAGGAACTGTGTTCACAACTTCCCTTTCATAGTGGGGCTTGCTTTCTGTGAGCTGGTGTGCCCTGGTGAGGATGGTCCATCATTTGGGTAGTGCCACACGGTCCTGCTAGTTCAATCTTGGGTCTCCTTTGTGGGGAAATATTCCTAGTGGGGGTTCTGTTCTGAGATGGTGGCAGTACACACACACACACACACACAATCAGGAGCTGCTCTGTGAAGGGATCCAGGCCCTGGGAGCAGGTGGCACTGCAGAAATACTGCTTCTGTCCACCTGGGCGATTGGCTCTGTATCCCTTGGTCCTCTGTTAGCTGATGTGCCGTTGGGGAGGACAGTGTGATAACTGTGGAAGAGGAAGGTCCGGCCATGTGCTTGCATGCTATCCTATTGATTTATTGATTTATTTGGCAGAGTGTGTGTGTGTGTGTGTGTGAGAGAGAGAGAGAGAGAGAGAGAGAGAGAGATCTACCTACTGGTTCACTTTCCAAATGGCTGGGGCTGAGCCAGACCCTATCCAGATCGCCAATGTGGGTGGCAGGGGCCCAAGCACTTTGATCCTCCAGTTTCCTGGGCATATTAGCAGGGAGCTGGATTGGAAGTGGAGCAGCTGAGAGTCGAACTAGTCCTCGTATGAGATGCCAGCACCACAGGCAGTGACTTAGCCCACAACACCACAACAATGATCCCTTTTCGGCGGTGGTCTTTGACACGGTTTCTGTGTTGAAGTGCTGTGGGCACGGGTGCCTTAGGGACCTTTGCCTGCAGTGGGAAGGGGCTGTGAGGAGCTGCGCACAACTTAAGAAGTGTACCTCTCCCCCTGACTATTTCCAGTTAGTGGAGATTCCACACACAAGGCTGTCTTCCCTTTAGCGCAAGCTGTCTTTTGGAAGTATCCCTGGTTTGGACAACACAGTAAGTGTTGGCATTCTTTCTCTATAAGCATGATTGTGAAGGCACTGTTATTAAGAGATAATTTGCACACAGCAAAAACTTGCACTTTTTAGGTGTACAGTACTAAGTATAGCCTGGTGTATCTAGTCACAACATCCCCATCACAATGAAAATGTGGGAGACTCCCATCACCCCCAAAGTCCCCTGCTGCCCTTTGCCGCACTTCCTTCCCAGCCCTGGCAACCCCTGATCTGTTCCAGACTTGTGGTTACAGGGATGTAACTTTCCACTCTGCTGACGCCCTAGGAGGGCCTCAGTGCTGTCCCGCATCCTTGGAATGTGCCGAGCATCAGCCCCCAACTCTTCGTGCCCCTGGAAAAGGGGAGCGCGGGGTGGCAGAGCAGTGGCCTCCACTTCCCGTTTCTTCCTGGCCCTGCATCCTCCAGATGCGGCACCGAGGGTGTCCAGGGAGGCCAGAACGAGAGGAAAGGGAGCAAGAGTGAGGACAGCGTCTCCGCTGCCTCCCCGCGGGCCAGGGCTGACCCTCAGGGAGGAGAGGGTGTTGCCAACAGCAGACACATTCGGATCTGAGCCAGGGAGCACTCCAGGGGGATTTCTCCAGGAAGGGTAGGGCCGGGGCAGGGCCTGACGGCCTGATGGGCCATTTCTTTCTTAAAAATTTATTTGAGAGAGAGAGAGAGAGCGAGCAATCTCATCTAGTGGTTGACTCCCCAGATACCTATAACAGCTGGGGTTGGGCCAGACCCAAGCTGGGAGCTGGGAAGCCGACTCAGGTCTCCCACGTGGATGGCAGAGACCCAGTCACCTGCCTCTGAGGGACATTTCATGAGGGCATCAGGACCGAATCAACCCAAGTGGTGTCTGACTCGCTTGGGGATCAGAGTGCTGGGGATGAATGGTCCCGTTTGTGTGGGCAGCCAGCAAGCTGCATGCCAGTGACGGAACAGGATGCTGGGAGCCGAGGCTGAGATGCCAGACGCGGATGTGGACTCTCCCAGAGAAGCTCCAGCTGCCCCACACGGGGGTTGGGTCTGTCCGCAGGGATCATCATGTTAACGCTTGCTAGCTGTGCTTCTCAGAGGCCCAGAACCCACCTGGAACACACAGCAGAGTGTTGACCGGCACGTGGGTTGGCATTTTAAGGCCATTTCTCTGGTTTCCACATTTAACTTCTTCAGTGTCTCTGAGTTTAGTATTTTCATTGTCATATTGTATTTGTTGCCACACCCATGCTTTGTTTCCATGCCTTGCGGCTAGCTGCATCTTCAGATGGGATCCACTCTGCTACCTAGGGAAGTGGATTTGGGCCTTTGCATTTAAGAAAACAAATGAAAGACTGATCTCTCCTCTTAGTCCAGGGTCTGGGCATTGGCCCGAGAGCCACTAGGGACCCAGGAAAGCGCCTCTTGGCAGCAGCCCAACCTCTCAGCGTCACGCACATTTCAGGGGTGGGACCGGCCGGCAGGGGCCGAGTCTGTGGTCCACCACCAGCGTTTGGTGCCCAATTCCGCAAGCTGGATGTTGTGAGTTACTTAAGTTGCCAACAACCCCATGGGAGGACATGTGCATTACGAACCATCACAGTGACAAGTTGTGTATATCCACTGAACCTAATGGTCTCCGCTGTGTTTTGCTGTATCTGGGAGTACTTTATGCTCAAGAATGCTTTAATGAAACTTGTCTCTGTAATACACACTTAATCACACGTTGACTGAGTGTGGGGAGAAGGAACAAGCAACCCATTAGTGCGTCATTTTGACATTTGATGAGCGTTTGCATGGGGCTGAAATGCTAGTGGAGTCACGTGAGGGACATTCTATGCCAGCCCCTGTCCTGCTGATGGTCAGAGAAGCTCGGCCAGCTGTGTGAGACGCGGCTAGAGTTCGGATCCAGGTCTCTTTGGCATTTTCATTCTGAATTCTTTCTTGAATAGGTTACTTCTGTGATTTTGAGCATTGCCAGACATCTAACTACAGTGGGCAGAGCCAGCTAAAGTTTGCACAATTTTCTACCCTTTCTGTTCCTGATGGCTAGAAATTGGCCATTAGAAACAACAAATACATGTCAAGGATCCTGAGTTCGTATATTATTTTGGGCCTCAACCAGATGTGATAAAATGACTCAATTACGGCCAGTCTTCGATGTGTCGCTGCTCCTGAAAAGAGGTCCAGGAATGGCGAGGGAAACGTGGTATTAGTGAGTGTTTATGCTGGGCGGTGGTTCGCCAAAAATGAAGGCCTATACAGTTCTGTCTTCCAGGCTGTGTCGATGTTGGCCAACGACAAGAACCACATTTGCTTCTAATCATCCATCCGTCTTAATAATGCCGAACAGACCCAGTGCAGGGGCCTGTTGCACAACTCTGCATTTCGTGACACTGGAGCCTTGGCCAATGTGAAAGAGCCCCTCAGATCCACGGAGGGTTACAGTTTAATGTTTTTGGTCATGATCCTGCTTGGAAGATACTTACGACGCCCATTTGTTGACAATATTAAGAATTAACAAATTATGTTGTTAAGGCAGAACAAAAGCTTAATGGTTTCATTAGGGGACTATAAAGTGTGTTACTTAAGAGAGAAATACGGTGTTTGAAAGCAAGAACTATGCACTGAAGGACTCTTTGGGGTCTAGTTTCTAGAACTAAGGCAAAGCTCACACTGGTCAAAAGAATCAAAAAGTAGTAAGGCAGAGGGGGATGGTCTTTGCACATTGGATGCCAGCAAGGCCCCTTAATACCTAAGAAAGCTCTCAGTCACGTCGTGCATCGCGTTGCATTTGTTTTAAAGTGAAAAAAAGCAATGTAAAGTACTACCAGAGGTTTGACTTTGAACACAAAATACTGTAAGAAGTTTTACAGTGGGAGGAAGGTGAGGTGGGCAGGAGGTCATTTTGGCTGTTGGGGCCTCGTGTGGGATTGTAGGAGAGATGCCCAGTGAGCTTAGCCCCAGACACCCCATCCCCACCTGACCCTGTTTTGCAAGCAGGATTCTGCCAGCTGCTCCCCCTCCCCCATAGGGTTATGCACCTGACGCTGTGCAGACTGAGGGAAAGCAGGGCACGCCTCGTGCAGCCGAGGCAGCGGGTCCTGGACACCTGCGTCTGGGTCTCCCAGGCAAGGGGTAGCTGTGGCCTCCTCCAGAAAAGGACAGGTCTGGGAGGGGAGGGGGCACATGCCTAGCAGTGGAAGGCACCGCGCACTAGGATGGGAGCTCTGCGTGGCGCTGTGATAGGAGTGAGCTGCGACAGTTACCTGCAGGGTTCAGCTGCGCTCAGCCCAGAGCCTGCTGCAGATGCCTGCGTTATGGCGGCAGGAAGGAACCTCTGGGCTCCAGCCCCAGGTGTGCCACGGAGCAGTGTGAAACACGCTGTGGGCGCCTCGTTTTCTCTTTACACAAAGAGGGCTCCTCACTTCCCGGGGACCTGCGTGACTGTCCAAGACAGGCATTGCATTCAGCTTTGCATTCTGGGTGTGAAGCCACATTCTCTGCCCTGGCACAATGTCAAGTGTGTCAAGGTGGCCGGCAGTGCAAACAGCGTGCACGGGGGCGAGTCTCCCCAGCCCGCTCCCGAATCAGTAAGGTCAACCCTGGGGTGCACCTAGGGACCCCATCTCGACCTGCTGGCGGTGGGACGCTCTGGTTTTTTCTTTAGACAAGAACGCAGGCAGCGAAGTTGGAGGTCTTCTCCATCCCTGCTCCATTGGCGGGCGGCGGAGGCGCGTGTAGGGTGTGGGTCGTGCGGGCTCCTCCCTGTGGGTGCCCCCGCGCGTTCTCCGCCACTCCGTGCACCCGCACGCGTGAGAACAGTGTTCCACTTGGCTACAAGCCGAGGACACTGCTTAGAGGTGCGTGCCAGGCGGTTTCCAGCCTCCACGGCAGCCAGCCGATGGCCGGGTCAGCGGAGCCGGCAGGAACCTGCTCCGAGGTGGTGCCTAGCGCTCCGCTTTTTCGTCTCTCAGGGTTTGTCTCGATGGAGATGGCGTGGGAGGGGGGCGGGAGAGGGGGCGGCGAAGCCTGCGCAGAGAGCCCGCTGCAGCCCGGGTGTTCTCTAAAACCCTCGCCCCGCAGCCCTCGCCCCAGGCAGGCCTGACAGGTGTCAAAGGGAGTTTCCCAAACCAAACAGACCCGTCGCCCACCTCATGCAGCCCCGCGCCTCCGCCACAGCCCAAGGACAGCCCGGATATTTGCACAGCTGGGCGGCGGCCCCTTTAGCCCGGGAGGGGTGTGCTGGGAGCTGGGAAGGGGATGCCTGGGGCAGGAGTGGACGGAGAGCTGCGGGAGGGGAGCACTCTGCTCTGTCCTTGGCCTTACGGGGCCCAGACGGGGTTCGGCTGCTGCGAGCGCCAGCGAGGGATTCCGTTTTCTGGGCATTTGGCGGGGCTGGGGGTGGTTCAGGCGGCCTGGAGCGCTCGGGTCCAGGACCAAGCCTGGACTTAGAAGGCCCGCGCCCGAGCGGTCACCGAGCAAGGGGAGAGGGGGACATCGCCTCGCCCCTCATGGCTCGCTCAGAGCGACTGCCCTTGGGGCCAGGGCACAGGAGCTGGGACCTTTTTCGAGAGCACTGTACAGGGGCGCAGGGACCAGGGGATTCCACCCCCACCCCCACCCCCGCACATCCATGGGAAACCTTGAAGTCTTCGGGGAGCCAGAGCAGGGGCCCCAGTCCACCCGGCTCCAGGGTGATCCTTAGGAAGGAAGAATTTTTTGTTTGTTTTTGAGGGGAGGGGAGAATGGCTGTGATGGTCAAAACACCGCCTTTCCCTGATTTTAGGGAACTGGGAGGAGCCGCGGTGGTGAACTCCATGTGTAGGGCTGTCTGGCCTTTTCAGGGATCCACGTGGGAATGGAAAAAGAGGTGAAAGTGCTTGGGCTCTGCAGCTGGAGAGAACAGGGTCGCTGGAATCAGAGGAGAGGAGCTCCAGCTGTTGCTGACTCCCTGCTGACTCTGGTCACACAGGAAACAAGGTGCTAGGATTTAAGACCATCTCCGCCAGGTGCACCTGCTGTCCCCTAGCCCCACTTGCTTCCGCTGTGTTTTGGGGTCTAATTGTGGGTCTCGTGGCCTCCCGCTCCTCACAGTTCAACTCCAGCGTTATCACTCTTGGTGGCTAGTAAGTCAACTACGTCAGTCAGGACTTGTTCCTTTTAAGCTAGATTTCGGGATGGTCTCTCTCCCTGGCATTCCAGCTGAAAGGCAACTTTCCCCACCTCATGACATGTTGCCCGTAACATCTGTCCTGTCTTGGATAACATGGGATCTACATAAGACAAGAGGGTTAGCATCTGAGCATCAGGTGTCTCTCTTTAGACCTCAGCAAGCCACACCGTATTAAGAGCCCCACCGCCTTTGTATTCCCGAGACCTCTGTTACCCTGCAAAGTCCATCTTCACAAAGGAGGGGGGGGAGGGGCACTCCTGGTTGGTTCACACCCACATGAATTTTTGCATTTGTAAAAAAGGTGGGTGGGTTTGTTTTGACAAATCTGCTGCTCTTAAAACTGCCTGCAGTCATCTTTGCTGTGTGAGACAGGCTCGTGCCAAGGTGAGGCTTCCAGCAAGTTTTGGTCCCAAATTAGTTAATTTCCTTGGCAATGCTTGACAACAAGCTTGTTCGAAGCTCCACCTGCCCGCTCGGGGCTCTCCAGGAGCCAGGCACGCACACTTGCCATTCTTCCCTGCTGACTTACACGAACACTTGCAAGAGTTTCAGATTCCAGAAGTGGCATCAGCGAAAGGCCAGCAGCCCCACCAGCTGCTGCTACCACAGAGCTGTTCAGAAGGAAGTTCCTTGCAACCCAAACCAAAGCCCCCCCCCCTTTTTTTTCTTTCTGGAAGGTGGGAGCAAAAACCCCTCCACCCTCAAGCCACCACCACAAGATGTGCACGTCTGTGAGTTTTATTAAAAAATAAGCACTATGCCTGGGTTCCATAAAATTTATACAAGAACACGTACACAGACACAAATAAAATAATATTAAAAATAAGAATCACACTTGCCCTCCCGTGGCAGTGGCGCTGGCACCCGCACGGCGCTAACTTTCCCTTGGCAGAGAGAACACAGTCAGAACCGCTCATAAAGCTGTAGCCGTTGCCTGCAACACTTTCAATTCCGTTTCAAAAATAGATAAATAATTTAATTACAAAAACCCAACTTTTTTTTTTTCTCTTTTTGGCACAGTGAAGCATTGCTGGCCATGAAACCTCTCTCGCACTCAGTCATACCTGTAAATGCCGCATGCGTACACAGAGCGGGGCCCGAGACCCCAAGCAGTAGTCATCTCTCTTACGGAATGAATCCCTGATGTAGATTTTTTTTTTTTTAAGGGCTGGGGAATAAACCACTGGAAGGAGCGGCCGGAAAATAAAAAGTAGGGATGGGGGAGGGGGAGGGAGGGGGCAGGCGAGGCCAAGAAACTCAGAATTGCCTTGGTCCTCCGGAACGTTATAAAGACAAAAAACATTCCAGACTCTGTAAAAGCGCTCCTGTCAAAATGCTTTAGAGTTTAAGGCACGTCTGATGGAGAAGATTTTTTTTTTAAGTCTCTTTTCCTTTGGATAGCAAAGTGCACACAGCCCGAAGGGGCCTGCGTTGCGTCTCCCCGACCGCGCGCACTCAGGCCAGGAGCGTCTCCACCTGGTAGGACAGGTGCGGGCCGGGGCCGCGGGCCGAGGCCGCCTGCAGGGCCGCGGGCAGCCGCAGGGGGCAGTACAGGGGCGCGCCGCCGCCGGCTGCGGGGCCTCCGAACGCCTTGGCCGGGGCGGCGAGCAGCAGGTGGGGCGCGGGCGGCGGCGGCGGCTCGGTCCCGCGGGCGGCCAGCAGCGGCGGCGGCTCCGCCGCGCCGTACGCGCACAGCGGCAGCAGGGCCCCTGCGGGCGCGGCGGGCAGCAGCGCGGGGTACGCGGGCAGCGGCGGGCAGGCCGCGGCGCCCCACGGCAGCGGCGCCCCGGGGGCCGCGTCCCGGTCGCGGCGGCTGCGGAACGGCTTGCTCAAGATGCTGTCGATGGCGAAGGAGCTGGAGAACTTGCCCGCGGGGCTGGCTCGGCCCTCGCGGCGGGCGGGCGAGCGCGCGCGGGGCGAGGCGGGTCCGGCGGGCGCGGCGGCGGCGGGCCGGGCGGCAGTGGCCGCCGCCTCCTCCGGCCGCAGCCCCGGCGCGGGGGCCGCGGCGCGCTGGCTGAGGCGCTTGCGGCGGCGGCGGAAGACCCCGTCGGCGAAGGTGTACTCGCTGTTGGGGTTGAGCATCCAGTAGTTGTCCTTGCCCCAGGGCCGCGAGGGGTCGCGCAGCACCTTGACGAAGCAGTCGTTGAGCGAGAGGTTGTGGCGCACCGAGTTGCGCCAGCCGGTGTAGCTGCCGCGGAAAAACGGGAACTTGCCCATGAGGTACTCGTTGATCTCGGCCAGCGTCAGGCGCCCTCCGGCCGAGTCGCGGATGGCCATGGCGATGAGCGCGATGTACGAGTACGGAGGCTTGGGCCGCCGCGTGTAGGGCTTGCCGCGCGCGCCCTCGCCGCCCCCAGCCCCGGCTCCCGCGGCGCCCCGCTCCGCGCCCGCCGCCGCCGCCGCGCCCTGGTCCTCGGCGCCCGGCGCGCTGCCCTCGCCGCCGCCTCCTGCCAGGGTCCCGGCGCCGCCGCCGCCGCCCGCCGCCGGGCTGTTGGCTGCGCAGTCCCCGTCCGAGCCCAGGGAGTCGTCGCCGGCAGCCGACAGCGGGGACGACGCGTCGCTGCCGCCCGCGCCCTCCAGGTCACTGCCCGGCTTGCTCCCGTGGGCCGCGCGCGGGGCGAACACCTCCAGCTTCATGCCCGCGCCCGGCCCCCGTCGTGGGCGCCGCCGCGGCTCCTGCCCCGAGTGCTCGCCTCGCGCTCCTCAGCTTCCGAGAGGCGCTTTGCGGTGGCGGAGTCCGTTCCGGGGCGGTTCGCGCGTGTGGCGGGCACGCCGGGAGGGCGGAGAGGCAGCCGCTGGTCGGCGGTGGTGCGGTGCTGTCGGCGGCTCGAGACACTGTGGGCTGGACGCGCGCGGGGGGCTGCGGGTCCGCCCCTGCCGCACGCAGGGCGCCGGCTTTACACGGAGTTCCTGCCCGAGCGAAGCCGTGCGCGCATCGGCTCTGCGCTAACGCGTCCGGGAGCGGTTCCTAAAGTGGAGGTCCCCGGTCCGGGACGGGAGTCCGGGGGGCGCCACGACGCGGGGAGGGATCCGGTGCGCGCCACCGCTTGTTGCAGAGCCGGGCGCCTTCAGCCTCGCGCGCCCCGAGGCGGTGCCCGCAGCCGCCTTCCCGCGCTCGGCCTCCGGGGCAGCATCTCCGCGCCGGCTGGCCGCGGCGGCGTCTAGCCTTCACCTTCGGCCCGTCCCAATATAACGCGGCGGCCGCCCGGCAGGGGCGGGGCCTGGGCGCCGACGGCGCAGGGCTGGGGGCGGAGGGACGAGGTGGCCAAGGTGGCCGCGGCTCCCCCGCGGGCGCGCACCAGGCCGAGGCCACGCGGCGGCGCGGCCGCAGAGGCGCTGGGCGCAGGTTGTTTGTTTTGGGTCCGGTGGGCCCCGCCCTCCCGCTCCCGCCAATGGGGAGCGCGCGCGCGGCAGGGGGTGTGTGCGCCGCGGCGAGTTGGCGGGTGCGCGCGCGCGGCCCCGCCCGCCGGCTCCTGCGCTCAGGTGTGAGCACCCGAGCCCGGCCGCCTGGGAGGGGTCCGTGCGCGCGCGCTGCAGTCCCGAGCGGCGACCCGGCGGGCGGACCCCCGAGACGGCTGCGCCCCGGGCGCGCGGGGTGTCTGTCCAGGCCTGCGGCCCTCGCGCGTTCGCCTGCCCCGTAGCGAAATCGGCGCTTTTTGGGACAGCGGCGCCCGCTGTCCAGGGCTTCGCCGAGGTGCCCAGCCCCCGAAGTCGCGATGACCACGCGGGAAGCCCGTGCTGTGTGCCCCTCCCTCTGATCTTGCAAGGACTCTCTCTGCCTTTTATTTGAATGAAAAAGCATTGAGCTTGGCCGGGTAGGCGCCTTTTTGGGTAACCTTGACCCTGGCTCAGCGGCACCCCACTTTCGCTTTTCTTTCCTCTTCACCTGTCGGCCGGCTCCTGCCGGCTCCGTGCGCTTCCTGGGGCGGCTGTGCCTGGCACAGGGTGCCGAGCTGCGCCTGCCCGGGGGCCGGGGGATGGCTGCGGAGGCCGGCGGAGCGCAGCCACGCTCTCCCCGCTTATGGCAGCCGCGGGCACGACTCAGAGCGCAGGTTCCCCTGAGGGCTCGGCCAAGCGCACCAACTGGCTGCGGCCCTGTCTTTCCCACCCTTCCTCTCGGATGTTCGCTGTGGCCTCAGGGGCACCGGGCCGGGGGTCGGGAAGCGGGGGACCCTTCCTGGGCCCGCGAGCACGCTTGGCGCCTTCGCGGTGTCGCTGCTCCCGGGGAAGGGTGCACGTCTAGCCCTCTGCCCTCCCACTCTACGTTGGCTCCTTTTTCCTGCCTTTGTTGCAGACAGCGACGCGGCCGCGAGTCCGTGGGAGCCCATCTTTGATGTTTATTTTATTGCTTTCCACCATTTGTGCACAAACGTACACAGTTCTCTCTTATCTTCATTCAACGAGGTTTGAAGGCATTCGGAATGGGGTGGGTGGAACCCGGCAGGCCCATTGATGGCTCTGTTATTTTTGTGTTTGAGGGGATGATCTCATCTGGAGATTAGACTCGGGTTTATCAGGTGTGTGGCCTGCGCCGCCTGTGGGAAAGGGCTTCTACTCAGCCAGCAGCTGCCTTAGAGGGAGGGGGTCCCCGGATCGGGCTGGGGGGAGAAGCTCACCAGGAGAAAAGGCATTGACTTGGCAGCGGATGCTTGGACTGGGGGGGGGGGGTGGGTGTGGCAGGAGAGGAGGGCCCATACCTATTTTATGGGGGAGATTAGCCCAGGGTGGGGGTTGAGGTGGGGTCCCCTGTTGTAGGCAGCGTTGCTGCCACGGAGTGTGGTCTGACAGTAGCCAGGGAAAGGAGCCGCCCCAGCTCTGGTCCAGCCGCCCCCTTCTTCACCCAGCTCCCAGCATCTTCCAGCTCAACCTTAGCAGGGACTTGCCTCACCTGTCACTCCGACGGGCAGGCTGCCGTCTGGTCTGCAGGTTTGGGGCCACGGATGGTGTTGGGACAAGCTGGCACGGCACTTCTTAGCAGGGGCAACTTCTCTGCTTCAGAGTGACTCCGATGGGTTAGACAGGTAAAGAGCTGAGAGGCCACCTAAGTGGGGTTGGGGAAGGGCAGCAGGTGGTGAGCCCCCTTTAATGGTCACAGTCGCCCAGGGCCAGAACGGAAGCTGCACCAGGGCAGGCGTTTTTGCTCGTGGCTGTATCCCCCCACCCTTGCCCCCTGAGTGGGCCACTTACGGATGCCACACCTACGGATGCCACACTTACTGATGCCACACTGTTTGCAGTCAAAATCAGAAATAAAAATTGCTCTTTCCCTTGAGGTTGGTGTTGATATCGTTATTTTTAGCTGTGGGTTCACAGCCAGGAAATCACTCATCTTTTGCAGACCTACGAGAGCCCAGGCCTGCGTGGAGAAGGGCACCGTCCTCAGCATCCCTCCGGGACACCCTCGAGCCGGGCCGGTCTCAGTGCCTGCACGCCGCAGAGACGCCAGCTGCGTCATGTCATTCCTTCGCAAGTTTCTTGGAAATGCTTGGTGATTTTTTTTGCTGCTTAATACCCAGAACTTTGGGTTAATGATAAATGCCTGTATCAATAATGACTCTGTGTGCGGAGCCTGATCAAACGCTGTAGGTAAGAAAGACCCATGAGCTCAGTCTCCCCTTTGCCCTTCTGTTCTCTGGACATAAGTGGACACGTATGGCGCAGGCTAAGTTCACACTTCCCCATCTCGTGGCCTCCCTGAAGTGGTCACAGGCAAAGGAATGATAATGCATGTATCCGCAGGCCCCGAGAATTAACTCGGCTCACCACGGGAACTGTCTGACAGTCCTTCGTGCCGCCTCAGTGCCCCCGTTCCTGAACACCAGTCTCCCGTCCCTACCATACCTCAGGTGATTCTGCACCCCGAGCTGGGGGCTGCCAGTGGACAGACGGACCATTTGCCCTGCACACAACTTCCCTTCTGAAGGGACTGACGGGACCGTCTTTGATGACGCTCGCTCAGCAGCCTGCGCGAAGCTGAGTTTCTGGCTGACCGTGCTCGCCTCTGCCAGCCGCCCCTCGCTGTCGACCTCTGGACCTGAAGAGAAGGTAACCCTGGAGCTGTCTCACCCTGGGGACTCGGGCAATTCTGCAGCAGAACTGAGTCGTTAAGAATTGAGGAGCTGGGGCCAGCACTGGGGTGTGGCAGGTTAAGGCAGAGCTGGGTATACTGGCCTCTCATATCAGGGTGCTGGTTCAAGTCCCAGCTGCTCTGCTTCCAATTCAGCTCCCTGCTGAGACACCTGGGAGAGCAGCAGAAGATGGCCCAGGTCCTTAGGTTCCTGCCACCTACATGGGAGACCAGAATGGAGTTCCTGGCTCCTGTCTTGTAGCCATTTGGGAAGTATCTGTTTCTCCCTCTCCCTCTCCCTCTCCCTCTCCCTCTCCCTCTCCCTCTCCCTCTCCCTCTCCCTGTCTTTCTCTCTCTCTCTTTCTCTCTCTCTCTTTCTCTTTCTCTCTCTTCCTCTCTTTCTCTCTGTGTGTGTGTGTCTTGCTCTGTCAACCTGCCTTTCAAATAAATAAATCTTTAAAAATTAGCTCAGTTGGAGGAGAACAGGCTAACAGGTCCAAATGCATGGCTGTGAATCTGTGCAGCCTCTCTCGGTGTGCCGAGAGGGAGGGGGCTGGATTTCAGGGGCAGGGAGGTCCTCTACAAAGATAACGCCAAGTCCCCTCCTTGCCCTTTCTCTTAGTGGAAATAGGCAGGAAGGGGGCGGGTTAAGTGGACGACTAGCACTCCACGTGGGCACCGGTTCAAGTCCTGGCTGCTCCACTTCCAACTCAGCTCCCTGCTAACGTGCCTGGGAAGGCAGCAGAGGGTGGCCCAAGGCTGAGCCCCTGCATCCACATGGGAGACTGGTGAAGCTTCTGGATCCTGGCTTTGGCCTGGCCCAACTCTAGCCATTTTGGCCATTTGGGAAGTGGACTAGTGGATGGAAGATCTCTCTGTCTATCTCTCCCTCTCTCTCTCATTATTTCAAATAAATGACTTTTAAATAAATAAATCTTAAAAAAAGACTAAATGAAAATGCATGGGAAGAAAAAGCACTTTGTTCTAGCCCAAATCTTCACAGTCTGACTGAGGCACACTGGAAGAATCCTGCAGGGAATGTGGCGGGCCTGGGACAGTTGGTTGAGTCTCGGCACTTTTAGGTTTCCACATTTCCATTTCTCCAGAACTGCTTTCACAGGACCGGGCTCTCTTGCTATCCAATGGTCTCCTCTTGGTTCTCTGGTCCCACGGGAATGGCTGAATCCAAGAACTTCAGGCTCAGGCCCCTGGGTGTTGCTGGTCAGGTGCAAACACAAGAGCTGTGCTGATGGCTTCTTCTTGATGGGGAAGGCACTGAACTGAGGACCCTCTTTCTAGGTGGTGGCTCCTGGGGAGGGGGAGTGGCAGAGAGGAGAGCGTCCACGGTGCACGAGGGGTTAGAGATCCTGGGGCGCTGCCTGATTCTGTGACTCCGAATCGTCCCACGGGAGTGCTGCCTGTGAAATTGCAGAGCCTGAAGCACCAGGAGCTACGGCGGGGTCGGACGGTGCTTCCTCCTGAGCCCACCAGACTGGAGGGATGCCAGCTGTATTTCCCTACAGCTTTCCCGTGACCAGACGTTCTTCCGGGGTACAGCAGAACAGGAAGAGTTAGCGTCCCTTGGCAGTTGTGGCCCAGCGCTCTCCTTCTCACTTCACCTGACTGCACTTTTCTCTGGCCGATGTTTGTCTAGGGAAGGAGACTGGCTTTCTGTAGCAGCCTTAGATTGTCAGAGAAATCCATGCAAAGGAGACCTCCTTAGCACCTTTGGGTGTACAATCGCCAAGATGGACCAGCAAACAAAACAAACCAGGGGGCTGGGGTGGGGTCTCTTGTCCGTCTGCCTTGTTGGCCAGTTCACCACTCCCATGGCACCTGCACCTGCAGGCGAGGTTTGTGCACGTGGGGTGGGTGTAGGGGTGACCTCTCACTTACCTTCCGAGAAGGCATCACTGTCCTTAGGGCAGGCGTGGGCTTGGAGACAGAACCCTGGGTGTGTACCCCTGCTCCACCGGTGCTGTTACTCCACCTACTTTTGTTTTTCTCAAAGAAAATTTTTAAATCTAAAATTCTTATCTTTGGAAGATTTTAAAAATTGAACTACTAGGTTCCAGGCGCTTATTAAACACGTTTTGTTTCTCCCGTTGCCTTTCATACTTTCAGGTGAGATTGACTGACAGCTTGGATGGGCCAACTCCTTGGCAGTAATCAGCCATGTAGAGTTTCAAGTGAAAACTGGAAAAGTGAAAAAAAAAAAAATTCCTGGGGCCATTTAATCATAGTCTGTGGACAGTGTCTTAGCCAGTGTTCCTGAAAGTAAAAGTCAGAAGCTGCTTGTTCAGTCTGGAATAAGTCCCTTGTTCAAAAGTTGGGCAAGAGGTGACTGCACAGTTGAGTTACCCAGAGGGAGTGAAATCCACACAGCACATTGTGTGGGAAAGATTGTGATAAGCTATGGAGGTAATTACCTACGTATCTGACCATCCACCTAAACATGGAATGTATGTGTGTATTGGAATGGCAGAGTCTCTCTCTCTCTCTCTCTCTCTCACACACACACACACACACATGCATCTCCCACCCACTGGTTTATTTCCCAAATGCCTGCAACAGTCAGGGCTGGGACAAGCCAAAGCCGTTTGCGTCTTGCAGGTGGGTGACAGGGACCCAGGTGCACGAGCCACTTTCTGTGGCTTCCCAGGATGGATTAGCAGGGGGCAGGGTTGGAAGTGGAAGACAGGACTTACTCCGATACAGGATACAGCTGCCCCAGGCACCACAACGCCCGCCCCTGTGATAAATGAATATTAAGCGGTGAACATGAGTTTGAGCCCGACTCCTCTGTCACAGAACTCCCTGGCCGCGTCTCACCTCATGGCTTGGGCACTGCTAGTGATGGTTGTCTTGCAGCTCGTACTCCATCAGGATGCTAAGGGATGCTAGTCTCATTCCACCACCTTTTCTTTCCTTGGAAGACTCCTGTAAAGAGAAACTTCTACCTATCAGTTTCCGAGTTCTTCCCTGGAAACACACTTGTACAGAAACAGTTCAACGAATTTTCAAAAATAATTTGTTTTCTCTTGAATACTCCAAAGGACACAGACGTATGTCAATGGTAACACATGTCAATGGTAACACACGTGTCAATGGTAACGTACTCCCCAACACATTCCTAGAAGTGTGGCAGTGAACTCATGAGTTTTAACACACTCGCAGGGCTTACTCCATTCATAGTCTCCTGGACTTGAAGTTTGACAGGGACCGCAGGCTCACTTCACGCTGCCCACCTCAGCCCTGCAGTTAGCTCTGCATTCAAGGAGGCCTGTGTCTTTACAGGTAACAGACCAAAATCAGCATTCTAGGGGTGTTCACTGCCCCTGGATTGGTTACCATTTCCAGGACTTTGCAGTGGGCAGTGTGCCAGGAGGAAAAAAAATTTAAAGAAAATACATAATATTTTCAATTCAACTACATGATTACAAGATTTTCCCCTTTAAAATTTTTTAATCCACTTCTTTTTCTGATGGCAAATATAATGAGTGTAATTACTTCTCTGTTTTACCAAACTTATTTATCTGTGTGCATCTCAATCTCTCTTTGTTCCAGGGTCACAGTTCCAGTTTCATAACTAACCACATGATAACTAAAAACCATGTGAATTTTGGGGGTTCTGTTTAATTTGCTTTTTCAGTAGGGCACATCTCCTGCTACCTACATAGCCCAAATGACCAAAGTCTAAAGTAATTTGAGATTACTTTGGTCTGTAATGTTTAAACCACCAACTTGATGTCCACCTGGCATCATTTGGTGCATTTTGCTTTATATTTGCTTCGTCCTGTTCCGCTTGTTTAACAGTGATGTGGTATTGACTTGGGTTCTGAAGCCAAAGCTGTAACTTGAGGCGTAATCGTGGAATTGAGTTTCATCCTTGCTTCTCCTACCTTGTCACTTCTGTACCTTATTGTGACTGTCAGGTAAAAGCTGGGGCTGTCATACACAATGTCACAGACCAGGGGCCTTGAGCAACGGAAGTTGTTTTCTCAAGAGGTGGGTGGATTCGTCCACCCTGTGGCCTCTCTCTGTGGCTTGACCAGGGCTCTCATCTCCCTGTGTCCTCGGCATGGCCTTCCCCGGGCACGTGGGCAGGCCTGCTCCCTCTGTGTGTCCACATGTCCTGTGTTTTGCAAGGACACCATAACTGTGACGCTCTCATCTCACTTAATCACCTCTCTAGAGACGCAGTCTCCGATACAGTTGCATTCTGAGGCCTCAGGGATTAGGGCTTCAACCTATAACAGTGGGGGAGGAGGAACACAGTTCAGCCCGTCACACGCTTCCACTGAGAGCAGTGGTGGGAATGTCTGGCCAGCAGGCCATCTACAGCCACTGAGACCACTAGGTCAGGCCCTGCCAAGGCAAACGCAGAGGTGGGACTTGAAGTTCAATAGGTCTATGGCAGGCTGATTTTTAAGTTGATCATGTTCTATGGCCCACAAATGATGTTGCAAATATCCCAGTGGCCCTTGGCAGAAACAAGGGTCCCCACCAGGCCAACCAGGTAGCCAGTATTCGGACCTATATGGCAGGGCCAGCGTTGTGGCGTAGCAGGTAAAGCCTCCACCCATATGATGCCGGCATCCCATGTGGCCGCTGGTTTGAGTCCTGGCTGCTCCATGTTCGATCCAGCTCCCTGCTAATGTGCCTTGCAAAGCAGCAGAAGATGGCCCAAGTCCTTGGGCCCCTGCACCTATGTGGGGGACCCAGAAGAAGCTTCCGGCTCCTGGCTTTGGCCTGGCAGAGCCCTAGCTGTTGCAGCCATTTGGGGAGTAAAACAGTGGATAGAGGTTCTCTCTCTTTTCTCCATTTTTTTTCTCTCTCTTAAAAAAACATTGCATAATGAGTTCTGCCTATCTTATATATTCAGAGGTGTTCCTATTTGGAGCATACTATTTTGGCTCAGTTGAGCTCAGATTTCTCTGGCACCAAAGGAGATAGGTTGATTTTTCACTCAAGTTTATGAGTGTCCATAAGCAGGTCAGGTCAGCCAGGTAAGGCCGGACGGCCTTGGGGTCCTCAGTGTGCTGTCCTCCGAGTCCCGACCTTTCTGTGACGACGGAGAATTCTTCCAGTTTGCTAATCTATCACAAGACTGGGCCTCAGCTGGTTGGGTTTCTAGACTGCGCAAATAGCACTATTATTTCTAGCCACGTACTTGGTTTCCAAAGATCGATTACAATGATGGATTGGGGCACCCCTAAAAAGTGGGATATTTATTAACTTGCTCAAGGAAAAGTTGGTCAACTTTCAGCAACTGGAAGGAGGCCAGCCAGAGTGACCAATCCTGATGTGACTTTCCAGGCTGGGCTCTCAGGCCGGGCTCCCCGGTGCTGTAGGAGGGAGGCACTCGCAGGTCTCCTTTGATGAGACAAGAACGACTGTGGACACCAGCCATAAGACAACGATGCCTCTGTAGTGCCCAGGGGTATGGAAAAGCTATCCCTGATGTAAACTTGTTTGAATACAGTCAAATCTGTATCTGCCCATTCCAATCCTCTGATTCCACAAACTGAGGACAATTAAAAAAACAATTGCATATGTACTGCACATGTAAAGACATTTGGTCCTTGTTATTGTTCCCCCAACAACACAGTATAACCATTATTTACATGGCATTTACATTGTGTGAGGTATTAACAGTAATCTAGAGATGATTTAAAGTATGAGGGGACTTCAAAGCGGTTCATGGAAAATGGAATTAAAAGGCATATTTAGGGACCCAGTGGTTGGGATGCAGTTGGGATGCCCTTGTCTCATGTTGCCGTGCCTGGGTTTGAGCCCCAGCTCTGGCTCCTGACCCCAGCTTCCTGCGAAGGTGGACCCTGGGAGGCAGTGGTGATGGCTCAAGGCAAGCTGGGCTCTTGCCACCCACGTAGGAGATCTGGATTTAGTTCCTGGCTCCTGGCTTTGGCACTGGCCCATCCCCAACCATTGTTGGAGGCATTTGGGAGGGTGAACTAAAGGTGAGAGTTCTCTCTCTGTCTTCCCCTCACCCCTGTAAAAGAAATTATCAGAAAAACAGGTGCAAAAAGCTTGTGAACTTTTTGAATAGTTATTTTGTAACATGCATTTCCATGAACTTTTTGAAATATCTTCATTTATGGGGAGAATGCATGGGTTCCATACGCACACCATGGAAGGGGTTTGGGTGCCGCGGCTCATGGTGGGCACCGGGCCGCGGCCGTGTTTCCTTTCACGTAGCCACAGGCTGACCTGTGTTAGGGACAGACGCGGGGTCTTCCGACCCACGGTGTCTGTCCCAGCCCAGCAGTGACTTACATGAAGCTCTTGGACCGTTTCTTCCTCGGGATTTGCTCTCTGAGCATATCAGCCCACGTTTGTCAGACCTGAAAGCTGGGGTGTGGAGGATCCGGGGACTTGGAGAAACCCGTTTAGCTCTGGCTCCCTGCTTCCAGGCTGCTGGCTGCTCACACCTGTGCCGCACGCCCTGGGACTCGGTGGGGAAGATCGCTTCCGGCTCCTGCTTGGCACGTCTGTGCGGAACAACCAACGGGCTTGTTTTCCTGGCAGCTCCTGGTAGAGTCCCTGCAGGCCTCCTGCCTGCGTCTTGCTCCGAACTCATTTCCCATGAGAGGAGCGGGGCAGTCCCACCCCTCTGCAATGCCTTGAAAACTCCGGCACATTTTCCTGGTGTGTCAGTTGATCGTTACTGGTGTGCTTGATAAGTCCTGTGTGTAGGCGTGTTCTGAGCCGCTCTGAGCTATGCAGGCAGTCTGTCTGGTTCTTCATACCCATCTGCGGTAACCCTTGTCCTTCTGGAATGTTCCCAAGATCCTTCGTCTGTTTGGGAGGGTGCGATGTTGGTTTATCAGGGTCTGCGCTGTTTATTTCTGAAGCATTGTGGATTGGTGTTCCACTTTCGAGGGCAGCCTTCTCTTCGCTCACTTCAAGTATTTGTTTAGTGTGAGATTTTTTTTTTTGGTCTCAACTTTCTGGAAACTATGTTTTAAAAGCCCCTTCATCATCTCAACTCAGGTGAGGTGACAACCTCTTAGCCTTGATGTGGCCAGACCTTGGCTTATAGCCAAAACAAGGCTTGCTATTCTTCTTTGTTTTACTCTCTTGAGCGAAGCAAAGCTCAACAGTATTTTCAGCATGTGGGAAGTGGTGCAGAGGCCACACGCTCCAGGTTTGGGCGCCTTCCCTATTGCAAGTATTCTGACCAAATATCTCCCGCACCAGGGCACGCTCTGGAATCCTGTGCATTCCGATGTGGGGTCCGGTCCTCACTGGCCGCCTGCCTTCATGAACTCAGAGCAGAGACATCTTCTGTAAGGTCCCGTTTGTTGGTTGTAAAACTGGCCACTGACTTGTACTGCAGGAGGTGATTTGTCCTTGCCTGGGTGTCCAGGGGCCAGGATCAGAGAGCAGGACTGCCTGCAGGTGGCTTACCTAGGGAGTGAAGCCAGGGAGCAGGAGTGAGGGCCAGAGAGAGGGGGACAGGGAAGGAAAGCTCCCAAGAGACTTCCTCGGATCTCCAAGAGAGAGATTTTGGAACTGGGCGCTTCTCCCCAGAAGGGTGACACTTTTGTCCACGACTGTATCTTCCACTGGTCAAGGGTGCCCAGTGGCTGATGAGCCCTTGGTTTCCAAGTTGCTCCGGTGTGAGGGCCTGGAGCTCTCAGGAGGTGTCAGAGAAGGCTTGGGACAAGGTGTCGTTGAGCTGCACCTGCACAGAGCTGCTGACAGTAGAGGCTGGAATGAGAGGAGAGCCTGGGAGAGAGGCGGGCAAAGCTCGAACGAGGAGGGCTCAGCTCAGGTGGTTTCAGTGGTGCCTGCGGGAGGTGTCTGGTGTTTACTGGGAGAGAGAGAGTGCTGCCAACAGCCTCCTCCAAGACATTCCATTTACATTCAGTTAAATGTCCGGTGTCGCCCTGGCTGTGGCCGGGGAAGAAATACAGGAGCTGGGGGTGAATGCACACTTACACAATGATTCCGAGGGGCTGCCTGGCTCGCCCTGGGAATGTGGCTAATTCCAGAAAACCTGGACTCTCCTCAGTATTCTTTTTCTTTTACTCTTTAAAAAAAATATTTATTTGGCAGAGTTACAGAGGGGGGGGGAGAAACACACCCTCCACCCCCCACCCCCACACAGAAATTGTCACCTGTTGGTTCACTCCCCAGATGGCTGCTTCATCCGGGTCTCCCCCATGGGTGCAAGGGCCCAAATGCTTGGACCATCTTTTGCTGCTTTCCCAGGGCACCAGCAGGGAGCTGGACCAGGAGCGGAGGAGCTGGGACATGAACTGACACTCGTGTGGGATGCTGGCATCGAAGGCGGTAGCTTGACCCGCTACTCCACAATGCCGGCCCTGGTTCTGTTACTGTTTTTCACAGGCCGCATAAAGGTTGCCAGAGCTGCTTGGTAGCACTTATGCTGTATTCCGGTGTTCGTGCATGGGTGCTTAATCATGGTCAGAGCACAGTTATGGGGAGAGGAGTGTCCACAGAAGGCGTTCGAGCCACGCACAGGGACAGTTACCTGCGCCAGAGAAGAGGCCCGTCGCTCTTGGGAAGCAGTGGGTGTGCGTGAGTGCTAACGCGGAGGCAGCGGCTTTTGCTCCAGAATCCGAGAGAGGGGAGGAGAGGGTGAGCTGGCGCAGGCCGAACGGAGCCTGGAAAGCAAACGGCACAGTCAGGAGGTGGTGGTTTACTGTGCATTTACACGGGCTGATATGTTCAAGCCTCAAAAATAACCCCGTGCGGATGTCGATGTGATCCGTTAGCTTACACATCAGGGAAGACAGCTCCAAGAGCTTGCTCAGGGGAGCGCAGGGGTGCATGGCGAGGGGCCGTTGCCTGCTGGGGTGCCCAGTGCCAAGCGTGGGCTCCTCCCCGGACGAGCAGTGTGATCGTGTCCACTGGCTCAGTCTCTCGGCTGTTTTCTCACTGGAGACACGAGAGTGACAGCGAGGATTGAATGAAATGGGATATTGGTCCTGAAGCTCTTATTCTGAGACCATTGCTCAAGAAATAGAGATAGAGGCTCAGAGGGTAATCCGTGGGAGCCGTTGGGTGTCAAGTGTCGAACCCTTGGCAGTTCTCTGTGTTTTGCCTATGAGGGGTGCGGTGAGTCACTGAGCTGTGGCCCCCCGCGCTAGAGACCTCCTGCGAGTGTGGGTCACTTCCATGATCTCTGTATTTGAACATGAGCGTGCCCAGGCTGGGTGAAATGTCTGGACCAGACGTTTCACATCGGCAGCAGTGTGTGTGTGGGTATGTGCGTGCATGTCTGTGTGCATGCGTGTGTATGTGTCTGCACGCGTGTGCACATATATGTGTGTGCGTGTGTATATGTGTGCATATGTGCATGTGTGTGCATGTGTATATGTGTGTATGTGTGTGCGTGTGTGTGCACATGTATGTGTGTACACGTGTGCACATCTGTGCACGTGTGTGCATGCATGTGCATGTCTGCATGTGTGTGCATGTGTATATATGTGTGTATGTGTGTGCATGTGTGTATGTGTGTGCATGTGGGGGGTATGTGTGTGCATGTGTGTATGTGTGTGTGGACATTGAAGAGGCCCTGAGTTCTCAGACAAGGCCATTGTGAAATGCATCCGCCTTGCTCCTGCTGGGGGATCCGGCCTTGTGCACTTGGCCACCGAAGAGGAGCTCGTTCCCAGGATGTGTGGGGGACAGGAATCGTGACCCTCCTGTGCCCTCTCCCAGTCTATGAACCACACGGGTGAGCTGCTCAGAAACAGTGGCTTCAGCAGCGTCTCTGGAAAGCTGCGAGGGCCTCACCTCCAGGGCAGGCCAGGGTGGGAGGAAGGCTCTTCCCGCAGCAGCACTGGGTTCCTGCTGGGCCAACGAGTTCTCTCAGCTGACGAGGCCGATCGCTGCCCTCCAGGACATCATGATCCATCTGGGAAGAGCGAGGCGAGGTGGAACGAGAGAGAATGCCCTGCGAGTGACTTAGAAGCAGCGGACAGTAATGTAGAGCTCCAGCGCTTGGGTGTCCACTAGGAAAAGACCATCGGAGCCTGTTCAGCCTCCCTTGGCAGACTTCCCAATGAGGTGAGCTTGGAAAAGGTTTTGAGGAAAGTTCCTCCTACGGAAGTGGACGGAATGCCGGCTCCGTGATGCCCCCAAAGCTGTGGCGCTGCAGGATTGCAAACTCAGCCTCGAGGGGAACGTGGAGCTGGGCTTTCGGAGAGGAAGAGGCGGGACGGTGCACCACTCCACCACGTCCAGAGGAGGACGGGGCACCACAACTCCACCACGTGCAGAGGAGGACGGGGCACCACTCCACCACGTGCAGAGGAGGACGGGGCGCCACTCCACCACGTGCAGAGGAGGACGGGGCGCCACTCCAGCACGTCCAGAGGAGGACGGGGCGCCATTCCACCACGTCCAGAGGAGGACGGGGCGCCATTCCACCGCGTCCAGAGGAGGACGGGGCACCACTACTCCACCACGTCCAGAGGAGGACGGGGCACCACTCCACCACGTGCAGAGGAGGACGGGGCACCACTCCACCACGTGTAGAGGAGGACGGGGCGCCACTCCACCACGTGGAGAGGAGGACGGGGCACCACTCCACCACGTGTAGAGGAGGACGGTGCCCCACTCCACCACGTGTAGAGGAGGACGGGGCGCCACTCCAGCACGTCCAGAGGAGGACGGGGCGCCATTCCACCACGTCCAGAGGAGGACGGGGCGCCATTCCACCGCGTCCAGAGGAGGACGGGGCACCACTACTCCACCACGTCCAGAGGAGGACGGGGCACCACTCCACCACGTGCAGAGGAGGACGGGGCACCACTCCACCACGTGTAGAGGAGGACGGGGCGCCACTCCACCACGTGCAGAAGAGGACGGGGCGCCACTCCACCACGTGCAGAGGAGTGTTGACAGTGTGTATGAAGATGCTACTGGAGCCTAGTCACCTGACTCTGGGTTGTTTTCCTGTTACTGAGCACCATATAATTCTGTGCAAGCCTTTGGACCTATTTGGACATTAGTTCCACTAACTATTCAGTATTGGCGTTGGGTAGGGTTACCCAAGATCCCTTTCAGTGTGGAAGTCCATGATTCCAGAATGCATGTTCCAAAGCTTATGCTTGCTTGTTGAAATCAAGTTAACATGGCTGCAGGCTGGCCACGCTGACAGTCTCTCCCTGCCGCCCAGTTCTCACTGAAGGATTGGGGATGATCCTTCATGACGCCAGCTGTTCTTGTTTTATTCTCTTGTTGCCTTCATCTCAGGCAACATTTGCTTTGGCTGCATTTGGATTCCCGCTCCTCAAGAGCTCTGCTTGCCGTCCCCTCTCACTCTGTGGCCCCCAGGGGCGGCTTGTATTGATAACGTCTTAAAGGAGGCCCGGAAATGCCCTCCAGAACGTGGCCGATGGTGGGGATGGAAGGGTGGGGGCAGGTGGGGACAGTCGCTTCTGCAGAAGCCGAAGTGAGCACCGTGGAGGAGGCCTGAGGCCTGCGGAGTGGGAGTCCAGGACCTCTGGACTCAGGATTCCCCGAGGAGTCAGGCCAGGTTCACCTAGGTCCTGTTGAATGCCCAGAAGCATTTCCAAGGTGAGTGTTCTGGGTCTTCCTTCCACAGAGGACTTTGGAGCTCACTCCCGATCCCAGGCTTGGCTGTGGGATGTCAGCCCCTGCTGGGCCCTGGTTCCTGAGCTGTCACATCCCCCTTGGTCTGGTGGGATTGCATCCCACCACAGCCTCTTTCAACCTCAGGTGAGTACATGCAGACAGCAGGAGCTGGGCTACTTTGAGAGACTGGGGAGGGGGGGGTCGAGGAGCAAATGAGCCTGCAAGTGCATTGTCAAGGGCAAAGGGCCAGGGCGTGAAGCGGACGGCGTTGGAGGCAGACACAGCTGGGTTTGAGTTGCGCTGTGGTCATTGGCCAGTTGTGGCTTTGGAAACTGTTCCATTGCCCAAACTGGAGACTCCTCCTCTGTGAAGCAGGTGACAACGCGGCTCACCTGGGTCGCTGTGAGGACGATGTGTGCGGTCTGAGGTGCTGGGCCGAGCAGGGCTCAGCACAGGGTGGGCCCACGTCCTTTAAGCCGAGAGATGCTTTATAAAGGAAGAGTAGAATTAGCAGCAGCGTAGTGCAGGGTGGGGGCAGGGACTGAGAAGTAGGTGGCAGCCAAGGAGGAACTGGCTGAGCCCTGGGAGTAGCTTACACGTCTGTTGCTTCCAAGAAGTTCACATGTTTTGGGGAACTTTTTTCTGAGTGAATGTGTCCTCGTATTATTTTGTTGAAACTATAACCCAAAGGTGGAGGCTCTGGGGCCCGTGAAGAGCCCGCGGGGGCAGAGGTTTGTGGACTGCCGTGTCAGGCAGCCTGGATGGGCTTGTGCACCTGCACAGAGCGTTGGATGCAGGCTGGAGTTAGGGGCGTCCTCCCGCTGCCCTGCGCTCCTGCTGTGGGCTCTGGCAGTGTCTCCGGGAAGCATCGCAGATGCATGAACCGAGGTTCTGATTTAGTAGCAGGGCCGCTGAGTAGCAGCCCCCTCTCTGCGGGGAGCTCACGAGGACTGTGGTGTGTGGGATTGCAGGACCCTGGGCAGGGGCTGTGCACTGAGCACCCGGAGACCTGCGACACCTTTGTGTGTGAGAAGCGTTTTCTCACCTCATTTCTGTGGCCAAAGCTTGATTTGCTTCCGTAAGAGGGTGATTGCAGTTGGGGAGTGAGAAGGAGAGCCTGCCCCAGTCCTTAGGGGATGATGAGAGAAGGGGAGCAGTGGTGGCAAACATCCTGCAGCAGAAACCCACTCAGAAAGGGACCGTTTCCCGCAGAGACTCACGGAGGGGGTGCAACTGTGGGGTGCCATCTACCTCTTCTCTCTTACCTCGCTTTTATTTTTATTTGAACATTTTTTAGAAAGTAGTTTTATTTATTTGAAAGGCAGAATGACAGAGTCAGGGAGAGAGCGAGAGAGAGCGAGAGTGAGAGAGAGAGCACAAACGAGCAAGCGTTCAGTCCCAAAAGGCTGCAGTGGCTGGGGAAGAGCCAGGCCAAGCCAGGAGCCAGGAGCTCCACCTTGGTCTCCCATGTGGGTGGCAGGAGCCAACTGCTTGGTCCATCTTCCACTGCTTTCACAGGGACATTAGCATGGAGCTGGGTGGGAAGTAGAGTAGCTGGGACTCGAACTGGCACTATCACACGGGACCCCATGTCGCAAGCAGTGGCTTAACCCACTGCCACAGTGTGGCCCCCTCTGCCACTTCTCCCCCTTCTCCACTGCCATGTGCTTTATTATTTCTTAAAAAGATTTATTCATTTATTTGAGAGGCAGAGTTATAGATAGAGCTGCCATGCTCAGAGCTGAGCCAATCTGAAGCCAGGAGCCAGGAGCTTCTTCTGGGTCTCCCATGTGGGTCTCTCTATGCAGGGGCCCAAGCACTTGGCCATCTTCTACTGCTTTTCCAGGCCATTATCAGGGAGCTGGATCTCAAGTGGAGTAGCTGGGACTCAAACCAGCGTCCATATGGGATACTGGCGCTGCAGGTGGAGGCTTAACCTACTACACTGCAGTGCTGGCCCCTACAATGTGCTTTTATCCAAATCTCTTAGTGTCCATGACTGGGACACCATCAGTGTGGCTAAGCTGGGGCTCAGCTATGCCTCTGGGATATGATCTCAGGTTTAAGGATGTATGGTAGCCATTACCTGCATAGTTATATTAATCAAGAATAGAAGTGAAAGTAAACTAGATATAAATACATTCCCCTGACCAATAAAAGTTTGTTGCACAACTGACAGTGAATGTTCTTGACACACAAAGAGTGCTTGGAAAGGTGAATATCAATATTTTTAATATATAAATGTTATTACTAATTAATGAGAAAAAGATGAACACTGCAACTACAAAAACGGGTAAAGGACATGAACACACAGATGCACATGTGAAAACATACATGGGAGAACCATGGAATGCACATGTGTGCACATGGGAAGACATGAATGTGTGATGCTCTGCTCCACAGTATGGGCTTTGAGTGCAGATCCACCTGGGATGAGTTCTGGGTCCATTGTTTACCATGATCTTCAGCAAGTGAACTTTTCCAGGCCTTTGTTTTCGATCTGTAAACCCGGGATGTCTGTGTTGTCTGCCTGGAGGTGTTGCCGTGAGGATTAAAGGAAGTAATCCTGTACAATCTTAGCACAGGACCTGGCTCTTGGAAAGCTTTCAGCACACCTCGGTTTGAATCCTTGTTTGCAGTGTATGTGCACTGATAATGACTTTCAGTGCTGTCATATCTCACTGAAACCAAGGAAACACAAATGAAACAGGAGGGACATGTGGTTGGTTACCTATTAGATTAAAAGTGGAGAAAGTGGGTGACACCCACTGCTGGTGAGGTGTGCGGGGAAGGGTTCTCCTGCACATGGTCAGGGTGATGGGACTGGGCACCAACTTCTGCAGGGCAATTTGGCGATGTGTGCTAGCATTTGAAACACAGGTCGTGTTGACCCTTCTGTCTCCCCATTGCATCCCAGGAAGAGAACCAGAGAAATGCACAACTAGGAATATACAACCATGTTTTCCCTGGCATTGTTTATGGAAGCAAGAATTCGGAAAATTCACTGTCCTTCACTGAAGTTCACCTATAAACTTTGTGCCTCCTCCATCTGTGTGACAGATTGCAGCTCCTAACACCGGTGTCCTAGATCTTTATTTGATCGTGGAGAAAGCTCGGCTGTATTGACCACTAAAAAATAGGGCTGCAGAATACCATCCACAGTGTCTGTGTGTGTGTGTCTACCTGGGTATTCAGTATGAGGAACAAGCTGGGAAAAATGTACTTTACAATGGTGACATTGTTCTTGGGAATTAACTTTCTTATATGATTGTTATGGGTCCATTAACAGTCAGGAAAAGGGGAAGGAATGGGCTTTTTCTTCTGTCCTGTAGCGGCACACCTAATACTGAGATCTACATGTTTTTTTTTTTTTCATTTATTAAACTTTTATTTAATGAATACAAATTTCCAAAGTACAGCTTATGGGTTACAATGGCTTCCCCCTCCCATAACTTCCCTCCCGCCCGCAACCCTCCCCTTTCCCGCTCCCTCTCCCCTTCCATTCACATCAAGATTCATTTTCAATTCTCTTTATATACAGAAGATCAGTTTAGTATATATTAGGTAAAGATTTCAACAGTTTGCCCCCATATAGCAACACAAAATGAAAAAAATACTGTTGGAGTACTAGTTATAGCATTAAATAACAGTGTACAGCACATTAAAGACAGAGATCCTACATAATATTTTTTTTTAAATTAATTAATTTTCTATGCCATTTCCAATTTAACACCAGGTTTTTTTTTCATTTCCAATTCTCTTTATATACAGAAGATAGATGCAGTATATAATTAGTAAAGATCTCATCAGTTTGTACCCACACAGAGACACAAAGTGTAAAAATACTGTTTCAGTACTAGTTATAGCATCAATGCACATTAGACAACACATTAAGGACAGATCCCACATGGGATGTAAGTACACAGTGACTCCTGTTGCTGACTTAACAATTTGACACTCCTGTTCATGGCGTCAGTAATCTCCCTAGGCTCTAGTCATGAGTTGCCAGGGCTATGGAAGCCTTTAGAGTTCTCTGACTTTGGTCTTATTCCGATAGGGTCATAGTCAAAGTGGAAGTTCTCTCCTCCCTTCAGAGAAAGGTACCTCCTTCTTTGATGGCCCCATTCTTTCCACTGGGATCTCACTCACAGAAATCTTTCATTTAGGTCTTCTTTTTTTTCTTTTCCATGGTATCTTGGCTTTCCATGCCTACAATACTCTCATGGGCTCTTCAGCCAGATCCGAATGACTTAAGGGCTGATTCTGAGGCCAGAGTGCTGTTTAGGACATCTGCCGTTCTATGAGTCTGCTGTGTATCCCGCTTCCCATGTTGGATCCTTCTCTCCCTTTTTGATTCTATCAGTTAGTATTAGCAGACACTAGTCTTGTTTGTTTGATCCCTTTGACTCTTAGACCTATCAGAGCCATCAATTGTGAACTGAAATTGATCACTTGGACTAGTGAGATGGCATTGGTACATGCCGCCTTGATGGGATTGTATTGGAATCCCCTGTCACATTTCTAACTCCACCATTTGGGGCAAGAACGATTGAGCATGTCCCAAATTGTACATCTCCTCCCTCTCTTTTTCCACTCTTAAATTTAACAGGGATCACTTTTCAGTTAAAATTTAAACACCTAAGAATAATTGTGTGTTAATTACAGAGTTCAACTACTAGTACTAGAACAACAACAACTAATACTAAAAAGGATAAAGTATTACATTGTACATCTAGAGTCAGGACAAGAGCTGATCAAGTCATTGTTTCTTATAGTGTCCATTTCACTTAACAGGTTTCCCCTTTGGTGCTCAGTTGTCACCCATCAGGGAAAACAAATGATATTTGTCTCTTTGGGACTGGCTTAATTCACTCAACATGATGTTTTCCAGATTCCTCCATCTTGTTGCAAATGACCGGGTTTCATTGTTTCTTACTGCTGAATAGTATTCTATGGAGTACATGTCCCATAATTTCTTTATCCAGTCTTCTGTTGATGGGCATTTGGGTTGGTTCCAGATCTTAGCTATTGTGAATTGAGCTGCAATAAACATTAATGTGCAGATGGCTTTTTTATTTGCCAAATTAATTTCCTTTGGGTAAATTCCGAGGAGTGGGATGGCTGGGTTGTATGGTAGGGTTATGTTCAGGTTTCTGAGGAATCTCCAGACTGACTTCCATAGTGGCTTTACCAGTTTGCATTCCCACCAACAGTGGGTTGGTGTCCCTTTTTCCCCACATCCTCTCCAGCATCTGTTGTTAGTTGATTTCTGTATGTGAGCCATTCTAACTGGGGTGAGGTGAAACCTCATTGTGGTTTTGATTTGCATTTCCCTGATTGCTAGTGATCCTGAGCATTTTTTCATGTGTCTGTTGGCCATTTGGATTTTCTCTTTGGAAAGATGTCTGTTGAGGTCCTTGGCTCATCTCTTAAGTGGGTTGTTTTGTTGTTGTGGATTTTCTTGATTTCTTTGTAGATTCTGGTTATCAACCCTTTATCTGTAGTATAGTTTGCAAATATTTTTTCCCATTCTGTCGGTTGCCTCTTCACTTTCCTGACTGTTTCTTTTGCAGTACAGAAACTTCTCAATTTGATGCAATCCCAATTGTTAATTTTGGTTTTGATTGCCTGTGCTCCTGGGGTCTTTTCCAAGAAGTCTTTGCCTGTACCTATATCTTGCAGGGTTTCTCCAATGCTCTCTAATAATTTGATGGTTTTGGGTCATAGATTTAAGTCTTTAATCCATGTTGAGTGAATTTTTGTGTAAGGTGAAAGGTAGGGGTCTTGCTTCAGGCTTCTGCACGTGGAAATCCAATTTTCCCAGCACCATTTATTGAATAGACTGTCCTTATTCCAGGGATTAGATTTGGATCTTTGGTCAAATATAAGTTGGCTGTAGATGTTTGGATTGATTTCTGGTGTTTCTATTCTGTCCCATTGGTCTATCCATCTGTTTCTGTACCAGTACCATGCTGTTTTGATAACAACTGCCCTGTAGTATGTCCTGAAATCTGGTATTGTGATGCCTCCGGCTTTGTTTTTGTTGTACAAGATTGCCCTGGCTATTCGAGGTCTTTTGTGTCTCCATATGAATTTCAGCATCATTTTTTCCTGATCTGAGAAGAAGGTCTTCGGTATCTTGATTGGTATTGCATTGAATGTATAAATTGCTTTTGGGAGGATAGACATTTTGATGATATTGATTCTTCCATTCCATGAGCATGGAAGATTTCTCCATTTTTTGGTATCCTCTTCTATTTCTTTCTCTAAGGTTTTGTAGTTTTCATTGTAGAGATCTTTAACGTCCTTCGTTAAGTTTATTCCAAGGTATTTGATTGTTTTTGTAGCTATTGTGAATGGGATTGATGTTAGAAGTTCTTCCTCTTATGGTAAATGTTTTCTTAAGTTGTTATCTAATGGTTGAAACGGTTTGCTAAGTATTCATGTAATATTGCTATTGTCAGCAAGCGATCTAGGACTTGCTCCCTCATTTCTCTATTCTAAGCCCAACTTGTTCTTTCATTTCTCTATTCTCTTCAAGGTAGGGAACTAATTCTATTACGAAGGAATCTGTAGGACGCACAATCTAATCTTTAGACCTTATAAAAGAGATGGCTAACATTCTTCTGTAATAGCATAGCCAAAATAAGAACTTAAATAATAATCTCATAGCTAGATTCACTTTGACATCAGCGAAGTATACAGTAAGTAGGAAAAACCTCCCTTTCAGACCAAAGGGAAAGAAAGTTTTAAAGTGAGAATATAAATTTGCTCATGGGCATTGTCTACCTTAGAAAAACTACTACAGAACATGCCTGTGACTATAGACTTGTAGTTCAGGCCACCGAAGATTAGAGATGGGATACGGGCACTCCCTTGACTTGCATCCTCTGGTCTGCTTTAACACAAACCAGGAGGAAAAGAAAGCTAGGCATCAGAAGCAATGGGTGGCAGGCCTATTAATGGCTGATCTGTACAGTGATCTGCCCTCAAGGAGACCCAACAGGCCAGTCCACTGCAGTGGCTTTCAATGTGGTAAGCCTGGGCTTCAGCAGAAGTCAGCTTGTGAAGAGCCCTGGCAGCTCTGCCAAGAGTTGGATCACTGGAAATGGACCTGCCCTGGAGTCGAAGGATGCCCAGGTCAGAGCCACAGATCTTATTGGCTCCAAGCTGAAAAGCCCTTCACTCAGCCCAGCTTCCAAAGTGACCACTGCAGCTGAGGGGATGGTCAAGTAGGGTCAGGAACATTGCAGGCAGAACTGTAAATTTCTTGTTAGAGATGCCCCCTGCCTTTACCTGGCCAGCTCTCCTCCCAGGCCAGCCAAGTAATGAAAGTCAACAGAGTGCCTTCCCCTAGGAGGTTCACACCTCCCTTAGGATATACCCCATGTGAAGAGATAGATAGGTCTGGGCCTCTTAACTCACAAGGCCTAAAGCCCAACAGATTATTATCAAGCCCCTTCTATCAGGTTCTTTTGCCTCTCAATCAGAAAACTTAATTGTAGCTTAGACAGCACCTTTCTTAGCTCCTCTAATAATGACTCTGTCCTTCGTTCTAGACCCTGTCTAGTGCACTTGGGCCTCATTCCTTTGTAATCATAACCTCTACTCTACCACCAATGGCTCTACTCCCAACCTGTGTGTACTGATGGTCCTCTTCCCCACTTAATGCTGTATAATTGTTCAAACCTGGTAAATGCCACTCTTAGGATCATTGGTTACTATCCTCACCCTGTCTTTTATGACCTTGTCTAAATATGATCAGAGTCGGCAAACTTGGAAGGTTTCCATAGCCTTGGCAACTCATGACGACAGCCTAGGGTGGTTACTGGCGCCATAAACTAGAATGTCAATTTGTTGGGTCAACAACAAGAGCCACTGTGCACTTGCTCCTCATGTGGGATCTCTGTCCTTAATGTGCTGTACATTTTGATTTAATGCTATAACTAGTACTCAAACAGTATGTTTCACTTTGTGTTTCTATGTGGGTGCAAACTGTTGAAATCTTGATACTAAATTGATCTTCTGTATATAAAGAGAATTGAAAATGAATCTTGATGTGAATGGAAGGGGAGAGGGAGTGGGAGAGGGGAGGGTTGTGGGTGGGAGGGAAGTTTTGGGAGGGGGAAGCCATTGTAATCCATAAGCTGTACACTGGAAATTTATATTCATTAAATAAAAGTTAAAAAAAAAACAGTAAAAAAAAAAAAAAAAAGAAGTTCTTCCTCAGCCGTGGCATTGCCTGTGTATACAAAGGCTGTTGATTTGTGTGCATTGATTTTATATCCTGCTACTTTGCCAAACTCTTCGATGAGTTCCAGTAGTCTCTTAGTAGAGTTCTTTGGGTCCCCTAAGTAAAGAATCATATCATCTGCAAAGAGGGATAGTTTGAGTTCTTCCTTCCCAATTTGTATCTCTAATTTCTTTTTCTTGCCTAATAGCTCTGTCTAAAACTTCCAGAACTATATTGAATAGCAGTGGTGAGAGTGGGCATCCCTGTCCAGTACCAGATCTCAGTGGAAATGCTTCCAAATTTCCCCATTCAATAGGATGTTGGCCGTGGGTTTTTCATATATTGCTTTGATTGTATTGAGGAATGTTCCTTCCATACCCAGTTTGCTTAGAGTTTTCATCATGAAAGGGTGTTGTATTTTATCAAATGCTTTCTCTGCGTCTATTGAGAGAATCATATGGTTTTTCTTCTGCAGTCTGTTAATGTGGTGTATCACATTGATTGTTTTGTGAACATTGAACCATCCCTGTATACCAGGGATAAATCCCACTTGGTCTGGGTGGATGATCTTTCTGATGTGTTGTTGCATTCTATTGGCCAGAATTTTATTGAGGATTTTTGCATCTATGTTCATAAGGGAAATTGGTCTGTAATTTTCTTTCTCTGCTGCATCTTTTTCCGGCTTAGGAATTAAGGTGATGCTGGCTTCATAGAAAGAATTTGGGAGGATTCCCTCTCTTTCAATTATTTTAAATAGTTTGAGAAGAATTGGAGTTAGTTCTTCTCTAAATGTCTGGTAGAATTCAGCAGTGAATCCATCTGGTCCTGGGCTTTTCTTTGTTGGGAGGGCCTTTATTACTGTTTCAATTTCTGTGTCAGTTATTGGTCTGTTTAGGTTTTCTATGTCTTCCTGGCTCAATATAGGTAGGTTGTATGTGTCCAAGAATCTGTCTATTTCTGATAGATTTCCCTGTTTGCTGGCATACAAGTCCTTGTAGTAATTTCTGATGATTCTTTTTATTTCTGTGGTATCTGTTGTTACGTTTCCATTTTCATCTCTGATCCTATTGATTTGGGTCTTTTCTCTTCTTTTTTTAGTTAGTTGAGCCAATGGGTGTCAATTTTATTTTTTCAAAAAACCAGCTCCGCGTTTGGCTGATTTTTTGTAATGTTTTTTTGGATTCAATCCTGTTTATTTCTTCTTTGATTTTAATTATTTCTCTTCTCCTACTGGGTTTGGGTTTGGTTTGCTGCAGATTTTCTAGATCCTTGAGATGACTTGAAAGCTCATCTATTTGGTGCCTTTCCAATTTCTTGATGTAGGCACCTATTGATATAAACTTTCCTCTTAACACTGCTTTTGTTGTATCCCATAGGTTTTGGTATGTTGTGTTTTTATCCTCATTTACTTCCAGAAAATTTTTGATTTCTCTTAATTTCTTCTATGACCCATTGTTCATTCAGGAGCATGTTGTTCAATCTCCATGTGTTTGCACGTGCTCTAGGGATTCCGAGTTGCTAATTTCCAATTTCATTCCTTTGTGGTCTGAGAAGCTGCATGGTATGATTCTAATTCTTTTGAATTTGCTGAGACTTGCTTTATGGCCTAGTATGTGGTCAATCCTAGAGAAGGTTCCATGTACTGCTGAGAAGAATGTAAAGTCTTTAGATGTAGGATGAAATGTTCTGTAGATATCTGTTAGATCCATTTGGGCTATAGTGTCATTTAAATCTACTGTCTCCTTGTTGATCTTCTGTCCTGTTGATCTGTCTATCTCTGAGAGTGGAGTATTGAAGTCCCCCAGAACTATTGTATTGGTGTCTAAGTCTCCTTTTAAGTCCCTTAACAAGTCTTTTAAATAAGCTGGTGCCCTGCAATTAGGTGCATATACATTGATAATCGTTATATCTTCCTGTTGAACAGATCCCTTAATCATTATATAGTGCCCCTCTTTGTCTCTCCTAACAGTTTTTGTGGTAAAGTTTATGTTGTCTGATATTAAGATGGCTACGCCCGCTCTTTTTTCATTTCTGTTGGCATGGTATATATTTTTTTCCAGCCTTTCACTTTCAGTCTGTATGCATCATTGTTGGAAAGATGAGTTTCTTGTAAGCAGCAAAAAGATGGGTTTTGTTCCTTAACCCAATCAGCCAATTGGTGTCTTTTAACTGGACAGTTCAGGCCATTAACATTCAATGTGACTATTGAGAAGGAGTAACTTTGCCCTGTCATTTGCCAAAGATATTTTCTAATATCTGGTTTGAGATGCCTGTGATCTTTTGCTGTGAGGTTTCCTTCCTTTACCTTCTTTCATATTGGTGACCATGTTTCTGTGTTTCTGTATGTAACACATCTTTAAGCATCTTTTGCAGGGCTGGACGAGTGGCGACAAAATTCTTTCAATTTCTGTTTGCTGTGAAAGGTCTTTATTTCACCTTCATTCACAAATGAGAGTTTTGCAGGATATAGTATTCTGGGCTGGCAGTTTTTCTCTCTTAGTACCTGGGCTATATCTCGCCATTCTCTCCTAGCTTGTAGGGTTCTGATGAGAAGTCAGCTGTGAGTCTAATTGGAGATCCTCTGAGAGTAATCTGACGTTTCTCTCTTGCACATTTTAGGATCTTTTCTTTATGTTTCACTGTGGTGAGTTTGATTATGACGTGTCATGGTGAGGATCTCTTTTGGTCATGTTTATTAGGGGTTCTATGAGCTTCCTGTACTAGGATGTCTCTGTCCTTCTCCAAACCTGGGAAATTTTCTGCTAGTATCTCACTAAAAAGGCCTTCTAATCCTTTCTCCCTCTCCATGCCTTCAGAAACTCCTAGAACCTGAATGTTGGGTTTTTTTAAGAGTATCCTGTAGATTCCTGACAGTATTTTTTAGATTTCTGATTTCTTCTTCTTTTCTTTGATTTGACTGTTTCCTTTCCTGTTCTCTGTCTTCTAATTCCGATATTCTCTCTTCTGCTTCACCCATTCTGTTTTTAAGGCTCTCTAATGTGTTTGTCATTTGATCTATTGAGTTCTTCATTTCATTATGATTTCTTGTCACTATCACAGTTTCATGTTCTACTAGTTGTTTCATTTCATTTTGATTCCTCCTTAATATTTCATTTTCACGAGAGAGATTTTCTATCTTGTCCATTAAGGATTTCTGTAGTTCAAGAATTTGTTTTTGAGAACTTCTTAATGTTCTTATCAATTTTTTGAGATCTGCTTCTTGCATTTCCTCTATCTCTTCATCTTCACAATCTTGGATTGGGGTGTCTTGTTCATTTGGTGGCATCATAGTGTCTTCCTTGCTGTTGTTACCTCGGCTTCTACGTTTGTTTTTTGGCATGTTGGAGATAATTCATGGTTTTTTTTTTTTTTTTTTTTTTTTTTTTTTTTTTTTTTTTTTTTGCTGTGGTGTTTTTTTCTCATTATACTATGCCTCTAAGTGGGCTGTGTGCTTTGATGGATCTTTAGATGGGTGTGGCCCGAGAGCTCTGCTTGATTTTTCAGGTTTAAGTCTGTGCAAAAAGTGACTCACCCAGATTGTTCTCTCCCTTGCTCCTTGCTGGATCTCTCTCTCTCTCTCTCTCTCTCTCTGACTCAGTTGGGAAGTAATTCTGCACAGCTGGGTCGAATTGAGGGTAGGTGAAATCTGGCCTCTGTGAGTATTCGTTTGATCTACCCCTGGGTCCACACAAAGAGTTTATGCAGCCCTCAATGTGTTCTCAAGTTTCACCATAGACCCAAAGTTACTGAGTTTGTGTACTCATTGCCACTTTACATATGTAAAATGGCGCCTGCTCTTTGTTTTGCTCATGTGGAGAGAGAGGCCTCTGCCTTTCCCCACCAATGTCTCGGGTTTCTGAGGCTTTTGTCTTACCTCCGGTTCCTGCGCTGGCGAGATTCTGCGGCTCGGCTCCAGCGGCGGGGCTTCCACGCTGTGGGCTCCCTGTAGGTCCACTGTGTCATGTCCACTAGATCCGGAAGCGTTTCCTCTGCAGTTTTTATCTTGAGTCTTTTCCTGAGGCTACAGTAATTCCACTTTTATGAAACTAAATTTTCCCAGACTATCGGCACATGTCCTCACTATCCGCCATCTTGGCTCCGCCCCTACATGTTGGTTTTTTTCGTGTCCACTGATTTGGGCTTGAGCTGCAAGAGCCCTTCCTCACAGCTTTTGCCCTCTGCTTCTTTCCTTTGTGTCACTTAGAAGCGTTTCTTCACTCTTCAGTCGATGGCTCATGCAAGAAGACATTAGAACCACCGTTTTACAATGCCATGCCACGAGATGGAAATGTTCGTCCCGGAAGAGGCACACGCTTGGAGTTGCCTTCATCCACAGTGAAGAGATTGCTTGGACTTCCCATGGCTCTGCCAGGGTAGGATGAGCCACGAGCCCGGGTTAGCTTACGTGGTCAGGTGCCATCAAACACCAGCCCTCAGGCCAATGGCTCTTCAAACAAGGCCAACTGAGACTGCTTTTGCTTGTGTTGGTTGGAGTCACTGCAGTAGGAGGAGTCCTGTGGCAGTAGCTGGGTGGCTCTAGTTCCCTTACGGGGAACTGGGCGGTGACTGGAGGAGTGGATCGTGCTGCCTGCCCTCAGTACCTGTGGCACAGCCCCGTGATTCGGCTCCTACCTTCCTGGCCTGAGCTTCGCACTGAATCAGAATTTCACAGAGCCTCGCCTCAGCCTTGTCCTTCTATGCACCCTGTGTTTGGCCAGCAGGATCCCAGGTCACAGGATCCCAGGTCACAGAATTCCAGGTCACAGGATCCCAGGTCACAGAATTCCAGGTCACAGGATCCCAGGTCACAGGATCCCAGGTCACAGAATTCCAGGTCACAGGATCCCAGGTCACAAGATCCCAGGTCACAGAATTCCAGGCCAGCAGGATCCCAGGTCACAGGATCCCAGGCCAGCAGGATCCCAGGTCACAGAATTCCAGGTCACAGGACCCCAGGTCACAGGATCCCAGGCCACAGGATCCCAGGCCAGCAGGATCCCAGGTCACAGGATCCCAGCTGAACCACACAGCAGTCCTTCCAGGTGGCAGAGCGAGCCTCTTTATCTTCATTTTGCACACAGGGAAAAACGCTCCAAGATGATGGAAGTTGGCCAGGCACGTTCAGCACCTGAACCCCAGTGCTCCATCCCCTCTGGTTTTGGTTTGTTTCCCTTCTGACTTCACAGCTCTTCAGAAGCCCATCGACAACACGCATGAGCCCCACAGTGGCCCTAGACAGATCTTTCAGAGTTGTTTTCTACCCAAGATGCACAATTTAAATTGCCATCCTACACTCCCCACGCTCACCCGTACTTACGGACGGAGGCAGGTGTTTCAAGGAGTCACTGCCACAAAATGTCACATATATGTCAGTCTGTTCCACCCGGCCCATTCCATTCTCTTTCAAAAAGGCAAAAAGGGAAGAAAAGGCTACCGGTGGCTCAGGGAGCTGATTTTATGACACGCAGGGATTGCTTCCTGCTGACTGTGGCATCAACGCACAGCAGGAGGTATTCTGGATGGCTGTGTGCACCAGGGAAAGCCGGGCGGCTTGGCCCTCCGTGGAGAGGTGAGCAGCACATGGGGGCTGAGATGTGCTGTGAGGAGTCTCTGCAGAAAGGCGAGGGTGGCTGGGGAAGAGTGGCCTGCAGACTGAGAGGGAGCATCTCAGGGTCAAGGGCCGAAAGACCTGCTTCATCTTCATGTCTTCTGGTTCTTCTCTCGCTAAGCACCAGCCGGGCGGTGGTGGACGACTAGGTTGGGAATGCTGAAGTGTGACTTCATTGCTGGTAAGTCCGATTCTAAGTTTCTCTGTCTGTTCCTGGGGAGGTCTCCAGGAGGAAACACAGCTTCCCTGGCTCACAGCCTGTGCAAGGGGCGTCATACCCCATCCCTAGGCAACCAGCAATCAAGGATCTGTGCTGCAGGCCTTGTTCCCAGGGCTCCTTGGAGTCAGAAGCAGCTCAGCCAGTCGAGGGTGGGCTCCAAGTCGAGCTGCCTCCCTGTGGAGGCGCCACCTGGCTCTCAGCAGGGAGGTCGGGAGCTGAGTTCTTAATCTTTCAGCTCACAGCTCTCGTGGGGATCTGAGGAACACGGGGAACTGTGTCCTTATAAAAATGCACACACAAGAGAAAATTGCACAAAATGCCTTGGGTTTCATGGATGCTAAAGCCAGTGCCTTTGCCAAAGCCTGCAAGAGGTATTGACTCAGATCTTACAGTCTGAAATTGAAGGATGGGACCAGAAGTGTGTTCACAATGAAGAATTCCTATCATCTTTATCTGGATTCCCTAATGCTCCCCATTGTCTGCTTTCCCTTCACAGATCTGGCCCCTTCTCTTCCATTCTCTTTCCTAAACACCTCCAAGTTTCCCTCTTATCAAATGCATTACCATTTGTGCTGTCTGACACCTGGTTACCGGAGGGAAGGGCAGTTCTGTCAGAACCCCTCTGACACTCATCCTGCAGGACTCCCACCAAGGTGACCTCCAGGGTCAGGGGCTGGGTCTCACTGCCTCCTGGAGCCAACCACTCTGGCTTTTCAATTCTCATCTTTGGTGCAGCCATTGCTTGTCTAGATCTGTATCCAATGGGGATACTAAACCTTACTAGATGGTAATTGTTAGGATTAGATAGGATTACTCTTAGAAAGTGTCTGGCACATAGCAAGTGTTGAATGAATGTTTATTGTTATTATCATCATTATTGGGTTCTAACTTCATTTAGAAACTCTACCCATGAACTGTATGACTTCATCTGCATTCAGTGCCAGGTTGCATTCTTTCATTTGAATTTTTCGAGCACAAGGTTAACTAGTTTTTAATTAATGCAAAGAGAACATATTTAATGTAGTTCATAGATATAATTCTAAGACCATGCTGACACTTCTCTTCCTCCCTCTCTTCTTTCCTCCCTCCCTTCCTCTCTCTCTCTTTAATTTTTTCAATAATGTATTTTTAATTTACATTATAGTCAAAGGCTTATTGCTCCACTAAATAAAAAGCTCAACAAGTAGCAGATAAAGGAGCCCTAGTGTAGCAGGCACCTAGGCAAGAGCTGTAAATAGTAACCAAACGAAAAGAAGTCTGTTTCGCTCACGTACAGTAAATTATAAAACAACCATGATCATATGGTTAACCACTGGTGTGGCGTTTTCTCAGTACCCACGGCAGCATCAAGTTCAGCCTCAGCCTCGGCTTAGGTTTGCGGAGCAGCCTCCACCTGTCCAGCGCTGTGCTAGGCCCTCCCCCACGCTGTGCGACTCTCAGAGCAGCACCTGTGGCCCGCGTTACTACCTCACTTCTGCAGGGGCAAAATTTGGGAAGTAAGCGGCTTGGCCCGGGTTGCTGGCTGCTTAACGGGCAGAGTTGAAATTACATCTACATGGTCATGTCAGATCTCGTGCCTTTCCCACCGCGCTGCCTCAACGTCTCCTTTCAGAACAGGCACAGTTTGCTATGAACTTTATTACAGGAGTCCATGGAGCACCCTTGGGAATCTCAGGGTGGCCGGAGAGCCTTGGTCTACAAGGACGTGGGCGCAGATCCTTATTGTTGCTGCGAACTAGTTTAAACAGCTGTCTCATTTCTGACTCTGATTCTGGTCTAACACAACTGAAATAAATATTTTAGATGTAAAATTCTGTGCTTTGCATAAAATCCTCAGGAAAGGCCTTGGCCCTTGTCGGGGGATCACTTTGTAGTTTTCTTCCATGTCTTCTAAGATCCTAGGCCAGTCTGGAGAACACCATAGACAATGCCAAAGGCACCTGCAAGATGACTGACTTCTGTGTGAGATTGTAGCCACAGGAGGTGGACGACTTGAAAAGACAGCACGGCGTGGTCAGGGAGGGTCTGTGTCGGGACAGTTTGCGTCGCTGCCCGGAGAGTAAGCTGGGGCTCTGTCCAGCCAGTGCTGTCCAGAATCCTGCCCCGTTCTACTCTGCCTTGGAGCAGTCAACAGAGAGGAGAAAGGTGACAAGTAGAGTCGGTGCCATGAGGCATGAAGATTCTAGAACACGACAAGGGGCTGGCCCATTGGTCAGGGTGGCCACTAGGCAACCAGCCCCTGCTGTCTGAACAGAAGAGAGAGTGATTTCATGGCCGGTAGAGGTTCAGGACGGCGTGTGGGCCAGAAGACCAACGGAGCGTGGTTATTATCATGTAGAACAAAAGTCATTAACAGGCCACGAGCAATCAGGGCACAAATGATTGGGACTGGGCCCTTTGCTCAGCTTCAAAAATGACTGCTTTCTGTCCTGGTCATTTCCCCCTGATGTAGAATGGCGGTGTGGGGGGAGTATCGCGTTCCTGATGCAGAGGCAGCTTTTGCTGTTCTAAGAGGGTCAGTGTGAGTTACTCAGTAGGTGACAAATGTTTAATTTAGAGAAAAATAATTTAAATTTGAAGAAAAATTAGAGAAAAGCCTGCGGCTTCTCCACAATGTCATTTCTTTTTTTTAATAGAAAACTTATATTTAATATAAATTTCGAAAGTACAACTTTTGGATTATAGTGGTTATTCCCCCCATAACCACCCTCCCACCTGCAAACCATCCCATTTCCTAATCCCTCTCCCATCCCATTTTTCATTAAGATTCATTTTTAATTATCTTTATATACAGAAGATCAAGTCTATACTAAGTAAAGATTTCAACAGTTTGCACCCATACAGACAACAAAGTATAAAGTACTGTTTGAAGACCAGTTTTACCATTAATTCTCATAGTACAACACATTAAGGACTGAGGTCATTACATGGGGAGTAAGTGCACAGTGACTCTTGTTGTTGATGTAACAATTGACACTCTTATTTATGATGTCGAAGCTCTTGTCATGAACTGCCAAGGCTATGGAAGCCTCTTGAATTCACAAACTCTGACCTTATTTAGAGAGACCATAATCAAAGTGGAAGTTCTCTCCTCCCTTCAGAGAAAAGTACCTCCTTCTTTGACGGCCCCTTCTTTCCACTGGGATTTCACTCACAGAGATCTTTCATTTTGGTCATTTTTTGCCAGAGTGTCTTGGCTTTCCATGCCTGAAATTCTCTCATGGGCTTTTTAGCCAGATCTGAATGCCTTAAGGGCTGATTCTGAGGCCCAAGTGCTGTTTAGGGCATTTGTCATTCTATGAGTCTGCTGTGTATCCTGCTTCCCAGATCATTCTCTCCTTTTTAATTCTTTTTTTTAATTTTTATTTATTTTGACAGGCAGAGTGGATAGTGAGAGAGAGAGACAGAGAGAAAGGTCTTCCTTTGCTGTTGGTTCACCCTCTAATGGCCGCTGCGGCCAGCGCATCTTGCTGATCCGAAGCCAGGAGCCAGGTGCTTTTCCTGGTCTCCCATGCGGGTGCAGGGCCCAAGGACTTGGGCCATCCTCCACTGCCTTCCCGGGCCATAGCAAAGAGCTGGCCTGGAAGAGGGGCAACCGGGATAGAATCCGGCACCCCGACCGGAACTAGAACCCGGTGTGCCGGCGCCGCAAGGCGGAGGATTAGCCTGTTAAGCCACGGCGCCGGCCTCTCCTTTTTAATTCTATCAGTTATTAGCAGACACTGTTCTTATTTATGTGATCCCTTTGACACTTAATCCTATCTTTATGATCAGTTAGCGTGTGCTGGACTGTATATCTCTCCCCTTTCTTATTCCCACTCTTATTTTTTTGTTTTTGACAGGCAGAGTGGACATTGAGAGAGAGACAGAGAGTAAGGTCTTCCTTTTCTGTTAGTTCACCCTCCAATGGCCGCTGCCGCTGGCGCGCTGCGGCCGGCGCACCGTGCTGATCCAAAGCCAGGAGCCAGGTGCTTCTCCTGGTCTCCCATGGGGTGCAGGGCCCAAGGACCTGGACCATCTTCCACTGCCTTCCCGGGCCATAGCAGAGAGCTGGCCTGGAAGAGGGGCAACCGGGATAGAATCTGGCGCCCCAACCGGGACTAGAACCCGGTGTGCCGGCGCCGCAAGGCAGAAGATTAGCCTAGTGAGCCACGGTGCCAACCTCCCACTCTTATTTTTAACAGCAGTCAATTTTCAGTTGGATTTTAACTCCTAAGAATAATTCTGTGTTAAAGAGTTCAAACAATGGTATTAAGTAGAAAAAGAAAATACTAAAAAGAATAAAATAGTAAGCTGTTCCTCGACAGTCAGGACAAGGGCTGATCAAGTCATTGATTCTCATGGTGTCCATTTCACTTCTACAGGTTTTCGCTTTGGTGCTCAGTTAGTTGTCACCGATCAGGGATAACATGTGATATTTGTCCCTTTGGGACTGGCTTATTTTACTCAGCATGATGTTTTCCAGATTCCTCCATTTTCTTTCAAATGACCAGATTTCTTTTTTTTTTTTTTACCACTGTGTAGTGTTCCATAGTGTACATATCCCATAATTTCTTTATCCAGTCTTCTGTTGATGGGCATTTGGGTTGATTCCATGTCTTAGCTGTTGTGAATTGAGTTGCAATAAACATTGAGGTGCAGACAGCTCTTTTATTTGCCAATTTAATTTCCTTTGGGTAAATTCTGAGGAGTAGGATGGCTGGGTCATGTGGTAGGGCTATATTCAGGTTTCTGAGGAATCTCCAGACTGACTTCCATACTGGCTTTACCAGTTTGCATTCCCACCAACAGTGGGTTAGTGTCCCTTTTTCCCCACATCCTCTCCAGCATCTGTTGTTAGTTGATTTCTGTATGTGAGCCATTCTAACTGGGGTGAGGTGAAACCTCATTGTGGTTTTGATTTGCATTTCCCTGATTGCTAGTGATCCTGAGCATTTTTTCATGTGTCTGTTGGCCATTTGGATTTCTTCTTTTGAAAATGTCTATTGAGGTCCTTGGCCCATTTCTTAAGTGGGTTGTTTGTTTTGATGTTGTGGAGTTTCTTGATCTCTTTGTAGATTCTGGTTATTAATCTTTTATCAGTTGCATAATTTGCAAATATTTTCTCCCATTCTGCCAGTTGCCTCTTCACTTTCCTGACTGTTTCTTTGCAGTACAGAAACTTCTCAATTTGATGCAATCCCAATTGTTAATTTTGGCTTTGACTGCCTTGCCTCTGGGGTCTTTTCCAAGAAGCCTTTGCCTGTACCTATATCTTGCAGGGTTTCTCCAATGCTCTCTAATAATTTGATGGTGTCAGGTCGTAGATTTAGATCTTTAACCCATGTTGAGTGGATTTTTGTGTAAGGTATAAGGTAGGGGTCTTGCTTCAAGCTTCTGCACGTGGAAATCCAATTTTCCCAGCACCATTTGTTGAATAGACTGTCCTTTCTCCAGGAATTGGTTTTAGACCTCTGATCAAATATGAGTTGGCTGTAGATGTTTGGGTTGATTTCTGGTGTTTCTATTCTGTCCCATTGGTCTATCCATCTGTTTCTGTACCAGTACCATGCTGTTTTGTTTACAACTGCCCTGTAGTATGTCCTGAAATCTGGTATTGTGATGCCTCCGGCTTTGTTTTTGTTGTACAAGATTGCTTTAGCTATTGGAGGTCTGCTGTTCCTCCACATGAGTTTCAGCATCATTTTTTCCAGATCTGAGAAGAATGTCTTTGGTATTTTGATTGGTATTGCATTGAATGTATAAATTGCTTTTGGGAGAATGGACATTTTGATGATATTGATTCTTCCAATCCATGAGCATGGAAGATTTTTCCATTTTTTGGTATCCTCTTCTATTTCTTTCTTTAAGATTTTGTAATTTTCATCGTAGAGATATTTGATATCCTTGGTTAAGTTTACTCCAAGATATTTGATTGTCTTTGTAGCTATTGTGAATGGGATTGATCTTAGATGTTCTTTCTCAGCTGTGGCATTGCCTGTGTATACAAAGGCTGTTGATTTTTGTGCATTGATTTTATATCCTGCTACTTTACCAAACTCTTCTATGAGTTCCAATAGTCTCTTAGTGGAGTTCTTTGTTTCCCCTCATCTGCAAAGAGGGATAGTTTGATTTCTTCCTTCCCAATTTGTATCTCTTTAATTTCTTTTTCTTGCCTAATGGCTCTGGCTAAAACTTCCAGTACTATATTGAATAGCAGTGGTGAGAGTGGGCATCCCTGTCCAGTACCAGATCTCAGTGGAAATGCTTCCAACTTTCCCCCATTCAGTATGATGCTGGCCGTGGGTTTGTTATAAATTGCCTTGACTGTGTTGAGGAATATTCCTTCTAGACCCAGTTTGCTTAGAGTTTTCATCATGAAAGGGTGTTGTATTTTATCAAATGCTTTCTCTGCGTCTATTGAGAGAATCATATGGTTTTTCTTCTGCAGTCTGTTAATGTGGTGTATCACATTGATTGTTTTGTGAACATTGAACCATCCCTGCATACCAGAGATAAATCCCACTTGGTTTGGGTGGGTGATCTTTCTGATGTGTTGTTGCATTCTATTGGCCAGAATTTTATTGAGGATTTTTGCATCTATGTTCATAAGGGAAATTGGTCTGTAATTTTCTTTCTCTGCTGCATCTTTTTCCTGGCTTAGGAATTAAGGTGATGCTGGTTTCATAGAAAGAATTTGGGAGGATTCCCTCTCTTTCAATTATTTTAAATAGTTTGAGAAGAATTGTAGTTAGTTCTTTAAATGTCTGGTAGAATTCAGCAGTGAATCCATCTGGTCTTGGGCTTTTCTTTGTTGGGAGGGCCTTTATTACTGATTCCATTTCTGACTTGGTTATAGATTCCACAATGTCATTTCTTATCTCAGGTAAGGATAACATCAGTTATACCTGCGAGAGAAGTCAAATGAACAGTGCTCAAACACAAACAGGTTTGCTGCATCACCATAGAGGTTGGAAGGTAGGCTTTTGGTGGAGATTCCCAAAGTCTTCAAAGACCCAGGATCCTTCCAGCTTTCTCTTCTGCCACTCACAAGTCTTCCTAATCCGCTCTGGGTGACTGAGCTCCAGACAAGTCCACACTGTAGTTGCTGGGAAGAGGAACAGACAAGATAGGGGCTTCTCTCTTCCTTGCATGCCATATTTTCCAAGATTTGCATACAATAGTTCTGTCCGAATGCCATTGGGTAGAATTTAGTTACCTGGTCACACCTACACAGAGAAGTCCAAGACAAGCTAACTTCATTCAGGGCAACAAGGGTTAAGAACTGGGGAGTAGGGTAGAATTCACGTTAGGGGGCCAGCCTCTGGGACTTAACTGCCCCAACCTTAAATGAGACTTGGTGGGTGCCAGGTGAAATCTTTGGGGTGGGGGTCCAGTGTAGTGCTGCTATGGGTCCTGAGTTTGAGTCTCAACTGCCAGTTAGAATCCTGACCACTCTGCTTCCAGTCCAGCATCCTGCTAATATGCCTGGGAAGTCACAAATGATGGCCCAAGTACTGGGTCTCTTGCCACCCTCATGGGAGACCTGGATAGGGTTGTTGGCTTCTGGCTTCAGCCTTACCCAACACTGGATGTTATGGCCATTTGGGAAGTGAACCAGCTCTCTCTCTCTCTCTCTCTTTCCCTTTCCCTCCCTCCTGCCCTCCTGCCCTCCCTCTCCCTCTCTCTGTTGCTCTGCCTTTCAAGTAAATAGATAAATCTTTTTAAAAAAACTTCATATGGATTTAGATTTCGGAAATTTAGACTCTGCTCCAAGACAGCCAACAGAACTAGGTAGGTGGGTGAAGGCTGGGTCACAGGTTTTGCTGTCCCGTGTCCTGTTCCAGGCTGGATGGGAGGAACAAGCCTGGTAGGAGGCAGATGGGAAGGGACAAAGACAACTTTCAGGAAAGTGGTCTCCTGTGGTTGTTAATAAGGACCTTGGAGTCACTCTAAACTGTGATCTAAGTCTCAGACTTGCTGTGCAGTCCTGGGCAAGTTACTTGATCTCTAGAAGCTTCCATGTGTTCTTCAGTCAAAGGAAGATCCACACCCACCCCAGGGCTTGGGGCAGTGTGAGGTGGGTGATGGATGTGAAGTATTTGGACCCGAGCACAGCAAGATGCAGATGTTCAAGAAATGGCATCTGTGTTTACAACTGGCAACTTGGAAAGAAAGATGGCTTCCAAGCTGGAACCCTGACCCCTGGAGGCTTCTGCTGGTCAGGGGGTGGGCTGGGGGTGGCCAGTTGCAACACCTGCTGCCATCTGTCTGTCACCTGCTTGGCTGTAGGTGCTGGTGATGGAAAGGTTATGGATGTGCTGCCAGACTCCTCAGCCAACTGCCTTCCCAACCTTTCCCATCATCTGTACTTACTCTTGTCAGTTAGTCCTTGATCATAAGAGCATGAGAGATAACAGAGATGGCACAGAAATAGCCAGGAGGCAGACCAGAGGAAACCCACTGCTTCCTGGAGGAACAGTGCACTACGGCTAAGACATGGGAAAGAGCTCAGAGAGTTCCATCCCCAGGAATTTGGGAATGAGTTTGTCTTCACTTAAAATTTTCTCTTCTCACCAAAGTGCAGATGAGCTTCTCAGATGATATGTCCTTTGGAAGTGGCTAAATTCTAGAATGTGAACAAACTTGTGCAGAGGGATTTTTGGTTCCCAGCCTTCCACTGTGACCACGCAGCCCACGGCCATCACGGGATGTTCCAGCTGGAGCTTCAGGTTCAGCACACCCAGATGCAGTTCATCACCTTCCAGTCGGATTCCTCCTGGCTTTCCTCTCTTAATGAGGGCACCCATTCCATCCATCCAGTGAGAAAAACAGAAGTCATGTTAGGTGTATCTCTCTACTCATCCAAGTTAGCAGTCCCTTAAATATGTATTTCGGAAAGTAATGCAATTGAGTTGCCCCTTGCCCATGGAAATGGTCCTACATCAGACCTTTGTCATTTCTTTTGGAGTTACTGCAGTAGACTTGGTGTACTGCTCTTTGCCCCAGGCCACTTGCCACGTCACCATCACAACTATCAGAGTCACAAACCATTGACTCGATCACCTGTACCTGGCTCCCCATCATCTGGAACAAAACCCAAATTCCTCTGCTGGCTAACCATGTTCTGTGACTTGATATACACGTCTGGCCTCCCCCATTGGCTGTTGTCCCCTCCTTCACAAACACCCCAAGCTCTCTATCTTGGGGCTGTTGTGCAGGTACTTTCTCTGTTGGGCACCCCTCAGTTCTCCTCTGGAGGCCGTCTTTGAGTTCAGAAGGGTCTTCTTGTGGACACCCCTCCTTGACCAAACTCTATCCAGGTTCCTCTGAGCCCTTTCTGGACTTGGCCTTGACCTTGGTCTATAAATACTTGAACAAAACACTCACAGAGTTTCTAACAGCTCAAGGCTACATTCCTAGGGTGACCCGAAGTCCCCTGTTAATGTGCTTGCTTGGGAGAATTCAAGGTTGCCAAGAAATTTACTATGTGTTTCAACCAACACTTGCAGATAGATTGGGAGGGTGGGAGCCTACATTCATTAAGCAGGACATCCAGGTAGGCTTTGCATCTGGACCAAACGCCAATTCCCCCTTTTTGCCACTTGACACTTCCTTGATCCGCTGATCTCCCACCCTCCACCCCCATCTCCCTTTAACAGGCTCACTCAGCAACGTGCAAATCCAAGTCGAGTTCCTGCAGGATTCTTCTCTGTCTTAGTAGTACTTTATTAGTAAAAAACTGTCCTTACCCCTGTACCTAGTGACACTCCTGGGGGCATTCTCTTACAGTTGTTGTCATTGCTCTAGCCTTGGTCCCATCACTCCTCTGTGGATACATTTATTTATTCAACTGATTTTTAATAAACTTCCTTGTGTGTTGCCTGTAAGAGGCACACCTCAGATGTTTCCTTCTGTCTTAGCCCATGCAGGCTGCTACAACAAAGTATCATAGACTGTGTGGTCCATAAGCAACAGAAATGTATTTCTTACAGCTCTGGAGGCTGGGCATTGCCATCAGGGTGCCGTGTGGTCAAGGGCTGGTGAGGGCCTGCTTTTCCCCTGGCCCTTACATGATGTAAGGAGAGCAGGGGAGCTCTCTGGAGTCCCTTTTATAAGGGTACCAGCAGCATTCACTGGGGGCTCCACCCTCATGGCTCTGTTAACTGTTTGACTGCTCTGTTATCTGTTACCATCACGTTGGGGGTTAGGATTCCAGGATATGGATTTGGGGAGCTGCAAGCGAACACCCAGCCCATTGCACGTCTCTGGGGAGCGGCTTCTGGTTTGGACTCAGTCTCTCCTCTGTGCTCCTGTAGGTGTGCTCCCTCTGTGTGTTTCTTAATTACACCACACTGTGAGATATTTCTTCTCCTTACTGGATGCTGACTCTGGGCACCTTGTGTTTATTTGGATGTGTTGGTGTGCATGTGTGTGTGTGCACGCATGTGTGTGTGGGCACGCATGTGTGCACAGAGAATGAATCAACGAAAGATGATGGAATGAAGAAATGAAATGAAAGGTGTTAGGCACTGATTTACTCAGAATTGCCTAGCAAGATCCTGAGAGTGATTCACTTCGCGTTCGTAGGACCTGAAATACAAAACCATTTGGGAACGTCCTTGGAGGCACAACATATTCCATGGTTGCTGGAGGGTTCTCAGGGCAGAAGGTTCCTCCGGGTACAGAGAGACTGTATTAAGCAAGTCTGTTCTGCTGTTGAAGGACCCTGTTTCCCTATGGAAATGAAGTCCTTAGTGCAACCTGTCTTATGTTCAGAACAGCCGTGTAATGATTAAAGAGAGCAACCCCCATGCTTCTCGAGACTGCGCCAAACCAGTTCTGTCAAAACGCAGCTGGCGGATGCTGGGGTTATATTTAGACTTGCACCTGAGGGATGGCGAGGGAGAGCAGGAAGTTTCTGCAGGTGAATTGTTCTTGGTGGGCAGAGACTGGAGTCTTGGTTTGCCTAGCAGGCTTCACAGCGGAAGGGTTTATTCCTGTGATGCACGTGGTCACTGTGGGGTCCAGGAGTCACAGCAGGAGGAGGCCGAGGTGTGTGGAGGACGGTTGGCTGGGTGGACATGCTGTCATCCTAGCTAATGGGCAGGCGTGGCGGGCTGGGCCTGAGTCAGGCCGTGGGTTCTCTGGGCGATGATCTAATTTGATTACCGGAATAGTTCCATAAAACAAGAAACAGGATTAACAAAGATGGTCCTCCCTGGAGGGGAGGGGCTTGCGAAATGCAGTCTGAAGGGCGGGTGGTGGTGGTTTAAGACCTGTGGTGGAGTAGAGGACTCCCGAACCGAGAGATGATGTTGATGTGCTTGGATTAGCCGAGGGGTTTTAGGAAATGCTATTCTAAGGTTGACTCCTGAGTGATCAGTGATGGTGGCGCACAGCTTGGGCTCACAGAAAGCAGAACGGAGCTCAGCTCTGCCCCTTCGAAGCTGGGTGACCGTGGGGATGCTGACCTGCCATGTGCAAACCTCGGTTTCCTAATCTACAAGACGTGGGTAGTCAAGTGGCGACCTCGGAGGACCACGGCGAGGATCACATGCGGTCGTGGCAGGGAGGTGTTCACCACAGGGCCTGACGTGCAGGAGGGGACCCTGTCATCACCCTGCACTGTTTGAGCAGAGGATTGAGCAGTGTTCTCAAGGCCCAAAACTCCGAGCTTTGTTTACTTTGGAATGAGCATACACACATGGTCACACGCGTGTGCTCACACATACGGCCCTAGATACTGGTAACTTCCATTTGCATTAAAAGCACATGGACAGGATGGTTCTGCACAAGACTTCACAATTTTACTTTTAAAATTGAATTGTGGGGGGTGGGTGTTTAGCTTCGCAGTTAAGATGCGAGCTAGGTTGCCCTTGTCTCACATGGAGTGCGGGTTGGATACCTGACCCTGGCTCTGACTCAGCTTCCTGAAGACTCCGGGAGGCAGAGGTGATAGCCCAAGGCACTGGGCTCCATCACCTGGATGATGTTCCCAGCTCCTGGCTTCAGACCAGTGCCGACAGTTGGAGGCATCAGGAGTGAGCCAGTGAACGGGAGCTCTCTCTCTCTCTGTCTCACTCTCAAAGTAGAATGAAATCGAGGAAAGGCAGCACAAACCCTTGTTTTCCTCAGTAGCTCGGCTGTGGCAGCTCAGGGGCTGGGAGGTGAGAAATGTGGCCCGGTCACAGCTCTAGCGTGGATCAGCTCCCCAGGGCAGGCCCCTCGGCTCCTGCACTCTGTACAAGGAGGTCGCTGGATTCTGATTTTCAAGGTCTCTACCAGCTCTAGAGTTCTTTGTCTAACTCACTGCTGGTCAGACCAATACGCCATCTGTGGTTTCTACTGAATGTGTGTCACGTTCTCACTGTAGTAAAGTTAGAAAATCCTAAGTCAGACTGTCATTAAGTCAGGAACCGTCGTGCGTATCTACATTACCAGGGAGCTCTGACATGCTCTGTTTTGGCCTTGCCTCCAAGATTCTGATTCCATTGGTCCGGGAGGGAGCCCAGGCATCACTGGAGGGTTCTTAGGTGTAGGCGGCGTTGAGAACCATTAGGCTAAATGATCGCGTGGTCACCTGCCCACCCCAGGCTACTGGGGGTCTGTAGCAGAGTCCCAACAGCGTTCCCATTCATCCCAGAGTGGACCCAGGACTCTCAGACTTCCTGTGTGATGGGGTTCACCTAGGAGGCTCTCAGGCCGAATGCCCTGTGGCCCCACCTGGCTGTGGTCCTTCTTCTCTGTCCCCAGGAAGGGACATGCAGGCAGTCTTGGAGAGCAGTGGCGCTGAGGAAGTGCCAGCACACAGAAGCCTGGAAGAGCTCCCTGCTCCTGTCCCTCTGGGCGTATCTGGGCCGCGCTGTCTCACTGTTTCCTGGCAGGCAGGGAGGGTTCTGGTGCTGGGCTGTCCAGTATGTAGCCACAGGCCACGGGTGGCTCGTAAGCTCTGGAAGTGGAGCTGGTGGCTGAGCCCTCTTAACTTCCCTTAATGATAATTAGGTCAAGTTCAAATTTAAATAGTTGCCGCAGGGCTAGTGGCTACCACGTTGGACAGCATAGGTCTAGACAAAGCCGTGTTGGATGAATTCCTCTTTTCTCTGTGATGTGTGGAGGGCTCTAGGTGAGTACATCTTCCTTCACAGATGGTTTCCTTTGGGCTCTCAGCACCGTGAATGTCCCCAGTGTCCCTGTGAGTGACCACACAAGCCTCTAGCCTGTCATTCTTTGACCTCCTCCTCAACAGTGACAGGTGCTTCTGCCCCACTAAGGCTGCCATTTCTAGGGTCAGCCCAGGTCCTTGGTTATTACCTGGAATAGTTGTACCTTTGAAGTCTTAGAGAACACAGTGAGAACGCAGCATGTTCTCACGCCTGCCCCCTGCTGTTTCCCACCACGCTACTCTGTTTTGGGGGCTTTATTCAGACCTCCCTGTCCCTAACTCCTCCTGTTTCTTCTTTTCCCACTCACAGCCAACATTGTTGTTCTAACACTCCCTGGGCTTTTTTTTTTAAGAGACAGAAAATTTTTTTAATGTGTATTTATTTTCATTTACTTGAAGGGCAGAGTGACAGGAGGACACACACATACACAGAAAGAGAGAGAGAGGAGAGAGAGAGAGGGAGAGAAAGAGAGAGAGAGAGAGAGAGAGAGAGGTCTTCCATTTGTTGGCTCACTCTGCAAATGCCTACAAGAACTAGGGCTGGGCAAGACCAAAGCCAGGGGCTGGGACCCCATCCAGATCTCCCCCTGGGAAGCAGCGTTCCAGCACTTGAGCTCCCTTCCAGGATGTATTAGCAGGAAGTTGGACAGGAAGCAGAGCATCCGAGACCCTGACCGACTCTGATGTGGAATGTGGGCATCCGAAAGGACGGCTTTACTTGCTGCGTCACAATGCCCGCCCCTCCCCTGACTTTCCGAGTGCTCTCTACTCCTAAATCTCTGTAGAGGAACTAGGTGAACCTTTCATAACTAGGGTAAGATTTTTAAAAAACTGAAGACCGAAAGTATGCAAAGAAAAAACTGCTCTCTCCTTATTTCTAATCCAGTGGGTGTTTCTTAGCCTGCATCTTACTTGGCTCTCGGAGCACTCCGTACTCTCTGGCCCCAGCTTTCCCTTCAAGCCTGCTTTCCCATGGCTCACTTGGTCCAGGGCAGCAGCTCTCCCTGCTGAGGACAGAGTGAATGATAGCACCGTGTTTGTGCCAGTGTACCAGGTCCCGGGAGTAAGAGGCAGCAAAACACACATCTCTCCTGGAATTCACAGTGGGATGGAGTAAATGGATATTACTGAGTGCACTAAAAACATAATAGGATGGACAGGCAGAGTCTGTGGAGGAAGTGTCGTCAGAAGTAGTTGTAGGAGATTTGGCTTAATCCTATCCACCACCAAATACTTGTGATCCTGTCTCTTATACATCTGTGTCTCTAAACACATTTGGGTAAAATGTACATAACACAGAATTCACCATTGGAACCACTGTGAAGTGCAGACTTGAGTGACATTGAGCTGTTCACATTGTCGTGCGCCAAGCACCTTTGTCCAGCTCCAGAAGGTGTTTGCCATCTCAACTCGTAACGGCACCCATTCAACAAGTGCTCTCCCGGCCTCTGGCAAAGGCTGTTTCAGTGTCCGTCTCTGACCGTAAGTGGAGTCAGAGCTTTTCCTTTGGTGTCTGGCTTATTTCACTTAACATAATGTCTTCAAGGGTCACCCACGCTGTAGAATGGGTTAGAACTAGCTTCCTTCTCAAGGCTGAATAATATGCCATCATGTGTATATATCACATCTTGTTTATCCATGTATCCACTGACGGACATTTGGAGATTGCTGGCGTCTTTTGGTTGTTACAAATGTTGCTGCTATGAGCCTGGGTGTAGAAACGTCTCTTCAACTTCCAGCTTTCAAATCTTGGGTGTGTATTCTCAGAAGTGGGATTGCTGGATCTTATGATGATTTTTTTTTCCTTTTAGATACAGTATTTCTTTATTTGTGTAGCCATTTAATCATAACAAATCATATTTTGTAATCCATTAAAAGCAAAATTATTGGTATTCTTAAGCCTTTAAAGGATATAAAATATCTACATATTTTATCTATTGTATAACATACATATATTATAAATGTATATATAAACATAAATATTATGTTTAACCTTATTCTTTTTTTTTTAGTTTTCACTTTTTAAAAAAATTATTTAAGTTATAATTATTCTTTAAAAAAATAGCAGGAACCTCTGCCTGTTTTCCGCAGTGGCTGTGCCGTTTGAGCTTGCTGCCCGCCGCGGGAGAGGATCCGGTGTCTTCACATCCTTGCCTACGCTGGAGACTTTCTATTTCCATTTTTTGGTAGTAGGCATCCTAATGGGTGTGAAGCAGTATGCTATAATTTTTTATTGAACAATATCTTTTTTTAGCTTAGTTTTTGATTCCATTTTTCCATGAACTATTTTTTTTTTGTAAAAAGATTTTTTAAAAAGGCAAAGTTAGAGAGAGAGAGAGAGAGAGAGAGAGAGAGAGTATGAGGGAGCTCTTTCATCCAGTGGTTCATCCCTCAAATGGCCACAATGGCTGGGGCTGGGCCAGGCCAAATCCAGGAGCCTGAAGCTGTGTCTGGGTCTCCTACGTGGGTGGCAAGGACCCAGGTACTTAGAGCATCTTTTCCTATTTTCCCATGGGCATTAACAGGGAGCTGGATAGAAAGGGGAGTAGCCGGGACCGAAATGGGCTGTCATATGGGATGTTGGCTTTTCAGGCAGTGGCTTAACCTGCTATGCAACAAGGCAGCCCCTAGGAACATTTCTTTTGACGCATGTTGTATTTCAGTTAGCCGTATTTTCATGAACTGCTCCTCACCAGACAATGTTGAAGTCACACAGGCAGCCCGAGGTCTCCCCAGTAGGGCTTTCCTAGGAAGGGCGATCTCACGGGGAAGTGTTCAAGCTGTGTGTGGATGGCTCAGTGTCCCCCCGTCTGGTTCTGCACTGTGCGGAGGCACAGGAAGTGAGGAGGAACACGGCTTGTTGGATGTGTCTTCTGGTGCACCTTGGGAGGGGCTGGCCTTGCAGAATGTGAGAGAGACCCTGGAGACACAGGGAGGGTCGCTGTCGTCCAATGTCAGGTGCAGACCTTGGACTTTATCTTGTGTGAAGTGGGTGCCAACTGGGGCTTTTGGCTTAAGTTCAGGAGCTTTTGAGGTGATGGGGTGATAAGGTAGAGATGTTGGTAAGTGATGAGGGTCCGAAGAGGAGATGCAAGAGGAAAGGGGGAGATGACAGGACTTTGTGGCGGGTCTGACACTGTGAGGAGGGCAACAGTGAGTCCCCACGTCACTCCTGGGCTTCACGTCAGCAGTATGCCCACGTGTCCACTAAATCAGGCCATCTCCCTAGAAAGGTGTGTGAAGGGCCATCAGAAAGTTAGTGGGGAGGAAGTGTCCACGCTAGCCTGGGCATTTGGGGCAACAGTGGTGCTGCTTTGATTCAGGCTAGAAAATTTCAAAATGAACCCTGACTTTGTAGCAAATGGATCAAGCCACTGTTGGGCAGAGATCCACGTTTAGTCGGCGGATATTTCACTAGTGTAGGTAGAGATGATAGAGACAGTGTAACGAGGCCTTCTGGGACGTGTAGTCATGCCTCACTCTGCCCTCGTGGTGGGGAGGGCACCTCTCCCTCACAGGCTCATCTCAGCCCATGCTGCCCTCTGGCCTGTGAGCCCTTTTCCCCCTGTTTCAGACCCCAGCCCCTCCAGCACGAGGCTTGCAGTCTCCTTGGCTGCTCCCACAGTGGGATCAAAGGGAGAAGAGGCAGGGCCACTCCTTGTCTTCCCGCAGGCATCTTTGAGCACCTGCTTGGTTCCCAGGGACAGGGAAGAATACAACAATGCATGAGAAACAATTCCTCACCTGGACAGGTGCATTGTCTAAACGCCAAGGCAAACACGTATGGTGCAGCTTGGCTATGACGTGTTGGACAGAGAGTACTGCCTTGGAACACCAAACTGGCAGTGGCCAACTTCCGGGGCATCAGGGGAGGCTGGTTCGCACAGCGGTGTGGCCAGAACCCAGGGTGCTTGCGGGAGGATGAGGAAGAGTGGGCAATGAGACAAAAGAAGGACACTGGGCTTGATGGGGAGAGCTCACACCATGGTCCTTCCAGAAGATGTGGGAACTGGAGTTAAAAGATGCATTTATTTTTGAAAACCATGCATGATATGGATCTTTAAAAACGTCACGGAAAATGTATATTATGAGTAAACTTTGCATGTATTTCAAAAACTTTAAAGCACCAATGTAAACCCATTTTTTCACCAACTCTTTTTAAGCACTTACTGATTTGATGGGCAGAGTGACAGAGAAAAAGAGGGAGCCAGTGAGAGCCAAGGCCAGAGTGAGGGAGAGGGAGAGATTTCCATCCACTGGTTCATTCTCCAAGTGGCCCCCTGGTCTGGAGCTGGTCCAGGCTGAAGTCAGGGGCCAAGAACTCCATCCAGGTCTCCCATGGGGGTGGCAGGGGCCCAAGCACTTGGGCCATCTTCCACTGCTTTCCCAGGTGCACTAGTAGGGAGCTGGATCAGAAGTGGGGCAGCCGGGACTTGAACCGGCGCTCAGATATGGGACTCCAGTGTGTCAAGCGGTGGCTTAGCCTGCTGCAGCACAGCGCCACCCAACTCACCCCTCTCAACACACACTCTGACTTTCTGAAGTCCCCTCGTGTATCTTTCTAAGGAAGTTGGCCTTTATTTGGTGGCCTTGGGGGCATAATGCCGACTTTAAGCCCAGGAGTGAAGGGTGCTATTTACCTGAGGACTGACTGTTCCTCCTTTGCACACAGCCACCGTTGCAGACCTCACAAGACAGCGATGGGTTTGATGGCACTTTTTCCCTGCTCAGTCCACCATTTGCTACATGGGAGTGGCGTGGGAGGTTACTTGGAAGAGTAACTCTGAGATGCCTATAACCTACTTAAAAAACTGTAAGTGCTATCTGAAAAGGATCATTGCTCTTAGTCAAGGAGTTTCAACAGCCATGGCCTAATTGCAAGCACGGCTGGAACTCTGCCCCTCCAATTAGTCAACTGCAAGTGCAATTAGTTTGCAAGAACAATTTTATATCCAGGTGTGCATTTTCTGCACAGGCAAAACAGAGTGTAGAAAAATAAGGCCATGCCGAGTTTCTTTCAAGTTTGTCTTCCATATTTGATAATACGCAGCCTGAGGGCATTATGTTAGTGCTCTTCCAGTTACTTATATATAAGTTGCTTAAGATGTAGCCTACTTATTCCACAGTTTCTGGGACATCAGCATTGGGAAGTTCTCCAGCTCCAAAGCCTGAGAGCAGAGAGGCAGGCATTGGTGGTACCACGAGGGGATTATCTTCAGGACCCTGCTTGCTCCTTGAAGGCCATGGTCAAGGGTAGATCTTAGGGCTGAAGCCAAGGTCAAGGTCAGCTATCTCTGCACGCAGGAGTGAAGTGATAAATGTCGTCCCTCCCTGAGGAATCCATGCTGGAGATCGGGTAGTGGATTCACTTCACAGCCCTGTGCCTTCTCTTTCCTGCCTCTGTTTTCCATTCCCGAGTACTCTGTCTCCCATGAAGTTTCCCTAACTGGTAGCGCCTCTATCTGCCTCTTCTGGGTCACTTCAGAAATTTGTCTAAAGTATAAAACAGAACTTCAAAAAGTTTGTGGGAATGGAATTGAAAGATAAGCTTCGGGGGGCAGAAGTGTGGCCACTTAGGACTCCTGCGTCCCACATCAGAGAGCCTGGGTTTCGCTCCCAGCTTGTTGGGTCTTAGTCCACCCGTACAAGGATGGACTGGGTCCGAGGAAAGGTAAGTGCGACCGCTCGCCCGTTCCCCAGCCTCCCTGTCCCGGAGACAATCAGACGCAGCGGGGAGCCAAGTCTAGCAAGGACTCATTTACTTCCTGAGAAACAGAACCTTTTATAGCACAAAACTGCAGAGTCATTGGGGCAGGGCTAAGGACCAGCCAATCACTTTACACAGTCACCTTACGGGGGGATTTCTATAGGACTAGCCCTATGTCTATCCACTTGTTACTAGTTTTGTTACCTCCCCGGATGTTGCGCAGCCAATTAGCTTTAGTGGTAAACAACTTTGGATTCCGCCCATCTTACTTCCTCTGGGCGCCATCTTACTTGGCTCCACGCGGCTTCATTCCGCGCAGCTCGGGCGGGGGCACCCTGGAGCAGCTGCGCATGCGGAGCCCCCGGGCCGGGCCTGGCCTGGCCTGGCCGCGCTCATGCCCCACAGATTCCCCCTTTTTGTTTTAGCACGCGATCCCTGTCTTAGGTTGCCCCCAGCCGTCCTTGCCCTTACCCGTCATTGGTAACCCAGGCAGCTTGGCCATGAGCCCTGTCTTAGGTTGGTACAGGACGCTGGGTGCTTTACCCGTCTTGGGGTGTCGCGTGACTTGTAATTATGGGGGCGTGGTGAGCTTTCTCCACCGCCTGTCTTAGGTTGTTCCGGTCCATCCAGAATCTTACCCGTCATTGGCAATGTGGAGAGCACCGGGGGCGCTTCCCCAGTTCAGGGGATCGTAGCCCTCTGTGGCTAGCAGCCTCTGGTAATGAACCTCAACCTGTCTTACCCTTGTTGCCTCTATGTGCTGTTGTATAAACTGTATAAGCCTATTCATTATGCATGGGCCAATAGCAAGGATTAAAAGCAGGGCAAGAAGCAGTCCAAGAAGAGAGAAGAGGTAGGGAAAGAGTCCATTAAGGCTCGTCCAAAAGAGGCTTTTTTGGAGTTCTCTTCGTCTTTTTCAGGTCCTCCTGAAGTGTTTTGATGATCTCGTTTGGGTCATCGAATCCCCTGTCACTGGGCTGGGCACTTCTTGTCAGGATCACAGTGTATCATCACCTGCCTCTGGATCTCCATCCATTTCTGGAAGAGGAAAGACAAGGGGATCTCCCTCAGGGGCAAACTGCTCCCTGGGTGGGTTGTTACTTGCCTCGGGCATAGGCCTGATATTTCTGGCCAGTATTCAAATCAGAGTCAACTCCCCTATGGGGAACACACAGCCAAATCCTCTTCCCAACTGAATCAGTGGGTCAGGCCCTCTCCAGAGTCAGTTGAGAGGGTCTCTCCATCTAACGAGCATCTGAGGTTTAGGGGATAAATGTCCCCAATGTTTTTGGAACCTTGACTCCCTTGACCCTTTTAAAAAATTTAAAATATTGATGGTGAACAAGGCCTTATGTAACTGTAGATGGGGGGTAGCCACTCCCCCTTTTTGTTTTAATAACTGTTTTTTGAGGCATTGATGGTTTTTTTCCACCATAGCCTGTTTCTGTGGGTTGTGAGGAATTTTAGTAGAGTGTTGAATCATTTTACGTCTTGGCAGCACTTTTAAACATCCCAATTGGTTATTATCTCTGTAAGATGAGAGATATATCTTTTGATATCTCCAGGGGCCCTTTTGGAGATACCAAAAGTTTAGAGAATTTAGAACTTTGATTTTTAGAAAGTTTGTTAAAGGTGCCAAGAGAACTTAGAGTATCTGGTTAGAATAGAATTTTTTTTTAACACTTTTAGACCAAATCTAATCATAAAGGTATTTAGCAATGCTTTTCATCAATTTACACAATACATTACCTTGACAGAACATGAATTTTATGTTTTTTGTTATTGAAAACACCTTGAACATAAGAGTTAGTATACAAAATGATTACATGACTTAGAACTACTTAACAGAGCTAAAAAGAGCTTACATGACCTAACTTTAGAAATGGCAGAGTAACCCATTAAGCAGACACTGTTAAAAAGAGACACTATAGTTTTTGCAAAAACAGATTAAGATTTACGATTGAGACCATTTTAAGATATTTGCCAACATTAGTACACATTTTTTACTTTAACTTTAGGTCAATGTAATTTTGGCATTAGCACGTAACTTAAAACTCTGTAAACAATTTTAAAGTTGTAAACCTTTTAAAACCTTTCATGACTTGCTCACACCTTCTGAAACTTTATACCTGTAGTTACTTTTACATAGTCTTGAATTGTCATGTATGGACAATCTATGATAATACATGCTAACAAACTCAAAAAGTTTCTCTTATTGAATTTAAGATGTGAAAAGTACACAATACATAAGACACTGAGTTATTAATGAATACCACACCATTAACTCCTCCTGGACAGCAAACATGGACACTAGTACATGTTTACAACTTTGAAAAGATCTTCATCATTAAGAGAAACATGTTTAAAGCATATTAAAGACATGTAAAACTGAGCAAGTGAGCTACCAAGCAAACCGAAGGGCTTTGGCATTAACTTAATTTTCTGAACCAATCTGTATTGGCTTACTTTAGTTAGCAATATAAGGGCTTGTATACACAGAATTTACTCTCATTTTTATAAGACCACTCTAGCTGGAAAGCAAAAACATGAATACAGCACAGGTCTGACATTATTTACAACATTTTAATATACTTTGTATAATTTGAATTGACCCAAACAGTTGTTACTTTAACAAATTTAGAGTCCCATCCTTTGAGAGTTCCAGGGATCCTACTGGAAGTCCCAAAGTTGGTATACTCCATTTGAGAATTTAAACTGTTAGAGAGTCAAACCACTCATCCAAAAACCAGTACGTATAACCTGAGTATTTTAACCAAAGCTGTGGGGTAGATCTGATCAGAGTTAGGTAATCACTTAAACATTAAAGACAGACAAATCCAATAAAACACGAAACCTTTAAGACACATGCAAACTCTCAGATAAGTTAACTACAGCAGCACAGAAAAGAGCTGGTCGTCAGCATAGGAGCCCATTGCTTAGGACAGGGAAACACATCTGAAACAAAGCGGCAGGGAATGAGAGACTTCCGTAGTGCTGGAGAAAAAGTTTTATTAACTGCAAATAAAGACTCATTAGGTTGGAAAGGGTTAATGGATTGAGGTTTTTGTTCTTTTAGGTAAGGCCAGTGGTAGCCAAAGGCATTTTTTCTTTCCCCTCCTAGTGAGGACAGCATTGAATTGTAAATGGAGAGGAAAAAAGCAGCCCAAGGACTAGTCTCCCTAGAGTATCTGGCTGTGGCCTGCAAGGGTGCAACAGGCACACTGACTGGAAGAGAGTGCAGAGAAAGGCCGTGGTCCCCCATTTACAGGGAAGACTGTGCACGCCGGGGCCTAGCAGGACTGGCCATGGGGTTGGGTAGGCACGCTGTTTACAAGATGGCGGCGGGCGATTCAAGGGAGGGGAATAACCATAAAGGGGTGGCCACATGGGCGGAATTGGAGGCGCAGTGCGTTGAGGCAGTGTTGGGCTTTTAGGGGTTGCCGCCACACCTGAAAGTTCCACCTTAGTTTTAACTGCCTCTGGGGATTTATGAGCCTCCCTCAGGCCAGCGCAGGCCTTTAGATGATTAGCATTCATTTTTTCCCAAACAAGCATTTTAACAAACTGATCCCGAAGGTCCCCAGCTGGCAACTTACGACGGAGACTGTGTTCGACCCTAGCTACAAAATCTGGCTCTCCGGGCTTTTGTCGCACCCCCGCGATGGGAGATTCAGTGGGCCCCTCATCCAGCTTGTACCAAGCATTAAGTCCTGCCTGCCTCACTTGTTCACAGTATGGAGCAGGTAGCGCAGCTTGCTGGATCCCCGTAGAGAACCCTTCCCCTGTCCCAGCCAGCATAGCATATGTAATAGGGATAGCTGGCTGGGATGTTTCCTTAGCTTCGGCTCTCACCCGGCAACCCTCCTTAAAGAAGGCGCACCACTTTATGAACTGGAAACTTGGGAGGACTGCCTTGGCCACGTCCAACCAGTCCTTGGGGACGCATGGGTGATAGGCTATATCTTGCAGCAGGGTTTGGGCCCAGGGGGAATTTGGCCCGTCTTCCACCACTGCCTTGAGAAGCTCCTTTAAGTCCTTCGCTTCCCAGAGATACCACTCCAGAGCTCTGTTGCTGCCTGGAGCTAAATTAACAGGGTAGGCCTGAAGCAGCAGGTTCCCTGGCCCAGAGTTTAATTCCCTATGCTGCTTTATGTCCACCGGATAAGCTTCCGCAAAGGTCGCCTCATTTCTCCTCTCCCCTCCTGGGCAATCATAAGTGCCCAGATCACAAAGCTCCCTCCATGGCTCTACATAGGGGGAGGCCGCCTCTGCCCCGGGGAGGTATGGGGGTGGTCCCGGCCCTTCTAGGGTGGATGGGCTAGGCGGGACGATTTTTACTTTCGTTTTTACCTCAACAGTTCGTGCCTCCACAGGCTCTCTGCATTCCTGATCAAACTTAGCCCATTTTCTCTCCCCGCCATCTTCCTCTGAGGCTTTAGGCTCTCCCAAGTCCTGCACTTCCTCTTTCTCCCTCTCGCCCTCCGAATCTAGGGTTACAGCATCTGGGTGGAAGGATGCTTTAAGCGCGGTATCAAAGTGTCTCTCCCTCTTAAGGGTGAGTATTTCCACCCATGACCAAGTGTTCCAAGAAAAGAGATTGGCCATCTGAATCCAAAGGGCCAAGGTTATGACAGCTACCCAGACACTTTTTAACATATAGCGTAAGGCCTTTAAGGCCAGGTCCTTTTGGGACGAAATTGCATAAACCATACTAAGGTTTTCACTTACCCTGAGAGACCGCTTAGCCTCGGCCGAAAAGTAACTGTTCAGGCCCCACGTTGGGCGCCAGATGTTGGGTCTTAGTCCACCCGTACAAGGATGGACTGGGTCCGAGGAAAGGTAAGTGCGACCGCTCGCCCGTTCCCCAGCCTCCCTGTCCCGGAGACAATCAGACGCAGCGGGGAGCCAAGTCTAGCAAGGACTCATTTACTTCCTGAGAAACAGAACCTTTTATAGCACAAAACTGCAGAGTCATTGGGGCAGGGCTAAGGACCAGCCAATCACTTTACACAGTCACCTTACGGGGGGATTTCTATAGGACTAGCCCTATGTCTATCCACTTGTTACTAGTTTTGTTACCTCCCCGGATGTTGCGCAGCCAATTAGCTTTAGTGGTAAACAACTTTGGATTCCGCCCATCTTACTTCCTCTGGGCGCCATCTTACTTGGCTCCACGCGGCTTCGTTCCGCGCAGCTCGGGCGGGGGCACCCTGGAGCAGCTGCGCATGCGGAGCCCCCGGGCCGGGCCTGGCCTGGCCTGGCCGCGCTCATGCCCCACACCAGCTCGGTTCCTGATTCCAGTTTCCCGAGAGTGTAGATACTGGGAGGCAATGGTGATGACTTTCACCTATGTGAGAAGCTTGGATTGAGTTTCTGGCTTTCAGCTATGGTCCCCTAGCTGTTGTGGGCACTTGAGGGGTGAACCAGTGAGTGAGAAGAGAAAGAGAGAGAGAGAGAGAGAGAGAGAGAAGAGAGAGGAGAGAGGGGAGAGAGAAGAAGAGAAGAGGAGAGGAGAGAGAGGAGAGAAAGAGAGAGGAGAGAGAGAGAGAGAGAGAGAGAGAGAAAGGGGGGGGGAGAGAGAGAAAGAGAGATTAATTTTGGTGCTAAAAGCATTTTGCAGTCTGGGCCTGCATTGTGACACAGCAGGTTAAGCTGCTGCTCATGACCTCTACATCCCATACTGGCTCTGGTTCAGGTTCTTACTGCTCTGCTTCAGATCCAGCTCTTTGCAAATGTGCCTGAGAAAGCCGTGAATGGTTGCCCAAGACCTGAGTCCCTGCTATCCCTGTGGGAGAACTGAACGAGTTCCTGGTTTCCAGCTTTGGCCTGGTCTACCCTGGCTTGTTATAGCCTTTTGAGGAGTGAACCAGTGGGTAGAAGATTCGTGTACTCTCTCTCTGTCTCTCTCTGTCTGTGTCTCTGTTTTTCCTCTTTCTCTGTCACTCTTACAAATAAATAAATACATCTTTAAGGGACTGGTGCTGTGACCTAGTGGGTTAAACCACCGCCTGTGGTGCTGGCATCCCATATGGATGCCAACTTGAGTCCCAGCTGCTCCACTTCCAACCCATATCCTGCTGATATGCCTGGGAAGGCAGCAGAGGATGGCCCAAGTGTTTCAGACCCTGCATCCACGTGGGAGACCTGGAGGAAGCTCCTGGCCTTGGATCAGCTCAACCCCAGCACTTGTGGCCATTTGGGGAGTGAACCAGCAGATGGAAAATTCTCTCTCTCTGGCTTTCTCTCTCCCTCTATAAGTCTGTCTTTCAAATAAATAAGTAAATCTTTAAAAAATAAATCCTTAAGAAAAATTTGAAATTTATACAAAGCTTTTTTATAACACATATTTTTCATGAATTCTCTTATGCCTGGCTTTCAAAACTTTTTTGCACCAAAATAGACTTATCTTTCTATCCTATTTTCTTTGAATTTTTGAAGTGTTCTTACACAATCTGTCATCTAGTTGTGCCTTTTCTTGCCTGGTATAGTACCCTATCCCATGTGGTATTATTTTTCCCAATAAAAGTATGAGCCATTTGGGGAGAACAAGCATAGCCCCAACTCATTCTTCCCTCGCCTGCAGTGTCTGTCTGTCCAGTCGGAGACCTGAAAATCGCTGTTGGAAGTCAGATAGATGTTGACGGCTGACTCGGGCCTGGGATCAGCAGCAGCATCTCCTGAGCATCTGCAGGACCAGGCACGGGGCTATAGATGCCAGCATCTGTTTCCAAGAAGCCCGGATTCCGGTGGAGCGAAACGGTCACAATGAGATGCAACCAGCACCATGGAAGTGGGGCTCTGGGAGCCCCAGATACGGAGTGCTCTCCAGGAGAGCTCAGAGGAGGTCCCTGTTAAGCCAGCCCAGTCTCGAAGAGGAAACCCGTTTTCCAGAAAGAGGGTGGGAAGGCTGGGGGCACTCACACAGGGCGGGCTGTGAAACGCGACTGTGTTCCTCTGGTTGACTTCCGCAGTGTACTTTCAGTTGCACATAGCACCTGCCTGTGTCTGCTTTACCTTGTTCTCACTGAAGAGTGGGGCCTGTTACTCAAGTGTGGGCCGGCAGAGGCACGGCTGTGGCCACTGCAGGTGGAGGCAGTGCTGTTGGCTACTTCCGTGCAGTGAGAAGCAGAAGGTTAGGGCCCCGGGTGGAACCACAGGCATGCCCGCCTCTCCTGTGGTCAGGCAATCTCTCCCCCTTGGTGCCCTAAATGTGGGTGGAAGTCCTTGTGTTCCTCTTCTCTCCACCCTGCTCTCCTAGTGAGGAGCTGGCAAGAGGCGCAAAGGCTCCTCCGTGGTCCCATGCGTGGCTAACTCTGGGGTGTGTCTGCCTCCGTGGCACAGTGGCAGGGCCCACGCATGGCTAACTCTGGGGCGTGTCTGCCTCCGTGGCACAGTGGCAGGGCCCACGCATGGCTAACTCTGGGGTATGTCTGCCTCCGTGGCACAGTGGCAGGGCCCACGCATGGCTAACTCTGGGGTGTGTCTGCCTCCGTGGCACAGTGGCAGGGCCCACGCATGGCTAACTCTGGGGTGTGTCTGCCTCCGTGGCACAGTGGCAGGGCCCACGCATGGCTAACTCTGGGGTGTGTCTGCCTCTGTGGCACAGTGGCAGGGCCCACGCATGGCTAACTCTGGGGTATGTCTGCCTCCGTGGCACAGTGGCAGGGCCCACGCATGGCTAACTCTGGGGTGTGTCTGCCTCCGTGGCACAGTGGCAGGGCCCACACATGGCTAACTCTGGGGTGTGTCTGCCTCTGTGGCACAGTGGCAGGGCCCACGCATGGCTAACTCTGGGGTGTGTCTGCTTCTGTGGCACATGGCAGGGAGACGTGGAGGCAGCACTCTTCACGTGGTCTGATACAGAATGTATCCATGCTGAGTTCTCATCTCCTCCAATGAGTTTTTGTCCTGCTAAGCTATTAGCAATGTGGATTATTTACTACCAAAACTGCTTGGCATTGTGGCACAGTGGGTTAAACCAATGTCTGTGATGCCAATATCCTGTATTGGAGCACTGATTCGAGTCCCAGCTGCTCTGCTTCCAATCCACCTCCCTGACAATGTGCCTGGGAAGGCAGCAGACGATGGCCTAAGTCCCTGGGCCCCTTCCACCCATGTCAGAGACCTGGGTGGGGCTCCCAGCTCCTGGCTTCAGTCTGGCCCAGTCCCAGCTGTTGTGGCCACCTGAGGGGTGAACCAGCAGATAGAAGATCTCTCTCTCTCTCTCTCTCTCTCTCTCTCCTCCCATTCTCTCTCTGTAGCTCCAACTTTCAGATAAATCTACAAATCTTAAAAAATCAGTGCTGTGTAAGAGTGTGAGTGTGTGCATGAGTGTGAGAGTGTGCAGGCTGTCAGGGACATGCTGCTCTAGATGAGCAGGTGCACTCCGAGGGTGTCTGCTTCTGGGGGATGAGGTGAGCTAGAATCCAGTGGGTTTCCATTCCAGCCATTCCCAGTTTTATAAAAAGCCTGGGCTGCCTTTTCCTATACTTAGACGGTGTAGCTGAGTGCCTCCTCATTCACTAATTAATTTAGAAATGAATGCAAATGCTAATTTCACTTTTAGTCTATGAGGGCAGAATTACCACTAGGAAGGTTAGCACAAGGCAATGTGTTCCTAGAGTGACTAGGAATTTTCTCTGGTAGGCATTACCGGATGAACCGAGCTCGGGTGCCCACCTCCTGGCCCACTGTCCAATTCCCAGGAGGAAATAAAGACACGAGGGTGGCATTTCTGTAATCACAAAGAAATTCCAAATGCAACTGTAGCAGGTGTGCAGACACTCTGTGAACATGACGCTTGCAGCAGCGGGACGGGGCCTGGGTCTCAGTACTCATGGCCTTGTCTTTCCCACCGCAGAGCACGGCTGAAGATAACACGGCAGCCTCACATTGTAGCTTCCTGCCCTTGTAGGTCCCTAACCTTACACACCTGGTCAACACCTGCGATGCCCGTCACCTCGCAGTTAGGAGAGAGCCGGAGGTTGAGCAGACTCAGCATGAGCTGCCCATGTCGTCTGGAGGACGTGCTGTCCAAGCACAGCTGAGGCCCAGTAACCAGCAGGCGGGGGGACTGCACGCGCTGGCCCGCAGCTCAGACACCTGTAATTGCATAAAAGCACTGAGGAAAAAAAAGATAAAAAGTATTCCTCCTTCCACTCATCCCAGGAGTCCATCGTCACCTATAAACCAAGCAAGGCACATACACACAGTGGAATATTACACAGCCTTGGAAAGGAAGTGAATTCTGACACAAGGCACTCCATGGGTGAACCCTGAAGACATGATGCTGAATGAAATAAGCCGGAAACAAATCGACAAATCCTGTTTGATTCCACTCCCCTGGGGCACCTGGAGCATGGAAGTGTGTAGAGACGGAAGGCAGGAGGCGTTTTCCAGGGGCCGAGGGAGGGGGAAGAGGGAGTTAATGCTTACCGGGCACTGAGCTTCAGTTTGGGACGTTGAAGAGGTTCTGGTGATGTGAACGTGCCTGAAGACGCAGTGTATGTGATGTGTTTGTGCCACAATTCCAAAAATACTGCACCGGCCACTGTGTCTTTAAAATTCCCCACCAAAGCCTGGGCAGTGCCTCTGTATCCCAGGCATCCTGGCTCCTCAACCAGGAATAAACAGGATAAAGTCTGCCACACTTGTCGCTCTCGCTGACCTGGAATTGGGGGTGCCCTGGGAGAAGCAGTGCCTGGTACTAGCTCTGGCGCTGGGGCGAGGGTCAGGCCGAGGCCGAGCAGCTGTAGAGAGCCGTTTGGTGGTTCGTGGCGCTTCCAGCATTGCCTCTCTCTGGAAAAGCCACCCCCCTTTGGCCGAGGTTTTCAGTGACTGGTATTTCACAATTCTTGTCCTACACAGAGTTTTTTTTAAAAACACCTCTGCCCATGAATGCAACACAAACAAGTTGCCCTGTGAGTCAGGAGAGCAGCACACACGCTGAGTCCTTGTAACAGTCTTTATGTAATCTGCTCCTGAGTCATTGTCTGGCCCATTAGGCAGTGGGCAACGCGCATTTATTCAAAACCGGGGCCTCTGTAGGAACTACCGTTGTAAAGACACTAGCGCAGGAGCGCCTCGCTGCTTTAGCTCCGAGGAATTTGGAAGACAAAATGAGATTTGTTTTTAAAGACGTTCGGGATGAGACAGAAAACAGAATTTTTTCCAAGTCTTCCGACACACACCCACACACTCACACACACTCACCTACACACACATCCCACACACCCACATACCCACCCCCTCCCCCACCCCCCCACACTCACCCCCCACATACTCACACACCCACACACACACCCACACACCCATCCCCCACACACCCACTCACGTACACACTCACCCCCCACACACACCCATACACCCCCCCCCACACACTCAAATAGAACCCACACACCCCCCCCCCACACACACACTCAAATAGACACACTTGCGCGGTCGGAGGAGGGAGGCCGGGTGACTCCCGTTTTGGAAGCATCGGGTTCCTTTCCTGTGCAGGGCTCCTCATGATTCCTCGTTCGCTCACTCACTGGGTCGCTGGTTCTCATGGTGCAAATGTGTGCCAGCTTTGTACTAGGTTCTGGAAATCAAATGTGTGCCTGCCCTTGTGGGGGTTAAAGTCTGGCTTTTTTTTTTTTTTTAAGAATTATTTATTTATTTGAAAGGTAGAGTTACTGGTCGGGGTTGGGGAGAGAGGGAGAAATATCGAGAGATCTTTCATCTGCTGGTTCACTTCCCAAATGGCCGCAATGGCCAGAGCTGGGCTGCTCTGAAGCCAGCAGCCAGGAGCTTCTTCCAGGTCTCCCATGTGGGTGCAAGGGCCCGGGCACTTGGGCCGTCTTTTGCTACTTTCCCAGGTCATAGCAGGGAGCTGGATCGGAAGTGGAGCAGCTGGGACTTGAACTGGCGCCCATGAGAGATGCCAGCATCACTGGCGGAGGCTATGCCACAACGCTGGCCCCTGGCAGGGTTTTCAAGTTGCTGAGTGTGGAGTGGGAGTTGTGGTTCAGTATGTTAAGCCTCCACCAGCATCCAATATAAGCTTTGGTTGGTGGTCCAGCTGGTCCACCAATGTCCCAGCTCCCTGCCATGGGCCTGGGAAAGCAACAGAAGAAGGTCCGAGTGCTTGGGCCCCTGCTACCCACATGGGAGATCCAGGTGGAGTTCCTGCCTCCTGGTTTGTTCTGGGTCAACCCTGACCATTATGATGATTTGAGGAGTGAACCAAGACACCGCTCTCCCCCCCCCCCCATCCCCATCTCTCTCTGTAACTCCGCCTTTCAAATAAAATAACAATCTTAGAAAAAGAGAGGCTGATTTCAAAGTAGGTAAGGAGTGCTTGGCCTGAGGCGCACTCAGGAGAACATTTCGCGGCTCACTGGCAAGCTCCGTGGTGCAGCGAGGGAAGACGAAGCTGGAGAGAATCTGCAGAATGGTGGTGGTGACCGGTTCACGCCAAGCACATCGCAGGCCTCATTTCCAGTCCTCACCACCTTCCCAAGAGATAGACTCTCAGTGTGCGGATGAGGCGACAGTCCCAACGCTTACATGACTACCCCCGGCCATGTGCAAGTTTGTGTGGGTCCAGCTTACAGTTCTTCCATCTTCATCCCATAGAAAAGTCTGTCTGGTATTGAAGAAACCTAGTTTAGGGGTCGGTGTTGTGGCACAGGGTAAGCTGCCTGTTGCAGTGCCGGTGTCTCATGTGAGCACTGGTTGGAGTCCCAGCTGCTTTGCTTCCTGCCCACCGCCCTGATAATGCACCTGGGAAGGCAGCAGAAGATGGCCAGAACACTTGGTCCCCTGCCACCCGTGTGGGAGACCAGGGATTCCAGGCCCAGCTCTGGTCTGGCCCATCCCAGGCTATTGTGGCCATCTGGGTAGTGAATCAGTGGGTGGAGGACCACACTGTCTCTCCCTGTCTCTCTGTCATTCTACCTTTCAAATACATGATTTAAAAAAAAATCAAAATAAAAGAAACTACCTCTTCTGCTAATGGGTCTTGACTAAATTCCCCAAATGTGGAGTCTGGCCTCGGCGCGGCCAGGAAGCAGTTCACTGTGTGCTCGCCACGTGTAGGGTTAGGGCAGGTCAGAGATGCACGTGGCGAGCTGAGTGTTGCCTGCATCCGAAGCCTCACCTGTTATTTGCTGGAAGAGAGCAGAGCAGTGACTGTGTTCCGCTCCATTGGATCCAACACACAGACGTCGCGCTTGGTCTCTCTGAGCCTAACAGTGGTCACTCTTGTCCTGGGGCTACCAAACCGCACAGTGTTTCTTTAAGACTCCCCTACACAGGAGACTCCTCTAGTAGCTGCCTCTGAAAGTGACCTCAGCTACTTGTTAAACGGTTTTTTTAAGAGCAGCAACACCTGGAGGCTTCGTTGTCTCTGCCTCCTGGCTGTGATCCCACCTATAAAGGGAAGAATGACAGCAAAAATAATATTTATGCCAGACGCCATTGAGAGAGTGCGTACGGAGCCCCTCGGGCTGCAGGGGCAGATGACCGCCCTATTCGTACTGGTCTGAAATGGCATTTTGGTCAGGAAGATTTGTGGCTTTGCAAACACAGAGGGCCCTTATATCGCCATCACAGGCCACAGGGACTGACAAGTGGCACATTGGTGGGTGGGCGGCAGGCCCCTGGGCCTCGAGTTGGTTGGACGTCTTTGCTGGGTAGGAATTCACAGACAGGGCTTGTGTTACTGTGCTGGGGTCCTTTTGCAGTGTCAGGTCGTAGAGCTGACCCAGAGAGAGCGGGGAGTGGGTACTGCGTGGGGAGATGGAGATGGGCCCGCAGGGGAGACACAAGGCGACCCAAACGCAGGCGATGCCAGTGCCTGTTCCAGAGAGCTGGTGAGGGATTCTGAAGAATGGGGAAGGCCTGAGAACTTGCCCCCAGAAGTGCAGAGTGGACATGTTTCCCGGTGCCCAGCCTGCTTGGAGATCCGAGCGGCAGCCCTGGAGAGGGCTCCCTTGCTCATCCTGTGTCTTCCAGGAATCCATGGAGGGGGAAATGGACCCACGTGAGCTCTGGGGTCAGCCTGTAGCCTCGGCTCTCCTGGGCACCCCTTACTGTCAGTCAGCTGGGTGCTCTCAGGCTTGTAGGTGGCAGGGTCAGCACACAGGGCAGGGGCATTGTGGTCAATATTTGCTTGAGTGACAGGGCAGTGGTGGTGCACAGCCAAGTCCACGTCACGATAAGGCAAAATCAGTGTTTCTTTAGACAGGGCCACTGGACTGGCAGGTCAAGGAAATGCTGCAGCCACAGGGTGTTCAGCAAGGCCCTTGGCCCAGTCTTGCGTGATAACATCCCTGTGCAGGAACGAAGGCATGTGGGCTAGAGGTTGGGAGGGTGGTGGGTGGTTCCCTGACCGGTTCAAGGAATTCTCCCAGCACCTGTTGACCTGATCCGTCTTTGTCTTTGCTGCTTCAGCCGGTCGGGGTCCCCTTCCCCTTCCAAGTCATTGCTAGAAAGAGTGTGATAAGTATGTGTACATACACATGCGTGCACTTCTTTTTATAAAGATCTACTTTATTTATTTGAGAGAGAGAGAGAGAGAGAGAGAGAGAGAGAGAGAGAACTTGCATCCTCTGGTTCACTCCCCCAATGGCCTGTGCTGGGCCAGGCTGAAACCAGGAGCCTGGAGCTCCATCCAGGCTTTCTTCCACATGAACGGCAGGGGCCAAACCACTTGGGCCATCCTCCTCTGCTTTCCCAGGGGGATTAGCTAGGAGCTGGATTGGAAGTGGAGCAGCTGGGTCTTAAACCAACTCTGGTCTGGGACATCTGTGTCACAAGTGGTGGCTTAACCACTCTGCCACAGTGCTCGCCCTGTGAGTTTCATCTTTCACCAATATAATGCGTGTAGCCCTCTTTGTTCACAACAAAATGGCAAAATCTTTCTAGTTAAGTTCAAGTGTTCTTATGATTGCATAAGAAATTATATGGCTCTACCAAAATGTTACTAAATAAATGTAAAAAGTTGCTCCGTTATTTTTATTATAAACTATGCTATAGAAAAGTTCTTGAATATAGACTTTGTTCACTTGTACATCATTTATGGTGGAGTAATTTGCTGAAAGCAGGACTTCTGAGTCAAATTTTAAGTATGGGTATTTTAAACTCTGATAAATGTTTCCCACATCCTTTCCAAAAAGATTGACTTCAGAATTTCCCAGCGACATTACATGCCATCAAAAGGTCTTTCTAATTCTTCATTTTAAAATAACTCAGTGAGCCAGTGTCGGATTGTGCGAGGGGCACACGCTGTGCCTCAAGAAGAAAGACAGAGACACGGGATGGGACTCGGCCCTCGCGACTCTGAAGGCACGGCACGTACAGGGCAGAGGGACCAGGTGGACACCAGGACACCCTGCAGCGCTCGGAGCTGTCCGACAGCAGGACGGGAAGCCAGAGCACCCGTCACGCCAGCTCTGCGCCCGGTGCCTGTTCCTGTGCCCGGTGCCATCCCCCTGAGCCCTGGGACTCCGCGTGCCAGGACGAGGAGCCGGGAAAACCAGGGCTCGAATCCCAGCTTAGGGCCTGCCGCAGAGCCCTGCAGTCGTCCGGGTCTCTCCTCTCCCCTCGGCTGAAGTGGGAAGTCGGACGGGCTTCCCGCCAAGGTCTCACAATTCACTTGCTGCCTTCCTGGCCGCTGGCTGGACTCTGAGAAGGGCCGAGGTGTGTGATTGCTTCCTTCTGTCGCAGAAGCCCAGGAAAGGGCTTAGCAAACGATGTCTCGGCTGCCGTCAGTGGGCAGGGCACCCGAGGACTTGCTGTTTTCTCTGGAAACTTGGCCCCTTTTAATTTTGCGCTGTATCTTGAGATCAACTGCAGCCGGGCAGGAGAACAACCAACTTAGGAGTAATTATTATTATCATCATCATTATTATTTTGTACTGCGGTAGAGAGGCTGCAGTTCCAGCAGCTTCGGGTAAGGCGTGTGTCTGCAGGGAACGTAAGTGAAAACAACTCTAAGATGTTTTCAGAATTATTTTTAGTTTGTTTGGGCTTTTAGACCTTTCCTTTTTTAGCTTTTCTTCCACCCCCCTCCCTGTGCCACCTGCTCTCACCCCCGACAAGGACACCGGTGGCGGCTGGAAGCAGACAGTCTCCCTGGGGACCATTTCCTTCTGATGGGTGGTGCTAAGTTGAGCCAGCAATTTTTGTAAGTTCAGAAAAAGGAACCAATCCCAGCATTCAAGAGATTTTCCATCCAGTGAGGTTCAAAGAATAAACTTCGTTTGCAATGAGGAAGAGCCCACTGGGATGGACTCACGGGACGTGTGTGCCTGCACGTGTGTGTGTGTCTGTGCACACGTATGTTGTGGTGTCAGGAGAGACGTGGGAATCTTAGACTTCCAGCCAGCTACGATGAGGTGCCTCCCGCTTGGGTGATGATGTCACTCACGGCGGCATCCGGAGGTTGGAGATCATGTAACTCCTGTTACCTTTCACATCTCAGCAGAGACAACGTTTCCCCGGGAAGATTTCCTTGTCTCTCCTTTGCCAAGCACTGCTCCTGGGGTCATTGTTATGTGTGCCCAGAGTCCCACTGGAGGGACCACATCCGCTTAGGGAGAGGCCAGGTGGAGTGTGACCCTGAGTGGGGACTGGCTCGGCTGGCGACATCACAGGTGAAGGAGAGTCCTGCACAGCCCAGGCTCTGCTTCTGCCACACAAGAAATACCGGTGGAATAAACAGCACGAGACTCATTTTACTGCCCACTCTCCTGGCAAGCCACACAGCTCCGAACCAATGTGTGCAAGTGGTGGGAGAGGACTGTCCTCTGGTTAAATGCAACACACCCCGAATAGGATGACACTGGAGACGGACCCTCGTGATCTGTAGGACGCTAAACACAGTCCTCGAATTGCTAACCTCAGCCCCAGGTACTATAAGGACTGCATTTGGGAAGAGACCCTGTTGGGTGCGAGAAGGCTGTGTGGCTATGTGAGCTCGCGTTCTTTCTCTCACCTGCCCTCCCTCCCGGGACCGAAGGCTGGTGGAAGCCGTCTCCAAAGACTGTCATTGCACAGAGGCGCCATCTGAGATGACAACAGCTCTCAGCAGCTCCCTGGCTGTGGCCTCGAGGGCTGCACAAAGGAAGCAGGCAGCTTTGGCTCAGCATGGCGCGCCGAAGCCAAGGGCTCCACATATGGTGTCTCAACTGTTAGTGCTTTTTGCGTCCATGATTTATGCGAGAAATGGAAAAAAAAAAAAAAAAGAATCCTCTTTCTCTGGAGGCATTTGTGATTGGCAGCTCGTCTTGGGGCCTGGAGGTGTGGGCTTCGCGGCCAATGAAGTATTTTCCTGACTGCTCCCAGTGCTTGTAGGGAACACACTTGGAGGCTCTTTGCTTTGTCAGATGCACCAGGCACTGGTTCGGGCGGGGCTTGCTCAGAGCTCTTTCGGGGGCAGGCACTGTGGCTCCGCTGGTTACGCTGCTGGCTGTGATGCCAACATCCCGTATCAGAGTGCTGGCTCCAGTCCTGCAGCTCCTCTCCCGATCTATGTCCCTGCTGATGTGCAAGATGACCCAAGGGCTTGGGTCCCGGCAACCCACGTGGGAGACCCAGATGGAGTTCCAGGCTCCTGGGCCAGGCCCAGATGTTCTGGCCGTTTGGAGAGTGAGCCAGCTGATAGGTCTCTCTCTCTCCCTCTCTCTCTCTCTCTGTCTCTTTTGTTTTTGCTCTCTCCCTCTCTCTCACTCTGCCTTTCAAGTAAATAAATAAATAAATAAATAAATAAATCTGTTTTTAAAAGAATTCTTGGGAGCATTTCCAGGGAGATGGTTGCTTGCCCACCACCCAGGACTATGAAAACAGAATGGCAACATAGCCGAACAGGAGCACAGCAGAACGGCCAGTTCCTGAACAGACCCCAGAACCAGCCGGTGATGGGCGGCACCACCACATTACCCGAATGAATGTCTTCATGGCTGCTTATAGCCGGGCAGACTCCCACTGCACAGGACTCTGGAAAGTCCACGTGGGTCGTCTCGTTCCAGCGGCCCAAAGAACAGAGGTTTAGCTCCCACAATTACTTTCTGCAGGCTGCCAGTCCCAGAGCAAGGTGTCGACACGGCTCTGGCTTCTCCCTGGCTGGCGAAGCCCACCTCTCCCCGAGTCCTCGGTCTACCCTCTGTGTGCACCTGTGTCCTAATCTCCTCTCTGAGCCCAGGCACACTGGACTAGGCCCAGCCTGGTGACCTCACTTTTGCCTAAACACCTCTTTCAGGGCCTCATTATCAAATAGAGCCACATTCTGAGGTGTTGGGGGCCGGGGCTTCCACATGAATTTTAAGAAGAACCCCAGATACAAGCGTCCGTCTACGTCCAGCTGCTTACTCAACTGGTGCTCAAGTCCCCCATCCCCATGGCCTCCTGCACCGATCGGCTGCTGATTAGGGCACTGGGCGGGGGCCAAACAGCATGGGGTGGGTGGGGCAGTGAATCAGACCTTGGCTAACCTGACATGGGAATCGGCATAAGGCGGAGGAACACTAATAGATTAGATCCCAGGTGGGAGGAGGGCAGAGCGTCCCCTACCCTGGCAGAGTAAGGATGTGTGTGCTTGTAGCTCCCACAGCAGGCAAGGGCTTTGGGGTTGAACTGTGGCATCTGGTATTTTCTTTGATTAACCTGACACGTTTCTTGAAAGCGCTGTCAGAGCTCCAAGAGGAACCTGATGGTTCCCAGCAGGACCAGGTTCTAGGGGCCTGGAAAGGAGCCGCAAGACTCTGACATCTACAGCCCTGGACAGTCGTGGTGGTTTGCCAAGGTCAGAAAACAGGGCATTTGATGAGATTATCCAAAATGTGGTCAAAGGAACAGGTGGACAGCACTTAGGGTTGTACCCCATCAGACACACGATCAGACAGGATATACATGGTAAAGCAAACAAAAAGTAAACTGATACTGTTAAAAATGTAAATGCCAATGGAGCATGGCTCGGTGAGAGACCTTGGTGACCCACTGGTTGAACGTATCTTTTGCAGATGGGATTATGTGAGTCTGGGCAGTTCAAGGCCAAAGCTGCTGTGGAATTGGTGGGAGAAGTGAAAACAGAATCAGATTCCTCACTCCTAGCTCAATACTGCTTTTAATTCAGAGACTTCAGCCACCCATCCAGCCACCATCTTCAATTTTAGCAGGAGAATATTTAGTCTATTCCAAGTGTATTGCTAATTTCAGGATGTTTCTCTTATTTCTGTTGTTATCTCATTATCTTTTTTATTTTAATTGTGCAATACAAAAATGAGAGGTCTCAAAATTCGCAGAAATGCATATGAACAAGTTGCACATTGATTTAAAAGAAATTTTGCACCAAGTAAACGTATCTTTTAATTCCATTTCCCATGAACCTTTTGAAATACCCGTGAGTAGAGGATTTTTATCTGTATCGTTGGTGACCGTTCTAGAGAATGTGGATTAAAAAGTCCAGGGCCATTTTTAGATTTTTTTAAAAAACTTTAATGTGATTTTCTTTCATTCCTTAATTTTCCTTTCCTACTGGCCAATCCACCAACTTTGTCTGAAACCACCTCACTCCACGAGTCAGCTTTCCCTTAGCACGTTTTATTTTCTAGAATACGAAAGGAAGTAGAAAAAAGAGGAAAGAAATCACCTCAATCTTGCTGCTTTATCACACTTGGCAATTCTTTTAGGGGAAAAAAAAAGACATCTGACCCCATCGATCTCAAACATTCTCTTGACAATCAAGGAAAAGAAAATCTACACAGCCCAAAATGAAAATACATGAACAGATTACTTAAGAAGCCAGAATTTCCAGTTTAGACACAGGATTTTCCACAGATACTAGACTTTCTCTACCTCTGTACACTAAATAAACAGCACACGATAAAGAAGAGAAATAGTTCCTTTTTCCTTGTTGAGCGACCAAGTAACACAGAAGTCACCATTTTTTGTTTAGAAAGAAAATAAAAGAAAGTGACGTCCCCCACCCGCAGGGAATGAGCTCCCCAGCCTCCAGCAGCCGTCCTGCCTGACATCAGCGCCCCGTTGGGCTCCAGAGGCAGCAGGTCAGGGGTCCTGAGCTGGCTTCTCTGGACTCCACATGGGACCTCCCAGCACTCCCCCAGCTTGTGCGGGCCACGCCCAGCCATGCACCAGGAGACCTGTGATAGCAACAGGCTCTGGTGCTGATCTCCAGTGCAGGGCGCTTTGTTACTGTCAGACCTCCTCGTCCATGTGTTGTGTGGCGGCCTGGCCACAGCTGTCCCGGAAGCTGAGAGCTGCGTAGACAACCACCTCTCACCCCCAGTTCACAAACATCTCCTCGGCCAGGGTGGCTCATGGGACCCAGCGCCGGCTCTTCCAGGGATGCTGTGAGGAGCTGTCTCCTCCTGGTCGTTACAGGAGACACAGGGCAGGGTAGGAGGAGGGACCGTGGGGGCAGAGATGGTCCTTGTGTCTGAGAATCACAGCGGGGGGGGGGGGGCGCTCCTTCTGCTCCGACTCTCCTTCTGGTTCTGCCACTAACTGCTCTTTTATGTAGTGACTCAAAACAGGGGCCCTGCGTTTCTCTGGAGCTGTCGCCTCCAGCTCCCATTGTCTCTGACTCCACGGCAGAGGCAGAGCCGGCCCCTAGAAACTGCTTTTTGATGCCCAGAAACTGAAGTTCCAAGAGGAAATTGAATAGGTCGCACAGCACCTGAGTGACACAGCGGAGATGTGAATCTCAGATGCACCCTCGAGTCTGTGCCCCACATGCCACCCGGCCCTGCCTCTGCCGTAGGGGAGGCTGGCCTGCTGACGGAATTCATTTCGATGCAAGGGGAACCCTGGCACCTCGAGTTTTAGAACTTCCCTTTCTTTAGATGCGTGAGCACCAACCAACCGTGTAAGAATCCTCGGTTCTTCAAGTATGTTGGGGCTGTCACCTGCCAGCAGTTCTGGAACCTGGGGTGGCCGCACAGCACCCATGTCTGGGCTGGACCTCCGGATGGGTTCTGGTTCTGAGTCTAACCCTGCTGCTCATTTGCAGTGTGACCTTGGATAACCACTTCCCCACTCCCTGTCCTGGTTCTTCATTTATAAGGGTGGGGAGCATCTCTCTCCTGGGCTTGTGAGAGGGTCCATTAAGGTTGTGGGTGAAGTGCTTAGAGCAAGGAGCAGCTGATGGTTGACAGTTTCCACTCATGGGGAGGGAGTGAGATCCTGGGCACATGAGATACAGTTGCCTGCCCGCAGACCCCACTGCTCCAATGGGATCCGCTAGGGGCTCATGGGTCGTGAGGTTGGGTTCTCACTGAACACTTCCCACCGCATCCAGTGTGGAAGAGGCTGAGCTTTGCCTTGTTAGGGACGGGATGGGTCGTGCACTAGAAAATCAGAGTGGCGACTACTTAGGGAGTGCAGAGAAAGATCCAGATTCCCCTGGGGCCTCACGCTCTTCCAGTGTAGGGAGCCTCTTTAAGGCAAAGGATGTGATGCCAGTGCTGAGTGGCGATGCCAATTTTCAGACATAACCTTTGGATGTTCGTCCTCCACCAATGCAGATGGTCCTTGGCTTCTGATGGCTTAGCTTAACAATTTTCCCACTTTCTGATGGTGTGAAAGAGGTAGCATTCAGTAGAAGCTGGACTTGGAATGCTGAGTGTGGACCTGCACCTGGGCTAGTGCTGTGCGGTGGGATCCTCTCTGGCGATGCCAGGCAGTGTAGCCCCCTGCTAGATCTGTGGTCACATGGGGGAGCCCGCCACCTGCTGCCGTGCCCTGTGTGGCTGAGCTATGGGGGTGGGAAGTTAGGTGAGCTCAGGACATTTTCAGCAACAATATTTTCAATTCACTGTGGATGTGGGGATTAGCCTGCAGGTGTTCCCTGAGGAGCATCTGAGTAGGGCTCACCTGCATCCCCATCACCACCCCCAACACGCAATCCCTCCTGCCCACCTGGAAGAAGACCAGAGACCCTCCCCCTAGTGCTGCTGTGCTCCGCTCCAGCTCTGGGACCGCGGCTCTTCTGCAACATGGAGGTTGTGTTCAGCCACATCCCACTCTGGGCAGTTGTGTGAGAGCCAAGGGAACACTTGACTCTGAAAGCGCTTGGGAAACTGCAAAGGCGCTGGGTGATGGGCGTGAGCTCTTGGCACTGGACCGGAGCCCTGCTGAGGGGTCCCCGTGCCAACAAGCCCTGCACAGCTTTGCTGCCCACAGAACGCTGCAGCCACTTCTTTCCTAATTGCTTCGTCTACGTTTGATTGGTTTCCGTGGTTAGACCAGGTCTTCTGTGCAAAACACGTCAGGCTTTCGGCTGCTTCGACATCCTTCACTGGACAGCACCCGCAGGAGACCCTTTTTAAAAAAATCATTGTTTTTTAGTTTATTTATTTATTTGAAATGGTGGGAGGGAGGGAGGGTGAGAGATTGATTCTATCCACTGGTTCACTCCCCAGATGGCCACAATGGCCAGAGCTGGGAGAGGCTCACGCCAGGAGCCAGGTGCTTCTTCTGGGTCTCTCACATGAGTCAGGGGCCTCGGGCACTTGGGCCATCCTCTGCTGCTTTCCCAGGAGTATTAGCAGGGAGCCGGATTGGAAATGGAGCAGCTGGGACTTGAACCGGTGCCCATATGGGATGCCAGCATTGCAGTGGCAGATTAACCCACTATGCCACAACACTGGCTCCTAATCATTGTTTTAATCATTTAAAAATCATTGTTTAAATTACTTTTTAAAAAATTTATGCACTTAGCCATAATTGTGATGTCTTGAGTTGTATAGATTCCTCAGATATTCATAATTACATATCAATGAAAACTTGGCACATGTTTCTTTTCTAGTTGTGTTTGACTTTGGCGTGGAAAGAACTATCTCCTAATCCAAATGCAGGCATTCTGTTTTCATGGATCTGCTCCCCATAAACTGTGAGCTGGGAGGTTTCTAGGACTGGGGGTCTCAGCTACCCATGCGTGAGCAGTCATTCCTCGTGGCTGGGCTGGCCAGCTGGCCCGAGGATAGGGGCCAGAGGCTGCTGTTTGTGGGAACCTGGGCGAAGTGCTGAGAGCATAAAGAAGAAACCAAACCCCATATGAAAGCTTGCAGCTAAAAGATGCAGTTATCAGGAACATACGACCTGGGAGGACTCCCCCCACCATGTTGCTATGCAAACATTAAACATAAATGAGAGTTGAATCGATTTCACAATGGACACAGAAAGCTTACTGTATTACCCTAACAACACCTATCATCTCTCCATCAACCCACATCGCATTTTTAAATGCATTTAAAGACTATCCTATTTTTTTTAGGATGTATTTTATTTGTTTGAAAGTGTCAGGGCTACAGAGAGAAAGAGGGAGAGACACAGAGAGAGAGGTCTTCCATCCTCTGGTTCACCCTCCAGATGGTCGCAATGGCCGGAGTTCAGCCGATTTGAAGCCAGGAGCCAGGAGCTTCTTCCAGGTCTCACACATGCGTACAGGGGCCCAAGCACTTGGGCCATCTTCTGCTTTTCCAGGCCATAGCAGAGAGCAGGATCGGAACTGGAGCAACCAGGCCATGAACCGTTGTTCATATGGGAAGCCGGGGTCACAGGCAGCAGCCCAGCTCACTGTGCCACAACGGCAGCCTCTAATGACTGTACAGTTTAGCCTTAAGAAGGTTTGATGTTTATTGGCAGTCTTTCTCTGTTGAGGTAAACTTTTATATAAAACAAAATGCAAATCTTGCGGGTACCATTCTCTGGGTTTTGAGAAAAGTATGGACTTCTGTAAGGCAACCCCGTGTCGATAGAAGATCCCAGTTGCCCCATCCACCTCTGCTCCCCCATCATCAGGTTCGTTATTTGTTGTAGAACATTTGCGTTTAGAATCATGCGGCCTGTGCTTCATGTAGGTCCGTGAGTGCTTCTCAGATTCACGTGGGTGACTGTGCAAATCAGTAGTTCATTTGTCTCTTATTACTCAGTGATGTTCCACTGGATAACTTGGCCAGTTTATCTATTCATTCTCATGTGGATGAATACCTGGGCTGTTTCCATTTTTTGCTATTATAAGTAAACCTAGTAGACACACTTGTAGATTTTTTGGTAGAAGTATGCTTTCACTTTCCTGGACAAGTGCTTCAATAGCAGGGTTGCTGGGCCTTAGGCCAGGAATTCATTTAGGAAACAATGATCTTTTTTCAAAGTGATTGCACTTTTTTATTTAATAATATGTATATATTTTTAAGATTTATTTATTTGTTTGAAAGGTAGAGTTACAGAGAGGCAGAGGCAGAGAAAGAGAGGGAGAGGGAGAGAGAGACAGAGAGAGAGAGAGACAGACAGACAGACAGACACAGAGAGAGAGGTCTTCCATCTGCTGGTTCACTCCCCAATTGGCCGCAATGGCTGGAGCTGCGCTGAGCTGATGCCAGGAGCCAGGAACTTCTTCTGGGTCTCCCACACGGGTGCAGGGGCCCAAGGTCTTGGATCATCTTCTTTTTTTTATATAAAGCTTTTATTTAATAAATATAAATTTCATAAAAACAACTTTTGGATTATAGCTATTCTTCTCCCCAGACCTGCCCTTCTACCCCCAAGCCATCCCACCTCCTACTCCCTCTCCCATCCCATTCTTCATTAAGATTTATTTTTTATATATTCAGAAGATCAATTTAGTATATATTAAGTAAAGATTTCAACAGTTTGCACCCACATAGAAACACAAAGTGAAACATACTGTTTGAGTACTAGTTATAGCATTAAATCACAATGTACAGCACATTAAGGACAGAGATCCCACATGAGAAGCAAGTGCATAGTGACTCCTGTTGTTGACCCAACAAATTGACACTCTAGTTTATGGCGCCAGTAACCACCCTAGGCTCTCATCATGAGTTGCCAAGGCTATGGAAGCCTTCCAAGTTCGCCGACTCTGATCATATTTAGACAAGTTCATAAAAGACAGGGTGAGGATAGTAACCAATGATCCTAAGAGTGGCATTAACCAGGTCTGAACAATTATACAGCATTAAGTGGGGAAGAGGACCATCAGTACACACAGGTTGGGAGTAGAGCCATTGGAGGTAGAGTAGAGGTTATGATTACAAAGGAATGAGGCCCAAGTGTGTTAGACAGGGTCTAGAACAAAGGACAGAGTCATTATTAAAGGAGCTAAGAAAGGTGCTGTCTAAGCTACAAGTAAGTTTTCTGATTGAGAGGCAAATAGAACCTGACAGAAGGGGCTTGATAATAATCTGGTGGGCTTTAGGCCTCGTAAGTTAAGAGGCCCAGACCTATCTATCTCTTCACATGGGGTATATCCTAAGGGAGGTGTGAATCTCCTAGGGGAAGGCATTCTGTTGACTTTCATTACTTAGCTGGCCTTGGAGGAGAGCTGGCTAGGTAAAGGCAGGTGGCATCTCTAACAAGAAATTTACAGTTCTGCCTGCAATGTTGCTGACCCTACTTGGCCATTCCCTCAGCTGCAGTGGTCACTCTGGAAGTTGGGCTGAGTGAAGGGCTTTTCAGCTTAGAGCCAATAAGATCTGTGGCTCTGACCTGGGCATCCTTCGACTCCAGGGCAGGTCCATTTCCAGTGATCCAACTCTTGGCAGAGCTGCCAGGGCTCTTCACACGCTGACTTCTGCTGAAGCCCAGGCTTACCACATTGAAAGCCACTGCAGTAGACTGGCCTGTTGGGTCTCCTTGAGGGCAGATCACTGTACAGATCAGCCATTAATAGGCCTGCCACCCATTGCTTCTGATGCCTAGCTTTCTTTTCCTCCTGGTTTGTGTTAAGGCAGACCAGAGGATGCAAGTCAGGGGAGTGCCCAAGTCCCATCTCTAATCTTCGGTGGCCTGAACTACAAGTCTATAGTCACAGGCATGTTCTGTAGAAGTTTTTCTAAGGTAGACAATGCCCATGAGGAAAATTATATTCTCACTTAAAAACTTTCTTTCCCTTTGATCTGAAAGGGAGGTTTTTTCTACTTACTGTTTACTTCGCTGATGGCAAAGTAAATCTAGCTATGAGATTATTGTTTAAGCTCTTACGTTGGCTTTACTATTACAGAAAAATGTTAGCCATCTCTTTTATAAGGTTTAAAGATTAAATTGTGTGTCCTACAGATTCCTTTATAATAGAATTAGTTTCCTACCTTGAAGAGAATAGAGAAATGAAAGAACAAGTTGGGCTTAGAATAGAGAAATGAGGGAGCAAGTCCTAGATCGCTTGCTGACAATAGCAATATCACATGAATACTTAGCAAACCGTTTCAACCATTAGATAACAACTTAAGAAAACATTTACCATAAGGTCCAATGCCTTCTATAAATTTTAAGAATCATGTATTTGAAAACACCTCTTAAATATCTAACATGGTGTCATTTGTTTAACCAGTAAACTTAAGCACAACTATATAAAATGTTTTTAGTTTCTTTCTACCAACAAGTATAAAACCTATGATGCAGAGATTCAGGTCACACGAATTACAATGTATCTTTGATTGATTTTAGCAGCTGAAATTTATGGACAATCTTATCTATAAGCCAATTAAAATAAAATTCTTAATAAAATTTTCCCATGTGGACATACAATATGTTCACACATATAACATAAGATAATAGACCAATATAGCAATTTTAATAATAGCTTTTAAAATCTTTAACTCTTTTTGTAGATTGCCAATTGATTTGAATTGCTTTTTGTTTTTAGTAACCTCAGTTAACCATATTTTCTCTCAGTTGGTGCTGTTAATACATTATTGGCTTCATCTGTTTACAGAGCCATCTCAAAGTACTGAATACAATGGAAGTGGCTGGAAAAAGTCCATAGGAACCTATAGGAGGACAGCTAAACACAGAACCAACAACGCTTTAGTTTTATGAGCAGCAAATCATATATAACTGTGGATGACAAAAGACTTTAAGTTGCCAGGTTTAAAATGATAAACTCATCAACCAACAAGAGGCACTTGCTTACTTCACAGTATTTTTGAAAGCACCTGTAGGATTTTACAAGTATTTAACCCTTTAGGCCTCTGGGGCTTTCTCATTAAGATAACTATCATGTCTAGTAACACAAGATCATTAGACTTTTTAATTCTCAAACATTTGTATTAATAGCATTTTCCATTATAGAAACTTAAAGTTTGGTACCACATCACATCTTGACAGTACTTCTAATATAATCCAAATAGCCTGATTAGTTGGTGTCTCTATAAGATGAGAGACATAGGTCCTTCGATTTTTTCAGTTGGGCCCAAACTGGAAAAACCAAAGTCAGGATTTACTGGAAATTTTAGAGTCATGACATAACATAGACCAAATTTGATCACTGTTACAAGGTGATTATTCAAATCTTTGAAAATAAGCACATATTTAAATAACCCATAGCTCTTAATAAAAATTCAGCTGTTTTTGAACAATTAGAATTTAACAGACGTCAAGAGAACATAATAGATTATTTTAACACATTGCTTTAACAGAGCATCAGAGTTTAATTCTATGTCAAAGAGAAATTGAGCTTCCTGTGATCTTTTGCTGTGAGGTTTCCTTCCTTTACCTTCTTTCATGTTGATGACCGTGTTTCTGTGTTTCCGTGTATAACACATCTTTAAGCATCTTTTGCAGGGCAGGACGAGTGGCAACAAATTCTTTCAATTTCTGTTTGCTATGAAAAGTCTTTATTTCACCTTCATTCACAAATGAGAGCTTTGCAGGATATAGTATTCTGGGCTGGCAGTTTTTCTCTCTTAGTCCCTGGGCTATGTCTCGCCATTCCCTTCTAGCTTGTAGGGTTTCTGATGAGAAGTCTGCTGTGAGTCTAATTGGAGATCCTCTGAGAGTAATGTGACATTTCTCTCTTGCACATTTTGAATCTTTTCTTTATGTTTCAATGTGGTGAGTTTGATTACAACATGTCGTGGTGAGGATCTCTTTTGGTCATGTTTATTAGGGGTTCTATAAGCTTCCTGTACTAAGATGCCTCTGTCCTTCTCCAAACTTGGGAAATTTTATGCTAGTATCTCACTAAAAAGGCCTTCTAATCCTTTCTCCCTCTCCATGCCTTCAGGAACTCCTAGAACCCGAATGTTAGGTTTTTTTAATAGTATCCTGTAGATTCTCGACAATATTTTTAGATTTCTAATTTCCTCTTCGTTTCTTTGGTTTGCCTGTTTCCTTTCCTGTTCTCTGTCTTCTAAAGTCCAATATTCTCTATTCTGCTTCACCCATTCTGTTTTTAAGGCTCTCTAATGTGTTTGTCATTTGATCTATTGAATTCTTCATTTCATTATGATTTCTCATCACTATCACATTTTCTTGTTCTACTAGTTGTTTCATTTCATTTTGATTCCTCCTTAATATTTCATTTTCATGAGAGAGATTTTCTATCTTGTCCATTAAGGATTTCTGTAGTTCAAGAATTTGTTTTTGAGAACTTTTTAATGTTCTTATCAATTTTTTGAGATCTGCTTCTTGCATTTCTTCTATATCATCATCTTCATAATCTTGAATTGGGGTGTCTTTTTCATTTGGGGGCATCATAGTGTCTTCCTTGTTCTTGTTACCTCGGTTTTTGCATTTGTTGTTTGGCATGTTGGAGATATTTGGTTTCTTCACTGTGGTGTTTTTTCTTGTTACACTATGGCTCTAGTTTAAGTGGACTGTCTGCTTTAGATGGAGCCTTAGAGGCTTGAGATGAGTGTGGCCTGAGAGCTCTTTTTGTTTCCTCAGGGTTGAGGGTGTGCCAAAGGTGACACTCCCAGGTTAGGCGTGGTAAATCTTTCATTCATTCATTCTTTTTTTTTTTTATTCAAAAGGGAAGTAATTCCACACAGCTGAGTGGAATTGGAGGTAGTTAGCAGGCGAATGATATACCCACAGGAGCCAGAGATCAGAAGCTCTTTCCCAAGGACCACTCAGGGAATCTGTGCTGCCCTCGGTGTGGGCTCCAATTCTCCTGCAGTCTCCCACTGGGTTGCCAAGTTAGATGCTAATCTCCTGTTATTTCACCCCTCCCCCTAGAGTCAGGTTTTTCTGCTAGGCTCAGGGCCGGTGCAGACCTGAGGTCGCCCAGCTTATGACGTATGTCCAAAATGGCACCTGCTCTTTGTCTTGCTCGCCTTTGAGAGGTGAACAAAGAGAGAGAAACTCGTGTCCGTATCGGTCACTTTTTTTTTTTCCTCTCTCTCTTCTAGTTAGCCTGGTGAACTTTTCCCCATGGAGTTTCAAGCCTCGTTCCCTCTAGTCTCCTCTTTCCACTTGCCCACCGGTGTCTCGGGCTATTGAGGTTCAGCTCACCTCGCGTTCCAGTGCTGGTGTGTTGAGTCTGCCGCTGGTGTCCCGAACTTGGGCTCCCGCGCTCTCCACGCAGGTCCCCTGTGAATCACTAGTTCCGGAAGAGCTTCCTCTGTTGTTTCTTCCCCTACTCTTCCTTGAACCTGCAGTATTAAACTGTCTCTCCCTGGACTATCAGTGTGCTCCCTTCTTATTCCGCCATCTTGCCCAAGATTCATTTTTAATTATCTTTATATACAGAAGATCAACTCTATACTAAGTAAAGATTTTAACAGTTTGCACCCATATAGACACACAAAGAGTAAGTACTGTTTGAAGACTAGTTTTACCATTAATTCTCATAGTGCAACACATTAAGGACAGAGGTCCTACATGGGGAGTAAGTGCACTGTAATTCCTGTTGTTGACTTAGCAATCGATACCCTTATTTATGACATTAGTGATCATTGGGTCATCTTCTACTGCTTCCCCAGGCCATAGCAGAGAGCTGGATCAGAAGTGAAGCAGCCGGGAGTCGAACTAGCATCCATATTGGAAGACAGCACTGCAGGCAGCGGCTTTACCAGGAATGCCACAGTGCCGGCCCCTCACTTTCTTAATTATGTCTTTTAATAAATAGTTTTAACTTTTGATTAGGTCTAATTGTAAAAAATGAGGATTGTCTTCTGTGTTGTCTCTGAAAGTCATCTTTGCTCACCCAGAGTCACAAAGGTGACCTCTGCTCTGTGTTCAGAGCTTCGTGGCTTTGGACTTGGCTTGTTGGTCTGTGAGCCATCTCCAACTACGTCTTGTGGAGGCGTACGAGAGGGGCCAGAGTGAATTCTGGTTTTCATGCAGGTGCCCAGGTACTACAGCATTTGTTAGAAAGGTTAGCCTTATTCCTTCCCCCAGTGGACTGCTTTGACCCCTTCGGGGGAAAAATGAGATTACTTTTTAATCTGTTGTCAATCCTTTTTCCGTGGCACGCCCTCTGCTACACTACACGTGTTGAAGTCAGACAGTGTGAACCCTTCGTCTTTGCTCTTTGTGATTGCTTTGGTTATTGTAGATCCTTTGAATTTCAATAGAAATTTTAGAGTAACCTTGGTAATTCCTACAAAAGCCTGCTGAGTTATTGCAACAAATATGTAGCTCAATTTGATAATAATTGGCAAGTTAATCATCCATGCTTTTTCATTTATTTAGTTTCTAAAAATTTTTCTCTGTAATAATTTTTTGTTAAAGATTTATTTTATTTATTTGAAAGGTGGAATTACAGAGAGGCAAAGGCAGAGGCAGAGAGAGAGAGAGGGAGAGAGAGAGAGAGAGAGAGGTCTTCCATCCACTGGTTCACTCCCCAAATGGCCATTAAGGGCCCTAGCTGAGCTGATCTGAAGCCAGGAGCCAGGAGCTTCCTCTGGGTCCCCCACAAGGGTGCAGTTGCCCAAGGACTTGGGCCACTTTCCATTGCTTTCCCAGGCCATAGCAGAGAGGGGGATTGGAAGTGGAGCAGCCAGGTCTCAAGCCAGTGGCCAAATGGGATGCTGGCACTGTAGACAATGCTTTACCTGCTACACCACAGTACTGGCCCCAATTTTGGTTTTTAGTATAGACATCTGACACCTCTTTTTAAAAACGTATTCTTTAGTGTTATATTTGCCTTTTTATGTTATTACAAATTAAATTTGAAATGGTTTATCTTTTTCCATTTTTTTTGTGCGATTATTAAAATTGCAGTTTGGGGTAGGCGTTTGGTCCAGTGATTCAAACACCGCTTGAGACAGCTGCATTGCACATCCGAGTGCCTTACTTCCAGTGTCAGCTCTGTTTCCAATGCCAGCTTCCTGGTGACGCACACCTGGGAGGCAGCAGGTGACAGTTCCAGTAGCCACGTGGGAGACCCAGATTGAGTGCCAGGCTTCGGGCTTTGGCCTGATCCACCCCTAGCTGTTGTGGGCATTCGGGGAATGAACTTGCATATGGGAGATCTCTATCTCTGCCTTTCAAGTAAAATAAATAAAAAACCAGATGAGAACTGCTAACAAAATAATAGCATTTGAGTTTTTTCTCCTTTAATCTTGTGTTTTAGGACTTTGATAAATCTCACACATGATTTAGTGGTTGTTTTATGCACTTCACAGGATTTTCTAAGTAAGTAAGTCCATCCTTTGCAAACAGAGATGGCTAATTTATTTCTTCCTGATCTGTATACTTTTTATTGCTTCTTTTTATCATATTACAATGGCTGAGACATCTGGGGCACTTTGGAATAGAATGATGAGAATAGATACCTTTGTCTTATTCTCCATTGTAGGGGACAGCAAAGCATCAACATTTCACTTTAAGTTTTGTTTAGATTCCTTTCCCTGGTTGAAGAATATTCCCTTCTATTCCTTCCATTCCTCATGAGCTAAAGGATTTTCTTTTTTTTTTTTTTTTACAAAAATAATTAATGAGTGTTAATTTAATTTTCTCATATCTTTAAGTAATCATGAACTTTGAGAGGTAGTAGCTTTATATATTTATTTTTAAAGGCTTATTTATCTGTTTTATTTGAAAGGCAGAGTGATACAGAAAAGGAAAGAGAGAGAGGGAGAGAGGGAGAGAGGGAGAGAGGGAGAGAGGGAGAGAGGGAGAGGGGGAGAGAGGGAGAGGGAGAGGCAGAGGGAGAGGGAGAGGGGGAGGGAGGGAGAGAACTTCCATTTGCTGTTTCCCTCCATAAATGGCCATAAGGGCTGGGGCTGGTACAGGCCAAAGTCAGGAGCCTGGAACTCCAGCCAGGTCTCCCATGTGTGTGGCAGGGGACCAAGCACTTAGGTCATCCTCTGCTGGCTTTCCTGGTGCAGAAGCAGGGAGCTGGACTGGAAGTGGAGCAACCAGGACTCAAACCAGTTCTCCCATATGGGATGCTGGGCGTTGCAGGCAACAGCTTAGCTTCCTGTGCCACACCGCTGGTCCCAGCTGTTATAGTTTCAATTTGTTTGAATTTATGGCTTTTGGGATGGTTCTGTGTTTTAGCCTCATCGGTCTCAGAGGAACTGAGCAGGGACTTGGGATTTCAGGAAATTTCTACGCATTATTCAAGTCTAAATAGAGGACTGTGGCAGAAGTTCTTCAAACAGCATTACCTGTTACTTGGTTGATTGGATGACGTGTGGACCGCTCTAAAGAGCAGTGACACGTTTCTTCCTGGCTCCTTGTTCTAATCAAAGGCCTGTAGGCGGCCCTTCCACTTTCCAAATAGCCTTGAGATGAAAATGTACATTGTGCGATAGAATGAAGCTCACAAAGAAGCACAGCCAGCTTGCTTGGAGACAGCTTTGGTAGCTCAGAATGGAGGACAGCCCTGCACACTTACATCCACTTTGGCATACCCGCATGTCTTAGCGTTTGTCTTCTTTCCCATGCTCACCTGTAGCACGTTTAGCTAATAGCATTGCTGTCAGTAATTAGAGAAATGCATTTCTCTCTAGTTCCTCTCAGTCATTGGACCGTGCAGTTTAAATCAGAAAGTTTTATTTTATGAATCATTTTGTATAAACAAACAGTTTTGTTGATCAAGGGTGTTTCATCTCATAATGATGGCAACGCATTTTGGGATTAACTAAATGATGGATGTAAAATTTAATAGGTGGTGCCAGGTCTGAAGCATAATCTTTTATGAATGTACTTACGTACGGTGTGCTGCGCAAACACTGAGTAGCCATTATCCCGTGGTACTTATGAAATCTCCCAGATGGTAAAGGATTAATTTATACATTATGTGTAATGTGTATATTATAGATATACACACAACATAAATCATCCATTCAGTTTTGTTCTTTTATGTGTTTTCATTTGAGAGACAGAGAGAACACATACATCCTCTGGTTCACCTCCCAAATGCCTGCAGCAACCAGGCCAACACTGGGAACTGGAAACTCAGTCCAGGCTCCCACATGGGTGGCTTGGGCCCACCTGCTGCCTCCCAGGGTCCACATTAGCAGGAAGCTGGGATTGGGGGCCACAGCGGGTACTCAAACCCAGCACTCCACTAAGGGAAGTGGGTGTTTTAACCGACTCTTAGCCACCAGGCCAGACACCACCTTTGATAGTCATAACCGATCACGTGTGTCCTTTGATAGTCATAACCGATCACGTGTGTGCTTCCCGGGACCCTCCTCAGCAGCAGACAGTGCACAGCACCTGATGGTTCCTTACCTAAGTTAGGCACCCTGCTTAGCCGAGCGTCAACAGGTCAGAAAATGCGCAAGTGTCCAGTGAGGCCTTTCTGCTTTGGGGAAGGCAAATCCCTCATTCAGATCTGTCCTTCCTGGATAAAGACATGAGAGTCCAGGGACTCTTCTGCTACCCAGCACCCCCTCTTTGAGGTACCGTGGTTTATGTGAGATGACCGTATTCCAGGCACCAGGGACTAAAGTGTCTTGGTGGAAGAACTCAAGGTCCTTGTGAACAGAGGGAGTCTCTGTAGGGACAACCTGGGTGCCCCAGTCCAGAAGGCACTCCCTTTAACAGATGGCAATGAGGCACCGAGGAGTGGGGTGGGCGTTGTGGCCCAGCAGGTTAAGCCGCTGCTTGCCACAGCTACTCCCATATTGCAGTGCTGGTTAGAGTCCTGGCTCCTCTGCCTCTGAGCCAGCTTCCCGCTGATGTGTCTGGGAAGACTGAAGATGATGGCCCAAGAGCGTGGGTCCCAGATGGAACTCCAGGCTCCTGGCTTTGGCCTCGCCTAGTTGCTGGCGTTTGGGGCGTGAACCAGCAAATGAAAGAGATATCTTTGTCTCTCATTCTTTCTCTCTCTCTCTCTCTCCCTCCCCCTGCATTTCAAATAAACAACTAACTAAATAAATACATAAATAAAATTTAAAAATCTGCCAAGGATTTCTTAGTGAGTGCATCTGTATGAGTGTGTGATCGGGTACTGTATTAGTTACCTACTACTGTGTAGCACCTTGCTCCAAACAGCAGCTTAAGATAACAAACGCTTTGTGCATGTTGGGGTGCAGCAACTACGCCACTTGGGAAGTCTGTACCCCATATTGGAGGGCCTGGGATGGAGTGCTGCCTCGCTTCAGATCCTCATCAGGGGTGCGACAGCACACAGTGACCACCCGCATGCGAGACCAGGATGGAGTTCCTGGCTCCTGGCTTTGGCCTGGGCCAGCCCCAGCTGTTGAAGCTATTTGGGGAGTGAAGCAGTCGATGAAGAATATTTCTCTCTCTCTCTCTCTCTCTCTCTCTCTCTCTCTCTGTCACTCTGCATTGAAAATACATTAAAAAGTGTTTTAAAAAGTAGCAAACACTTATCATGTCGCAGACGCTGTGGCCAGGGGCCTGGGGGTGCTTCGCTGGGCAGTTCTGGCTCGTGTGCTGTGAGGCTGCTGTCAAACTGTCCACTGGGACGGTCGGTCAGTCTGTCGTGGCTCAACGGGGCTCAGATCCTGGGCACCTGCTGGCTGAGGTCTCAGCTCTTTGCTGTATGGACATCACCCGAGGCACTGACCATCCCCAGGCCTGACAGTTGCTTTCCCATAGTGAGTGGTTCTGGCCAGAGAGCGAGCCCAAGGCGGAGGGGTGGTCCATCACCGTCACCTCTGCCGGGTTCCGCTGGTTCCCCAGAGGACCTGTGGTGCATATGGGAGGGACCAGGCACACCTGTGCCAGAGGGGGGTCCTGGGGCCCTCATGGAGGCTGTGCCACAGGTGAGTTCCCCTAACAGAACTGAGATCTCTGGCCACCTTACCTGGTAGAGAAACATCTCTTTCATGGGGTTCACTTTTTAAATTTATTTTTATTTTTTAAAATTTATTTCTTTATTTTTTGACAGGCAGAGTGGACAGTGAGAGAGAGAGACAGAGAGAAAGGTCTTCCTTTTTGCTGTTGGTTCACCCTCCAATGGCCACTGCGGCCGGCGCATCTCGCTGATCCGAAGCCAGGAGCCAGGTGCTTCTCCTGGTTTCCCATGCAGATGCAGGGCCCAAGCACTTGGGCCATCCTCCACTGCCTTCCCGGGCCATAGCAGAGAGCTGGCCTGGAAGAGGGGCAACCGGGACAGAATCCGGTGCCCCGACCAGGACTAGAACCCGGTGCGCCAGCGCCACACGTGGAGGATTAGCCTATTGAGCCACGGCGCCGGCCCATGGGGTTCATTTTTTAATTTCTATTTTTTGTTTTTCTTTTTAAAAATATAGTTTTAATTGAGAAATAAAAAAAACTGTATGTATTTAGGATGATGGACAATATAGTATTTGAAATAGGTATGTATTATAGAATGGCTACAAAAACTTTTACAGCACATACTTTTTTTTTTTTTTTTTTTTTGTGGTGAGAACACTTACAATCTACTCAAGTTCATTCGCTTTGACCAGCACTGCTTTATCAAGCAACAGGCTACAAGAGCAGCACAGGGTTGCAGCCGGGTAAGCACAGGTAGAATAAGAGGGCTTTGCTGCTGTGTGTTGAGTAGGAGCTTGCTCGTCGGCAGCTCCTCACTCTGAGAAGAGAAGTGTTTGTGGATTTCGGAGCAGCTACCCACGAGGCTTCCTTGGCCTCTGGGAACAGCGTGGCAGCCATGGAAGGAAAGCCCAAGGATGAGTGTCGCCTGCTGTTTGTGGCAGTGTTTGGGTGGGGGAGGGCGCTCAGGTTCACCCCGTGTCACCGTGTGACCCCGGGGCACTGAGATCACTCCCCTCTTACAGAGGAGCACGTGGAGGTTGAGTTACTTGCCCAAGGTCGTAAAGTTAGGTGTAAGCAGCGCTGAGAAACCAGCTCAGGACTGTGGGCTCCAAAGCCTATTAACTTCCGCAAGCAGCGTGTGACCCACCCTCCCACCCACAGGCGTGGGCACTGCCGTGGGGTGCCCTTCGGGTCACCTCCCAGCTCGTGTGACGTAATAGCAGGCCTGTGTAAGACGATGAGGGCTACGTTTTCCAAGTGTGGAGTTGCGGTTCATCTCTGATGGCTGAAATAAGTCTGTGATGCCTGCACTGAGTTCTCACGTCTGGACGCTGGTGCTGATCCGGCTGCACTTGGTCCTGGGGATGGGATGTTGCAGAATGGGGTACACCAGGGCCTCTGCACACCACACTCCTCCTGGGGATTCCTGGGACGCCTGCCCAGCCCTGACGGCCCACAGCCCTCATCCCGGTCCCCATCCCCAGCCTTCTCCACCAGCATAACATGTCACACGTTGGCCTGAGAGTGCCGAGCGGTGGGAACTCCCGGGGGACCGTCACCCCCGATGTGACAGACACATCCCGGGGCGATGTCTGTGGCTGTCCGGGGAGCCCTCAGAAGCTCCTTCAGTTCTGCCCACCCCCTCCCACTGCAGGTTTGTTCCTTTACTTGGTGGAAGTGTAATTTTGTAGACTTTTTAAAACATACATATCATGAGAGATGGTAAAGGGTCATTTGTTAGGAATAAACTCCTGTTGCTTAATTCCTACTTGGACTTCCTCAATAATCGTAATTGTATCATATCAAGCTTTTAGTATCTGTTTCTATCCATGTTTTGATCTACTCTGATATCCTGTCCGTCGCATATGTCGCCATTCTCCAGAACGGCTCTGTGTGCGGAGGGAGGTGGTAGAACAAGCGCACACGCGAGGGTGCAGGGGTACGGTGTTGCTCATCCCTGACCAGGCCAACAGCGGGAAGAAGGGGCTGTGCCTGGTACCCAGGACTTCACAGAAACAGTGACTCCACAGTCACGGGAAGAGCCGGTCCCCGGGGCGGGCGTGGAGGCGCCTCCCTTCCCTGCCCCTCATTTCTGATGCGCTCTTGATCCAGGCCTCCTGGGTTCCGCTCTTGGCCTTTCCAGGCTTGGTGGGCACTCGTGGAGTTCTGATCCCTGGGTGGGAGAGGCCGGAGGTTCCGGAAGCACCACCATGTGGCGATGCTTGGAGAGAGGGAAGAGCAGGCCTGGCTCTGGCACACATCGTGCTGATGGGACACAGGAATGCGAAAGCATCGGCATCCACGGGTGGGAGGTGTGGGGGTGCTTGGGACCGACGGCAGCCTCGGGCACCACTTTTTCCTGGTGGATTCCGGGGGACAGTGGGGAGCGTGGGGAGCCCCCCAACAGCTCTCTCAGGGCAGACGTCTCAGCTCTGGCTGCTCTTCTTTGCCCCGCTTGCTCCTCCCAAGCAGGGGGCAGACTGAAGGCATTTTCCTCTCTGGGAATTAGGGGCTGGCTCCACTGCACGAATGCCCCAGCCTTCCCACATCAGAGGTTCCCCGGGAGAAGCCCTGTTCTATGCGCTCCACTCTCCAGTCAATGTCTCAGCCACAGTGGAAACCAGTTCAAGCTAATTTCAGCAGAAAAAGAATGCATTAAACTATGCGAGGCAGCTCACAGACGCCCTGGGAGGGCTGCGGAGCCAGGAACAGTTTCCAAGTGGATGTCTCCGACTGGGGACAAGGCCGCATGACCCCACCAGGATGCCTGTGGCCCAGACAGCATGGAGGCTGACTCCCCCCATGGCGGCTCCGCAAACCAGGCAGAGCTGTGCCAGAAGGGGCTTCCCGTTTCACCTGCTGCTTGGCGTGGCCAGCTGCTGAACCAGCCTCGGTGGGGCACTCTCTTCCTCACTACAAAGGACACAAGAATTGGCTTCCACCATAAGAGCGGTCTTGGCCTCCACCACAGCTCACAGGAGAAGACATCCCTAAATCCAGCAAAGATGCTAACAGGCTGGATGGCCAAATGAGCCTCCCAAATGTCCAGGAGAGCTTGGCCTTCAGTCCTCAGTGTCTTCTCCCCATCCTTCTGGCCCGTCCAAGTGTATCCCCCACTCCATCCGATGACCACGCTAGACCGTGCTAGGATGTCATTGCTGTCTACTCGTGAGCAGCAGGGCCAGGTCCGCACGCCGGAGCTCATGGCTGCCTCTGGCTGGCTGTGCTGTTGGCCTGTGGGAGAGTCCTTGAAAGGCTCTGTAAGCTGTTCCTGCCTTGGCTTCCCCTGCTGCGCCTCTTCCCTCCCCTGTCCCGGCGTCAGCCTTTCCCTGAAGCCTTCCCGTGTTCCCCCTGCCCAGCACCTGGTCTGGCTCCATTACTGTAATCCACAACCTCTGGGAAGTTTGTACTCACTTATTTATTTATTTTTTGAGAGCCTCCATGTGATTTGTTGACTTCCCATGCCGGGCTAGCCTGGAAGAGACCCTGCTGACACACGGGAGCCTGAAGGAGGCTCCATAGTCTCATCCGCGGACTTCCGCCACAGCTTCTTACAGCACAGACGGCTGCGGGGGACAGAGTTCGCCAGGGTCGCAGTGTGCCTTCTCCTCGGTCTGTCTGCTTTTCACTGAGCCCACTCCTTAACCCCCCCGAAGACTGGCAGCCGCGGATGAAGAGCTCGGCACACAGTCCTGAGCAGATTCTTATTCAAAGCAGAAAGCACTTGCCAAGCAAACATGCTGTGTGTTTGTGCAACGCACTCTTGGAAAGCACGTGTCTGTCAAACCGATGGCAACTTCAGCCTTGAGTTTATTGTTGAGCCACATAGCTTCATGAGGTTTTTAAAGGATTAGCAATGCATATGAATAGGACCAGGTACTGCAATTATTCTTGCAACAGTCTCTCAATGGGCAATTAGAGGATTAACCATACAATTTGATCAAATGTTCAGGCCATTTATGCACTGTTCTTAACAGGCCTAGGAATAGAACCATTTGTCTTCATATAACAGGCATCCTGAAAAGAATCACTCAGCTAAGCGATTTACCACCAGTAATTAACCGGGAAGCACCACCACTTGGAATAGCACAGCAAAACGTAATGATTTTATGTCTCCGACATCACAGGGGATTTCAGCACTCCTTAGAACTTCATAATCGTATGTCATTAGTCCCGTGTGGAGGGGAGGAAAGATCAAAGGCCGTGCACACACACACACGTTTTATACGCAGTCTAGATAATTCTTATGTAAGAGAAACAGCGTGACTAAAGGTTAATGGTAGAACTACAAGGAATAATACCACGAATATTATTAAGTCAGGGAGCGATGAGCAGATAGATGCTCTCTTCTTAAGGGCAGACTTCCTGCTTCTTCCTAAGTGAATCACTCACATTAAGAGGACAGCTCTCTTTACATGCGGATTCAGATTTCCCCAGTCCAGACTGGGGAGCAGCTGGAGGCCTGGCATTGGTTATTCCCTTTCTATGAAACCTGTGCTTTGAAAATAATGAGATTCTTTACAATGACTATGCATTCATATATCATATATATATATTATATGCATATATATTTAGTCCTTTCCCTAAGGACTGTATTGAAAACAGCTGTTATCTTTCAGGAGTTGCTTATATTTTAGGATAAAGCAATGAAGGCTGCAGCTACGTGTGCTGGCTGACCCCATCCGCGGCCTCTTTCTCATTTGGAAGCTGTGCCGCACTGGGATTTGGGGGCGCAGTGCAGATGTGGGTATTTCTGGCGTGGTTTATGGGGCCTTTATTTTATGAATGAGTTCAGGATCCCAGGTAGACCAGAGACCTTCAGAGAGTGGAGTCTGTAGGGCTCCTTGGAGGGTGAGCTGGTGTTGGAGCTCTCGCACAAATCGCTGCCCTGCTGGCCTCCACCAAGGCTTTGGTCTCCCCTCAGTGGGGCCAGCCCAGCTGTATGACCCATCAGAAGTGCGAAGAGAAGCCTCACACAGCTGCCGCTGTGTCTCAAAGCTCTGGGTTTTGGACACATTTGTGGTTCTACCCACTGAGCTCCCTGGACGATGGAAGCCGTGTTCAGGCAGCGATCTCGCGTTTACCTGTGCTGGCTCCTCGTCTAACGGGAAACCCACGAAGGGAAGCTGTGTGATTCCCGCTCAGACCCTCAGGCTCAGGGCTGCTTTATGCTATGGAGAGTGAGCGAGAGGTGGGACTGAGGCACACGGTGGGAAACGTGGCTGCTGAGCTGCTGTAGGAGAGCCAACAACGTCTGATTTCTTAGCAGATGGCGAGCCGTGAATTTAGGGGACAGAATGCTTAAGAGAATAGAGGAAGAAATGAAACCACTGAAGAAGAAACACAGAATTTGACAAGAATCTGTTTTTATTCAAAGATTTACTAACTTATTCAAAAGACAGAGTTTGAGAGAGAGAGAGAGAGAGAGAGATCTCCCATCCCCTGGTTCCCCTCCCCAAATGGCTGCAATAGCCGGGGCTGGGCCAGGCCCAACCCAGGAGCCCAGAGCTCCACCTGGGTCTCCCACGTGGCTGGCAGGGGCCTCAGCACTTGACTGTCATCCACTGTGCTCTAGGTGTGCATTGGCAAGAAGTGGATTGGAAGCAGAGCGGGTGGGACTGGCGCCGGTGCTCCGATGTGAAATGCCAGCACTGCAGGTGGCCGCTTAGCTCCCTGAGCCACAGTGCCAGCCCCAGCAGTGTGTCTTGCTGAGGGGAAGGGGTGCTCGGTTGCTGGTCTGACTTGGTGTTCTTTGTCCTCAAGGAACTTACACAAGTGGGAGGGGCTTGCAAAGCCCTAAAAAACCAGGAGAATGAGAGAAACGGAAGGCCAGGGTGGCTGCCTCCACTGAATTCCTAGGAGCGCTCTAGGTGATGTGTACAGGTGTTCTACTTAAAAGTTTTCTAGGACAGTGCTTTCCAGAGATTGGGGGATGGGAAAATGAAGAGGGGATGATTGAAGGGTACAAACTTTCAGTTCTAGGAATCTAATGTATGGCATGGGTGGTGAAGGGTGTGTGTTAATTAACTTGATTGTGATCATCATTACACAACATATATTTATCACACCATTACACTGCATACCTTGGATATATACAAACCCTGTGAATTAAATATTCTAAAATAAAAAATCTATCTTCTAGATATCTTGAAGACTACAAGATCTGCATAGTGAAGTTCACACCAGGAAGCAAAAAGTATTCTTGGGAAATGCTGGGTTAGCCCCTGATGGGCTAGCGTGCTTCACTCTCCCTGATTTGGAAACAGCTGCCAAAGGTGTCTGTGCAAGGGTGTGTGGTGCTGTGCGCTGGTTACATCTCAGGAGACTTGTGTGTGTGTGTAATTTTTAAAAACTTATTTTTTATTTATTTGAAAGGCAGAGTGACACAGAGGGAGAGACAGAGAGGGGCAGAGAAAGATCTTCCATCTGCTAAGTCACTCCTCGTATGGCTGCAACAGCCAGGGCTGAGCCAGGCGGAAGCCAGGAGCTTGGAACTCCATCCAGGTCTCCCACATGGGTGGCAGGGGTCCAAGCACTTGGGCCGTCCTCCATTGCTTTCCCAGGTGCATTAGCAGGGAGCTGGATGGGAAGTGGAGCAACTGGTACTTGAACTGGTGTCCATATGGGATACCGGTGTTGCAGGCGTCGGCTTCTTCCGATGTGCCACAGTACCAGCCCCAACTTGCGCTTCTTAAAAGGTTGCTCGGGAAACACCACAGAGCAATCCCGTGGAGGAGGGCTTCACAGTAGTTTGGAGGCCAAGAACCTGCTTCTTTTGTGTCCTTGTCTTTCACGTCTGAGCTTTTGCCTCCCAAGTGCCTTCTCCAAGCCTGGACAGGGCAGAGAGACGTGTCGACCCAGAATCACCTGAGTGTGAAGCTCTGAGGCTGACACTGGACTAAGTCCTGGTTTGCTTCCCCAGGCCCCGCTCCACGAGTTGGCCTGGTTATGCGTGCTGTGGCCAGACCTTCCTGTCGTCGAGGACATGTGTGGGCTCTCTGTCCCATCACGGGCTGCCCTTCCACGTGGGCCCGTGTGTCAGCTCCACAGTGGGCTCAGGTTGCTCAGATTCCTTGGCCAAGTGCGGCCACCTCATCTAAGCTGAGCCCTCGGCCTTGGCCTTGAGAACTTGAGTCAGATAGTGCTGGGACTGGGAGCTGTGAGGTCTGTGTGGCGGGCCTGTGAGGACTGGGATGCTGCCCAGGGGCAAGAGAATGGCCCACCAGAGAGAGGGAGGGAGGGAGGAGCAGCACGCAGCTGTTCCACAACTTCCAGTTCCATTTTCTACAGGGCTGACTTTCCACCGTTAGCTTCCCTTAGGGTCCCTCATTCTCCAGGTACCAAGTAGAGAAACTTTCCCTTCTATGTGGGGTGTAGAGGCCCCGCAGCCCCGGAGAGCCCTACTGGGCGTGATGGTGGCTCCCTTTACGGAACTCTGCATCTAGAAGTCACAGGGTTCGGTTTTCTCCTCCCCAGAGGGGTGATCTCAGGCCAAGCAAGCAGCAGAACTTGGCAAGGCCCTCGAGAGTGAGGACGTAATTGCTGTGGCAGTAGAAGAAGGACGGCTTCAGACCTCTCCTGCCGCTGGCTCTCCACCGAGCTGAGTTTCTTAGAGCAAATGGAAGAGCAGACAAGCTACTTGGACCCAGGACCAAGAGGACGTCTTCCCTGTGCTTGTGGGGGACGGTTACTTTAGGAAAAATGTTCTTGAGAAACTGCCCCTCTTTAATACATTGAAAACACCTTTGTCTTCTACGGAAGTTGGCCACCCATGGCCAATCCAGCCTGCTTGCTGTTTTTATAAATAAAGCTTTATTGGAACATGGCATTGCCCATTTATTTAACCATAGCCTGAGGCTGCATTTGCACTAGAAGAGCAGAACTTAGGAGTTGAGAGGCTGCCTGACCTGCAAAGTCAGAGTGTTTACTATCTGGAAATTTGTTTATCCAAAAATATCCACCAAGGTTCTGCACTTCACACTTGATCTTAGCCAAAAGGCCGAGAAGCGATCGAGGTTCTGCGTACCAGGCTCTCCAGTTTGGTGGTGCAGCATTGAGATAAACTAGGCCCAGCGCCTGACTGAACACTCACAGCCTGGTGGGTTTCAGATGGGGATCAGGGTCGGTGTGCGGCTAACAGGCAAAGTCGCTGCCTGTGATGCTGGCATCCCGTACAGGCGCCGGTTTGTGTCTTGGCTGTTTTACTTCTGATCCAGCTCCCTGCTAATGGCCTGGAAAAAGCAGCAGAAGATGACCAGAAGATGACCCTGACACCCATATGGGAGACCCGGATAAAGCTGGCTTCAGCCTGGCTCAACACTGGCCGTTGTGGCCATTTGGGGAGTGAACCAGTGGAGGGAAGATCTTTTTCTCTCTGTCCATCTCTCCCTGTCTCTCTGTAACTCTGACTTTCAAGTAAATAAATAAATAATTTTTTAAAAAAGAAAGAATTAGAAGCTGCTTATTAAAAGCAAAAATAGTACTACAAACAATAAAATTAACATTAATCTTAAGAATTGTTAATTTTTTAAAAACACCGATGTGGCTATGTGTTCAGTAACATTTCTTCTGTGTCTTTTTTCTCCGTGCTAAACTTGAACTTTCCTTAGCAACAGCAATGCCTTTCACTAGAATGAAAATGAGAACGAGATCAGGTCTTGCTCCTGCTTCAGGCGTTCCCGTGAGGCCGTCGTTACGGGGGAGAGGAGGTCCCTCTCTCTCTCTGTGCAGCACCAGGGCTTTCGGCGATCTGGCTGCTGCTGTCTCACCAGCTCCATCCCACGTCAGCCACCTGTCAGCCTCTCCGTCCTGATCCTGCTCAAGTTGCTTGCTGTTTCCTGCAGTTCCTGGCCTTCTTGCTTTCATGCACACGGTTTTTCTGCCTGGGTAGCTGGTGCCTCCACAACTGGTCTTTCTGGTCTACCCATCGGACGCCTACTTTCTTTTCAAACTGCTGTCCGAGTGTCACCTCCTCCGATGCCCTCCTTGGAGAGGGATGTTTAGAGTTTTCTTTTCATGTGACAATCAGGGGTCAGCTGGGACCCTGCTCTGAATGCACTACGGGGTATTTTGAATATTTGTATCAGTGAGTGGCAATGGGGATGGGCAGAAAGGGGAGCAGCACCTTTGTTCTCTGGGAATCCTTTGGTAGCATCTGGAGATGGTTTTGGCTGTAACACTTGGAGGAGGGTTGTGCACCGTGCTCCAGTGGGCAGGAGTCGGGGATGCTGCAAAACAGCTTACTGTGCAGAGCCAGCCTATGGCACAGCGTGGTCGGAGCCCCAGTGCCAATCACGCCGAGGCTGAGAAGTTTGCCTACACATGGGCCTTTCCTGTTAGACTGAGGGGGAGCTCCCCAGTGTGGACTCTTACTCCTCTCCTCTGTTTAGGGCCTGCCACTCGATAGGCACCCAAACCTTGTCGAGAGAACGGACGTCTTCCGCTTGCTCTGTCTCCTACCTGAAGTCTGTAGCACAGAAGCAAATTCAAAGCAGGTGCCAATAAACACTCATTGATAAAAAGGAAAAATGTCCACCAGGAGAAACGAGTGAAGGGAGAAACGCGGCTGCTTTTACTGTGGTGACAAACTTCCCCCAGGGAGCCTGCTGCCCTCTGGTCAAGTGAGCGTCTTCCAAGCCAACCACAGTTTCAGATGAGAAAGTCCCTCTCTCTGCTCAGAACTGTTCTGGATAGAAACATGTGCTCCTTTTGTTTTCTTTTTTCAAAAGCTCTCACATATTTACTACTGAACCAGCCCACTGGTCGCAGCCCTGATCAAACATGTCCAGCTGTCCAGATGATGGTGACAATCGAGACAGCAGAAATCTGTGTGCCAGCCATTCGTGTGCCGTTCCCTATAGACCCAGCTTGGTTCTTCTCCGATGTCTCCTCTTGGAGTTATACCTGATTTTATTACCAGTTTTCATCCAAATCCATTGTGGAATGGGGCGGGGTTTTTTGGTTTGTTTTTTGGCCAGGAATCTCTTGATTCTGAAGCTCTTGTGAGAAGACATGGCGAGGAAGAGTCAGGTACACTCACCACGATGGCGGAGGAAAGGAGGAAGGGTCTCCTTCTCAAATCCGGGTCCCACAAAGGGAAAGAACGTAAGAGAGGACAGGGAGGGCAGGCCGCTCAGCAGAGGAACGGCTGGGGCACATCCTGCACCTGCTGTGCGTGCCTGCAAGGGAGCGCAGCTTGGATAAGCATCTGCCGTGGGCTTATCTGGAAAGTGCACTGCTTGAAACATCAGCAAAAGATGATGCAAACACCCCACTGGGCTTCCTGGATTGTCTCTGCCATCCCTGGCAAAGCTCGGGGCGTGTGTGGGGTGTTCCAAGTTGTAAATATTCAGGAGGCATGGCCAGCTGGAGGGCTGGGGCAAGAGCTATGCGAAGGTCACCGATGGTTCTGGGTGTTGCTTCAGTTTAGGATTTCACCTCCCACACACCTCTTTGAAGAGTGGTTCATTAACAGGTTTTTGGTTTTTGCATTCTCCTCTTTTCTTGCCCAACGTCGGAAAGAGTTGGGGTCCAGTGGCCACCCAACTAACCAGCAGATAAAGGTGCAAGACGGGGAAAGGGCGCTTTTGCAAGAACTCTTTGTCCACTTGATAATGAACTTTGCAGGCTTTGATCCTCAGTGAGTTCAGATGAGATCCTGGGTATGCAGTTAACTGGAGCATCAAGAAGTGGAGCTTCTGCATCCACAGATCCACACTGCTGGCCTCCAGCGCTCTAGGAAGCCTGTTCTGCTAGGACAGCTCCCAAGGAGGACTATCTCCGGCAGATTCTTGGTGGGATTGCAACACTTGGCCTTGAGGGCAGGCAGTGTAAGCCCGTCAATGGTTAACCTCGCGGAAATGAACTTTCCCAGCGGAGGCTGTTTGTTCTAAGATGCTGCCATTCTGGTGACTTTGAGGAAATGGTGTGTGATATTGTGTGTGTGTGTGTGTGTGTGTGACTTCTCCTTCTTCAGCAAATAGATTACAGGCGACTTCACTGTTATTTGGAAATGGGTGCGTCTGGATTGGACCAGTGCACTGACAGAGGGAGGGTTAGGTTGTACAATGAGGATGTTGCAGGTGGTACAACCATCAGGCCCTCTGCCAGCCTGCAACCCAGGCGGGCGCTCTCGGCAAAGGTCTACGTGCTTCTCCTACTGCCACTTTCACGCGAGTCTGCGGCATGCGATAGCTCTGTAACTGCAGAGGACTTTTTGAGATAAGGCTAGCGCTTTTAGAAGACCCAGAGGCGGCTTCTCATGGGACCTCTTGGGGACCTGTGGATTAACATCTGCGTCCTGGGGGTAGCGGTCCGTACTAGTGACTTCTGCTGGATGCCAGTTCTGCCAGCTTTCATGGTCGTGGAAGGGGACGGATGTGGTTCTTCAGGAAGCCCCCTCAGACACTGTAGCTGCAGCCGCGATGATGCTGTTTGCACGTTCTACTGCTTGCTCTCAGCAGAGGCCAGAGTTCACAGGTTGCATTACTGTCTGCTCCATGGGCCAGGTCTGTCCCTGGATAGGCTGAGAGAGGAACAGCGCCATGGCTACGCAGACAGCTCTTAGATTCCCATCCGGAGGGAGTTTGTCCCCAGGGGACATTTGGCGCCATCAGAGACACTTTTGTGGTGACAGCTGGGGAGAAGGGTGCCATGAAAGCGTCAGCCAGTGGAGGCTGGGCACGTGCTGCACATCCTGCAAGGCCACCTGGACTCCTGTGTCCCCAGGTGTCAGGCATGCTGAGGCTGGGAAACCCTGGCGTTGACGGTCTGAAGCATCTCCCCTGCCTGGCTCTATAACCACTGGCCCGTCTGTTCATCCACTTTTACCTGCAGCCCGGCAGGCCCACCAGGGGCCTTGCTTCTTGCACAGGATTCAAGTGTAGCAGCTTTCTCGCCTCTAAACCCCGCAGACTATGAGCCCCGGAGTTGGAGTTAAACGTGGGCGTGTTCCTCCTGATCCCTTCCCCACCGTCTCTCCCCTTTGGCCCGAGAAGTCCCACGCCCTTGGGGTTGCACACCAGCACACCGTAGCTTCTCTGCATTTCTTTGTGTGGCTGCTGCTAGCTCCTGCTTCCCACTGAAGGGTCGCGTGGCCAGAGACCTCCTCACCTTGACCCCTGGTGTTTCTCTTGGCAATGGCAAACCCACCTGGGTGATTCTCGGACATCCTGGACTCTCTCTCTGTGGCTCACTCTTACTCCCCGCCCCCCACCTCCCACCTGATTTGGTCCTTGGCACGGTAATCCCATGGACCTCCCATCAACGGGAATCTCACCATGGCCATTTCCTGCCCCACCATCCTCCCAGCAGCTCTGTCACCCTCTCCAGTGATTCTTCCCTGCTGACTCCATGCACGACCGCCCTACACCCCAGCTTCTACTGGCTTAGCTCCAGGGTGGGTCGCTGCACTTCTTCACATGCACTCTCAATGCTGCATAGTCCCTTCTGTTACGAGGAGTGAACATCTCTGTCCCTCTTTCAGTACAATAGTCTGGTCCCCTCTCCTCTCACTCTTGAGGTGTTTGCACCTGCAGGTAAGCCCTATTTCGCCAGCATCGTCCACTTTCTCTCCCTCTGGCTTCTTCTCAAACAGCAGGCCAACCCGCTGGACTCTCCCTCCTAAGAAGAGTCTTCCCTTGAATGACCCCTGTGCCAATCTTGTTCGTCTACTTCTTTTATCACAGTAAGACCTCTTCAAAAACAGTTCTCCGAACAAGCTCTGCTGCTTCTGTTCTTACCACATTCACCAGCGAATTCCTTACTGACCAATCAAGCGGTCAATTCCCAGCTCCAATCTCATGCTATCATTCGGTCACAGCTTGACATCCTCAATGTTGTCCACGCCTTCTTTCTTCTTTAGCTCTGTTTGTTGTTGTTCGTTGTTTTTATTTTACTTGCTTCCTGGGCAGCTCCCTGCTGGTCCTCTTTGCTGGTTTCCCTACTCCCCAGTCTTTAAATGCTCCAGGACACAGGGCTCAGCTCTTTCCTCTGGCCTCTCTTCCTCTTCTTTCTAGGCAGTCTCCCTGCCCATTAGATTCCCTCTGCCAGTGCCCACATTGGCCTTTCTTCCCTGAGTTCTAGACTTGCAGATCCAGTGTCCTACATGCCTTCTCTACTTAGATGTTGCACGAGGCTTCTCAAACCTAAAAATGCTCCATGTGGAGCTCTCGCCTCCTGCCGCAGCCCCTGCTTCCCTACCCTCCCATCTCAGGAGTGGCACCTAACGCATGGCTATCTCTGACTCCTTCATTTTCCTCACCCTCTATGTCCAGTGTGGACCAAGGCCTCCAGTCCTGGCTTGAAGGCATCTCAGAAACCCTGCCTCCTCTCTTCTGGTCTACTGCAATGGTCCACTCATTCCTATTGCTGCTTCTGTTCCCACGCCTCCGCCCTGTCGGATGTTTCCCCATCACAGTCGGAGCGACCTTCTGAAGGTGTACTTTCACATCAGACCCCTTTCTCCAATGCTTCCCTTAAGGCTCATTACTAAATGCAGGCTCCTTACCATGACCCAGCACCCTGTAGGCTCCAGTTCCGCCTCATACTTCCTTCCCCCTTTGCTGGGCATCAGCCCCTTCAGCCCTCGGTGGTTGGGAGCTGGTTCTGCTCTCAGACCTTTGCCCTCGCTGTCCTCTTTGCTTGGGAGCTTCTTTCAGAGCCTTTCTGTGAGCCCCTTTGTGTCTTCCAGGACTTTCCCCAGTTTCCCTCTCTCTGGAAGGCCTTGCCGACTGCATCTGCGAGGACTTTTGGCTTGCCTCATCTGCTGCATGGCGGGATCACCACCTGTCTTGACGGTGTATGTTTTTATTTGCTTATTCTGTCCTCCCCACCAGGAGATCAGAGCCACTGGGCAGAGACTTCGCCCCCTTGGTCCACAGCATCTCCTTGGTTTCTGGAGCAAGGACAGGACAGAGTAGGGGCTGGTAGGGTGCTTACAGGGTCTAGAATTTCTGTCAGCTCACCTCAAAGGTATGAATAGAAAACAATGTCAAGAGTTTTGTTTCAGCTGTCCTGAGAGTAACCTGTCATGGAGTGCTTTTAAGTCAGTCTCAAAAGTAGGCAGAGCAGGTGACTTTCTTTAATTTCTCTTTTCCTATGAATATGTAGCAGGGTGATCTGAAATAAAACTTGTCTGAGATTTAGGAAATTTTGTTTTAAAGATTTATTTATTCATTTGAAAGTCAGGGTTACATAGAGAGAGAAGGAGAGGCAGAGAGAGAGAGAGAGAGAGAGAGAGAGAGAGAGAGGTCTTCCATCTGCTGGTTCACTCCCCAGTTGGCCGCAACAGCCAAACCTGTGCCGATCTGAAGCCAGGAGCCAGGAGCTTCTTCCAGGTCTCCCATGCGAGTGCAGGGGTGCACGCACTTGGGCCATCTTCTGCTGCTTTCCCAGGCCATAGCAGAGAGCTGGATGGGAAGTGGAGCAGCTGGGACTAGAACCAGTGCCCATATGTAATGCTGGCATCGCAGGCAGTGGCTTTACCTGCTATGCCACAGCGCCGGCCCCAGGAAACTTTGATGCTCATATGATGCTATCTCTAGTTTGCTATGTGACCTTGGACTATTGGCTTGGTTTCTATGGCTCTCCATATCATCTGATGTCATATCAAGGTTATCTGCAACATCCCCTTTAACTAAACATCTCTGTATTATTTAACCATAGGTTGATTAACTAGTCACTGTTAAGATACAGGTATCTTTTTTAGGGTGATCACTCTTTAAAGCCAGTAGATCAATAAAGAAATGTTGATTCATGGTGAGACGTCTATGTTAGATTCTTCTCAAATGCGGATTTTGACCAAGGAAACAAGCAAGCATAAGGTGGCTGGAGATTCCAAGTGTGAGAAGGAAATGGCGTTGGGGTGTAGAGATCAGGCAAGGGGAAGGAAAGGACAGAGCGCTCCATCAGGCTTCAGAGAGCGCAAGGCCTTGCCGATGGCCAGGTGCACATGTTTTGCTGTTTCTTTGTTGCAAGGTGGGAGATAAGAAAGTGTATCAGGTGCATCCAGAGAGAAGTGTGTCAGTGTGGCTGTGGGTGTGAGGATTTCCTACCGTTTCTAGGGGCGCGTTTCTGCCGTGAGCCCTCATTGCTTCCGATCTTGCTGACTGACCTTTTGATGCTTGGCACAAGACCGGGCAGCGTTTGCTTTGGGATTACCTATGAAGAAAGATTTACCAAGCAGATCGTCAGGGAGAACAAATCACAGGCGGCCTCTTTAAGCTACTTTAAAGAGCAGACTGTTCCAGAGACTTCAGCACGACGTTTCACAACTGATGTCCAGAGAGCCCGAGCCCCTCTGGAGTCTCAGCAGGACTCCAGGGAGTGGGGTTCTGTGGTCAGGTGGGCTCTTGACATGCAGAATGAGGGGCAGGCAGACTGTGCTGTCTCCACGGAGTCTTGTTTGCCTGCAAACATCGCATGTCTCCCTAACACACTTTGGGGAGTGCTGCGCTGCTTCATGGTAGTTTTTCAAGTGACCATAACGTTCATTAAAACACTTTTATTGCCTAGGTTTACAGGCACGGATAGAATGGGCCTTCTGCAAGTAAATGCATTTTTTCAAGCCCAGAAGGCAGTGCTAGCATTCAGTGGAGTTGCTGGTTCAGCCTGCTCCGCTCTCCTTCCAGTCCGTGCTCTCTTTAACAATACCTGGTGTGTATTAAAGACTTCAAGTCAGAGTGACAAGACGTAACATCTCTGTGTGAGAAATGTCCAGGGGCTAAAAGTTTAAACTCAGTGTTCTTTGCAGGATCTGTAGGTTTTCTTTTCTTTTCTTTTTTTTTAAGAACCATTTTCTGCATGGTAGATTCTTCTCAAACACCCAGCGTCAGCCTAACTGCTGGCCAGCAGCCGGTCTTAGAGCCATCGCCAGCCCTCCCGTTAACAAACGCTGTTTGAAAGTTTCTCTGAGACGTGAAGGTGATCAGCTTCTAGTGGAGAATGTCACTTATCTTTTCATTCCTTGGCTGGGAGAAAAGAAGGGAAAGTCATTCTCTGTATGTCAGCACGCACTCGGCTGATACTCAAACCCCAAGGAGGAGACCCTTGGGTGAAAGGAAGCAAAAGCCCTTGTGGCTTCGGGGCCTGATTCAGGATGACGCCATCTGACACGAGGACATCCAGAGGTCTGATGCTCTGGGTGTCTTGCTGGCGCACCGTCAAAGTGCGGGAGGTACCTGATGCTGGTAGCATTGTGTGGTGTGGACGCCCAGGCTCTGTGGTGGCCCTGCACCTGTGACATGGAAAACTACCGGGCCTCTGAGAAGGGAGAGGAGTGACAGAGAAATGCCACTCCCTTCCCTACTGGGGACTTTCCTGGTAGCGTCTTCCCCCAGGTCACCTGACATCTGGGGTCGGCTAAGAGGTCAGGCAGGGATGAGAAATCTCCTTGTGGAGCCTGTGTTGCCCCCACTCCCTGCCTGCTTCCTCCTTCAAGGTCAACGTGCTTGGGATGTCGATCAAGTGCAGCCCCATCGTCCTGTACCTATAAACGGTGCTACTATGCCTTCAGGCCAGAAGGAAACTGCCTGCCTGCTGCCTCTCCCCTCCAGCCCTCACCTCTGCCAGCAGGAGTTGGAGGAGGACATGAGCTCAGTCTTCCTCGGGTGATCGGAGGGGAGAACCCAAGAGCTTGCAAACGGACTGCTTGTTCCTGAGAATGATCTGAGGCAGACAAGAAACAAAACCAGGGTTTCCTGTGCAGCCCGTCAGGGTGGTTCTCAAGAATGCAAGAGAACTATATCGAAAGCTAAGTAACTGTGACTTGGGTCTCTGTCAAGTAAGAGTTAAAGGAATATTTAGGCAATTCACTTCACTGATACTGGCTTAGATTGCTAATCTTACACAAATTGAGCTGTGGCTGAAATACTTACAGATGATTGCAAAGGCCACATCTTGCTATAGAATCAAACATAGATTCTGTCTCCTATAATGCTTCTATCCAAAAGAGACTGTGTCTTTGAGAATTCAAACATTATTTGTGTCCTATGTACTCAAGTTTTAGTCATATATCATACTATGAATTTTAGAACCAGCTGCATGTACAAAGTTATACATACATCTTCTTGGGAACAAGGTGAGGATAAAAAAGTGGGTAGATACAGCGTTTGATTTCAAATAGAATAAATTTGGATGGTGATTATCCTTGACCTAGATTTCTGGATTTTGTTAAGAATCTTGGAAAACGCTTTTGCAATCACAGCGGTTGGAGTTTGGTTTGCTGACACCGTAGCAAGTTTTACAGCGGATGTTTATGTCATTGAACTGAGGGCCAGGTCTTGCCAAAGCAGCAAACAAGTTTCCCTGCTCTTCTTACCATCATAATAGTTGTTATAACTCAAAATTGCATCACTTTTTCTTTTGTATAGTTTATCAGTCATTGGAACGGTTTCAGGTCAGTGTTACCATTTTCCTCTCTGGCTCAAAAACAAATTTGCTTAGCTAATCCATTACTCTGGCTTTTTAAAATATAAGCATTGATTGGCAAGTTCATGCCAAACATCTTGCGTAAGTTTCTCCTGGAAGCTATAAAATCTAATCTGAATAGGAAAGCAGAAACAACTTTGACAAATGTTGATACAGTGCACACAGAGAGGGCTTTATCTGGTGCTGTCCAGTTATCTTTAAAAAAAATTTCAAAATAAGATTTATATATTTGAGAGGCAGAGTACTTACACACACAGAGAGAGAGAGAGAGAGCGCACTCTTCCATCTGATGGTTCACCCCCAAATGGCCAAAACAGCCAGGGCTGGGTCAGGAGGAAGCCAGGAGACTGAAACTCCTTCCAGGTCACCCACACGGGCGGCAAGGGCTCAGGTACATGGGTCATCCTCTGTTGCTTTCCCAGGAGCGTCAGCAGGGAGCTGGAGCGCCTGGGACTCCAGCTGGCACTACAATATGGGCTTCCAGCATCCCAAGTGGTGGCGTCACCTGCTGCTTCATCCCCTGTGCCACACCGCTGGACCCTGCTCACTTATCTTGATAACATTTCTTTTGCCAATTGGAAATAGATCCCAACAAGTCTGATTATTTCAGGCAGATTAGGAAGTAAATCTGAGTATTTGATTCTCCTTGGCTAATGAATATTGGGAAAGAAAAATTTCTCTCCTTACTTCGAAGTTCCTGATGGTTATAAGCAGTCTTTCTTTCCCTTTCCTATTTATAGAGGAAGAGTAATTGATTCTATGAAGATCGCTTTTGTAAATTAACTCCTACTCCTGTATCTTTTTTAAAAAGAAGATATTTAAATAGCTCTCATTTCGGGGAATTGCGTGGATGCTTTTGTGTTTGGCTTAACCAGCCCATGGCAGACTGGCTTCTCTTCCTCTCTCTATGTCTGAATTAGTCTACACAGAAGCATCTGTGGCCCTAAGTTCTCTGCATCTTCCCTGCGCGTGATTGGCACCAGGTTTTCGAGACCCGGTGATGACTGGTCTGGAGCTGTTTATGGCCCTTACTTCTCAGGGCTGTCCCCTTCTTTATTTTTATTTTTTAGATATTTTATTTACCTATTTGAGAGGCAAAGCTACAGACACACAGAGAAAGACAAGGGGAGAGGTCTTCCATCCATTGGTTCACTCTGTAAATGGCCGCAACGGCTGGAGCTATGTCGATCCAAAGCCAGGAGCCAGGAGCCAGGAGCTTCTTCTGGATCTCCCACGTGGGTGCAGGGGAGCAAGGACTTGGGACATCTTTTACTGCTTTCCCAGGCCATAGCAGAGCTGGATGGGAAGTGGAGCAGCCGGGACTTGAACCAGTGCCCGTATGAAATACTGGCATTGCAGACAGAAGCACAGCCCACTACACCACAGCGCTGGCCCCACCCCCTGGTTCTTTAAACTCCCGCTCCCTGAACCCAACCGAACTTCAGGGTCAACTGGGTCCCTTTGTGGATTCCCTTTCCTCCTGGCTCCTCCAAGAGCTGTTCCCCCAGCCGCAGTGTCCTGCTCTCGTGTTAGTGCTTTCTGGCTTCTGACCAGATTCCTGAGCTACGGCTCTGAAGCCAGAACAACTCATTTCTAATCTAGTTGTTTTCTTCTTTGGATGTATTAAGATCATCTTAAACTCAACAAGCCCAGAGATACAGTAATACCACTGACCTCCTTTTCTTCTACTTTTATTTCCAGGAAGAGTACCATTATTGTTATTTTTAATCTAATAGTTTCGGAGGGTGGAGCTTTGGCGTAGTGGTTGTGGGAGTGCCTGGGTTCAAGGCCCAGCTACACTCCTGATTCCGGCCTCCCTGCTAACCTAGACCCTGGGAGGCAGAGGTGATGGCGCGAGTAGCTGGGTCCCTGTCACTCCCACAGGAGACCCGGGTGGAGTTTCCAGCTCCTAGCTTTGGCTTGGCCCAGCCCAGCTATGGGAGATCTCTTGCTGTTTCCACCCCCAGGCCCCGCCTCTGTGCCTTTTAAATAGTTTAGAATCCTCGTCTCCTGCCCCCTCCCCGCAAATAATAAAAATTAAAAAAAAATTAAAAAAAGAATCTTCAAACAATTTTGTTTATTTTCTTTTTATTGCTTCACACATAACTACATTTGGGACAATAAGGATCACTTGCAGTGTGTGTCTCTCTCCTCCTCTCTCCATTGCTCTGTCTTTAAGAGAAATCTCTAAAAATAGTAAAAATATATATAATTTCATTCTAAAACATATTATTGTATTTCAAAAAGTAAGTGTTACATGGTAATAACATTCAGCACATGTTTGCTACCTGTGCCTTATTTTTTCAAGAGAGACCAGTTGGCCACATTGTTGGGACAGGTCATTACGTGTGGCTTCCGGTTAGAGGATTTAATGTAATAAGCTATTAAGAGGCACCAAAGAACTCTGCCCCAGAGCGTTTGGCAGCCATCTTTGTAGAAAATTCTTGGGTGCAAAGACCAGGCCCATGTGCATTTTAGGTCTCATGAGAAGCCCATATCCCAAGCTCTTCAGCTGGAACCCCTTAAGCTGGTTTCTTTGGAATACAGGGCGTGCAGTCCAGTCCCGTAAGTGATGGAAACTGAGGATTGTTGTAGCCAGGGGAAGTGAGGTCTTCCAGGCTGAACACAAGAGATGGCTGGAGAGTAAATAAATCAAGAGCCAGGAAATATCAAGGAGGTCAGAGTGTAAACTTTGCAAACGTTTACATCCCGGACATCAGGCGTTCCTCCATTTGTGTGTCGACAACACTGAAGGCCTTGGGCACACGGCACGGACCAAGACAGGGCATCAACGCAGCTGTAAGCAGCAGCAGGCCGGGGCCCACGGGGTCAGAGCCTCAACAGCCAGGGCAGGCGATGGTCCAGGGTCAAAGGTGAGCAAATGTTTAGATAGGGGGGAGTTAATTAGTGACAAGGCTCTGCAGTCCCTGCTTAGACAGGTTTTGTAAATGCTTGATCTTAACTGGTTCAATAAAGACAATTCTAACTTGCTGTCAATACCACTTTGTTGTTAAGACATTGTGTTTTTGTAGTCGCACCATGGATGAACATGTTGTTTGCTGTACTTGTTTGTTTGTTTGTAAGTCATAGCTGGAAACATCCCATTCAATGATCCAAAATTACCTTAAGCAACATGATCATTCTCCTGGCAGTAACTAGCCGGGGTGAAAACATAATATTTAGATAACTAGTTTACATTTTAGAAAAATCACAAAGATGTTTTAAAAAATATTCATACCGTAATAAAGAACCACAATAAAAATCACGAACGCTGGTTGTTTGCTAGCTGGGTGCCAGACAGCATTTGTATTATCTTATTCAAACCTCTCACCCATCCACTACAGCCAACGGCGTGGCTATCTCTGTTGACTGGGTGAGGCCGAGGCTCAGAGCAGCTAAGTCACTCATCCAAGGTCACACACCAACAGCATCTCGACTTCTACCTCCTGAACTTGGGGTTTTCAACTGCGGGAACTGCAGGATGAGCTGTGCATTCTTGGTTGTTTCTATTTTGAGGGGAAAACAGGAGTGCCGGGGGAGATCCTGGCTTTACCTTGCTGAGTGTGTTCAGCCAGGGATGGCGGGTGCCTGGATTGCCCCGGTGGTGAGGCAGAGTGGTGAGGAGCAAAGCTGTTTCACGGGCAGCTGTCACAATGACGTGCACATCAGAACGACTGCTTGCAGGTGCTTGCTGGTATCTGCTTCACCAAATGGCGTGAAGTACCGAGGAGCTGTCCCTGGACAGAGCCAGGACCAGAGAGCAGCTGGCGAGGGCCAAGTCCTTGAGTTTGGCTGTTGACAGGCGTCTTGCGGAGCAAGGTCGCTTGTCACAGGTAGATTCTGCGAGCCTGCAGCCCTGGCCTGCCTTGTCCCTCCAGCTCCACTCTGCAGCCTCCTCTGCCACACTTGGTGCCCTGGATGGCTGATGTGGGTTTCATCAAGCAGGACCTGGGGCAGGCGGTGGTGCCGAGAGATCGGAGCAAGAGTGGGCTTTATAACGCTGCTCCCTAGGGGGCAGGGCTCACTTTGGGTGGAGGGTCCTTCCCCAGAGGCCCCACTCAGTCCCCTGTTCCAGGAAGGCCACCTGTCCTTGCCTCTTGGCCCATGTTCTGTGGCTGCTGGTCAGCATCTATGCGTGGCCTGAGCCCTGGTCTTCCTTCCGACGCTGTCACGTACACTGGCCTCCGTGCACCCTCTTCTGTGTGTGTGCTGCCTTCTCCCTGCGGTGCCCTGGCAGGTGCAGCTGGGGACAGTCCGTCACCGGGGGGGGGGGGGGGGGGGGGGCTGTGTAAGACGGGCTCAGGTCAAGTGTGCAGGACACTCCTGGCGGAGGCCGAGCTGACTTCCCAGCCTTCCTGGCTATTTGGCTCAGGCTCATAGAACAAGCAAAGAGAGGCTTGGGTGGTGAATCCCTGTTGCTGGGGGTGACATTGGTGCCAGCGGCAGAACAGCACTGGGAAGTGACCATGAACTTCTCCCAGCCCCGTAGGCAAGGGCAGGTCCCCGTTTTCTGGGGGCCCAAGGCTAATATGGCTTTTGGGGCCCCTGTAAGGCTAAGAATATAAAGTTCTCATTTGTTTGGTTTTACAGTGATCCAAGGTACAAGTAGCTTTTACTGACCTAAATGATGAATGACCAGCATTGAAAAGAACTTTTAAACCATAGCACCAAATCCTAAGAAAATTAAAAACCCAGCTTCCCTGAGCTAACAACAGGCGTTAGTGACCAGCCTTGCATCTCTTCGTGTTCATAAGTGTTTTTCCATCAAAAATTGTCGCCTTCACCTCTCAGCCCCATTCTCTTCTCCCTCCCTCCGTGTCCGTGTATCACGGTGTTGGTGTTTGCCTAACGGTACAGGATTAAGTGAGTAGTTACCACACATATATGTATGTACTTCAGAAGATTCATGAAGGGGCTGGTGTGGCACAAGGGATCAACTTGCTGCCTGCAACACTGGCTTCCCTATGAGAGTGCCGATTTGAGTTCTGGCTGCTCCCGTCTGATCCAGCTCCTTGTTAATGGCATGGGAACACAACAGAAGGTAGCCCAAATGCTCGGGCCCTGACGCCCCCATGTGAGACTCGGAGGGAGCTCCCGGCTACTGGCTTCAGCCTTGCCTAGCCCCAGCTGTTTTGGCTATGTGGGGAGTCAACCAGCAAATGGAAGATCTCTTTCTCTGTTTCTCTCTCACTACCTCTGTAGCCCTGCCTGTCAAAAAAATATTAAAAAAAAAACTTTTTTAAAAGTTGATGGAAAAATGGAATTAAAAGATGGGTTCATATGGCTGGAAAATTTTTGAAATCCATGTGTAATTTTTTCATAATGCACGTTTCCATGAACTTTTGGAAGATTTCTTTGTACCTGCATGCATTTTTGTCATTGCTTAGTTTTCAAAAATGGAATCCTATTACATACACTTTAAATTTTTTTTTTTTAATTTATGAAGGAGATAGAGACGGGGAGGGAGGGAGGGAGAGAGAGAGATAGAGAGAGAGAGATAGAGAGAGAGGGATATATATATATATATATATATATAGAGAGAGAGAGAGAGAGAGAGGAGCAGTCCCATCTGCGGCTCACTCCGCACATGCCTGCAATGGTTAGGGCTGAGCCAGGCTGAAGCCTGGTGCCAGAGCCCAATCCAGGCCTCCCTCGTGGGTGTCAGGGACCCTACGACTGAAGCCAGCACCTGCTACCTCTCCGGGGGCACATTAGCAGGAAGCTGGAGTTGGGCGTCAAACCCAGGCTCATTGACATGGGATGCTGTTGTCCTGACCAGCATCTTAACCACTGTGCCGAGCCCTGTGTGTGTTGGATACATCGTCCTTGTCTCACTGTAGACATCCATCGAGCCGTTTGCACAGATCTAACGGACTTGTACTATGAAGCACGTTAAACAGAGAGGTTGAAGGCATTTTCCCGTCAGCACCCTGCTCCCGCTACCTCGATTCTACACTCACCTTCTCGTATACTTGGTTTTCCATCCTCCCACCCCCCACCCCGCACTCCCCCTCCGGGAGGGGATGGGTGTCTTCCAAAGAGAGCTGCAGGCAGCAACAGACTTCCACTAGTGACTTCCCTTGTGTTCAATGTTTTAGCTTTTCTTTTTAGGTAGATTTTATATATCATCTAAAAAACCAACCACGAGTAAACCATCCAGTGAGTTTGGGTGACGTGCACCTGTCTTGTCCAAGTCCCTGTAAGCTGCAGGGCACCCCTGTTCCTCTGCAGGGTGTCCTCTGGCTTTACCCAGTCAGTGCCCGCAGCGCCCCGAAAGCCTCTGCCCCCATGGATTAGCGGTGCTGTCTCGGAACCTCGCCTTCGCACGCGTCAGTGCACTCCTGTGTGGAGCTTCTTCCACAGTGTGGTGCCCCTGAGTTCCCAGAACCAGAGCAGAGATGGCTCCTCCTTTCTCTTCCCCTGAGCAGTGTCCCAGGTCATGGTGCATGAGCCTCCATCTGCTCAGCCTCATGGGCAGCTGCCTGGGCGGTGTCCAGATTGACCAACACAAGGAAGCTACTGCACACCTCGTCCTTTAAGATGGTGCATGGCTTCCATTGCTCACCGCAGTGTTTTAAATAGATACTTTGTGGGCCGGCGCTGCGGCTCACTAGGCTAATCTTCCACCTGTGGCGCCGGCACCCCAGGTTCTAGTTCCGGTTGCTCCTCTTCCAGTCCAGCTCTCTGCTGTGGCCCAGGAGTGCAGTGGAGGATGGCCCAGGTCCTTGGGCCCTGCACCTGCATGGGAGACCAGGGGGAAGCACCTGGCTCCTGGCTTTGGATCGGTGCAGCGCACCTGCCATAGTGGCCATTTGGGGGGTGAAGCAACGGAAGGAAGACCTTTCTCTCTGTCTCTCTCTCTCACTGTCTAACTCTGCCTGTCAAAAAAAAAAATAGATACTTTGTTCTCTCTTTTTTTCCCTCCTTCTTTAAGAACTTTGGACTATGATTGAATTAATACATCTTTAATGTGCTGCTGCTTCTATTTTTGTAGACTTGGTTCCAGTACTGGGATCGTTGGGTTGAAAGACACTTGAATCGATCTTGACATTGCTGCCCTAAGCGTGTGAGAGGGACCTCAGTCCCCATCGTCCCATTCAGCAGGTGTTACTGTGACCAAAGGCTTTTGCTAACTGAGGATGGCTGCCGCCTGACTTCCGCTTTCCCCACCACCACTGGGGGCGGGCGTCTTCCTGTCCACGTGCCGCTCATTTTACTTCCAGTGTTCTGTGAATCCTCTCGTTTCTGCTTTTCCTTTCGGGTTGTGTGCCTTTGCCTTAACAATTTGTGAACGTTCTCGGAGTATTATGGGTAATTGGCTGTATCTGTGGAGAATTCCCTTTTGGGTATGCACTGCAGACTTGTATCCCTCACTGTCATCTTTTGGTTTTATTTGTGCCATTGGCCCTTCGTCTCTAAGACTCAACCAAACATGGATTGAAAATATTTGGGAGAAAAATTGTATCTGTACTGACCCTGTCCATTTTTCCTTGTCATGGATCCCCAAATAATACGGTAAAACAACTGTGCACGTAGCACTCATGCCGTGTTAGATATCACAGGTTATCCAGAGATGACCTAATGTATGCAGGAGAATGTGTGTGGATTCTATGCAAATGCCATAATGCAATACAATATCCCACTGTTTTGTGTAAGGCACCTGAACATTTGTGAATTTCAGCACCCATCAGGGTCCTGGACCAGGTGCTCCATGGACACTGGGGAGGCTGGAGTTAGTTAGACATTTTTGTGACTAGGATGTAGAGGGTCTTTATGTTTTTGGAGCTACCTCCTTTTTTCTTTCTTTCTTTCTTTCTTTCTTTTTTTTTTTTTTTTTTTTTTGCTTATTTGTTCAAAGAGCTGCCTGTGCACTAGGACGTGTGCACACGCTTCTAAAACTCACACAAAGTTATTCTGAGTATGTTCATGTTCGTTTTTACACGTAAGCCTTTCCTCGTGTTACTGTTCCCTTCGGGTGTGGTGGAGGTGGTTCTGTGATTCTCTTTCCTTCCAGGTGGAAAGTCGTTCATGCCAGAATCCTTTACTTCATAAATCAGCCCCTCCCCAACTCCGTCATCTTACACTCCCAAGTAAATTGAGATCTGTTTCTAGGTTCTCTGATTTCCTTGATCTGATTATCTGTTTCTAGTTCAATACCATTTCATTTTGAGTATTGTGTTAATGGTGATTTTATAATATGTTTTAGTAGCTTGTAAGGCAAGGGCCCTTCCCCACCAATACTCAAAACAACTTTTTCTTTTCTGCTATTGGGCATTTTTTTTCCCACATGCCATTTACTGGGGCCAGTGCTGGGATCTAGTAGGCTAAGCCTCCGTTTGCAGTGCCAACATCCTATATGGGTGCCAGTTCGTGTCCCACCTGCTCTCTTCTGATCCAGTCTCTGCTATGGCCTGGGAAAGTAGTGGAGGATGGCCCAAGTGCTTGAGCCCCTGCACGGGGGTGGGAGATCCGGAGGAAGCTCCTGGCTCCTGGCTTCAGATTTATTCAGCTCTGGCTATTGTGACCATTTGGGGGGTGAACCAGCAAATGGAAGACCTCTCTCTCCGTCTCTCCTTTTCTCTGTCTGTAACTCTACCTCTCAAATAAATCAATAAAATCTTTAGAAAAAAAAGTGCATCTCTACTGAACATGTATAGACTTTTTTCCTTCTAAACAATATGGTAGAACAACTAAATGGCATAGCATTTACATTGTGCTACATATTATAAGTATTTATTTATTTGAAAGAGTAACACACACACAGAGGTATAAGCATTCTCAAGATGATTTCAAGTGTTCGGGGAGGAGTATGTGGTTGTATGAAAGTATGACAATATTTTGGATAACAGAGCTGGGTGTCTTTGGATTCTGGTGTCCACAGGGACCTGGACCCAGAGTATCTGGACACTGGGGCCGACTGTAGTGTGCATGTGTGTGCAGGTGTGAGATCATGCATTCACAAGGAATCTTCAGAGGGTTAACGGAAAATGCGTATTATGAAAAACTATGCACAGATTTCAATTTTTTTCACCAAATGAAACTTATCTTCTAATTCCCTTTTTCCTCGAACCTTTTGAAGTCCCCATGTATGTGAGTGTGTGTGTGTGTGCATGTGTATTTAAATAAAACGAAATCAAATTGCCCTCCACTTACTGATCTATCCTAAGAAGGCCGCTCGCCAAGAATAAGGCCAGTTCCACACAGGTTCCAGCTTTTGGTTTAGTTGGACCTCAAGCCTCCAGCAGGTGTGCTGGTGAAGGTTTGACAGCCAAAACCCCTCGTGATCATTTCTGCCGATTTTGCTGGCTGGCTTTAGGCTCCCAGAGTGGCGCACTGCACGTGGAGCTGGGGACAGAGCATCCTTCCAGTGGCAGCTGGGGCATTGTCTCCTGAGGGTGAGCGTCAGGCAGAGCCGCCGAGCCCGGTGCACGCCAGCAGCCAGACTTGCTAACCCAGCGGGCAGTCCTGGATGCGGGCATGAAAGCAACATGAGCTGCTCCATGGGTGACTTTCACAGACGCATTCCTGCGGTCCCTGGTTGTTTTTAGCGATTTAGTCACCACTTTAGGTTTCTAATTACAGGGTTTTGTTTTTATTTTTAAAAACAATGTGGTCTTGAAGGCAGTAATCTCCTTAATGCACATTCTCTGTAGCATTGCCTATCGCTCCTTGACAAATGCTGGGCACTCACTGTCTGCATAGCTAGACACCTCAAGGAATTTAAATTTCAATGTTAGAAGTGCCTTGAACTTGCTTCCTTATTGCAAATGGCTAAGGTGAGCGAGAGGAGGAGGGAAGCGAGGTGCCGAAGGACCAGCTCATTGCTGGCTGTTAGCAGTCGCTGCCAGCACATGTGCATTTTGAATCTTACTTCGGTTCTCTCTTACTCTACATGAGGCTTTCTGGATATGTAGATTCCATAGATCTGTAGATCTACGGGTTCAGCCAGCCAGGGATTAAAAGTATTTTTTGAAAGGTCTTTACTTGGGTCTGGAGCTGTGGTTAAGCCTCCCCCTGCCATACTGGCATCCCATATGAGCTCCAGTTCAAGTCCTGGCTGCCCTACTTCCAATCTAGCTCCCTGTAAATAGGCCTGGGAAGGCAGGGGCTGATGGCCCAGACTTGGGCCCCTACCATTCATGGGGAGACCAGGATAGAATTTCTGACTCCGAGCACCTGCCTTTAGCCTGGCCCAGCCCAAGTAGTTATGGCCATTTGGGGAGTGAACCAGTGGATGGGAGATCTCTCTCTCTCTCTCTCTCTCAGTCTCTCCCTCTCTCTCTGATGCTCTGCATTTCAGATAAAAATATTTTTAAAAATAAAAATGGAAGATCTGTACAGGACACATCCGGAGTTTTTTCTTGCTGTAGCAGCTATCAGCTGACAAGCATTTACACTGTAGCGCACACTGTGAGTACTCTAGAGGTGTACACAGGAGGATTGTGTAGGTTACACACAAATACTGTGCCAGTTTTTCAAGATTCATTGATTTATTTGAAAGACACACACACACACAGAAAGAGAGAGAGAGCGAGCTCTTCCATCCACTGATTCACTCCCCGGATGGCTGCAATGGCCAAGGATGGGCCAGAATAAAGCCAAAGCCAGGAGCTTCATCCAGGTCTCCCACGTGGGTGAGGGACTCCAGCACTTGGACCATCTTCTGCTGCTTTTCCTAGGACATTAGCAGGGAGCTGGATAGAAGTGGAGCAGCCAGGACTAGAACTGTTGCCCATCCGGGATGTCAGCGTGGCAGGCGGTAGCTTTACCCATTACACCAAAACACCAGCCCCTACGATGCAATGTTATAGCAGGGACTGGAGCATCCGTGGATTCTCATAGCGGAGGGGTTTCTGGAACCAATCCCCTGTGGACAGAGATGACGGCACCCAGGTTCAGCAGGATTTAACGGACATAGTGCTTCGTATGATGAAATATGAAGATGATCAGCAAGAGGACCCCCCCCCTCCCCCCCCGCCCCGGAGAAAGGCAGGCAGGAAAGCTGGGACAGACACATGCCAGCAGCAGTCCTTGTTTCTGTTTTTTTTTTTTTTTTTTTTTTTTTTTTTTTTTTTTTTTTTTTTTTTTTTTACAGGCAGAGTGGATAGTGAGAGAGAGAGAGAGAGAGAGAGAGACAGGTCTTCCTTTTTGCCGTTGGTTCACCCTCCAATGGCCGCTGCAGCCGGCGCACCGCGCTGATCTGAAGCCAGGAGCCAGGTGCTTCTCCTGGTCTCCCATGTGGGTGCAGGGCCCAAGCACTTGGGCCATCCTCCACTGCCTTCCCGGGCCATAGCAGAGAGCTGGCCTGGAAGAGGGGCAACCGGGATAGAATCTGGCGCCCCAACCAGGACTAGAAGCCGGTGTGCCGGTGCCGCAAGGCGGAGGATTAGCCTGTTAAGCCACGGCGCCAGCCTCTTAGTCCTTGTTTCTTAACCATAGCTGCAAAATCCACCGACAACCAGGAAATATCACAGAAGACGCATATGGGATGAGTCGTAATCGCCTGGGGGATTTGAGAGAAGGGTGGGACCACAGGAGCCCTGGAGGAAGGTGCAAGGGTCTCAGAGGATGCGGCATGAACTTGACCTCCAGCAAGCCATCATTAAAGAGCCACAAGGTTATTATTAAGAAACGGCCACTTCTTCCTTATGCATGCAATTTCAAAAACGTTTTTCCCCTCTTTCTTCTTAAACAATGTGCACAGGGACATTTCTATCCTGCTAACCCCTGAATGCGCTAGCTCAGGTTTAGTTCCCAAATTCAGACTGGAGAGAGGCTGTGCTGGTTGCAGGTTTTTTAGCTGGATGGAGCTGTGGGTTGGGGAGGGGAGGCTCTGCCTTCTGATGCGCACACACCATTGTGTGCTGCCTACCTGGGTCTGGGAGGCAGCATTTCTCCAGTATAGGGGGGTCGCTACCCAGGGGCACAGTTGCTAGGACGAGCCGGTGACAGTCAGGCTTCTGGGGTGTGGAGGAGTTCCACGGAAGTTTCCAGAAGCAGAAAGGATAAGATGCAGCCACAGATGTAGGAACATAACATAGCCACTCCACCCTCTGCACAACCAACCCCTCTTACCCCTTCTGCTTCTTTTAAAAATAAATATCTATTTATTTATTTGAGTTACAGAGAGGTGGGGGGGCACAGAGAGGGAGAAGGAGAATTCTTCCATCCTCTGGTTCACTCCCCAAATGGCTGCAAGGGGCTGATACAAAGCTAAGAGCCAGGATTGTCCAGGTCTCCCTCATGGGTGCAGAGGCCCAAGGACTTGGGCCATCTTCCTCTGCTTTCCCAGGCCATAGCAGAGAGCTGGATCAGAAGTGGAAACACCGGGACTTGAACCAGTGCCCATATGAGATGCTGGCACTGCAGATGGTGGCTTTCCCCGCTTTGCCACAGCGCCGGCCCCTTGCCTCCCCTTCGATGACCAGCTAGTGGGCACTTGAAGAGGGCCTGGCTGGGGCAGTGTGAGTCCTGCTTTTCTTTGGATGTTTCTGCTCATCTAGTGACAGCATCGCAGCCTGCCATGAACAGGTGTTCAGCATGTTAGCATCACTGTGTCTGGTGGCACCTGCCCCCTGTGGCTGGCTACTGATATGACCCCACGCGAGTGACATAGCTTCTCTGAGCTGCAGTTTTTACATCGGAGTGTGAGTCTGACTCCTCAAATTCAGGTGCTGGAAACGTAACTGCTCAGTGCAGCGGGTTTGGGGGGTGGGCCTGGTGGGCGCTGTCTGGGTCACGGGTGCGGAGCCCTCACAGATGGAATGGCAGCTTCCTTAAGGAATGGGTCCCTGGAACGTGGCCCCCACCTGCTGTGTTGCCTGCTCCTGCTGCTTCCCCCACATTGAAGCAGCACGAGGCTCTCACCAGAACCCAGGAGCTGCCGGCGTCATGAATCTGGAGTCCTCCGCTCCAGAACCAGGACCTCAGGGAAGTCTTTTTTAAACAAATTACCCAATCACAGACGTTCTGCCCTAGCAACAGAAAAGCGGACTAAGGCGTTTCTCTTTTGGAAGATTACACAAGACACACATGTAAGTTGCATGTCATCTTGGAGATCCTCAATGGCTTTTGTTAGTAGGAGCGGTGCCTTTTACTGGATTTCGTGTTTCAAGGGGAGCAGATGCCACACTTCCAATCTGAGTGCCCAGAGTGGTCAGTGCCCATCCCTGGGCCCAGCCCTGCCCCCACCCCTTCCAACAACGCAGGCGGCAGATGGAGGAGAAGGGCCTCTGGGGACGTGGACTGAGGAAGCAGATTCCAGACAAAAGGACTCCTGGTAAACACAGAGCAGCAAGGTTGAGCTCAGCTGAACAAGGCCTCCTCTGGCTGCTGGCGCGGAGCGTGACCCGTCATCCACGTGGAATTCTGCGTGCAGCCTTAGCGGCCACCACACCCCGTCTCTGTCCCACGTGAGAAGGGATCAAAGGCGGAGGGAAGCTCGGCACAGTTTACAAAAACATGGAGCTTATTGGCTTGTAATTTTCCTTTGGCGCCCGAGGCAAGAGGTATTGATCGTAAAACAACCGAAACTAGTTACAGAGCTGAACCGGCTCCAAGTCTGCGTGTTGTGCAATTCCGAATGCCTGGTGGCAGCCTGCTGAGGAGGCAGTGGGGCTGGAGGATGGAACGCACGGGGCGGGAGAGCTTAGTGAGTGTAGTCGGGGCAGAGGGGCTCTGAACAGAGGTCATCACTCGCCCCGTGAGACCGGACCGGACTTGCTGACCCTGTGGAGGAGGGGGGCTGTTTCCAAACCCAGCAGAGAGGTCGCTGGGGCCACTGATGCTTTGGTAACGCCCACCTGCTCCCTTTGAACAGCGAGCAGTGCCTCAGTGCCTTGTACCCCGAAGACCCCCAGAGGGTAGATAGGAGAAAACAGCCTGGGGTGCCGCGTGGTTGGCACCAGCGTGTCAGTTCAAGCCCCGGCTGCTCTGCCTCTGACCCGGCTGCCTGCTAACGCATCCACGTGGAAGCAGCAGATGACAACTCAAGTACTCAATCTCTGCCACCCACACGGGAGACCCTGATGGAGTTCCTGGTCCTGGCTTGAGCCTACCCCAGCCCTGGCTGTTGTGGGCATTTGAAGAGAGAACCAGCAGGTGGAAGAACCCTGTCTCTCTCTCTCTCTCATGGGCATCCTGGATGTGCAGTGATGAAGCAGGGATGCTTTCTATGCTATCACAGTCCATGAGAAAAATGAGAATATTTTTCTGTGCCATACTCTATCCGGCGCTGAGTCCTCGGTGAGCCAGAGCAGCCACCAATTCAGTCTGTGTCCTGGGGCCTCCCCACCTGGCCCCCTCCCGTCAGGTGCAGGTCCCAGGAGCCCTCATCTGGGGCTTTGTCAGATCAGCTGTCCCTGGCCTGCACTGCCCCTCTGCCACTTGCTGCTGACCCTAGAGACAGCCTCTGGTCTTTAGTGCACACGGAGCCACATCTGTGTGGCCATCTGAGGGTCAGTGATTCTGACGGCCAAGTTTATGTTCACTGTCCTGGCCAGGAGCCCCTGACCAGGTCACAGGTCACAGCCTCTCTGGTGGTCCTCACAGCCAGCCCCTGGGGGTTCCTGTCTCCTGCCTTGACCCTTGCCTGCCCCACATGCTTGCTCCTGCTAGAGCCCTGAGCCACGGTCTCCCCCCAGTCTCGTCTCTTCTTCCCCAGCACTTCCTGTCTTCCTCTCAGACGGGCCGGATCCCACCTTATCTCCCCTTCCTCAGTCTCCATCTGGGCGCAGAGCTGGACAAAGGTCAGCCGACATCCAAGTACTCGGCTTATTTTCTTATCAACTCAGTTACCCAACTGTCTTTCAGCTCCTACCTGGGAGCCCACTAGCAGAAGGAAGCTCTCCTGAGCTTGGAGGAGAGAAAATCTCTGTTCTCCGGTCATCCCCTCCTCCTGTCTGCCACCCCTTCTCACCCCATTCTGTCTCCTGGATGTGACAAGTGTCATATCCCCTCCCGCCCCCAGCTTTCCAGTGGGAAAGAAAAACAACGCACACAACAACAGCGATGTCCTGCGAGGTGTTTTAGAGATGTGACAGACACTGGGGAACTCTGAGGGCGGCTCCACCTCTTTTCCACCTGGTGTGAAGAGAGGGAGGGAACAGTGTAGGGAGGGGGCTGGCTACCCAAGGAGACCCAGGAATCAGAGGGAACCCAGAGCTCCATGGCTCCTAGCCTGAGCTCCACGCCCTCCCCTGTCAGAGCTCCAAGCCTGAAGCCACTCCACTGGTACCTGGTGAGTCTTGGAGTATTTGGATTTGGTTTTGGCTTAATTTGGATTTGGTTTTGCCACTCTAAAAATCCTTTGTAGGTGTATGCTTTATTTGAAAAAAAAAAAAAAGTGGGAAGATTATCAAATGTGGGGAACAAATCAAAGAATAGAATTAGTCCTTTAGGAATTCGTAATTTTATCCATTAGAAACTTTATATAGAAAGTGAATTCTGGAAAAGAGATGGGTGTTGGTGAATAGGAAGTCTGAGACCATGAGGGGTCTGGCATTACCGCACCTAAGGAGATCACTCTCACCGTAGGTAGGTAGACAGACAGACAGACGATGATAGATACATAAATAGATGGTAGATAGTGGATAGACGATAGGTGTGGAGATGATAGGTATTTAGAGCCATAGAAATACACATGTGCGTCAGTCAGGACCCCTGCCCTTTAGGAATCCACAGCACACATGAGGACACTTCAGAAAGGTTTGTACAGATGGAGTTAGAAGATAATGTGGGGACTCCAGTGAGGATGCCCCCAGCTCGCATTGGACGACCTGGACTCCATCCTTGGTTCTTACTCCTGGTTCTAGCTTCATGCTACTGTGACCCTTGGATGCAGGACTCATGGCCCAAGTGGTTGGGTTCCTGCCATCCACAGGGCAGCCCTGGATTGGTTCTGAGCTCTGGAGCTTGGTCCTGGCCCAGTACTAGCTGTTTAAGTATTTGGGAAGTGAAACAGTAAATGGGATCGTTTGTGTGCTCTCTCTCTCTGTCTCTCTGTTTCTCTCTCTCTCTCCCTGCCTCTTTCTCTCCCCCTTCTCAAATAGTAATAATAATGATGATTGTGCGAATCTTCCATGAGTGTTTTGAAGTCGCTTTCCATAAACAGAACTCTCCAGATCAAAGAACATGCCTTTTACTCATAGAGCAACTTGTGTGCCTTTCTCGTGCCCCAGTTCACCACAGGGTGAGCAGTGACAACCACCCAGTGCACCTGTTAGTACAAGGGTGGAAATTATGAAACACAGAGCTTCCATGGGAATGTTTGATATACTTTGTATTTTCCTTTATATCAAGGCTGAGCAGGTTGGGGTGGGAGTGGAGACAGACTTTTGCTTGAGACTGTAACTACAGGCTTACAACTTTTAGTGTGTAAAGAAAGGCCGGTGCCATGGCTCACTAGGTTAATCCTCTGCCTGCAGCGCTGGCATCCCATATGGGTGCCAGGTTCTAGTCCTGGTTGCTCCTCTTCCAGTCCAGCTCTCTGCTGTGGCCCGGCAGGGCAGTGGAAGATGGCCCAAGTGCTTGGGCGCCTGCACCTGTGTGGGAGACCAGGAGGAAGCACCTGGCTCCTGGCTTCTGATTGGTGTAGCGCCGGCCGTGGCAGCCATTTGGGAAGTGAACCAACAGAAGGAAGACTTTCTCTCTGTCTCTCTCTCACTGTCTAACTCTATCTGTCAATAAATAAATAAAAAAAGAGAAAGGGGTGTCTTCTCCAGAGACTTTCTCTAGAAGTTTCTGTCTATAACTTCAAAGACTTGTTTGCCATTTGTTCATCCCTTTACCCAGGTAGCCAGTAGATTTTGTTCACAGGGCTCCCTGACCATGCAGAAACATGGAATAATGATGCAACATTGTTTCTCAACAGGAAATGAGAGACTGGTCCCAACAATTGTTAGATATAGCGTGGATGCAAACTCAGGAGCGGAGTAGGAGGTGAAGTTAATAGAAGGTTGATCTGACTGAAGAGGTTTTAAAAGCCCTTGGGTTGGGTAGGAGATAATGTGCATCCAAATAATTAGAAGCAAATATGATGGAATCCCAAGAAGATTCTGTGACTCAAGAGAACTTTCTAGATCAAATATATAATCTGCTTGATGAGTGGAATTCAGAAGACATTCCCCCCCACCCCCACCAAGGAAACAATACTGAAAATGGAGAATTTGATGCTCTTAGCAACTCCCACAAAGGATATAATTCAGTGATAAGGACTGAAGCAGCCCAGTGTTGACTGTGGAATCCGGAATTATCTCAGTAGCTCATTCTGATGAACTGAGTTTAATTCTCTAAACAACCTTATAGATTTCTATTTTATGGGTTAGGAGAGGAAACACAAAAGTCGGATGACTTGACAAAGATCTTACACCTAGGTAAGTGGCAGAGCTGTGATCTGTGGCCCAGCAATCTGAATCCTTGCTTTAAAACCCAGTGCCCTCCACATTCTTGTGTGGCTGAACACCCTATCACCCAACACCAGCAGAACTCTATGGAGCTCGTAGATTTGATTTGTCGTCCAATGAATATTACATTCCACACATTTCCTCTAAACCTCTAAGCCCTGCCAACAGGAACTCAGTAAGTTCCTGGGATAGGTCAGTCTCATGATATTTCTTTCTTTTTTATTTTTTAAAAATTTTCACTCATTGTTAACAGATCGAATATAGTTCATGGATGCAGTTCTAAGAATATGAGGATGTTCCTCCCTCCCTCCCTCCCTGCCATCCTCGTTTCCTGGTGTGAACTCCACAGCTTCCTTCACGTGCTCTGTCCAGGCTCTCTGGAGGGAGGCTGCAGTCCAGCAGAGAGCCTGCTGGGCAGGAGAAGGGGACATGACCCTAGCGGGAATCCATGGTTCTTGTCAGAGGCCTCTGCCTTACATACAGGTCGGATACAATGCAGCCATTAACAGCTGTGGGGCCACAGCCTGGAGGCCCCATGAAAACAACCAGGGCCCATCTCGTAACCACCCCACACCCCCACCTCCTCAGCTCTGTACCCCTCCAGGAAACCATCTAAGCAGAGGACGCACATCTTCAGCATTGGCGGTTTCTCCCTAACACCTCTGTAGGAAGACTTGGGGTCCCCTCAGTGTTACTGCTCTGAGTCCTGAGAACAGGGCCTGGAAGAAGAGAGCAAGGCATCTAAAGAATGCTCCCCTGTGTAAGCTGGCCCGAGTACCTCCATTACACGTAATTGTCGTAACTGCTGCTTCACTGTTCCCGTTGTCCTTGTGGGGGTCACCAAAGGCATTGTGAGCCTTGTGTCATTGTTTGCATGGAGTCTGGTTCTGTTTATGCCCACATCGCTTTCTACAGCTCCTTGGGGATTGCACAGGTTGCTCAGGATCCTGCCCTGCCTCCTGCACGCTGAGGGTGGGGCAAACAGAAGTCCCGTTGTCAGCCTAGGAGAGCATGAGGAAGTCGACCGTGTAGGACAGTGGGCCTGTGAGTGCTCAGATGTTCCCTGGAAATTTCCCTCTTGCTACTTAAAGCAGCTGTGTGTCAGATGCCTTACTAGAGTCTCCAATTTCATCTTCTCAGTAGCTCTATGCAGCAGGAATTATGATTTTTTAGATGAGGGGAACTGAGAGACCCAGTGGACAAAGGGACTGAGCTCACAGGGTTAGGACGTGGCAGTGTGCTGATAGGACGTGGCAGTGTGCCGATACAAACCTAAGTCTGTTTCAAACCCGAAGATACCCTGCTAATTTATTTACCACAGTGGCTAAGGTTCTAGACTCCTATTCTTTGGTTTTAGATTTAAGAGGCAGGAAGGGAAACAACCTATGTCTCAGAACCCCTAGGTTTCTCCATCATTCCAGATACTTCCATCATTGGCGTCTTTTTTTTTTTTTATTGTCATTCAACACAGACTCTTCTTTTCTCTATTTTTTTCCTGCTATTATTCTCTCTCTCTCTTAAATATTTATTTTATTTATTTGAAAGTCAGTTACACAGAAAGAGGTGGAGAGAGAGAGAGGTCTTCTATCCACTGGTTCACTCCCCATTTGGCCGCAACGGCCAGAGCTGCACCTGCGCCAATCCGAAGCCAGGAGCCAGGAGCTTCTTCCAGGTCTCCCATGTGGGTGCAGGGGCCCAAGGACTTGGGCCATCTTCTACTGCTTTCCCAGGCCATAGCAGAGAACTTGATCAGATGTGAAGCAGCTGGGACTTGAACCAGTGCCCATCTGGGTGCTGGCACTACAGGCGGTGGTTTACCTGCTACGCCATAGTGCTGGGCTCCATTCTCATTTTTTTTTTTTTTAAATTTTATAACACAAAAATACTAAAGCAAATAAACCTAAAAATATACAGTTGGGTGTCCCCAGTGAGTCAAACTAATTTCATTTAACAGATTTTTCAGACATTTAACAAACCCCCATTGAAAGGTTGAAGGATGTCTGAGTTTGGTAACACTTGGATGTTGTCTAAATCATTTATCCAATTCTTTTACTTCCACTTGGCAATTTCTTTGGTCCCCAAGAGGGTGGTATTTAGGCAAGTGTGAGTTATTTTGGGTGCAGTGGTTCAGGTATGCTTGGATAGAGGCCCTTGACAGGTGCCACTGGGCACGACAAAGGCGGTTGGCACCAAAATGGGGACAGGATGGGGCCGGCGCTGTGGCGCAGCTGGTTAGCGCCCGGGTCTGAAGTGCTGGCATCCCATATATGCGCTGGTTCTAGTCCCGGCTACTCCTCTTCCGATCCAGCTCTCCGCTATGGCCTGGAAAAGCAGTGGAAGATGGCCCAAGTGCTTGGGCCCCTGCACCCACATGGGAGACCAGGAGAAGTACCTGGCTCCTGGCTTCGGATTGGCACAGCTCCGGCAGTTGCAGACATCTGGGGAGTGAACCAGCAGATGGAAGATCTCTGTCTCTCTGCCTCTCCTCTCTCTATGTGTAATTCTGACTTTCAAATAAATAATAAATCTTAAAAAAAAAAAAAAGAAGAAATGGGGACAGGAGCAACTGATCATGTCCCAAACGGTGTTCCTTGTTTATTTTTCCGACAGTCCTCTCCCACTTCCCTATTCCAGTGATTCGTATGCCCTCTCCTCTGTTGCCTCCACCGGGAGTCAGCCTTGACTCCTTGGAGCTACTAAAGAATCTGTCCTGTGGGTCAAATCCCTCAGCTAGGACCAAGGCCTGCAAGCCAAGTTTAAGTTTATCTTTGTAAATGTTTGCGTTTGTCCATGGCGAGACGCTGCCCTGAAGGTGCGCTGCAGTGGGTGATCAGCAGGGCTCCAAATCCACCAGCCCCCGACGACCTGAGCCGGTGTCCTTTGGTGTCTCTGCTCAGATCCAGTTGCTTAATTCACAAGCCCCAGTCAGCCCCTCCTCCCCCTTCCGCACCCCGCACTTTCCTCCAACTGTCAGAACCTGCTTCTAGAACGGGGCTTCACTTGCCATTCCTTGCTTATCACGTTTCAGAGACACTGAAGTTTACTGGATACACGACCTGAGCCGGTGTCCTTTGGTGTCTCTGCTCAGATCCAGTTGCTTAATTCACAAGCCCCAGTCAGCCCCTCCTCCCCCTTCCGCACCCCGCACTTTCCTCCAACTGTCAGAACCTGCTTCTAGAACGGGGCTTCACTTGCCATTCCTTGCTTATCACGTTTCAGAGACACTGAAGTTTACTGGATACTCTCCTAGCTCCTCATAGCAGCCGAGGAGGCTCCCCGTGAGCTGGAGGCCCTGCTGGGTGTCCCCCCCCCCCCCCCCCCGTGCTCTAGCCATGCCTGTCTCCTGGCAGGGCCCCAGATGGCTGATTTTCTGCTCTGCTCTCCTACATTTCCTTACAGTGTCCTCACGAATTAGATTTCCCCCCATTTCCATTGCCATCTACTCACATACGTCGATTTTGTATACACAAACTTAGGGGCATAGTGGCTCCTCCCATCCCCCCCCCTCCTGCCACTACTCCTACCCTTCCTCCTCCCTCTCCCATTCCCATTCTTATTTTCACGAAGATCTATTTTCAGTTAACTTTATACTCGTAAGATTAACCCTACACTCAGTAGAGAGTTCAACAAATAGTATGAAGGAAAAAGCAAACACATTTTTTAAGGACAATCAACCATTACCTCTTGTATAAAATCTTCCTTTTTGACTTCCTACATCAAACAGCTGAAAAGCTGCCTCTTTTTGCTGCACTTTCCTTGTGTGTATTCAGTCCTCCTCCCCCTCCCATCTCTTCCCTTCCTCCTCCTCCTCCTCTCCATTGTCTCAACAACTCTTCTCCTGCTACTGTGCTTCCAGGTGCTTAGTGGGTTCCTACTGGTGTCAAAAGCTGTGCTAGGGCCTGGCCTTGTGGCACAGCAGGTTAAGTGGTAGCTTGCAATGCCAGCCTCCCATTTAGGAGAGCTGGTTCAAGTCCTGGCTGTTCTGTTTCTGATCCAGCTCCCTGTTAATGCACCTGGGAAAGCAGCAGTGGATGGTCCAAGTGCCGGTCCTGCCTTGGCCATTGTGGCCATTTGGAGAGTAAACTAGTGGATGGAAGATCTCTCTCTCTCTCTCTCTCTCTCTCTCTCTGTCTCTCTCATTATTTCTTTCAAATAAATACCATAAATCTTAACAAAAAGAATTCAAACTCACATCTCTTCATCTGGAATTAAATCTCTTAACGCCTCTGCCTACTATTAGGTTGAATCTGAAATTGTCAGTAGTATTTGAAAACAAATAAAAAAAAACTGTGACAGATACTGGTATGCGCTGTTGAGGAAACTGGATATGGTTCATGACCTCTGGGAGTCTAGAATGTAAGAGAAACAAACCTTAATGAAATCATGACTGTGAAATAAATTAAAATATGTGATATAAAAGGAAAAAACAGAAAGAGAGGAAATGTGGGAGAAAACCTATGTTGAGTGTTAGGGAAAATATTTACTGAGGAAGAGAGATTCAATCTGAGACCCGACTGACGAATTTCTCAGAAAGCAAGCTTTGTGTCTTATCAATTTTCTCTATTTTCTGTTTTCTATTTCATTTCTTTCCTCTCTGATAGCAATTATTTTCTTTCTTCCACTCATTTTGAGTTCTAATGGCCCATCTTTTCCTATGTAAGATGCTTAGATCTCTGATTTGAGAACCTTCTTCCTTCTAACAGTGGCATTTAAGGTTATAAATGCTCCTTTAAATGCTATTTTAGCTGCATCCCACAATTTCTGCATTGTGTGTCCCTTTTCATTCAGTTCAAAAAGCTTTTTGATTTCTCCTTTCTTCTGTGATCCTTGGGATGTCTAATAGGATGCTGTTTAGCTTCTCAATGCTTAGAGAGGTTCCAGATCTCTTTTCATCATTCATTTTCAACTTAATTCCCTTCCGTAGCTCAGGATATGGTCTGCTAAGGCAAACGTTCTGTGTGAACACGAGAAGCGCACATTCTGTTGAAACTGGGTGGAGTGAACTCTTGAATAGCAGTTGGGGCAGCTGCACTGACAGAGCTGTGCAAGTTTTCAGTGTGCTCACTGCTTTTCTGACCAGTTTAGTGATCACTGAGCACAGGGTGAAATCTCTGATAGTTGTTGATTTTTCTGTTTCTTCGTGCAGTTTTTACTTCGTGTATTTTGGAGCTCTGTTATTAGGGGCATGTATGTTCAGGATTATTATACAATATTGCTGATCTCCAAGGGTTAAACTGTTTCTTCTACCACATGCCCTCATAGGCACCAAAGTGAAGGGCACTTTGGGTGGGAGTCCTCATTCAAGGTCGCCTGCTGGTTGGCTTAAGTTCCCGGGCTGTGTTGATCCTACAGCTGAGGCGGAGAGGAAAATTCAGGAGCACTGAGCATCAACAAGTAGCTGACCACTCGCCTGCGCCATCCTCCAGCCTCTACTTCAGCCTTTAGCTGCGAAGGAGACATTTTACAGGAGTCTGTTTATTTCCCTGCCCAGCTGTTTGAGGACTGCGAGGTCACTAGCCATATGTTAGATGAGAAGCGCGTGTCCCGTCCTCCAGGCTGAAGTTCGTCAGTGCTGCCTTCCAGGACCATATCTGATGCTTCTGTGCATCCACATCAGGCGTGTGAACATTGTCACGTGACTGTAGTGTGCCTTGTGTTCGAGCAGCTTTCTGCTGGGAGCCAAGGCTGGGTTCTGGTTCTCATTTACCTGAAAGAAGAGAGAGACCCAAAGTGCTGTCTGTGGCAATCAAGATCCACTTTCCTGGCTATTTTCCATAGCATTCAGATTCCTATCTGAGCTCCACATGCTTTGCATGTTTTTTCTCACATGCTGGGACAGGCCTGTTTTCAAAGACATGATTTAGGCGCAGAAAAAGAGGTTTCTTTTCACACGTGGCCATCAGTGCCATGCAGTCTCTTTCCAGCATGGGTGAGGTCCTGTCTCTGGAGAACAGCTTCAGCTTTGGTCAGTGTTTGCCCCAGGTCTCAGGGGCCTCCCACGACCTGGCATCTCTACCTGCTCACTGCAGAAAGATCCCTCCCCCATTCCCTTTTGATGTTGTATCTGAATCCTTGGCAAAAGTCTAGCAAACGGTGTTTTAATGAAGGTGCCGGTGTTTGGAAAGGTGGTGACAACTGGGCTGTAGGCTCCTCTGGTTGTCACATGCTCTGAGACAGGTTTGGCTCTCCATCAGGTTCTAACATGAAGTCTGGATCTGTGATAATCACATTATTCGCGGGAACAGAGGCTCATTGAAAGGAGACACTGTATCACCAACACACCCAGCGCCTTCTGCTCCGGGCCCTTGCATTGAAGGTCTTCACCCCCAGGTCAAAATTTTAAGGTTTCATGAGACTTGTCTCTGACCTTGCAAGAGATCGTATTTCTCTCTGGCAACCGTTTGTGTTTTGACTTACTTGGGCAAATAATGGGGAGTATTTACAAGTCCTCCGGCAGGAGATTTGCCAATACTGAGGCAAGGTTTGGTTTGGTCCTGCAGGGCCAGCTTCACCTGCTCTCAGAGGGGCCTCACGTGTATCACCCTGGCAGCCACCATGGAAGACATGACCTCCAGCAGATAAGTCTTCACGTCCCCACGAGGGGATGGCACTTTACGTCTTCCACAACTCTTGTGTCCCAGGTCCTGTTGATCCGGGGACAGCGTGGTCCAATGGGACAGAGACTGGGGTCAGCTAAGAATGACTGGGGATAGGAAGGGGCATCTGAGCCTGGCATTCACTGGAGGAGAGGTCAAGTGGAGAAGGCCACAGTGGACAGACTAACTTCAGAGAGAGTTATGGCTAAGATTTCCAAAAGACCGAAGATCATCTATTTTTGTATGGAAACCTTATGGTGTCAATTTTTCCCCTTATTGCATTCCTAATTGTCACATAGTAATAATGAGTGTTGATGAGATGCACTGTGACATTTCGGCACATGTACTCATGTGTAAGGATCAGCTCAGGGTGCTGGCCTCTGTGTCACCACGGTCATTTACTGTTCCTTTGAGTGGGAACATTGAGAATCCTCTCTGTGCTTGCTGTCAGCTGTTTCTGGTGCTCAGCCCGCATACTGCCTTGCCCCTGGCTCACGGCTCAGCTTTGGGAGGACATAGCAGCCACACCCCATGTCAGAGTTAACCCCGTGAGTCTCAGCTTATGCTGTACTTGTTAATACCATCCCTTATTATTACTGCTACCCCTTCACTCAAAAGCATGCTCTCAGGATGGGCGCTGTGGTGTAGCAGGTAAAGCTGCCACCTGCACTGCCAGCATCCCACATGGGTGCCGGTTCAAGACTCGGCTGCTCCACTTCCAATCCAGCTGTTTGCTGTGGCCTGGGAGAGCAGTAGAAGATGGCCCGAGTTCTTGGGTCCCTGCACCTGTGTGGGAGACCTGGAGGAAGCTCCTGGATCCTGGCTTCAGACTGGCACAGCTCCAGCAGTTGCAGCCATCTGGGGAGTGAACCAGATGATGGAAGACTTTCTCCCCTGCCCCCTCTGTAACTCTGCTTTTCAAATAAATAAATAAATAAATCTTTTTTTAAAGCATGCTTTCTTGGGCAATAAGTGGGATGCTCACTCTCTAGATAATGAAGGTGAACATTGCTGCTTCCCTTAGCAGCTCCTGGCTTTGATGTGTTCTTTGTCCAAACACAGGTTCCTTACTTTGTGCAAGATGGCCATACTTTCTCGAATGTGTGGGGTGTAGTTATATCAGTTCAGTGTTCTTAGCTGCTGATTCTTTCATCAGAGGCATTTCTGGTTCTGTCCACGTTGATAAATCCCCTCTGCTTGTTATTTTGTTTCCCTGCCACTTTGCCTGTCTGATGATTTTTGGCTGAGTGGCTAGACATTGTACATTTTGTCTGTGTGCTATCAGGTACTTTCAGCTTCCTTTATCTATTTTCGGGCTTGCTTCCGGGACATAGGTAGGTTACCTGGAAATAGTTGAGCCTTTTGCAGCCTACTTTCAAGCTTGCTTGCACGGAAGCTCAGCAGCCTTTGGTCTGGTTGTAATGAATTTTTTCCCCTTCTGTGTACAGCCAGTGCCCCTCATACATGGGTTCTCAGCATGGAAATAAACTCATCTTCCCATTCCATCCTCCATAAACTTTTTGAAGTCCTCTCAGGCTACAAGATTTTTTCCACTCAACCTATGCCTTGCCCCGTGGAAGCCCAGGGATTGTTCTGCCTGCTCATTTCTGGGGTTCTCCCTCCCACCTCGGGTACTTTCTCCACATCCGTGCCCTCTCCAGTCAGTACCAAGGGGAGAGTAGAGTTGAGCCCCTTTTGCTCTCCAGAGCTTTCCTTCAGTTAGGTCTCTGTAGCTTTCCCATCTCTGTGACTGCAAGTCTGGCCACTTGATCTCTGACTTCTCAGCTGTATCTACTGAACTCAGCAAAGCACCAGGCTCTGTTTTAGCTCTCTCTTCCTGCCCTGTTACTTACCTGAAATCTCTCTCCAACCAGAAAGCCGAGCCATCCTAGGGCTTACCTTATCTCCTTCCTTTCTCTCATGAATCACTGCCCCGAGTGGCCTTTTCTGCGTGTCTGAAAATCACTGTTCCATTTTAAATCGTAATTTAAGGCAGAAGAGTGAATCCAAGCCCTGTCACTCCATCACGACCGTACGTGCCGGTCCTGAATGCCGGGGCTGTTTTCACTTCCACGTCTGTAGCGCCCACATGGGATGCCGGCACCTCGGGCCAGGGCTTTGACCCACTGTGCCACAGCGCCGGCCCCCTAACCATTATTTCTTCCATGAATGAAGTTGCTCTTCCTGGGAGAAGATTCTAGCAAGCTGCTGTCACTCCATGATTCTTTCCAAGGGCTGTCTCCAGCTGTGTCTATTGTTCCAAGGTTCCACGCTGGACACTATAAGATTTGGGACATGTATGAATTAGTTTGAGCTTCAGTTGACAAATCCCTTTCTTACTTTTAGGAAATTAAATACTTCAAATTTGGTATTTATTTTATTTATATATCTGAGACAAGACTTCTGTTTATTCCTCTAAGTTCCCCATTAAACTCCTGGATCCTGAAGATGTAACAGGTCAGTTCTGCCACAAGATTGCTGAAATGTGTCCGTAAATAAGCTGTCCCCAACAAGTAGTGTTCCTCCTGGCTTCCTCTTCTTCTTTCCCAATCAATTTATTCCATAACTGTTATTGACAATGCACTCCCTTATAAACTCCAGGCGATAGAGATGTAGGGGCTACGACACATCCTGTCTTTCAGGAGCTTATGTGCCTCATTGAGAAAATGACCACAGCACAGCACCATAAGCACAGGGTACCAGGAGAGGACAAAAATGGGCACCAAGTTCAACTGTCCTAGAAGATACCTTATCTGAGATAGGAGTGTGGAGGAATTAACAGCAAAGAACATAAAAGACTAAAAGATGTTTCTGTTTGTTGTTGCTTTTATTCTTTTAAAAGACAACTTTTTGAAAAATCATAGACACGAGCATAAGGGGCATTTGATATGGAGTAGGGAGCAGATTGTAGAATGGGTCAGGAATGATAAGGGCTGAAAATGGAGCAGTAGCAAGGGGAGAAGCTTGACCTCTTGGATGGAATGTGGAACATGTTGGACCTTACGCCAACATGTTTGGAGAAAGAAGGAAAGCCTTTTGTTAGTGAAGTCACAGGACCAGAGTAGGTTCGGTAGAGATCATGCTGGATGCAGTGTGGAGACTGAACTATGTTGTAATAAGACCAGAAGGAAAACGACTTGGAGATTCGGTATAATTTAATGTTAATGAGAAATAATAATTAACTTAGTGGTAATGGGATGGCAGAGAGAGAGAATGAGAATGAATTGAGAAATAGACATTAGCGGACCGGGCAGGACTAGGTTGCAGAAGAAGAGTGTAAGGACTGCTCTGAGTCTTTGTGCTGATGGTTATGAGAATACCTGGGCTACTCAGTGGAACAGGGCAAAACAAAGAAATAACATGTCTGGTCTACAAGACAACGAGCTCAGTCTTGCATATACTGACTCGGATCTGCCGGTGATGCATCGTTGGAGCTGTCTGGAAGCTAATTGTTTAGTGACCTTGGGAGCACCATTGAGATATTTGGGGGTGACATAAGGGTCTGCAGCCCAGAGGTGCTAGACCTGGATGGTGGTGGAGATCCTGGGATGAAGGCAAGTTTCTCCTAGGGTACAAATTGCACTTTGGCTTGCACTTAATTACTTTCCATAGCTGTACCCAATATTCCCAATTTCTAAAGAGTTATGGAAACATGACCGCTGCCTTTGCCTCTTTTTTGTCATTATATCTGCTATCTTGAGGTGAACTAAAGAAACTGTTTTCACAGGTACATTTGCCACTTGCACATCTACGTTTTTCTGCTACTTAAGGAGAAAAGTGTACAGACTATGACCATGTGTGAGAGTGCATGAGACTCAAAAACCACACACACACACACACGTACACACACATGTACACACACAACTTCTCTAATAAAGACTTGGAAGGTCAAGTATACACGTGGCCTCACTGATATTTTGGAATGGGTTTGTTTTTAACCCCATGGCCTTGAACTTGGTTACGCAGAATGTCCTGTGATTTCCTAATGCAGCAGGTGTCTGCCTGAGCTTCTTGACCGTAGTCTCGCCCTGGCCAGAATTCCTGTATTGGTCAAGCTGAATCCTGTGCACGTGAAGATGGAATTTGGAACTTTGCTCCGATTTCCCAGAGCAGGGATAGAAAGTGACCTTTGAAGTCCAAGGCCAGGTGATGAGAACAGCTCTGGGAGTGACCAGCTCTGTGGTAGCAGAGAGCCCTCAACCTCCCTGAGACTGAGTTTCTAGCTCTGGACATGGAGGCTGAAGCATGACTGCTGTAGGATTGTTGCAAGGACGACTTGGGACAGCACAAGTGAGGTGCTCAGCGTGTGGCACTCACGGTTGTCCCTGCTGTGACCGTGCTCTGACGCCTTCCCTGAGGAGCCAGCAGCAGTGAGCACCCGCACCCGCACGCTGCACCTGCCCTCCGCTGACTCCACATTCAATTCGGAAAGAACCCTGATGAATATCCTCAAAGATTCCACCCTGAAATGTAACCACCACTGTTTCCTATTTTACAATTGTCTGGGGTACTCACCCCCTATATCCATCCAGGGGAAGTGTTTTAAAGATTTTTACAGCCTTCTGTGGACTTTGGGGGGTGTGTGGTCTGTGGTGATGGGGCTTTCTCGTTCCACCTTGCCATCTGGAATTCTTTGTTCGGGCCTCGGCCAGAAAAAACAGCGCACAACTTGGGAAAATAACGTTTGGCAGGAACTTGGCAACTGCAAACCCTTTGTTGCCAGGATCTTTGTTCACAGTGTGGGTGGCTCAGATGGCACTTAATTAAATACATTTTCCTATAAATTCTCAGCAGTGTGCTTATTTTCACTGATGGCTAATAACTCTCCTATCTCTAAGGCAACCGAATTTCACAGCTTGTGGACTAGGGGAATCAGCATGTATAAATAACATTCTGCTTTTGTTAGTACCCAGTCGTATTCTTCATCATTCTCAGGGGGACAATGGGCTTGTCTATTGCTTCTCATTGAAAGCTTTGTCATTCAGTACTTTCCTCCCACCTGCTATGCCTACATAATAAAAATAACACATCTTGTTCCAGTGCCAATCATACGTCATGCACTGTCCAAGGAACTTCATTATCTCATTTAATTTTCTTAAATATTTATTTTTATTTATTTAAGACAGAGTTACAGAGAAAGAAGAAGGAGCAGAGAGAGAGAGAGAGAGATCTTCCATCCGCTAGTTCTATCCCCAAATGGCTGCAACAGCTGGAGGTTTGGCCAGGTTGAAGCCAGGAGTCAAGAGCTTCCTCCAGGTCTCCCACAAGGGCGCAGGGACCCAAGCACTTGGGCCATCTTCTGCTGCTTTCCCAGGTGCATTACCAGGGAGCTGGATCAGAACTGGAGCAGCTGGAACTGGAACCAGCACCCATATGGGATGTCAGCGTCACAGGCAGACGCTTATCCTGCTATGCCACCGTGCCAGCCTCATTTCATTTAATCTTCACAACTCTCCTAGTGAGGTACTGGTATTCCTGTTTTAAAGATGGGGATAAGAAGGCTCAGTGAGGATAAGTACCCTGCTCAGGGCCAGGCAGCTGGAAAGCGATGGATTGGAAGAGTGCTCTGACCCTGAAGTCCGTGATCATTCCTTCAACCTATGTGAAATCAGTGAGAGGAGGGGCTGGTTTCTGAACACTCTGTCCAGTCAGTCCATGTCACACCTCACCTTTGAGCATCTTCTGTCCCGTCCAGTGACAACAGCACCACCACGCAGCGGGAGAGGGAGCATTTCCCTTCTGCTGCTGTGGGCAGACGGCTGAAACAGATGAACTTAGTTTTCTTGTGTTTTTGAATTAGCAAATAGCTCTACCTAGGTAGAAACATTGTTGCTTAGGCACAAGATTTTGTATATTTGAAGGCAAAGCAAATTCCCTGTGGGTCTGTCACCTGGTGGGAAGAGGCATACATATTAGAAACCGCGTTACATAAATAGTATGTTTTTTTAAAAAAGGATTTATTTATTTTTATTTGAAAGGAAGAGTTACAGAAAGACAACGGGAGAAAGAGGGAGAGAGAGGGGGAGAGAGGGAAGGAGAGAGAGAGAGAAGGGGAGAGAGAGAGAGATCTTCCATCTGCTGATTCACTCCCCAAATGGCCACAACAGCTGAAGCTGGGCCAACCCAAAGTCAGGAGCCAGGAGCTGCTTCCGGGTCTCCCACATAGGCGCAGGGGCCCAAGCACTGGGGCCATCTTCCACTTCTTTCCCAGGAGTATAAACAGAGAGGTGAGTCAGAAGTGGAGCAGCCAGGACTTAAACTGATATCCATATGGATGCCAGCACTGCAGGCAGAGGCTTCACCTACTATGCCACAGCACTGGTCCCTAAATAATATGTTTATAACATATATACAGCTTTGTCTGCTATGCTACATATCAATAGACTTGACTAAAATGCCTTATTTGACCTTATTTTTTATTAAAATTTTTATTTATATAAATGGAACAGATTTCATATATCTCATACATACTTTTAAAAAAATTTATTTGACATGTAGAGTTGTAGACACTGAGAGAGAGAGACAAAGATCTTCCTTCCTTTGGTTCATTCCCCAAATGGCTGCTATGGCCAGCACGCTGCACTGATCCAAAACCAGGAGCCAGGTGCTTTTTCCTGGTCTCCCATGCAGGTGCAGGAGCCCAAGAACTTGGGCCATCCTCCACTGCCCTCCTGGGTCACAGCAGAGAGCTGGACTGGAAGAGGAGCAACCGGGACTAGAACCGGTGCCCATATGGGATGCCAGCGCCACAGGCGGAGGATTAACCAAGTGAGCCACAGTGCCAGCCCCTCATACATACAGTTTTAAGAACATAATGTTAATTTAACAGTTAACACTCTTGTATGATGTCAGTGATCACCTGAGGCTCTTTACATGAGCTGCCTAGGCTATGGAAGCCTTTTGAATCCACAAACTCATTCAGTATTTAGACAAGGCCAAAAGAAAAGTGGAAGTTCTCTCCTCCCTTCAGAGAAAAGTGCCTCCTTCTTTGATGACCACTTCTTTCCACTGGGATCTCCCCCATCAAGGTCCTTCATGTAGGACACTTTTTGCCAAAGTGTCCTGACTTTCCATGCCTGAAATGCTCTTGTGGACCAGGATGACTTAAGGGCTGATTCTGAGTTCAGAGTGTCACTTTAAATGATTTCTTTTCTATGACTTTGTTGTGTGGACTGCTTCCCATGTTGGAGTGTTCATGTCTTTTTAATCCTATCTATTATTATTAACAGACACTTAATCCTATTTGTATGATTTCTTTAACACTCAATCCCATCTATATGGTCACTTTGACACTTAATCCTGTCCCTTTGATCTCTTTAACTCTTAAAATGCTCCTCCCCACCCTGCTTGTACAGATTTGGCATTCCATGGCAAGTTTTTAAAACTGTACCCTTAGAAGTAAGTCCATAGAAATGTATGCAGAACTACACAGCTTTACAGCTACAAAATGCCTACATTTCATAATTACAACTTTAGGAACATGGTGATTCTTCCCACCATGCCTACCCACACCCACACTCCCACCCCCTTCCTTCTCCTTCTCTTATTCCCACTCTTAGTTTTTACTATGATCTATTTTCAATTAACTTTATATACATATGATTAACTCTATGTTAAGTAAAGTGTTCAACAAATAGTATGAAAAAAAAAAAACCAGAGTAAAAACTGTTGCCCAACAGTCAAGACAAGGGCTGCTCAAAGTCATTGCTTTTCAAAGTGTCAATTTGACTTCTACAGATTGCCTTTTAGGTGCTGTATTAGTTGTCACAGATCAGGGAGAACATATGGTATTTGTCCCTTTGGGACTGGCTTATTTTACTAAGTATGTTGTTTTCCAGTTTCATCCATTTTCTTGCAAATGATTGGATTTCTTTTTTTTTTTTTTTTACTACTTTGTAGTATTCTATGGTGTACCTATCCCGTAATTTCTTCACCCAGTCTTCTGTTGATGGACATTTGAGTTGATTCCATATCTTAGTTATTGTGAATTGAGCTACAGTGAACATGGGGATATAGATAACTCTTTGATATGCTGATTTCATTTCCCTTGGGTAAATTCCCAGGAGTGAGATGGCTGGGTCATATTGTAGGTCTATAGTCAGATTTCTGAGTTATCTCCAAACTGTCTTCCATAGTGTTTTTACCAGTTTACATTCCCACCAACAGTGGATTAGGGGACCTTTATTCCCACGTCTTCTCCAGCATTTGTTGTTTGTTGATTTCTGTATGAAAGTCATTCTAACTGGGGTGAAGTGAAACCTCACTGTGGCTTTAATTTACATTTCTCTGATGGCTAGTGATCCCGAGCATTTTCTGATGTCTGTTGGCCATTTTTGAGTTTCATTCTAAAAGACATTTTTCCTAGATCTAGAACATGGCAATTATTTTCCTTCAACTTCTGAAGATGCTGTTCTATCACCTTCTGACTTTGGTTGTTTATTTTGGAAAGTCAGCTGTCAGTAGAACTGTGGTTCTTTTCCATCTGATCCATCTCCCTCCCTGCTCTCTCCAACCCTCACAATGCTCTTTCAGATCTCCCTTTGTTTTTTGCTTTTGACATGTTGAGTCTGATGGTGTCAGCATCATGTGACCCTGATGTTCCTTCCACGCCTTTTGTAGTTATCCAGCTTCCATTCTGTAGAGCTTATTAAAGATGTGGATTCAGGTTTTTAGTATTTTTGGAAAATCCTTGATCAGCTTCTGCCCCCTTTAGATCTATCTCTCTTTCCCTTCCTTCCTTCCTTCTTTCTTTTCTTTCTTTCTTTCTTTCTTTCTTTCTTTCTTTCTTTCTTTCTTTCTTTCTTTCTTTTCTTTCTTTCTCTCTCTCTCTCTCTCTCTCTCTCTCTCTCTCCCTCCCTCACACACACACGCACACACACACAAACCAATCTCTCTCTTTCTTACTCTAATCTCACTTATCTTGGGTTCCTTTTTGTCCAGATTCTTGGCTTCTCTAGTGGGATTCATTGGTAGTCCCAGGCTCAGAGGTTCGTTTCCACTGCCTGGCTCTGACACCTGCTAAAAGCCTCTGCTGGAGTGCTCCTCGGGAAACAGCAATGCTTCCGGAGAAAAGCAAGGAAGAATGTAGCGCCCACCGTGTTTCCCTGCTCTGGAATCTTTGCCCGGCAAGCACTGGCTGACTTGGTTGTTGTCGTTGTCTCTCAGTCACTGCTTTGTCTTCTATCCAGCAGAATAGTTGGATTGATAAAAAGCTCCTCCATCAGAGCCAGCAATGGAAACACTCTGTCAATAACTTTGAGTTAGAAATCTGTTTTCTTTGGTCTCATTTTACCTATTCATATAATGGAATATATGTTACTGAGGCCATAGATTAGAAAGACAAAACCATGTTAACTGGGTTATATATAATATAATATAATATAAGTCATGTATTATATTGTAAGATATATTACATATGTATTTATATATTAAATTAAAATTAGAAAACAATTGGGCTGCTATTCCAGAATCAGTAGGAAGCTGCTTTGTGATGATGGGCCTTCTGATTTCAATTTCCCCATCTGTAAAATGGTCATACTATCTCATCTCTAATCATCAAGGCTATTGAAAATATTTAAAGGGAAGTAGAAAGAGATTTTTCTAGTAAAATGCTCTTTTATTCTCACTTTGGGAATTGAGGAATAAATTTTTAGTTAAAAATCTTACTACAGGGGCCGGCACTGTCATGCAGCAGGTTAAAGCCTCAGCCTGCAGTGCCAGCATCCCATATGGGTGCAGATCCAAGTCCTGGCTGCTTCACTTCTGATCCAGCTCTCTGCTATGGCCTGGGAAAGCAGTGGAGGATGGCACAAGTTCATGGGCCCCTGCAGCTGCGTGGGAGACCTGGAGGAGACTCCTGGCTTCAGATCAGCTCAGCTCTAGCCAGTACAGTCATTTGGGGAGTGAACCAGCAGCATGAAAGACCTCTCTCTCTCTCTCTCTGGCTCTACCTCTCTCTGTAACTCTGCCTTCCAAATAAATAAAATAAATCTTAAAAAATAATCTTACTGTAACAGCGAGCAGAAGCAATCAATTTTACACTGTGTCATCATGCCCATGTTTGCTATCTCTCCACCCACCAAAGAAAACTCAAAAGAGGAACGAGCAGATGCTACCTCAGTGTAAAATGCCGGTCAAAATGCAGCATGTGTTGGATCTGTGATATCCTTATAGACCTGGTCTACACAGCATTTAAAGAGATGTCAGGGTGATTCCTAAGAGGAAAGAGAGCCACGTTTGTTCAGATGACCGTTTCCCACCAGGGTCACTCACACCTGTTAGAGAGCACACTACAAGAGTAGGCGTGTGCCTGTTAATTTGAATACTGCTAAATACATAAATAGGTGAGCCGTTAATGTACATATCTTGGTCATCTTAGTAAGGCAAAATTGAGTCAACCTTTTCTACATTAACCTAATCTAAAAATAACACTCTCATTTCGTATTAATAGGCTAGTTGTTATCTAATGTTTTGCTGTGGGTTCAGGGATCCAAAATAAATCATGCTTTGATTATAGGGTGGATTGAGATGTGCTGAGTCATTCAGGGTAGGGCTGGGCACAGAGCTGTGGTCTGTTCTGGGCCGCAGGCCCTCGGTCCTATTTATACCACGCAGGAGAAGGTACAGAGACTCATGCAATAGATCTGGCAAGAGGCACAGTGAGGCTTTGCAGGGAGGGGACAGACATCTGAAAATGGTTTCTGGTTTCTATCCCCTCTAAGAGATTTCTTTTCCCACTGTTCGTCCAAACCATGAACGAGCAGGAAAGTCAAGGGGTACCAGGGATTAATATCAGGCCTCCAAGTTCGCTGGTCCTCCACTCACTTTACATTACCTCCAGGTTCAGAGCCTCTGCTTCCTTCCCATTTAACAAGGTCTCTTGGGCTTTTTTTTTTAATTATTATTATTTTTTTGAGTTTAGAGAGATGCTTCTGAATATCCAAGTTACTTTAATTTTATTTTGCAATTACACAGAAAGAGTGGGAAGTGGTCCCTACAATGCCCAGCTTGGCCTCAGGGAAGCAAGGATGCTGAATAGGATATAAGACCCCGAGCGCTGAAGTAGCCTTGTCACCCCTTGAGCAGTGTGCACAGCAGCTCCCAGCATTAGGGCTCAGGAATTCTGGTCAAGAGCCCTCCTACTGTCTCCTATTGCTTCCCTATTGTCTCCTGCTACAACTGATACCTTATCTCTGTTCTTAGATCCTTCTGTAAACACCTACTTACAGAACACCTACCCGTGAGCCAGTGTATTCAGAAGTATACGTGGCAGAGTCATCTTCTTTGTGCATCTGATAAGCTTCTGTCATTCATGGATTCTGTCCACAGCTTCTCTGTGCTTCTCAACTGCCTACATGGAGCACAAACGCCCCAGCCCCAAGGACATGGCAGTTGCTGCCAGTCTAGCATCTGTAGTAACAGCATATGATCTTTGGTCCAGTCCGCTGTGGCCAGGATAGCAAGGTCTCTAAGATAATCCATGGCAGCCCACACTTAGGACATGTCACCAGGAGGCTCTGAGGGCAACAGGCCACAGGCATCCTTCAGAGACAGAGACGAGCTGAGTTGGAAATCCCGGAAAAACAAAGCAGATTCCTACTTGGGGGTGGCGTAGAGGCAGGAGGGAGACTTGGGTTTGGTTGGGAACCGTGAGCTCTGGGGAGAGGTAGAAGCAGATGGAGAAGTCCCTGGATGGGGGAGTTTTCTGAAGCTGTGGCTGACACTGGGTGGATAAAGCCTGGAACAGAGGCTCCTACACCAGAACTCCCCTCCATGAGCGCCAAGGGGAGGCCAGGGTCTAATTTCTGTGACCCCACCTCCCAATCCCCCTGAAAGCACACCAGGGCCACCCCTGCATGCTTGCAGCTAGACCTCACGAGAGCCAAGCTTCTGGGGAAGAGCGGTGTCTCACCCATGTCCACTTCCCCAGTGCCCACCCCAGAGCGGCGCTCAGGGGACACCGCACTGAACCAGGGGGCTTCAGAGTGGGTCCCAGCAGAAGTCAGAGTGGCTCCACTCAAAGGGCACTGGGAAAACTGTCGTGTGCCCTCCCTCTCCTCACCCTCTTCTACCCAGGCTCAGGCCATTTCTTAATGGCCCAACTCTTACGACTCAAGTAAAGCCATCACACTGGGGTGTAGCCTCTTGGTTTGGTGTCGCCTCTGGTCCAGCAGGATCTGAGAGAAGTGTCAAGGGGGGTGAGGGGGACCCGGGGTGTGAACAGCAGCGGGGATGGTGAGCCTTGGGAAGAGAGGTGTCAACAGGAAGAGCCAGGAAGCTGAACTTCACCCAGGTTCCAATGTGGAACCTGCAGTCGTCGACCAGTGAGCACACCTGGGAGGAGATATTGGAGGCCTGGTCTTGCCACAGTGTCTGTGCTTTGTCATTGCCTGATTTTTAGAGATCATAGAGCTTTGTGTGGGTGATTTCAGGAGTATTAGAAAAAGCCCTTCTGGGCCAGCACTGTGGAGTAACGGGGTACGCTGCCATCTGTGATGCCGGCATGCCATGTGGGCGCCGGTTTGAGTCCGCTGCTTCACTTCTGATCCAGCTTGCTGCTGATGTGCCTGGGAAAGCAGCGGAGGATGCCCCATAAGCTTGGGCCCCTGCGCCCATGTAGGAGACCCAGATGAAGCTGCTGGCTCCTGGCTTCAGTCTGGCCCAGCCCCAGCCATTGTGACCATTTAGGGAGTGAACCAGTGGATAGAAGATCTCTCTCTCCCTCTAACTCTGCCTTTCAAATAAATAAAACAATCCTTTAAAGACAAATAAGCAGCTCTTCTGAACCTCTCTGTAGTCCGGGCACTTGTAGGCATCCTGCTCTGTCCTGATCTGGACACTTTTCCCGAGTTCTTCCCCACGATCCCCGGTGATGATGACCTGTCCTTAGAGGGTCCACGCCGTGGACCCGTGGCCGTGAGTTCCAGGAGTTGATTGTTCTGGATGGTGCTTGTTTTCTTTGATAAATGAAGACCTTGGACCTTGTTTTTCTTTACTGTCACTGCCTCAAAGACTTTAATCAAAGGCTATTTGGAAATAATGCCAGCTAATTAGTGTTTGTGATGCAACCAGGGTGACTCTCCCTGGCTGCCTCAAACCTTTCCTCTGAAACACAAACATGCCACACTGGAGCTTTAATTGTCAAGGAAGATGAAAAGTATAGCAAATTGTTGCTGGGCCAAGGCCTCCTGTTGATAGAGGCGACAGGAACCCACAGGCTTGTGCAAGACAGGCTTGTAGCTGCAGATCCATCACTCCCCGAGCATGCTGTCATGTTGAAAGCGGGTGTGAGGTGTGTCTGACCTCCAGCTAGCTCCTATACCGGAGCACCAAAGCCGTGGCTGAGCTGGGCTCCGTTGTTTCATGGAAAGCACCCATTCAAGTCAGGTTATACGGAGTTCCTTTCCGGAATGGGAGCTTTCACAAGAAAGCTCAAACAGGATTCAGAGCCTGTATTGTTTCCCACGTGTTTGCATATTTGTTCAAAGCAACAACACTCATTGAGCACCTAATGTGTGCTCAGAGCTCTAGGTACAAGGCTGAGAATCCTGCTGGGAAGGGGCTTACTGTCCAGAAATGGAAATAAATAGGTGACGGTGACAAAATGGCATGCGAAGCCCTTTGACAAGCAACACTGCAAGTGACACAAAGAGGCACTTAGCTCAAAAGGAGAAGGAATTGAATCAAGTTGGACTTCAAGGAACAAGGGGAGGTGTGCAGACATTGAAAACTATTGCAGTGCACTCGGCTGAAGGTCTGGGCCGGGCTCACATCGGATCAACGAGCTAATGTGTTGGTAGCCTTTCATCTGGGAGAGCTGTGCTCCACGTCGACCAATGGCTGCCTGAAGCCATGAACAATACGGAACTCTCCATATACTGCTTTTCTCTGGACATGCGCACCTATGATCAAGTTTAGTTTTTAAATTAGGCTAGGAGATTAACAGCAACAACGAGCTATTTAAAACTCATGAATTGTTTATTCTGGAATTTGCTAATAAGTATTTCTGGCCCCCGTTGGTGTGAGTGAGCGACTCCTGTGTTGGCCTCAGCCACGGTCATTGGGTTATTCGCTAACCCCTGCCTGCATTCAGGAAGCAGTAAGTCTACCCTACCCAGCTCCTGTGCTGGGCTAACAATGTTATCTGTGCAATCTGTGGAATGCATCTCTTTCCCTTATCATCTTTCTTGATGAGGAGATTATCCAATGTTGTTGTTGTTAAGTCATTTCAACATTAGCTGTTATCTCGTTTGGTACATCAGCATCTTGTTAACTCTGTATTTGTGCAATATAAGCTGATTGATTTAAAGTCTTGTAGTTGGCATAAGTAGCAATTTAGACAAAAGTTGAACTGATTCACCCTGAACTATCAGCAACAGGATTTGGTAAGTAAATCAACACATGAAGGAATTTACTTTTGAATCAATTATTTAAAGCCTCTTTAAGCTTGACACTTTCTTTTTTAATATTTTATTTATTAATTTGAGAGGTAGAGTTAAGACAGTGAGAGGTAGAGACAGAGAGAAAGGTCTTCCTTCCATTGGTTCACTCCTCAGAAGGCTGCAACAGCTGGAGCTGCGCCAATCTGAAGCCAGGAGCCAGGCGCTTCTTCCTGGTCTCCCAAGCGAGTGCAGGGGCCCAAGCACTTGGGCCATCCTCCACTGCTTTCCCAGGCCACAGCAGAGAGCTGGAATGGAGGAGCAGCTGGGACTAGAACCTGGCGCCCATATGGGATGCCAGTGCCGCAGGTGGAGGATTAACCCACTGCACCGTGACGCTGGCCCCAAACACTTTCAAGAGGATAAGAGTTGTACTCAGTATGTCTTCCTGGAGATTTAAGTGTTAGTCCAGTTCCATTACTTGAATGTCTTGGATAGTCTTAAATTGAACTACTTAAGACTTTTCTTACATTAAGAAAATTTAATAAATCATATGAAATAGTGTAAGTTGGGTTCATTTTTATCTTTTTACTGAAATGTTAATATTAGCAAAATGGTCAAATGTGCTCTTGAATGGGTTGATGAGATAGAGTCATCCTTCAAGTTCCCAAGGACAGGAAACCCCTTGAGACTGCAATGGAAGAGGCTTCTCAGAACACGATGCACACGCAGAGCTCCATGTGCCCCATAGAAGGGCTTGGGGTGGCCCAGCAGTCTGCACGGCGCTTGAGTGAGCTCTCCTGACCTCATGGGCAGAGCCAGTGCTCAATTCAGACTGCAGTTTCTCATCCAGCGAAACCAGAATGGTTCCAACATGACTCCAGGGAGGACCAAGTTCATGAAAAACCCAACGAAGTCATTTTGTAGGGTTGAAAGAATGCACAGGGCAGGCTTGGTGGCACAGCAGGGAAGGCTACAGCTTGGGACATGCACATCCCATATCAGCATCCCTGGTTGGAGTCCCAGCTCCACTTCTAATCCAGTGTCCTGCTAATGCATGCCCTAGGAGGCAGCAGATGATGGCTCGGGCACTTGGGGCCTCTCGCCTCCACGGGGGATCCAGCAGGAGTTCCTGGCTTGGCTTTGCCCTTGTCCAGCCTCCCTTTGTTCCGGCTATGGCTTTGCCCTTGTCCAGCCTCCCTTTGTTCCGGCTATTTGCGGAGTGAGGCAGAAGATAGACGATCTCTGTTGCTCTGCCTTTCAAATAAAGAACAATAAACAAAAACCCTAAAAAACTAAACACATAAATCCAACTAGTGTTCTCAAGATAGGATACCACGTATATGTATGTATGTGTGTGTGTGTATATATATGATATATATGGGATGTATATGGAACATATATGTATGTTATACATGGAAAATATATAATGTATATATTTCCAACGTGTTTTTTGGGTTTTTACTGTTTTCTCATCATCAGTGTGGTTTAGAAATCATATGCCGTATCAAAGATACATGGAGCACATCTGGTCCTGGTCCATCCCCATCTCTGAGCTCCCCATCTCTGAGTGGTTTGAGTGGTTCAACCATCCAGAGGGTCTCGGCTTTCATCTGGAGCTTTGGTATTTCTCGTTTCCCACCCCCTGTCTTGTGGTGAACCTCAAATATGCGTGGGAAGAGGCAGAAAGGAATGTCAAAGTGTGACCCATCCCTCGGGCATGCTTTCCTCCTGGGGGTTTCTGTTGTCTGGTTATGGGCATCAGACTTCAGGCAACTGTGGTGTGCAGGTTGCAGGTGGTCGGGTGGGCTCCACCTGCTAGCTACTGTGTCAGAAGGAACCTCACTTTGATCACCTCCCCTTTGCCTCTAGCCCAGGCGATGCCATGGCTCAGATGCTCCTTCCTCCGGGGCTCCTTGCATAGTCGGCCTGAGTGGGAACTCATTGTTTCTTCCCAGCTGGGGGATCAGGGCCACTCTCATATCCATGTCTGCCTGCTCTCCTGGTGAACTTACCTTATTTGGGTATTCACTTGGCAAATGACAATTATGCAGACCTTTGGGGTATGATGTGATTTTTAAATAAATGTTTATTTTTATTTATTTCAAAAACAGAGTTACACAGAGAGGCAGAGAGACAAAGTGAGAGAGAGAGTGAGAATGAGAGAGAGAGAGAGGGAGAGAGAGAGGTCTTCCATTCTCTGGTTCACTCTCCAAATTGTTGCAACAGCCGTAGCTGGGCCAATCCGAAGCTAGGAGCCAGGAACCACGAACTTCTTCCAAGTCTCCCTCATGGGTGCAGAGGTCCAAGCCCTTGGGCCATTCGCTACTGCTTTCCCAGGAGCATTAGCAGGGAACTGGATCAAAACTGGAGCATCTGGGACTTGAACTGGAGCCCATATGGGATGCCAGCTCTGTAGGCCTGGGCTTTAACCCACTGTGCCACACAGTCAATCCCTGACTTGATGTGTTTTTATTAAAGATATATTTATTTGAGAGGCAGTGTTACAGAAAGAGACAGAGAGAGACAGAGAGAATCTTTCATCTGTTGATTCCTCCCCAAATGGCTGCAATGATTGGAGCTGAGCTAATTTGAAGCCAGTGGCCAAGAGCTTCTTCCAGGTCTCCCACATGGGTACAGGAGCCCAAGGACCTGGGCCATCTTCTGATGATTTTCCAGGCCATTAGCAGAGAGCTGGCTTGAAAGAGGAGCAACCTGGACATGAACTGGTGCCCATATGGGATGCCGGTGCCACAGGTAGAGGCTTAACCTACTGTGCCACAGTGCCAGGCTTTATGATGTGTGTATGTATGTGTATATGTAGATAGATATAGATGACTAACTCAACTAATTAACATACTTTACTCCCCCCATCCTCCCAAACCGTCCTAAATCACTGTGGTGGAAACACTTAAAATCTACTTTCTTTTTAGCAATTTCCAAGTCCTCAATGTACCGTCATCAACTCTAGCCACCATGGTGTATAGTAAGTCACCTTGAATTCTGGTGTGTCTTTACACTTATTGAGTTAATGTAAGATATAATGATTAATAACTGCTACAATCCTTAAGAGCATCTCCCCTCGTCTTTCACCAGGCCTGGGCAGTAATTACAGGGTCCCTGCCACGGCTTGGGCATGGCTGGGCCCCCGCCCCTGATCTCAGGTTGAGATTGGGTCATGCTGGGGAGCTGTGGCAGGTGGGACCTTTCGGGGTGATGAGGTCATGCAGAGGCATTAGTGCTTTCGTGTGGGAGTGGGTTCCTACCTGGAGAGAGGTTATTACAGGGCGAGGCAGCTCCCTGTGTTCTGCGCTCCACACAGGCCTGCTTGCCAGGCTGCTTGGAGAAACGAGTTGAAGCAGGACCAGGCCCTCAAAGTACCTTGCTTCCGGGCTTCCCAGCCTCTCACACCACGGGCCAGTGACTCCCTGTTCTTTAAAAATTGCCCTGGGGCCAGCATGGTGGTGCGGTGGGTTAAGACACTGCTTGCAACACTGGCATCCCACCCCTCAAGTCCCGGCTGCTCCGTTTTCTGTCCAGCTCCCTCCCATGCCCCTGGGAAAGCAGCGGAGGACGGCCCAAGTACCTGGGCCCCTGCGCCCACACGGGAGACCTGGAGGGAGGTCCAGGCTCTTGGCTTTGGCCTGGCCCAGCCCCAACCGCCACGGCCATTGGGGAGTGAACCAGCAAACTGAACTCTCTCTTTCTGTCTCTCTCTCTCTCTCTATCTCTCTGTAATTCTGTTTTCAAATAAATGACTAAATATTTAAAAATTTAAAAAGTACAATGCAAAGTTTGGCAATGTTTTGATGACTCCTGAAGAAAGTATAGATAAGAAAAATAAGCAGAATGACTGGGACACTCAGAAGAAATGGTTGTTATTAAGAAGCAAGATTTTCCTGATGTCATAGTGCCTTGTTGTTCTAATGCCATTTTTACACTGCGGAGGAAAATAAAATGTTATTTCAAAGATCTGATATTTGTCAGGTCAACAGACTAGTGGGCTAACATTTTGTCTTGCGTCTCAGGTGCACAAAGTGAAGCTTACTTCTGAGTGCCCGTAGGCCCTGAGGCCTCGCACTGCTTCAGGAAAGCCAGGACTGAGCAGAAATAGAGAGAAAGTACGGGCTTAGCCGGGATCCTAAAGGGCACAGCTGCCTGGCCTGTCCCACCCTCTGTCCCGGTGCCTGGCCTGCCAGCAGCTCTCTCTGTACGCTCTCTGCTCAGCCTTTGCACACCAGCTCCAGGAGTTCACCTTCACAATGCATTCCTTTCCCCTCGAGAGGGGCCAGCCCACAACGTCCCTCTAGAGAAACTGATTCCACCTATCTGTGAGCAGGCTGTGGAGGGTCAGCTTTGTTTGCCCCGTGCTGGGTCTGCACTCACGCAGGTGTCAGGGCGTGTTCTTGTCTGGATGAACTTCTCTTATCACATCTGTCCTCTCCGGTCTCCCTGGACACAATGGCTCTTTCCCAGATGAATCCATCCAAGACAGAGAACCAAGAACTGTTAACTTACCCAGGCTCTGGTCTTCTTCTTTTTCTTTCTTTTGACTACTTCATGGACCTTAATTAATTAATGATATGTATTTGAAAGGCAGAGTGGGGCGCTGTGGCACAGCAGGTTAAAGCCCTGGCCTGAAGTGCCAGCATCCCGTATGGGTGCCGGTTCGAGTCCTGGATGCTCCCCTTCCAATCCAGCTCTCTCCTATGGCCTGGGAAAACAGTAGAAGATGGCCCAAGTCCTTGAGTCCCTGCACCCACGTGGGAGACCTGGAAGAAGCTCCTGTTCCTGGCTTCGGATCGGCACAGCTCTGGCTGTTAAGGACAACTGGGGAGTAAACCAGTGGATGGAAGACCTCTCTCTTTGTTTTTAAGATTAATTTATTTCTTTGAAAGTCAGAGTTACACAGAGAGAGAAGAGGCAGAGAGAGAGAGAGAGAGAGAGACAGTGGTCTTCCATCCGTTGGTTCACTCCCCAGCTGGCTGCAATGGCCAGAGCTGTGCCAATCTGAAGCCAGGAGCCAGGAGCTTCTTCCAGGTCTCTCATGCGGGTGCAGGGGTCCAAGGACTTGGGCCATCTTCTACTGCTTTCCCGGGCCATAGCAGAGAGCCAGATTGGCAGTGGAGCAGCCGGGTCTCAAACTGGTGCTGATATGGGATGCTGGCGCTTCAGGCCGGGGTGTTGACCCGCTGTGCCACAGTGCCATAAAGAAATTTAAGGGGCCAGTCTTTTTTTTTTTTTTTTTTAACAGGCAGAGTGGACAGTGAGAGAGAGAGAGAGGGAGAGAGAGAGAGAGAGAGAGAGAGAGAGAGAGAAAGGTCTTCCTTTTCTGTTGGTTCACCCCCCAGTGGCCGCTGCGGCCAGCGCACTGTGCTGATCCGAAGCCACGAGCCAGGTGCTTCCTCCTGGTCTCCCATGGGGTGCAGGGCCCAAGCACTTGGGCCATCCTCCACTGCACTCCCGGGCCACAGCAGAGAGCTTGCCTGGAAGAGGGGCAACCGGGACAGAATCCGGCGCCCCGACCGGGACTAGAACCGGGTGTGCTGACACCACAGGCGGGGGATTAGCCTATTGAGCCGCGGCGCTGGCCGATCTCTCTCTCCCTCTCTCTGTCACTCTGCCTTTCAAATAAATATAATAAATCTTTAAAAAAAGAGAGACAGATACAGAGAATGACAAATAGAGACAAGAGCTCTTTCATGCACTGGTTCACTCTGCAAATGCCCACCACATCCAGGGCTGGGCCAGCCTGAAGCCAGGATCCCAGAACTCAATCCAGGGCTCCCACGTGGGTGACGGGGCCCCAGCTACTCGCACCTTCTCCTGCTGCCTCCCAGGGTGTGCCTGAGCAGAAACCTGGAATTGGGAACCGAGCTGGGTCTTGAACCCAGGCGTGCCAATATGGGTTGTGGGTGTCCCGAGGGCATTTAAGCACTAGGCCAAATGCCCATCGCCAGGCTCTGGTTTTTCAAGGACAGAGGAAGGAAAATACTGGAGGGGTTTTCAGGATTGCGCAGGCTGAGGGTAGATACGTTTTGCCACCGGTATAACATGGAGAGCATACATTTCAAACGACTTGAAGATGCAGCCGGACTCTGGTGCTAAGATGTGGGATTCTCAGCCATGTTCCTCTCATCTCAGATGTCAGCCGGCAATGGAGTGAGACTGTGACATCTCCAAAGCTGACCACTACCTTAACCTCCCTTCCTGCACCTGCTCATGCCTCCCGTACGAGGAACAGTCCGTTCTCCTGCCCTCCGGTCATGCCTGGCCTTAGCAGCTTGCTTGGTCAATGGAAAGTGGTGATTCATTCTGGGACGTCTAGGATGCAGGTCCCTTGAAATGCTTGCTCCTGGGAGCTCCGACTGGGAACCCAGGTGCCTACTTGTGCAGATTGCCTGGCTGACCATCGCAGTCGAGCTCCCAGCCAGTAGCCAGCAGCAACTTCCAGCCACACGGATGAGCTGTCTTCTATGTCTAGCTCTGCTGAGACTCTGGGTGACTGCAGCCCTGCCCAGCCCAGCCCAGCCCACCCACAGAACCACGAGAGACTCAGAGAGCCATTCCTCGGGTGGTTAGGGGGCAGGAAATCTCCAGAGCGGACAGGGACACGCAGTCAGCCGTCATGTCTGGCTGTTTGTCTGTAAGTTTACAGAATGGACCACAGCTCTACCACACTGGTGGCTCCATTTTCAGACATGACACAGTCGGGAGGAGTGGTGTGGGCCTGGCTCCGTGCTCTCAGGACACCTCCAGAAACCTGCACCTGCCTGAAACCGCAGCATCAAATTCCCCAAGGCTGACTTAGCCCCTGAGCCCAGCCCTGTCTGCTCTCCTCGTTCGTTTGGCTTTTCTGAGCTCTTGCAGTGCGGCATCGCCAGGCAGCCCTCGGGCAGAGCATTTGTGACCCAGCGGCTGCGGATGCTGAGGGCAGAGTCGACTCACAAAGGGTGGGAGACTTTACTCGTCTACTTTAAAAGGAAAATGCCTCATCTTTCAAATTACTACTTAATTAACTTTGGGAGAGAGAGAGAGAGAGAGAGAGAGAGAGAGAGAGAGAGAGAGAGAGAGGCAGAGAGAACCCTTTATTCCCTGAATGCTCAGGCCAATGTCAGGATCTCAGAACTCAATCCAGGGCTCCTGCCTGGCAGGCAAAGACCCAGCGCCTCGAGCTTCCCAGGGTGCACGTTAGCAGGAAGCTGGCTCCGAACAGAGCCGGGACTTTTAGGCACTGGTCTGGGACGTGAGTGTCCCAGGCGGTGGCTGAGCCGTTGCATCACAACACTGACCTTGGCTGGGAGACTTTAAAAGACGACATACTCAGGCAGGTGTGGTGGCACAGTGGGTGAAGCTACCAGTTACAATGACGCCATCTGATTTGAGCTCCAATTTGATTCCTGGCTGCCCTGCTTCTGATCCGGCTCCCTGCTAATTTGGGAGGGAGTAGAAGATGGCCCAAGTTCCTGACACTGGATTTTGGCAAGGCTTAGCCCTGGCTGTTACAGGCATTTGAGGAGTGAGCAGATGGAAGGTCGATCTCTCTCTCTCTCTCTCGCTCTGCCTTTCAAAAAATAAATACATCTTAGAAAGGTGATAAGCAGATTATACAGCCTCATGTAGTCTCAGCAGGAAGGAGGGGAAGAGGGACCTAGGTAATGGGTGTCTTTACACAGGCAGTGTGTGGGACACTCAGATTTTCAAAGATGAAGGAGGGTCTTGCACAGTCAGGAGGGGTGGATTGGGCGAGCAGCACCAGGCGGAGCAAACGTGGAAACCAAGCAGAGTTCACAAACACGCTGAGGGTGCAACAGCGGCTCTCAGAAAGCAACCTTTGGTGTAGGCACCGTACGACATGCGTAGCATCTGCATTTGAGGCGCACATGGGCACCAAGTTTCCACCCAGCTTTTGCTTCTCTGCTTTTTCCTTGAAAGAGAAGGATGTGGATCGGGGGCTCACATCCTCTGCCCACCCTCACGGCGAGAACTGTGTGTGGTGGGGGGGTGCTGAGTGACTTCAGTGTAGCAATCACTTCGCCATGAGGATGAATTCAAATCATCCCACAGTGCACCTTGCATATACACAACTTTCCCTTGTCACTTATACTACAGAAAAGCTGGGGAGAAACACAGAAAAAGTACCTGTCACAGGGAGCGAACAGGTCGTTGAGAGGACGTTCGAATCTCCTAAGTGAGAAACAGGTTGCCTGCTCGCACTAAACGGGCGTAGGCCCTGGCTTGGTGCTGTCTGGCAGGGAACCGGGAAGAAATGGGGAATGAATTATGGTACACTGAGATGTGCTCACGGCTGATGGCACAACCCAGGGATATAAAGCTCAGGGGGAGTTTCTGGGACACGCTGGGGTCCTGGCCACTGAGCAGTGGCAAAGGTGGAGCGGCTCCTGTGTGCCCCCACTCCCGGCACAGTGACCACGCCCTCGAGTGCACCTGCACTCCCTGCCGAGACCCCCTCTGTCTTATCTCTCAGTCTTGGTCACCTCGGGTGTAGGTGTTGGGGACAAGGTGCTGCTTGGAGAATAGATAGGCGTTATCTCCCTCATCTCAGCTGCTTTTCTTAAGTTCCCAGTTCCTAGAGGACCAGCGATTAAAATCTTGGAAGTGTTGGTGACTGTGGAATGTAATTTGGATTGGCTTTCTGCCTTTACTGCTGTAAGATAAAAAATCTAGGTCCCGTTGGTCTGTGCCTCCAGCTTCGTCGCCTTCCTGTGCTTTCCTGCTCCGACGCTGCGTGGCTGCTGTCTTCCCCCCAGCCTGTGAGCTTATGTTTTTTAAAGAAATCTTTAACCGGTTTTATTGCAATTTCCATAGAGATAAAAAGGTGCATTCAAGGGGCCTGTGTCGTGGTCCAGCAGGTTAAGCTGCCATCTGCAATGCCAGAGTCCCACATGAGCGCTGGTTTGAGTCCCTGTTGCTCCGCTTCTGATCCAGCTCCCTGCTAATGCACCTCGAAAAGCAGCAGAGGATGGCCCAAGTGCCTGGGCCCCTGCACCCACGTGGGAGACCCGGATGGAGTTCCAGGCTCCTGGCTTCAGCCTGGCTCAGTCCCAGCTGTTTTGGTTATTTGAGGAGTGAACCAGTGAATGGAAGATCTCTTTCTCTGTTTCTCCCTCTCTCTCTGTAACTCTGCCTTTCAAATAAATAAAATTAATCTTTTTTTAAGAAGCTTATGGAAAAATGGAATTAAAAGTTCATGTGGATACTAAAAAATGGAAAACTATGCATAGAATTTTCGTAATACACATTTTCATGAACTTTTTGAAGATCGTTGCTGTAGCCATTTGGGGGAATGAGCCAGCAGAGGGGAGATCTCTTTCTCTCTGTCTCTCCCTGTCTCTGTAACACTACCTAACACTACCTTTCAAGTAAATAAATAAATCTCTTCTTCATCAGTCAGTTTTTTATTTTTTAAGTTGTCTTTAATTCCCTTCCTTCCTCCCTCTCTCTCTATCCCTCCCTTCCACCCTCCTTCCTTCTCCCTTTCTATCTTTTTTAGATTTTGAGATAGCATGTTTTAAATATACATTACAGTAAAAAGGCTTAATATTTCACTGAATAAGAAGATCTCAGGAAAAAATAAGAACGAGAAAAGAAAGTGACGAGGAAGGGGGTGGGAGTGCGGTGGGAGGGCAGCCATGGTGGGAAGAATTACCAAGATCCTAAAGTTGCAATTATGAAATGTATGAAGTTCATAACTGCAAAGCAGTATAGCTCTGCATACATTCCTTTGGACTTACTTCTAAGGGTGCAGTTTAAAAACTTGCCATGGGGCCCCAAATTCCCTTGACTGCTGGTAAAAACAGCAGCTTACGTGTTACAGAGGTAAGACGGATAGGATTAAGTGGTAAAGTGACCATACAGATAGGAACAGTGTTAAAGTGATCATACAAATAGGCTTAAGTGTTTGGTAATAATAATAATAGGTAGAATTAAAAAGGCATGAATGCTCCAACATGGGAAGCAGTCCACACAGCAGACTCATGGAATGACAATCGATTTAAGTAGTACTCCGACCTCAGAATCAGCCCTTAAGACATTCTGGTCTGGCTGAAAAGCCCAAGAGAGCATTTCAGGCATGGAAAGCCAAGACACTGGCAAAAAAAATCCTACATAAAGGACCCCTGTGGGTGAGACCCCAGTGGAAAGAAGTGGCCACCAAAGAAGGAGTTACTTTTCTCTAAAGGGAGGACAGAATTTCCACTTTTCTATGGCCTTGTCAAACCAGTGGATCCAAAAGACTTCCATAGCTGGGGCAGCTCATGTTAAGAGCCTTGGATGATCACTGACGTCATACATAAGAGTGTCAATTGTTAAATAAACAACAAGAGTCACTGTGCACGAACGTCCCATGCAGGATCTCTGTACCCAGAGTTGTATCATGAGATTCAATAGTAAAACTTGTTCTCAAGAATCATTTCCTTTTAGTGTATTCAATGGAGGATAATATTATTCTCATAAGTTATGGTTATCTAAGAGCTTGCAAAAGATACATCACTCTTGGTTCTTCTTTAAAGATAATTAAGTTTCTAAAAGAAAAGCAGGGGGAGGAGGGAAGGGAAAGCAGGAAGGGGAAAAAAAGTGAAATCACCTTCGAGAAGCAACAACTTTGAACAGCCCTTGTCTGGACTGTTGAAGAACGATTTTCTTAGTTTTTTCATCTTATTTTTTTATCATTGTTTCTCCTTTCTTTCTTTTTCTTTTTCTTTCTCGGACTAAACAGGAGAGGGAAGAGGAAGAGGGGTGGGAGAGTGGGTGGAAGGTGGGTACAGTGGGGAGAAGTACTATGTTCCAAACATTGTAGTTATGAAATACATACAAATAAGTAACAAAAAAGGAGTTTAAGAAGTAAAAACAAAAAGACTCTAGTTTAGTGGGAATGAAGACAATGGCTATAAATAATAACTGGAAAAAGATCATTTTATACAAATATCAAAAATTTTAATATAGTAAATTTTATACTATATTTTAATATAGTAAATTCTTAACCATTAGTTTGACAAAGATATAAAACAAAATTTTGCTAAACTATAATTGTAGCAATATTGATACACATAGATGTTTCTTTCTTGTTTTCTTTTTGTTTGTTTTTTAAATTTTAGCTCTCACATAAAGGAGAACATGGGGTGTTTGTCTTTCTCAGTCTGGCTTATTTCACTCAACATGGTATCTTCCAGTTGCATCCATTTTGCTGCAAATGGTAGAATTTTATTCTTTTTTAATAGCTAAATATTATTCCATTGTGTGTATATGCCACATTTTCTTTATCCATTTATCTGTTGATAGACCCTTGGTTGATTTAAGACTTTGGCTATTGTGAACAGTGTTGCTATAAACATGGTGGTGCAGGTATCTTTTTGATACAATGTATTCAAGTCTTTTGGGTATATACCTGATAGTGGGATTATTGTATCATATGGCAAGTGCATTTCTAGTTTTTAAAGAAATCTCCATAATGTTTTCCACAGTGGCTGCACTAATTTGCATTTCCACCAACAGTGTGTAAGTGTCCCCCTGTGTCCACATCCTTGCCAGCATTTGTTACTCTCTGCATTTTCTGTTTTAGCTATTCTGACCAGGTGAGGTGATATCTCATTGTGGTTTTGATTTGCATTTCCCTGATGGCTAGAGATGTTGATCATTTTTTCATATATTTATTGGTCATTTGTATTTCTTCTTTTGAGGTGAAGTCCTTTGCCCAATTTTTCAACGATACTTAAGTTGCTGATATATTTGAAATATTAATCCTTTCTCAGACAGGTGGTTTGCAGATATCTTTTTTTCCAGTCTGTTGGGTGTCCCTTCACTCTGTCGATCATTTCCTTTGCTGTGCAAAAGTGTCTGAGTTTGATGTAGTCCCATTTGTTCAGTTTTCTTTTGTTGCCTGTGCTTTGGGGTCTTGTCCGAGAAATTGTCCCCTACACCAATGTCTTCCAGCAACTTCATAGTCTATGGTCTTGAATTTACATCTTTAATTCATCTTGAGTTGATTTGCATATATGGTGAGAAGTATGGATTTAATTTCGTTCTTCTACATATATATATATATTCAATTTTGCCAGCACCATTTGTTGAAGAGATCATCCTTATACCACTGTATGGTCTGAGCACTTTTTGATTGTATGTATGAGGATTTTTTTTATTTAATAAATGTGAACTTACAAAGTGTAACTTTTGTATTGTTGGCTTCCCCCCACACACACACAACCTCCCTCCCTCCCGCGGCCCTCCCCTCTCCCATTCCCTCTCCCATCCCTCCCTTCATCGAGTTTCATTTTCAATTACCTTCATATACAGAAGATCAACTTAATATATACTAAGCAAGGATTTCAACAGGCTGCACTCACACAATTGCACAAGGTATAGGGTACTGTTCGACTAGTAGTGTTTTTACGTTTCATAGTAAAACACATTAAGGACAGAGATCCTACATGGGGAGCATGTACCCAGTGACTCCCATTGTTGATTTAACAATTGGCACTCTTATTTATGACGTCAGCAATCACCCGAGACTCTTGCTATGAGCTGTCTAGGCTATGGAAGCCCCTTGAGTTCACCAACTCTGAACTTGTTTAGTCAAGGCCGTATCACAGTGGAGGTTCCTTCCTCCCTTCAGAGAAAGGCGCCTCTCTCCTTGATGGCCTGTTCCTTGTGCTGGGGTCTTGTTCACCAGGGTCTTTCATTTAGATTGTTTTTCGCCACCGTGTCATGGCTTTCCATGCCATGACACTCTCATGGACCTTTTAGCCAGATCTGAATGTCCCAAGGGTTGATTCTGAGGCAGGAGTGCTGTTTTGGGCATTTGCCATTCTATGAGTCTGTTGTGTGTCCTGCTTCCCCCGCAGGATCATTCTCTCCCTTTTAATTCTATCCTCCATTATTTGCTTACACTGGTCTTATTTGTGAAATCTCTTCAACACATACCCTATCTTTTTGATCAGTTGTGTATTTATACTTATCACTTTACCAAGTGCACTGGCATTGGTACCTGCTGTATGCAGATTAATTTCTAGGTTTTCTATTCTGTTCCATTGATCTACGTATCAATTTTTATGGCAGTACCAAGCTGTTTTAATTATTATAGTTGTGCAGTATGATTTAAAGTCAGATGTTGTGATGCCTCGGCTTGATTCTTCTTGTTCAGGATTGCTTAGACTGTTCTGGGTCTTTGGTGACTCCATATTAATTTTAGGATTGCTTTCCTAATTCTGTAAAGAATATCATTGGTATTTTCATAGGGATTGCATTGAATTTGTAGATTGCTTTAGCTGGTGTAGACATTTGCTTGATGTTGACTCTCCCAATCCTTGAACAAGGATTATCTTTCCATTTTTTTGTGTATCCTTGATGATTTACTCCTTTTTTTAAAAAAATTGTATTTATTTATTTATTGTCAAAGTTGCACAGAGAGAGGGAGGGACTGAGAGAGAGGGCATCCATCCACTGGTTCACTCTCCAGATGGCCACAATGACCTGGATCTTGGCCAGGCTGAAGCCAGGAGCCGGAGCTTCTTCTGGGTCTCCTATGTAGGTGCAGAGACTCAAGCTCTTGGGCCATCCTCTGCTGCTTTCTTAGATGCATTAGTAGGAAGCTGGATAGGAAGTGGGGCAGCTGGGACTTGAACCTGCACAGATGTGGGATGCCAGTGCCATAGGCAGCAGCTCTACCCGCTACACCAGAATGCCAGCCTTGATGATTTCAAGTTCCCCTTGCACTGGAGATTTTGGCAACAAAGTTAAAGTCCATCAGCAATTGAGAGTTTCTGTGCAAGTTTTCTGTTTATTTATCAGTTTAGGAGTAGAGGTGGGAGGACCCCAACAACAAAGAGCCTGCCAAACAACCCCAGAGCTCTTGGGTTGTTAGCACTGCCGGGGTGTGATTCTAATTGTTCATCCACACAACCATCAGCTTCAACTTGGCCTCCCAGATAATTTGCTATCTCTTTCTAATTATTTCTCCTGTGTTTTTCCTTTTTCAGCCTTACCCATTAGGAGATAACTCTATAAATATCACTTAGGGTAATTAGCAATGGAGATTGCAAACATCTAAGCAGCCTAATGATAGTCTTTGCATGCATAATATTTGTGCACAGTATTTGTGGCATGTCAGGGGAGAAAACTAATCAGTTGGGTTTAAGCATCTAACAAATTACATAATATGTGAGTTAGTTGGCTCCACGGATATTGGAGTTGGGAACCTCAGCTCCAGTCTCCTTGGCTGCCAATGAGTTGACCCCACAGATGCCGAAGTCCAAATTGAAGCATAAGCAGCTCTGGGAGAACGAAGAGGGCAGAAACGTGTGGAGCGTCCTACGAGGGCCATTCAGGAGTGTGCTCGTCGCTGTGAGCTGACCTCGTGGAGGGGGTGCTGCCTCCACTGCTTTCTCAGGCCACAGCAGAGAGCTGGATGGGAAGTGGAAACTCTGGGACTTGAACCCGCACCCGTCTGGGATGCCCCATAGCTTTACCTGCTACACCACAGCACCGGCCCCTCCTGCTTTTTTTTTTTTTTTATGTTTATTCTTCCTCCTCCATGAACCAGTTCCCATATGGTAGGAATGGAAGATCTGACCCTTCCCCTACTCCCAAGGTGACCTGCACATCTGTAGTCCAAGAGATTGCATCACGTAGTCTAATACCCTCTGGACGTGTAGCCTAAGCTTTGTAAATGACACACTGGGGCTAGCGTTGGAGTGCAGCAGGCTAAGCCACCACCTGTAACATCTGTATCCCATTGCAGTCTCTGCTGTTCTGCTTCCGATCCAGCTCCCTGCTAATGCACCTGGGAAAGCAGCAGAGGTGGCCCAAGTGCTTGGACCCTTGACACCCACGTGGGAGACCCAGACGGAGTTCCAGGATCTTGGCTTTGGTCTGGCCCACCCCTGGTCATTACAGCCATTTTGGAAAGTAAACCCAGGGATGGAAGATTCTCTCTCTCTCTCTCTCTCTCTCTCTCTTTCTCTCTCTCTGTCTCTTTCTCTCTCTCTGTCTCTCTCTCTCTCTCTAACTCTGTCTTCCATAAAATCTTAATGATGCTTCTGAGGATGCTGAGAGAGTATCTGTTCTTTTTGTCTTAGGCATTGTTAAAGCTGTTAAAATGCAATATTATTTCACTTGTTTTAGCAAAAATTTAGTTTTACAAAATATTGGCCCTACATAAGCAAAATACATTGCGTTTACCTGAACGTAGTTAGAGACTGAAATAGAAGTGTGGCCTGGCAGAATAAGCAGCATAAAAGGCCCGAGCTTGATTTCACAGTCGGCCACCGTTCATCGGATGGCGAGTTCCGGGGACTCGGTTTTCTCCAAGCTGTGCTTGCTCGGCCAGTCGGAGAAGAGAAACACGACCGGATGAGTGCGCTTCCAGCCTCGTACTTAGCCAGTCCTTGCCTTCAATTTCTTCTTCCCACGAGGCTCAGCGTTTCCACCCAGTATTCAAGGAGCTGGGAGCCACTTTCACTTGTTCTTTGCTTTCTCCACTCCTTCTGAATCACCAGGGTCCTAGTAACAGAGACATAAGGGCCAGGAAGGTGGCCGTCCTAGTGTCTGCAGAATGAGAGGGGTTTATTGTGGTAAGGGTCAAAAAGACGCAGCCTCCACCTCTCTAGTGTCTGAACCATCATTACACAGCTGTGCGTGATGAGCGCTTGCTCCGAGGTGAGCAAACTCCTGCTGTGTTCTTGGATACAGAGGCAGGGACTGTCCGTTGCCTGCACTGTCCCCAGTCGCACGGCCTTACTAACAGCACTCCAAGAGTTTGGGATGGAATATGCCCCCGTATAATAAGGTGCTGCATAACAGCATTTTGATCGACTGTGGACCACATACACCTTGGTGGTCTTAACGAATCACAGAGCTGAAGATTTCCTCCGGCCCCGTGATGTCACAGCTGTCGTCACGCCATGGCACAGCGCGTTGCTCACATGTTTGTGGTGATGCTGGTGTAAACACACCTGTTACGCTGCCAGCCATCTAAGTGTAGCACATCACACAGTATGTAATACTGGGTGATGGTAGTAAATGACTGTCACTGGTCTATACGGGTGATTGTACTTTTTATTATTAGTTTAGAGTGTACCGGGTGCTGTTAATTGCAGTGTCGTACACCTCTTGTTTACTGGATCTCTTGATTGCATCATTCTCTCTTGTGCTTGATTTAATCTCATGTTGTTCTAAGCGTCGTGGCCCTGGGAGCAATAGGTTATGCTATGAAGCCTAGCCTGGGTACTGCCACACCGTCGAGGTTTGTATAAATACACTTGGTGATGTTTTCATAATGACAAGATCCCTGAAGGGTGCGTTTCATGGAATGTGCCCCCACTGTGAGTGCCACGTGCCTGCATTTACTTTCCTAGCCTCCCTTACAGCCAGGACGACACATTTGTCACATGGGCAAACATGACACCGTTCCAGCGAATTAGCCATATGCAAAGTCTGCTGTGCATCACTGCAGGAATCCTCTGTTCTGGGCAAAGGGACAGCGATGGCTGGAGTGTCCTTCCCTGCCTGCTGCCTTGAATGGCCACGTGGCGATCCGACAGCGATGGCTGGAGTGTCCTTCCCTGCCTGCTGCCTTGAATGGCCATGTGGCGATCCGAGTGCAGCAACTGACTTTGAACCTTGAGAAAGGAGCCTAGAGGAAGTCAGGGATGTGAGCCCTGGCACCACCGAGCTGTCAAACCAACGCTAGAAGTTCTTATATCAAAACATAAATGTTCCTTTTTAAGCTGCTAGAGTTGATTTTCTGTTACTTGCAGCTTGTGTTTCCCACCTCATTTATACTCTATCAGATACTTTGTTTTGGATGACTAGATCATCACCATTTACTTTTCTTTATTTTTTAAAAGATTTATTTATTTGAAAGACAGATGTGGGGGGAGAGAGAGAGAGAGAGAGAGAGGTCTTCCATCCGCTGGTTCACTCCTCAGATGGTCACAACAGCTGGAGCTGAGCCGTTCTGAAGCCAGGAGCTTCTTCCAGGTCTCCCATGGAGGTGCAGGGGCCCAAGGACTTGGACCACCTTCTACTGCTTTCCCTGGTCATGGCTTGGAGCTGGATCAGAAGCGAAGCAGCCAGGACTAGAACCGGCGCCCATATGGGGTGCTGACACTGCAGGCAGCGGCTTTACCTGCTATGCCACAGCGCTGGCAGGACCGAAGCCAGGAGCAGTGCCCATCCTAATGGCCGTTGTATCTGCGTGCACACCCACAGGGCAAGGAGAGAGCACACAGCGCTGGCAGGACCGAAGCCAGGAGCAGTGCCCATCCTAATGGCCGTTGTATCTGTGTGCACACCCACAGGGCAAGGAGAGAGCACACAGCAGCTGGTTTCACTAACACCCTCGACACAGCAGCAGAAGCCAGGGTTGCCTTTTCTCACAGCCTGGGAGGACAGGTCCTGCTCCCATTCTCTGCTGGGGGGAAGTCAAGCCAGCCCAAGCCCTGCAGGTGCACCCCCGAAAATAATGGTCAGCAGTCTCCAGGAAACGCGTACGGGGCGCTCTGTCACTGGGCCCCCTTTTTCATGGCACAGCGTTTTTCTGTGCAATGACAGAGGACAAAAAGCTGGGGTTATTCAGACCGGAGCATGGGACAGGTATTTCCCCAAAATGAAGGAGGGGAGTTGGTTTCTTCAAGGAAAGCCAGCTTTCTTCATTGCCAATGACAAAGTGAGTTTTGAAGGTAATATGAGAAATTTGGAAAGCCTGTACCGTAACCTTTACAGATTTCTAAAGCTTGAAGATGTTTCTGATGAGATCAGGGACAATATTAATGAAGGTCAACTTTTGTATTATAAAATGAAATGTTTTCATCATTTGGAAGCTCTGTCTAGGTCAGTGAGCCCGCACTTATATCTTCCCGATGACTAACATAAAAATACTGCAGGAGAGACCAGTGGATTTTCAGGAATAGACTACAGGACATCTTTGATGGGCCCTCACATTCCACGTTGCAACTAATGCTGAAGAAGCTACGCCTAGGGCCTGGCATTAGCAAGTTCAGTTGTGGCCTGTGACACCGGCTTTGAGTTCGTTGCTCTGCTTGTGATCCAGCTTTCGCTCACGTGTCTGGGGAAGCAGTGGAAGATGGCCTGAGCACTAAGATGTTTCAGGCCTTCCGGATAAAAATTCTCCAGCAATAAAACCTGGACATAGCATCCTGACCCCTCCAGTTTCAGGGAGCTGGCTCTGAAGTGGAGCAGCTGAGACTCCCATTCATGACACGGTGACCCCCTCCTCCATTCATGACATCATGACCCCCCACTCATGACATCACGACCCCTCCTCCCACTCATGACATCATGACCCCCCACTCATGACATCACGACCCCTCCCACTCATGACATCACGATCTCCCCACTCATGACATCATGACCCCTCCTCCCACTCATGACATCATGATCCCCCCACTCATGACATCACGACACTCTGCCAAGTTCTCCCATCAGCCAACATGAGGGAGGATGGATGATGGCAGGAAGAGCTTTTGCAGGTAAGAGAAAAGACAGAAAAACCGAGAAGAAAGTGAGAGAAATCCACAACAGGAGCATGAGGCCAGGAGAGAGCGGATGGAGAGCAGAGAAGACAGTGGAGGCTCGTGCACACAGGCCCAAGTAGGAATAGGGACTGCGTGGTCCGCGGTTTCCCAGACTCAGATTCCTTGATGAGTCTTGTCCATGTCAAGCTCATTCCTCACTTTCGGGGATTTGCCAGTTTTCACTTGTCTTGTCGTTCATGGACAAGTGCCAAGGTGAGCAGAAACTCCATTACAGTTCACCTGGCGCGTCAGCTGCTGTGGAGTCTGTCTGCTGACCTGCTCACCCTCCGATTTCCGTCTTGGTTTCCGTTCCTCCTTACCAAGTCATCCAGAGACTCCGGACAGCACAAGCGTTTTCCTTCACCCTGGGAACCCACCTTCACTCGTCATCTCTGCTAACCACTGTCTCTTCTTGGTGGGGGTTCACAATAACCGAACTTACGCAGCTTCTTCCCAAATGCCCCACCCTTACAAATTATCTCATACATTTTAAAAGTTCAGAGGATAAAAGATATTGTGGCATTCAATGAATATTTGTGTATGCAGTTAGCTTACTAGAGGTGGATAAAGAATAGCTATTATCAAAGCAAATATAATAATTGCTGTAATTAGGTGATAAACTTGGAATGGGAATTTTAGGAGGGTTGCTGTCAATACACCGTGTGTGTAAATGTTTGTGTGAGGTGTAAGCTGGATGAGCACCTGTTCGAGCTGTCTTGACACACTTTGGTTTTAATTACTAGATACACGTTTGTGTTCCTTTGGGGCCCTTTGCATTATAAATATACGTAGACAATGGGCCCTTTACTGTATTTTGAGTGAGGAAAGGAACAACATTTCTGCCTCGGGTCATGGTTCCCCAAAGTGGCAGCCAACGACAAGAGTTGGCAAATTTTACCTCTGCAAAGCCAAAGAGCAAACACTTCAGCCTTTGGAAGCCCTGCGGGTGGGGTGTCTTTGTTCGGATGACCCAACTTTGCCATCCTAGTGGGAAAGTGGCCGTAAGCACGTGGGTGTGGCTATGTGTCAATAAAACTTTATTTCCAAAAACAGGCAGAGCAGCAACAGGCAGCTTGTAGGAACACGTACGCGAGGTCTTCAGCAGGGAGTTAACACGGGAAGTGCGGATGTTCTGGCTCCTAAACCCAGAGGCCTTCCCTCACCCTCCCCCTTCTAGATCTTTAGTTTAGCTGATGAGGTTGCTGAAGGAGTGACGCTTCGGTGCATCGGGGGTTGGACAGCTACATCTGCAGGCCAAATCGGGCTCCAGTAGTTGATCCCCTGCCACCCCCAGGGGAGACCCACACTGAATTCTAGGCTCCTGGCTTCCATCTGGTCCAGCCCCTGCTGCAGGCATTTGAGGAGTGAAACCGGTGTTTGGGAGATCTTTCTCTCTCTCTCTCTCTCTCCATCTTTCAAGTAGATTTTCAAATTAAGTTGAGAAAAGATAAATTTTGGTGCAAATTTTGAAATGCATGCTTAGTTTTTGTCATGATATGCATTTTTCCATGAATATGTTGAGGGTCCGTTGCCTGTAAAAAGTATTGGCATTTAATAAACTAATCTTTCAAATCCATTTGCCATGGTATGCTGACGAGCCCCAAGGAGGGTTTCACCATGGCCAGGACAACCTTGGCACCTGTCGGGGAACTTTTCTTCACCAAAAAACTCCACGCACGCCCTCTCGGAGCCCACCAGCCCTGACAGCCTCCCCTTTCGTTCTTCACCTGAAATGAAAATTGTGAGTAGTGCCAGGGACGGCCCAAATATCTTCCTGCCCTTGCTGCATGTGGCCGGGAGGCTGCCCTGGCCATGTCAGCAAGGGGCTGCCGTCGGGGAGCCACAAGGGGGACTGATGGGCTGTGTCATCACCACCAAAGCCTGCCTTCTGTGTGCCCCGAGGCACCCGAGGAGGGGTGGGTGGTGATGTGGCCATTTGGGATCACTTCCTGTGGATGAGAGTTGCGGTTGGTGATGGTCTCTGCCCTGCTTTCTATCTAGCTTCCTGCTAGTGTGCACCTGCGAGGCAGCAGTTCACTCCCCAGATGCCCTCAACACTCAGAACTGGACCAGGCTTAAGCCAGCAACCTGGACTCGGATGGTCTCCTGCATGGGTGCTAGGGACTCAGATTCCTAAGTGATCACCTGCTGTCTTGCAGGGTACTTTTATCGCCATCTCCCGAAACTCCTTGTCAAGACCAGCATTCGGAACTGGAGTTGTGGCATAGCATATTAAGCTGCTCCCTGTGACACTGGCATTCCATTTGAATGCCTGTTCAAATCCTGGCTGCTCCTATCCTCCACCGAGCTAATGCCCTTGAGAGAGCAGCAGAAGTGGCCAAGTCCCAGACATTGTGACTATTTGGTGAGTGAACCAGAGGACAGGAGTCTCTGTCTCTCTCTCCCCCCACCCACCCTCTCTGTAACTCTGCCTTTTAGATTAATAAATGAATCTTAAAAAAAAAAAAGACCAGCATTAAAGTTTTTTTCCCCCATTTTCCCCCTAGGAGTTCTATGGCTTGGATCTCGTGTTTAAATCCTTAATTAATCTTGAGTTGATTTTTGGATATGTGTAGGAAATTTCATTCTTTTGTATGTTGCTATCCAGCCTTCCCAGCACCATTTTAGAAGGTGTTGTGCTTTTCTCATTATGTACTCTGGGTTCTCCGGTCAATGACCAGTTGTCACTAAGTCCATGGGCTTGGTTCCAGGCCCTCTATTCTGTTCCACTGGTATATGTGTCACTCTTATGCTAGTGCCATGCTGTGCTGATTACTATGACTTTATGATGTAGTTTGAAATCAGAGAGTATGATGTGTCTGTTGTTTCTCAAGATTGCTTGGACTGTTCAGACTCTTTGGTCTATATGAATTTTAGGATTATTTGTTCTATTTCTGTAAAAAAAAAAAAACATTGGAATTGTGATAGGGATTGTGTTGAATCTGTGATGGCTTTGCGTGGTAGGAACTTTTTAACAATATTTATTCTTCCAATCCACAAACATGGAAGATCTTTCTGTTCATCTCTTTTTCAGTTTTTTTCAGCAATGTTTTACAGTTTTCTGTGTATAGATCTTTTTCTTCTTGGTTCAATTTACAGTATTCCTAGGTATTTTATTATTTCTGATGTTACTAAGGAGAAGGTTTCTTCCTTTGTTTCCTTTTTAGACAGTTCTTTGCAACATAAAGTGATGCAACAGTTTTCTTCGCGTTGATTTTGTGTGCTGCATCAGTTCTGACCATTTTTTCAAGTAGTCTTTAGAATTTTCTAACAATACTAGCTACTTCAAAAAGTGCATGAAATAACTGAATTAAAAGATCAGTTTATTTTGATACAAAACCTTTTAAAGTCCGTGCGTACTGTTTCCACAGTGCACTTTTGTTTCCATGAACTTTTGAAGACCCATGGTCGTGGTAGGATCATGTCATCGGCAAACAGAGACGCCTGTGCTTCGTCCTCTCCAGTCTGGATGCCTTTGGTTTTTCTTGCCTGACCATTCTACCTGGAGCGGTGTCAGCACCGTGTTGAATCAAGGTGGCGAGATCGGCATGTTTGCCTTGTGCCGGAGCTTGGAGGAAAAGGTTTGGTGGCCTCCCCTTGATTATGATGTTACCTGAGTTTGTCCATAAGCCGCCTTTGTTGTGTTGAGGGAGTTTCCTTCTGTGTTTTGTTGACATTTTTCACCGCGAGTGCCTGTTGAATGTTGTCAAATGTTTCTGTTTCTGCTGAAACGCTCGTGTGGTTTGATGTGCTGCCTCACACTGGGTAACTCCAATCAACTGTGCTCTGCAGTCCCGCTTGGCTGTGCTGGGGAATCTTTAGGATGCGCTGTGAAGTGCCGTTTGCTCGAGTTTTACTGATGTCTCTTTCATCTTTGCTCATCAGATACATGGCCCATAGCTTTCTCTTCCTGTGTCCCCCTCCTGTTGCCCTGTTAGCAGGGTGAGGCCGGCTTCCTTAAACCAGTTTGGAAGTGTTCCATCCAGTTCTATTTTTGTAAGATTTTAATAAGGATGGATGTCGATTTCTCTTTGGTACAACTCAGTTTTAAGCTTATTTGGTGTTAGGCTTTTCTTAGTTGAGAGGGTTTTGATTAACGGTTTAATTTCTTTATCTATTAAAGCTTTTTACATCTTCAGATAGGTTGTTTGTGTGTCTCTGGCAATTTAAACATTTATTTTAGTTTCTACAGTTTGTTGGTTTATAATTGTTAATTAAAGTTTCTTATGATCCTTTTTATTTCTGAGACGTCTGTGGTAGTATCTCCTCTTTCGTCTCTGATTTTGTTATTGGAGTCTTCTCTTTTTCTTAGTCAAGCTAAGAGATTGTCAATTTTGTTTATTTTTTCAAAAGCCCAACCCTCAACTTTGTTTTTCTATTTTCTAGTTGTCTTATTTCTGTTGTCTTTCTGTTCTCTATTTGATGTATCTTACTCTAGTCTATTTTTCCTTCCTTCTTCTAACTTTGTGTTTGTTCTTCTTTGTCTACTTCCTTGAGGTGTAGTTAGGCTGCTTATTTAAGATTTTTGTTGTTATTATAAGTGTTGTTAGCACTATCAGTTTTTGTCTTTTTCTAGTTTCTTGCTTGTTTTAAGATTTATTTTTTTGAAGACAGAGTTAAATAGAGAAACAGAGACAGAGAGAGAAAGAGAGATCTTCCGTCTGCTGGTTCACTACCTAAATGGTCACTACAGCTGGGGCTGGGTCAGGACAAAGCCAGGAGCCAGAAGCTTCACTCAGGCCTCCCATGTGGGTGCAGGTGCCCAAGCACTTGGGCCATCTTCCACTGTTTTCCCAGGCACATTAGCAGGGAGCTGGATCAGAAGTGGAGCAGCCGGGACGTGAACCAGCACCCATATGAGGTGGTGGATCACAGGTGGCAGTTTAAGCTGCTGCACCAAAACATCAGCCCCAATTTTCAAGTTTCTTAAGATAAAAATTAGAATAATTGATTTGAGATATTCCTTCTTTTCTCATCTTCTTTGACCGGATGTATTTAGAAATGTCATTTTATATCTGACTATTTGGGAATCTTCCAGATATGTCGGTGTTACTGATTTCTAACCTAATTCCATTGGGATGAGAAAGCACACTTTGTATAAATTGGATGATTTTGAATGCATTATCGTTTGTGCTCTGATCCAGAATGCAGCCTGTTTGGTGAATGCCCTGTGCGTCCTTGGAAAGCTCTGTATCTGCAGTTGCCAGGTAGAATGATTAGGTCAGGTGGTTGAGTGTTGAGTATACATGGAATTGGCCGGTTTCCTCTTTATTGGTTTATCAAGGGGAGGGTTTTGGAGTCCCCAACTGTCTTATGAACTTGCCAAGTTCTCTTTGCAATTCCATCATTTTTTGCTTTATGTAGTTTGAGATCATTGTTAATTGCAATGTTCTCGCTACAATGTGACCCTCACTGCACCTGGAGACCCAGTGTGTCTGTTGTCATGAAGTTGCTCCAGCTTTTCTTGAGCAGTGTTAGTGTGGTACATCTTTTTCTACCCTTGTACTTTTAACCTACTTGGATCTTTATCTTTAAAATATAGCACTTGTAGGTGCACACAGTTTTATTTTTTTCTTTTATCTAATCTGAGAAATCTGCCTTTCAATACAGTTATTGATTATATTTGATGTTATTAATTTGGTTAGATTTAAGACTATTGTTATGTGTTTTCCATAGATGTTTGTTCAATTTTCCTTTTTTCTGTCTTTTTAATCCTCATTTATAGCTTTGTTTTAATCTCCATTGTTATTAGCTCTGTTCTTTTTTTTTTTTTTAAGATTTATTTTATTTATTTGAAAGTCTGAGTTACAGAGAGAGGTAGAGACAGAGAGGTCTTCCATCTGCTGGTTCACTCCAAGATGGCTGCAACGGCCGGAGGTGCGCTTCTCCGAAGCCAGGAGCCAGGAGCTTCTTCGAGTCTCCCACACGGGTGCAGGTGCCCAAAGACTTGGGCCATCTTCTACTGCTATCCTAGGCCATGGCAGAGAGCTGAATTGGAAGTGGAGCAGCCGGGACTAGAACTGGCTGCCATATGGGATGCTGGCGCTTCAGGCCAGGGAGGTAACCCACGGCACCACAGCACCGGCCCCAAGCTCTGTTTGTCATTTTTGAGGGTGCTTTAGAGTTGCGGTACCTCTCTTAACCCATCCCGGTTTCCCTGGCAGGGCTAGTGCTGCACTCGATGTGTAGTTTTAGAGCCTGACCCCCATGGGCTTCCATGTCTTCTCTGCTCGCTGCCCGTCATGTCATCACACACGTTGCCCACAGCTGTGCATCACGTTATGATGAGTTACGTCCTGAGAAATGCGTCATAAGGTGATTTCATCGCTGGAGGACAGCACAGGATGTGCTTGTGCAAACCTTGATGGTGTGGGTCAGTGGCTCAGCATGGCCTCTGGGTGCAGTCAGTGGACACGGTACACACGAGATGTCTGAGTTGCTGCCAGGGTACTGTGGTGTGGTATGATTTTAAATCGTAAGTACACGTCTACTCTAAAACATGATGAAGCTACGGCAAATACAGCAGCCAGTACCATGGCCATCCGCCATCACCATCAGGTCTTCTGCACTGTGCGTGGTTGTGTGTGACCGCTGGACATACTGGCAGCACCAGCAGCAGGCAGACACGTGAGTCACGCGTCGCACGCGTGTTATCATGGAGCCAAAGAATCCCCACCACTTAGCGACACTGCTATTATAACATCTTAGTTCTTCTCAATTAAATAAATAAAAGTTCTTAAATGGCCTATTATCTTTTATAGAAATTTAGATCATAAAAAGCTTCACACAGTGGACCACATCCTCACAGGCCGGGGCCTGCTTCGTTCCTCTGCAGACCGTGTTCTGATCTGGTGTCGTCCCTTGCGTCGGAAGGACCTGGGGAACAGTTCTGCTGCTGACAAAGTCCTCCGCTTCTGGGGGCGAAGGCAGCTTCCTCTCTCGGTCGTTTCTGAGAGATTTTGTTTTTGCTGGATTTAGAATTCTGGACTGGCGGTTTTCTTTCCACCAGTCTAAAGTGTATTTCTACTGTTTTCCTGCTTACACTTTTTTGCAATGAGAATTCTGGTGTTACCCCTATCTTTGTTCCTTGATAGGTACTGTGCCCTTTCCCTGGCTGTTTAAGAAAGACCGTCTCCCCCTGATTCGAGAAACTTCGCTGTGGTTTTCCTGTGCTTCTCGTGGATGGTGTCCACAGGCCCGTGGGTTTCACCGAACTTGGAAGCATTTTGGCAGTTATTTACTCATATGTTTTTCTGTCTACAGACTCCAAACATACAAACATCAGGTCATTTGAAGTGGCCCCGAAGCCTAGTTTTGTCTTTTGTATTCTCTCTCTTTCCCTCTCTCTCTTTCTCTCTTCCTCTTTTTGGATTTTCTTAATTTTCTTTGTATTCTCTTTTCTCTCTGTGTATAATTTTGAACAGTTCATATTGCTGTGCCTTCAAGCATGTTAATTTTTTCTGTTTTCAGATCTATACAGTTTTCTATACAGAAGTCTGCATCACTTCCATACAGTTTTAAAGCTATATTTCTAGAAGTTCACTTTGAGTCTTTGAAAAATATATTTCCTATATCTATTTAATTCTTGAAATGAAAATACAACTATAATAATTGATTTAATATCTTAGTATGATAATTCTAATATGTGCCCAAGCTGGATTGGTTTTAGTTAGTTATCCTCTTGATTAATGGTTGCATTCCCCTGTCTTGTGTAGATCTGTTCATCTTTGTTGAGTGCTGAACATATTCCCATGAGTATGTTTAATTTTTGTTTTGTGGTCCAGTTAAACTACTTGCAAACACTTTGATTTTTTTCAACTTCTTCTTTCAGAATAGTTTTAAATTTACAAAGCAAAAATTGTGAGGCCGTGCAAAGGGTTCCCATGTACCCTGCACCCCGTTTCCCTATTGTTAACCTCTTACATTAGCGCCATGTATTTGTCATGATCTATAAACCACACCCAGCCTCCCCATTAACATCACGTATTAGTACAGTATATTTATCCCCCTAATTTTTCTTTCTTCACACCACTTCCTGCCTCTTGTAATCAACTCTCTGTGTACAGGTTGAGAGCTTTTGTTGTTGTTTGATTTCTTCTTCTTTTTTTTTTAAGATTTATTTTATTTATTTGAAAGAGTTAAAGAGAGAGGTAGAGACAGAGAGAGAGGTCTTCCATCCGGTGGTTCACTCCTCATATGGCCACAATGGCTGGAGCTGAACCCATCCAAAGCCAGGAGCCGGGAGCTTCTTCCAGGTCTCCCATGTGGGTGCAAGGGTCCTTGGGCCATCCTTTACTGCTTTCTCAGGCCATAGCAGAGAGCTGGATCAGAAGAAGAGCAGCCAGGACTAGAACCGGTGCCCATATGAGCTAGGCGCTTCAGGTCAGGGCTTTTACCCGTTGCACCACGGCGCCAACTTCCACATCTAAGGCAGAACATGTGATCTCCCTCTTTCTGGGTCTGACTTATTTCACTTAACGTGATGTCGTCCAGTTGCACTCTTTTTGCTGCAAATGATAAGATTTCATTCTTTTCCCATGCTGAACAGTATTCCATTGTGTGTGTTTGTGCATGTACCACATTTTCTTTATCCATTCATCTGATGATGGACACCTTGGTTAATTCCATATCTTGGTGGTTGTGAACAGTACTGAGATAAAGATGGAGAAACAGTGGCTGATGTTGTGATGCAGTGGGTTAAGGCCCCGACCTGCAGCGCTGGCATCCCATATGGTCTCTGGTTTGAGTCCCAGCAGCTCCACTTCCAATCCAGCTTACTGCTAAGGTACCTGGGAAAGCAGCAGAAGATGGCCCAAGTCCTTGGGCCCCTGTACCAGCATGGGAGACCCGGAAGAAGCTCCTGGCTCCTGACTTTGGATCAGCTCAGCTCCGGCCATTGTGGCTATTTAGGGAGTGAACCAGAAAGAAGACCTCTCTCTCTCTCTGTCTCTACTTTTCCCTGTAACCCTGTCTTTCAAATATATAAAAGAAAAGATGGTGGACCAGGTATATTTTTGATAGAATGATTTCATATCTTTTGACCATATACCCAGTAGTGGGATGGCTGGATCATCTGGCAGCAGCTCTATCTCTCAATTTTTATGAAACTTTCATCTTATTTTCCTTAGTGGCTATGACAGTTTGATTTTTGGGGTCTTGTTTTTCTGATTTCTTGGTGTGGGTCCAGAACAGTGACCCACCCAGGATTAATCCTCATTATTGAGACCAGAGCCTCCCTTCCCCCCCTGCCTTCTTCCTAGTGGGCTAATATCACAACCCAGCCTGGTCTTTGCCTCGGCAACATTTTCCCCGTTGTCAGAGTCCCCCATTCAATGATAGCTCTCTGTTTCCTTGACCAGGCTTTTCAGAATTTAGAGGAGAGACTCTACTCCAACATTCTGATAGTTCTTGGTATTAATGGCTAGGGCATTTGACTTTTTCCCTAAGCCCCATACCTGACTGCTGTGCCAGTCGGTACCAGTCAGTGTAGTCACACCCTTGGGTGTCAAGTTGTGCCTGTAAGACTAGACTGTCATTGAATTCCTGGAGAGAGGGGGTCCTCAGAATTGTGGACAGCCTTCCTCTCAGAGCTCAATGCAACTGAGCCAAGCCCAGCCCAATTATGGCACGGTGCACACATGTAAAACGAAGGGAAGACCTATAGCCTACCTAGAGATTGCAGTGGCTCTTAAATTTTAGGTTGTTTTAATCTCTTGGAAAGAATAAAATTAAAGCTGGGGAGTCTTTCTCCTAAATGACATGTATGTACATAATACTTGGCATGCAAATGTTTTATGCCTTCAAAGTATACCTATGGGTTGCTCAAGTTTAAGAGCTCTGACTGTGAAATTGTTGGGAAACATTTTCTGTGCATGACTCACGGAGTTCTCACAGTGAAAATGCTTCTTGAATTTCTACATACAATTTCTCCAGGGCCAGGCTTTTTCTAACTGTATGTTGTATAGGATTCAAGTTATTTGTGGCCGATTAAAAAAAGAGACATGGGACCCACATTGTGTTATAGCAGATAAAGCTCCTGGCTGCAATGGTGGCATTCCATATGAACAACAATTTGAGTCCCAGCTGCTCCACTTCTGATCCAGCTCCCTGCTGATGGCCTGGGAGAAGCAGTGGAAGATGGCCCAAGTGCTCGGAGCCCTGCACAGAACAGCAAAGATCATGGGAGCAGTTTTTGGTGTGTTCATTATATATATGAGCTGTGTATGTGTGTGTGGGAGACCTGGCTTCAACCCAGCCCAGCCCTGGCCATCACAGTCATCTGGGGAGTGAACCAACTGATGGACTCTCTCTCTCTCTCTCTCTCTCCTCTTTCTGTAATGCTCATTTTTCAAATAAAGTAATAAATCTTTAAAAAACAAAAAAGGAAGGAAGGGAGGGAGGGAGAAAAGACTTGACTGTGAGAGGTATTGACACATACACACAGCTTTACTGGGTGCTACTTGGACAGAGTTGCACAAGAGGGAAGTCCTTCCCAGCATGGGACAGCCCAGAGGCTGCCTTTTAGAAGGGAAAGAGGGCGAGGGACTTCCCAGAGGAAGGTGTGACCCTAGAGGGAGCTCCCAGGTCAAGGTGAGGTGCTCTGTCACTCACCAGCATGGCAGCAGTCTCTGGGTCGGAAAGTCCCTAATGGCAACAGCAGCTGGAGCCCTCAGGACTGGACTCAGTCCTTTCAATGGGTAACAGCTAGCAGGTGAGGTTTCAGCAGATTCTAAATGGCCCCAAACCTGCTTGTTTAGCTGATTTTAAAAATAATTGTATGTGCACAAATTTGAGTGTGGTGCCAACAGATTTTGAGCCGATGGATCTCAGCCTGCAGTGAGGAAGGAGACAACGTGAGGGTCAGTACACAGCCACCATACTTGGCTCGTCACAGAAGTGTTGGTAGGTAGCTATATGAAGTTGTCAAGGGGGAAAGTGATGCATCATAAAGTATTATAAGCGCTAATCTCAGGAACAGCCATCCTGGGGGATCCCACATTTACTTTTCATAGCTTAGTATCTAGCTTTACTCTGTTACACAATGCGTCTTCCAAAAGTTCAAGGGAAATACATCTTACAAAAATAACTATTTATGATTCAAGAATATTTTGCACCAATGTAAATTTGCACTAACTTTTTATTACAAAAAAGGATTGATTTTGAGGCACTAAAGGATACGACCTTGGGTCTATCAGAACACCGTGAATTCAGCTAAAGTCGAAGGAATAGCTTCAAATTTAGGGTGAAGCTTGGATGGAAGAATGGCGAAAATATTGATGCTTTATGAAAGCATCATGGGAATGATACTCCGAAGGGATAAGAAATCAGCCATTTACAAATGGATAACTCATTTTAAGAAAGGTCAAGATGATGTTGAAGATGGAGCTCACAGCTCAAACCATCCTCATCAGCATGTGAGGCAAATATTGATTGCCATGTCCTCACTGAAGATCATCAATGAGTAACAGCAGGAACAGCAGTCAGTGCTACAGACATCTCGACAGGGTCAGCTTACACAATTCTACTGAAAAATTGCAGTGGAGAAAACTTTCTCCTGGGGGGGGGGTACCAAAGCTGCTGCACCCAGATAAATTGTGGACAAGAGCAGAGCTTTTAACGGAAATTTACAGGAACTGTTCCAGTCCAGTCAAAGCAATAATGGACAGAACAGCAAAGATCATGGGAGCAGTTTTTGGTGTGTTCATTATACATATACATATGAGCTATATATTTATATGTGTGTGTGTGTGTGTATGCTCATATATAAAAATCTGTGGAAAGCCAAAGAATAATCACATCTGCTTGTTAGATGAATGGTTGGAGAAAATCAGTCGCAGCGTCAGCAGGAAGCGCCTGGAGAAGTTTCACCCGAGTGTCCTTACATCTCGACAGAGCTCCTGCTCACTCCATCAGGCAAGGTCAGTGTTGTCAGTTTATTTGGGAAATCATTAAGGATCCACTTTTTAGTTGTGATTTGGCTCCTTCTGGTTTATTTTTGCTTCCTAATCTTAAGAAAGTCTTTACAGGACACTCTTTTTTTTTTTTTTTTCAGTTAATAATGTAAGCAGACGGCAGAGCCGTGGTTAAATGTTCTTTAAGGATGAACTAAATGGCTAGCTTCATTGCTTCCAAAATTTCCTTGAACTTGATGGAGGTTACTTTAAGAAATAAATTTTTATTATAATTTTTACCTTCTAATTCCATTTCCCATGTACTTATACATCAAAAGTCAGTTTAATGTTTATCATTTCCATGAACATTTTGTTCTTGTTAGAAATCATGTAATTTGGAGTAGTCTGGGGTTAGAATAAGAAAATGGAAAATTTTAAGTTAGAAACTGGAAAGAAGAACTGCCCACAATCTTCATGATTCACCAGCTCAAATGGAAGCCTCACTCTAAGCATTTCTCAATGTAAGCAAAGTTGATGAAAGCAATTAGGTTGAACAAAGAACACGCGGTTGGCATTCTGCATTTTTCAACAAATATTTACTTGCAAGGTGGTTTGTGGCGGTGAACAAAATAAGAGCAGGTCCTGCCCCGCAGAGCTCTAGGGACGCAAGAATCTCATTTAGTGCATGACAGCAGGTGGATTCTGTGTACAGAGATGGCAGAAATTTGGGGCATGGTGAGGTCGCCTCGCAGAGGAAGTAACTTTGTTTAGAGACAAAGCAAGTTAGATGTGTAAGCAGTGGGTGCGACCTAATCAGCTTTGTTTTTTTCCTTTCAAGCCATCATCTTTGCTAGGGTATAAAAGTCCAGCTTTGAAGCACACTGAGGTTTCTGGCACAGCAGAAGTGCAATAGCTATTAGCTGTTTAGAGCTCTGAAAATATCGTTCGTAATTCCAGATACCACCTGTCTAACTTGGATTATTTCTTTTAAAAAATTGATTGTTTTATTTACTTGAAAGGCTTTGTGACAGGGAGAGGAGGAGTGATGGAGAGAAAGAGATCTTCCATCCACTGATTCACTCCCCGAATGACTGCAATGGCCGGGGCTCCAAAACCAGGAGCCCGGAACTCCACCAAGATCTCCCACGTGGATGACGGGGGCCCGAGGACGTGGGCCGTCTTTACTGTTTGTCCAGGATCAGAGGCAGAACAGCCAGGACTTGAACCAGTGCTCTGATAGTGGGCTTACCCCACTGCGCCACAACGCTGGCCCCTACCTTGGGTCATTTCTGACTCCTTCCAATAACAAGAATATCTTTTCAAATCTGAGGATGTATTGAGTCCAGGATCCGAGATTTTCAATCATTTCTTCCTTTCAATGCCTCCTTTGCTGGCTATTTCCAGGGTCTGATAGAACTGAGCTGGCCAGCGCCGTGGCTTAACAGGCTAATCCTCCGCCTTGTGGCACCGGCACACCGGCTTCTAGTCCTGGTTGGGGCGCCGGATTCTATCCCGGTTGCCCCTCTTCCAGGCCAGCTCTTTGCTATGGCCCGGGAAGGCAGTGGAGGATGGCCCAAGTCCTTGGGCCCTGCACCCGCATGGGAGACCAGGAGAAGCACCTGGCTCCTGGCTTCGGATCAGCGCGATGCGCCGGCCGCAGTGACCATTGGAGGGTGAACCAACGGCAAAAAGGAAGACCTTTCTCTCTCTCTCTCTCTCACTATCCACTCTGCCTGTCAAAATAAAAAATTAAAAAAAATAATTTAAATAATTTAGAACTGAGCTAACATACGACAGTTGACTAGCAGAGCTAAAGTGTGTAAATTGTGTTGCAACGTAAAGCTCAACTTTCCAGTTCTGCATCATTTACAATGAATTGCTCTTCTGTGTTACAGATTCCACAGTCTCAGACTTCTGAGTCTACCCAGAAGGGTGACTAAGGTTTAAAATAGACCATTTGGAGGTATCAGGATTGAAGGCATTGTAACTGGATAAGATCACTCAAATATTTTCCCCACTTGATTTTTCTCACTTGATTTTTCACAGCAGTAGGCTACTTTTAAAAATTCTATGCACATAAAAAGCCAGTCATATTATTTAAGATAATCACCAAATGCCACATTGCATTGCAGGCAGAGCTTAGTGTACTGCTCGGCCGGGCTCTGGGTTGCTTTGTGTTTATCAGACAGAAGAGCCTTTGGAGCCAGAGCCCACATACCTACATGTAAACGTCTCCACAGACCCAATCCGTGCCCGCTGTCCACACACAATGCCTGCTACAGTGGTGACCTCGTCTTTTATTTTAAGTGTATGCATGGGGGTTGATGTACATTAATCACTTTCAAAATCCTTCAAGTATCTGTGCGATAATTTCAATAAACCAGATTTGCAAGCAGGCGGGCACCCTGCCAAGAGGCAGACCAGCCCAAGGGTGGGATTCTGGCAGCTCTCGCCGAATGCTCCATGCTATTAAGGAGAAGTGCTTCAAACAAGAAGGGAGAGTCCAATTATGCCAAGTTGTGAAAGGTTTTTTTTTTTTAATGTCTTGTTTTTACAGTAATTTAAGGTTTTGTGCCAAGCCATAAATATTTCTAATTTTAGCTCAGATCCTTTATCTCAAACGCTGTATGCATCTTTGTCTGCTCAAGTCCTACACTCTCCGTTTTGCAAAAGCTGGGGAGAAGGGGCCGCTCCCCCAATTATCTGACTTGGAGCTTGTTCACCAACTGCACTCCTGACCACTCACAGTTAATTTGGGCAGCGCAGCCAGGCGCCTGTCAGTTCTAATGGATTCATCACTATTATTAAGTTAGGCGCCTAATTTACTACGAGTTGGCACTAGCAGTGACGCTGAGAGCAGATCACATGTCTCAGCTGACGTGCGGCTTCTTCCCCGCCGAAGCAAACCTCGCTGCCAAAGTCAATGAGAGCAACTGACAGTGCCGGGTGACTAATCCTGCATCTCGTGCAGAGCGGTTGGCAAGCTGGCACCTTTTTGCAAAGCACAGCACGTTTTTAACATTCCTCCAAATGATGATGATGATAATGGTAGAGATAGTCAGTGAGGAGGGGGAAGCCTGGCTCTCATATTCTCTACATGGAGCCTGCGAAAGGAGAATTGATGTTGGCAAAGGGGACTTCGGATCGTCAGCCAGTGGAGATGTGTGCTGGAGAGCCTGTGCCACACTCCGCTGCCCGTGTTGTTGGCCAAACAAATGGGTATCATTGACCTCAGTTGAAAGGCTGATTCCTGGACTGAGGGCGAGGGGTGAGCCACTGAGAATGAAACCCTAGAGCAAGGCTCTTCGCCTCCTGTTATGCAGAAGCATCTTGCGAGCTGGATAATATATGGGTTTTGTTTGCTCATGAGTTTGGTATGCCTCTTCAAAGTAAGGATGTCCAAAGGAAGGAGGCGATTTTGCAACTTTACAATCTCTGAATGACCGGGGCATGCCCTGGGCACCAGATACTGATTCAGGAGACACACTGCCGAGACAGAGGTCATTGCCGGCACTCCGGACCAACCAGGGGGAGGCACAGTTCTCTGACTTCCCTGCAGGGCGTGGCGAGAGACTATACAAATCAAACACCTTCAGCTGCTGCAAAACGAAGAGCTCCTGGAAGTTTCAAGGCTTATTCTACTTGTCATGGTAGAGGATCAACAAACCCGAAGAGAAAAGCGCAGAGTCTTCTGGGGAATCATCTCAGAGTCTCACGTCCCTCACTTACAAATCCAGATGCCGGTTTTCAGAGTTTGCAATGCTTTAAAAACTCTTTTAAATTTAAAGGATTTGGGAGCGCTAAACCCTGAAAGGAAGAGTTCTGATAATCTTCTCTGACAAGATGAATGAGAACGTGAGAAAAAGACGGTTTCCATGAGAACAGGAATCAAATCAGAAGCAATAAAGCGGCAGTCACAGAACTGGTTTCTGGTGGCGCACACAGGAAGAAGGAAGTATCGACACGTACTGGCGCACACATTCTCTCGAAGTCTCTGCACTCCTTAGAGCTTCTTGAATATGTATATTTATGTCTTTTTACTAAATGTGGGGAAACTCTGGCCATCATTCTCAAACATTCTTTGTCACTTTCTCTCTCTCCTCCTAAAGTGGAATTCCATTGCTTGCACCTGTTTGAGGAGCTTTGATTTTGTCACCGTTTCTCTTTCCACCACTTTTCTCTTTGTTCTCCAGGCTGCTGAATGTCTCTGGATGTTTAACAGAAATTCAAAGTTGATTCCAAGTACAACTCAAGTTATTCCGTTTTCCAGTAGCATCACATGGCACCCTCCCGAGTCCATTGCTGGGATATTCTCTTGTACTCCTCTCTGTCTGTTGTGTAGACCTGCAAAGTCTCTGGACCACAAAGCCGTGAGCACATGGGTAAAGGACTTTAGGAACAGTTTAAGCCCGAGGACCACCGATCTTAGAACATCAGTGCAAGTGCTACTGTTACTGTTCACATTTGCATGGTGAATTCTCACTGTACATGTAACCTTCAGTGGCTTGAAGGGGTCGTCTGTAGGAAGATGAACTATGGTAAGGAATACACCACCTTGATGTGGGCTGTCACTAGGTCCCCACTCTGTGGTTTCCGCTAACACATCACCTCCCCCTGGACCTGCACAATGGTGAGCCACAAGGCCCCGGGCCAGAGCGTGGTCAGAAGTCTCAATTCCCCGGGCAGCAGGGAGGGGGGATATTATCTCATTCTCTGCCAGCAGCTCCCCCAGGCATAGGCGCAGAGGGGCCCGGCCCTCCCTCAGGACACGGTTTCTTTCTGCTCCTCATCAGGAGCTGGTCCCTCTCCAGCTTCGCCCTGCTCACAACACAGCCGCCAATGTCTGCAGGCGAACGTGCACTCTCGCCGGGTTGTTTTGGCATCTCCTTTATGCCCATCTAGTGAGGTTTCACTTCAGATGGTGTACTTTTCAGATCTAGAATTTCCATTTGGTTGTTATGAACGTCTTTCTCTAATGAGCTTTCACAGTTGTGTGTTCATTAGACGTACATTTCCTTTATGTCCTGGAACAGAAGGTAGAACCCTGAGCTGCTGTGGACCTAACCTCGGTCATCTTGGGTCAGGCTCCGCCGAATCTCCCCTTGAGTACCTTCAGATATATAATTCTGGGGCCTGTTCTAGATCCTGTGACTGATTCGTTGTAGACACCGTGAATTATGCTGCGGTCCTCTGAGGGCGCTCACGTCTTGATGTGAGCAGAGAGCTAGCTGCCCGGACTGACACAACCCCAAGTGTGAAGGCTTTGTGGTAGGACAGAGTGGGATCTAAGGGGCACTCGGATTAGGACATGTGCAGATCAAGAATTGCAACGTAGGTCTGCACATAAACCCCTCTGCTAGGACTATGGCCTGGGAAGTTAAAGTTCTGAGTGCCCACCCAACCCAGTGATCCCCCAGCAGCCTCAGGGACTGACTCAGCCAGAACACGCCACCACCCACACCACCCACCCCAACTGCTCTTTCTTCAGCCCCTAGGGTGCCCCCCCCCCGCTCTCCTTCTCCCTCTCCTCTCTCATTTCCCCCTTCTCTCCTCTCTCCCTCTTCCTCTTCCTCCCCCTCTCTCATCTTGCTCCCCCCCACCCAGTCTCTGTGTCTGTCTCCCACTCCTGTTTCCCTCTGCTCCTGGTTAACGTTCCCAGTTAATTGGCTTGTTGGTCTCAGCCTGACATGACTCAACAGCCCTTTGTGGGGCTCACACGACAGGTTCTGCATGTGAGTCACAGAGCAGCAGGGCTGCCCCCAGAGCAGTGGAGGCCACAGGCAAGAATTTCCCCAGCTCTGACATGCAAGACGCAGTGCTCAGCACTAAATGAACTTGGGAAATTGCACAGTGCAGCCATGTGGCTGTGCCACTACGAGCTCCAGGCCAGAATAATCACACTCTCAACTTCTAGTTTAGCTTACATTTAGAATTTAAGGAGGACTACATTCTCCATTTATGAAAGTATTTTCGGTGTTGACCTTAGACTTATGAGGAGTGTGTGTGTGTGTGTTTGTACCTGATATTTTAGGGGCCAACAAGATCAACCTGGTCCCTAAAATATTCTCATCTTAACCCAAAATATTACATCTGCTTCTAAGACCAGAGGTCCCCCACCTGGGCAAGGGTGCAGGGTGGAGAGCAAGAAAACCCTGTCTTGTACTGAAATGCCAATGTTTCTTGCATTAAACATTTCTTTCTCAGAATAAATGTGCCCCTGTCATCTCTCACTGGAATTGGATTTTGCCTGGTTGACCAACTATGCAGCCCAAAAGTTTCATGGTGAGGCACAAACCCTGGGTCTCCTGGCAGTTCCACTGGCCACTTCCCCCATGGCATCACGTCAGGTGCTTCGGCTTTCCACCTTCCTCCCAAAACACACTGTCAACTTATACCAGCTCTGCCACCCTACCTCCAGAATCCTAGCAAGTGCCTGCCCGAGATCCAGTGTCAAAACAATGATGGCTGGGCCCGAGAGCGCCCCCAGGGGTGAAAGACTATTGTGCCACAAGGACCCCTGTGTGGCACGTGGGAGCCCAAGACCAGGCTTCACACACCAGCAACTCTGTCACGGCCAGACAAATGTGTCAAGTGCTGCCCCCAATGAGGTACTGCCGTGTTGGGGGGGACAGACAGAGCTCAGAATCTCCGCTGTGCTGGGTGCCAAACAAGACTTATTGACATGTGTATATTTGGTATCTTTCAAGGCCTCTAAGACCACTTTTTAAAAAGTTTTATTCCAAAGGAATTTTTTTTTTTTAAATTTTTTTGACAGGCAGAGTGGATAGTGAGAGAGAGAGACAGAGAGAAAGGTCTTCCTTTTTGCCGTTGGTTCACCCTCCAATGGCCACTGCGGCCGGCACATCGCGCTGATCCGAAGCCAGGAGCCAGGTGCTTCTCCTGGTCTCCCATGCGGGTGCAGGGCCCAAGCACTTGGGCCATCCCCCACTGCCCTCCCAGGCCATAGCAGAGAGCTGGCCTGGAAGAGGGGCAACCGGGACAGAATCCGGCGCCCCAACCAGGACTAGAACCCGGTGTGCTGGCGCCGCAAGGCGGAGGATTAGCCTGTTGAGCCACGACAATCTCTGCTTCCACTTTTTTCTCCTCTTACAAAGGAACCCAAGGAATCATGGGAATGAGAGCTCTGCCAGGAGGTCAGGGCCTGTCCTACTCTACTTCATCCCCGTCACACAGCACAGGGCTTGGCATACACCAAGCCCTCAGGAAAGATTAGGTATTGAGTGAACGAATGAATGAATGAGTGACTGATAGATGGACAGGTGGAAATATGAATGAAGGACGCTTACTGATGGGGTTGTGCTTTGTATCAAAGGCTCAAGTCTGAGATTTGGATAGCTCAGTGAAAACACATCATAGAAAACGTATGACTTCGAATCAAAAATGTCAAAAATGCCTGGAAATGGCCCCACAGGTAGGAATGTCTTAAAATCTAAGAGTTCAAAGGAGTACAAAAGACCTTAGGGTTACGGCAGTAGCAGTGGCAGGTCACCCTGTACCAGAGTGCCCCTCTCCTGGAAGGCGACCGTGGACACTCTAAGAATTGAAAACCAACAATGGCAACACTTCCTGAAAGCACTGGAGAGAGCTGGACGCGGGCAGGCTGATCAGGCTGACCGCGTTGTTCAATAAGCACCCAGAACTCCTAGGCCTGGGTCACTCCTGGCCCTGTGTTAGACAGAGGGTTGGTGGGCGTGGGTGATAGCTGCGGGCCTCCCTTCTCTGAATGCCGCAGTACCTGATGGAATCTTTACAGACGTTTGTCACTAGGTGCTCATAAAGACTGTCGTTCGGGGTGTAGGCGCTCCGCGTAGCTGCTAAGATGCCGGTTAAGATGGCCGCCTCCTGTATCGAGGGCCCAGGCTCAATACTTGGCCCCAGGTCCTGACCCCAGCACCCTCCGAGTGCACACCCGCGGAGCAGAAGTCAAGGCTCAAGCCATTGGACCCCGGAAGACCTGGGCTGGGTACACAGCTTCCGGCTTCGGCCCAGCAGAATGCTAACTGCTGCAGGCATTTGGAGCTCTCTCTGCCTTTTAGAAACATGTCTTTATTGATTCTTTGACTTCTGTTTCAGTGACAAGGTGTCAGGCTTTTCCTTATTTCAGTGTGAGTGCCTTCAGCTAGCCCTTCAAGCTGGCCTTCACAACCCCGAGGCTGGACGACCTCCCTTCTCCACCTTGCGGCCAAAGCTCGCCTGTCCAGCTTCTGCTCGTGGGGAGCTCATGAAGGCGCAGAGGCAGCAGGAAAGGACCCCACAGCTGCTACTGCGAGGATCTGGGGCTCAGTGTCTTCACTGGTGAGAACCAGGCTCCTTCTCTTCCATTTCTCACACAACCTCCCTGACCAGGAGGTCCTGTCGGAAATGAGGTGTGGGCAGCTCTGATTAAACAGTCAGGCCAATAGAATGCTGGGAGATCCAGGTTCAAACCTTGCTTCCGATATCTTAATTGGCTGCGAACCCATAGAGGAAGTACTTCAACGTGAGTCTGGAGAAAAACAGTCTGAATTCAATGTCGTCAAACACATGGTAGAAGCCATCCCTGCATCCCGGCCTCAAGGGAGAGCGCACAGAGTCCAAACTGCTCCCCCAGGCCTTCCGAGACAGCCAGGCCACACCATCCTGTGTTTCTGTGGAAGCAGCCATGGCATGTCCTGAAGAGGAAGCCCTGTTTCCACCTGGCACAGCTGACCGCACACGTGACAGGTGAATCCGAGGTGACCATCTGCAGTTGGACGTTATCCAGGTGAGTGGCCACCAGGGGACCTGCCATGCAAACAACCAGTGGGACCTCAGCAGTCCGTGTCTCTTCCCCGGAGCTGTCACTGAGAGTGGAACAGAGATCCCCCCGAGCTCATGTGACAGCCCGGCCACCCCAGACCAGAGCTGCAGGTAGGCTCTTCCACGTGCCAGCTGGACCCTGGTCTTGGAAACCCTGTGGCCTCCAGTCACTCCTTAGCTCAGTGTTCCAGCGAATTCTTGAGGGTGAATGTCCAATCCTGAAGGCAGCCTGCGCATTCACTCTCTTGTTTGGAGAAACAGGGAACTGAAGGCATTCGAGCACATATTTTATTTGAAATTGGAGAGAAATAGTAACCAGGATCTCTGGCCTTTTGTGGTCATATATTTTAGCAAGGAATCATGTCCTGAAATTAAACCAAACAAACTAACAAGAAGACAGCAAGAAGGAGACTCTGAGCTGTCTGCCGGCTTCAGGAGCTGAGGGGCAAAGCTCCTCCCTCAGAGTCCGAGCTCAAGGCCTCCAGGGCGGTCTTGCTCAGGGAGCTCAGCATGACCAAGTCATCTCATGCCTCCATCCTAGAGGAAACATCGCATGGCAACTCCCTGTAGAGCCCCACGGCCAACCTCACCTGACGGTGCGTTGAGCATGGAGTTGGTTTGCCGTGGACGTTAGTGATGGGTCGAGCTCAGGGAGCCTCTCACCTCCCCCACCACCTGCGGACTCAACTGTGTGTAGCCATCTTTCATAATGTCTCAGCAGTGGGTGTCCCGCAGGTGAAATGCTCTCTATTGTTGGCGTAGACGTCTTAGCTGTGGCTTCTAGAATGTCAAGAGGTACTCTCCAAGGACTGCATTTCTCACCCCCCCCACCCCCCCGCAGCCCTGAGGTCTGAATGCTGAGCCTGGTTCTTGGGTGTGCAAATGTCAGGAGAGGACACCCCTTGGCTCTGCCTGTCTGTCTGCTGCTGGTTGTTGACAACATACTCTTGGCGTGGAATGGAATGTCAAGATTCCCAAGCAAGACCAAGTTCCCATGGAAAACATGCTTTCCAGTTATACTGGGGAGAGGTTGCAAAGGGACCCCCCCAGGCGTGTGTTTAGTGAACAGACTGGGGATACCTGGGACATGACTAAACTGCTGTCTGGGCAGTAAGGCCATGGGGAAGCTGTTCGTGGCTTTTATCTTGGATTTAAGTCACCCTTTCTCCAACTGTTGGACTGCATCTGGAATGCTTCTGAGGACATTATATAAAATTACTGCATGGTCAGCCCTCTGTCTGAATTCATGGGTTCATTCCACATCAACTAACTGCAGATTGAAAATATTCAGAAAAAGAGAGTTGCATTGCATGTAGACATTTTCCCCTTTATCACTATGACACCTGTTTACATTGCATTTGTGTTGTATCAGGTATCCTAGCTAATAATCTGGAGATGATATAAAGCATACTGGAGAGGGGGCCGGCGTCATGGCTCACTTGGCTAATCTTCCGCCTGCAGTGCCAGCACCCTGGGTTCTAGTCCCGGTCTGGGCGCTGGATTCTGTCCTGGTTGCTCCTCTTCCAGGCCAGCTCTCTGCTGTGGCCCAAGAGTGCATTGGAGGATGGCCCAGGTGCTTGGGCCCTGCACCCGCATGGGAGACCAGGAAGAAGCACCTGTCTCCTGGCTTTGGATCGGCGCAGCGCGCCGGCAGTAACGGCCATTTGGGGAGTGAACCAACGGAAGGAAGACCTTTCTGTCTCTCTCTCTCACTGTCGATCTCTGCCTGTCAAATAAAAAATAAATAAAGCATACTGGAGGGTTACCAGTTTCCATGCAAATGCTGTTATTTTTATATTCACGTCTGGCATCCTCAGGAGTCCTGACTCCAGTCACCTGTGGGTCCTAGGGGATGAATGGGCTTTTTGCTTTCTGTAAGGGGACGTACAGAACAAGGGGCAGAGCAGTACTGACAACTGTGGTTCCACGGGGAGACCAAGCCATCAGATTGTGGTTCCAGGGCTGTGCTGCGTCTGCTGTGATGTGGATGAGACACTGGGTGTCTCAGCTCCCAGCTTCCTGTAACGCCTACTGGCGGCCACGGACCGCGGTGCTCAGCTCCTGATTCGCTTGTTGGGAGGAGAATTTGTGATTCATTACGTAACGTCGTTCTTGCTTTGCGTCCAGTTGTTTGACACAAGCTGGGCCAGATGTGGCTCAGTAAATAAGCTGTCACTGGATAACTTTCAGAAATGTGTGTTATAAAAGGAGGCTCACGTGAGAAATCAGGTAATACGGTTGTGAAATTGGCATGAATGAAACATGGCTGCTTAATCCCCATTTCATGGGTAGCCACACTGGGGATGACCGCTGACTGGATACACAAGGGCAGTCACTTTCAGAAGTTGGAGAGGTTGGACCATGTGAGTCGATATCCCAAGGGGAATCTAAATTACAGCTCCGATTGTTTGGAAGTGTGGCTGCTTGGTCTTCATTCTGTTTAGTCATATTTTGAAACCCGCGTATCTGCTCCCTAGATGTGGGGTTTAGAGTCCCACTGCCCCTTGCTGACTGACTTGATACGCGATGCGAGTATAAGGCGATGGGAGGGGAGAAGGGAGACCTCCGTCCTCAGGCTCAGCTGCACCCTCCCTTCCTGAATTTGAGGACATTTGCTGGATGTTCTTGGCTCCGTGATATGAAAGGTCACGCGTGGCCCGTGGAAATTGCAGGATGAGTCAGTCTTCATCTCTGAGTTTTGTTTCCTTTTTTCTCTGCCTCCTCCCCCACCCCGCACCTCCTTTCTCTGCTCCCCAGTCCTCCCCTGGTCTTCCCATAATTCATACGGTCACAAGCACTTTCTCAGTCCATCCTGTAGTGGACAGCTGTTAGGCTTTGCTACTGCTGCTGCTGGCCTTGCTCACTGGCAAGATCAGGACTGCCTTCCTAGTGTGTTACACATGTGAGGAGAGATGCAATGGGTGAGCCTCAGTGGAAGGCAGGGTGCTTTGTCCATCACACCCAGCAGGGACCAGTCGCGGCTGTTCCAGCCCCTGATATTTGGGGTGTGGTCAGACTTGGTCAGTTGCATGGTGCATGTGGGACCCTGACCATGGAGGGGAATGCAAAAATGCAGAGCCTGTAGGAGACCCTGCAGGGTGGAATGTGTGGGGGCTGGCTCTGTAGGTAGGGCCTTGACCCTGTCCTTAGCCACCAGAAGACCCTGCTTCCTGCCTGTGTTGCAAGCCTGGTTTTGGCCTTCATGGCGATTCTATAGCTACCAAATGACCTTCCAGAATCTTTTTCTTTTATTACTTTAGCAGGTGCCCATCTCTATTACTTGCCATGGAGAACTCAGGAGTCTCTGGGGGTCAGATTGTCTCCATTTCCCCCCATTTCCCAGTTTACTGCAGGAGAATTTGGCTACACTTTGTCATAGCAAATGGGTAATCAACGTGTGCGGGGCCGACGGCTCTTGAATATAGCAGCGCAGACCTGATTTGCTCTAGGTTTGTGACAGTGGCTGCTAAAGCCACAGGGGTCCGTGAGTGCCAATAGCAGGTGCCTACTTCTCAATGTGTGCACTTGCATGTGCTACAGTGCACTCACTGTTTTATGTCCAAAACACCCAAGTCTTTGCCTTTTTTAAAAAAAAGTCATTCTGACTTTTTCTTTATTTCTTTTTTTGTTAAAGATTTATTTATTTATTTGGAAGACAGAGTTACAGGGAGAAAGAGGTAGAGACAGAGGGGGAGAAAAAGTTCTTCCATCCACTGGTTCACTCCCCAAATGGCTGCAAAGGCCGGATCTCGGCAGATCAGAGGTCAGGAGCCAGGAGCTTCTTCCAGGTCTCCTACGTGGGTGCAGGGCCCCAAGCACTTGGGCCGTCTTCCACTGCTCTACCCAGCGCATTAGCAGAGAGCTGGATTGGAAGTGGAGCAGCTGGGTCTTGGACTGGCGCCCGTATGGGATACCGACACTGCAGGCAGTGGCTTGACCTGCTACGCCACAGCGCCAACCCCAACATCCAACTCTTTTAAAAAAGTTGCTTTAAAAGTTTAATTGACATTGAATCCTTGAATATATTTAAGTGACTTGTAAAGATCAAATCAGGGTAAGCATATCCACCACCTCAAACATTCATCATTTCTTTGTGTTGGGAAAGCCTTTGTGTGTTCAAAATCCTCTCAATCCTATAATCTCCCACAGTCCACTGATTGTTGTCAATTATTAGAGACACAGTTTGGTCCTTGTTACTAATTTTTGTCTACTATTGTATTTTTGAAAAAGTTTAAAGGAGGCCCATTGATCTTGAGAGTGTAGAGTGAAAGATACTGCGCTGACATGGTTAACTTCTCAGGACGCCCAGAGTTAAAGGATGGACGACGTACCTGCTGCCTGAGCCAGGACTGCGCCCAGGTCTCCCGTACGGACGCAGGCATCTCCAGTGGCGCCTTCCCTGCTGCACCAGGCACCGGGTGCTCCCCCTACGTCTGTCTTCACTTCTGTTTCACCTGAACTTCCGAGATGGAGTCTGTCCTGCTCTGCTGCTTGGTTCACCTAAGGAATGCTCGTCAGTTCCCTCCAGGATTCCCGTGCTCCCAGGGCGGAGCAGTAGTCCACAGTGTGCTCTTAACACATTTTCTTTGTTCATGAACACTTAGGTTCATTCCATTTCTTGCTAATGAGAAAAGTGCTGTAATCATTATGTAAGTGCAAATGTCTCTTTTTAAAAAAATATTTATTTATTTGAAAGTCAGAGAGAGAGAGAGAGAGAGACCTTTCATTCGCTGGTTCACTTTGCAGATGGCTGCAATGGGCAGGGTTGGGCCAGGTTGAAGCCAGGAGCCCAGAACTCTACCCTGGTCTCCCATGTGGGTGCAGAGGCCCAAGCACTTGGTCGTCTTCTGCTGCTTTCCCAGGTGCATTAGCAGGGAGCTGGATCAAAAGCAGAGCAGCCAGGACTTTATCTGGTGCCCATATGGGATGCTGGCATTGTAGGTGGTAGCTTTACCCGCTACACCACGATACCGGCCTTGCACATGTCTCTTTAACATAACTTATGTCTTTTCCTTTGTATTTGCATGGATACTCCAAAAAGTTCAGAGAGAAGGGGAATTAGAAGACAACATGCATCAGTGAACATTCTGAAGGACTTTCTTACACAGCCTTGGAAATGCAGGATCAAATGATCAAATATTCAGCGGTTTTAGTCAAGCCGACCCAATGCGCAGATCTGGTTGGGCAAACTGAGCCAGCATCCCTGTTCCCATCCATCAGGTTCCTAGCTCTGGCCCTGGCCCAGGCCCTAGCCCAGTCATTGTGCATATCTGGGAGTGACACCGTAGATGGGAGCTTCCTCTAGCTCTAGTAAATATATGTAAGCCAATAAATAAACGAGTAAATAAATGCCTATGATTTCCACATCCAAACACACTCACACAGTTAAACTCATCTTTTGCTTCTCAGGCTTAGATGTTGGAGTTCCCACAGCTGGGTTTGTTACTCAGCTGTGGTCTTCTTTCTGGTCTGGGCCTTGGAAGCCTTGTTCCTTCTTCCCCACGTGACCTGCTTGTACTTCATGCTGTAGTAGTTTAATTTCTAAGCCCCTTGCAGCCTAACACGTGTCTTCCCATGTGTCATGCATGTGACAACGCCAATACACGTGTATACAGATGCCATCGTGCATGGTGCCACCTGGGTCCCACTGGCTTCTGTACGTCACCTACTACTGCCTCTAGGCCTTGGAGTAGAAATGGAAACTCTTGTAGTACCTACGGGGCTTAAAATGGACAAATGCTTCTCAAGGGAGAACCCAGGGACGCCTCCCCACCTTGTAGCTCCTCCACCCCCACCTTTTACATGGCATCTAGCCCTGAGTTGGTATAAAAAGGTGAGATTTTGTTTCAGGGCAGCACTTCTCTGTGAAGTTATGCTGTGCTCCAGACACCGCCAAGAGCCCCTGGCTTGGGGTACTTGGGTAGCAGACAGGCTGAACCACACTGCAGCAGGTGGAGGAAGGCAGCGTCTCCATAGACACGAAACAGAAATGACTGGGCAGCCACCGAAAGCCACTCGATGAAGCAACCGCTCCTGTGGGCCTTTCTCCCCGGAGATGAGATGTAAGGATCCAAATGCTGGTGCTTTGTGTTTTTAGGTTGGACAGAATCAGCCGAGAGTAGACTTTTTTTTTTTTTTTTTTTGGAAGTTGCTGACCCCCTGACTAGTGGCAGGGCTGCAGCGGTCTGTGGTCATGGAAGCCGTGTCTGCTTGTCCAGCTCTGGATACTTGTCCACCTCCTGTCTCTGCAGATCTCCTCCCAGGACAACACAGTCCCCTGACAGGCCAGCGCCTTGAGCTTCGGCAAAGCCAACAGCGAAGTCTTGGTCATGGATCCTGTGACCTTGAGTCAGTCCCTTGGTCTTCCAGACCCCACTTCTTCAGCTATGGGATGGTGGGATCCATCTGGGCAATGTCTCGGGTTCCTTGGTTCTCTTACATTCTTTTTTTTTTAAAGATTTATTTATATCAGGGGCCAGCACTGTGGCTCACTTGGTTGGTCCTCCACCTGCGGCACTGGCATCCCATATGAGTGTCGGGTTCTAGTTTCGGTTACTCCTCTTCCAGGCCAGCTCTCTGCTGTGGCCCGGGAGTGCAGTGGAGGATGGCCCAAGTGCTTGGGCCCTGCACCTGCATGGGAGACTAGGGGGAAGCACCTGGCTCCTGGCTTTGGATTGGCACAGCGCTGGCCATGGCAGCCATTTGGGGAGTGAACCAACGGAAGGAAAACCTTTCTCTCGTCTCTCTCTCACTGTTTAACTCTGTCTGTAAAATAAATTTTTAAAAAAAGTTATTTATTTCAAAGATAGAGTTACAGAGAGTGGTAGAGACAGAGAGAGGTCTTCTACCTGCTGGTTCACTCCCCAGATGGCCGCAACGGCCAGAGCTGTGCCGATCCAAAGCCAGGAGCGTCTTCCGGGTCTCCCACGTGTGTGCAGGGGCCCAAGGACTTGGGCCATCTTCTACTGTTATCCCAGGCCACAGCAGAGAGCTGGATGGGAAGAGGAGCAGCTGGGACTAGAACTGGCACTCATATGGGATGCCGGTGCCTCAGGGCAGGGCTTTAACCTGCTGCACCACAGCGCCGGCCTTGGGTCTCTTACATTCTATGGCAATGATTTCTCTTTTGGACAGAGCCCTGGAGTCTTGCCATTCCATGCAGTGGCACAGGGGCCTGAATTTGCTGGGCTTCCAGAGGCAAACCCTCCGCGCTGGGGCGGCAGCTTCTGTGTGCTTCACCAGCCTTGCAGCTGAAAAGCTCCCCAAGGACTTCTGTCTACCCCGGGTGGCGCTGGTTAATCCATGCGAGCCCCGGTGGAGAGAGGTGCGCTAGCCTCCCCAGCTTGGAATTTACCTCCATGAGAGATCCCAGAGCAGGGTGTGTGGGTTGGTTTGCTAAAGTGAAAAGTCTGCTAACATCTGGGTCAGGCGTGACCAGTGAACCCAGGTAAATCCTCCTTAAGACATTCCTGAAAGTTCCAGTGTTGACAGCTTGTTCGTATGGACTATTTTAAGAGCAGGAGGCATGTTGAATTACGGGAGCTCTACATGGTGTCATCTGTTCACGGGTCCCCTCCCACCCTTAGCCTGCTCTCTGGATTTCCACGGAGAGGAATCTCTGTGATGTTGCTTAGTGGTTTTTGTGTTCACCAAATAGAAGAATGTTGGTCTATTTCCATCAAAAGAATGGAGAGGGGGGGAAAAAGCAAACACAAGATTTTAATTGTGGATTCTTTTTAAAGTAACAAACCTACTGCTCCAGAGTGCATGGCAAAAGCAGGTGACTTAAAAATAATCAAGTTTTACTTGCTTTGAAGACAAGAGGGATGAGCAATGAGAAAGCAAAAGGCCATCACTTTTCACCCGTCTGGCGGGGCAGAGTGTGAAGTGTGTCCCGTCCTACAGCCTACAGCGTTCCACATTTCTCAGTATTCCCAGCCTCCCCCACACCTCTGCCCAGTGGGGGTTCCTCCAGCCCACCTTCCCCACCAGCAGCTATGGTTCGCCTAAGGCTGGCCACCTCTGCGGCTCAGGATGAGATCGGACGGCCGCACTGGGAGGGGGGCCTTCTCCGGGGGCAGTTCCCTCGAGAAGTGTGGTAAACGCCGCGCTCACGGCACTGGCTCGCCCAGGACTGGCTCAGCGTGCACAAAGCAAGGCTGCCGGTCCTACTCCAGCACTTCTGACCTCTGGAAGCATGAGCTATAGCAACTTCTTTCCTTTAAAAAATTGTTGTGGCTTAAAGCCACACAGACTCGCTGCCTGACAGTTTTGGAAGTCGTAAGTGCAAAGTGTGCCTCACGGGGCTAAATTCAAGAGGCTGGCAGCACTGCAGGTGTTTCCCGGGTGTCACTGTGTTATTACCAGGTTACAACACTGTCTTCCTGGGTCTACACACCCGCTTAATGCCCAAGTGTCCTCCCGAGATGCCTGTCCTCCAGCCCCTCTTAGAAGAGCCCGCAGCACCCCCCGTGCCCCGTTTCCCCCGCCTCTGAATCCTGCCATCCTTCAAGGCTTAGCTCAGTGATGTCTCCCATCAGTCCCTGCACCCGGGGGGCCAGCGTTTCCTGCCTGCACCGCCGTGTGTGTGCTCCATCCCCTGGCCTCATCCTTTCGACTTCCCACCTGTGGCTGTGGCTATTATGAAAGCGGCCGTTTAATTAGTTAGCTTATAACCCAAGTGGCCGGTGAGGGAAACCTCAGATCCAGCGGATTAAGGAAGACGATGTTTCTTTCTTCCTGACGGTCACCGTCTATGGCTCGGGCACACGTCACCTCCAGGAGGCTGCCCTCGTGGTCACTCCTAGACAGTGGAAGGGACCAGGGGAGACTTCCAGGGCAAGGGGCTCGGGGTCCCAGGAGGTTACAGCCAGCTTTACAGATCACCCCCACTCGTAATCACTCACGCTTAGCTTAAGCGGCATGGTCACGCTCAGTGGCAAAGGAGACCAGCAATTGCAGTATTAGTGTTGTCCCTGCGGTCCGCATGCCTGGTTGAAATTTAGGGTCTGTTTCTGAACGGGAGAACGGAGCCCTGAGGGGCGGGCTCATTCTGCACCTGGAATCCAGGCCCTCACCGCCGAGCGCCTTCTCTTCACAGAACAGCGCCGGGGCCAAGTTTCCCACGTGGCCCCTACTCAGAAGTTCGTTCCGTCGGCTGCTAGTGCTACTCACTCCCTCTCCCCTCCGCACGTGAAAAGCAGCATTTGGTCCTGCTCTAAACCTAGCCAGAGGTTGCACTGTTTGAACGTTTGCACTGACTTGGGTTGGACGGGGTCGTGCAGTAGGAATGTGTGCCTTGAGCCTGTGTCCGTGCCTTCCTGCCTCAGGGGGGCAGACCCAGCCCCGCTGGGAGGGTGAGGATGGCCACCTGGCCTTCCTCCCATGTGTGTATCCAACCTGACACTGCTTGTCCGGGGCCATGCTTCAAGGTTCAGGTTTTCCGTACAGGAACGATTTCCTGCTCTGTATAACGGTGAGCAGGAAGGTCAAGGGTGCGAGGGTGCTGGAATCAGGTTGTCACTGCTCATTGTACCCCCCGCACGGTTAAAACAGGGGCACGCGATTCTCTGTGCCTTGGGCTGTCCCGCACCTCCTGGGCCGCGTGCAGGCCTAAACGTGACGGGACCCACACTTGGAAGGGTGCTAATTTACTGCGTTTCAGACTCCCTTTCCCGCATGGTCTCCTGCTATGTGCAGGGGTCCAGGTCAGGGACTGGAGGTTAGGATCTGGGTGAGGCATTCAGTTCGCTTGGAGCAGAAGACAGTGTGCACTAGGTGTCCCTTCGGCTCGGCCAGAGCGAGAGGAGGCGGTTTCGGGAGTGAAGTCCAGCTGTGTCTGTCTAGGCTAGCTGAGTTGGAGGTCTGCACCAGGGCGGGTCCCAGCAAGTGACAGTAACCCCACTTCCTCCTGGGCACCCTAGAAGTTGTCCAGACATTCCCAGGAGGAACACCTGCTGGCCTACAGGCATCACCCTGGACCAGAGCCCCAGCCAGCCCTTGCTGTCAGGATTGGTCTGGGTCATGCACTGGCGTGTGTATGCGTGTTCTAGGAATGTGGATGGTCCCTACCCGGCTCATTGGGGGCCCGAGCTCCTCCCTCTGGGCCTTCCTCCTTGGGGGTCTCGTGTCTGCTGTAGGCAGAGGCATGCCTTTCAGTGAGCAGACCACCTCAGACCAGGGGGCTCCTCTGACATCCAACCTTCTGAGTCTTGTTTTAAACACCATCATCTACCACCAACATCTCTGTAAACATAATTGGACTCTGATGTTATGGACATGAAACAGAAAACTGAAATCATTCCTTATTAAACTCCTCGCATTTTTCACGATAAAACCCATTGATTTAGAACAAGCTCTCCAGCTACTTACTGGTCATTAGTTCGTGGACAAGGTGGGCACTGAGGCTGGCATTGTGATGTGGTCAGTTAAGCCGCTGCTTGTGATGCGGGCATTCCATCTGGAGCACTGGGTCACGCCCTGGCTGCTCCACTTCGGATCCTGTCCCTGCTAATGCACCTTGGAAAGCAGCAGGAGACGGCCCCATTGCTCTGTTCTGTGCTACCCCCGTGGGAGACCTGGACGGAGTAGTTCCTAGCTCCTGACTTTGGTCTGGCCCTGCACGGGCTGTTCTGGCTATTTGGGGAATGAACCAGTGGATGGAAGATCTCTCTCTCTCTCTCTTTCTCTCTGTCTCGCCCTCTAGCTCTCTCAGTAACTTTGCCTTCAAATAAATGAATGAATCTTTTTTAAAAAGAAGAAAATAAGCACTAAAACAAAACAAAACAAAACACCCTGTGGAGGAATAAGAAAAAATGTGTCACTTGAGAAAAATCTGATCATGAAAATAATTGCCCTTCATGGCCTAGTGGTTCACATGCTTGCCAGCCAGGAATCCCAGGAGACAGTGACCAGCTGCCTGCCTCCCCTCCTCTGGTGGGAGTCCTCGGGAGCCTGGGGCTCACTGTCATTCACCTTCTAATTCCCTTGACTCCCCCCAGGGCTGGTCCCTCCCTGGTCGTTAGTGATTCTAGCCAAATACAGCTTTTGGCTTTTCTTGCTAATATTTGCTAGCCGTGAGTTTTGGTCCCGATCATCAACCTATTAAGATTTTCGGTATTTTCCTAACAGTCACTACATTGTCACCTGCGTCGTCACTGAGCTGGCCTGGCACAGGGGAGGGCTGGTGGGCTCGCCTCTCTTTCTAGGGGGTGCTGTGAGATTTGAGTGGTCCGTGGCCCTCCTGTGTGAGAGCCCGTCCGGTTGCTCATCTGTTTCTGATTGCTGTGGGTCTTACAAGGCCAGGCAGGGCCCATCTGTGCAAGTGGAGAGCCCTGTGAAAACGCCTCCAGGGCTGGCTTTTAAGGCATCTCCAGGAGGTCTCAGCTACTGGGGATCCAAGCAAAGCCGCCCAGTCTTATTGGACATCTGTTTGTCCTCACGAGGGCTTATTGGGATTCCCCCAACTTGGGTCCTGGGAAATCCTGGGCTCCTCCTGCTGCCCACAGGAGACCGGAAGAGTGTGAGCGTGGGAGGACTGCTTCCCTTTGGGCAGCAGCAACCTCACTGCGCTCACTCGTGGTCCGACGCTCACCCCTGGGATGGCCCCTCTGCATCGTGGACGCCCAGGGATAGGACCCTGCTCTCAGAGTCACCAGTCTTAAGAACAAGTCTGCTCATTGTTATGATATTGAAAAATAGGCATAAAGAAGAAACTAAGGAGTCATGAATCTCACCACCTAGTCTTGTGTTAGCTTCTTGCTATTACAGCTACAATGCAAAGTAACTTAGCAAAGAACAGGTTTTTTTTCTCCTCCTCCTCCTTCTTCTTTTAAAGATTTATTTACTTATTTGAAAGGGGGAGAGAGAGAGAAAGGGAGAGAGAGAGAATCTCCCACCCACTGGTTCACTCCCCAAATGGTCAGAACAGCAGGGGCTGGGTCAGTGCAAAGCCAAGAGCCTGGAGCTCCATCCTGGTCTCCCACATAGGTGGCAGGGCCCAAGCACTTGGGCCATCTTCCGCTGCCTTCTCAGGTGCATTAGCAGGGAGCTGGATCAGAAGAGGAGCCGCCAGGACTCCCCGAGAGCCCAGTGTGGGAAGGCCGTGTCACAGGCGTCAGCTGAGCTTGCCCCGCCGCACAGCTGTCCCCAGCAGTTTTCTTTCCGCTCACAGTCTGGAAGTCACTGTCCGAGTTCGGGTGTCGTCCCCGGTCTGGAGTCTTGTGGAGTCTGCAGAGAGGCAGCGTCCCAGGGAGATCTTAGTCTCCGCACAAAGCCGTCACGATCCAGTCACGGACTCCACCCTAGCAACCTAATCCAATCCAATTATTCTCCAAGGTCTCACCTTTCAACATGGCAACTGGTTAAATTCCATTCCTAATCCCTTACCCATGAACCCATTAATCATTAGCATAAAACTTTGATGTTCGAGCATCTTCCCGAGTTTAGGGAGCTGGATCCTGTTCAAACCCTAACAGGTACCTTTTTGGGCTTATTTCCATACACATGTTTTATATAGTTTGGGTCATGGTATATTTTGATTTTTTCACTCCACCTTGCATCATAATGAACATTTTCTCACACCAAAAGACTTTAATGACTGAATGATGTCTTACTGTGTGATTTTATTTTGCTTTCCTTTAGTTATCACACCTAAGCGATGTGTTCCATGGGTGGTATGTAGGTTATCTGTAGCTAGCATCGAGATAAATGCCTTATCGTAATAACCACGTAGTATTTATTGTTATGTCATGGCTGTGGCTGTCTAGAACAGCACTGAGTGAGAAGATGGACAACTGGATGAACACAGATTTAAAGGAGGTGTCGGCGGAATAGCAGAGCAAGCCAGGTGTGCCTGTGAGCAGCCACGAATGACCAGGGGCCGGGAAGAAGCATCCTTGTGACGTTCCTCTTGCGGGACAGTTAGGTGATTTCCAGTGCTGGGACAAACAGCTCCAGGCAGAGCTGTTTGTGTTCATGGCTGATTATTTCCTTAAAATGGATTCCCCTTCATAGGAGTCCAAGGTTGAAAGTCAATGCTATGAATAATAGCCCTGCTTCAGGACCCACAGCTGTGGAATCTCAGGAAAATAATTTACTTCTTGGTTTCCCAATATTTTTAATCAACAAGAATCAAATCTTTAATTAGTAGAATCAATAAGTAATACAGATCAATTGACTATATCCCCCAAAGATCTGACTTTAAGATTTATTTATTTATTTGCAAGCAGAGTTACAGAGCGAGAAAGGAGAGAGAGAGAGAGAGAGAGAGCGAGAGAGGAAGAGTTCTTCTGTCTGCTGGTTCACTCCCCACATGGCCACAACACCTGGAGCCAGGAGCTTTCTCAGGGTCTCCCATGACCAATGCGACCCAATGACTTGGGCCATCCTCCACTGCTTTCCCAGGTGCATTAGCAGGGAGCTGGATCAGAAGTGGAGCAGCCAGGACTTGAACCAGTGCCCACATGGGATGCTGGTGCTGCAGGCCACAGCTTAACCCACTGCACCACATCACCAGCCCCAGATCTTATTAGTTTAAAATTTTATTTATGTGTTTGCAAAACAGAGAAGTAGTGTCCCCATCTATTGGTTTTCTCCCCAAACACCCTCAGTGCAGAAAGAGGTGCGAAGAAGACAAAGCCACACTCCCAGGCAAGCGGAGGGAACTTTCCTCACTTAGAAAATCAGCTCTGTAACACAAAGACTGTGCTTCTGAGGCTTCTCTGCTGCTGTTTGACTCCTTCCCTTACAAAGCCAGGGACTCAGCTACTCAGAAGGGCAGGTGGATCCCTGATTCTGGGGTAAATAAGTGAGCTGAGGGAGCTACATAGGGCAACAGTGTTGACCACTCCCCCGCCTCCTTGCTCAGAGGCGGTCACTGCTCTCCACCTCCCTGTGTCTCTTCTGCCTTCTCTGCCTGCCATCTACACAGAGCCACATCCCTGGGGAGGAGTGGCAGCACACTGTCCCCAGCAGAGGTGCCCCAAGTTTTACCACGGAGGAGAGAAATGTTTCCTACTCTCGTTTGTAATTCTTTTTTTAAAGACTTGTTTTATTTATTTGAAAGGCAGAGTTACAGAGAGAGGGGGAGAGACAGAAAGAGAGAGAGAGAGAGAGAGAGAGAGAGAGAGTAAGAGAGAGACCTTCCATCTGCAGTTCACGCCCCAGATGGCCAGTGGCCAGGACTGGGCCAGACCAAAGCCAGGAGCCAGGAGCTTCTTCCAGGTCTCCCACATGGGTGCAGGAGCCCAAGCACTTGGGCCATCTTCTACTGCTTTCTCAGGTGCATTAGCAGGAAGATAGATTGGAAGTGGAGCAGCCAGGACTCAAACCCATGGGATGCCAGCGTCACAGGCTTTATGTACTATGCCACAATGTTGATAATGTTTATAATTTTAATGACACTAATAACGAATCATTGTGATCAGTTTAGTTCCTTGTTCTCTATAGTCAATTTTTCATCTTAGTAACCGTGTGACCAGGCTAAGTTAAATCTAAGCTGTGCATACCACCATCTGGACGTACATGCTGGGTGGTGTTCATCATTGCTGTTGTTCTGGGCTTGGCCTTGCGCTCTCTTGCCGGCCCGTGCTTCTACAGAACAGCTATTTTCAAACATTGGGATAGGGCTGTTATAATCAGGAAAAGTTTTGTCTCACTGCTTTGCTTTTTTTTTTTTTTTGCTATAATATTTGCATGGAAAAAGTGCACAGGATTTTTGCATTTCTCCAAAGCAGGCCAGGTTTGGAGAAAGGTTGCTCAGCACTGCGCCAAGATAGAGCTCTGAGTATGGCCTCCTGCTGTGAAGTCACCCTAAAGTGTTTGCACAACTGTATACCTGGGTGAGTATCCCCAGCCTTACATCCTCAAAGGATTCCTGGGCTTCAGAAGATTTTTTTTAAAGATTTATTTTATTTATTTGAAAGACAGAGTCACAAAGAGAGGTAGAGACAGAGAGAGAAGTCTTCCATCCGCTGGTTCATTCCCCAGATGGCTGCAACGGCTGGAGCTGCACCGATCCAAAGCCAGGAGCCAGGAGCTTCTTCCAGGTCTCCCACATGGGTGCAGGGGACCAAGGACGTGGGCCATCTTCTACTGCGTCCCCAGGCCATAGCAGAGAGCTGGATCAGTAGAGGAGCAGTCGGGACTAGAACCGGCGCCCACATGGGATGCCGGCACTTCAGGCCAGGGCTTTAACCCAGTGCGCCGGCCCCTTCAGAAGATTTTTAATCACTCAATTTTGAGTTTCTGCCAAGCCCTCTAAAGAACGATGAGAATTCACACGCTGGCCGATGCGTGGATCTGAGCCTGTGCTCTAATCTCCCACGCGACGGGAGCTGGTGCTCCACCTACACAACGCAGTCCATGGACAGAGAGCTGTGCGGCCTGTGATCCCTGACAGCCTGGCTCCACGGGGCCCCACTGCCCACGGCGGCCACGCTCACAGCACTTCCCCTCTCTGTGGGCCTTTGCCTTCTTCTTTTTTTTTTTTTTTGGACAGGCAGAGTGGACAGTGAGAGAGAGAGACAGAGAGAAAGGTCTTCCTTTTGCCGTTGGTTCACCCTCCAATGGCTGCTGCGGCCAGCACATTGCACTGATCCAAAGCCAGGAGCCAGGCGCTTCTCCAGATCTCCCATGCAGATGCAGGGCCCAAGCACTTGGGCCATCCTCCACTGCCTTCCCAGGCCACAGCAGAGAGCTGGCCTGGAAGAGGAGCAACCGGGATAGAATCCGGTGCCCCGACCGGGACTAGAACCCGGTGTGCCAGCGCCGCAGGCAGAGGATTAGCCTATTGAGCCGCGGTGCTGGCCTGGGCCTTTGCCTTCTGCCATCACCTTCACCGTCTCTTATTCTCCCCCTTGTTGCTGCAGAGGCTCCCCTGATGCCAGACACCCTCCTCTCCCAGCCCCTGCCCTGGACTTGGCGTGGACTGGTCCCAGCACCAGCACAGCCTGGACTGTGGTCCCGGCTGAAGACTTCGCCTGAGAGCATCTGGTCTGCAAACCAGCATGTGCGGGTGAACAGAGGCAGCACCTTGGCATCGCCTGGTCCGTGCTGCTCTTTCTGGCACAGCAGGTTCTCGGTGGAGCAGGAACCCCGTCTCTTGTGCCTCTGTGAATCCTGGGGACCCGTGGATCCACAGCAGAAGCTGCCTGCATAGCCACGGGCGTCATCCTTTCTCGTGGATTTGGGTGACGATGACCCAAAAGCCTGTGTTGGATTTGAAAGGCATGCTTTTTAAAACTTGAGCTGCCTGCGTGACTACACCCATGGCATCTTAGTGTTAACGTCCATCTGTTGGTTCACTCCCCAAAAGGCGACAATGGCTGGAGCCGGGAGGGGCCAAAGCCAGGAGTCTGGAACTCCACTGGGGTCTCCCATGTGGGTGCAGGGGCCCAAGCACTTGAGCCATCTTCCACTGCTTTCCCAGGTGCATCAGCCAGAAGCTGGATCTGAAGTGGAGCAGCTGGGACTTGAACCGGCGCTCCTGTGGGATGCCGGGGTCGTGGGCGGCTGCTCATCCTGCTGCTCCACAGTGCAGACCTCTCTTCCTTGCCTCACAAAGCTCCAGTGCCATCATGGCGTCTCATGCTCTGGACCTCGTCAGTCCGAATTACTACCAAAGACCCCACCTCCCGCCACCAGCCCCCTGTGGGTTTGGGGATTCAGTTCCAACACACACACTTTGTGGGCACACAAAGCTCCGCCAGAGTGAATGCCAGAGTGGGGGAAGGACTCCCACAGCCCCCAGTTTATCTCGGCTCCTCCGGGTTCCGGTCCAAGGAAGAGAACGTGAGGGAAAGAACGAAAGCAGAGGAAAGCGAGGCCGAAGCCGAGCAACACAGCCTGCCGGGGCAAGGACACCTCCTCTCTGTGTGCAGCCTCTGAGCGGGGAAGCCTGGCTCTGCCTTCAGGATCCGCCGAATCCTGCGGTCCGTCAGGGGCGCTCCCTCTCGTACCCTCCTCTGTCCTCTGTAGTCTGCCCGAATCCTTAAGGCCGTTCTCAGCAGGTGATGCCAGATCCCTCCAGCGGTGGCGTGTGGATCTCTGCTCTCCTGCAGTCCCTTCTCCCCACCCCACCCTCCCCGCCCCACACCCGCGGTCACCTGTCCTTATCCTCTGCCCCTACTTTAAGCTTCTTCCCGACCCTTCTGTGCCACAGTGTATCAGGGATTTGCCTGCAGCTTTGTTTTCCTATGTGCAGTCTCTGGAACACTGACTGTGCTGCAAAATGTGCTATGTTCGGCTCTAAATCCACCCAGCATGTCCATGGCGAGATCTCATCGGCGGCTCAACGTGAACGTGCCTAAAACCAGACTCACGATCTGGGTCCCCAAACCGACAAGGCTGACGTGTTCCCTGTCTCAGTGAAGGAGTTCATGTTGGAGACGTTGAGGCATCTCCATTTCCTGAAACCACACCAGCGGTCAGTCTGCAAGCTCTGTCGCTTCCACCTTAAACGCAGGTCTTCAGTCCTGTGATGACTTCTCCGTAAGCCATCACCGTATGTCATTTGGAATTGTCCCTCGGGTCCTGTTCTTTTGTTTTCCAGATTTTAGCCAGCTCGCGCTTTTAGAAAATATAACCATAGCAAGACACCACAGTTGGGAACCCATCCCAGGGCCTGGGGCCAGCCCGTGTCTCGCCACTGCCCTGTCTTCACCCTCTGTGCTCAGATCCTGGGCTTCCGTTCATCCTTGGGACAGGAGCACCTGCAGAGGTAAACTCTCCAGACCAGAAGCTGGCGTTACCTACTTTGAAACAGGTTCTGCAAGTGAAGGCTACCAGATTTAGGGGTTGATTTCCAGAAAGATCATGGACTCCCTTCCCTGGGAAGGCTTTGTACGTGTAAGGCAGACTCCTACCTCCCTCCGCTTCAACAACATGAAGGGGCGCAGGTGGGGCAGATGGACACTGCCCAGGGGGACTTCTGGGCCTCTGACGACCGTCACTGTGCATTTCTGGAGCGGTTTTCTGATGTAGATCTCGTCCTTGACTCGCCGGATCATGCCCACTTCCCAGTAACACTGAAGACCGAGCCATCACCATCGCGGTCTTAGTGTGCTTCTGAGAAAGACAGCAGTAGCCCCCTTGCAGGGCCGTGGTAGAAAGGCCGAGAGAAATGAAAGTCCCCAGGGCACATCCTGAGTGACTGACACAGATCCACGTGCTAATTATTGCTGGAAGCCGGCGTGACTAATGCAGGGGCAGATGTTTTAAAAAATAAAAGGTCGCAAGCGTTTCCAGACTATTAAAGCATTTATTTATGGAGCAAATTTGCATCTGGATTTCTTTGCCCCTGCTTTGATCTCTGTCTCTTACACCCAAGCAGGGAGAGGCTGTTGTTAGGAACATCACCCCTCCAGGCACAATAGCTGTGACAGAAACAGTCGGAGCGGGGTGACGTCTGCGCAGAGTGAGGAGGGTGAGCAGGACGGACGCTTCCAGTAGCCACGACCCTTAAAGGAAACGGGTCCGGTGCACCTCTCTTCTTTCCGGAAGGGGCCCATGAATCGCAAGGATTAATCATGAGCGGCCTCTTACTTCAGCACGTAAGAGTCTCCAGGTCCTTTTTAAAAGCAAATAGATTTTTTTTTTTTATTCGACAGGTAGAGTTATAGACAGTGAGAGAGAGAGAGAGAGAGACCAAGAGAAAGGTCTTCCTTCCGTTGGTTCACTCCCCAAATGGCTGCTACGGCTGGCGCGCTGCGCCGATCCGAAGCCAGGAGCCAGGTGCTTCTCCTGGTCTCCCATGGGGTGCAGGGCCCAAGCACTTGGGCCATCCTCCACTGCCCTCCCGGGCCACAGCAGAGAGCTGGACTGGAAGAGGAGCAACCGGGACTAGAACCCGGTGCCCGTATGGGATGCCAGCACCACAGGCCCTGCAAATAGGTTTTCAATAACTTCAGGGGACCCTGCAGTGTTTGTTCTGTGTCTGGCTTATATTGGTGAGCGAACGTCCTCTGGGCTCATCTGTGTTGTCCAAATGGCCAGTTTCTTTGTTGTTTTGAGTAGTATTCCCTGGTTATGTCAATACGGCAGTCCTACCTTACTAGTTCTTTTGCTTTCTTCATTTATCTGTGCTCAGATGAGGTCTAAAATGGGAATTGGAATATTCCAGAAATAGACAATTCATGAGTTTTAAATAACTCATGGTAATATGTTGTTATAATTGTTCTATTTTATTGTTAGCTACTGTTTGTAATCTCTTAGTGTACCGAATTCATAAATTACTCTGTCATAGGTATATACAGGGGCTTCAAGAAGTTTGGGAAATGCACAATATCTTTAAATATTTGCCACAAATATTCTGAAATATCCTCACATGTGCTGTATAAGGTAACCTGCAGTATATATATATAGCGTTTGGTACTAACCATGGTTACAGGCATCCACCAGGAGTCCTGGCATGTGTCCCCTATGGGGAAGGAGGAGCTACGATACTGTATTTTCTTATCCATTCACCTATCTCTGGGCATTCAGGTTGCTTCCATCACTTGTGAATATTGCTGCATTGTTGTGAACAGTGCTGTACCACACACAGAACTGCAGCTGTCACTTCAACAGGCTGATCTCCCATCCTGAGTACACATACCAGACGTGGGGTGGCTAGATCCTATGGCAGTGCTATTTTTAATTTTTTGAGGAACCTCCATACTGTCTCCCACGGTGGCTGCGCCATCTTACATGCCCGCCAAAGGTGCCAGTGGGCACAAGAGTTCCTGTTTCTCTGCCTTCCTCCTCTTCCTCACACCCTCCTCCTCCTCCTCTCTCTTCTTCTCTCTTTCCCTCCTCTCCCACCCCCTCCCCCCCCTCCCCCTCCCTCTCCCTCCCCCTCTACCTCTCCCTCTCTCTCATTGGATAACAGCTTTCTAGGAGGTGTGAGGTAATAGCTCACTGTGATTTTGATTTGCATTTCCCTGATGACTAGTGATATTCAACACTTTTTCATATGCCTGTTGATCATTTGTGTATCTTTGGAGAAATGCATATTTAAGCCTTTCCCCAATTTTGACTGCATTATTTGTGCTATTAATTTGTAAGCATTCCTTATATATTTTATTTTATTTTTTATTACTTATTTGACAGGTAGAATTATAGACAGCGAGAGAGAGAGAGAGAGAGAGAGAGAGACAGAGAGAAAGATCTTCCTTCCGTTGGTTCACTCCCCAAATGGCTGCTATGGCCGGCGCTTTGCTAATCCGAAGCCAGGAGCCAGGTGCTTCCTCCTGGTCTCCCATGCTGGTGCAGGGGCCCAAGCACATGGGCCATCCTCCACTGCCCTCCTGGGCCACAGCAGAGTGCTGGACTGGAAGAGAAGCAGCCAGTACTAGAACCCAGAGCCCATATGGGATGCCAGTGCCACAGGTAGAGGATTAACCAAGTGAGCCACAGCGCCGGCCCCTATATATTTTAAATATTAATCCTCTATCAGATGTACAATTTTCAAATATTTTCTCCCCTTACTTGGATTTCTGTTAATATTCAGATTCTGTCCATTGGTGCACAGACACAATCTCATTTGCTTATTTTTGTTGTTGATATCATATCGAAGACACCACCGTCAATGCCACTTTCAGGGAGAGCTCCCTCTACTTCTTTTTGTAGGAGTGTCACAGTTTCAAGCATAACTGAACAGGGCGATGGTCTCAGGGGTGGAACTCATTTAAATGGGGATGTATTGGACAAAGTGTACAGAGCTCCAGCACACAGGGTAAGTGAGCCTTACTAATGAAATCTACTATCCAGCATAATAATGCTGTTAGTGACAACAGTTGTACGCCACACTTGACGTTTGCTGACAGGGTACTATTATGTTCACTGCTTCATCAAAATAGAAAAATGAAGAGGAAGTGGGGGGTGATGGATATGTAGCATTTATTGTAGTGATGGTCTCACGGGGTATAGTTATCTTAAGTTGTATACAGACAATATGTACAGCTTTGTACATATCAATTTTATCTCAGCAAAGACTTTAAAAAAACCAAGTAGCAAGACTACATACTTTAAATGGTGCGGCCGACTTAGAGATATTTGACAGTTTCTTGAAATGTTCCTCACACATTTACCATACGACCCAACCGCTCTCCTCTTTGATGTCTATCCAGAGAAGAGAAGTGAAACACACGAAAGGCTTCCAGGTACGTGTTCTCAGCAGCATCCTTCGTAATGACCCGGGTCCTGGAGGCACCCTGAGTGTCCATCATCTGACAGCTGGACAAGCAGCTGTGCTGCCTGCGTCCTGTAGGACAGCATTGGCCATCAGCAGGACGGAGGGCTGACGCAGCCTACGGCAGGCACCGCGAGCATACGGTGGGAAGTCGGGGGGAGCCCAGCTCCCAGAGACCGCCTCGTACACAATGCCACTTGACGGAAGTTCCAGAAGAGGCAAAGGTACCCCCAGTGGGCCAGAAGTCACGAGACGTGAGGCCGGGATGGGGAACTGACTGCCCGTGGCACAAGCTCCTTTGAGGGTGGTGGAAATGCCCCACAGTTCCCTTGGTGATGGGTGCGACTCCACAGGTAAGCCATTCAGCCGTGCGTTTAGAAGGAGTCCATTCTATGGTGTATCCATTGCACTTCAAAAAAGTTCTCTTTTTTTTTCTTAAAGTGGCATGCTTGCCCTGCTACTCCTCCCCGCCCTTCCCAGCCTCGCTGGCAGAGCACACGCCGGGGGCTGGGTGGTGCAGACACGTTCAGACATCCTTGGCTCCGAAGGAATCCCCTGGAGCCAGATTGCCCCAGATTATATCTCAGACACCGCATGACCAGTTTGGCTGATTTTTAAATGCATTTCAGAAGCATTAAAACCCAAAGGAAAAAAATTAAAAAAAAAAAAAAAAAACCCGCTGCAGGAGAACCTCTGGCAACAAGTCCCTCCCACTTAGCTCTCAGGAATTCGCCTTTTCATGAAATATTCAGGCGTCTGCAGGTGTGGCAGGGCTGGGACCTGAGGAGCAGAGCCCAACAAGCCATTAAAAATCGATGAACAAGTTCACTGCTTCTTCCGGGCAGAAGAACTTGATATCCTGCCGGACCGGTCAGACGTCACCGTGCACCCGGCAGAGGCGCAGGAGCCTGGTGAGAAGGAGAGGGTTCCACTCGTCCCACAGCATGGAGAACCCCGTGAAGTCACAAAAGCCAAAACAGGCCCCAGACACACAACACACCCCTGCAGGACGAAGGTGCCAAGCCGCCAGGAGCGATCTGGGCAGGGGCTGGGGGAGAAGAGAAATGGACAAGGACAAGATGGGGTCTTTTGCTTATGCAGCTCGTACACCTCTGGGTTGAGTTATGAAAAGACGCATGTATTAATTTTGCAAAGCAAAGAACAAAGAAAAAGTCAGAGAATATGACTGAATGGTCTCTGCGGCTGCGTCCAGAGGTCAACTGGCCAAGCCGTGGTGCCGCTGGTCGGTGTGCCCGTGGGAGGGCGAGGGCTTGATCAGGATGTGCCTCAGGGCTTAGCACCATTCCTTGGAGCCCTGGCCCCTCCTGGGGTGTCTGCTGCGCGCAGCTGCTCACCGGGCATGCGGACGGGGCAGAGCTGACCGACTAATGAAACACTTCATCGAGCTTTGCTGCCCACTGCATTATGAGCACTTTCCATCGCCGTGCAGGCTGGATTTGCACATCGTGAAACACAGTGACGGTTTACCCTGGAAAGCCGTGCCACGCAGCATTCCCGAGACGGGCTGAGTTCACCTGATGACTTTCAAAGCTGGATTTCCTCCTCTGTGCCCACGAGCGCTCGCAGAGGCACATTCCTGCTAGTCCTTGCACGATAACCTCTCCCTCCTTCACCAAAGCTACGGCAGTTTTAAAAGTTCTTGCCCTAGGGGACAAAGCTCTTGGAAAACATCTCTGTCTCTTCTCCACAGGGCCCTTGGGTGTTGCGGCAAGGGAAAGCTGCCGAGAGAGCGTCCTCGGGTCGTCTGAGTTCCAGGCTTCTTCCGAGCTTGGGACTCTCAGGTTCTGCTGTAGAGAAAAAAAAATAAAAACTGTTTTCCATTCCCAAAGATCCAGAAGTCAGTAGGCTGTGATCGCTGAGCCAAATCCAGCTCCCAGACTGTTTCTGTGTGGGCTGTGAGCTAAGAATGGTTCATGCATTCTTACATCTTGAAAAATAAATTCAAAAGAAGAATAACATTTCATGATGTGTGCAAATGATATGAAATTCAAATTTCAGTGTCCATAAATACAGCTCCCTGGGTGCACAGCCATGGCCACTCTCCATGTATTTGCACCACAAGGATGGAATTTAGTTTTCACAGTGGAGGTTGTACAGCCTGCAAAGCCCAAACGTTTACTGTCTAGCCCTTTCCAGAAAAACCTTGTCCGCATGGCTGGGGTGGGATAGAAACGTTAGCAGCTGAGAGCCGAGCCATGTCCTGCAGGATCCCAGCAACCGCACGACTTGTACGGGAATCGCTCGCGCTCTCTGGGGGACACAATGACTTCGGTCACTGTCAGCTGGGGCGGCCCGTGCAGGGTGCTGAGAATGAGGAGTGCCGAGCGGGCATCATCACCCTGGAGACACGGCGGGGTGCTCTTTCCTCACTTCGGGAACACTGTTCTCTGTCACTCGCATCATTGCTTTTGCAATGGCTTTGCTAGGGGAAAATTCACCTGCACAGTTGTTATTAATTTGGGAAATGCTAATGAGAAGATCATATTTTAATGAGATCGCCTTGCTGGCTTCCCACTCCCTCCCTCAACTGGGCTCTCTGGGGGTCAGGGGCTGTGCCTTGTTCAGTTTTGCAACCCCAGGCTCTCGCGTGAACACCAAAGCTGACGCCTTAGAGTAGGGTTCTGCAGTCATTGGTGGGTTGGGACATGCGTTTGGCTGCCATCCTTCTGGCATTTACAAATGAAACAGGACAGATTGGGACTGGACGGATCAGAGCAGAAAGGCCAGAGCGGACTAGTTCAAGTGTTTCAGTTGTGCTTGGCAGCGAGGGAGGCGCCACAAGCCCGCGTGCACCACAGACACGAGGGCAGTGAGTGCTACAGGCGGCCTTGGGACTGTCCTAGTGCAGCCTCTCCTCCAGCCCCACTGCAAGCCGAGTGCGGTGAGGGTTGCAAAGCCGCAGAAGAAGTGATTCCGGTTCTCAGAGGGCTGACAGCCATCGGGGAGCAGGGGTTCCCCCCTCAAAGCAGTGAGAAGGCAGCAGCTCCTCACTGAGAGGAGGCGGCAAACGTGAGGCTGCAGCATCCTGCTGGAACCCAAGCACCTGACCTCCACCACCCATGGAGCCTTGCGCCAGTGTCTAGGGCCAAGACCAGGGCACTGTGCCAGTTCCGAACGTGCAGGTCAGAATGGGCCGCGCAGTGCAGCAAAGTCCCTCTATCGAGACTGGGAGGGCCAAGGTGGGGAACACAGGCTCCAGAGCCCCCTGGGCCCCACCTGGGACCTCAGGCTCAGGTCCCGGCACTTCTCTAGGGGAGGAGCTGGGAAGCAGGAAGAGGCGATGGCGTCTCCCTGAGTAGTCAGGACCCAGCCGGGCAGCCAGCTGGGTCTGAGCTGGAAACAGAGCCGTGAGGAGGGGGGAGGAGTGGACTGTGCGTGAGACGCTGCCTGGCACGGAGACACTGCGGCACTGCTGTCCCAGCGGGAGGGCCGGGGGTGAGCAGCAAGAGAGCCTTGACTTCCGATCCCTGGCAGAGGCTCGGGGCTCACTGCCCTCTGCAGAGTGAGAGAGCGTCTGCCTCCCTGGGTAGGACAGGAAGTCCACCAGGGCACTGAAATTCTAACTTTGGGTTCGTGATCGCGTGCCTTAATTTACCCTCTTCCAAAGTGGACAGCGGCTTCCAGGAGCCAAGACTGGGGCTGACAACAGTGACGACGACAGCGGCACCGCCCACATATTGCAGGGTTTTGCAGTCCTAAAGCGCTCCCTACACAATTGCCTCCTTTTCAGATGTGGGCTGGACAACCATGACTATCAAGAGAAGAAAAAAACTGAATGTCAAAGAAGTTAGGAGAACAATTCGAGGTCATACAACTCGACTTGTTTTCCTAAAAAAGATTTATGTATTTGAAAGGCAGAGTTAGAGAGAGAGAGGGAGAGAGCCATGAAGAGGGTTCTTGCATCTGCTGGTTTGCTCCCCCAATGGCTGCAACCGCTGGGCTGGGCCAGGTCCAAGCCAGGAGCCTGGAACTACGTCTGTGTCTCTCACGTGGGTGCAGGTGCACAAGCTCCTAGGCCATCTTCCACTGCTTTCCCAGGCACATTAGCAGGGAGCTGGATTAGATGTGGAGCAGCTGGACACGAACCGGCGCCCATGTGAGATGCTGGCGTCGCAGGCAGTGGTTTGAACCGCTGCGCCACAGTGCTGGCCCCGGTATTGCTTTGTTTTATTTTCTGTGCAGAGATCTGTGTCACTCACTGGCTCCGCCATCCTGTCCATGCCCTGCACCAGATCACCTCCTGCGATAGGCAGGCTCTCGTGCTGACAGACGCAGGGGTTCCCTCAGAGCAGCTAGAGGAGAAAAAACTGCATGGAAGGCTGGGCGTGGCGATGTGCAGGAAAGAGTCCTCTGGAAGTCGGAGATGCAGCATTGCAAAATTGACTGTCACAGAATTTGAACCCCGGGGGTCAGCTGGGTGCCAAGGCAGCCCTGGGGAGGGCTCGGTACCTCACTAAAGACCACCACCATGACCGTGCTCAGCCGCTGCCTCGCCCTGTGCCACGTGTTCCTGCACCTGTCTGCTCCCAAAGAGTCACTCAGCCTCTGCATCTTTGCTGGGGATTTTCTCAGCGCTGTGATTTCAGAGTGTGTGCCCGGAGTCCCCGTGCTGGAATATTAACGCCCCGATGTGGTAGGGGGTGTTTGGGGGTGGGGCCCTCCCAATGGATCTGCCCGCCCTTCTCCTTTCTGCTGTGAACGGAAGCAGCTCAAGGCCCTCACCAGAAGCTGAGCAGATGCCAGAGCCAGGCTGGCGGCCCCCCGCGGCTCCACCACATGAGCCCACAGGCACGTCACCCCTTTATAAATGACCCAGGTCAGGTGTTCTGCTGTGGCAGCAGCAAATGGCTTGAGACACTCAGTGTGCTCAGAATTCATGGGCTCCCCGGCGTGTTGACCTGGTCCACGTCTGCTCCTCCTCCCAGGGTTTGTCACTTAACTATCTTCGTGTTTCCCAATTCCGGTTCTTGAGAACCGAATCTGCCGAGCCCCACTTGGGGAGAATAGGCTCCTCTTGGTCCAGCGAGCCTGGCTCAGGGTCATGGGCATCCCCTGGGTGGACGTGGGGGAAGGCCGGTGTCCTGAGGCAGTGATGGGGCAAAGGGGAAGAAAAGACACCCCCACCCGCTGGTGTCGGCCTGTGAGTCACTTTGCTCCTGACCTGAGGGTGCGCCCTTTCATGGCCCTGACCACGCTGAAACGTGCCCCCGTATCCGTCCGGCTCATTTGTTGGCTCGCTCGCTCGCTCGCTCATCCGTTCAGCAAATACGTCACGAACGCCCAGCGCGTCTCGGGCGCCGGGCTGGCTCCGGGGAGCAGGAGAGGCCTGGTTTGCCACCAGGACCTTGCTCTGCCTGCAGCTTCCTCCCTCATCAAGCGGGGCTTTGATTTCTTGGGTGTCCTGGTGACGCAGGTCTCCTGCTTCCCACATCCCGACCTGAGTACACTCCACCCTTGGAAAGGGAGACAAGGGGCCAGCGTTGTGGCACTGCGGCGTGAGCTGCCCCATGTGATGTCAGCTTCGTGCATTGGAGCTCTGGTCCGAGTCCTGGCTGCTCTACTCCAGTCCAGCTCCCTGTCAGTGCCCCTGGGAAGACAGTAGAAGATGGCCCAAATATCTGTGCCCCTGCCACCCACCTGGGAGGCCAGGATGGAGTCCCAGGCTCCTGGCCTCAACCTGGCCAAGCCCCAGCTGTTGTGGGCATTTGGTGAGTAGCAGATGGACACACATCTATGGACACACGCCCTGCCCTGCCTCCCGAGGAAGCTCACCCAGGGGTCCCAGTCTTCTCACAAGCACATCCCGGAAACCATCGGCCTGGGGAAAGCCAGATTACATTTGGAGTGCGCTGGTCTCAGGCTGAAATTGACCACCAAGGCTGCCTTGGGCGGGGGCAGCTCTCCTCTCTGCTGAAGTCCGTGTTCACTCTCCTGCCCGGCCCTGCCTGGAGGCAGGAAGGTGGAAGGCGATTTCGCCGCGGGCAGGCGCCGTCCGCACCTTGCTCTTCCGGCCCTGAGTCCCAGGGCCTTTGATGCACCGTGGAGCCAGGCTGTGTTCGAAGTTTGTTTTTCCGGTTGCGGATGTTGTAATCACAAGAAGCGGTTTTGTTATGGCTACAGCAGGAGTCTCTGGGCTTGCACAGGTTCGGGGCGGGCCTAGGGGCTGCCAGAGCCCTGTGGAGATTGTTTATATTCAAACACAGGGACTCCCCTTCCCTGGACTCCACCCCTCTCTCCTAGGCTCCAGGGTTTCTCTCTGGGAAGGCGAGGGGAAGCCACGGAAGGGCTTGTTCCCTGCCTTCCTGCCCCTTCTAGAAAATTCAGCTCTGAACTAAGGAAACTCGTTTTGTTTTCACATATCTAGTTTGTTCTGAAGTCAGCGTTGTTTTCAAATTGCATTTACACCGCGGAAGTTTCCTTTTTGAGCGGCGAATGGATTGTCTGGCCAGAGTTTACAACAGGGACAGCTGCCGGTCAGCTGGGACAAGCAAGGCTGCTCCCCCAGCCCCACCCTCTCACCTCCCTTTCCCTCCCTCCTCTGCTCCTTCCCTCCGGAGCCTCTCTCCTTGCTGTTTCTTTTGTTCTCTGCCTCCTTGCTGTCATGGAGAAAATGTAGATCCCCTCTCTGACCTCACATTCTCACCTGCCAGTTCAGACCCCCCCCCCCGGGGGGTGCCCCTAAGTAAGTACCTGCAGGGGACATGTGTGCACACAGACACTCTTGGAGATGCGTGCACATTCAACTCCCGTGCCAAGGGACCTGGTAAAGCAGGTTAACCCCCAGATTAGGAGAGTCGGAGCCCTGAGTTCTGCCCTAATTTTATGTCCCCATGTCTGGAGAGGTAGCAGATAACTCTGCAGTTAAAATGCTATGTTTCTCCTTGTGGGCAAAGTTAATATTAACATGGCTTAAAAAGAAGGAGTTCTATTTCTTGTTAAGCGGCCTCGTTTCCCGTTCTAACTCCCCAGAGCTATTCTCAGAGGGCCTTAGGTGGTATTGTGCACGGTCTTTTGTAGAATAATGCCGTGTTTATATTCCGCAGCTCCATTGTGAGATCAATCAGTCCCTGCAGGGAGGTTTATAAACACTGTTCGCAGGTGGTCTCTGCGTGTCACTCCCCAGAAGACAAGCCCTCCTTCTCAGGAAGGGGGCCTCCCAGAGACCCCGGAGCCAGCGCTGCAGCCAGGGCTTCCGGCAGGCAAGCCAGACGGTAACCGTGGCCCTGGAGCCCCTCGCGTGTGGCCTCCCAAGGAAGGCGGGGTCTGGAGCTGAGCTCCGAGCGGGGAGCTGACCGCACTCAGCAGTGTCCTCTCAGAGGGGCTCCAGGAGTCTGCCCAGGTCTCCCTGCCATGCCCTGTCTCAGCCCTCCGGCCTCACGGTAAACAAGTTTTCCAGAAAGCTTTCGAGAGCTTCTTGCTTCTGGCTTGGGCGGTTTTCCTGTAGTCGATGTAGCTCTCCTAATTCCAGAACCACTTGGCTGAGTTTAAAATGTGCTTCTGGGTATCTACTTAAGGATGACGGCAGAGAAGACGGTCCAGCGAAGGCGTGAGGTTGTGAGAGGGGCGGTCACGGACCTGCTTCTCCTCCTGCTTCCACGTCGGCTCAGCCCGCGTCAGCGTCTGGCCTCTGCACGGTGCCGTGGATGTGCCTGGCAGACGAGAGCCCCAGCAGCTTGGGATGGGGAGAGGGGTGGCTCCCAGCGCTGCCCTGGCCCTCGGGGGGTCGGGGGCCTCCTTGGTGGATCTGAATGGACTCCCGTGTGTCTTTCAGCCCCCCCCCCCCATCTGTTCCCCTGTGTGCCTTTGGTACAGGGTTGGCGTAAACCCAAGCATGTGCGATTGGCCTCGGGAAAATAAACAGTTCTGGGTCTGTGAGATCAGAGGCTTTGTTTTACAAAGTTCGGAGGCGTGGACGCTCTCTTAGGTGCAGCTCAAGAGATCCCACGGGCAGCAGGCTCTTTTCAAAGAGCTGTGTTAAAAGACGTGGCGTTATTCAGCAAGGGATAATCTGCTGCGGGCGATATGTTGTTTTCATTCTCCCTGTAATTTATCTTTCAGCAGACGGGCTGCAGAAAAAGCAATAAACTGTGCGCTCGCAAGTGTCTCAGCTCTGATTCCAGACAGGTGACTTGCAGGCCCTCTTTGAGTGGGAGCTGTCGTCAAGCAGACATCGCTTGATCTCTGAACACAGGGCCCGGTTTTTGCTGGGTCTGTGAGAAGCTAGAGGCATACACGGTCTTCTCTGGGATTCTCTGGAACCAGAAGCAGGGAGGAAGGGGTGGCTGAGGTCCTGACAAACGAATTAGCTGGAGCAGCAATTAGCCCGATGGTTTGATGTTGGCCCGTGCGTGTTACACGGCCTTGTCCTCGGGCTGCCTGTTTCTGGGTGGCTGCACGTGGTCCTGGAGCCAGCATCGTCTTTGGACTGCTTTCTCCATGCCTTGCATTTCCTCTGCACCGAGCACGACAAGTCCAGAGACCTCTCTGGCCTGTGTGGTGGCGGCTGTTGGTGTCAGGCCGATCCTGTCGATGGTCTGAGACCAAGACTTGCTTCCTCCTGCCGGCAAATGTGGCTGGGCCTCCTCCAGACTCCTGGGTGTATTTCCAGAGCGTCTACAGGAGAGGGTGTGTGGGGGTCGCCATGACACCTGCTGTTCGTGGCTTCTCTCCATCACCCTCTTGCTCTGGTTTACAGAGTTTGCCGGCCTGGTCCCCCACATAATCGGATTGAACGGTGGCGAGCATAGGGTGCAGGAGTGGGGAACGTCCAACCCTGGGCCATATAAGGCCTGTGAAATCATTAGGTCTGGCCTTGCCAAGGCAACCACAGGAGGGACTCAACATCTCATAAATCTATAGGACGCTAATTTTTAAGTTGACAATAATGTTTGCCCCATGAGTGATGTTATAAATATCCAAGCGGCCCTTGACATGAAGACTTTCCCTGGTGCCTGGCCCAGGGGAAAGTAACTAGTCACAGGGCCCCTGTGCCTGACGGCATTCGTGCCTGTATCTTGGGAGAGGGTTGGGTCGTGAGGGCGGGGCTAGTTACCCCACAGCGGGGTGTCAAAGGGCGGGGCAGCCCCCTCTGGCTTGCTCTGTTGAACTTGCTCAGCTCCCCAGCCAGGTTGTGCTGCAACCGGGAGCCCCTGGCCAGACACCAGCGCCACCAGGTTGGGACTTTCCAGCCATCACAATCTTTGCTTTGAAAGACTTTTTATTTATTTAAGAGGCAGAGCGAGAGCGAGAGAGAGCGAGAGCGAGAGAGAGAGAGAGAGAGAGAGAGCGAGAGCGAGAGAGAGAGCAAGAGCGAGCGAGAGAGAGCGAAAGCTAGAGCTAGAGCGAGAGAGAGAGCGAGAGAGCGAGAGAGAGAGAGAGAGCGAGAGCGAGAGCGAGAGAGAGAGAAAGAGCGAGCGAGAGAGAGCGAAAGCGAGAGCTAGAGCGAGAGAGCGAGAGCGAGAGCGAGATCTTCCATCGCTGATGCATTCCCTAAATGACTGCAACAGCCAGACCTGGGCCAGACCGAGGCCAGGAGCCAGGAACCCCATCCGGGTCTCTCAGCAGGGGCTGAAGCACTTGGGTCATCTTCTGTCTTCCTAGGCTCTTTAGCAGGGAGCAGGCTCAGAAGCAGAGCAGCCGGCACTCTGATAGGGAACACTGGCATGGCCAGATGTGGCTTAACCTACTGTGCCCCAGCCATCAGAATCTTGAGTGAAGTAAACTTCTCTTCTGAAAACTTAACGCAGTGTGTGGTGCTGGGTTATTAGCAACAGAAAATGAACGAAGACATCTTCTTGAAAAAAGATTCCTGTTTGTCAGAGGGAGAAGAGGTTATGCACATAGCTGGATGACGCTTCCCCGTAGGAGAGAATTCATGGTGTGTTTCCGTGGGAACTCCCCTCTCCGCTTCTTCCTGCCTCTGCTCCGCTCCGGGCTGGACTGGCTCAGTACCCAGGCTGGGTACTCAGTACCCGGGGGACTCACCTGGTGGTTGCCCTGACCAACCTGCTGGCTGCTTAAGAGACATCAACCCTCACATGGCGAGGTGTCCACAGAGAAAGAGGGAAGCCAAGGAGAGCAAGGGGCAAGGTCAGGAGCCACATGGGACAGGCTCGGCTGAGAGCGGGGAGCCTTGGCCTTTTAGAGAGAACACTGACAGCTCAGTGCTGCAGCACTGCCCAGTCCCGCCTTCCCGGGATTCCCAAACACACCCCGGCTCCTTCTCTACCAAGAAAACCAAGGAGAAAATGGCTCTGCCTTTAGGGTGGCAAAGCAGAGTTAATCATGAGGGGGTTTTCCAGAACAACATGAGAACTGCCTCAACATAGGCTGCTGCCTGCAGAGAGAGAGAGAGAGAGAGAGAGAGAGAGGGAGGGAGAGGGAGAGGTAAGCCCTGATGCCAGTGGAGCAAGCAAGGGAGATGGTTGTCTTAGTGTCCTCTGCTTTGACCACAGGTAGCTGCTCTGTAGGAGGCAGGGAAAGCTCTGCCCAGCTCTGCAGCTGCCTAAGTAAACCATTCGCCAAACCCTCGGGAGAGCAGCGAGCAGCGACACGTCCGGGACGCGGCAGGTTGGCCCGGCTGGTGCTGCGCTGAGCAGTCTGTGCTCAGCTCCGTCCACTAGAATGTGTTCAGAGAATGCGAGGCTTGTCATCTCGATTTGACACGATAATCCCGAGTTTGTGGAATTTCTTCACAGTGTGTGAACTGGTTTTTCACGTCGCTGTTTAACTGGCCTCAGAGGCGGAGTCAGCTGAGACTGAGCAGAAAAATCCCCCTCCTCCTTGCTGCCACCGCTCGCCCCCAGCCCAGCCCCTCAGCTGCGCTCCGCACCTCCTCACAGTGTAGGTCTGGGGTCTCTCAAACCACCCTCAGCTCTCTCGTTCTTTCTCGCTCCTGAAAAGGACAACTAATACATTGACGAAGTTTTCAGTCACGGCATTGCAGAACATTCGACGGCGCTGGGACAACTGGAATGCATCTTAACGTCCAGTTTCTTCTTCTTAGCTTGACGGGGACTCCATAGGAAACAGCTGTTAGAACGAGGCCTGGAGGAGAAGGAGGCTACTGTATCCGCCTACCTATTAATACCAGGGCACAGTGTTTCTCCCCTAGTCATGGATAGCTGTGAACAAACTTGCTGTTCATTTGTTAACAATGGCGCTCAAAAGAGATCATTGACATATGTGCTTCATTCAATGTAAATACGTATGTTAATTAATTAATCCATATGTTAATTAACTATCATTCTTGAAAGTTGTAATCAGCGTCAAAGAGAAATTCTTAATTGTCCAATTTAAATGACAAAATTTGATTTTTACACAGTTAAAAAGACCACTTATGGTGTTGGAGGAAGTTTTGGTCCATGATTACTTAAAGCTTTTTTGTATTAATTAGGAAGTTCACAGACATTGTTCGTAAATGGAAGACAGTCTTCAAATGTCCGTTTGTTTTCATGCACTTGAAAGCAGAGTAACAGAGAGACAGAGACAGAGGCAAACACACACACACACAGACACACAGACACACACACAGACACACAGACACACACAGACACACACAGACACAGAGACACACACACAGACACACACACAGACACACAGACACACACAGACACAGACACACAGACACACACACAGAGACACACACAGAGACACACACACAGAGACACACACACAGACACACACACAGAGACACACGGACACACACACAGACACACACACAGACACAGACACACAGACACAGACACACAGACACACACACACACAGATCATGCATCCACTGGTTCACTCCCCAGATGCCTGCAAATGCCAGGTCAAAGCCAGGAGCCTGGAGCCTGGAGCTCCACCTGGGTCTCTCCCATGGGAGGTGGTGGGGTCCCACTGAGTCACGACCTCCTGATTCCCAGGGTACACCAGCGGGAGGATGGGCTGGAGGCAGAGGCATTTCAAAGGTGGTGTTGCCGTCCCAAGCGGCTGCTTAACCTGCCGTGCTACAACGTCCACAGTCTTCATTTTATAATTCTTCATGGTATCCATTTAACTATTTCAATAAGAAGTAATTAGCAAATAATTATAAGCTACTGGATGGTGCTGGAGAGAAGTGTAAAACTCTTGAGTGATTTTTTTATTACATAACATGCGTAGGTTCTTTTTAAAGATTTATTTATTTGTTTGAAAGGCAGAATTGCAGAGATGTAGAAGGAGAGAGAGAGAGAGAGAGAAGAGAGAGAGAGGTGTCTTCCATCTGCTGGTTCACTTCCCAGATGGCCGAAACAGCTGGAGCTGGGCTGATCTGAAGCCAGGAGCCAAGAGCTTCCTCCAGGTCTCCCATATGGGTGCAGGGGCCCAAGGACTTGGGCCATCTTGTACTGCTTTCCCAGGCCATAGCAGTGAGCCGGATCAGAAGTGGAGCAGCCGGGACTCAAACCGGCACTCACATTGGATGCCGGCACTTCAGGCGGCAGCTTTACCCACTATGCCACAGAGCCAGACCCTCTTGAGTGATTTTTAAAGACATTCTAAAGGAACCAGTAGGTGATAATGGTGATAATTTTAATTAATAATCTTAAATTAAGAAAGGCTTCAACTAAACTAGAATGAAAATTATCAAATTACATTCTTTGTGTTGCACAGAAATTTAAAAAAATTCTTACAATCTTACTTACCTTGGAGTGTGGGCTGGTAAAGGCTAGGAGACTCCCAGGCTGCATTTGATAGTATCATTTTACCCTCAGAAACATGGGAAGCTGCTCATGGTTGACCAGGAGAGATGGTGACCCCATGGTGGTGCCAGCTGAACATGTATAACCTGAGAACCCACAATCTGAACCGCTCCCACAACTGAGATGTTTTGGATCCACCATGCCACGGTGCAAAGTTCCACATCTGACCTCATGTGATGGATTGCAGTGAGAACACAGGTGCACTAAAGATACTTGCAAAATCGTCTTCAGCTAATGCATGTGAGACAATCAAACGCTGTTTTCAGACTTGGGTTCTATTCTCAAGATCTCTCATTATGCATATGCAAATATTCCAAAATCCAAAAACCTCCAAGACACGCTGGTCCCAAGTGTTTGGGGACCTGTGTGTCCTGGCCGTGGGTGACGACTCTAACGGCCTGCACGATGGTTTTCCCGATTCCCATTCCAGCCCAATGTGGTCTACGGATGATTAGACCCCACCCCACTCTTTTGATTTGGTCTCTGCTGGAAACATGGTGGCCCACACACGGCCAGGCCCTCAATTCCGACTGATGCCACAGTGTGAGGAGCTGGGAGCCCTGGCAGGTGGCTAGGGGCTGCCAGGGTTGGCATCACGTGAGGCCCGAGACTTGATCTTATGATCGATGTGGCCACAGAACAGGAAAGGTGGAGAAATCCAGAGCCGAGTCGACAGCCATCCCTGGCCGTCTGCTGCGAGCCACATCTGCCCCCAAGGCAAGCAGGTCATTGTGCCGGAGGTGGGAACACGGAGCTCCAGCTCTGCCGTCCTCTATGACAGCCAAACTGTAGGCACTTCTGCTTCCTCTGTCAAACCTGTTTTGTGGGCCTGGTGGAGCTCAGTCAGGTGTCTTCAAGCCATTCTTGCTAAGTCAAAATTTGTTTATCCTTTCAGCCTGGGAGTGGTTATCAGTCAGAGGGTGATAAACGTACTTCTCTGAACATTGGCCAAGTCCCTCCCAGCTCCTCCATGAAGCTGTTTGCCTTGAGCGCGCCAGGCAGTGCTGCAAGGGGGTCGCTCGATCCTGGGTGTGCGGGTGACAGCAGTGGTCTCCAAGGCAAGCAAGGGGCCGGTTCACTTGCTCTATGCTTAATATGGAATCAAAAAGGTGGAACAGCCACAGCGGCCTCAAAAGCTCTCCGCATGCCTGGGTTTGACCAGAGGCTACACACATGGCAGAAGAGGTCAGCGTGGCCTTGAACTACCCACATATGTGCCACAGGAGATCCCAAAAGACATGAGCAGTGCGCTGGTTGCGAGGCACTCGCATCACTGATAAGCCCGGGTGAGTGTTCCTGGCCACCCAGGGCCGGTTGTGGAACTGGCATCCTACATAGCGGTGGGGATGATAAGATCCCGAAACAACAAAGGCAAACTGGTGGTGCTCCCTGCCACAGCAAGGGGGACACAATTCCCAGGACAAGCAGCCTCAGGGCGTCCTGAACACAAGCAAGATGGGCGGCCGGCAAAGGGAGTGCTTGTGTTCTACAACCTCCAGGCCTGCTCCCTTGCCCAGTCTCCGGAGTTGAGCAAGTGCTCCGGGCTGGGCTCCACCGACTGCAGGACAGGCTCGGTCCTTGAGCAAGGACGTGGCACTCCCACCCCGTGTGTGTGCCGAGGACTCCCCGTGTCTCCACCAATGCACCTCCGCCACCTGTGTGCATTTACCTGGGCCACGTCCTATGGGGAGAGGCAAATACTCAAGTGTTTTGGGGAGTGCTGAATAAGGGCTGAGTGTTCACAGATATCCAGCTGCTCAGTGTCACCCTGTTCACGGGGTCAGGGTGTGCATGAAGCCCTGGCCTGGGGTCTCACTCTCAGTGGATTCCCTGTGTGCGGGGGATGTCACAGACATTTCTTTGGTTTCCAAATGTATAAGCATCATAGTTGACTGCTGAAACAACCCGCCATTATTCCTTTGATGTGGTCTGAGAGCCAATAGGAGGCTAACTGGAAGTATCCACCCCATTCAAGAAAAGAAATCAAATAATAATGCCATCCCAAGGACTGAGATTAGTGCCACCTACCAAGATGTGAAGGGTGATGGGGTGGTGGTTTCCACCCTATCTCCACCTACTTCACATGCCTGGCACCTACAGAAACCAGCGAGGTCTTGGCAGATGTCAAACTGGATAAAATAGCAGCTGCAACTGTAATTGCTAGCCCAGATACGATGCCTTTGCCAGATGAGATCAGCCGTAGGCCCATTGTGTGTGGCCACTGATCTAAAGAAGTGGTTCTTTTCAGACTCAACAGTCTGGTTTGACCATATCGACTCCCTCCCAGCCTTTGTCACAATGCGGGTGCAGCTCACAGGGACTGAGATGGTGGGGTAGCCTGCAGAGCATCGTGCTGCCTGCCATTGATAGCAGCATGCTGATCGCCCCAGATTATCTGGAAGTGACAAGTCTGGCCAAGGCCCTCGTGAGATGTGTGTGCCTAGGAGATGGGAAGTACCCTTGCAAAGATTTAGGGAGTATTTGTTAGCCCTGGGTCAGAGCGGCAGGACACCAAGCATGAAACAGCACCAGGATTTATTCTAAGAGTGAGGCCTGGCATAAGTGCTGGAGCTGGTGCGACAGTTTAGTCAAGGCTGTGGCTTCTGCGTCCAGGGGACACCTGAGGCCAGCAGGAAGGTGGACAGGAAGCAGGCAGTGGAGCTGTGACGGCAAGCAGCAACCCTTGGGAGCAAACGGATCCACAGCGACCAACTGGAGCTCAAGTCTGGTCTGTCTGTTTCAGTCTCTGGGGTGATCTGCAAGATATCCTTCCCCAGGGAGCTCCCCACACAGCCCCTCAGCATTCAGAGATGTCTCCGGAGGTGGCCTGTTGGGGCAGAAGTGGAGCTCGGGGCCTGGTGGCAGCCACTCCCACGAGCTAAACCAGCCGATCAGCGATCATGTGCCCTTCCCCTCGGAGTGCAACAAACAACAGGCTCCTGTTGCACTCCTGCCTTCCAAACCCCAAGCTCATTCCCTCTCTGGCCAACTTGACTCTGGACCATCCAGGGAAAGGGATGCTGGGAAATAAAGCTCCAGCTTAGGTTGACAGAGTACCAAGTCACACGTGATGGATGCACCACGCTAAGGATGCTTCGAGGACCCTGAGATCTGGGGTGCACTGGGACACCCCCTCCAAAGGGAAAAGGCACCCCACATACTGCCCCCAGCAGGAAGGAGGCACGACGCCGGCATGCCATCTTCACGTTCTGGAAGCAGGGGCTTCTTCCCACTGGGACTGCCCCAGCCCATTTACCAAGGACACGATGGCCGTCAGCTCTGTAGAGGACCCAAAGGAGGCACACGTTTGGCCACAGGACCAGGCTGCTGGGCAACATAGCTCTGCCACTTGGGACTTGTGGCCCGATGGACCCCACGGAACGAGAAGGTAACTGTGGTGGCAAAAAGAGGTGTGAAGCAGGTGAACTCAGAACCTGCCCCTGAGACTCGTCTGCAGCAGAGCCTCTGCATCACTGGACAAGGAGCTCCTGCCATGCCCCGGCCCTGGGGAAACCTGAGTGCCTGGCCTCGGGACAGCCATGAACTCACGGCCAAAGCTTTCCATCAAAAGCTACATTCTACCAGAACCAGTTGGGAGGCCTGGCAGCCCAGTAGCTTTTCACTGTAAGACAGAAGTGGTCTATTGTGCTCAGGCACAGACCAGAGAGCAAAACCAAGCTGCATGACCAGGAGACACCCTCCCCCGTCATCCCCACCGTTGTGACACCTGCTCCTCAGCCCAAACCTGTGTCTGTATGGGGGAGTCTTCAACATGGAGTTATAATAATCCTGCACGTTTACGGGAGGCAGTGTAACATTTTGATACAACCTGCTGTGATCAAATCATGGTCATTAGCATGCACCATCTCAAATATTTGTTATTTCCTCGTGTTGAACAGACTTGAAGTCTTGTATTCTAGTTAATTTGAAATATACAGGGGGCCAGCACTGTGGTGTAGCAGGTAAAGCCGCTGCCTGCAGTGCCAGCTCCCATATGGGTGCTGGTTCAAGACCCGACTGCTCCACTTCCCATCCAGCTCTCTGCTATGGCCTGGGAAAGCAGTGGAAGATGGCCCAAGTCCTTGGGCCCCTGCACCCACGTGGGAGACCTGGAGGAAGCTCCTGGCTCCTGGCTTCAGATGGATGCAGCTCTGGCAGTTATTGCCATTTGGGGAGTGAACCAGCGGATGGAAGACCTCTCTCTCTCTCTCTCTCTCTCTCTCTCTCTCTCTCTGCCTCTCCTTCTCTCTCTGTGTAACTCTGACTTTCAAATAAAGTAAATAAATCTTAAAACAAAAGAAATATATGGCAGATTATTGCTAACTGTAGCATCCTCGTGTTGTAGAATTTACTCCTCCTATCCAGCTGTAACCTCTCTCTGTCCCCTCCTCTTTGTTTAACCCCTTTCCAAGTCCTCATTTTCAGAAATTCTAATTGGATTAGTGCCATCCTTAATCCACTAGCGCCACCCCCTCAGGATCAAGCGTCTTAACGTGGGCCTTCTGGGGACACCCGTACATTATGCAGACTATGACAGCCCTCGAGGTCCTTCTGCCTGGCCTGTGTTCTCACGCTCTGTCCTTGGATGCAGAGTTCAAGGTCAGAGCCTGCAAGGAGCTTCAGGATGCCCCAGGGCCTGGTGGGGGAGACCCAGGCGCAGGGTTTCCCGGGCCTCCTCTGCCAGTGCAGCTGACCTGGACCTCGTGCCTCACATCCGCAAGATCCCACGTCCTTCAACCAGGGCTGGGGGAGGGGTGGGCACGGCTGCAGAGCGAGCTCTGTGCACCCCCACTCAGCACAAGGCTGGAACTGCAGGTCCTGAGAGTTGCTCCTGTGACGAAATGCTGCTTTCCCCAGAGCTCCCGCATGCTCTCTTAAATCGCCATGGCCTTAGGAAAAGCCACGAAATGGCTTCCGCCTGCCGGTGGTGTAGTCCGCTGGCTCTGTCCTTAACAGCAGGAGGTGAGAAGGACAGTCCTGCTGCAGGTGCGGCGGCAGCAGAGGCAGGTGTGCTGGACTCCTGGTGCGCGGTCAGGAAGGCGGCCTCTGGGCCTCTCCGGCTTCTGTGCCCTCCCCTCTCTCGCCTGCGCCCACGGTGATGCCGGTGATGCCATCAGCCACTCTGTGACACGGCCGGGGGCCCTCAGCAGAGCTCAGCAGAAGAGCACCAGGCCCTGGGGCTTCAGACCTGTGAGCTGCAGACACCTCATTCCTTCATCAAGTACCCGGCCTCGGGTGTTTCCTTACGGCCACAGAGAGCAGCTGAAGACAACTTCCCTGACCAGAGATAAACCACTTCTGGCCAAAGGACACCAAACAGGGGCTGGTTAGACGGTGAGAGGGGACATGGGAGGACGTGAGAGCCAGGTCCTCCAGTGAGACCTCATTTCAGGATTCAGAACGGTTAGGCCCCCTCTGGTGGGGGGTGCATGGCGGGTTGTGTGTGTGTGTGTGTGTGTGTGGAGTGTCTCTCAGCTTGTGGACAGAGTGGTTTGTGAATGCTGCGTGTGTAGTATGTGTGTAGTATCTGTAGGTGTTGGGTTCTCTGTGATTTGGGTGTGGATGCATGTAGGTTGTTGGTGGGTATTTGGTGTATAGACGTGTGTTGGGTGAGTGTAGGGTTGCATGTATGTGTGTCTCTGTGTGTGTGTGAAATGCTGCTCCCTGTACACTTAGACCCGAGATGCTCCTAGTCCCCTGGGGCTGCAGGACAACAAGCAGAGGGGGTGTTTGGTTAGGAGAAGCCCCATCAGGGGTTTTCTGAATTGTGATATAGAACTTCCGGGTTCTGGGAGCCTTCAGGATGTAATGGGAACTCTTCCCTTCTCTGCTGTGGGCTAAGCAGACGCTGCAAAAAAGAAGAGAAAAAAAGCGACCCAGATGTTGAGACGCGGACCACGAGTCGGGGCCACGCGAGCAGTCTCAGCTCTTGGGAGCTCTGAGCCACTCAGGGGCAGCAGCCCCGTCCCGGAGGAACCACAGCCACCCTCGAGGAGGCGCCCACTGAGCTTTGTGTGTGGGGGGAGATGGTCCAGGCACCCTGGAGTTGTGATTTTTTGCAGGAGAATTACAGGGGAAAACACCTTGAATAGAAGAATATTTCATATCTGTATTCGGTATTTGGATCTGACTTGTGTCTAAGTGAACAGCTTTTCCGTAACTCGCTCATTCACCCAGCAAGCATCTGTCTCACCATTTGCAGTGCGGAGCAGGGAGTACGCTGAAAGACGAGCTCAAGGCCAGGGCAGCGCCGCGGACCCCTTCCCTCCTCTGTGCGTGCCCCTGGGGTGCGGCAGCGCCCAGACGAGGTCTGTCTCTGCCCACGGAGCTCACCTTCCGGCAGGGAATCTGGGCAGCACTCAGTTACGTCAGCACTGCAAGGCGAGATCTGGGGTGGTGACGGATTTCCTGCACTCTAAGATCGTGGGGAGTTTGACAACCAGAGCGAAGGCTGAGGGAGGAGAGAGAGGGAAGAGGTGGCTCCACACTCAGCCAGAGCCCGATGCCCCAGAGGTGGCGGCCAGTGGGGAGAGGCGTGTGTGTGTGTGTGTGCACAGCTGGAGGAGGCCCCAGGGGGCTGGAGGGCAGACGTGTGGGGAGGAGTGGGCAGGCAGACAGGGCAAGGGCAGGCGGAGTCCTGGAGTGGAATTTGTATCCCATCAGGAGGGCACTGGCTTCTCTCCGATGGTGAGCTTTTGCTTCAAAGCCATCACTCCCGTCCCCAGTCAATGTCTCTACACCACTACGAGCTTCCGGGCCACAACGTGAGACAGGAGTCAGTCTCACGTGAGATCAAATCATCTCCTAATGGCCAAGCTTGCGAGTAGGGCACACAGGGAAGCTTCAGGTGCCTGCAGCGTGCTGCGGGGGGCTAAGCTGCTGCCTGCAACACCGGCATCCCGTGAGAGCCAGACTTGAGTCCTGACTGCTCCACTTCCAGTCCAGCTCCTGCTAATGCTCTTGGGAAAACGGCTGAAGATGTCCCAAAGGCTTGGGGCTCTGCCACCCTCATGGGAGACCTGGATGGAATTCCAGGTTCCTGGCTTCAACGTGGTCCAGTCCCACCTGTTGCAGCCATTTGGGGAGTTACCAGCGGGTGGAAGATCTTCTCTCTCTCTCTCTCTCTCTCTCTCCCTCAACCCCACCCCCTGCCTTTCAAATAAATAATCTTTTTTTTAAAAAAGAAAGAAAGCTATGAAACTGAAATGTAAAAAGGATTTACTATGTCTGGTCTCGCTTGTGTTTGGTCATGGTGAAACGCATCATTGGTCGACACCACCAGTGAATCTCTGTGCTGTCTTCAGAATTCTGAAGGTAGCTGGCCAATGCTCATTCTTTCGTCACAGACAGCTTCTCCATCTAAAAGGGGATGAAGCTGGAAAATGGTTTTGCTGAGCTCTGCAGGGGTGGAGTTCGCAGATTTTGCAGTAAGTGCACCTGCACACGACGTACACAAACAGGACGTCCCTTTTGGGTGGGAGGTGCGTGCCAACAATTTCTTGACTCTCAAAACACAAGGATTTTAAAGACTTGAATTTATTCTCTAACACAGAATTAAATGAGTGGGATTAATCTTTTTTTAAAAAGTAAGCTTGAGCCTGTGCCACACTAATTAATGAACTCAAAAGACAGTAAATTCTAGATGCAAATAAGAGAAATGCCACACCATAGCTACGAACAGGGGAAACTTCTCCTCAGATCAGGCTCTGGGCACCTTGTAGGCCTCTGCTATGGATCCACACGTGGATCCTGTGGCCTTCACGTTTTCTCCCCCCCACACACGCCCTTGCCCCAGGAGCATTCAATACTTGTTACATCCTGCACAGAGTAGACTCTGAGCGTATCTTCTTCGGAGCTCTGCCTCCCCTCTCTAACCAAGCAACCATAGAGACAGCGTGCATCCTGACCCCGCTCTTCAGAGTCCTGGGCCCTTCCTCTTCCTTTTCCCCAGCTCAGGAAGCGAGAGAGAGGCCAGAAACCCAGTCTGGTATTAAAGACATCACGAGGTAGACGTTAGGAGTGCTGCCTTCCCCTCTGAGCTTTCACAGGCACAGGTGACCTGGTGCTGCAAGCCTGAGAGTCACAGCTATCAATGCTCAAATGGTTTGGGATGCAGTGGAAGAATTAATATCATCAAAATGCCCACACTACCAAAAGCAATTTACAGATCGATTGTGATCCCAATCAAAATGCCAAAGATGATCGTCTCAGATCTGGCACAAGATGAGCCCCAAATTCATATGGAGCCACAAGAGACCCCAAACAGTGAAAGCAACCCTAAACAATAAAAAATAAAGCTGGGGGCATCACAGCACCTGGTTTCAAGACATATTACAGAGCAGCTGTAATCACAACAGCTTGGTACTGGCACAGAAACCGCTTCTGAGACGGTGAGTGCCGTGTCAGTGTGAGCCGTGTGAGCACTTCAGAAGGACAAGTGGCACAGCGCTGGAGGACCCAGCCCTGGCAATCATCTGCACACCCTCCAGGGGCTCTGGCAGAGAAAAGCTTTCATTTTCCTTCATTTCTTCTGGATTGAAAAGGTCATTTACCCTTTGAGTAGAAATGGAAGTAGATCAATCACTTGTCAAGAATGAAATGTTTAGAGTCTGAATATACATCTCAGTGACTGACATTTTTACATGCTCATCTCTAAACATTGTATATGTTAAATATATAGCATATAGATTAGAGTTTGTAGAGCATTTCCTATAAAGTACTTGATGGATAGAGCTTAATGTAAAAACTAATCAAGAAAATCTTTTGACTTTTGCCTAAGGCAATTCTTTTTTTATTTTTATCATTTTTATTACTATGTCTTCAGTTTTTATTGGTAGTTACTATAGCAAAGTGGTTAGAAGAATAGCCCAGATTTCAGTAAGAGAAAGATGAACAAACCAACTCAAAAATGAATAAAGGGGTTGGGCATTTAGCCCAGTGTCCTAAATCAAAGTGCGTGAGTTCAATTCCCAGCTCAAGCTCCTGACTTCAGCTCCCTGCTAATGCAGACCCTGGGAGGCAGCCGTGACGGCTCATGTGGTTGAGTTCCTGCCAATCACATGGTGTGTGTGTGTGTGTGTGTGTGCCTTTCAGATACCTCTTAAAAAGGTGTCTTTTAAAATCAAAGAATATGACTAAGACAGCTCATGGAAAAGAAAATATCATAAACAAGCCTTAAACATATGCAAATGTACTTCGCTTCATGATAAAAGAAATGTGAATTAATTTAGAGTGCGTTTTTCATCTGCATAAAATGAGCAAAAATTCCAAGTCTGTTGATGAGGCTGTAAGAAAAATAAGCAGGAACTCAAACTGCAGGAAGATGTGTGAACTGATTCCTGCAGAGGGGAATTCATTATTAGGAAAATCATAAAAGCATTTATCTTTTGAACTACAAATGCCACTTCCAGAAATTCGCCCAACACAAAATAATCTACATATAAAAAAATAGATGGACCGCGAGATCTTGGGAACATTGTAGAAGTAGCAAAAAATGGAAGCAACCTAAGTTTCCATCAGTGTGGAGCTGATTATATAACAGCACATTCATGTGACGGAATGTGGATCAAAGAAGGAGACAGGCCAGGGGTTGTGGTGTGGCAGATTAAGCTCCCACTTGCGACGCTGGCATCCCATACTGAAACACTGGTTGGAGTCTTGGCTGCTCCACTTCAGATCCAGCTTCCTGCTAACGCACCTGGGAAGCTAACGGACGATGACTTAATTGATTAGATCCCTGCCACCCGCGTGAGAGACTCAGATGGAGCTGCTGGCTCCTGGCTTTGGCCTGGCCCAGCCCTGGCTGTTGAAACCATTTGGAGAGTGAACCAATGGATGGAAGAGCTCTGTCTCTGACTCCCTCTCCCCTCTCTGATGCTCTGCCTTTCAAGCAAATGAATAAATACATCTTTAAAAAATAAAATAATGATGAAGCTTTTTATACAATGATATGGAAAGAGCTCTAAGATGTGTTAGCATGGAAAAGCAAATGTGTATGGCACTTTTTTCTTTTTTATGGAAGAAAGTGAGAAACATGAGGATATAGTTGCATATGCTTGCATTTGAGGAAAAAAGGATTGGAAGAATGTAATAAAAGTTGGGGCTGGCTCTGTGGCGTTGTAGGTTGAGCCTCTGCCTGCGATGTTGGCGTCTCAAATAAGTGCCAGTTCATGTCCTGGCCACTCCTCTTCTGATCCGGTTCTCTGCTTATGGCCTGGGAGCACAGCCAAAGACAGGCCAAGTGCTTGGGCCCCTGCACCCACGTGGGAGACCCAGGAGAAGCTCCTGGCTTCAGATTGGCCCCGCTCCAGCTGTTGTGGCTGTTTGGGGAGCCAATCAGCAGATGGAAGATCTCTCTCTGGGTCTCTGCCTCTCTTTCTGTTACTCTGCCTCTCAAATAAATAAATAAATCTTTTTTTAAAAAAAGTAATAAAAGTTGTCACCTGTGCATCTTCACCTATATTACCTATATGAAAAAGAAATTTGAAAGTAAAATATAGGCTCCAAACTGCACTTTCCTGGGTTCAAATCCAGGGTTCCCACGTAACAGCTGTGTGACCTCCGGCAATGTAGGAGTCCTGTGATTTATTCCCCCCCACCCCGCAAAATGGGAGTGATAATGATAGAACCCACATTATGGATTTAGGATTAAAAGAGGTCAGAACCTACAAAGCATGTATCAGTGCCCAGCATATATTGAAATACATATTTAAAATATTTCTTTTTTAAATTTATTTTTTATTTGTTTGAAAGGCAGAGTTACACAGAGAGAGAGGGAGAGTCAGAGACAGAGGGAGAGAGATTGATCTTCCATCTGTTGGTTCACTCCCCAAATGGCCACAAAGGCCAGAGCTTGGCCAGACTGAAACCAGGAGCCAGGAGCTTCTTTTGGGTCACCCACAGGGTGGCAGGGACCCAAGCACTTGGGCCATCCTCCACTGCTTTCCCACGTGCATCAGCAGGGAGCTGGATTGGGATTGGAGCAGCTGGGACTCAAACAGGTGCCCATACGGGATGCCAGCATCATGGGCAGGAGCTCAACCCACTCTACCTCAACGCAGGCCCCACCTATAATCATTTCTCAGTCCCTGATTCACAGGAAGAGACCACTGGCTTGGAGGAGAAACACACGCCAAGGCTGGGTGCAGAACATCTGTGGTGAGGGCTTGCTGAGGTTTGAAATGTGTGTTTCATTAAGCAGAGTTAGTCTCCGTCTTGAGAACTGAACTTGAACTGGGATTTGTACAGAGGAGGTGTAGCGATAAACTTTGCATTCAGAGGAAAACTGCAGTGCTTACGAGAAAGCAAACAGTGACCCAATGAAGCTTTGGTAGCCAAAAGGCCTAGAGCTTGCTGGAACAATGCCTCAGTACCGTGGGCGGCTTTTCTGTTACACTGTATCGTCTCCTATTGTACATCATTTTACATGTATACATTGTCCTGTTTACTTTGGTTAGGCTATTTAGTCCACCCAGCTGCATGACTTGGCATTTCCAGCGCCTCTTGGCAGGTAGGACGGTAAAATGAGAACAAGTCAGGGAAATAAGGTTCCAATCTCTGTTTGTACAAACCTGAGCCATCTCCACTGCCTCTGATGGGCAAGCTGCCTGCAGGTCCTGAGAGCTGAGTGAGCCTGTCTATGGATGGCATATTGGTTTAGTAATCCAATATCTGAACACTTGAACTTGATCTGTCACCAAGCTGAGTGCTGGTGACCTCATGACGAATCGGGTAGGATCTGGATCTGAGCAACACAGAAAGTGACCTGTGTGTTTGCAGGTGACTGTAGCGGGAAGCTCGGCGCCGTAGGCACAGGTGGCCAGAAAGTTTTCAGAGTGGGAGGCGGAGTCCAGGACTTAGCGCCACAGTCCTGCAGGGAGCGTCAGGTCTAGGCTAGCACCAAGCAGCAAGTCCGCAGGAAGTGAGGGATCTCAGCTGCTCTGGGTCCTGCCAACAACACTACGGATGTCAGAATAAAGTCAGCCTAGACAAGAGCAGAGAGAGCTGTGTTTACAGCAGTCCAGGAAGACGGAGATGTAAGCAACCTTGAAAAGGTGCTCCAAGGTCAAAACCACCAGGGGGGCTGCTGGCTCCCTCACTCTCGAGTTTGGATTTGTGATTTGTGCCATCGAGAGTAAGTGAGAAAGGGATTAGTTCAGTCTTCTGGTAACTTCGGGGCATCAGGAGCCCTCACAGAAAATTAGCAATACTGGCATTGCAGTCTGGCCCAGTGTAGAGATCAGTGTACATCTGGGGACAGGGGTCCCAGCTATAAAGTTCAGCTGCAGGCATGTTTGGCACCCAACTTAACAATGACCTCTCAGCTCAATTTTAAAGACCCTAAACCAATGCTACTCCATTTTAAAATTTTCTTTCTTGAAGACAGAGATAAAGTGGCGAGCTGCGTGTCCAGAAAGCACTCAGTAGATGGTAGCAGGGGTCAGCATTCCGGCGCAGCACTTGAAGTCCCCATCTGCAATGCCAGCATCAGAATGAGGGTTTGCTCCACTCTGATCCAGTTTCCTGCTAAGGCACCTGGGAGGCAGCAGATGATGTCCGAACACTTGGTTCCCTGCCGTCCATGTGCGAGATCTGGATGGAGCTCCTGGCTCTTGGCTTCAACTTGGCCCAGCCCTGGCTGTTGCAGACATTTGGAGAGGGGAAGAATTACATTAGACCATTTTCATATTTTGCATTTTTTAAAGATTTTTTTACTTATTTGAAAGTCATAGTTACACAGAGGGAGAAGGAGAAGCAGAGAGAGAGAGAAAGAGAGAGAGAGGTCTTCCATCCATTGGTTCACTCCCCAACTGGCTGCAATGGCTGGAGCTGCGCCAATCCAAAGCCAGGAGCCAGGAGCTTCTTCCAGGTCTCCCACACTGGTGCAGGGGCCCAAGGACCCGGGCCATCTTCTGCTGCCTTCCCAGGCCAGAGAGCTGGATCAGAAGTGGAGCAGCCAGGACTCCAACAGGTGCCTATATGGGATGCCGGCACTGCAGGCCATGGCTTTACCTGCTATGCCACAGTGCTGGCCCCCCCATTTTGCATTTTCAACGTTTAGCATTGCCTAATGATCCAAAGTAACCCGGCTTCTACTTCCCAGAGGTAAAAAGTTTTGCCTGTCACAGCAACTGTGGCAATGGTGCGCTGAGCTCCTTTTTACAAATTCCCGCATGACCTAAAACTCAGGTCCACGGCTTCCCAGTGAGGTGTGAAGTGCCCCCTAGCTGCCTCTGGAGGGGAGGCGGATCCTGAGTCAACCTCTGAACAAACTTCAGAGAAAAGAGAGGCTGACGGTGAGAGAAGTTAGGTCATTCCTGGCTTCCAAGCAAGATTCTCGGGAAAGATCTCTGGTCGCACAAGTGCTGTGATAAATAACCTGAAACTCCTCCAACTGCAAATCTCTCCAAGGAAAATGTTAGCAAGCATCCTGTGAAGTGTGGAGCTGAGTTTGTATGACTGTGCGGCTGCTTCCAGAGCTCTGGATGGAAAGAGGGGCTGACGGCTGAGCCAGGCTGGGTGCAGGTGGCAACATCCCAGGGCCTTGGGCTTGGATTCAGCACATCTTGGAATAAATGAGGTGGGCACAGAGAATCCTCCTACTAACCAGGGTCACAAAGGATTGTCATCTCAGTGAGCTCACGGTCCACCAGCAAAAGAGTTCTAGCACCTGGAGTGCTCCTCTTCTTCTGGACTTGGGTAGACATGTCTTCCCGGAATTCCTAAGCAGGGTCCCACATCACATCGGGATGGACTATGTAAGCAGGGGAGAGCTGCAGCAGCGGTACTACTAAGAGGCTCAGTATTAGGGGGAAACATTGCATGGTAGGAATAAAAAATGCCACTAGGAGCAGGTGCTTAGCTCAGCGGTTAACATGCATCCTGCGACAGAATGCCCGGACAAACAGCGATAGGATGCCCAGCCTCCCCGAGCAGTTCGCTAGTGAAGAGCTCTCAGGAGCTCTCTTGCCACCATCCCAAACCACGTGATGTGGCTGCACAAGGGCCAGGCTGAAAGCATTGGCTTTACTAACCAATTCCTTTCCTCCCACAAATACTCATGAAACCCCTTCTTAGGGTTGATTATGTGCTGGGGATAACTGAGAATTGGCAAGTTTTCCATTGTTCCCCTGCCAACCTTTGCTGGCGGTATGTTGAGATGCTGTTACTCAGGCTCTGTAATCTCAGAATTGTGCCTCTCTTCTCTCTCCGTGAATGTTTTGTTTTTGGTTTTGTTTTTTAGTTGGAGAGGCAGAGTTCTCGTCCTCTGGTTCACTTCCCAAATGCACACAACAGCTGGGGCTGGGCCAAGCTGAAGTCAGAAGCCAGGAACTCAATCCTTCTTCTTAAAGATTTATTTGAAAGTGAGAACACCAGAGAGAGTGAGGGAGAGATAGAAAGAGGTTTCTATCTACTGGTTCACTCCCCAAATAGCTGCAATAGCCAATAGGCAATGGCCAATAGGCAAGGCTAAAGCCAGGAGCCTAGAGCTCGATTCAGATCTCCCTTGTGGGTAGCGGGGCTCAAGTACTTAAGCCATCATCTGCTGCCTTCACAGGTGCATTAGCAGGAAGCTGGATTGGAAGTGGAGCAGCTGGGGTTCAAAGAGACTCTCCAGTATGGGCTGCTGGCATCCTCAATGGCAGATTTACCTGATTGACCACAGTGTCAGCTCCTCAAATGTCCTTCTTCTTCTTTTTTTTTTTCTCACCAAAATAAACTTACCTTTTATTTTAAAAATTGTATTTAAGGTATAAAATTTCATGTATTTCATATACAAATTTAGGAACATGGTGATATTTCCCACCCTACCCTCCCTCCTGCCCACGCTGCCACCTTTCCTCCTACTCCCTTTCCTATTTCCATTCTTAATGTTTACAAAGATCTGTCTTCAGTTTACTTTATACTCCTAAGATTAACCCTACGCTGAGTAAAGGGTTAAACACACAGTATGAAGGAAAAGCGCTGTTCCTCAACAGTAGAGACAAGGGCTGTAAACAATCATCAAAACTCAAAACGTCCATTTCACTCCAATTCATTACCTTTTAGATACTCTGTTAGTTACCACAGATCAGGGAAAATGTGTGGTATCTGTCTTTTTGGACTGGCTTATTTCACTAAGTATAATGGTTTCTAGTTGCATCCTTTTGTTGCAAAAGACATGATTTCATCTTTTATAGCTGAGTAGTACTCCATAGTGTATACATATTATAATTTCTTTATCCAGTCATCAGTTGATGGATATCTAGGTTGATAGCTACTGTGAATTGAGCTGCAATGAACATGGGGGACAGGTAGCTCTTTCACATGCTGACTTTATTTCCCTTGGCAAATTCCCGGGAGTGGGATGTCTGGGTCATTTGGTAGGTCTATATTCAGATTTCTGAGATATCTCCATACTGTCTTTCCCAGTGGCTGGACCAGTATACATTCCCACCAACAGTGGATTGGGGTACCTTAATCACCACATCCTCACCAGCATTTATTGATTACTTGTTGATTTCTGTGTGAGAGCCATTCTAACTGCGGTGAGGTGAAAACTCACTGTGGTTTTGATTTGCATTGATCGTGAGCATTTTTTGATGTGTCTGTTGGCCATTTGGATTTCCTCTTTTGGAAAATGCCTGTTCAAGACCTTTGCCCATTTCTTAACTGGATTGTTTGTTTTGTTGTTGAGTTTCTTGAGCTCTTTATAGATTCTGGATATTAATCCTTTATCAGTTGCATAGTTTGCAAATATTTTCTCCTGCTCTGTCAGTTGCCTCTTAATTTTGCTGAGTGTTTCTTTTACAGCTCAGAAGCTGCTCAACTTGATGTAATCCCATTTTGGCTTTGATTGCCTGTGCTCTGGGGTCTTTTCCAAAAAGGCTTTGCCTATGCCAGTGTCTTGCAGTGTTTCCCCAATGTTCTTTAGTAATTTGATGGTATTGGGTCATAGATGGTCCTTGATCTATTTTGAGTAGATTTTTGTGTAAGGTGTAAGGTAGGGGTCTTGTTTCATACTTGTGCACAGAGATCCAGCGTTCCCAGCACCGTTTGTTGAAGAGACTGTTCTTGCTCCAGGGATTGGTTTTAGCTCCTTTGTCAAAGATAAGTTGGTTGTAGATGCGTGGATTGATTCCTGAAGTTTATATTCTGCTCCATTGGTCTACATATCTATTTTTTTTGCCAGTACCAGGTTGTTTTGATTATAAGTGCCCTGTAGTATGTCTTGAAATCAGATATTGTGATGCCTCCGGCTTTGTTTTTGTTGTATAAGATTGCTTTAGCTATTGGGATCTCTCAAATGTCATTCTTAACAACAGTGGCATGTGTGGGACACCAACCTCCCACAATGCTTTTACACAATTTCTTTAAGAGATTTATTCAGGAAAAAGCTCAAGTTTTATTAGACAGTGTTTTATAATACTGTGGATCATTTATTGTATAAAGTCTCTCCAAATTACTGTACATATTTCTTCTGGGAATTAGTTTGGGGTTGGTATCATGCTCAACTGACTTACATTGTATGAGCTTCACTTTGTTTATAATAAAATGAAGATTTATGAAATAATGTTCAGAGAATATTTATATAATATGTATACTATGGATAATCATTCATCTCCTCAAATGAAGTGATATTAAAGTAATTTATTAAAAACTTTATGAGGGTACCTCAGAAAATTTGTGTAAAAAAACAGAATTAAAGTATGTTTATTTTGGTGCAAGAAAAATCAAAATCCACATGAAGTTTTATGTAATACACATTTCCACAAACTTCTTGAAAAAGGAAAAGAAAATCACAGAAGAAAATAATAAATAAATAAAAAAGATTCACAGAGTACAAAGAATGACAATACCAATCCTACATAGTACTTATGATTATAATGTGGCATTGTCTTTCACAATGGCAATTGACAAATATATCCAGTGTTTAAAGTAATTTTATGTAGCCCCTTGGAAAGAAAGGAGCAGGGCAGAAAAAAAAATTGATGTTTTGAAATGGCAGAGAACACGGAATTTAACTGCACCTAAAATATTCCAGTAAAGCGTCTACCTTCCTCCTCCACAGGAATCAACAATGCATTTCTCATGGTTTTGTGTCAACTATTTCTGTTATCTAAATGTCTACCCCTAAGGAGAAGTGAGTGACTCATATCACTGGACTATTTCGTAGGGTCTTGTGCTGTTTCAGGAAAATATTCCATTTTACTTTTCAGGAGAAAAATCTTGTCCAATTAATAAGTAAGAATTTCACAGGTCCATTTTACCTGTGAAATTCTTACTTATTAAATCTACAGTGCTCCCAAAATGTTTTGCAACTTTAATAAATATGCGTATCAGAAGATCAAAAAAAGAAAAAGAAAATCCCTCATTTGCATGGATTCAAAGTGCTTTGCACCAAATCACTTGGGCTTTAATTCCATTTCCCATCAGCTGGTTGACGCTCACCTGTCTGTCCTTGGAGAACGGGCATTCCGAGTTTGGACGACGGGTTTGGTCAGACTGCCGACCCCGTTGGCCGTGTGAGTGTGGATCGGGGGCTCAGACAAGTCCCTGGCATGCGTGGGCCTCTGCCATCCCAGTTGCTAAACAGGAGTGAGACCAGCACCTGCCTTTTACCACCGTCAAGGGGATCCTCAACCAACACAACTCACGGTCGATAGAACTTAATCCAGCACTTTACCACCACGCACCAAGTGCTGGGCCCGTGTTGTGCTGGCTGCCTCCCCTAGGTTATCTTCGCTTACCTTCAATATCATAAGAGAGAGCCCATTATTATAACCCATTTTGCAGATGAGGTAATTGAGGTTTGTGGTTGTTTAATCCTTGCCTTTATGGCTGTTGTTGCTCCTCCGTGCGCTCTGTTTGATGCTTTGTTCTTGATTAGAAATAAACCTCTGATTGTATCATCATTCCCATGAGAAAAACGTCATCCACACTGCATCGACTTACTTGTGGTGGTGCTGTGGGAGTGCACCGAGGCAAACCATGAAAGGAGACGAGAAACTCAGGAGATGCAGCGAAGGGGCAGGGACCCCCCAGCCGGATGGCGCCAAGGAGCGCACACGGCCCGGCTCTGTTGTGTGTAGAATCACAGGGCTGGTGCACCCTCAGCAGGTCCCCTTCCTTCTGCGTACACAGAGGACAGAGGCCTGGAGCCTCGTCGTCCCCTCATTTCTCTGGCTTCAAATCTCTTTCTGGTCACCTTGTGGACCAGGAAAGAACCGCAAGGCTCGCTGCGCTAACTGTGCCCCGAGTGGACAACCGGGTCTCTTCAGCCCTCGGGACAGAGCTCAAAGATTTTAGAGACAACCAGTGTCAGCACTGAAGAAGTAGCCAGGAGCAGAAATGTGCGTGGATTCATTTTCAGGGCCCACTCGCTGTAGGTCGGCTCCACGGCTGAGAATTTGGGCAGCTGAAGCCTTCTGAGCTGGCTGTCCTGTGCCATCACCACATGCCTCGCGCCATAGGACAGTGGAGCAAGATGCACTCCCTTTAGGAACAACGAGTGCTCACGGCTTTTGTTGGAGCGCGTGGTACCCCTGTTCTCTGAAACCCTGCGTGTGCGCCACCGCCCGACTTGGAAAGCGTTTGGGAACAGATGGTGTAAGCGGGTCCAGATGCGACGGATTAACCTGTTTCCTCCGCTGATGACACGAACTTTCCAGCTTTCCAATTTGTGACAACTTGAATCCGCGTGGACCCCCCTGCTTGGAAAGTATCTATGTCAGAAACAGTCACAGTGGAGGAAGAAGATGTGGCATCTCTCCAGGCGCCAGCGTGAAACTGAGTTCACCGAGCTCGGGGAGGAAGGAAAATTGGGGCAGAGCAGTGGTGGCTGGCGCAGGGACCACGGGACCCTCAGAAACGGCTGCTGTCTGCCTTCGTCGGGGGCCCCGGGCGACTGGGCCGACGCGCACGTCTCCTTTCTCCCAACTGTAAAGTGAGGATAATAGCTATGTATATACCTGGCAGGGCAAGTGGTGCTGAATTAGTGCATGTATTCAGCATGCTTTGAAGTGCTATATTAAGCTTCATTTAGATCGGCCTCCTAATTTCATGAACTCAGAGCTCTCTGCACCAGCTGAGGACTTGAGCCGTCTTGATCAGATTTTTCCAAATGGCACAGCAGTTTTCATGCAAACGCCTTCTTGAAACTGGTTCGTACTGGTATTTGCAATTAAAAAAAAAAAGAGAGCTGAACAGTTGTGCAATCCCATGTCCAAGCATATCAGAGGGCAGGATAATCGCTTCGCGATAATGGAGGCAAATATTAGTCCCTTTCTCCCTTTGCCACTGATGCCCCCTCCCCTCGACTCGGTGATCGCAGTGTCTTTTCCAGTTTCATAGCCTGGAAAATTGGAAGCAGGAACTCAAAGGAAGGAACGACATTGGAAACGCAGGAACAAGGTACAGCCGTCTCCTGGGCCCCCAGCCTGGTGCCCACGAGCGTCTGGACCAGGCGTTTGCTGTGGCCAACACAGCTTCACCTGATCCGTCACAGAGGCTCAAGCAGACTGCCTAGGCCTCAGGTAAACCCCAGGATCAGATGGAGATTTCAAACTAGGCCTGCTTTAAAGAGGCTCCAAAGTTAGTTTGAAAAGATGTATCTACTTATTTGAAAGGCGGATTGACAGAAAGAGAGGGAGGAGAGACAGAGAGAAAAAGGCTTTCCTGCCGCTGGTTCACTCCCAACATGACGACAACCACAGCCGGAAGCCGGGAACTCCATCATGTTCTCCACATGGGCAGCAGGGGCCCAAGTGCTGAGCCCATCCTCCACTGCCTTCCCGGCTGCATTAGCAGGGAGCTGGATCGGAAGTGGAGCAGCCAGGACTCGACTTGGTGCTCCGATACCAGATGATGCCATCGTAAGCAACACCTGAGCCCTCTGTGCCGGCACCCTCCCCCCACCCAAACAAAACGATTTTGCTACGAGAGCTTGAGGTGGACGTGTCAGGGCCCGTGCTCGCCTGGTGCTTCCTGGAAGTCAGGTGAAAGTCCTCATGGGGTGTCCAGCCCAGGACGGGGGCACAGCCAGGGCACGTGGCCACACTTCCTGCTGACTCACAGTCAGGCATGCCCTATGCACACTGCCTGGCTCCAACCCGCTCCCACCCCCAAGGTAAACGTCCCAAGGGTGTGGGCAGGCAGGGCCTGGGAAAGTCCGTCAGAACCATGGCCCCCGTGGCCCCGTGGGGTGGAGGAAATGTGTCCTTGCCACGTTCGGTGGTGGGATTAGAGGTCACTCCTGATCCACCGCCCTCGTGATGAGAGGGGTGCGCCCCTGGGGCACACGTCCCTGCCAGCCCTGCTGCCTTGTAGGAAGCCCCCGGGGTAACAGCCCTGCCTTTGCTTGTCCAGGCCCAGAGCTGTGCACGTGATGCCAGGAAACCCCCAGGGGCAGCAGCACAGGGGGCTCAGTGTTTGGAGCTCTACTGGAGAGCATGAGTCTCCTGAAAACCCCAGTCCCTTCTTCGTTCCCCTTCACCACTAACTTGACAGAGTCCCCTATGGGTGTCCGCCGTGCTGGGCGCTAGTGTTGGGAATTGCGTGACAGGCTCTGCTTCTCTTCATTGTTTTTTCCTGATTGTATTCAGTCAACGTTTTCTAAATCAGGATGCAGGAAAAAATATTTTCTATTTTTCAGGTTAGCAGGCAAGCGTGATTTTGCTGTGAGATAAGACACCCTTGATTGGTCTTGCGTTCCCGGTTGGATACGCGTTTCTGGTGCATGTAATATATGTATTGTGGAAGTGACACAACGAGGAGGACTGTGGAAGACGCTGGAATTTTTCCAGCGAGTGGGCTGGGCTGGCTTAGTCCAGGCACGTCCAGTGGAGCGTGACCCACAGGGTTCACGTCGTCCGGGTGGCAGGCCTGCTCCCAGGAGGCTCCCCGTGTTTGCAGGAGAACAGGGTGGGTCCTGGCTGGGACAGAGCTCACCAAGAGGTACCTGGAGACCAGGGCGCGAGGGAGGAGGCCTCCTCTTGCACACTTTCTCCCTAGCGATGCCGCACGTGCTTTCCCGCTCCGCGGTGTCAGTGATGCGGCTCCTGCTCGGCTGTGTCCATGAAGAAGCAGTAGCCCCAGCCCCTGCGATGGGCTTCTTCCTGTGAGTTACTCACCCAGCAGGAGTCATGGCTGGAATCCTCCCCTCTGCCCGGGGCCCTGGCTTTAACTCTCGCAAAGATGCTTTCAAGGTAACCAAACGGAGGCAGAGAGGAAAGACTCATGGGAAAACCACACCTGGATCAGAAGGGAGACCGCGCACCGCAGGAGTGGGGCCGAACCTTGCGCCCCGGAACCTGTGGTGTTGTCACACCCACGTGGTGGAGCCTGAGGAAGTGCTAGGATCACCTGCCACTCAGGAGCCGGGGGTATGAGGGCAGCCCCCACTCGTGCAACGAAGGGCTTCCTCCGTTTGGGATTTCACAGATGCCCGGGTCTGTATCACCAGAAAGAGCACAGCATGCCTCCTCCCGTTGGGTTAGATCACTGTGGCAGGCAAGCACGCAGCCCAGTCCTCAGGAAGAGGGAAGACAAACCAGGCAAGGCTGTGAAGGGCTCCCACCTGCCGCTCTGCTGCGTGCTGCTGTGGGGGAGAGCAGCCACGGCAGGGAAGCGACCTGGGCGCACGTGGACGGATGGAAATCCCGCAGTCCAGGGCTGGGGAGCCGTGAAAAGCTGGTCTGGCCCTGCCAAGGCAGCCGCAGGCAGCACTCGACATTCGTTAAATGTACGGCAGATAACCCTGCAGAGAGCAGTGAGAAAGCTGGGGGCCAGGTTAAGCCTCCGCCTTCTATGCGAGCCTCCTATGTGAGCACCAGTTCACGTCCTGGCTGCTCTGCTTCTGATCCAGCTTCCTTGGAAAGAAGCAGATGATAGCCCAAGTCCTTGGGCCCCTGCCAGGCGTGTGGGCGATCCCGATGGAGTTCTTGGCTCCTGGCTTTGGCCTGGCCCAGCCCGGACTGTTACAACCATTTGGGGAGGGAACCAGCAGATGGAAGATCTCTTTGTCTATCTCTCTCTTTCTGTCACTCTACCTTTCAAATAAATAAATAAATCTTTTTTAAAATAAAATACAATAGAAAATGGAGACGACCCTCTCGCTTGTGGCAAGGTGGAGGAATCTGGAGAATGTCATTGTAAGTGAAATAAGCCAGAGAGAGACCGGGCTGCGTGGGCTCCCTTACGTGCGGGCTCTGAACAGGTTCTGTGCTCAGGAACAGGCAGTCACTGGCCGTGATGGCCGAGTCGGGGAAAACGCGAGGTGTTGGCTGCGGGGTGCAGACTTGTAGTTGGAAGAAGGGTAGGTTCTGGACCTGAAGCACGGCACGGTGACTATACTGAATCGCATACCTGGAATGTGCTCAAATGTTCTCGCTCCCAAAAAATACAAAACAAAAAGGGTCCCAGGGGAACTAGCAGGTGCCGGCTGTGGCTCAGCGTCTACCAGGTCACCACGCGGCGTACTTTAAAAGCAGGCCGTTTCATTGGTCAGCCGCACAGCAGTAAAGCTGGGGAAGTGTTTGACAATCCAAGCCGTGTTTTAGGTCCCGTCCTCCCTGGGTGGGTGATGGCTGCTCCTGTTCCGTTCTTTCTGCCTTGCTGTCCAGGCTCTCCTGCCTCCTGTTGCTCGTCCAGGCTGCGGGTGATGATTCTGTCTCGCCCACGCGCCACCAGCAGCATTAGCTGGTTACCGTCAGGACCCAAAGGGCCAACTGGCTGCCCTCAAAGCACGGCGAGGGGGGTCACAGCGGTGAGCATTGAGCCTAGTGGGTGAGAAACTGGTTAGGGCGTCCGCGTCCCACAGGGCAGGGCCTGGGCTGGGTACACAGCCCCAGAGCCAGAGCCTGCCTTCCTGCTAATGCGGATTCTGGGAGGCAGTGGTCAAGGATCAAGTAGTTGAGTTCCTGCCACCCACGTGGGAGACCTGGATTGAGCATCCAGCCTCCTGGCTCTGGCCCAGCACTGGCTGTTGTGGGCATGTGCGGAGTGGAAGCGGAAGCAATAGCCCTCCAATCACACCTTGTGGGTTGAAAGCAAAAGATGTTGTCTTCACTGACCGCCTCATTGTTCATCCTATGTCGTCAGAGAAGCGTGTTGCCGAATTTTTCTTTCAGTTCCCGCCCTTTGGAAGTGGAATTGGAGTTGTTTTCTGCACATGGGGTTGTTAGAAACAGCGAGAGAGGTTGCTCCGTTCTGAGGGCAGTAACCCTGTGTGACATTCCCGTCTCACCCTCCACACAGAACTTCACACAGAAGGGACAAAATGAGCACCCGACCCTGTGACGTCAGAACCATGGCAGAGGTGAGGGAGAGCCACGCCTGCCCCAGGGGAGCAGGAGAGGGCGTCTGTAGCTTATCTAGGAAAGCGTCAGTGTGGATCGAGGGTAGGGCTTCTGATAACACTTTCACTTGAGCTCCGCACTGCACCACTGACAGTGCCACTCCCGTGAGCTGAAGTCTAAAACGGGCTTCACCTCGGAGACAGTGCTGGAACTCCCTCAGGAGTTTTATTGCTGCTGTTGGTTTGGATGCTCCAGGCAGGTCTCGAACAGAGGCTGGAACGCGCTTCCTGAGAAGGATCTGCTCGTAAATCCTCGAGGTTTTCTGGGCCCTCAGGTTCCGCACCACAGACGCTAACAAACAGATGGGTGGGGCCAGTTTCCAAGAAAGCGTGTTCACAAAAGCAGCTGGTGCTGTGGGCGGGATTTGGTCTGTGGGCTGCACTTTGCTGACCCTGGTCTGGAAAGCTAAGGGGACAAGGTGCTCCACCCTCCCTGGTGAGATCTTGGCTCCGTGGCCAAGCTGGAGCCTGTGACGGCACCTGCTATGGGATGAACCCCCCCCCCCCCCCACACACACACCCCTGGCCTCTGCCCTTGACCCACAAGTTCTCAGCACAGATGGAATCTCCATCCAGGGTGGGCTCGTGTGCAGCAGGAGCTCCAAGCTTTCTGGCTCACCTACGCGAGGGAATCATTCATGGAGACCTCTCCCCATGGTTCTCCAAGCCTAGATTTTCCTTCACACAGCATGCGCTCTGCCATCCGAACCTCAGATCTTCCAGTTGAAGGGCAGCAGCAAGTTGAGGGCCGTCTTGTTCATGGAAGAAACACTCCAGGTCACATGGAGGTACTCGAGTCTCCTGCAAAACTTTAAACAGGCTAAAACGACCCGAGTTAGAGACAGGGGGAGAAGGTACAGAATTATCAATGATTCTACACTCTAGGCTCAGTCATCTGAACAGATGTTTCCTTTGGAAGATCGCGTGTTGGGTAGTTACCATGTCTCTATCATTCAAGGTTTGCGGAGACCAGGAGGCTGTGAAAACACCGATCCTGGCTTTTTTTTCACGTGCTCTGGGCAAACTCCTCTTCCTTGCTCTTGTGAACGGAGTACAACAGGAAACCACTTCCCGTTAGATAGCGATCTTGGGAAAGCTACTGAAGAAGAAACACTCTGAGTGCACTTTGGGGACACAGAGTGCGTTTACACAAATTAGCCAACACTCGAGTTCCTCATCTGTGAGGTTTTGCCAAAATAAATTCAGTGCTTGCCTTGGCCAGCATTCGTTTGATTTCAGGGGTTAAGACCCCAGCAGAGAACAGCAAAAGGAAACAGCACTGGAGATGCACAGGGAACCTCCTGGACCAAGGCAGGTGCAGGCCAGGAACAGGAGCTGGAAGCCACTCCCTGGGCCCTCTCCTGTCCGCCCTGTTCCTCTCGCCGCTCCCTCATCCCTGGGTTGAGAGTCGGACGTGGACAGTTCCCGGCATTTCTTTGCAAATCAGCCATCTTTCTGTGTGTTCTGTAGCTGTAACAGAGCACCAGAGACTGGACAACTCATAACACTGGGTGCTGGGCAGCCCCAGAGCAAGGCTCTTGCTGAGGGCCTTGTGCTGGGTCATCGCACAGGGAAGGAAGAACAGAGGGGCAAGTGGGAGCCTGCAGGCCACGAGGCTGGCCTTGTGTCTCCAGGTCCCCAAGCCAGGCCCACAGAGCAAGAACACCTGGGAGAAAGGCATTGCCCCTTCTTAGTGACCCACTCGCTTCTCAGATGCTTTGCCTCACCTCCCAGCACCACCACAATGGCAACCAAACTTCAACCTGAGTTTTAGGGAGTGACAAAACCATACGCACGCCACGGCACCAGCCTTCTCTGCCACTTACGGGTATGCTTGGTTCCCAAGGGGCATCCCCCCAGAACACCTTGTTCCAAGAACCGCCACTCCAAAGAGGGTCAGACACGCAGGAGGCCCCTCCTGAACGTTTATCCACGGACGCTTGATGGGGTTCAGTGAGTGTGGTGTCCTCGGCCCTCCAGAAAGTCTTTGGCCGAATGCCACCTGTCCTGAGCCAGTGTCCACCGCTTGTCTGGATCCCTGGACTGGAGGGGCCACACCTGGTCTCCTCAGGGCAGTGTTCAGAAGAGGTGTGAACACCCCCAGAAAGTATCTACTCCTGTGGTTCCACTTGGTCTTAGCAATCTGGTTACTGACATTCATGAGATACCAATTGAACAAAGGACTTTAGTCAACTGAGTGCAGCCCCAACATCTCTCCGACCCAGAAACTGCCTCTGGATGTTGCCCCGTGTGCTGCCTTGGTGGGAGGGGCAGCAGCTGACAGGTAATAATTTGCCTCTTAGTATCACATACATGGGAGTGTCACCATACATCGCGCTCTTGACTGTAACGCCCCACTAGAAAGAGACGCCTTGACCGCAAGGCCTACCCGGGGGTGACCTCCTGTGCAGGTTTGCCTGGAACCGTCCCAGTCTGGGCACTAAAAGCCCATGTTGTGGGATCCTCAGTCCGGAGCAAGCTTGAATGCCAGTGGTTCACGCCCACCGAGATCAACCTAAGCCATGACGGACGCCGTGGCCTGGGGGAGCCAGCCCTGTCCTCAGCAGGCAGTGAGGAGCAGTGAGGAGCTTCTGCCAGATTCCAGAAGCAGCCTCAGGGCTGAGTTGCCCTGGGAGGAGGGGGCGCCCTCTGCCTGCTTCCTCAGCTCGAGCCAGCAGCCCCTCTACTTCCCAGGGCTGTGCCTGGGAGAATTTCAACTCTGGGAGCCAGGTCTGAAGTCTGGGTTGGCTCTCTGGCCACCGGGCAGGCGACTGACCATCTCCTTCCAGGGCACGGAAGGCTGCCTGTCTTGGTGCACTCTGGTGTCTGTAACAAAACTACTCTAGACTGGCTGGCAGGACACATACGTGTCAGGGTTCTGGGGCTGGAGGCCCAAGATCGATCCTGCATAAGCCTGCATGCTTGGTTCTGGTGAGGGCTGGCTTCCAGGCTGCAGACTGCTGGTGTCTGCACAAGGCAGGGAGAGGCTGCGGGAGCTCTCTGGGCTCTCTTTGAGGAATGCACGAATCCCCTTCATGAGGGCCCTGCCCTGCGCAAGCTGATCACTTCCCAGTGCCCTCACCTCCATCACTCTGGAGGCTACGGGGTCAACCCATGAATTGGAGGGGAGGGGCAGAGACGTTCCCCTTGCACCGCCCTTGAGCTCCCTTTGAGGGGAGAAGCTATGAAATAAGAGCTGTCGATGGCAGAGGGAGAGACTCAGTCTGGAAATATTACATGGAAGAATCCAGAAATAAACTATGAGATATTTTGAGTGACAGTGCCCCCGTTTGCATAACTTTTACTACAGCATGTTGTTTTGTGCTGTTACTTGTCGTGAATTTCTTGCTGTGTTTAATTTATAAATGAGGCTTGGTCACAGGTACACGTGCAGGGGAAGATGCACAGTGCACACAGGGTTGGGTACCATCTGTGGTTACAGGCATCCACTGGGGGTGTGGACTGTACCCCTTTGGACTGGGGGGGCAGCTGCACTATGGTCACTGTTATTAGATAAGCCAAGCTGAAAAGGCCATGGATGGCTCTGGTGGGGGCAGGAGCACAGACTGAGGGATCCGCAGGTGACTCCTGCCCTCCCTCACCGCCCTCCCACCCAGTGCGTCTCACACCTGCTGCGTGTTACAATCCAAGTTGAAAAGACCTCGTTGGCCAGGTTCTGTCCTACTCCAGCTGGACCAGGAATCCTGGGGCGGGGGTGGGATCCGGGGAATGACCTTTCCAAGGCTCCCAGGTAATTTTCATTTGAACATTGCCGCGCCGCCTGGATACTTTGCACAGGTGGCTAGGGGGACACTCAGGATGCACACATAGGCAGTCACTGAGAGCCTCAGAGTTTCAGTGACAAAGGGAAAGTGCTGGGGCCAGCGCCGTGGCTCACTTGGCTAATCCTCCGCCTGCGGCGCCGGCATCCCATGTGGGCACCGGTTCTAGTGACGGTTGCTCCTCTTCTGGTCCAGCTCTCTGCTGTGGCCCAGGAGGGCAGTGGAGGATGGCCCAAGTACTTGGGCCTTGCCACCCACATGGGAGACCAGGAGGAGGCACCTGGCTCCTGGCTTCGGATCAGCACAGCACGCCAGCCTTAGCAGACATTTGGGGGGTGAACCAACGGAGGGAAGACCTTTCTCTCTGTCTCTCTCTCACTGTCTATAACTCTACCTGTCAAATAAAAACAATTTAAAAAACAAAGGGAAAGTGCTTGGACCTCCCTCCCAGCTCCAGGCCCCCCAAGGATGTATGTCGGCTGGGATTTGGCAATGGGATTTGGCAATGTACTTTCTCCTTCAGGACTGAATTTCTGTCTGGGTGGTGCATATTTTGACTGCATAAGGTACCTGTCGGAACAAGGGTGCCTGTGACACACCTGGGTGCTCTTTCTGGGTCTCATCTTCCAGAGACAGGAGTCCTGGGAGGCCCCAGGCTGTGCTGCTCTCCTGCTCATGCTGGGTGGCAGGTGGGGCGGGGGGTGACAGGTGAAGTCTGCTCTTAGCCCACAGGGACTTTCTCTTCCCCTTCCCAGGAGCATCTCCTAGCACGTGGGGTGGGCGAGAGAGAGGGTTCTGCCCTCTTCAATCTCCAGTGCCTTTCCTTATGCACCGCCCATGGAGGGCAACGCCAGCGACCTCGGGCGGGGTTACCAGGCAATGAAGCCACGTAGGGTGGACGGGGGTCTCCCCAGGACAGGGCTGCCTGTACCGACAGCCCTTGTGCTCTGTTTTCAGTATGTGAAGTCCAGGCGTCCCCGTGTGGGGTAAGGACAGAAGAGGAGGCTGTGCAGAGAAACTGTCGCATGAAGAAGAAAGAACAGGGTTCGGACAACGCAGATGCCGGGCCGGGTCCCCCACTGGCCAGCGTCAGGACACACACACACTGGTTCTCCGAGCTCAGTCTCTGCTGTGACAAAGCAAGGTTGGAGCCCCTCTGTGGTTCCCAGGAGCTTCCCGGATGCACCAGGGGTCTGGGGGTCTCCCAACCATGCAGAGACCCACCGAGACGTACCCAAGAGCTGGAGCATACTAGCTGGGACGACCACCTTTATGACTTTGATGGTCTCTTCTGCTTTTTCCCATCCTCTGCTCTCCAGCCAGACGCTGAGACCAGTTGGGCTGGGAGCACCCAAGCCATGGGGGTGGCAGCCCCTGCACGCGGTAGAGTCATCCGTAGTCACAAATCTGGCGAGGATCGTCACTCTGGTGGGCCCCTCTGAGCCACATCCTCTAGCTGCAGACAGGCTGCGGTCACACACGGCCATGCCGTGCCCTGTGCGGCCTGTGGACGTGATTCACGAGGACCGGGGGCGCTGGAACCACTTCCTCGGCCATCCTCGTACCTGGACGGTGAGGTGCCAGCCGCAGGGTTCTCAGTGCTTGCAACAACCGGCTGCTTGGCCACCTCTGCTGCCACATGGCGAGGGTGACTCTGGAACATCTTCCTGCCCAAAGACCAGCGGTGCCTTCCCATCGGCAACACCACAGCTCCGCTCAGAAACATGCAGGGACAAGGCCACGGGGCAGCCTGGAGTCTGTGGGTTCCCGCTGAGTCCCTGCTCCCGCTCTGGAGACAGCTGAGCAAGGCTTCCTCGGATCTGCCCCACCGGACACCGTGCGATGGCTTCTTCCCTGGCCAGAGTGAACCGGAAGCTCCGACGAACGGACGCTTGGCGCCACTCATCTGCAGGTACCTACTTCCCCACTCAACAGCGCCGCAGCTCGGGTGCCTACCGTCTCCCAGGTTAATGTTGCTTGCAGCGTGCATCCTGTGGTTGGCAAAGCTCCGCTGACTTCAAATGCGGTCTCCCCGTCTGTGTGGCTCATTAAGAACCCTAATTACCAAGGCTCAGCTCTAACAGCGCTTGCTCAGGGCAGGGAAGGAGGCTTAGCCTCCTCTGACCTCCTGCGGCAGCTCCCGACCGCCAGCAACCGGCCTGTCCCAGCCTCTCGCGCAGCCATGGCAGCTCGGAGCGCGCACTCCCTACCTGCAGCAGCTGGTTTGGCTGGGGCTTCCTTTGCCTTGCTCAGAGGAGGAACTGGACGGGCGCAGCAAGAAGGGCTTCTTGAGCCTCCAAGGGCGCCGAGTCACTGTCTGAAAACTCCTGGCCGTTAGACCCTGACTCGGCAGAGTTGAGACCATTTGATCCATGGGACAGAGGCGGCGGGAACAGCAGCTGCTTTTTTTTGATTCCTGATTTTTTTTTTTTCCCTGCCTCCATTCTCAGTTCTCTCCTCGCTAGCTTGGTGCTTCCCGGAGTCCAGGGCCCGAGCCCTCTGCCCACTGATGGTGCTGTTTGGAGCGCTTCGATTTTCTGGACGTCCACCTGCTGCACAGTGCAGCAGCCAGAGGTGTCCAAGGATCCTCTGTGCCTGGCACTGAAGACGGTCCCAACCAAGCCGCTGGCCTGAGACTTCTGGTGCGGAGCTGGCACTGGCCTGGCTGCCGTCTAGGCAAGTGTGGAGCCTCGAGCAGGTGAGGGAGACACGGCCGTGCGAGGGCCTGCTGACCGTCTCCCCTGGGCGTGGAGGCCCTGCAGGGAGCTGCAGCAAAACAAGAGAGAGAGTGATCACAGACAAACAGAGCTCCCTGGACGTCCACGCTAGACGTCCGGCCACGAGAAAGACAAGTCTTGCAAACACCTGCTCACCCTGGCTTATCTCTCTCTCTCACACATGATTTATAAGCCAAGCCCTGGAGGGCACAGCGAGCCCACCTCAGGGAAGTGTAAACAGAGAACAAATAAGGAGCCCTCTGGCCTCTGTAGGAAGCCGGGAGATGTGGCGGTGCCTCCACCAAACAGCTCTCAGCTGAGCTCACTGTACAGTGTCAGGGCACTGGAAAGCCTGCTCAGGTGGAAACTGTTCAGGAGCACGCTGCAGCCCTATGGAGGGGTCAGCGGACGGAGCAGGCGTGCTGAGGTCCCTGCCTGCAGGCCACCACCGGCCACTCCACACAATCTGGGGCTGAGCCAAGGGCTCATGGGAGATCTTAGCTTCTGAGAAATAGGAGCCAGCATAAAACAGCGAGGTCTCGCCCTGCTCTGTGCGCCGACACCGCGGCCTGTTCCTGTTCCTCTCTGACTTATCCCCGAGTGATGGGTCCGCTGGGGATCCGTCCACGTCAGTGTCTGGCAGCTGGGGCCACAGGCTTCAGGCGTCGATGGTCTCGGGAGCATCAGCTTCCTTTGATCTTCCAGGGAGCTTGGTTCTTTTGTGGGTGCCCACTATGGCTCTCCAGGGCACTGGGCATATAAACAAGAAGAGGTTACTCACAACCCTAGCAGGACAAAGAGAGCATTTTTTTAAAAAATCCCCTGCAGTGTGCTAACTACATCTTCAGAAGTAAATGGAATCCAGTTCCTCTCCTGGATGTTGGGCAATGCGAAATCTCTTCATCTTTGAAGAGATTCTGTCCCAAGCCAGGCAAAAGCTAGTGTCTGGGGGCCAGCAGGTAAAGCCACCCTCTGCAGCACCGGCATCCCATATGGGCGCTGCTTGGAGTCTCAGCTGCTCCACTTCCAATCCAGCTCTCTGCTATGGCCTGGGAAAGCAGCAGAAGATGGCCCAAGTGCTTGGACCCCTTTCACCCACGTGAGAGACTTGGAAGAAGCTCCTGGCTCCTGGCTTCGGATTGGCGCATCTCTGGCCATTGCGGCCAATTGGGGAGTGAACCATTGGATGGAAGACCTCTCTCTCTCTCTGCCTCTGCATCTCTATAATTGCACCTTTCAAATAAATGGATAAATCTAAAAACAAAACAAAACAACAATGCAGTAAACTCGTGTCTGGTCTGAGAGGCACAGAGACAGAGGAGCAAGTTAGCGATGATAACGAGGACCGCGGAGGGAGCGGGAGAGAGGAGCTGCGGCTACCGCTCCTGACGGCTGCCCCGTCCCAGTCCCCCTGCATGGGCGGCCGCAGCACGAGCCCTTTCCTGTGCCGGCCCCGTCCCAGTCCCCCTGCATGGGCGGCCGCAGCACGAGCCCTTTCCTGTGCCGGCGCCAGGGCTGCTACCATCTGCATCCGGCAAGCTGAGCTCCAAACCACGTCTGTGCAGGACACAGGACGTCAGAGCCTCAGCTCAGCACGGGGTCGGCTTGGTAGGACCTTCCCTACCCACAAAGGAAAACTCTCCCCAAGGAGGACCGTGGCCGAGAGAGAGTGGGTGCTAGGTGAGCAGCCGGGCCTTCTCTGTGGCTGGTAAAGCACGTCGCAGAACTGTGGGTGCACCGACCGTCACTAGAATTTAAAAAACAGAAATCAGGGCATCGCAGTCGATCCCAAAAAGACTGCGCAGGTCTTCCTGGGGAACTCACGTCACCGAGCAATCCGCGATCTCGGGATGTCATCTGGGAGAGCGTCCGTCAGCGCGCCAGCCTTTGCCTGCTACATTGGTTTCACCTTCCACACCCTCCTCCCACCCATCTTCAGCCTGCACCATTGATCGACGCTGGCTGAAGAGGGGCGTGTGCTCACTGACAAGCTGACAACTATAAGTCTCCCTACATACGCCTCTCACACATACCCTACAGACATCACACACATGTGCACATACCCCACACACTGCACACACATGCAAGCATACTGCACGCCACACACATATCACACACACAAGTACACACACCACACATGTGTGAAGACACACTGCGGGCCACGCACACCATGTGCACATACACACGTCACACACATATGCACACAGCTTGCATGTCACACACATGTGCAGGCATATTACAGGTCACACACAGCACATACATGCACACACACCCTGCATATCACATCACACACCACACGCTTATCACATACATGTGAATGCACATCACACACTCAAGCTCGTACCACTCAGCGCACGCGTGACCTCGTCAGACCCAGTGTCGATTTTCCGCCAACGCTGACTGCTCAGTACGCGCTGCATGGCCGAGGCTCCGCCGGTGTTTATTCCCAGGGCTGTAACCACGGTGGGTGGCCACGCGTGTGCGGTGTTGGGGCTTCCGTGGGGGCTGCACAGGGCAGATTCCCTTGGCTTCACAGACTCAGCTCCAGTGGGCCCGGCCCCTCCTGAGGACGGGATCTCTCTGGGCCCCCTCGCCTGGCGCCGGCCCTAGCTGCTGGTCCAAGGTGGAGGGTTGCATGTGTCCTCACCGGGGAAGCTGGGGCCCGGCCAATGCTAGGGGGCGTGGGTATTTAAATGTGGCTGTGGGGCCCAGGTTGAATTCTGGCTGATGTCTTCCTTTTTTGTGGCATTCACGGACCCTCTGCCAGCTGTCCCAGCGGCTGATCTCACTGAATTCCCGGAGGAAGCAGCCGCTCCGAGAGGGAGTCACTGTCCACGGCCACAGCGTCTGCAGGACTCGCTAGGCCGCCACTCGGGAGCCGCCATGCTTCTCCTTCTCTTTTACAGAGACCATTCATTCATTCAATCATTCATTCCTTTATTTGAAAAGCACAGTGGCAGAGAGAGAGGGAGAGACGGAGACATCTTCCATTCCCTGGCTCATTCCCCGGAGGGCCACAACAGCTGGGACAGGGCCAGGCAGAAGCCCGCAGCCTGGAGCTCCGTGTGGGTCTCCCATGTGGGCGACAGGCCCAGCCCCAGCACTTGGGCCGTCCTCTGCTGCTTTCTGGGGCCCTGGTGGGGATGCTGGATCAGAAGCAGGGCAGCCAGCACTCACGCCAGCGTCTGATCCGGGTGCTGGGGTCGCGGGCAGCGGCCTACTCTGCTACACACTTCGCCGGCGCCAGCTTTCTCCTCTTTCATTGCCGTCTTTCACTGTAATTTGCGTGCGATTTCATTGTAGCTGGCATGTGCTTAGATTTCTGAGAGTAGGGGTGCAAATTAAACTAGATAACTCTTTATAAATCGCCACCGAACAGCGACAGAATTGAGGTGGCCGTCTCCTGGTGGTGGTCCAGGCCTCTTTCTCTGTGAACCAGCTGCCCAGCTGTGGAAATCAGGTGAGCTTTCTGTGTGCGTTTCCCTTCACTTTAGTTACGAAATTTGAAGATGTGCCTTTTTGGGAATTTTTTTTTTAATCCCTCCTCCTCTCTAGCTTCCTGTCTGGTCTGAAATGAGAACCATGATACTGCTAAGAGAGCAGAATGTGTGAGTTCCACGTCCCCAGGACGTCATTGCGTCATCAGCCACTGGGGATCAGAAAACTGCAGGCACCAGGGCCCTCGCCTGCCAGTCCGCAGAGCAGGATCGAGGGGACCTACACGCTCATTCCTCCTCGCGGCTCTGGCACGCCCGTGTCCTCCCAGCTGCTGACAGCGCAGGAGAGGTGTTCGTCTGGAATCTACTCCCAGGACCTTGCAAAGCCCAGGGAGAGAGTAACCCCCTGAAGCCCCGTTATAAGTAACCCACGGAACCTGCCTTGGTGTCCCGAGGCTCACACGCCACTTCTTCGCCCACACGCACGGGCCTGGAAGAGGCGCTAGCTGTTGTCTCTTTAATGGAAATCTTATCTCCACGGTTTCCTTGAGAGTTAGAGCGAGACTGTTACATGCCGACAACTTAGCACGTCTTCTGAAATCGCTGGCTGGCAAACAGATGGGTGATTAGACCTTGAAAAAAAATCCAGGTCACTGTGTCTCTGGCCAAGACTTTGTCTAGCAGATTAGATTAAGGATCGGACCTGGAGGTTCCTGGAGATGAAGGCTGTGGGTGAATCCGTGGGAGGCCGCCTCGTCGTCTCACTCCAGGTTTTGATCAGGTCTTGGTGGGAATGGCACAGGGGCTCAGCTCATGCATTTGGAGCCACACTGGCGGGTACCACGACCCTACGTGAACCGATGGGTAACTGTATCCTCACCCCTAACAGGCGTGCGTTCCTGGGAAGACCCTGTAGAAAGACCACAGTGGGCGGCTTGATCGCCTCCAGGCTTGAGAACAACGCTCCACGTATGGCAGCCTTGCGCGGACGCTTGGGCTTTTTGTTTGCTTTTGGTTATTATTCTGCCTCTCCACCTTCTCTCTGTTTTTGTTTTGCTTTGTTTTCATTGGCACCTTGAAACGTGAAAATCCTCGAGGCTGTTTTCCCAGTCGGACCCAGCGGTGTCGTCTCAGTATCGTCTCCTTCCGTCTTCACAGCTTCCTCGCGTTAGCAGGGCTGAGGGGCAGGCTTTCCGGGCTCCTCTGCTGGCACAGGCACAGGCCGGCTGGAGCCCCCCCAGAGCCAACTTTTTCCAAAGGATAAGCCCATGCCTTCCCACGTCCTTTGGGGTCCCCGTCCCTGTTTTTGCCTCCATTCGTCCCTGGTCTGACTCCCTAAGTCCAGAGAGACCACAGCCTGGGAGTGGTCACAGGCGCGTGATTTAGAAGACAGCTCGAGCAGTGGCCAGCACACACACAGGTAGAAAGTGGTCAGCAGTGTGGGCTTCTGGCTCCTGCAGCCTGGAGGACCCAGCCACCCGCGGCTGAGGTTGCGCAGGGCAGCAGTCTGCAGGAGCTGGGCAGGTGGGGGCATCTGGGCTGTTTCCAGCTCGCTCCAGCCCTGCCCTGGCCTCTCTGCCTCCCTGCCTGGGTCCTGCACGCAGTTGATTTTGTCAGCTGTGTTGCCTTGGAGTAGCGCAGAGCCCCAGGATGGCCTCTTGCTGTGGGAAGACCCGGCTGTGTGTCCCAGCTTCCGCCGGGTGTCTGAGCAGGGGCCAGGGCCTTCTCTTCTCTTTGCTTCTTCTCTGGCAGTGAGGAAGGGCCCATGGAGCGGGATCTGCAGGAGAGAGGCCGGGCCGGGCTCTGGGAAGGACGTGGCCATCTCTTTGCTCTCCTCGCAGGGCTTCCCCAGGGGCAGACTTTGTGCGCTTGGCCCCTCTGCTCAATGGCAGAGTTTTGCTCGCGGGGGTCGGAGGCCATGACGCTGCCCGTCCACCCCGCTGTGTCATTCTTTCTCCTCCTGGGAAGAGGAGGCAGTGCAGAGACGCACAAGGCAAGGACTCCCCCGAGGGCCTCTGCCTTACTTGGTCACAGGAGGAGGATCCTTCCTCCACACGCACCCTCCACGCTGGCTCTCCCACACCCACACCCACACCCTGCCCATGAGCTGGCACGGCCCCAGCATAAATAAAGACTGCGTTGTTCTGATTAGTCACCAATATCAAAACACACGGCCTCTCTCTCTCTATTGTTCCATACCTGGATCACCCTCTCTGTGGTCTGATGCGGCCCCGACGGCCCTGACATGCCCCCAGCTACACCTGACATTGCTGCACTGACGTAGGAGATGTGTCATCTGTCCTGGGTCTACACAGTTCTCTGAGCGCTGCCCCGGCGGTGACTCAGGCTTGCAGGGAATGGGGGCATGGAGAGGTCACCCACCACGCGGGGAGAAGTCTGTGGCTCGCAAGGCTTCTGATTGGAAGTCACAGCTGGGCTTGATCTGCTCGTTGCGCTCTGGGATGCCACTGCCCAGCGGAGCCCCTGCCTCTGCTTCCTAAAGCGACTGAAATTCCATTAGAACTGCATCCTACACCCCCTTTGAAGCACTTGGGCCATCTTCCGCTGCTTTCCCAGGCCATCAGCAGGGAGCTGGATCAGAAGCGGAGCAGCCGGGACTCAAACTGGGATCCATGTAGCAGGCGGATGCTTAACATACTACACCACAGTGCCGGCCCCAGAAGGCAAACGCTTTGGAAGTATGCTTGACAAAAAAGCGCACCTGGTCTTAGAGGAACAGTCCGGGCATAGCTCTGAATGCCTAGAGAAACAACATGTTGCTCGTGAAAACACACAGATTCCATTGAGCGTGACTCACTACAAACACACTAGATCACTGAGGAAAAATCCAGCTTCCTGGACATGACTTGATCAGCTCAGCAGCCCAGGGAGCCATGGGAGAAAAGAAAGGAACGTCAATTGTGTCCATAAGAAGGGCCGGCGCCGCGGCTCACCAGGCTAATCCTCCGCCTGCGGCACCGGCTCCCTGGGTTCTAGTCCCGGTAGGGGCGCCGGATTCTGTCCCGGTTGCCCCTCTTCCAGGCCAGCACTCTGCTGTGGCCAGGGAGTGCAGTGGAGGATGGCCCAAGTGCTTGGGCCCTGCACCCCATGGGAGACCAGGAGAAGCACCTGGCTCCTGGCTTTGGATCAGCGCAGCACGCCAGCCTTAGCAGACATCTGGGGGGTGAACCAACAGAAGGAAGACCTTTCTCTCTGTCTCTCTCTCTCTCACTGTCTAACTCTGCCTGTCCATAAGAACAAATACAACAGGATTATGCTGGATTTCTAACTGACGCTAATGTTTAAAACTTGTCTTACATGAGCTAGGACTGCGTAGCTAGCAGTCAAATGTGTCAGAACGGCAAGCCCCTCGATTTTCACCTTTCAGTAATAATAATACCACAGTCTGGAGAGAGGGTCTGTGCTCACTAATAGCCAACGCTCTGTGCATCACCCCACTCCTTTGCAGTTGTTCTGGACTTGTGAAACATGAGCCAAGTGTCCAGTGCCGCCCACGGGTAGAGGCAGCTCAAAGCCTGAGGGGCTTGAGTGCAAACGTGCACAGCCCTGAGGAGGGGACACCACCCGGCCACCTGGGGTGTGAGCGTGCACAGTGTGTGGGGGGACACTGCCGGCCACCTGGGGTGTGAGAGTGCACAGTGTGGGGGGACACTGCCCGGCCACCTGGGGTGTGAGAGTGCACAGTGTGGGGGGGGGCACTGCCCGGCCACCTGGGGTGTGAGAGTGCACAGTGTGTGTGGGGGGACACTGCCCGGCCACCTGGGGTGTGAGCATGCACAGTGTGGGGGGGTGGGGACACTGCCCGGCCACCTGGGGTGTGAGAGTGCACAGTGGGGGGGGGGGACACTGCTCGGCCACCTGGGGTGTGAGAGTGCACAGTGTGGGGGTGGGGACACCGCCAGGCCACCTGGGGTGTGAGAGTGCACAGTGTGGGGGGGACACTGCCCGGCCACCTGGGGTGTGAGAGTGCACAGTGTGTGTGGGGGGACACTGCCCGGCCACCTGGGGTGTGAGAGTGCACAGTGTGGGGGGGTGGGGACACCGCCCGGCCACCTGGGGTGTGAGAGTGCACAGTGTGTGGGGGGGGACACTGCCCGGCCACCTGGGGTGTGAGAGTGCACTGTGTGGGGGGGACACCGCCCGGCCACGTGGGGTGTGAGAGTGCACACTGTGGGGGTGGGGACACTGCCCGGCCACCTGGGGTGTGAGAGTGCACAGTGTGTGGGGGGACACTGCCCGGCCACCTGGGGTGTGAGAGTGCACAGCCCTGAGGAGGGGACACTGCCCGGCCACGTGGGGTGTGAGAGTGCACAGTGTGTGGGGGGACACCGCCCGGCCACCTGGGGTGTGAGAGTGCACAGTGTTGGGGGGGGACACTGCCCGGTCACCTGGGGTGTGAGAGTGCACAGTGTGAGGGGGGACACTGCCCGGCCACCTGGGGTGTGAGAGTGCACAGTGTGTGTGGGGGGGACACTGCCGGCCACCTGGGGTGTGAGAGTGCACAGTGTCTGTGGGGGGACACTGCCGGCCACCTGGGGTGTGAGAGTGCACAGTGTGTGGGGGGGACACTGCCCGGCCACCTGGGGTGTGAGAGTGCACAGTGTGTGTGGGGGGACACTGCCGGCCACCTGGGGTGTGAGAGTGCACTGTGTGTGGGGGGACACCGCCCGGCCACCTGGGGTGTGAGAGTGCACTGTGTGTGGGGGGACACTGCCCAGCCACCTGGGGTGTGAGAGTGCACAGTGTGTGTGGGGGGACACTGCCCGGCCACCTGGGGTGTGAGAGTGCACAGCCCTGAGGAGGGGACACTGCCCGGCCACCTGGGGTGTGAGAGTGCACAGTGTGGGGGGACACCGCCCGGCCACCTGGGGTGTGAGAGTGCACAGTGTGTGTGGGGGGGACACTGCCGGCCACCTGGGGTGTGAGAGTGCACAGTGTGGGGGGGACACCGCCCGGCCACCTGGGGTGTGAGAGTGCACAGTGTGGGGGGGGGGACACTGCCCGGCCACCTGGGTGTGAGAGCGCACAGCCCTGAGGAGGGGACACTGCCCGGCCACCTGGGGTGTGAGAGTGCACTGTGTGTGGGGGGACACCGCCCGGCCACCTGGGGTGTGAGAGTGCACAGTGTGTGGGGGGACACTGCCCGGCCACCTGGGGTGTGAGAGTGCACAGTGTGTGTGGGGGGACACTGCCCGGCCACCTGGGGTGTGAGAGTGCACAGTGTGTGGGGGGGACACTGCCCGGCCACCTGGGGTGTGAGAGTGCACAGTGTGTGGGGGGACACCGCCCGGCCACCTGGGGTGTGAGAGTGCACAGTGTGTGTGGGGGGACACTGCCCGGCCACCTGGGGAGTGAGAGTGCACAGTGTGAGGGGGGACACCGCCGGGCCACCTGGGGTGTGAGAGTGCACAGCCCTGGGGGAGGCTGCCCGGCCCTCCTGCAGCTGTTGCCTTAAGAGGCGTCTACACTAACAGGTGCATTTCCCCTGAAAAGCTAACAGTAAGCCTATAACAAATTTGATAGTCACTGCCAATGGAATAGAAATAAAATCAAGTTCTTTTGACTTCAGTGGTAGACAAGAAGTCTCGAGAAGCAGTAACGATGTCAAGAGAGTTGGCTCAGAGTTGGAGGCAGGGTGGAGGGGTGGGGGTGGATACAGACAACCCCCGGGGAACCCCCATGCCCACCCACCTTACTCTCCAGTGTTGGATACAACTTTCTTCTGCGTGCTTGTGAGAACCACAGCTTCGAAAAACAGATTATTAGGGCTCAGGTGAAAATTTATGCACTTCCTCTTGCTATTTTATTTTTGGAAAATTAGCTTTAAAATATAGATATTGGAAGAGGCCCAGGAGCAGGCAGTGCGGGGCCCACAGAGAGGGGCAGGGTGAGGGTCCAGGAGGCAACTTCAGGGACAGCCAAGCGGGCAGGGGCAGGGCCCAAGAGAGACCTCAAGAGTAGACCCGCTGGACTGGGGTTGAAGACCAGGGGATCAGCATGGGAGGGGCCGTGAAGGTGACGGACGTGCTGACTGGTTACGGAGATGGGGTTGAGAAAACACGTGAGCATCCAGAGAACGGTGGGAGCCGGGTTTTCCCGTTTCAGAAAGGTGGCTGCTAAGGGTGGCAAGTGAGAAGGCTGAATAAACATCATACTGGAGTACCAGCAGTGCGTGTGTCCCTGTGAACTTGGCTTTCAACATGAATATCAGATGTTAATGTAGAGATAGACAATGAGAAGCCTACCCAGCCCCGGAACATCAGTTTCTAGACAATGCTCTCCTCTCAGAAGACCCAGGGCTCCTTGGAGAACTGGCCTATTTCAGGCTGGGGCAGGGTAGGTCCAAGAAGAGTCTGGAATACCTCCCACCAGCAATGGGCGCTTGTCCCAGAGTGACGGGGTGTGTGGGAAGCAGACACAAGTCAGACAGAAGGGCTCCCGCTGGCCCAGAGGTGGATAATTTGAGCGTCAAAATGAATGAGGATGACCCATGACAACCCGGTGAATAAAGTAAGAACCCACGAGGACGCTGTGACACAAATAAACCCGTGAGTGAATGCCGAGAAGATGAGTGACAGCTCTTCACAGCAGAATGCCAGCTCGTAGACGCAGAAGGGAGAGGCCAGCGCTGTGGCGTAGAAGGTAAAAATCTCCACCTGCAGTGACGGTTCGAGTCCCAGCTGCTCCTCTTCCACACACCTGACGCAAGCTCCACCTCCCAGTGTGCAGGACCATTAAGGTTCCAACTCCTGAGCTTTTGGGTGGACACACTCGAACCACGGTAGTTAAAATGCAAAACGTAAAACGTGCCCAGTGTCCAGCTCAGTAGTGTTAAGTGTGCGTTGTTCTTGTTACTTCTTGGTTTGGGCAGTGATTCTGCCCCGCACAGAGAAACACCCCTCATGAGTGGGCAGTGGGCTCCAAGTGAGAAAAAGGTGGGGGAAGGGAGAGAGACAGAGCACCCCAGCATCTCTCCAGTTGTGGTCTCCCAGTTGTTGGCCTGGGAGTTTTGTGGAAACTCCATAAAATTCCACTTGAAGCTTCACATGCACATCTCCGTGGTCTTGCCTCCCCTCTCCCACCCCATCACCCACACGCAGGTCCCAGGTGGAGCAGACGGATCCCGGGAAGGGAGGAAAGGAGCATTTTGATTGACAAGTAGAACGGAGCGATGGCATGGGGCGGGGGTTGGGGATAGTGGCTTTCAGCTCGGCAGATCCTAAACCAGCCGCCTGCCTACCCCGTGTCAGTGCATACGTCAGGGTTCCCTTCCTCTGCGAGGCTGAATAAAACCGCACCGCCCGCAGACGGGTTTCCTTTGCCCGTCCATCCGTCCACGTTGCGTTGCTCCATCCTTCGGCTCCTGTGGCCAATGCCACTACTAACGCAGGTTTGCAGACATGAGCTGGAAACCTGCTTTCGTCTCTTCTGAGTGTGACTGCCAGATTCCGTGGTGATTCTGCGTTCAGGAACTGCCGTGTCCGTGTCCACAGGCGCTGACTGTTTCCACTCCCAGCACAGCGCTCCAGGGCGCCAAGGTCTTGTTGTAGTGGCCTTGTGTCCACTGGTCAAGAGGCTCCCGCTGGAAACCACTGGACCTCGTGTTAGTTAACCCCAGGCCTTGCGCGGCTGTGGTGGCCAGCACCAGGGGTGAGTCCACGCGAGGTCCGTCATGCCTGGGAGCCCCTCCAGGGCGTCCCCTGCCTTGATTTGGAGTCACACGTGTAAGAGTTTGAAGAAAATGCAGTATAAGTTTTGATGGGCGAATAGGACTTTTCCCCAACTCCGCCCTGGTTATGTCACCCAGACCTGTGTGTAAGGGGAGGGCAGGACACAAGGAAGGGTCTAAACACTCCGCAGAGCGCACTTTTGGGCTGCACAAACCCCAAGCGAAGTGTATGATCCCCTCGAAGGCATCCACACATCAGCCACAGACAGGGAAGGTAGAGACGGGCTTAACTTCATCTCCAAGGCTGCCTGTGTGGGGTAGCCTACAACACTGGGATACTTCAATGAGCATTGAAGTATGGCTGGGGAAGCAGTGGAGGTTGGCCCCAGTCCTTGGGCCCCTGCTCCCGTGTGGGAGACCCGCATGGAGTCCCGGGTTCCTGGCTTCCGCCTGGCCCAGCCGCAGCCATGGCAGCCTACTCTGTGTCTGTCTAAGGAGTCACTTCTCTCCTGATCTCATCCTCCCCTTGCTTTACTCGGTCAGTTCCCGCCCTGGGCATCTGGAAGAGAGGATGGGAAGAAAGACGGAGGCCGAGAGGGAAAGATGAGGCGTCTGCCAGGGCCTCGTTTGCACGCTTCAAAGGGCTTACTAATGAGGCTGCCTATTGTCTAAGCACCTTGTCTGCACCTGGGTTTTGCAATCTATGCACCTAGGGAGATCACAGAGAACCGAAAGCCGTCTTTCACGACAGGACAGGGCAGCCCCCCAGCACCCAAGGTGGAATCAAAGAGGTGATTGTCAAAGGCAAATGAATTTGATCTGGAAGCCTCCACGGCTATTGGAACAAGTTCAATGAAAGGGAAAAGAATGCGCTTGGTCGAGGGGAGGCCCGAAGATGGGAAAGTAGAGCTGCCGAGAGCCAGGCTAAAATGATCTCTTGTTAAGATAACCTCTCATGTTTCTTACTCTCCTTCCTTGTGGCGAGATTGAGAACAGCATAAATGCCTTCCCCGTATGTGCTCCCTGCTCCCTCTCTCTCCTGGGGCCACTGGCTGTCAGCTGGAGGTAGTGGGATGGCCATTGACCTACAGCAACGTCCAAAGACATTTTTGATTGCCACAACTAGTGTGTATGTAGGCAGTGGGGATTACTGGCTTCTACTGGGTAGTGGCTAGAAATATTGTTCTACATGAGGGGCTTCAGTTTGTGGAAAATGTAATTAAAGATAAGCTAAGTGTTGTTGGCACAGACAGCTTAAGTGGTTGCCTGAGACACTGGATCCTATATCAGAGTGCCTGTTGGAGTCCTGGCTGATCCACTGCTGAGCCAGCTCCCTGCTAATGCACCTGGGAAAGCAGCAGAGGGTGGCCCATATCTTTGGACCCCTGCTTGCCACATGGGTGACACAGATGGAGATCCTGGCTCCTGGCTTCAGCCAGGCCTAGTCCCAACCGTCACAGCCATTTGGGCAGTGAGCCAGTGAAGGGAAAACCTTTCTCCATTTCTCTCTCTCTTTCTCTGTGTTACTCTACTTTGAATTAAGTAAAATAAACCTTTATTTAAGTGATGAGCTTATTTTAGTGCAAAAATGTTGAAATCTGTGCTTTTTTCGTAATATTCCATTCACATTTCGAAGACCCATCATACCCCACAATGCACGGGACAATACCCTACAACACAGAATTTTCTGGCTCAAAACGTCCAACGTGCTGAGGTTAAGAATCCCTGGCACAGTCATTCATTCCTGTTTGCCTCGTTTGCTTTATTTCCCTCTTCCTTCAAAACACCCATGAAGTTCTGTTCCAGGTTGCGACAGAGGCTACGACCACAAACAAGAACGGCCGCAGCGTGGAAGGACGCCCTGGGAAGCCGTCCTGTCTGTGTGCACCTTAAACGTTCTCAGCACGGAAGTCTCTGCAGAGCTTTGCTGTGACGTCCAGAAGCAGGAGCCGTAACCTGAGCTTCCGCAGAGCCACTGCCGGGCACGGCAAATGCATCGGAGGACGTGGGCGGTGTGTGGCGCCCTGCGGGCGTGAGACTGGGCTCCAGGCCGACGAGCGGGCATTTCAGTGGCCGAGCGAAGCTCGTGGTCCTGAACACACCCTCAGGCGGGCAGGTGCCCTCAGCCCACCCCACCGCACCCAGGGGATGCCTCTGAGCCTTGCATGTAGAGGAGCCGGAGACCAGAGGGGAGGACCTTGGCTTCCCGTCAACGTGGGGGCTCAGCACTCAGTATCCAAGTGTTCGGGGGAGGTCAGGTGCCTCGGGCAAAGGCGGAGCAGGGAGCAGGCGGGTTGCTTCTGCAACGTGACAGTGGGCAGCTGTGGAAACACTGGAGCTTTGTTCACCTCAGGGCCTAGGGCAGAGCGTGTGGTAGGTGTTCAATAAAAATATATGAATGAGAGGTGGTGTTCGGCCCAGTAGTTAAGGTCCTGCTCGGGATGCCTGCGTCCCACATTGGCAGAGTGCCTGGGTTTGAGTCCTGGCTCTGTTCTTGATTCCAGCTTCCTGCTTCTGCACACCCTGGGAGGCAGCAGGTGGTGGCTCAAGTATCTGGGTCCCTGCCGCTGCCGTGGGAGACCCGGGTTGAGTTTGTGGCTCTAGGCTTTGCTGGCCCAGCCGTGGCTATTACAGGCTGAGATTTTGCTCAAGTTTTTCTCCAGTCTTCTTTGTACCAAGTTTGAATGACGCCTTATTACTCAACTCAAGGCCTGAAGATTGAAATGTGTACCAAGTACCCTAGCAAAGAGGTGATGCTTTTCCCAGTACAAAGGATCAACATCCACTCTCTGCCTCTCGGTCTCAGTCACAGCATCGAGGTCTGTTTCCCAAGCCATATTCAGGATTCTGGAAACAACTGACAGGTTATCCTTGTCTATCATTCTCCAGCTGTCCTACATTTCCACTAGGATCTAGCTCACGTAAAGTTTCACACAATGTAGACGACACCTTTAACAATAATAACAGGAGGAGAGTGCTGGTACTTACTGTGTAGCAGGCCCAGCAGGAAGGCCTTTGGACGGATTGGTTTTAATGAAAAGGTTAACTGTAAGGTAGAAATTGGTGATCCTTTCTTAACAGTAGAGAAGCTGAGGGGGAGAGAGGAGAGCCAGGCTCACCATCCTCTCACGGTGACTGTGGGGACTCAGGCTCACCATCCTCTCACGGTGACTGTGGGGACTCGGGCTCACCATCCTCTCATGGTGACTGTGGGGACTCAGGCTCACCATCCTCTCACGGTGACTGTGGGGACTCAGGCTCAGTAGCCTCTCACGGTGACTGTGGGGACTCAGGCTCAGTAGCCTCTCACGGTGACTGTGGGGACTCAGGCTCACCATCCTCTCACGGTGACTGTGGGGACTCAGGCTCACCATCCTCTCATGGTGACTGTGGGGGACTCGGGCTCAGCAGCCTCTCACGGTGACTGTAGGGGACTCGGGCTCACCATCCTCTCACGGTGACTGTGGGGACTCGGGCTCAGCAGCCTCTCACGGTGACTGTGGGGGACTCGGGCTCAGCAGCCTCTCACGGTGACTGTGGGGACTCAGGCTCACCATCCTCTCACGGTGACTGTGGGGACTCAGGCTCAGTAGCCTCTCACGGTGACTGTGGGGACTCAGGCTCACCATCCTCTCACGGTGACTGTGGGGACTCGGGCTCAGCAGCCTCTCACGGTGACTGTGGGGACTCAGGCTCAGCAGCCTCTCATGGTGACTGTGGGGGACTCAGGCTCAGCAGACTCTCACGGTGACTGTGGGGACTCAGACTCACCATCCTCTCATGGTGACTGTGGGGGACTCGGGCTCACCATCCTCTCATGGTGACTGTGGGGGACTCGGGCTCACCATCCTCTCATGGTGACTGTGGGGACTCAGGCTCAGCAGCCTCTCACGGTGGCTGTGGGGACTCAGGCTCAGCAGCCTCTCACGGTGACTGTGGGGACTCAGGCTCAGTAGCCTCTCACGGTGACTGTGGGGACTCAGGCTCAGCAGCCTCTCACGGTGACTGTGGGGGACTCAGGCTCACCAGCCTCTCATGGTGACTGTGGGGGACTCAGGCTCAGTAGCCTCTCACGGTGACTGTGGGGATTCAGGCTCAGTAGCCTCTCACGGTGACTGTGGGGACTCAGGCTCACCATCCTCTCACGGTGACTGTGGGGGACTCGGGCTCACCATCCTCTCACGGTGACTGTGGGGGACTCGGGCTCAGCAGCCTCTCACGGTGACTGTGGGGACTCAGGCTCAGTAGCCTCTCATGGTGACTGTGGGGACTCGGGCCCAGCAGCCTCTCACGGTGACTGTGGGGACTCAGGCTCAGCAGCCTCTCACGGTGACTGTGGGGGCTCAGGCTCACCATCCTCTCACAGTGACTGTGGGGGACTCAGGCTCACCAGCCTCTCACGGTGACTGTGGGGGCTCAGGCTCACCAACCTCTCACAGTGACTGTGGGGACTCAGGCTCAGCAGCCTCTCACGGTGACTGTGGGGACTCGGGCTCAGCAGCCTCTCACGGTGACTGTGGGGACTCGGGCCCAGCAGCCTCTCACGGTGACTGTGGGGACTCAGGCTCAGCAGCCTCCCACAGTGACTGTGGGGGACTCAGGCTCAGCATCCTCTCACGGTGACTGTGGGGGACTCAGGCTCACCATCCTCTCACGGTGACTGTGGGGGCTCAGGCTCACCAACCTCTCACGGTGACTGTGGGGACTCAGGCTCAGCAGCCTCCCACGGTGACTGTGGGGACTCGGGCTCAGCAGCCTCTCACGGTGACTGTGGGGACTCAACCTCAGCAGCCTCTCACGGTGACTGTGGGGGACTCAGGCTCAGCAGCCTCTCACGGTGACTGTGGGGGACTCAGGCTCAGCAGCCGGGTCCCGGCACGGCGCTGATGCAGCCCGGTGCTTTCCTCTACACCGCAGTTTCCGATCACCAGCGCTGGGTGGGAAGGAACTGCGCCCCCAGCACACACGACGGGCCGGCTGCTCAGCCGTGTTTGTCAACAGACTTCCAGTCCCCGGGTGAGAAACCTGCGGGAGAGGAAGCTGGGAGCAGGGAGCTGCGAGTTTTCCATGAGATTTCAAAACGTGCCTGGCAAATGCGCCCTTGAGCCTGAGCTCCCTCTGTCCGGAGCGGCGACCTCTTCCCCTGCAGGAGACTCCCGGTCCCCATCAGCAGCCGAGTGGTCAAGACAACAGGAAGCAGATCACAAAGCACTTGTCCCTCGGCCCGCGGGGTCGCCCGTTGTGCCATCGCTAGGTCTCAAGGAAAGGTCAAGGCCAGCTGCGGCAGCCCCCTGCGGTTGAACATCTGAGCTGAGAAGTCTTGAGGCGTCGTCGCTTTGAAAATGAGGGAAGTTTAATTATTTTTGAAAGCGGGCGCAGGTCCAGGATGCGGGGATGTTTTCTTCCTTTTGTACCAGTCGGGCGAGCCAGCGAGAGGAAAAGCATGTGTGTTTGAAGGGGAGAGAAGGGAGCTGCTAGTTTGGTGCCTGACAGCGCGCACAGTAGACACGGAGCGGCGTCTGTTCTTCTCCGAGGGCGGCAGGCAGAGGCCCCGCCCGTGGCAAGCACTGCCGGGGAGGCAGCCGAGCCGTGACGGTGGCAGAGGGAGCTCACGCCGCGCCGCTGTGGTCTAGTTTCCTCCCGAGGTCGTGGGCATGGGTCAGAGGGAGCCCGAGAGGCTGGGCGGAGGAGGAGGCTCCTCTGTGTAGGAGTGTCAGGGTCGCCAAGGAGGACCCTGGGCTCAGCGTCCATGGAGGGGAGTTTATGACCATGTGACCATGTGAGTTGGCCGTCGAGGGCAGAATGAAAATCTATTGTGGGGGCCCGCACTGTGATGTAGTGGGTTAAAGCCCTGGCCTGCAGTGCCGACATCCCATATGGGCACCGGTTCTAGTCCCAGCTGCTCCTCTTCCTATCTAGCTCTCTGCTGTGGCCTGGGAAAGCAGTAGAAGATGGCGCAGGTCCTTGGGCCCCTGCACCCACATGGGAGACCTGGAAGAAGCTCCTGGCTCCTGGCTTCAGATTGGCACAGCTCCAGCCGTTGTGGCCATCTGGGGAGTGAACCAGTGGATGGAAGACCTCTCTCTGTCTCTCTCTCTGACTCTCCTCTCTCTCTGTAACTCTGTCTTTCAAATAAATAAAATAAATATTTTTTTAAAAAAAATATTGTAACGACCTGCTTAGGAGAGCCACTGCCAAGTTCCTTGCAAAATGATTAAAACCACTGCCGAGCAAGTGAGAACAAACCAAGCCAGGAGGCAACGGTACAAAGCTGAGATGCAATTAGAGTGTCGTGGGCCGTGTTCAGCCCTCACCAGGAAGTGTTCTGGAAGCTTCACCTCCCCACGGGCGTAGCGTCCAGGTCTATAACAGAGGCCTTGGGCGGACCATCAGCCACAGAACACACCCCTGCCTTCTACTTAACCTTCAATCCGTTCACAGCCTTCGTTCCGAGCCACAGGAAGGGGTACTCGAAGGCCACCGGATAGTCTCTGCTCCACAGAGGCTGGCCGTGTGGGCAGAAGCGAGCACAGCGAGTCCCAGCTGACCGCGCCTGCAAACTCAGGCTGAAGACGTGGCCGTCGTCGTGGAAGCACGAAGTCCAGTTCCTGAGAAGAGCCAAGAGCCCTCTGGTTTCAAGCTCCTGACGGAAACATGGAGGTGCGAAAGGTTTCCCAGGTGAACCCCGAGAGAAGCGCCGGGAGAAAGGGAAGAGCGTGGGACAGAGGGAAGGAGTCGGGGTGAGGGACAGAGACCGAGGTGTGTGGGGGTCCGGATTCAGGTCGGGGCTCTGGATGGCACCCTGAGGACTATTATGGAGAGCAGATCCGACGTGCACAGATGGCGACATGGTTAATGCGAGATGGGAAGAAGCTGAGTGGGTCCATACAGGGGCCAAGCATCAGCAAATTACTCAGTGAGCCTCAGGCCTTCAATGCTTTGTCCTCATTGCTCGGTGTTAAAGCAGAGAATAGTCCTGGGGTTCCCCCGGGGGGCTGGCACCGGAGGGTAAACTCTCTCTTTCTCTCTTTGCCTTTTGAGTAAATAAATACATAAATAAACCTTCTGGAAAGGGAAGACTCTGTAACACATCGCCATGGTCTGAATGTGTAGCTCTGAAATTGCCATGTTGGAAGCTCCATCTGTGAATTCATACCTAACGGTATCTGAATGTAGGAACGTCTGGAGGCAGCTGAGGAGTCGAGGGGTCCAGGGCTGGGACTCCATCCGTGATGGCGTCGTGGGTTCGTGAGGACCAGAAGGGAGCTGAGCCAGCAGGCTTGTCTGTCCCGCCCGGGGTGCCTTGCGCCATGCGATGAAGCCGTCAGAAGGCCCTCGCTGGATGCCAGCAGCAAGCTCCTGGGCCTGAGCCGACTACACCTGTATCTGTCAGTTGTCCAGTGTGTGGTGTTCAGTTACGGCGACAAAACACGGACCAATACACACACATTTCCCTTACAAAAATACAGCTGAAACTAGTGGTAAATTCTCAGATCAATACCTAAAGTCCTGAAAAGTCTGCAGAGCAATTGATGGCACTAGTTATCCTGACCAGTGCCTGGTACATAAACATGATTTCGTTTTCTTTCTCCCGCTCTTTGGAAGAAATAAGGAAAGAATTCATGCTTTTGCAGTTTGGCTATGGGAAGTGTGATCTCACTCGTTAATCTCATATCTTGTCCCCGCACCGCCCAGATCTCCATCTCGTGGGGTAGTAGTTTCCTCCCATTTCCCAAAGTGGGAGACTCTTGATTCCTGTACCAAAATGGGACCAGTGGGTTCAGTTCCAAGAGTAGCTACAGGTGCAGATTTCCTTCCCTCCTCAGTGCTCCTGGGGCAGGCTGGGAGCACACTTCCCCTGTGGGATGGGCTTCGTAAAGGGAGGACCAGGGACTGGTAAGCCACAGGTGCGAGGCTGGGCTGGCTGCATGTTGGAGGCAGGAAGCTCTCCGGGTAAAGCTGACACATAGAACAACACAGTCTTTGTTCTCTGTTGCCGTGGTGTCAGCTTTTCCACCAATTTTGTTAAATGCTAATTATTGAGGATTTGCTTGGAATTATTCAGAGGGAAATGTGCCATCTTCACTTTGGGAAATGTAAACCAATTTTCCAGTGGTCTCTTTCCCCTCAGTGACCCAATAAACACACCCAGAGGAGAACCAGCTGTCAATATAGTTTGAGGGGCCCTGGGACCACTTTACGGCAGCAAGAATCAAGCAAAAGCTTTCTCCTCTCTCCCTCCCATCTTTTCCTTTCCCTTCTCCCCCTAACTGTGTCCCAGTGAGAACTCCGGCGAGCAAAGCAGGGAGCAGAGGAGAACCAAGCCCCCTCACCCCAGCGGCACACCAGCACTCCCGCCGGAGAGGAGTGGGAAACTGCTTCCTGCATGAACCTGGAGTCCCCACCCGCGTCAGCACGGGTGTCTCGTGTCGGGAGGAGTTCCTGGGAGGTGGTCGTGACCAGAGAGCCGCAGAGATGGGCTGACTTTTCATCTGGGTACAGGGGAGGGCCACCTTTAAACCTCACTGAGCCCGTTTCACGGGGAAGAAGAGAATCAAAGTTGCTCTTCTGACCACACCCCTGATTCTTGCTCTTCAGTGCACAGCACACCCTGGGCAACACCCTGAGCCACTTCACCATGGTGCGGACTTGGAATCCTCGCTTACGGCAGGAGGGACCCATTTGGACTTAGAATGTGCAGAGCAGATGTCTCCTGGGAAGCTGGGGAGGGGTCCCCTCTCCTACTGTTCTGTGCTTTCCTCCCCGATTTGAGTCTGCTTGGTGATGTAGATGCCTTTTGCTGGCTCCTGCCTGAAAGGGGAGCATTTGCGCTGAATCCACTCTAGGCCCAACCCTCGGCTTCCTCTGACTTCAGCTGCTTGGCCTCGGTGGAGGTAGGAAGGAAACCTGCAGTTCTTGCCACTCTGTGTGTCAAAGGAGGTTTGTTTATCCTCCTCATTATGTCAATAGACCAGAGACTTCCTGCCCAGGGCTGCATTCTGGAACAAGCAAGCCACACTGATAAAACCAATTGTTCTGAGAAGTACCTTAATCCTGCACCTGACAACTCCAGGGAGGACTGGGTGCTCAGAGGGGAGGTTTGGTGGCAGGTACCGGCTCCCAGCAGGCACGTGGCCCCTAGAGAAGTGTGGTTGGAGACCCTCCTGCCCTGGGACAGCTCCGGGCCCCTGACTGCCGCACACAGGAAGGGTCCTGGCTGGAGTTTCCAAACAAGACAGCTGGGGTTTCAAAGACTCAGTGGGCTCCGTGGACTCCCTTGGCCCACAGTGAGACCAGCCGACCCAACCCTGCTTTCACTCGGGAGGGCTTCAACGCCACTCCTGCGTGGCTGGCATTGTGGTGCACTGGGTTAAGCTGCTGCCTGCGACATTGACATCTCATTCCAGCTCCAGTCCCCACTGCTCTGCTTCTGATTCAGCTTCCTGCCAATGTGCCTGGAAAAGCAACGGGTGATGGCCCAAGCTTGTGGGTCCCGGCCACCCCCGTGGGAGACCTAAATGGAGTGTTCTGCTCCTGGCTTTGGCCACTGCAACCATTTAGAGAATGAATCAGCTCTCCTTCTCTCTCTCCCTCTTTGAAATTCTGCCTTTCAAATAAATAAATAAATCTTAAAAAAAAAAAGAAAAAAAGCGCTACATTCCCACCACCACTTGGTTTGTCCTGCTAGGATTCTGACTACACCTGGGATGAGTTTTTCCAGAAAGATGTCAAGGAAGGGGAGACAACCGCCCAGGGCCATGTTCAGCATTCTCTGTGTCTGCTACTTTACAGTACTCGATAGTATTCAACGTTTTGTTCAATCATATTAGAAACCGGTGCGGCCACACGGACAGGGGTACTCAGAGCTCTGTTTGCGGCTGAATGGTAAGTTTAGTGTAAGAGATGAGTTCCGGATTTAGGTCCCAGGATTCCTGGTCCCCGGTCTGATGTGTAAATCCCTAGAGCCCACATTTCACCCCAGTGCTTCCCAGGCACGGCACGTGCTGTGTGAGTTACCACTGGGAAGCAGGACGTGTCTCCGGCTAATTATGGGAAGAGAAGAGACAGGATTGCCCGGATGTTTCTAAACAGCACACACCACTTCCCTTCACTGGTCCACTTCACCAACAGCTGCCGGGAGGAGAGGAAAGCCAAGGGCTGACTGCAGCCAAAACCGGAGACAAGAAAATGCCCAGAGACATCGTGTTCTGGTGACAGACCTGCGACCAAGGACGCCGGGGAAATCTAACCAGCCGGTGTTGTGTCTCTTAGCGCAGCCGCCACGCGCACTCTTCCCACAGGGAATGAAGCCTTCAGAGCAAACCACAGGCGCAGCGACAGAGAGGCAGGCGAGCCCGGCGCCGAGGCAGCCTGACAGCCGTGGACGTGGCTCCTCGGCTCCTTGGCCAGTGGGGTAAAGCAGAGATCAGAGAGCAGCTCAGGGGCCTCGTCCCGGGCGACCCCGTCTTCCCGCTGAGCCAGGTTTCCTAAGCCTGGATCACAAAGAGACTCGTCTCCTACTTAGCAACTGAACCAGCGCGGGTCAAACGCACTGACCCTTTTCCAGACCGAATGACACAGGCGCGAGTCTGTCACGGCCCAGTGTGGAATCCGGCTGTCATGCTATCCCGGGATGGGAGGCCGGCGAGGGGAGCAGGCACTCAGCACCTGCGCTGTGCCGATGTTTGACACGCCTGCCGTTTAGTTCTCGCGATGTTCTAGGGCGGTGCTGCTCCTCCCCATTTTCCAACAGAAGAAGCAGGTTTGGGGAGGTGAGTGGGTACCCAGGTACCGGAGTGGACTCACACCCCGACCCAAGTGGCTACAACAGCCAGGGCTGGGAGAGACTGAGGCCAGGAGCCAGGAACCCCGCCCTGGTCTCCCACGTGCGTTGCAGGGTCCAAACACTTGAAGCGTCATCTGCTGCCTTCCGGGGCACATGAACAGGAACTGGATTGGAAGTGGAGCACCTGGGACTTGAACCGGCGCTCCCATATGGGATGCAGACGGCCCAAGCCCAAGTAGCAGCTTAACCCACTGCACCACGATGCCCACCCCACGTCATGTCTTTTAAAATAATGACATGTCCTTTTTTAAATGACGTAAGTTTCTGGTGGGTCTCTTGGGGAGGCTGTGAGTCCCTGTGAGTCTAATGTCTGTGCTGTTGGGACTTCCCAGTGTGAGCTTTCTGCCAGCTGGTTGTTCAGGCACTTAGATCCATAATCAGGTTTCTGTCGCAGATCACCCCAGCCTCAACTCTCATCACACTTTGTCACTTTTCCATCCAGATGGTCACCCCTTCCATGAGCCACACTTCGGATTCAGCCCCTTTAAGGGGACTGGGATTGGAAGTCGCAACTCTAAGAGAGCTCCCGTCGTAACTTCTGAAACATAGCAAGGCATCATCAAAACTGTTTTTACTGAGGACTCCGTACTGCAAGGCTGAAAGTCCCTGTAAAATGAACAACAGACTCAAAACCCAGGACAGCAGGAAGGGCCAAGAGACAAGACGGCTCATGCTCTGCCCAGTGACAACACTCTTCAAAAAGCAAGACATCGTTTGTATACCCGTGTCCGCGGTGGCATTATGTAGATAGAAGGGTGACAGCAGCCGCAGTGCCCATCAACAAGTGCAAGAATAGGCAAAGGGTGGTTTACACAGGCAACAGAGTGGAAAGCAGCCTTTAAGAGGGAGGACGTTGGGATGCGTGCTATGGTAGAGGTGCACCTCGACAAAATAAGGCTGTCCCGGACGGCCGACTACCGAGTCAAGGGCACTTGTGCGAAGTACAAGGGAAGGCAGACTCATGGAGACAGGCTGGGGAAGAGGGGAAGAGGATCAATGTTAGTCGTGCAAGATGAAAAGGATTCTGGAGAGGAGACGGAGGGTAGTGAGGACCACACAGTGTGTGACTGTATTTAGTGTCATTGGACTGTACACTAACAAAGGGATAAGACGGTGAACTTTGTGTTATGCATACTTGGTCCCAATTCTTTTATAAAGCAAGATGCAGGGGGCTGGCACTGCGGTGCAGTGGGTTAAGCTGCCATTCACACCTCTGGAATCCCACATTTGAGTGCCGTTTCTGGTCCCAGCTGCTCCACGTCCAACCCAGATCCCTGCTAATGCAGCCAGGATGGAGGGCCTGACCTGGCCCTGGCTATTGTGGCATTTGGGGAAGTAAACTAAGCAATGGAAGGTTTCTCTCACGCACTCTCACTCTGCCTTTCAAATAAATAAATAAATCTTTTTTAAAAAATAATAAAAAGCAAGTTGCACTTCTGGGGTTATATCATTTGTTCCTAGCCATAGTACCTGGAGTGTATTATGGAAGAATTTTTAATTTTTTTTAAGATTTATTTATTTATTTGAAAAGCAGAGTTACAGAGAAGCAGAGGCAGAGAGAGAGAGAGAGAGAGAGAGAGAGAGAGGGCTTCCATCTGCTGGTTTACTCCCCAGATGGCCACAATGGCTAGAGCTGTACAGATCTGAAGCCAGGAACCAGGAGCTTCTTCAGGGTCTCCCACATGGGTGCAGGGGCCCAAGGAGTTGAGCCATCTTCTACTGCTTTCCCAGGCCATAGCAGAGAGCTGGATAGGAAGTGGAGCAGCTGGGACTCGAACCAGCACCCATATGGGATGCCGGCACTGCAGGTGGCGGCTTTACCTGCTACACCACAGCGCCAGCCCCAGAACTTTAATTTTTAATGCGAAAGAAAAACTATATTTAGTTTGGACCTCTATATGTATGGTTTTACATCTCGGACTAATTTACTTAGAGAATTTTATTCCTAGGAATGACCCATGAATTTCATGATTTACTTTATTCCATTAGGTACTCAGGTTAATAATGACGGCTAAGGATAGAAACACATTGGCTTTCAGTTTATCATTTGTAACATGTTTTACGTAGTGATGTAGCATGGGTTGGAAGCATTGGACGTTTATAATCAGTGAGAGAAACCTTGCTCTGGTCACGGCTGTGTTTTTCTTTGAGCAGCGCCCCGCTGCTCTGCTGCCATTGTCTGAGGAGGGTGAGCAGGTGCTGCAATGACTGGCCCTCTGCTGGGGCCGCTCTGGAGGCCAGGCTGTGGCCACTCAGTCTCCGTTTCTATTTCCCTCCCTCCCTGAGCCCCTCTGTCCCGGAGCTCCCCATTCCCACTCCCCCACCGTGTCTGTCCTGGGAGCTCATCTCAAGGTCATCTCAGCCTCAGGGAGCTCATCCGCTTCCATGCCACAGTTAACAGGCCCCCTGTTGTAGAATCCTCATCCTTTAAAAGGAGGACCACAGGGGCCGGTGCTGGGGCATAGCAGATAAGCCGCCATCGGCAATGCCGGCTTCATACGTGGTTCCCAGCTTGTGTCTTGGCTGTCCACTTCTGATTCAGCTCCTGGCTAATGGCCTAGGAAGGCAGCGGAAGATGGCCCAAGTGCTTGAGCCCCTGCACCCACCTGGGAGACCCAGAGGAAGCTCTTGGCTCCTTGCTTTGGCTTGGCCCAGTCCCAGCCATTGTAGCCATTTGGGGGAATGACCCAGCAGATGGAAGACCTCTCGCTTTCTCTCTGTCACTCTGCCCTTCAAATAAATAAATAAATACATCTTTTAAAAAATAAATAGAATAAAAGAAGGGCCATGCACCTGCTGTGGAGCAATGTAAGCATATCAGGGGCCTTAAAAATGGCCACAATGGTAGGCTTTATGTTATACGAGGTTTTTTAAACTATAATTTTTAAAAGTTAGTTTTAGAAGGAGGGACCACGGGAAGGAAGCAACTCAAAAACTCATGATGAGGCCGGCGCCACGGCTCACTAGGCTAATCCTCCGCCTTGCGGCGCCAGCACACCGGGTTCTAGTCCCAGTCGGGGCGTCGGATTCTGTCCCGGTTGCCCCTCTTCCAGGCCAGCTCTCTGCTGTGGCCAGGGAGTGCAGTGGAGGATGGCCCAAGTCCTTGGGCCCTGCACCCCATGGGAGACCAGGAGAAGCACCTGGTTCCTGCCACCGGATCAGCGCGGTGCGCTGGCTGCAGCTCGGCGGCCATTGGAGGGTGAACCAATGGCAAAGGAAGACCTTTCTCTCTGTCTCTCTCTGACTGTCCACTCTGCCTGTCAAAAAAAAAAAAAAAAAAAAAAACTCATGATGGATGGAGACAGAAGCCCAGGGAGAGGGAGAGGGAGAGGTGGGGGAGAGGAACGCTGTGGCTGGGTGGTCTCCCTCGCCTGCGGCCCACACGCCCTGTCTGTGAGGAAGGCAGGGCCTGGGGCTGGGACAGGGCAGCTCCTGCAGCTGCCATGGTGCCCGGATGAGGGGCAGGCGGGGGTGGGGTCCACGCTCGGTCTGGCAAGGCACTGATGAGCCATGCATTTCACCCTCTCCTCGTCGGGGGCTGCAGAGGGTGTGTGCACACGGGACCGGCTTCTCGGGGCCCAGGCGCCTGCACCGGACCCTCTTGAGGCTTGTGAAGACCTGTCCGTGGGTGTGCTGTTTCTTTCCTGAAGCCAGAAGTTTGACGCCCACGACCAGAGCAGACAGCTGGGAAGAGAGAGCTCTCCACCTTTCCCTGGTCACCTGCCATTGACGGCTGGGTGGGTCTCCAGGGCGGCCGGGTGGCCGGGCGGCAAAGCCAAGTCCACACTTCCCAGCTCAGCTCTAAATCATCTCTCTTCTCCTCCCTGATTTGTCCTATATTTTCTTGATTTATTAATTTTTTTGAAGCTTTGTTTATTTGAAAGTCAGAGTTACAGAGAGAGGGACACACACACACACACACACACTTTTCATTTGCCGGTTCACTCCCCAGATGATGGCAACAGCCAGGACTGGGCCATGCTGAAACCAGGAACCAGAAGCTTCTTCCGGGTCTCCCATGTGGGTGCAGGGGCCCAAGGACTTGGGCGATCTTCTACTGCTTTCCCAGGCCATAGCAGGGAGTTGGATCATAAGTGGTGGCTGGTACCATGGCTCACTTGGCTAATCCTCTGATTGTGACGTTGGCACCTGGGGTTCTAGTCCCAGTCCTGGGGTTCTAGTCCCAGTCAGGGCGCTGGATTCTGTCCCGGTTGCTCCTCTTCCAGTCCAGCTCTCTGCTGTGGCCCAGGAAGGCAGTGGAGGATGGCCCAGGTGCTTGGGCCCTGCACCCGCATGGGAGACCAGGAGGAAGCACCTGGCTCCTGGCTTTGGATCGGCGCATCGCACCGGTCGTGATGGCCATTTGGGGGTGAACCAACAGAAAAGGAAGACCTTTCTCTCTGTCTCTGTCTCTCTCTCTCTCACTATCTAACTCTGCCTGTAAAAAAAGAAGAAGAAGAAGAAGAAGAAGAAGAAGAAGAAGAAGAAGAAGAAGAAGAAGAAGAAGAAGAAGAAGAAGAAGAAGAAGAAGAAGAAGAAGTGGAGCAACTGGGACTCCAACTGGTGCCCATGCGGGATGCTGGCACTGCAGGTGGCAGCTTAAGCTGCTACTCCACAGCTCCAGCTCCTGTGCTCCTTCCATGCAACTCACACAGAGCTGCCCCTACGCCTTGAGAAGGGCAAAAAGCACCCAGGAGCAGAGCCGCATCAGGCAGAACCTAGGGTCGCACAGAGCCCCAGGGAGCACTCCCTGCGGAAATGGCAGTGTGCAGGGCCCTGCTGGGCGGAGTGGGCATCCTCGGGGGGGGGGGGGGGGGGGGGGGGGCTGGCTCCAGACAGTGAGCGTGACTTTCAGCTCCCCTGGGGCGGGCCGTGCTCAGGAATCCGCAGCCCTTGTCCCAGGCAGAGTTCAAAGCCACAGCAGCAGCCTGGTGGTGCGTGGGCGGCAGTGAATCAAGGCTTGCAGAATCTCTTGTCTGTTGTTCCTGTCCCCACCCTTCGGCGTGGCTCCCTTAGGAATTTTTTTCTTCCTGGAGTTAGAGCTATGTGTACACGCATTCGATCGGTCACAGGCGCGCGTTGACTTCAGGTTACATGTGGCTCCCGGCTCCTCGCCTGTGCGCGGTGTAGGACCACACGTCCATGCACACAAGGACCAGACTGGGCAAATTCACTCCACGAGGTTTGTTTCACCTGTTCCACCTGTATCTGGAAGCATTTTAGCCTTGTCCAAGGCCATTAAGTCTGAAAAAGGAGTGGGCATCGTGTGTCACTGTGGCAAAGCTTTGAATAGCAAACGCGAAATTCAGACTTTGAGATTTCTCCAATGGGGTAAAATTAAGACATTCACTTTTCCAAAGAGGAACAATTTTCTTTGTCTGTCTCTCTCTCCACACACACACACACACGCACACTATATATATATATATATATATATATATATATATGTATATATATAGGCACACACACATAAATACACATGTACATGTATATACACGCATATACACACATAAAAATCCACGTATGTATTTATAAGTGCTTGACAGTGTTATTTATAGCTGTTAAAAATTAAGTTTGGATTAAAAAGAACAATTTATTTTATTTATTTTTTAAAGATATATTCATTTATTTGAAAGGCAGAGTTACAGAGAGAAATATACAGAGGGAGAGCGAGAGAGTGAGAGTGGGAGAAAGAGAGAGACAAAAAGAAAGAGAAGTCTTCCATCTGCTGGTTCACTTCCCAGATTGGCTGCAACAGCTGGAGCTGGGCTGATCCGAAGCCAGGAGCCAGGAGCTTCCTCCAGGTCTCCCACGTGGGTGCAGGGGCCCAAGGACTTGGGCCATCTTCCACTGCTTTCCCAGGTGCATTAGCAGGGAGCTGGATCAGAAGTGAGGCAGCTGGGACCCATATGAGATGCTGGCGCCACAGATGGCCAGGTAACCCGCTGGGCCACAACGCCGGCCCCAAAAATTATTTTTTAAAGATGCATTGACTAAATATCACTGGAAAAAAAAAAAGCTTGTCTTAAGGTCAAGGTGAAAATGACTTATGGAAGTCACATTTGTGATTTAATTGGAGCAGAGCTAAAGCCACCTGGGGTGTCAGGGCCTCTCTCCACGGTTGAGTTTTGGTCTGGCTGTGGTTCTGAGTACCCGGGCCAGAGGCAGGAGGCCAGCCTCTCCCCTGCTGAGGTCACAGGTCCTGTCCATGAGTTTCCTGTCTGCCTGTGGCACTGAGCAGGGGCACAGGGAGATCAGCTCTTCTCCCTGTGTTGACACACAGTGCATCTCACATCCAGCTCTAATGGGCCATTCCTACTCCGCCCTGACTGCTGGGGACAACATCCGGGTGTCCACAAAGGGGACTAAGGGCCCACGAATGAAACAGCAGTCTGAATGTCCCGGAGCCTCCCTCTTTGAATGTGGGCTTCGGCCGTGCAGCAAGGCCCGGCCCAAGGGCTGAGTCCCTCTCCTCTCCCGCCTCCACCCTGTCCACGGGAAGTCCTGGAGGAGGGAGCTCTGCTTCCATGCCTGCTGCTCGCAGCTCTGACGGCTCAGAGCTGCAAAGGGCAGAGACCTAACTGGCCTCCTGCTGATTCATTGGCTAAGGTGCCCAGCACGCGAGTGAGGGCCACGTGTGGGATTTGTTACTGGGACGTAAGCACCTGTGGCTCGGCACTGCCCTGTGGAACAGACCGGAGCGATGAGGAATGTGGACTTGCACTGATTGTTTGCCCAAGGGCCATGCAGCCAGAAGGTGGCAAAGCCTGGGCTTCCTCCCAACCCTGTTGTTGTTGTTGTTGTTTTTGCTGGTGCCCTCTTGAAACCACACACAAATGACAAGAATGTCTTAGGCTCTGCTCCGGAAGCGGCAGTACGGAGCGATGCGGTAGCTGGGAGGAGACCTCTGGTGGCACCTGTGGAGCAGCATCTAGCTCCTCGGTGCCTCTGTAGCCATCAGTGGTCTCCTTCTGTGGCTCCTGAGCCTTGTCCCTGGAGCACTGGGGCTTCAGTGGTTCTGCAAGCATTGTCTTCCTATTTAATCAACACGCACACTTTTTTCTTTCTTTCTTTCTTTTTTAGCATTTTAAAACGGCAGGTGATGCTCCGTGGACTTCTCACACACCCCAGGTCACCAAGGCAGTGACTTGAGCTCCTCGTTGAAGCCTGTTTTGTTTAAAGACTGACAGCAGTGTCTTCTCCCAGACCCTGCACTTAGTCTAACAGTCAGCGGGGACAAGAACCTGTGCTGTTCCTGTTTGGAGCGGAGGCCTGTGGGTGGCCAGGCAGGTCCTTCCCACCGGGCGCCGGGCCACTCTCGCCCAGAGCAGCCTTCGTGGACCGGTCATCCTCTCCTGACAGCTGAGCGTGTTACATGTTGTTTACGTGTGGTTTGGAATATCTGGGGTTTTTCCGGTCTGTGAGATAGAGGACAGAATCTTTATAAATTTGGTAATTGGGATGTTTCCATTCTACTATTTATCTGTTCTGTTTTTATTTGTTATCTTTTTCTTCGCTTTAGAAGTAGATGGGTAATTGAAAGCTTAAATTTTTTTATAATTGAAAATGAATGTGCAAGATAGACCAGATTCAAGATCAATGATGAATCATATTGGGCAGCAAAATTGATGATTCCATTGCATCAGCTCTAGTGACAGCAGGATGTGAGGGCTCACCTTCCCGGATGATCCAATTTCAAGTCCTCACTTATTTTTTAAAAATATTTTTATTTATTTATTTATTTATTTATTTATTTATTTATTTGAAAGTCAGAGTGCCAGAGGGAGATCTTCCATCTGCTGGTTCACTTCTCAGATGTCTACAATGGCCAGGGTGGGGCCAGGCCAAAGCCAGGTGCCAGGAGTTTCTTCCAGGTCTTCCATGTGGGTAGCAGGGTCCAGACATTTGAGCCACCTTCCACTGCTTTTCCCAGGCCATAGCAGGGAGCTGGATCAGAAGCGGAGCAGCTGGGACTTGAACTGGTGCCCATGTGGGATGCTGGCACCAAAGGCGGTGGTTTAACCCAGTACACCACAACACTGGCCCCTTTCACTGTTTAATAAATTGTAAAATATATGCTTACGGATCCTGCTAATATAAAATGCTATGTGAAATGATGAGGTGAAAACAATTATAGATTATATAAATATAAGGCTTGAGCATGAATTGAGTAGCTCAGAGTTGTAAGAACATAGACACCAAGTCTGAATCCAGCAGTGAGCAGGCATTTAGAATGTCATTCAAAGCTATGCCGCCAGGTTGCACAGGCAGGAAAGCCCTTCCACCAGGCCACATCCAGCTGCACGCCACGCTGCTGATGCTGTATTAAGTCTGTTAGGGGAGTGAGTAGCTACAAGAATGCAATCAGTACTCTCGTCCGGCCAGCGAGTCCAGCCAGGAAACTGGTCGTCCTTTTCCACGTTTCCCTTCCTCTTACCCCCGTGCCAATGCTGCGTCCCTTCCACCCACCAAGTCGGGGGCAAGTCCACTCCCTTCCCCTACTTCCAACTCCCCCAAAGCCCTACCCAAGGCACCACCCTCCTGGCGCCCCCGAAGGCAGCAGCAGCCTTCCCAATCCTCCTGCTTCCACCCTGCCTTGGTTTTCACTCATCCAGCACCAGGAAGCCGGGCTGACGGTCTCAACCCCTGAACTTGTAACTCCCCTGATAAAGGCCTGCAGGGCCTCCCACTGCAATTGGGACAAAATTCAGGCTTGTTTCCCCATGGGCTGCAGGGCCTGGCCCCGGATGGCCCTGCTCTCTCTCTAGCCCTGCGCGGTGTCCCCGTTCTGTGTCCCTGTTCACCCTTCCTGCACCCTCACAGGCAGCTCTTTGCACCCTTAGGCTGCAAGGTAACCCCCTCCCCTCAGAGATGCCCTCCGACGGCTCTCTCTAGGACCCACCGTCCCTGGCGCTCCTCCGGCAGCACCTTGTTAATTCCTTGTTGGCAGGGTTTATAAGCAGCTCTGATTGATTTATTTGCTTGTTTGTTGATTGCCTGTCTCTCCACAGTAGATTGTAAACTCTGCAAGGACTCAAAGAAAATCACAATGATTTGTTGTTTGCCGGCACCAAATCCAAGGTGCTGGGATACAGCTTTTATCATTATGCAAGATACATGCATACACACATAATATAGTGTTTATTACGTGCGATTCACTCTGAGATGCTCTAAGTCATTTTATAAAAAGGCTGATTGCGGCCCAATCTATTTCACCACTCCTCGGAGTCCCAACTTAAATCTGAAAACATTATAATACTACCAACTGCAGAAGAGATGTTCACATTCCTGATCCATTTGATGAGATTATGCAAGCCAGTGATGACAAGATTATGTAAACGTATTCCTGGTACGATTGGATAAGATTACAGATTTGACAAAACATTCCACTTCTCAAAACAGGTGAGGACTCTAGCAACTAAAATTTCATTTTAATATTCATATCATGTAGGGTATTTTCATGCAATGAGTAAAAGGAATTTTAATTATTTGCAAAAAGACAAGAAGAGGAGTTTGCACAGATGAGCTCACTCTTATCATAGCATGCACTAAAGCAAGCGTATTTACAGCAATGTAACCTGGTGATTAATCTGGCAAAGCAAAGGAGCAGCCAGCACCCTGTCAAGCGCAGTGGCAGCCTCACCACCCATCACGGAGCCGTGGTCATGCCGACCCGGCGGGCTCCTCGGGCAAACACAGGCTGTAGGGAAAGCCACAATCTTCCAAAGCTCGGGGTAATTCCACACAAAACTTGCCAATTTTATGAAGGAACGTTTCCTATTCTATTTCAGATTTTATTTACTCGTTTTGGCATAGGAAATACAAACTGCTTTCTAAAATACATAAAATTTATGACAACAAAATTACGGTCAATGACAACAAAAAACAATTTATGACAACAAAAAATACGGTCAATGAGAAACCTCCTTTTGTTGGGGTCGCCCGAGCTCCCTATTGAAGGAGAACGGTGTTATCAGGTCCCGGCATACGCCAGGCTGTTTCCAAGGCAGTGACTACTAAGCCTGTGCAAACCTCAGGTCATGTAAATATCAGCATTTCCGAGAGCGCATTCCCATGCGTGGAGCTGCTGAGTCAAGGGTGTGCACACTTAGAATCCTGGTAGACACTGCCCAGGCTCACGCTGGGGACGCCCCAGCTGCACTCTCACTGGCCATGCGTTACACCTGCTTCCCTACACTCACACCAACATCATTTTCTCATGACTTTCTAGAAAAGATTTATTTCTTTATTTGGAAGGCAGAGTTATGGGGAGGGGGAGATCTTCCACCTGCTGGTTCACTCCACAAATGGACACAACAGTTGGGGCTGGGCCAGGCTGAAGCCAGGAGCCAGGGCCTTCTTCAGGGTCTCTGGGTTCAGGGACCCAAGTACCCAGGCCGTCCTCCACTGCCTTCTCTGGCACGTTAGCCGGACTCAAAGCGGTGCCTATATGGGGTGCCGGCACTGCAGACAGCGGCTTAATCTGCTATGCCATAGTGCTGGGGCCCCTTGTCAATACTTTTTTTTAAAAGATTTATTTTTATTTATTTGAAAAAGAAAGGTACACAGAGGCAGAGAGAAAGAAAGAGAGAGAAAGAGAGAGAGATCGAGAAAGTCTTTCATCCCCTGGTTCACTCCCCAGATGGCCACAATGGCCCGAACTGTGCCAATCCGAAGCCAGGATCCAGGAGCTTCTTCCAGGTCTCCCATGAGGGTGCAGGGGCCCAAGCACTTGGGCCATCTTCTACTGCTTTCCCAGGCCATAGCAGAGAGCTGGATAGGAAGTGGAGCAGCTGGGACTCAAACTGGCACCCATATGGGAAAGTGCTGGCCCCGTCAATACTTTTTGATACTTGCTAATCTGATAAGTGAAAAATGGCATCTCAATGTAATTTCAATTTGCATTTTTCTAATAATGAATAAGATTGAGCATCTTTTAATATGTTTGAGAGTTGTTTTTCTGTCAGTTGTTTGATTATACACTTTTCTTATTTTTATTGTGTTATCAGTCTTTTTCTAACTAATTTCTAGTAAGAAAATACATAGAACTTAACAGTTAAAATTATAAAACTCACAGAAGAAAACGTAGAGGAAAATCTTTACAATACTGGATTAGGCAGTGATTTCTTGGATATGGCTCCAAAACCATAGATAAAAATAAATAAATAAATATAATTGGACATCAGCAGAATTAAGACCTTGTGCAGCAAAGGACACTCTCAAAATAGTGGAAATACAATAAATGGAATGGGAAAATATATTTGTGACTCCTATGCTTGATAAGAAATTACTATCCAGAGAATGCTGGCACTGTGGCGTAGCGGGTTAATGCCCTAGCCTGAAGCACCAGCATCCCATATGGGCGTCGGTTCAAGACCCGGCTGCTCCACTTCCTGTCCAGCTCTCTGCTATGGCCTGGGAAAGCAGTAGAAGATGACCCAAGTCCTTGGGCTCCTGCACCCACATGAGAGACCTGGAAGAAGCTCCTGGCTCCTGGCTTCAGATCGGTGCAGCTCTGGCCATTGCAGCCATCTGGGGAGTGAACCAGCGGATGGAAAACCTCTCTGACTCTCCTCTCTCTGTGTAACTCTTTCAAATAAATAAATAAGTAAACCTCTAAAAAAAAAAGAAATTACTATCCAGAATATAAGTCTAATATCTTAACAACAAGAAGAAGATAAAACAACCATAAAATGGCCAAGGGACTTGAATAAACATTTTTCCAAAGCGGCTACACAATGGCTGGTATAAACACATGAAAAGATATTGAACATTGATAACTAATCAAGACCACGGTGAAATCCTGCCTCGCGCCCGCGAGGACAACTGTCGTGCCAACGAAGCAAAGCAGAAGACAAGCAGGGGAATGGGAGCCCTGCGCGCGGCTGGTGGTGATGTGAAGTCGGGAAGCTGTGGTGGAGCAGGTTCCTCAAAAAGCAAAGATAAATTTCATGGCCAGGAATTCCACTTCGGGACGCACACTGACAAGAACCCGCGCAGGACTCAGAGGCGGTCACCCGACAATGGGCAGAGCGGTGTATCCACAAGGGCTCCAGATGGAAGCCACTCAAATGTCCATCAGCAGGTGAATGAACAAGAAAATGCGACTGCACAGACCACATCCAGGCTTCAACGGGGAGAAGCTCCAGCTGCCCACTGCAAGGCGGAAATCATGTCAGTCACAAAAGAACAAATGTTGCCTGATTCCGTCTACGCGAGGCGCCCAGATGCAGCAGACTCACAGAGGGAGAGGGTCCAAGGGCGAATCCTAGAGACAGGGAAGGAGCGAGCAGGGCGGGAGGTGTAGGAAACGGGTGTAAGGTTCTGATTAGAATGATGCAAAACCCTATAAACGGATTTGCCTGTCTTAACTATTTGTAAGTGTATGAAGGGCACCCGTCACCACACTCCATCTCCAGTTCTTCATCTTCTAAAACTGAAACTCCAAACCCACGAAGCCGTAACTCCTGTTCTGCCTCCTCCTGGCCCCAGCAACCACCCCTTGGCTTCCAGTCCCACACATGCGGCTGCTCTGGGCGCTCACAGGCGGAGCCCTACCGGTTCGTCCTTCCGTGGCTGGGTTAGCACACTGGGCAGTCTCAGGTCCGTCCATGCTGAGCGTTTGACTGAGCCTCCTCCTGTTTTCCGACTGAATTCCTATCCTGTGGCTAGTCTACATTCTGTCTATTCACTTATCTGTCTACGGATACTTGTGTTGTTTCTGCCCTGTGTGGCTGTTGTAATAATGCTGTTAAGAACAAGGGTGTACAAATATTTGCTTGAATCCCCACTTTCTATTATTGTGGGCATATGCTCAGGAGTAGCATCATACAGCAATTACATGTGCGTGTTTCTGTGCACCTGCCATATTGTCTCCCCTGGTGACCGCGCCGTTCTTCTCTTTCTTTAAACACATGTAGAATCCTATGATATGCAAAAAAACGAAAGAAAGAAAAGAGAAAAACACTTCACCTCCTCCATTTCAATTTTTATGCATCGGATGTCTTTCTCCTTTCTAATATCTATTAGGCACAGTTTGTTTCACAGATTTCTTTGTTTACTCATTTAAAAAGCAGAGCTACAGAGGCAGAGAGAAAGACACAGAGCGATCTCTTCCATCCACTGGTTCGCTTCCCAGATGGCTGCAGTGGCCGGGGCTGAGCCAGGCTGACGCCGGGAGCCTGGAACTCCATCTGGGTCTCCCACATAGAAGGCAAGGGCCCACATGCCTGGACCATCTTCTGCTGCTTTCCCAAGGAGCTGGGTTGGGACTGGGGCAGCTGGAATCTGAACTGTGGCTTGTATGGGACACAGTCAGTGTCTTAACTTGCTGTGCCACAAGGCTGCCCCAGGCACAGTTTTTTATTGCAAAGTGTTCACAGTTATTTCACTTGAGATAGAGATTTTCAAAATCTAATTTTTCATTCCACAGTTCATTGGTTCTCCAAAGTGTAACATTATAAAAGAAATATTTCAATATGCAATAAAGCACTGCTTTTAGCTGATAAGGAACCTACATTATCTAAGATATCATAAATTGGTTATAAGATCTTTTGCATTTTGCTGAACTGTTTAATATGCTGATAGATTTACAATCATGTGAAGTCTTTTGTTTTGAGTTAATGTGCCAAAGATAAACTCAGGTATTTGAGATTTTTAAAAACATTGTGGAATATTTTTTTTTTTTGACAGGCAGAGTGGACAGTCAGAGAGAGAGACAGAGAAAAAGGTCTTCCTTTTTCCGTTGGTTCACCCCCCAAGTGGCCGCTACGGCCAGCGCATTGCGGCCGGCATGGTGCGCCGATCCGAAGCCAGGAGCCAGGTGCTTCTCCTGGTCTCCCATGCGGGTGCAGGGGCCCAAGCACTTGGGCCATCCTCCACTGCCTTCCCGGGCCACAGCAGAGAGCTGGACTGGAAGAGGAGCAACCGGGACAGAATCCAGCGCCCCGACCGGGACTAGAACCCCGTGTGCCAGCGCCGCGGGTGGAGGATTAGCCAAGTGAGCCACGGCGCCGGCATTGTGGAATATTTTAAATTATGATTAAATCCTTTCTTTAAAAGATTTATTTTATTTATTTGAAAGAGAGAGAGAGGTCTTTCATCTGCTGGTTCACTCCCCAATGGCCGCAATGGCCAGAGACGAGCTGATCCAAAGCCAGGAGCCAGGAGTTTCTGCTGGGTCTCCCACACAGGTGCAGGAGCCCAAGGACTTGGGCCATCTTCTACTGCTTTCCCAGGCCACAGCAGGGAGCTGGATTGGAAGTGGAGCAGCAGGAACTCGAGCTGGTGCTCTTACCCACTGGTTTACTCCCCAAAGGCCTGCAATGGCAGGGGGTGGGAGGTGGGCAAAGCTGGAACCAGGAACTCAATCCAGGTCTCCTCTGTGAGGAGCAGGAGTACCTCTCCCAGGGTCTGCGTTGGCAGGAAGTTGGAATCAGGAGCTGCAGCAGGGAAATCAAACCCGGACACTCCCATCTGCGGGGTCTTTAACCAGCACCATATCTGTCAGGCTAAATCCTGTCTCTAATGTTTGTTTCCTGAAAAAAAAATTGTCAACTGTAGCTAATTATCCGTGTGTATCAAGAGTTTTCCTTTTTTTTTTTTTTTTTTTTTTTTATAACCAAATAAACTGTTGGCCAAAGCAGCCATAAAGTCTAAGGAATCCACGCATCCTGGATTCAGATTTTGAAGTCACCGAGAGATTCCTCGTTCTCTCTCATCTGCTCTTTAGACACAGTTCCTCCAGGGTTGGACTCCAAGGTGAAGTCACTGGGTGCGGGTGTTCGAGCTGCTGGTGAAGACCCGGGTAAGGATGCCCGAGTCCCACATCCAAGTTCCGGGTTTGAGTCAGGAATCAGGAGCCAGGCTCCAGCTTCTGACTCCAGCACCCACGAGGGAGATCTGACTTGAGGGCCCGGCGCCCAGATTCAGCCTGGCCCAGCCGGGGAGGGAAGCAGTGGACGGCAGCTGACTCTGTCACCCTGCCTCGCAAATAAATAAACAGAAACGTAACAACAAATAAATAAAAATAAAGACTGCATTACACAGTCCTCTTATTGGCTCCCTTTTACAACATATGAGGCCACAAGAGCCCTTACATTTTTCCTGGGAGTCTTTCTACCTTCATGTCCATACATTTAAGTTAACATGGAGTTATTCTACTCTGAAAACTTATACCAATTATATTCTCTTACAGAATCCTCTCCATTTTTAAAACATACTTTCCCCATTTCTTGATAACATGTGTGTCCGCATAATTGCTATTACATTCTAAGAATCAGCAGTTGATTGAATTTTATTAAATAAATGTATTTGATTAGCATTATCATGATATGTGAGGTTCACAATGAGTCCTATTTCTGCCTTCCTAAATCCTTTTTTTTGGATTCCTCATTTATTAGGGTAAATGCCAACTGCCAATCAGCAAGTGCTTTGCAGAAATGGTCCATGGCTGTCCCAGGCTCTCAGTTCTAAGAGATGGAGTAGAAGTTGCCTGGGTAGCACTTCAGACCCCCGCACCATCTCTCTCCTCTCACGGCAGTGAATGTTCCCAGAGAGAAGCTGGACTCACCTCACGTTCCCCTGGAGACGTGACTGCTTCTTGCCTGAATGTTCCAGCACTTGTTTGCTGTCCCTCACTCAGTAAAAGTCAGCAGGTTTATCAGGTTATGACTCAGTGCTGATAATTCTGTATTCTTGGTTTTTTTCCTGGTTCAAAAACTATGCCACTTTCCTCTGCCACTTCAGGTCTGCATTTCATTTAGAAACGCTTTCATCTCTTCTATTGGGATTCTTCTACTGTTCTGTCTGTTCCTTACACTTAAAAATTATCTCATTTATTTGAAAGAGTGACACAGAGAGAGAGAAAGAGAGAGAGAGAGGGAGGGAGAAAGCTCCCATCTGCTGCTTCACTCCCCAAACGGCCACAATGGCTGGGGTTAGTTCAAGCCGAAGCCATGAGCTTGGAACACCATTCAAGCTACCCACGTGGGTGGCAAGGGCCCAGGCACTTTGGCCACCTTCCGCTGCTTTCCCAGGTGCGTCAGCAGGGAGCTGGACTGGAAGCAGAGAAGCCTGAACTCAAACTGATAAGGATGTCAGCATCACGGGCAGCAGCTTATCCCAGTCTTACAGCACAACGTGGCCCACTTTCACTGTTTAAGAACACAAACTAGGGGCGGCGCTGCCGCGCAGCAGGTAAAGCTGCCACCTGCAGTGCCAGCTCCCATATGGGCACTGGTTGGAGTCTTAGATGTTCCACTTCCGATCCAGCTCTCTGCTATGGACTAGGAACGCAGTGGAAGATGGCCCAGGTGCTTGGGCCTCTGTATACACGTGGGAGACCCGGAAGACGCTCCTGGCTCCTGGCTTCAGCCTGGCCCATCCCTGGCCGTTGTGGCCATTTGGGGAGTGAGCCAGTGGATGGACGACCTCTCTGTCTTTGTGCATCTCCTCCTCTCTCTTTAACTTTTCCTTTCAAATAAATGCTTACATCTTAAATGTTAAAAAAAAAAAAAGTGCCGGTGCCACAGCTCACTAGGCTAATCCTCCGCCTTGCGGCGCCGGCACACCGGGTTCTAGTCCCGGTCGGGGCGCTGGATTCTGTCCCGGTTGCCCCTCTTGCAGGCCAGCTCTCTGCTGTGGCCAGGGAGTGCAGTGGAGGATGGCCCAAGTGCTTGGGCCCTGCACCCCATGGGAGACCGGGAGAAGCACCTGGCTCCTGGCTTCGGATCAGCGCGGTGCGCCAGCCGTGGCGGCCATTGGAGGGTGAACTAACAGCAAAGGAAGACCTTTCTCTCTGTCTCTCTCTCACTGTGCACTCTGCCTGTCAAAAAAATAAAAAATAAAAAAGCTGCAGTGGTTATGCAGTCAACTGTTTTTAAAGATTTATTTATCAGGGCCGATGCTGTGGCACAGTGGGTTAAAGCCAAGGCCTGAAGTGCCAGCATCCCATATGGATGCCGGTTCTAGTCCCAGCTGCTCCTCTTCCGATCCAGCTCTCTGCTATGGCCTGGGAAAGCAGTAAAAGACGGCCCAAGTCCTTGGGCCCCTGCACCCACGTAGGAGACCCAGCAGAAACTCCTGGCTCCTGGCTTCAGATCAGATCAGCTCCGGCAGGCCATTGCAGCCACTTGGAGAGTGAACCAGCAGATGGAAGATTCTCTCTGTTACTGCCTCTTTCTTTCAAATAAATAAAAATAAATCATAAAAAAGATGTATTAATTTATTTGAAAGGCAGAGTTACAGAGAGGCAGAGGGAGAGAGAGGGAGGGAGGGAGTGACAGAGAGAGAGAGAGAGAGAGAGGAGTCTTCCATCTGCTGGTTCACCCCTCAGATGGCCACAACAGCTGGAGCTGAGCCAATCTGAAGCCAGGAGCTTCTTCCAGGTCTCCCACGCGGGTGCAGGGGCCCAAGCACTTGGGCCATCTTCTACTGTTTTCCTAGGCTATAGCAGGGAGCTGGATCAGAAGTGGAGCAGCTGGGACTCGAACCGGCGCCCATATACCTGCTACACCATAGATCGGTCCCTATGCTGTCCATTCTACATCCCTTCTGATTACCACTCACGTTTCTGTTGAACCTGCTCTTTCCTCACAAACAGAGCAGGGAGCGCAGACAGTGCGAGCTGGGACTGTAACCAGCTCCCAAGCAGTTACGTTGTCACCAAACGCTGTCTTGCTGCATGCAGTTCTGGGTCTGTGACCGAACACCGAGTTTCCTGCCTTCCCCTGGCTCTGGGTAGCCGTTTCCTGGCTCTGGCTGTGTGGGAGACCCGGGTACATGCGACACTCACAGAGGCGCCGTGTGCCACCCCTTCAGGGTGGAAATGGCATGTCTCCAGCTGCTGCCGTGCCACGGCCGGGCTGCCACCCCCACGCTTCACCACGGGCTGGCCAGGCTCCTCAGCGCTCTCTGCAGCCAGAGAAACCTAAATGGCTCGAGGGCGTGCAGCGGATGCCTCTCCGCAGTCCAGACTAATCTGCAAGCTGAGAAAACCCAACCGAAAGATCCCTAAAAACTGATAACGAGGTCTGTTGTCTCCTAGGCAACGGCCCGGGTGGAGGTCTGCCAGGAGGCATCCCGGCCTCAACTTGAAGCCGTGTCTCCCTGTTTCTCCCTCTCCTCCTCTGGAGCCGCCCTATGGCTCAGGCGCGCTCTCCCGTGTGCATCCCTAGGGGCTGCCCACTCCTCCGGCTCACACGCTCTGACGGACTTCCAGCCGCAAGGAGAGACACCGCCCCTCCAGGCCGGCCGAGAGCTGTGTGGGTCTCTGCACGCCCAGCCTGGGGCGTGTGTCCAGTCTTTGCTCTTAAATATGTTTTCATAAATTACGTTTTCATTTTCTTCTACAATAAAGTTACAAATTAAGGCTGGCGCCGCGGCTCACTAGGCTAATCCTCCACCTTGCGGCGCCGGCACACCGGGTTCTAGTCCCGGTCGGGGCGCTGGAGTCTGTCCCGGTTGCCCCTCTTCCAGGCCAGCTCTCTGCTGTGGCACGGGAGTGCAGTGGAGGATGGCCCAAGTGCTTGGGCCCTGCACCCCATGGGAGACCAGGAGAAGCACCTGGCTCCTGCCATCAGATCAGCGCGGTGCGCCGGCCGCTGCGTGCCAACCGCGGCGGCCATTGGAGGGTGAACCAACGGCAAAAAGGAAGACCTTTCTCTCTGTCTCTCTCTCTCACTGTCCACTCTGCCTGTCAAAAAAAAAAAAAAAAAGTTACAAATTATACCTCAAACAGAAGGTAGAATGAGAAGCTAGAGACAGTGTGGATGTTAAATACTTTGGAAGACAAATGCTGTTCATGGAAAGAGAGATGTGGGTGGTTCTTGGGTAGGGACTATGTAATTAACACATTTCAAAGGTTTATTTATTTTTAATATTTGTTTTAGTTTGAAAATTTACCGGTTTTCAACACTGTACGCCATGTGCATTCCTGACCCCCCCGGGCCAACAGCTGAGAACACTGGCTCTCAGGCTGACCCTGGCCCGTGGGTGAGGAAGAGGAGGCTCCCAGCAGCCTGGGAGACGGCGTGCGGGGCGGGGGGGGGGGGGCAGCGCCACGCCTCCTGGTGGGGGTCCCTGTGTTCTCGCCTTGGCTTGTTTTCCAACCTAGTCCAGTCCTTTCCCGAACTCAGGGTGCGGGTTTGCTTCTGTTCCATGTTATCTTCATCTTTGGTCCCGTTTTGTGTCTTTCAGATAGGAGAGTGTGATCGCTTGATTTTCATCCTTGTTTGGAAGTCCTGAGCAATGTTGTCAGCTTCAGGCTTCTTTAGTATTAAATCGACACGCGGGAGCGTGGGCCACGTAGCAGGCGTCGTTCGAGGGTGAAGCGTGGGACTGACTGACGGAGGCAGAACTTGCCCGGCCGTCTGGAAGTTTACGTCCAGTTACGGGCAGCACGGCTGGGGGTGGGGATGGATGTGGCCTCACACAATTGCAAGGGCTCTAGTCCACGGCCCACAGCGCTCGGTTACTTACCTCCTCGTTGAGGGGCGGGGCAAGCCAGGGATGAGCAGCACTGAGGGGGCGACGTTTTCGGGTTCACAAGTGAAGTGAACACAAACGAAGTCCTAGAAACGGGGACCTCTCCAGAAGGAGGCTCCGCGTATCTGGGCGATGTGGCTCCGGATGGTTACAGCGCCTGAGGCCACGTCCCCTGGCACACTTCCTCCTCCTCTCTTCAGCCTCCCAGCATGACTCAGCAAGCCTCCCAGCATGACTCAGCAAGCCTCCAGCATGACTCAGCAAGTCTCCCAGCATGACTCAGCAAGCCTCCCAGCATGACTCAGCACAGCCTCCCAGCATGACTCAGCACAGCCCCAAGCCTGGCGCTCTGCACAGTCTCGCAGGCTCACTGCTCGTCTTCCTGCTCTGCCATCTCCATGTTCTCCCAAAAGCAAGGGCCTGACCCTGGGACCTCCCACAGGTGCTCACAGGAGGCTCTGGGCGGTGAATGACAGCAAGAGCAGCGCTTGAGGCCAGCGTCACAGAATTCCCGGAGCTGTGCCCGTTCTAGGCCCCTCCACGGGCAGTCGGGATGCTCTGTTTTGCCCCTTTGCTGGGGATCTGGTTAGGGGGTCCGGGCCAGGTCCTGGATTTGGACAAGGCTCCCTTGGTTTTCCCCCGCAACGGTCGGCGAGGTGCCGAACGCCTCCTGCGTGCCATTCTGTTTTCGCAGCCCCTGTTCTCAGATGTGACACTGATTTCAGCCTTGCTGACCACGGGTGCTGAGCCTTGTCCAAATCCGGGACCTTGCTCAGGCTCATGCCGAGACATGGGGGCAGGTCCACGTGTGAACCCGGATCTCACTGTGTGGTCTGGGTCCCTACCGCGCATCCCACTCCCCGGAGCAATCGTCTCTGGCCTGGTGGCTTCTTCCTTCCCTCCCGGGAGTCTCATTCACCTCCTGTCCGATGTCGCTCCTGCAGCCAGAGTCTCCCTTGTGAAGGAGGCAGCCAGGATGGAGAGGCCCGGAAGAGAAGCGCGGGAAGCTCCGCGCAGGGCTCGGCACAGGCTTGTCTGGGAGACTGGGAACTCAGGAGAGGGGAGCTTTTGCAGGCCTCGGTGTCCGGACTTTTGAAGGTTGCTTTTATGCTTGTGGTCTGTTCTGTGTTCACGTATTGTTTGTTTTTCCGGTGAGGTTTTTTAGTAAAAAATTTCTTTTGAAAATCCTAAGCTTTCTTAGCTGTGAAATGGGAACAAAGAAGCAGGCTTTGGGACTTGGTCCATACTTGGACAGGTGTTCAGAGGAAGCGCCCTGCCCTGCCTGAGCTGCATGGGGCTGGAGGGGGCTGGGAGGGGAGATGGTCAGGAGGCTCTGCTGGCTCTGCTCCGGCGGGCGGGGGGCCTTTGTGTGCCCCCGCCCTGGGCTGTCTGCTCTGTCTCGGGTGTCTCTGTTGGATTTGCCCTTTCCACAAACTGCCTCCCACCCCTTTTATCATCCAATGAAAAGGAATTTTATAAAAACTTAGAAAGGTTACCAGTTCTTCCCCCAAGAGCTTCCAAGTCAAACCACTTCGTTCTCACCAACCCCTACTCTGGCCACCGCCGCCAGGCTGTCAGTGGAGAACTCGGGTGAGGCCCCGGGGTGGGGGTGGGGGGGCATGCGGCCCCGCAGCCCAGCCTGGCTGAGTCACTGAGCCCGGCAGAGCGCCAGCTTCCAAACCTGGACGGGAAGACCGCCATGCTGATGGCACAGGGATGTGCAGTGACCCCATGGGGTCCTAGAGAGGCGCTAACAACCCCGCAGTGCCAACGCCAGCGTTGAGGTCGGAGGGCTCGGAAGGTTAGCACACGCGCACTGAGTCTGTGCTGCGAGGGCGCGGGTTCTTAGTCTGACAGGTAGAGAAGGTGGTGCCGCGTGTGCTGCCCAGTGGCGGCTCAGCGGGTGGCAGCCCGACAACTGATGGCAGCCCTGCAGGGCTGTCGTGGAGGCGCCGTCCTGTGGCCCCGGACGCAGAGCTGCTGTGACGGCATGGTGAAAGGCAGTGCGTTCCTCCCGGGCTGATGGCGACGCTGGTGTTGGCACACCTAGGCAGAGGCTGTTGCGGCGGCCGCATCGGAGCACCTGCTCCAGGTCCAGCTGCCCTGCTTCCGGTCTAGCTCCCTTCTACTGCGCCTGGGAGGGCAGTGAAAAACGGCCCAAGTGTTTGGGCCCCTGCAGCCACATGGGAGACCTGGCTGGGGTTCCTGACTCCTGGCTTGGTCTAGCCCAGCCCTGGCAGTTGCAGCCATTTGGGGAGTGAACCAGTGGATGGAAGATCTCTCTGTCTCTCTGTAATCGCCTTTCAAATAAATAAGTAAATCTTTTTTTTAAAAATACTTATTGTGCTGTCACTTCTAGGAAAACACCAGCATCTATATTCACGACAGAACACTTGAAAGAAGCAACTATGTTACTAGTTTCTGTATTTACCAACCATGCTTTTTATTTGCTATTTAGTGTGTACCCCTTCTCCCTAAATAAACCGATGTTGACTGCAGCCTGCAGCGTGATGCCAGCAGCAGCCTCCTCGCGCTGGCCATCCCCGTGTCTCTGGAGTGCTGGGTCTACACTGGCTCAGCCTCCGAAGCCGTACCCCAGGCGCTCCCTCAGGGGCGAATCCCTTATGGATGCGTTTCTCAGAGTGTGGCCCATGACTGCCGGGCGCCTGACTGTGCACACACCCCGAGGCGAGTGACAGGGGCAGAGGTGGCTTAGACGCGGGTGTGGTGGCAGGGGGGTCCTGGAGTCACTCGTCCCTACCCAGGGGAGAGAGTCCACACAGCTCTCTCCCACCCCAGGTCCTAGACAGCTCCCTGGGGGCTGGACACGGCCATGGTGGATGCAGTCCCAGGGCACGAGCAGCCATCCGCGGTGCTCACTCACCAGCACCACTGGGAGGGCAGCTTACAAAGGCCAGGTCTCCAGGTAACGTCTCAGCTTCCACTTCAATGTCAAGTGCAGTCTGATAAGGCAGAGGGTGCGTACTTATCGGTTCCTCTAGCCACACTGGACGTTGTCAGTGGACGCTTGATGTTACCATGACAGCCGTCGTGTCACTTGGCCTTCATTATCGGCATAAACGTTTCTTCTTTAGAATTGTAAGTGCGTTTTCTCTTACATAAAAATATGTTCTATGTTGTGTGGCTGGGTTGGAAATGACGTTATGAACTTATTGAAAGACGTTAAAGTCCAGGAAGAAATGAAACGGGATTCTTGTTTAAATATCTGGAAATGGGATGGGCACAAGCGAGGCAAAACCAGCACACCTGTGGCGGATTCAGTGCTAGTGGGATGTCAGGAAAGAGCTCCAACAGGCAGTTTAGCCATAGCGTGGCCGCTTAGGAGCTGTTCTGGTAAAGGGATGGACAGGAGAATTCAGGAGGCTTTGGGAACGCGCACTCGCAGGATCTCTGTCCTTCTGCTGTGTCTCCTCCACATGTGCGTTCGCCACAGCCCTGAGCTCAGCGAGGGCCCAGCTCGACGCGGCACCCTGGGCATGTTGACTGCTCGGTGAGAGCATCTTTCAGTGGAAACTTCCTGCCCTTTCCATGGCTGTTTGTCACCCCAGAACAAACCACAGAGTCTCACAAAAGCCCTGCAGAACGCACACTGAACAAACATCCCTCCGCGGCAGGGTTCCCGGCACAGCCCGCCTCCGGGCAGGCTGGGCGCCCGGCTTCTCCACGGCTGTGTCATCACACGAAGTGCATGTTCCCTCGAGCTGCTGCAGGGACAGGAGCCGGCGACTTCCTGGGGAGGGGCGCACCCGCTGCGCGTCCTACTTTCTCGAGGCCTCTGTGGCCATGACATCGGGCCTCACCTTCTGGCCACAGCGAGAAAGTTCCAAATCTTCTCCAGACAAAGCCCAAATGAACTCCTTATGTCCGTGCTCCCCGTGGCTGCCTGACTACGGTCCCATGGCAGAGCTGCCACGTGCGGCCGGCTGCGGGACGGCGTGCGGGGAGAGCTCTCCGAGGAGGAAGCGGGCCTCTGGGCCTGACCCTGCTGCAGTGGGCCAAGTGGCAGCCCAGCGCGGACACCTGTCCCTTCTTCTGGGCTGAGGCCCTGGTCACAGGCAGCTCTCAGCCCTCGGCCCGGAGATCCTGGATCCTGAGAGGGTGGGGCTGCTCTGAAGGTCGGCTTTGGATGAGGGCCCCAGGAGCCTACAGAGCCTCCTCAGACGGCACAGCGGTGCGGGACGCTCGCACCCACCTGCAGGCCTCTCTGCAGCCCTCGTGGATCCCTCGGGCGTGGGGCGATGCCTGCCCTCTCGAGCAAGCATTTCCCTTAGGAGAATCTGGGCCGTTTAAGGTTGTGTGGCGGCTGCGCTCCGGATCGGTAGGGGATGGGTCCCAGCGCCTCCTGCGGACACCGAACCCTGCGGATGTTGTAGTATTTTATAGAAAACAGCACATCGTTTGATAGAAACTACGCTCATCTTCCTGTATATCTGATTCTAAGTGTTCGAGTTATTTGAGAGGGAAGAGGGGGAGGCAAAGAGAGGGAGGGGGAGTTCTCTTATCTGCTGGGCCACTGCTCAGATGCCCCCAGTAGCTGGGGTTGGACTTTGAACCCAATCCAGGTCTTCCACTTGTATTTGAGCCACTGCTGCTGCGCTCCAGGGTCTGCACTGGCACGGAGCTGGAGAGAGGAGCTAAGCCAGAACCGAACCCAGCATCTCGTGCGGGATGAAGGCGTCCTAGCCAGCATCTTACCTGCCCGGTGAAACACTCGCCCCTCCTGTCTATTTTAAATGGTCTCCACACTCCTGTAAATATTTAACGCACTGTAGATGCTATGCGAATACTTGTGATGCCTACCTGATCCTATAGGGGATTACCCAGAATTTCAAAGACAAGCGGACATGGGTCTGAGTTCGCAGGGATACAGGGATACCCAGCGACCACCCGCAGCGTCGCCCGGCTCTCCATTAGAGTGACAGTCATAAGTGGACCTGGCAGGAGGTGGGCTCACAATGCCCACACTGTCCTTGCCGAACCCCCCCCCCCCCCGAAATGGTCTTTCCCAGTTCCTCAGGAGAGTGACCTCCAGGGTAGGGGTCTTTGCTTATGGACTAAGTGCTATCATGGTGGGAGAGGCCGCAGTAACCAAGAGAACCTCTGGTGCTGCAGCACCCCCACGGTCACCGGGGCCACGCTATCGACTGTCAGTAGGAGAGGAGGAAAAGAAGGCAGAGACGGCCACCGTGAAGGCCGTGGATCCTGGAAGAGTGTAGATGACCACGGCTCCCAGACTGCCCAGCCGGATCCCAGTGGCTCAAGTGGGCTACCACGGCCCCAGGCACGTGCTGCCGGTCTCTTGTTTCAGGTATAAACGAGGACCACTGTGTGCCTTTGTGAAACCTTAATGTCTGTGATATGGAACGTGGTAGCCTCAACATTGTCCCATTTACCTCGCAATGCAAATGTTTAATTAACTCTAATTACGTAAGGGCCAAACATACTTTGTTAATGAATAATTTTCAAAACAGCGCCTATTGTATTTGGAACTGGGGCAAATGCACTGTACATATTGAAACACGGGAAATTTAATGAGTTACTGTAACATAAAAAATAAAGCTACTTCCTAATAAATTAATAAAAAATTGAACAACAGAAAGTCCTTTGCTCCAGTTCTTAAAAAGGAAAGAAAGGGTCAGACACTGGCTCGCGTCCGGCGGGACCGACGGCAACATCCCTGGACAGCTTCCCGCAGTACAGTCTGAACTCTGCCTCTGTGACCTTTGGTCCGGGCACGTCTGGAGGGCCTGGGCTGCAGAGCGCTGCCCACTCAGTGTCCTCGCACGGACTGCACGAGACAGGTGGGCGGAGCGCGGCGCAGCAGATCTGGGGCGACACCTTGCTTCAGAAGACGGGGGTGGGGGTAAACCCTACAACCACTCCAGGCGAGCACCTCCCACTGGGGAACCAGGAAGCCAGTCTACAGGAAAGAGAAGTTGCTGCCCTTCATATCAGCTGCCGCACAAGACGTGAGCGCAGTGGCCTGGATTCTGGCGACGGCTCAGCCCCCTCCTCAATTCTGAGTGACAGAGAAGGCTGCCAGCTCCAGTGGCCTGCAGCAGGTCCAGGCCACCGCATGAGGGGGCCTGTGGCTGGAGCCACACGACCTAACAGATCCTGCACTGGTGGAGGGTCGGGGGCTACAGACATGGCGCTGACTGAGTCCTTAGAGCTTCATATCCGTGACACACTCCTTGCAGATAACCTGGGGTTCATCTTACTGTCCCCACTGAAAAGTATCAGCCTTCAGACTAAGGCACCTGCTCGAGGCAGAATCTGCATTCAGGTGCAGGTTTCTGGATTTCTCAATGTCAAGACGTGTTTCCTTCGCTCACCATTTTCTTTCATTAATATCTATCTATCTATCTATATCTGTTTACCTAGTTAGTATGCTGGTTGAGAGGCAGAGAGAGAGAGAGACAGAGAGACAGAGCTCCGACCCACTGATTTCCTTTCCAATTGCACCCACCAGCTGGCACTGGGCCAGACTGAAGACAAGAGCCAGGAACTCCGTGCACATCCCCCACAGGGGGAGTAGGATCCCCACTACTTGAGCTATCACCTTCCGCGTCCCAGGGTGCACACCGGCAGGGAAGGAATCAGGAGCGGAGCTGGGACTTGAACCCAGGCCCTCTGATATGGAAGGTGGGCATCTTGACAACTGCACACAAAGCCCATGCCCCCCGCTTACACTGGAACGATGACGTCTGAAGAATTAGTGAGTCCTCCCCAGAATGCTCCGTGCCAGCGTCGACCTCGAGGCTCTAGCACACAGGCGGGCCCACTGATGCCCTGTTTTTCACACCGCTCTGTAGTAACCTCGCTCACGCGTCTCGTCCCATGGAGTTGGATGAGTCTCAAAGGCAAGGACTGGCCTGCAGCATGGTGTTCCTGGAGCAGCGTGAGGTTAGCACGCAGATGATGCACAGGTGCTCACAAATAAGTGAACGGCAGTAAAACTGGTGTGATGTGTACGAGGAGACACAGTGCACTCTTGGTAACTCATTGCACTTCTAATCTGCATCTCATTTTATTCTAAAGGTGAATACAAGGTAGCCTCACTAAGTAATCTTTACGTTCCTTTCCCGTGGAAAAAATATGTAATACTAAATTATGCACACAGCATATTTCATTTTTTTTTATATTTGACAGAGTTAGACAGTAAGAGAGAGAGAGAGAAGGGTCTTCCTTCTGTTGGTTCACCTCCCAAATGGCTGCCACGGCTGGCGCTGCGCTGATCCAAAGCCAGGAGCCAGGTGCTTCTTCCTGGTCTCCCATGCGGGTGCAGGGCCCAAGCACTTGGGCCATCTTCCACTGCACTCCCGGGCCACAGCAGAGAGCTGGACTGGAAGAGGAGCAACCGGGACTAGAACCTGGCGCCCATATGGGATGCTGGCGCTGCAGGCGGAGGATTAACCAAGTGAGCCATGATGCCGGCCCAATGCACACAGCATATTTCAAAAAGTTTGTGGGAAATGGAATTAAAAGGTAAGTTTATTTCAATACAAAAAAATAGAAATCCATGTGCATAGGGGATCTTCAAAAGTTCATGGAAAATGTGTAGTGTGAGAAAAAACATACATGGATTTTTAAAAAATGCGCTAAAGTTATCTTTTATGCCGTTGCCTGCAAATGTTTTGAAGTGCCTGCATAGAAGTTTAAAACTCATGCATTCCGGCACATAGGAAGGGTGATGAGAAGCTCATTAAATTGTTCCCGATCCCAGGGGCTTGCAGCAATGGCTAATGCTGATAAGTTTACTGCTTTGGTTATAAATGTCAGTGTGGGAGCTGCATTAGCCATGAACTAGAAAATGGACTTGTTCTGTGGAGATGCACATGTGCTCTTTAGAGTCTGGCACAAACAGTTTTAATTAAGTCTGGGAAGCAATGTTCACACAGAGGACTCCGCTGGCTGGAAGAAGTCGGCGTAGTCCTAACGTCCGTCCGCTCCTATTGTCCTCACAACTGTCGATGGCAGGGGCACTTGTGAGTCACTGTGATTCTAGGGAGCGTGAGTTGCTGAAATCAATAGCAAACTTTTCCTGGTAACCCGAAGACCAGAGTTGCTCTTCCCATCCCAAACGTGTTTGGAGTGGAATTTCTCTGGGGAAAGCCAGGAAAGCAGATCTCATGAGTTAGCCGATGTATAACGTGTTTATGTTTATTATTTGAGCCCATAACTGAAACAGGATGGGGTTTCGCCCTGGGAAGGACAGGTGGAAACACTTAGTGGGAACCGGATCCTCCGCCACACACGTGCGCCCGGGGGGGACTAGAGCATTTGCCGGAGAGTGAGGAGCCTTTGGATTTTACCTACAGAGTAAAGCGAGAGGATCTCTCCTTGGGGCAGGGGGGTTCCCTGCACCCTCCTTGTCACCAAGTGCTGACCGTGCGAGAGGTGGGCAGTGTGTCCTCCCAGGGTCACCTAGAACAGCTCCCTGAACTTCCAGCTCCTTAGCTCCGGTTGGCTCCTCCGGGTCAGCACAATGAGGACTGTACCTCCGTGGGTCGCTCTCTGGCCCACTTCACCTCAAAGCAATGGGTTTAAACTCCCATCTCAGTGAGACTTCTACAAACGCAGCTGTCTTTGGGTGCTCCAAGGATCAAAGAACAAAATACAAGAAGACACTTTGGGTGCTTAATAGTCATAGTGCAAACTTTGCCAAGTTACCAAATGCTAAACGGCCATGTATTTTCTTTTAAATTAAATAGGCGTGCACTCTTACTACAGCCTTAATTCTCCCTGGGACCTGTATTTGGTTCTGAAACGTCTGCTCAGTTGGTGATGCTTATTTAAAAGGTAAAGGGACACTTCGGATGCCCTGGTCCCCTTCAGAGTACTGGGTTTGAATCCGGCTCCACTCTCTATTCCAGCTTCCTGTTAATGTGCACCCTGGAAGGCAGCAGGTGACGGCTCAGGACGTGGGTCCCTGCACCTGCGTGGGACACTCTGATTGAGCTGTGGACTCCTGGCTTCAGCCTGCCCCCCCCCCCCCCCGGCTATTGCAGGTACTTGGGGGGAGGAATCGACAGATAGAAGTTCTCTCTGCTCTTTGTCTCTCAATCCTTCAAATTACAATTTAAAAATAATGGAGGAAACAGGTTTAAACTATGGAGCCCATTCTCACCACAGTGACTGGTAAGTTAATAATGCAAAGTTAAGCACAATATTGAGCACGCATTCAGCACGAAGTATGTGCAGCTAGTGCACTGCCACTATTCCTTCGTTAGTCCTCACAACAACCTGTGGGTGGGTATGTCCTCCTTGTCAATCAAGAAATTAAGACCCAGGGGATTGCTCAGGGTGAGGGTCCAGAGCCCTGGAAGCCCACGTTCCCTCATCGCTGGCTGCCCAGTTCTCCCAGGGCCGCCGTTTGAAGTCCTCGGACCATGACCACTCACACTGATGGAGGTGGGGCCCACAGCGGGTGCGCCAGGCATCTGTGTGTTTCCTCCAGCTCTCCAGCTGCTCTAAGGGTCAAACCCCCGTCGCTGGCGGACTGCCCTCCCCTCTCCGGCAGCTGCACCCTGCCTTCGCACTGAGCGGTCTTCAGTGCACCGCGTCCCAGGTTCAGGGAGGCTACAGGTGTCGGGCCCCGCTCCTGCAGGACTCAGCCTGGCTGGGTGACAGGAAATCAGAGCCAGCGGGGGTCCCGTCAGCACAGCCTCCCCGTATGGGGGTCCCGTCAGCGCAGCCTCCCCGTATGGGGGGTCCCGTCAGCGCAGCCTCCCCGGAGGGGGGTCCCGTCAGCACAGCCTCCCCATAGGGGGTTCCCGTCAGCACAGCCTCCCCGTATGGGGGTCCCGTCAGCGCAGCCTCCCCATAGGGGGGTCCCGTCAGCGCAGCCTCCCCGTATGGGGGTCCCGTCAGCACAGCCTCCCCGTATGGGGGTTCCCGTCAGCACAACCTCCCTGTATGGGGGTCCCGTCAGCACAGCCTCCCCGTATGGGGGTCTCGTCAGCACAGCCTCCCCATAGGGGGGTCTCGTCAGCACAGCCTCCCCATAGGGGGGTCCCGTCAGCACAGCCTCCCCGTATGGGGTCCCGTCAGCACAGCCTCCCCATAGGGGGGTCCCGTCAGCACAGCCTCCCCGTAGGGGGGTCCCATCAGCACAGCCTCCCCATAGGGGGGTCCCGTCAGCACAGCCTCCCCGTATGGGTGTCCCGTCAGTGCAGCCTCCCCATAGGGGGGTCCCGTCAGCACAGCCTCCCCGTATGGGGGTCCCGTCAGCGCAGCCTCCCCATAGGGGGGTCCCGTCAGCACAGCCTCCCCGTATGGGGGTCCCGTCAGCACAGCCTCCCCATAGGGGGGTCCCGTCAGCGCAGCCTCCCCGTATGGGGGTCCCGTCAGCACAGCCTCCCCATAGGGGGGTCCCGTCAGCGCAGCCTCCCCGTATGGGGGTCCCGTCAGCACAGCCTCCCCGTAGGGGGTTCCCGTCAGCACAACCTCCCTGTATGGGGGTCCCGTCAGCACAGCCTCCCCGTATGGGGGTCTCGTCAGCACAGCCTCCCCATAGGGGGGTCCCGTCAGCACAGCCTCCCCGTATGGGGTCCCGTCAGCACAGCCTCCCCATAGGGGGGTCCCGTCAGCACAGCCTCCCCGTAGGGGGGTCCCATCAGCACAGCCTCCCCATAGGGGGGTCCCGTCAGCACAGCCTCCCCGTATGGGTGTCCCGTCAGCGCAGCCTCCCCATAGGGGGGTCCCGTCAGCACAGCCTCCCCGTATGGGGGTCCCGTCAGCGCAGCCTCCCCATAGGGGGGTCCCGTCAGCACAGCCTCCCCGTATGGGGGTCCCGTCAGCACAGCCTCCCCATAGGGGGTTCCCGTCAGCACAGCCTCCCCGTATGGGGGTCCCGTCAGCGCAGCCTCCCCATAGGGGGGTCCCGTCAGCGCAGCCTCCCCGTATGGGGGTCCCGTCAGCACAGCCTCCCCGTATGGGGGTTCCCGTCAGCACAACCTCCCTGTATGGGGGTCCCGTCAGCACAGCCTCCCCGTATGGGGGTCTCGTCAGCACAGCCTCCCCATAGGGGGGTCCCGTCAGCACAGCCTCCCCGTATGGGGTCCCGTCAGCACAGCCTCCCCATAGGGGGGTCCCGTCAGCACAGCCTCCCCGTAGGGGGGTCCCATCAGCACAGCCTCCCCATAGGGGGGTCCCGTCAGCACAGCCTCCCCGTATGGGTGTCCCGTCAGTGCAGCCTCCCCATAGGGGGGTCCCGTCAGCACAGCCTCCCCGTATGGGGGTCCCGTCAGCGCAGCCTCCCCATAGGGGGGTCCCGTCAGCACAGCCTCCCCGTATGGGGGTCCCGTCAGCACAGCCTCCCCATAGGGGGGTCCCGTCAGCGCAGCCTCCCCGTATGGGGGTCCCGTCAGCACAGCCTCCCCATAGGGGGGTCCCGTCAGCGCAGCCTCCCCGTATGGGGGTCCCGTCAGCACAGCCTCCCCGTAGGGGGTTCCCGTCAGCACAACCTCCCTGTATGGGGGTCCCGTCAGCACAGCCTCCCCGTATGGGGGTCTCGTCAGCACAGCCTCCCCATAGGGGGGTCCCGTCAGCACAGCCTCCCCGTATGGGGTCCCGTCAGCACAGCCTCCCCATAGGGGGGTCCCGTCAGCACAGCCTCCCCGTAGGGGGGTCCCATCAGCACAGCCTCCCCATAGGGGGGTCCCGTCAGCACAGCCTCCCCGTATGGGTGTCCCGTCAGCGCAGCCTCCCCATAGGGGGGTCCCGTCAGCACAGCCTCCCCGTATGGGGGTCCCGTCAGCGCAGCCTCCCCATAGGGGGGTCCCGTCAGCACAGCCTCCCCGTATGGGGGTCCCGTCAGCACAGCCTCCCCATAGGGGGGTCCCATCAGCACAGCCTCCCCATAGGGGGGTCCCGTCAGCGCAGCCTCCCCGTATGGGGTCCCGTCAGCACAGCCTCCCCATAGGGGGGTCCCGTCAGCACAGCCTCCCCGTATGGGGGTCCCGTCAGCGCAGCCTCCCCATAGGGGGGTCCCGTCAGCACAGCCTCCCCGTATGGGGGTCCCGTCAGCGCAGCCTCCCCGTAGGGGGGTCCCATCAGCACAGCCTCCCCATAGGGGGGTCCCGTCAGCGCAGCCTCCCCATAGGGGGGGTCCCATCAGCACAGCCTCCCCGTATGGGGGTCCCGTCAGCACAGCCTCCCCGTAGGGGGGTCCCGTCAGCACAGCCTCCCCGTATGGGGGTCCCATCAGCACAGCCTCCCTGTATGGGGGTCCCGTCAGCGCAGCCTCCCCGTAGGGGGGACGCTGGCCTTGCAGGAGGCAGCTCAGCCTGCTGCCCCCAGTGCCAGCCCCCGTAACCGACTCTTTCTTCTCAGAACGTGTTGCTTATAATCCCGCTATGTCACACCAACCTGTGCGCTGCCCCCTGGTCCTACCGTGAGGGAACCAAATGGTGCAGGAATAAGCATAGAATACTGCAGAGGGGCCGAGTCCCGGCCGTCCTCTGTTTTTTCCTACTTGGCTTGGCAGAGAAAGCTGGACGGTAACACCATACACCTGAGACCTCATCCAGAGGGTGTGTGGGCTCAGCCGCTGTGAGGCGCATTTGATTTGACAGCCTTTTGTTGCTAGATTATGATGAGCGAGTTTTACAGGACCGCTGTAAACAGGGTAAACAGGTGTCAGGAAAACAAATGAGACCATCGCGGGCCTGTGTATGTCCTGTATTTATGTTCTGTCTTCTGTCTTAAGATTAATTCCTGTATCAGAAGCTTTGGAGGTAGTTACCGTGCTGGTCTTTAATTAAGGATGGAGTGTGTGTGCACGTGTGTGTGCGCGTGTGTGTGTCCACTCCCTGACTTGGAACCGAAGAGTAAAAAATTTAATCAAGTAAACAATTAAGAAGATTCCCACTGTCCTAAACACATCAGCAGTCAATGTGTGCGTGCGCTTACGATGTCACCACTGTAGGCCCTCCAGGGGGAGGCCGGCTCGCCAAGGCCGTACTGGTTTACTCCGCCAGTCCTCTTTGGTTGCTCATGAACAAGCTCAGATGCACACGGCGATGGTGCAGAACATTCCAGATGGATCAGTGGCAGAAGTCATCCCAAGTGAGGAACGCTGGTTCCGTGTGGGGGAGCCCATTCACTCAGGCCATCCACCTCGCCGCCGGAGATGCCGGTGCTGTGGGAGGCAGAGGAGAGCCGGGTGGGCTCGGCTCCTCTGTGACTTCAAGCAGCAGGTCCCCGCTCCTGAAGGGCCCGGGAAGCTTGCCTTCTGCTGTCCCAGTCCGCCCGGGAGGCTGTTGGCACTCAGAAGAGCTCACACTAGTTTCCCTCAGTGCTGGAAGCCGGGATGTTTCAGGTCGCGGCCGTGAAGATGCGGGCTGGGGAGGCCTTGTGCTTGCTGGGCCCCAGCGTGGAGGACGCGACGTGGCCTCTTTCACGGGGCACTGGAGGCTCTCATGACCCAGTCACTGCCCTGCGGCCTCCCCTTCTCACACCACCCCACTAGAGGCCTCCACAGGGGAGTTCCGGAGGGCCACGGGCACGCAGACCACAGCAGGGATGCACTTGCTCGGGTCGCCTCGCTGTGTCCACGGGCACCGAAGTCAGCACTCAGGGGCTGTAGGCTTCCCCTGCCTTACCATTCATGGTTGTTTTGGGAACTGACGACTCCAAGCAAGGCCCCAAAGGTTGGGCCGGCCCCTTGGGACCACGTCTGTGCTGCAGCCCTGAGCAGCTTCCAGCCGACACTTCCCATTGGCATGCTCTCGTCTACACCGTGAGATCCTTCAGATGTGCCCAGAATATCTGAGACAGGGTAGGCCAATGTGTGGACCCCTGGGGGGCTTCTGCTTGACTAATGAGCTTCTGCCAGATATTCTGTCTGTTACAAATATGCAGGTTGGGGGCTTGTGCTGTGGAGTAGCGGGTAAACCCGCCGCCTGCAGTGCCGGCATCCCCTATGGGCTCCGGTTCAAGTCCCGGCTTCCCCACTTCTGATCCAGCTCTCTGCTGTGGCCTGGGAAACAGTAGAAGATGGCCCACGTCCTTGTGCCCCTGCACCCCCAGACCCAGAGGAAGCTCCTGGTTCCTGGCTTCAGATCTGTGCAGCTCAGGCCTTTGTGGCCAATTGGGGAGTGAACCAGGGGATGGAAGACGTGTTTCTCTCTCTCTCTCTCTCTCTCTCTCTCTCTCTGCCTCTCCTCTCTCTGTGTAACTCTGACTTTCAAATAAATAAATAAATCTTAAAAAAAAAAAAAAACAAACTATGCATGTTGATGAGCCGGTGCTGTGGCACAGTGGGCTCAGCCTCTGCTTCTACCACCGGCATCTCAGGTGTACACGTGTTGGAGTCTCGGCTGCTCCACTTCCCATCCATCTCTCCTGCAAATGAGCCTGGGAAAGCCGCGGAAGTTGGCCCAAGTGCTTGGGTACTTGCCAACCACGTGGGAGACCCTGATGGAATTCCAGCTTCCTGGCCCCAGGCATTTGCAGCCATCTGGGGAGTGAACAAGCAGATGGAAAATCTCTGAATCTCCCTCTCTCTGTAACTCTGCCTTTAAAATAAATAAAAATAAATATTCCAAAAAATGCAGCTTGAGGTCTTAGGAGCACTCAAGTCTAAGGGAAAACTTAAGACTAAAGACTGGAAAGCATTTTAATTGGTGCTACTTACCCTCAGTGAAAACACTGAACAGGGGGGTAATATTACAAAATGCTGAGAATACCAAAAAAAAATCTGTCTTGTAGAGGCAGGAAAATAATCTCCAGCAAACTTAAACTTGTGAATGAAATGTTTTTATAAGAGGACTTGTGAGTTTGTTAAAGCTTTACATGGCCTGATTGCTAACTGCATCAAAAGAAAAAAAAGATCATAAATACAGTATGAATTTCCTACAACGAGATCAAGAAACTCCACAACAACAAAACAAATGACCCACTCAAGAGATGGGCCAAGGACCTCAGTAGACATTCTTCAAAAGAGGAAATCCAAATGGCCAACAGACACATGAAAAAATGTTCAAGATCACTAGCAATCAGGGAAATGCAAATCAAAACAACAATGAGGTTTCACCTCACCCCGGTGAGAATGGCTTTTATACAGAAATCTACAAACAACAAATGCTGGCAAGGATGTGGGGGAAAGGGACACTAACCCACTGTTGGTGGGAATGCAAACTGGTTAAGCCACTATGGAAGTCAGTCCGGAGATTCCTCAGAAACCTGAACATAACCCTACCATACAACCCAGCCATCTCACTCCTTGGAATTTACCCAAAAGAAATTAAATTGGCAAATAAAAGAGCTGTCTGCACCTCAATGTTTCTTGCAGCTCAATTCACAATAGCTAAGACCTGGAAATGCCCATCAACAGAAGACTGGATAAAGAAATTATGGGACATGTACTCTACAGAATACCATACAGCAGTAAAAAAAACAATGAAATCCGGTCATTTGCAACAAAATGGAGAAATCTGGAAAACATCAAGCTGAGTGAAATAAGCCTGTCCCAAAGGGACAAATATCATATGTTCTCCCTGACCAGTGACAACTAACCAAGCACCTATGGACACTACGAGAAACAGTGATTTGATCAGCCCTTGTCCTGACTGTCGAGGAACAACTTACTATTTTATTCCTTTTAGTATTTTTTTGTTCTACTTAATACCATTGGTTGAACTCTTTAATTAACACATAATTATTCTTAGGTGTTTAAATTTAACTGAAAAGTGATCTCTGTTAAATACAAGAGTGGAAATAAGAGAGGGAGGAGATGTACAGTTCAGCACATGCTCACTCGGACTTACCCTAATGGTGGAGTTAGAAACGTGCCAGGGGATTCCAATTCAATCCCATCAAGGTGGCATGTAGCAAAGCCATCTCATTGGTCAAAGCGATCAGTTTCAGTTCATAATTGATCATGATAGGATTAAGTGTCAAAGGGATCACATAAACAAGACTAGTGTCTGCTAATACTAACTGATAGAATTAAAAGAGAATGATCCAACGTGGGAAGCGGGATACAAGGCAGACTCAGAGAATGGCAGATGTCCTAAACAGCACTCTGGCCTCAGAATCAGCCCTTAAGGTATTTGGATCTGGCTAAAAAGACCATGAGAGTTTCTCAGGTATGGAAAGCCACGACATTGTGGCAAAAAAAAAAAAAAAAAAAAAAAAAAAAAAAAAAAAAAAACCCTAAATGAAAGATCTCTGCGAGTGAGATCCCAGCAGAAAGAACGGGCCATAAATGAAGGAGGTACCTTTCTATGAAGGGAGGAGAGAACTTCCCTCAGAAGTCAGAGTTGATGAACTCAAGAGGCTTCCAAACCTTGGCAGCTCATGACAAGAACCTCAGGTGATTACTGACATCATAAATAAGAGTGTCAATTGTTAAATCAACAACAGGAGTCACTGTGCACCTACTCCCCATGTAGGATCTCTGTCTTTAACGTGTTGTACTATGTGAATTAATGGTAAAACTACTTCTAAAACAGTACTCTATCCTTTGTGTGTCTGTGTGGGTGTAGTCTGTTGAAATCTTTACTTAGTATATACCAAGTTGATCTTCTGTATATAAAGATAATTGAAAATGAATCTTGATGAAGAATGGAATGGGAGAGGGAGTGGGAGAGGGAATGGTTGTGGGTGGGAGGGAGGTTTGGGGAGAAAAAGCTGCTATAATCCAATAGTTGTACTTTGGAAACTTATATTTATTAAATAAAAGAAATAAAAATAAATAGTATTTGGGAAAAAATATAGTATGATTCCCCAAGCCTTACATAAAATGCATTTTTCATGTCAAGTCTATATAGGGTTCTCAGAAGGGGACAAAATTGGTCAAGACGTATTAGAGAGAAAGGAAGTAACTTCTTGGGGCCGGCGCTGTGGTGTAGTGGGTAAAGTCACCGCCTGCAGTGCCAGCATCCCACATGGGCACCAGTTCAAGTCCGGGCTGTCCCACTTCTGATCTAGCTCTCTACTGTGGCCTGGGAAAGCACTGGAGGATGGCCCAAGTCCTTGGGCCCCTGTACCCACATGGGAGACCAGAAGAAGCTCCTGGCTCCTGGCTTCAGATTGGTGCAGCTCCAGCCCTTGTGGCCAACTGGGGAGTGAACCAGCAGATAGAAGACCTCTCTCTCTCTCTCTCTCTCTCTCTCTCTCTCTCTCTCTGCCTCTCCTTCTCCCTCCGTGTAACTCTGACTTTCAAATAAATTTCCTCTCCTCTTAATAGTACCTGAGTTGAGCTCTTTCCAGTGGGGTCACGACCCATTGATGACTGGTCCCAAATTCCCTAGGGACTGCTAAGATCCCTTCTTTAGGGGGCCCGGTGTTGTGGCATAGCAGGTTAGGCCACCGCCTGCAAGGACCACGTCCCATATGGGCACCGGTTCAAGTCCCAGCTGTTCCACTTCCAATCTGGCTCCCTGTTAACATGTCTAGGAACGCAGCAGAGGATGGCCCAAGTGCTAGGGCCCAAGTGCTGCACTGAAATGGGAGACCAGGACCCTGGCTTGCAGCCATATGGGGAGGGAACCAGCAAATGGAAGATCGATCGATCTATCATCTATCATCTATTGTCTATCTATGCGTGTACCTCCCCTCCTCTCTCTACAACTCTGCTTTCAAATAGAATAAAATAAATTTTCAAGAAAAAAAATCTCTCCTTTGGGGATTTAGGAAGAGCGACTCTGAGTCAAGCCGTAGCGGGAAAAGTGGTCCGCGAAGGGCAGCAGAACACGTATTTTCACCAAGAGCACAGATCGCAATCTCAGCAGACCTTTGCCATCGAGCGTGCGTGCAGCAGGTCTGAGTGGAAGCAGGAACCACGGGAAGGCAGGGGGTGGCAAGCACCCCGGCTTCAGCTGCCCCGCACGGCTGTGCCAGGAACAGCGGCCTCCTCTGATGGCGCGCCCTCACCCTCGGAGCCTGCTGCTTCTGAGGAGGTGAGCGTGGACCCGGAGGTGCTGATGTGTGGGCCCCACGAGTCCTGGTCGAGGCGCGTGCCAGGGAGCAACCCCCAGGATTTCTTCAAGAGCTGAGCAGCTCGCTGAGCTGAAGGTGCGTTATCTACAAGAAAAGCTGCTGCTTCAAGGTCAGCCTGGAAATGCGGGCCGGGGTACGCTCTTTTCTTCTTCTTTTTAAAAAATGAATGTGTTTATTGAAAGGCAGAGTTACAGAGAGAAATGGAGGGACAGAGAGAGGGAGGGAGGTAGAGAGAGAATCTTTTGTCTGCTGGTTCCCTCCCCAAATGGCCACAACAGCTGGGCTGGGCCAGGCTGAAGCCAGGAGCCAGGAGCTCCATCCGGGCTCCCACGTGGGTAGCAGAAATCCAAGCACTTGGGCCGTCTCCCCTGCTTCCCAGACTCATTGGCAGGGACCCGGGAAGCGCAGCAGCCAGGACTCAAACCAGTGCTCACATGGGATGCTGGCGATGCCGGCGAGGGCTCGAGCCTCTGCACCACAGTGCCTGCTCTGGGCTGTGTCGTTCTCAGGTCTTTAAAACACGCGGAGTCTGATTGCATGCTCCCCGATTCAGTGCATTTCAGGGGGGCCCTCTCGCGGTGCCTGGACATACACTGGACGACGGAACAAGACGTCCTTGGTTGTCCCTGGGAAGCTCGCACTCCTCAGTCTGCGTGTTTACGGCATCGTAGACACAGCTGCAGTCGGTTTGCTCCAAGCGCAGAGACCAGGGTTATCTATAGGGCACAGACACACATAACATATGCACTTGGCCGTCGGACTTGGTCCCGCAGGGGCGACTCTCAGAGCTGGCTTTGTGTGCTTGCTTTGCAGTCACCAGTCCGGCAGCATGGAAGCCAAGGGCCTCCCCAGACAGCGCGGGGCAGGAGGCTGACGCCACACTATGTGAGGGCCAAGCCTGTAGGCCTCAGAGCAGGCCAGCAGCAACCGCCCTTGGGTAGGGCACCTCTTTGTGAGCTGCTGATAACACAAGCTCACCCACCAGGGACAGCGCATCCAGTCTGTGCCCTGAGACCAGGGTCCTTCCCACCTCCCTGTCCCTCTCTCTCTCTCTTTTTTTTTTAAAGATTTTATTTATTTATTTATTTGAGAGGTAGAGTTACAGACAGTGAGAGAGAGAGAGACAGAGAGAAAGGTCTTCCCTCCGTTGGTTCACTCCCCAAATGGCCGCAACGGCCGGCGCTGTGCTGATCTGAAGCCAGGAGCCAGGTGTTTCCTCCTGGTCTCCCATGGGGTGCAGGGCCCAAGCACTTGGGCCATCCTCCACTGCCTTCCTGGGCCACAGCAGAGAGCTGGACTGGAAGAAGAACAACCGGGACTAGAACCCGGCGCCTATATGGGATGCCGGCACCGCAGGTGGAGGATTAACCCACTGTGCCACAGCTCCGGCTCGCCTCCCTGTCTCCTGATGAGGGAGACGCGGTCTCCAGCTTGATCTGCTGAGGCATCAAAGCAAATTGAAATGAGAAATAGAAAAACAGGAGAGCAGCCCTTGCTGCAGTCCCATGAGGAGCGTGGGGAGGCGCTCAGGGGGTCTGACGGCCCGGGAAGAGCCAGAGGAGGGAACACCTCCGTGGGTGCAGGACAAGGCAGCTTGAACAGGGGGAGATGGCTCAAGACAACGGGGAACCACAGGCCACTAGAGGTAGGAGGGTAAATAAGTTCTTCAGGCCACAGGTAGAAAAACGACCAGGAGGGCCTTGCAAGGTGGCCTAGCGGGCTACCTCCCTGCCTGCGATACCAGCACCCCATCTCAGAGCAGTGCTTCAAGTCCCAGCTGCTCTGCGTCTGACCCAGCTCCTTGCTAATGTGCCTGGGAAAGCAGCAGCAGAGGGCCCAAGTGCTTGAGTTCCTGCCACTCACGTGGGAGACCCAGACGGAGTTCCTGGCTCCCGGTCTTGGCCTGGTCCAGCCCGTCATTGTGGCCATCTGGGGAGTGAACCAGCAGATGGAAGATCTCTCCCCCTCCCCCCTACCTTTCAAATAAATAAATAAATCTTTAAAAAGAAAAAAATGACCAGGAAGGAAGCAAGAAAGAAAGAGGGAGGGAAGGAGGGAGGGAGGAAAGTTGAAAGACAGAGAAAACGCAGGAAGAGGGGATTAAAGCCAAATTGTAGCGACTTTGCCTCCCTGGAACAGAAGTTTGTCCTTAGCCAGTGCCTTTGGGGACGTTGTCACTTGCAGAGTGAGTGGAAGTGACAAAATGGTGCTGCAGGAGCCTCAGGCCGCTGGGTGCCTCGAGCTGAAGATTTGCACTTGCATAACTCGCTGTGTAGGGACAGGAACTGGACTGGCTGGGGACCAGCAGGGCGCCGCAGCCGTCAGCAACTAAGTGTCCCTGGCGACCCGGTAAACCCGCGCCCCGGCCGGCTGTCAGGACGAGGGAGGGGACGCAGCCCGCTGCAGGGATGTGACCCGACTCACAGAAACCAGCCGGTCTGCGTCGAAGCCTTTTCCTGCAAACCTCGCACCTGGCCCGGCTTTGGGAGATGGATTCCAGCTTTGCGTTTTCGACCTCAGACTCCCACCCAGGAAGCTCATGGATTTCGCATCGCCCTGCTGGAGACACAGAGAGGAGGGGGCTGCAGGAGAGACGGAACCTAAGCTCAGGAAGAGACGCTGAGCCTCTCCGCTCAGAGAGATGCGCAGCCACGAGGGAGCTGTCAAACAGCAGAAGCACAAGGCGAGAGCAGAGCCGGCCTTGGTGAGATGCGGAGGTTGGGGTTGCTATGCTCTGCTGGTGGGGATGCAAATGGTGCAGCCTCCGTGGAGAACAGGTTGGGGCTCCTCAGAAAATGAAACCTGGAGCTACCGTAAGATCCAGCAACTCCCCTTTGTGGGCGTGTATGCCCCAAACGAAATCAGAGGCTCCAGCAGAGAGTTGGACATCCGTGTCGACAGCAGAGTTACTGGTAAGAGCCAAAAGACGGAAGCAGCCCAGGTCTTCGTCAATGAGTGATGTTGACAATGTTGCAGGAATAGTACAAGTTAATGCCCAAGTGCCCCATGGCCCCTCCACGGTGTCGCCACCTCTGCCTCTGTCTCTGTCCACTCCTGCACCTGTTCCTTCCTTTTCTCAAGCTGCAGAGACAGTGACTCTTCATCGACAACTACCTGGGGGCCTCTCCGAGGAACCAGGCAATATTTTACATAGTCACCGTGCTGTGATCAAATCTACAGAATGTAACATTGGCACGATACTATCGGCTTAGCCACAGCCAGCCCTCAGTAGGCTACAAAATATTCAGGAAAAAATGCATATGTATTGAACATGTCTAGACTTTTTTCCTTGCCATCATTCCATAAACGATAGAGTATAGCGAGTATTCACATGGCATTAGCATTATGTCCAGTATTAAAAGTAATCTAGAGGGGCCGGCGCCGTGGCTCACTTGGTTAATCTTCTACCTGCGGCACCAGCATCCCATATGGGTGCTGGGTTCTAGTCCCGGTTGCTCCTCTTCCAGTCCAGCTCCCTGCTGTGGCCTGGGAAGGCAGTGGAGGATGGCCCAAGTGCTTGGGCTCCTGCACCCACGTGGGAGACCAAGAAGGAGCACCTGGCTCCTGGCTTCGGGTCAGCATAGCTCCAGCCATGGCAGCCATTTGGGGAGTGAACCAATGGAAGGAAGACCTTTCTCTCTGTCTCTCTCTCTCTCTCTCACTGCCTAACTCTATCTGTCAAATAAAAAAAAGTAATCTAGAGATGATTTAAAAGTACACTGGAGGATGTGCGCAGCTCTAGGCAAACACTACGCTAATTTAAATAAGCGACCTGGGCATCTGTGGGTTTTGGAATCTGTGTGGTGTCCTGGAACCAATCCCCATGGATACCACGGGATGACATACAGTGGATATTCAAAGTTTGATGATTGTCCCAAAATTGTCATAAAAGCAACTTTTTTTCCCAAGCTAAGACACAGCCTAGGGCTGCGCACGGTATTTAGGTGTCGTGGCCCCCGAGACTCTCACCATGGAGCAATCCCCAGCCTTCCGTTGTCTTCCACAAAGCTCAGCCTCCACAAGTGCTGGGGGCTGTTCCTAGAGGCTCAGTCGGGTGCACTCACCTAGGTAAGGTGGGATCATCCAGGTTATCCACTGGGAGGGTATCTTCCACCCTGGTGTTAGTAGTTGATCCGTGGACAGGGACCAGCGGCTGTGTAAGCACCACTTCACACTCAGATTCTAACAAATGATATTACTATTCAGTGATGATTCCTGCCTGCACCAAGTAGTGCTACGATTGCAGAGCAGTCGGTTTCAAATTCCATTATCCTCGTCTCACGAGTCAGCTGGCATTGTGCTGCAGGGAAGGGCTTTCCCCTTTATTGTGTGTTTCCTGCCATCATTGTGTACTTACAGGCTTTTAAGAATGAGCTGTAAGCCACTATAAGTCATTGTTTGTGCACTCAGTGTGTCTCAGGTTTGGCCATCAGCAGCCCCTGAAAGCTAGGACCTGGGTCTGGAACGTCCCCATCATCCTGAAAAAAAATATTTTCATTTACTTGAGAGGCAGGAGACACAGGGACAGACAGACGGACAGCCAGAATTCCTGTCCGCACCGTGGAGGCTGGGCCATTAGCACAGTCAGGAGCCTGGTCGCCCACCTGTGTGCAGGGACCCCGTTACCTGAGGCGTCGCCACTGCCTCCCAGGGTCTGCACGGGAGGGAGCTGGAGCCAGAGCCCAGGGCCGGGAGGAGAACCCCGGCTGTGCAATGTGGGCTGTGCGCCTTCGCTGCCAGGCTAGAGGCCCCCTCTGCCCTCGGTGGGTGAGGAATGGCCGACGCTGGGGCTCGTCTTGTGCTTTTGTTGCTCCAGCCTGGAGTCAGCCGCTTCTCTAAGGAGCTCTGGTTCCTTTTAGTGGGTCTGGCATATTTTTAACAAGAAGAGGAAGGGGGGAACCTTGCATCCAAATCCCTCATCTGCGAGCGGCTTAGAAGTCCCTGGGAACAAGTGAACTTCGTGCTGTCCCGAGGACTTTAACCTTAAATTGTCCTCGTCCCAAGGTCTGGATGTGTTTCTCTGGGAAAGCTCCCGCCTGCTCGAGGAGGCAGACCCCCCAGGCCTGCTCCAGCACGGACTCAAGAAAACCACAAGCATGCAAGTTCATGGTGACTCAGCTCAGAGCTGTGTGTGAGAGCAGGGCTTGCTCTTGTCCCACGTAACCAAGTCCCCATCGCACGCGGCCACTTTGGCAAAACATGGCCTCACATCCCCAGACAAGATAATGCACTTGTCCCTGCTGCTTCCTGAAAGAAGAAAGCCCTAGATCATGCCGGCAACGTCCACAGCTTGGAGCCTGTGTTCAGCGCAGGGCCTTGGTGCCCTGTGTCCTGTCCCTGGAGGCAGGCTGGTGACTGGAGCACAAACTCTCTAAACAGACATCAGCTGTATCCTTATCATGAAGAGCCTGGGGTGTGGGCTGTGGTGTGTAGACAGAGAGAGAAGGAGAGAGGGAGGGAGGAAGGGAGGGGGACAGAGAGACACAGAGAGAGAGAGAGACAGACAGACAGACGGAGAGAAATGGAATTTGAGGTGGTGAGGAACTACGGAATAGGTTAAGTAGTTGGATATTATTTATCATAGACATTTTTGGATTTAAAACATGTATCTCTTAGGACAGAGGACATTCAGGGGTTTAGATTTTCTTTTTGCCTTTTTTGGTAAAATGGCCTTTTAAGATAAACTCCTGGGCTGGCGCTGTGGCGCAGCAGGTTAGGCTGCTCCCTGCAGAGCCAGCACCCATGTGAGCTCAGGCTGGGGTCCCAGCTGCTCCACTTCTGGTTCAGCCGCCTGCTAATCCACCTGAGAAAGCAGCGTGGCCCATGGGCCCGGGTCCCTGCACCCAAGGGGGAGACCTGGGTGGAGTCCCAGGCTCCTGCCCTCTGTGCAGCCATTTGGGAGAGTGAACCAGCGGATGGAAGATTTCTCCCTCTCCCTTTCTGTAACTCTGCCTTTCAAATGGATCAATTTAAAATAAAATCCCCTGAAAAAGACCATCACACCAGTAACTCACTCTCTCTTCCCAAACTTGAAGATCAGATGATCAAAACTCTGCTTTCAGACTTTTCCCCGTCGAACGCGTTGTTAAGCACGAGTCAGGGTTGCAAACTGCGGAGCTGCTTCTATCCGAGGTACTTCTCGAAGGGACAGCCTCCCTGTGATCCGCACAGATCTATCTGGGACACAGACGAGAACTCAGCGACTGTTACAGAGGCCTCTTCTAAGTTCTTGGATAAAATCCCTGCCCGGGGCTCCCGGGCTCATGTTCTCATCATAACTATGCCATTCCCTCCCCTTCCTACTTTCTAGTATTTTCATTCCAAATCTCAAAATGACGGTGAGACAGAAAACAAGTGAGCAAACCCCAAGCTGGGTGACTCCCATCTGGGATGAAAGCTGTCCACGAAGCCTGAGGACCACACAGGGGGAGGAACTGATGCTGCTTCATGGAGCAGCGAGGTGGGCCGGGGGAGCCTGGCAGGGGAAGGAGAAGTGCAAAGCTCAGAGCTAGCTTGGCAAGGGCAGAGGGAGGGTCCAGGGGCGGAGCACAGCAGGTGCAGCATGTGGTCACTCGGGCTGGAGACTGACAGGTAGACAGGCAGATGGGGTTCTGGCCCCAGGCCCCTCGTGAGTGGGCAGTCCCTGTTCGAGCTGGATTCTTCCTTGGGCACCAGGAGAGCCATTTGACAAACTGCTCCAGAAGGACCAGAAGACAGCAAGTCAAACGTGAACCTGGGAGGACAACGGAGGTCACAGCCTTGGTCCAAAGGTGGTGGTCTGGGCTAGAGGAGAGGGTGGGACAGACTTGGGGAGAAATGGCGGGAGTCCTGCTGCTAACTAGACATGGAGAGGGGAGGGATCAGAAGGCCAGCCTGGGGCCTGTGAACTTACAAGAGATCCAAAGAGGGGCCAAGTCAGCAGTCTGAGTTGACGCTGTGCATTTAGCATTGAATTTATCAGTCCACAGGTGATGTGTAACCTGGCACCGTGTAGAAGCACATTGGAGGTGAAACAGGATGATTTGTGTAGCTGACACTAACAGGCTGGTCTTCTTGTACGTCACAACCCCTTCTGTGATGTCCAGGGAGCCCCCAGACCACGCTGTGCCCTGTACCGTTCCTGGGCCGTGGCTGGTGAACCTGCGCTTGGGTGCTCATTCATCTCTGGGTCAGAGCCTTCCCGGACTTTTCAAAGCCAGAATTAGCGACAGAGTCAGTCCAGCCCTACCGTGTTCCTTTGCTCTCTGGGGAAGATGATCTACAGCCAGAGAACAGGAAGCCTGCAAGGAGGAGAAACGGGGGACGAAGAGGTGGTGGGGGAAGGAGAGACTCCCGCTCCTGCTCTGCGTCTGAGACACAGAGAGGAAGCGGATGCCCACATCCCTTCGCAAAACACCTTCTTTCCCTGGCTGACAGAATTGGCTTTCTCTCACGTTCAACCGGAAGAATTCTATATAATGCAATCAGGCTTTCTGCAAGTGGATTCGAGACCCCTGTGGAATATTCCAGTAGATCCACCCAGGGCGAGGCAAACATCTGGAAGTCAGGCAGCACCTTGTTCCGACCTCGGCGCTCAGCGCTCCACTGACCCGAGTGGGCATCTGGATGAGGTGACTGCTGTGTGTGGGGGGGAGGGGTCCTCTTGGCAAAGGGAGAGGGGGCTGGTGGGCAGAACGGGGCTCTGCAGGCTTTGGGGAGCAGTGGCTCACACTGAGCTCTAACCAGCGGGGCACTGGGCGAGAGCCTTAGTAGCCACAAGGTCCCACTGTCAGCACCAACCACACAGGCGCTCCATGTGCCACCTTGGCAGCCCCTCCAGCAAGGCCGGAGTGGTGTGAGTCCAGGGTCTCCTTGGTGCCAGGCGAGGGCATAGTTGGAAGTCTTTTCTGTAGAGAGGGCATCCTCTGTCTCCTGCACCCTGGTGTCTTCAGGTCAGGGGCCTTGGTCTGTGGAGAGAGAGAGAAGAGGAGATGTGTTCCGCCTGGGCACGAGGGGCCCACAAGGATGCCATGACAGCCCCTAGCCAAGGGAGCTGCTCCCCCTATGGGAAGTGATGAGTCGGATGGAGGGAGCGAGGGAGGGGCGCCCTGCTCTGGGAGAAGCAGAGAAGGAGTTCCTTTCCCACTGGCCGCTCTCTGAAGCTGGGGCAGAGGGGGAGGAGCCTACGGAGGATGCGAAGGGAGCAGAGACAGCAGGGAAGCCCAGAGCGAGCTCTGTCACCTGGGAAACTCTGGGGAGTGGGGGCCGCACGTCAGGCACCAGGGCGGCTCCTGAGCAGAGGCCCGAGAGCGGAGCAGGGAGGAGGCCAGGTGACCGCTGGTGCAGGTGTTGAGTGGAAGGTAGAGAGCTAAGGGACGCACGTGCTGTGCCACATTCGTTCATTCATTCTTTATTTATTTTTGACAGGCAGAGTGGATAGAAAGAGAGACAAAGAGAAAGGTCTTCCCTCCGTTGGTTCACTCCCCAAATGGCCGCAACGGCCGGCGCTGCGCTGATCCGAAGCCAGAAGCCAGGTGCTTCTCCTGGTCTCCCATGAGGGTGCAGGGCCCAAGCACTTGGGCCATCCTCCACTGCCTTCCCGGGCCACAGCAGAGAGCTGGACTGGAAGAGGAGCAACCGGGACAGAATTCAGCGCCCCGACCGGGACTAGAACCCGGGGTGCCGGCGCCACAGGTGGAGGATTAGCCTATTGAGCCATGGCGCCAGCCTCATTCATTCTTCTTAATCTCAAAGAAAAGGAGAGAGGGGCTGGCATGGTGGTGTGGCGGGTAAAGCTGCTGCCTGCAACGCCAGCATCGCATATGTGCACTGGTTCGTGTCCCAGCTGCTCCACTTCTGATCCAGCTCCCGCTAGTGGCTCGGGAAAAGCCCCTGTCACCCACATGGAAGACCCAGATGAAGCTCCTGGCTCCTGGCTTTGGCTGGGCTCAACGCTGGCCATTGCAGCCATCTGGGGAATGAACCAGAGGATAGATCTCTCTCTCTCTTTTTTTTAAACATTTATTTTATTTATTTGAAGGACAGAGTTACAGAGAGGAAGGAAGAGACAGAGAGAGAGGACTTCCATCTGCTGGTTCGCTCTCTAATTGACCGCAACAGCCAGAGATGCGCCGATCCGAAGCCAGGAGCCAGGAGTTTCATCTCAGTCTCCCATGTGGTGCAGGGGCCCAAGCACTTGGGCCATCTTCTACTGCTTTCTCAGGCCATAGCAGAGAGCTGAATCAGAAGTGGAGCAGCTGGGTCTCAAACCGGCGCCCATATGGGATGTCAGCGCTTCAGGCCAGGGCTTTAACCTGCTGTGCCACAGCGCCAGCCCCTCTCTAACACTTTCAAATAAATAAATAAATATAAATAAATAAATCTTTTCTTAAAAAAGAGAAAGAATAGGAAAGAAATGGAATGGTGGTCAGATGGGGCAAGCCAGGGCTGCCCAAGAGAGGAAGAATTTGAAATAATTTGTCTGCTTAAGGAGAAAGAGAGAGCCGAGGGGAGGGGAGGCTGGAGGAGAAGGGGTGAGAAGGGGTGAGAAGGGGTGAGAAGAGGTGAGCCTCTCACCCTGCTCACAGGTTTCCCCGAGCCCAGAGCAGAAGCCAGCTGGCTACTCGGAATTTCTACCCAGCCCCACGTTCTGGAGGCACCAGTCTCCTTCCCAGATGGCCAGATGGTGCAGGCCGTCTGGATATGGAATGTCTTAGGGCCACAACATTTCCTGACACAGCTTTCCAAACATCAGACAGTCCCAGGCTGAGCAACTTTCCACTACATCACCGCACAACCATCTGTGTCGTGAAAGACAAGGAGAGATGGAGCTGCTGTCCCAAACCGGGGAGGCCTGAGCAGACAGGACACCTACAGCCAGCGTGAGACTCGCATGAGCCCCGCGCCAGACAAAAGGCAGTGGTGGGAAAATCTGAATAAAATCTAGGGATTAGCTCATAGTATCATTGCACTATTAGTTTACCAACTTTGATCACGGTGCCATGGTTACAGGCATTAACATTTTGGGAGGCTGGATAAAGAGTAAGATTTCTTCACTCTGTTCTTGTAGTCTTGTTGTAAGTCTGAAATAGTTTCAGAATGGAACATTGAGAAATTTTAAAAGTAACAAAATTTTAAATCTAGGCAAAAAACATTATGGGGTCTGAAATAATGCTTTTCAAACATTGTTGTTTCTCAGTATCCCTTGAGGATTGATTCCAGGAACAGATCCTTGGATGCTCAACTCCTTTATATAAAATGGCAGAGTATTTGTATATAACAGACACACATACTCCTGTACACTTTGACTCATCTCTAGATGACTTACCATACCTAATACAACGCAAATGCGATGGGAGTATTTGTTATACTGAGCTGTGCATGTTCAGTATGTGTGTAGTTTAAAATGACACAGAGTGGGAGAACATTTTTGCAAACTATGCACCTGGCAAGGGATTAAAATGCAGGATATGTAAAGAACTTAGAAAAGTCAACAGAAAAAAACAAGTAACCCAGCTTAAAAATGTGCAAGTCACCTGATTAGACATTTTATAAACAAAGATATACAAATGGCCACAACTGCATGAAAAAATGCTCAACACCATTAACCACCAAGGAAATGTAAATGAAAACCACAATGAAGCATCACTTCAGTCCGATTAGAATGAAACAGAAGAAAAAAAAAAAAACAGAAAAAAAATGACAAATGCTGGTGAAGATACAGCGAAAGAGGAACTCTCATGCGCTGTCAGTGGGAACATGAATTCACACAGCTTGATGGAAAATAGTATGGAGGAGGTTTCTCAAAAACAGAAACAAAACGACCGTATGATTCAGCAATCCCATCCCTAGGTATGCTCACGTATCCAGAGGAAGTGAAACTGGTTCGCCAGACATCTGAACTCCCGTATGTACTGCAGTGCTATGAACATCAGCCAAGACACAGGATGTGTCCTGCAGAGGATGAATGAGAACTGACAACCTGGTATAGACACACGAAGGAACACTACCAAGCCATAACAAAGAATGAAATCCTATCAGGTACAGCAGCGAGATTGGAACAGGAGATCCATGATGGTAAGTGAAGAACCCTGACGCAGAGACAAGCGCTCACTGCTGAGTGGGATATAAAAGAACCGAGCTTGAAGTAGAGGGCAGCACGGTGGTCACCAGAGGCTGAGGAAGGGAGGGGAAAGGGAGAGAGGGGGAGGGATGGGCTAACAGGTGCAAAGTCCCCATCAGACAGGAGCAGCACCTGGTGCTCTAGTGCCCAGAGTGACAGCAGCTGAGGACACTGCGTTATGCAGGTCACAACAGCTGAGCAGAGGATTCGGAACGCTCCCGTCCAGAGACGTGCTGTGCTGGAGACCAGGGATCCCCCAGCGTCCTGAGCTGACCAGCACACAGTGGCTGGGCGTGAGTATTCCGAGACTTCACACTGTGCTCCACAAAGGTGAACGTGGTCCTCTGTCCACAAAGATAAACAAGCCCATGAGTAAAGACGTGGAAAAGGGATGCTTTCAATCTGCTAGTGGCTGAGTCCTTGGATGGGAAATCGCCAAACGCAGAGGGCCAACCATAACTAATGCCTAGTCAAGTTTTTAAAAACAGTATTTTTCTTAGAAGATTCTAGCTGTTTCGCAGATTGGTCTTGACTGGTAGATGGAAAAGTACTCAAGGTGGAATATGCCTGCAAACAACAAATAAGTGCTTGTCGTGCTTCTCGCTTCGTAAGCGCTGCTTTTGACCTGCAGGCATTGCTTTACAGAAGATGCTGGGGACACGTGTTTGGCACAGCGGTTTCAAGGCTGCACTTGGGGGCCAGCATAGTGGCGTAGCTGGGAAAGCTGCTGCCTGTGACGCTGGCATCTCGTATGGCTCCAGTTCCTGTGCTGGCTGCTCCACTTCCAATCCAGCTCCCTGCTAGTGGCCTGGGAAAAGCAACGGAAGACAGCCCAAGTGTTTGGGCCCTTGCCACTCACATGGGAGATCCAGATGAAGCTCCTGGCTCAGTTGTGGCCATCTGTGGCCTTGGGTTCAAGTCCCAGAGCTGGCTTGCGTGTTCCAGCTAATTCAGACATGTTCATGCTAATTCAGACACTGGGAGGCAGCCAATGATGGCCCACGTCACTGGGTCCCTACTTCTCTGGTGGGAGATCTGGATATGGTCTGGTCCAGCTCTAACTGTTATGGGCATTCGGGGAGCTAGCCACTGAGTAAGAGCTCTGTCTCCCTGCCTCTAAAATAACTAAGTAAAAATCTTTAAAAACAGAACCTTGTCTTTCAAGCCAAAGTTTCACGTGAGGAGTGAGTGGTGAGTGAGTGGAGCACCCACAGCATTGGGAAAGGAGTGCCCAGAGCTATGGGGCTGGGCTGATGCTGAGTTCCCAGTCCAAGAGGCGCGGCTACTCCTCGAGTCTCCCTCTTTTTGTTCTCTTAATTCATCCTTCCGGGCATTATCTGGACCTCCCCTTCTCCACACTCTGAACTCGAAATGCCAGGTGCCGAAGTCAAAGACCTGCTTCCCTTCGGTAATGTTATTGGACACCGCTGAAATAGTCTTGCTGTGGAGTGTAGCATCCAGTTGCAGAATGTCTTGGTTTAATACTGTTCAAAAGTCTGCCTTCCTGGGGCCGGCACTGTGGCATAGCAGGCTAAGCCTCCGCTTGCAGCACCAGCATCACATATGGGCAGCGGTTCATGTCCCGGCTGCTCCTCCTCCAATCTTGCTCCCTGCTTATGGCCTGGGAAAACAGTGGAAGATGGCCCATGTGTTTGGGTGCCTGCACCCATGTGGGAGACCCAGAGGAAGCTCCTGGGTCCTGGCTTCAGATCTGCCCAGCTCCAGCCATTGCAGCCATTTGGGGAGTGAACCAACCAATGGAAGACCTTTCTCTCTGTTTCTGTCTGTGGCTCTACCTCTCAAAAAATAAATAAAAATCTTTTTTTTTTCTTAAAAAAATAAGCCCTACATTTCCTGGCCATCAGTTATCTATTTACAACATCTCTGACAAAGAAAATGCAAGTCTGTGACTACAGCATAAATGTAGCAGCATAAAGTTTCACATAATTAAGGTCCACAGAAAACACGTGAGACTGTTTATTTCATGTCTGTGCACTATTTTATTGTGACTCAACATGTATTTACTTCCATGGCTGGAAGTCATGCCCAGAACAAAGAGCAGAGTTTGACCACATTTTCCTGTATTTCAGAGAGAGTTCACAAATGCGGATTATGGGAGGCAAACTCCGCTGTAAACTTGGGAGTGGGGATCATCTGTGGCCCGGGAAACCACTGCTTCATCCAGTTCTCAGGGGCTAAATATCAGTGAGCATCAGCATGGAGGAGACTCCACGCTGTTCTGAAAGCCATTGAGGTTCCCAGCCATGGTCACAAGGCTGTCCCCGGGCTGCCCGTCTCGGGCTTGGTCGTTCTGCACAGATGGTTGGGCAACTCATGGGTTCTTGAGTCACAACTCGCTCAGGAGATCCTTGGCCCTCGGCTCTGCTCTCGAGCTCCAGTCACTGCTTATTTGGGCGTCATCGTGGAGTTTGTGCTAGCGCATCCCATGGCTCAGTCAGTGGGGCTGAGGAAGCATTGACGGATTCTGTGTAAGGTGGACTGTGGTCCTCAGATTCTTAGGCTAGCCGCATTGGTTTGCCCTGTTAGCCTGGAGACAGTTCATGAAGATGGGCTTTCTCCTTTCCGATCTTTAGAAAACAGCAGTGGCGACCGCCTCGGGAAGCTGTGGCGTTGCTAATCTTCCCTCCGAAGCAATCTGTGTGTTCGGTCTCAGCTGATCCCTGAGCGCTAGAATCCTGAGCAAATGCAGGTGGTGCTTCTCAAAGTTTCTACCGTGAGCGTGGGTCTTATAGATCAGCGCTGAGAGCAGCAAGCGACGCCATAGCTTCATTTGACAGAAGGCATCCCAACCTCCCGGAGCCTCGTTCTTTATTACGGCCGTCCGCACAATCAAATTTCAGTGCCACGGAGACTCTGAATGGCTAAGCGAGGTGATCTTAAGTGACACTGGGCCCCCCTCGAAGTCGCGCCTCCCCACAGGTGAGACCCAGTCCTGGGCTCCGCACAGCGGAGGTCACCCACCCCAATTCACCTGTGCTTCCACCCCTAATCTGGTGCCGTGGGTTTGTCTTTTGTCTAAGAAGGTGGTTGGTCCTTGTTCTTTTTAAAAATGATTGTGGAATTCCCTGATGAAACAGTGAATAGGCTGGGCCAGGTCCAAGTCCAGTGCTGACAGAACCCATGGCTTGTCTTACCAAGAGGTGGCTCCCCGGCACTGAGCTGGCTGGGATGAGCACACGGCCTGATTCAGACAGCAGGCCGCGGGACTCGATGCCGAGTTTCCTTTCTGCACACTTCTCCTGGGAGACCAAGAGGCTGTCAAGCACCCCTCTCACGTGGGTGTCAGCTGTTTGTCAAAAAGATCAAACCCTCAGGGTGGGGACTTGGTCTTTTTTTCATCTCTGCATAGCCCAGCATGGATGCTTCTTCCAAAAACCTGCAAGGAGGCAGGGCTCGTCCAGCCAGGCGTGGGGAGGGGAGCCCGAGGGTGGGGTAGGATATGCTGCAGCACCATGCAGCGGTGGTAGTGGAGCTGTGTTGTTTTCTGGGAGGAAGGCACTCAGGAGGTGGTCATATATTCCCTAACTCCAGCGTAAAATGAAGAGAAGTTTTCCCTAACTTCAAAGACTGGTTTAGAGTAGTGACTGATGAAAATTCTGGTGAAAACAGGACCGTAGCACAGAAGCTTGCAGGGCCAATCATGGCAGTACAGAGTGTATCTTACGCCAGAAACTGTTGTGCATATTTGAGCAAAGCATCTTAAAAGTTCAGCATATGGAAGTAGGCACACTTTTCTGAGAGCGTATGAACTCACCATGGGCTTTGAAATGCCCCTGCTCCCAAATCCACAATTGTATTTTACAAAAGTAGCAAGAGATCCCAGTTCGGAGAGCTATCTTATGGATGAAAACTAAAAGGGCTAGCGACATGATGGCCCTGGAAGGTATCCTGCCTGTGGTTGATCCTGTGGGGGACTTTCCTTAACTTCCTCTCTCTCACTTCCAGTGTTTCTGTGGGCACAGCTCTGAAAGCAGACATGGTTTAAAAAATGCAGCAGCATAGTGGAGAGGCAAACCTGCAGACCCATACAGTCTAAAGTTTCATTTAAAAATTTTCCACCGACGTAAGGGGCCTTGAATCCTGCCATCATTGTCAGTTGCTTGCTTCTGAAAAGTAAACATGATCAAAATTAAGAGCCCCTGATCAAAGGCGTGCAGCATCATTTATAGTTCCCACAATAGCCTCGGCTGGGAGGCCTTTTACTGCTCCTCGGGAGTGAAAACTGGGTCAACAGAGGGGGCGGCTTTGATCATGTTCCTGGAGCAAGCCTGTTGTCCGTGGACGGTTTCCCAGAAGACAGCGTCCAACAGCCCAGCGAACACAGCACAAAGGACGTTCGCTGCAGCTTTGCTGTGAACAGACTTCAAAAAGCCACGCTGACAAATGTTTCCAACTGAGCTGCACACCAGGCACAGCGAGCCTGGGCATGGGTGGCACCCAGCGGCTGAGATGGCAGGTTCTCGGTGGCCAGTTCAGGGCTGGGGACATGAAAGCTCATCTTGGGCTTCCCCTGGAAGAAACAGACCCTGAGAAAGGCTTGCACTGGAGAAGGTCGTGACCATGCATCACGGATCGTGCAGATCTCGAGCCGCCCGCCTTCCACCCCGCCTTGGTGCAGACTGGTGTGGATGCCTTTTTACAAGTGGAGGCCGTTGCTAGCATCTACACGACCTGTCAGATCCTGTCCCAGGAAGAGCACATGGAGTTGTCTGTTACACATTCATAGGCAACCTGTCACCTTTGTAGGTGGCCGCCGTGATCCAGGGGCTCCTGCATTTGGATTGACAGCCAGATTCTGAGCCAGAAGCTAAAGGACCAGCCGCCGATTCATGTGCCAGGGCTGGAGACTGCACCTGTCTAGGTATGGCAGGGCCTGAGTGCCTCTTTCCCCCATGCCCCAACATGAATCCACAGTGCAGCCAAGCAGAAGAGATTGCATGAGTATGGATGTGTTACGGACGGACTTGTGTCTCTGTGAAAGCGTATGTTGAAGTTCTCACCCCCAGCACCTCAGAATGTGACCTTATTTGGAGGAACAGAATCTTTAAAGAGGCCATCAAGTTCAAAGGCTACGACTGGCGCGCTTGTGTAGAAGGGAATTTGGAGACAAGCACAGGTGCACAGGGAGAAGGCGACCTGAGGACACACAGGACAAGACAGCCTGCTGGGACAGAGCCTCCCTCACAGCCTTCAGAGGGAACCAACCTTGCCAACACCTTGATCTTGGGCTTCTAGTCCCTAAAATCACACGTTCTGCTGCTTAAGGCTCCTGGGCTGTGGTGTTTGCCTGTAGCCACCCAAGCAAACCAATAAAACGCGTAACTGATCTACGTTGAAAACACGTCTGCAGCAGACCAGTGTTCTAATCCTTAGGTGCTGACAGGCATTTCTGAGTGTTTCACCCTTGTTCGTTAGGATGTGTGCACAGAGAAAACTTCCAGGAAAAGCTAGACCATGCACCCAGTCCTACCCTCTGGGAGAGGTGCCTGGTGAGAAATCAGAGGGGAGTGGAAGTGTTTCAGGCACAGCACGGGGTAGACAGAAAGCAGTGGCTGGGGCCCAGGCTGTTCCGGGAGCAGCAGGAGCTGCCGTGCCGGGCTATGTCATGGAGGCTTGGCCAGAGCCATTAAACGCAAATCACCAGTGAGGTTCCTGCTGCAGGTAGGAAGGAAAGAGAAGAGAAGGCCACCCTGAGGTGGAGAGATACTGGGCTGATGCCTGACAGAGAAACCACGTGTCCCGTGCATGGGCTGCAGGGGCAGAGTGCTGAGCCCAGAAGAGGCACAGAGCGCTGGGATGCCCGGCACCTGTCTCTGGCACACCAGGAGGCCAAAGGCACATGGCAGATGGCACCCCACAGGATGAGAAGCGCGTTCCCCTTTAAATCATGGAAAGGCTGGGGTGCCCCTGTTCCTGCCACTCCCTGGCCGTGGCAGCCGGGGCAAAGTCCTTTCACTTGCAGTCTCAGTTGTCTCATCTCGAAAATGGGGACAATGACAGCGCTTGTCCCATGGTGCGTTCTGAAGGACAAACGAGGTCGGGTAGAGTCTCTTTGCCTCAGTGTTCTAGATAACGTTCTGTACCGATGTTACTGGACCACAGGCCGCTGGGAGGCTGAGCTGGGAGACGCACTCCTCCACTCCCCTGCACCAGGCAGTGCCCCAGGCTTGCAGTACCCACAGTGGTGGCTGTCAGTGTGGCAGCAGAGGGAGGCAGATCGCAGCGACCCAGAACACGAGCAGTGGGGAGGGCTGCAGGCTGGGCTGAGGGCTGTCAGGAGGGTGTGTGATATTCCCACAGGACCACCTGACACAGCACAGCACACAGACGCCTCCTAAGAACCTCACCCAAATATGATGGACTTGGGACGATGCATGCGTGTATCAGAAGTCACACTGAGGGCCGGTGTAGTTGCACAGCAGGCTAAGTCTCTGCCTGCAGCACCAGCATCACATACGGGCACCGGTTGGTGTCCTGGTGGCTCCTCTTCCAATCCAGCTCTCTGCTATGGCCTGGGAAAGCAGTAGAAGATGGCCCAAGTGCTTGGGCCCCTGCACCTACATGGGAGACCTGGAGGAAGCTCCTGGCTCCTGGCTTCAGTTCAGCTCAGCTCCAGCCTTTGCAGCCATTTGTGGAGTGAACCAACTGATGGAAGATCTTTCTGTCTCTCCCTCTCTCTGTCTATAACTCTACCTCTCAAATAAATAAAATCTGAAAAAAGTTATACTCTACCCCCAACCCACATAGATATTGTGTATGTCATATTGTGTATGTCAATTAAAAATAAAATAAAAATTTGAAAGATAGGCTTGGGGGTACCTGCTCAGGATGGGGGTCTGCAGAATGGCCTGGAAGTTCTGGTTTTACCTGAAGAACCCTGTCCAGATCCCTATACCTGTACTCTGGGAGTGACTTGAGGAAGCGTTTGATGGAGAACACAGCTGTCCCCTGGCATGCTCTGGAGACTGGCGCCAGGACCCCCACAGGTGCCGAAGCCACACACGAAACATCACACATCGTGCAGTTCCACTCAGCCAGAAGCCCAGAACAGAGCAATTCACAGCGACAGGAACCTCAGAAGCAGACAGCCAGAAGGGCTGGGAGGACGAGGAGTGCCGCGAAGGGTGCAGGGCTTCCGGTGAGGTGATGGAAGCATTCTGAAACTGACAGTGGCGATGGTCGCACATATCTGTGTGTGCACTAAGGCTCACGGAAGAGCATGCTTTCCGTGGGTGAACTATGTGGTATATAAATTACATATCAGTAAAGCTGTTTCTCACCAGCAAAAGAATGACTGCAATTTTAGGTAGTGTCAGATCCTCCTTGTAAAAGCTTGCCAGTGGGTTAAATGTGACAGTGGGGACTATCTCAAGAAGATACATGGTTAGGGGCGTGCATTGTGGCACAGTAGGTTGAGCTGCCACCTGTGACACCAGCAGCCCATGTTGGAGTGCTGCCTCGAATCCCAGTGACTCAGCTTCCAATCCAGCTCCCTGCTAAGGCACCTGGGAAGGCAATGGAAGATGGTCCAAGTGCTTGGGCTCCTCCTGCCCACCTGGAAGACCCAAATAGAGTTCTTGGATCTTAGCTTCAGCTTGTCCCAGCCTGGTCCATTGCAACCATCTGGTGAGTAAACCAGTGGATGAAAGACCTCTCCTCTCTCTCTCTCTCTCTCTTTCCCTCTCTTTCTTTCTCTCTCTCTCCCCCCTCCTCTCTCTTCCCCTCTCTCTGCAACTCTTTCAAATAAATAAGATAAATCATTTAAAAGATTGTAAAGTTTTTTTTTAAAATTCTGCGAATGGAAGAGACTTGAGAATGTAGATAACTAGATAGGAGGGTGCCAAGGGGGAGAAAAACTTAAAGATTAAAGATACAAAGATAGCGGTGGTTTTCCACGTCTCCGAACAGATGGGAAGTTACAAGTTACAGCAGAACAGCTTTTCTTTGGACCCCAGGGTGAAGGAGATGGGATACTGTGGTGGAGACAGGTGCACTGACAGACCCCTCATGCCCTTCACGCAAGAATCTGCTGGGCTATTGTGGCATAGTGGGTTTAGCCACAAGCTGTGATACCCACAGCCTGTATGGGATGCCAGCTCCTCTGCTTCTAAGCCAGCTTCCTGCTGTTGAAGCTAGGATGGCAGCAGACAATGTGGGAGACAAGGATGGAGCTCCTGGCTCCTGGCTTTGACCTGACCCAGCCCTGGCTATTGCAGGGCACTTGGGGAGTGAACCAGCAGATCTCTCCCTCTCCCTCTCTCTCTCTCTCTCTTTCTCTGCCTTTAGATGAAAATGAGTATTTTTAGGAAGAAAAGATTTGCTGCCCTCTGTGGCAGATGGGGATACAGAGAACCCCAAGATCTTGGGTCTTCCTCACCCTTGAGGTCCTACGTCCTGGGCCAACCTACTATGGAGAACTCGACTTGCACAGGTACCCACAGAGGCTGTTTGAGCGCGAACAGGGACAACCTGAGAAGACCAATGAGAACTGCAGAAATGAGTGGATTCCTTGGAATGCACAGGTCTCCGATGGGCCGGGAATCACCAGGTTGACAGCTGGCCGTCCCTTCCTTCAGTGCATCTGGGCGACAAGCACATACTTCATGTCAGGCAGGCTGGGGCGGGTGCCCTTCCCATCTTCAGCAAAAACAATCAGAGCTTCTGTCGGCAGAGCACTTCACAGCCTCTGGGAGCACCTGGAGCACGTGCACATGGGATCCCCAGGCACCGTGTGGCACTGTTTAACTTTGCACTGTAATCATGGCGGCTTGAGTGTATCCAACACTCCAAAAAGTCAAACAGTGAAAACCCCGGGAAACATTGCCACTGCTGCCATGGCACGTAAACACTCATGATGCTCACAGACCTTGGTGCAACCATTGCACACGCAACCATTGTCTCTAGGTCCAGGTGGAAGGAGGCCAGCAGCAGGAAACCCCAACCCGAGACCTCTCCATAGGGAACTGGACACCAACTGCCCAGTGTAAGCAACGCTCAAGTCTGTTAACATCATCTGGAACGCATTCCACATGAGCTGAGCCGACTGCTGTCAGGCTCATCTGGTCTAAAACACTCTTCTTCAACTAAGGCAAGTGACTCAATACAGCGGACTCAATCAGATTCCAGCGACCAGCCCCACCCTCTCCCACGCTGCATCTTCTCAAGCTTGTGCTACCTGCAAAAGTTGGCCTCAGGCTTTGGGGCAGAGCCACGGAATCATGACTCCCGGTTGTTGGGACATGTCTTGTGTGTTTAAGAAACACCAAAATATTGAATTACGTGAAGTTACTAGGGTGACTGGAGCTTGGTAGGAGCCAGATCAACTCAGAGAGAGGGAGAGCGATCGAGTTATGAAAGACGCTACCCAAAGCTGCTGCTCAAATTGCTGTCTGTAATGCACGCAGACACCTGTGCACAGGAGAAACCCAAGGCACGAGGTGGCAGAAACGCTGAGCTGTAGCCCTCTCCTTGAGTGATGTGGTGCTGTCCCTCATCTGTGGTGGGACGACAGTGTCTTCGGCCTGTGGGATGTGGGGTCTTGGTCCCATCAGTCTTTATGCATTACATGCTCTTTACACACATTACTTTGAAAATGGCATTTTGTCCTCTACAATGTTATTTTTAGAATTAGAATTATGCTTCATGGCCGGCGCTGTGGCTCAATAGGCTAATCCTCTGCCTGCAGCACCAGCACCCCGGGTTCTAGTCCCAGTCAGGGCGCCGGATTCTGTCCCGGCTGCTCCTCTTCCAGTCCAGCTCTCTGCTGTGGCCCGGGAGTGCAGTGGAGGATGGCCCAAGTCCTTGGGCCCTGCACCCGCATGAGAGACCAGGAGAAGCACCTGGTTCCTGCCTTTGGATCAGCGCGGTGCGCTGGCCGCAGCAGCCATTGGGGGGGGTGAACCAATGGAAAAGGAAGACCTTTCTCTCTGTCTCTCTCTCATTGTCCACTCTGCCTGTCAAAAAATAAAATAATAATAATAATAATACTTAACGTCATGAGGAAGTTGTGAAGATTAAAAATACATGGACAACCGTTAGCACACACACCTGGGCTACAAAATGGTGGATCATTAAGAGCTGCACGGACATTTGCATCAAGAGGAGTCTGAGAGGTGTGTGGTGAAGTGGAAGTATTCCCAGTGTGTTCTCTGAGGTGCAGTTTGTATCACCAATGAGCTCCTGGTCAACAGCCTTCCAGACGGTCACTCCCTGGACACACTGCCCATTGCATGCTCCACGCCATCACAAGGTTCTGGCACTGCCATGCAAGGTTTTCAGCCGCAGCTTTGCCTGGCGGTCAGACCCGCCTCAGAGGATGGTGTGCTGACGGGTGTCTGCATTTGTGCAGAGTACAGGTGCTCCTGGTGTCCCGGTGAGAGCCTGGGCTCTCAGAATCCCTGGGCTCTAACAGTAGCCCTGGCCCGTAGAGCATCTTAAGATGCCATTCTGGTGAATCTGCAGGATAGAAGGGTCAAAGTGGAATTCCTCACACCCAGGGGGCATGGTCTGAAGCGGAGACAAGTAGGAGAGAGAGTTTCCATTGTTACATACTTTTCTAGCTTTTTTTTTTTTAAAGAAAAAAAAATTATTTTATTTGAAAGGCAGAGTTAGAGAGAGAGGTAGAGCCAAAGAGAGATAAAGGTCTTCCATCCGCTGGTTCACTCCCCAAATGACTGCAACGGTCAGAGCCGAGCTGATCCAAAGCCAGGAGCCAGGAGCTTCTTCCTGGTCTCCCAGGTAGGTGCAGGGGCCCAAGGATTTGGGACATCTTCTATTGCTTTCCCAGGCCACAGCAGAGAGCAATATTGGAAGTGGAGCAGCCGGGACGCAAACCGGCACCCATATCGGACGCCAGCACTGCAGGCGGTGGCTTTACCCACTTACACCACAACATCGGCTACTGTAGCTTTTTAAATTATAGGAATGTATTAAAAAAACCCAGTGTTTATTTTGGAAATAGGTATTTATTTCACATGTAGACCTCAGGAGGATTTGATTTGATGCCAAGGAGCTACAGGAATATCACAGCATACAAGATCTATGGAGTGGGCATTAGGCACAGCAGGGGAAACACTGCTTGGGGCGCCCATTCCCACATGCAGTGCCTGTGTTCAAGCCCCAGTTCTGCTCATGAGTCCAGCTTCCTATGAATGTGCACACTGGGAGGCAGCAGTGAGGGCTCAAGTAGTTGGGACTGGGCCATTCCAGTGGGGTCCCAGGTTGAGTCCCTGGCTCCTGGGCACATGGAGAGTATACAGAAGGGGGGCAGCCTCAGGGCTGGCATTGTGGCATCGAGGTAAAGTCACCACCTGCAACATCAGCATCTCCTGTGAGCACTGGTCCATGTCCCAGCTGCTCCACTTTCAAGGCAGCTCTCTGCTAGCGGCCTGGGAAAAGCAGCAAAGGATGGCCCAAGTGTCTGACTCCCTTCAATCCATGCGGGAGACTTTGATGAAGCTCTTGGCTTTGGCCTGGCTCAGTTCTGGCCACTGCAGCCACCTGGGGAGTGAACCAGCAGATGGAAGATCTCTCTTTCTATGTCTCCCTCTCTCTGTGTAACTGACTTTTAAATAAATAAATAAATCTTATTTTCAAAAAAAGATGGTCACGTGGTTTACAGCATTTTCCAGAGTTGGGCACATGGGTGACCTCAATATTTGGAGAACTCCAAACACCTTCCGTGTAGGAAAGAGAGGAGTGTCATCCTTCTGGGAGAGCACATAGCAAATTCTCCTCCTCGAGCCGATGGTGAGGAGTGGGCACTCAAAGATATTTGTTGATGGAAGTAGATGGAAGAGGGCTGAAAAGATCTAAGAACAATTCCGAAAGTACACCAAGCGACTGATCACCAACACCTGGCACATAATGGCAAAGTTTCTTCCTATTAGCTCTCAAAATATTACCTTTAAAAACCATTGCTGAAGATTCACGGAGAGGGGCCGGCACTGTGGCCTAACCAGTTAAGCTGCCTCCTAGAGTGTCGGCATCCCATGTGGACGCGTCTGTGTCCTGGCTGCTCCATTTCCCATCCAACACCCCACTAACACACTTGGGAAAGCAGTGGAAGATGGCCAAGTGCTTGGGCCCCTGCGCCTGCGTGGGACACCTGGACTAAGCTCCTGGCTTCAGTCTGGCCCAGCCCTGGCCACGTCTGCCACTTGGGGAGTGAACCAGCAGACAGAAGACCTCTCTGCCTCGGCTTCTCCCTCTCCATAACCACCTTTTGAGTAAATAAATAAAAAACCTAAAAAAAAAAATCAGAGAAAACCCGGTGTGATCTAGGCTCAGTCTGTCAGAGAACACAAGTCATAAAACAATTACGGAGACAACACAGCTTCGAAAGGCCCTGCTGGAACTGTTCGAGTTGCCGAGTGATCCCACTGAAGCGCTGACAGATGTTCTTCCCTAGTCTCCAAGAGCTGATCGGAGACAACCGGGTCTCTCCTCATCTCCCTCTTGGCAGTCTTGCTGCCACAGGCCTTCCATTCCTCCACTTCCCTTGAACTCACCAAGGTGTGTTTCCCTTTCACTGATGACCCTGGCCCCTGCGATTCTCACATCTGCGGGTTAACAGTGGGACTCCCTAGCTCAGAGGCGCTGCTGTCACAGTGTGTGCCAACAACTGCAGCAGAGGCCGGTGTAGCCCAGCTTTCACTGATGGTCAGGACATTGTGTTAGGACCCTGTTCCGTCTCTTCCATTTGTTTTCTCTTCTTTCTCCTTCAGCGTTAAAGCTTTTGCTAAACATTTGCCTGACCAAAGGATAAGCAAAAACAAATGATGCCACGACGTTACTAGTTACATATTTCCCTTCAAAACCTTTAACTAGTTGTTGTATGCACTTGGATGCCGTCTCTGTATTTTTTATAAGTGCTCAAAAAATAAACAAGATCATCCGGGTTATTTGTCCTATATACCATACACATGGTCAGTGTACAGAAGAGGGCTGAAAAGATCTAAGAAAAATTTAGAAAGTATACAAAAAGGCTAATCACCAAAACCAGGCACATAATGGCCAAGTTTCTTCTTTGGGCACCCTCTCACAGGTGCCCTGGGCTGACCATTTATCTCACTGAGTAAACCTATCCAAGGCATTCAGATAGCAAGCCGGAAAGGTTACAAACAAGGAAGTATTTTGGTTTTTCTAAACTTTCAGCCCAAGGCACACTAGAGCTGATTACACCCAACTGCATTAGTTTAGGAACGTGGCATCCGTTTCCTGGATTTGCTGGATTTCCATTCGAGATGCAGCCTGAAGACTAGAAGCCCTCCAAGCTGCTGATCACTTTGAAGCACAGGACGGGGAAACGCGAAGGCATTAGCAGAACGTTTGACCATTTCCCAGGCCAAAGCCGGCAGTGCACCTGCTTCATGGATTAGCATCTTCACCAAGAGTGAACACTCAGTGAGCCTGCTTCCTGAGATCCGACTTGTCACTAACACACCACAGTGCAGCTGTACTTAGGGACACCGCCAGGTGGCCATCTAGAATTTGGGGGAGGGGGAGTGAGGGCACAAAATAAGCTGCTCTGGTGATGGCTCCCATGAAGAAGTGAGTAGGGCCAGTGTCAGAAGGGGACTTTTGTGCAGTGTGTCGTTACACATCTTGTATGTAGCACTTCCTGCAATGATCCCCCTTAACAGTAAAATACTTTTCAAAAAATTATCTTTGCTCAAGTAACTTGGCTCAACTCTATGCACATGAATATAACAGTGGTCATGAACTGAAATGGATGGGTTTCTTGGAACATAGGACATCAGAAGGGGAAAAAAGAGAGAGACCGGGGCCAGCGCTGTGGCTCACTTGGCTAATCCTCCGCGTTGCGGTGCTGGCATCCCATATGGGCGCCGGATTCTGTCCCGGTTGTTCCTCTTCCAGTCCAGCTCTCTGCTGTGGCCCGGGAAGGCAGTGGAGGATGGCCCAGGTGCTTGGTCACCTGCACACGCATGGGAGACCAGAAGGAAGCACATGGCTCCTGGCTTTGGGTTGGCGCAGTGCCAGCCCTAGCGGACATTTGGGGGGTGAACCAACAGAAGGAAGTCCTTTCTCTCTGTCTCTCTCTCTTACTGTCTATAACTCTACCTGTCAAATAAAAAAAAATTTAAAAAAAGAGAGAGACCACGGAAGAAACAGCGCTGTTCCCCAGGGTGCACCAGGCCCTTTCCAGTGGAGCAGAAAGCTGTGCGCACCTGTTGGTGTCGAGGCTCAGGGTCAGCGCCTCTGCTCATCGCTCTGAGCAGGGTAGGGGTGGCTGTGGGCCAGGAGAGGAAGCCGCGTTCTCCGCAGGTCCTCTCCCTGCCACAGAGCTGCATTGTGTTTGCACACATTTGTCTATTCGGAGAGCAGAGGGTCTCCTCTTACTCCCCCTGTAAACCAGGCGCTGTGCTCAGTAGGTCCCGCGCGTTCGCTCAGTTCATCCTCACAACAAGACCTTGGCAGTGAGGCTAGCGCTGCAATCTGACAGTGCGTTAACTTCTGGTCTGTGTTCATCGTGGAACATTCACAGACAATCCTTGAGGTGCCTAATGCAAATCTGTAGCACATCTTCTCCTGGATGCACACATTTCTCCAGGACAGTTCATCTATTTGCCAAAGAAAGGATTTGAGGGTTGAAAATACAAGCAGCTATGCTATTTCCTGGTTTCCATGCTGAAATGGTGAAAAGCCAACTATTCGTGCTGGAGATACACAGTTAACCTGACTCTAATCTCACAGTCAAATGGGTGGTGCTTAGCTGTATTAAATTATTTTAATTGCATTATCAGAGGTGAAATTAAATGACTTTTTGGTATAGTATTTGTCTCAATACTTCAGAAACTAAATGGCTGGTGATAACTCTTTTTTTATTTTTATTTTTTTGACAGGCAGAGTAGATAGTGAGAGAGAGAGAGAGAGACAGACAGACAGACAGAGAGAAAGGTCTTCCTTTTTCTGTTGCTTCACCCCTCAATGGCCACTAAGGCCGGTGCACCGTGCTGATCAGAAGCTAGGAGCCAGGTGCTTCTCGTGGACTCCCATGCGGGTGCAGGGCCCAAGCACCTGGGCCATCCTCCACTGCACTTTCGGGCCACAGCAGAGAGCTGGACAGGAAGAGGAGCAACCAGGACAGAACTAGCACTCCGACCGGGACTAGAACCTGGTGTGCTGGTGCCACAGGCGGAGGATTAGCCTATTGAGCTGCAGTGCCGGCCAACTCTTTTTTATTAATAAACTATTTTAGCATGGTTTTAGGTTCACAGAATAATGAGAAGAAAGTATAGATCGCTCCAGAGACCCCTGCAGCCTTACCCACAGTGTCCCTATTATCAACGTCTTACATGAGAATGGCACAATGGTCACAGCTGGTGAGCCAATGTGGACACACTATTTTTTTTATTTTTTTTTATTTGACAGACAGAGTTAGACAGTGAAAGAGAGACAGAGAGAAAGGTCTTCCTTCCGTTGGTTCACCCCTCACATGGCCACTAAGGCCGGAACTACGCTGATCTGAAGCCAGGAGCCAGGTGCTTCCTACTGGTCTTCTGTGTGGGTGCAGGGCCCAAGGACTTGGGCCATCTTTATGAGCTCTTTGTATAGTTTGGATTCTTATATTCTCAGCAGTCTCATTTTCAGAGCAGTTTTTTTAATTTGACTGAAGGTCTGCCTATCATTTTTTTCTTTTTAAAATTATTGTTGGGGACGGCACCGTGGCTCACTTGGTTAATCCTCCGCCTGCGGCGCCGGCACCCCGGGGTTCTAGTCCCGGTCGGGGCGCTGGTTCTGTCCAGGTTGTTCCTCTTCCAGTCCAGCTCTCTGCTGTGGCCCGGGAGTGCAGTGGAGGATGGCCCAGGTGCTTGGGCCCTGCACCCACATGGGAGACCGGGAGAAGGCACCTGGCTCCTGGCTTCGGATAGGCACAGCGCCGGCTGTAACGGCCATTTGGGGGTGAACCAACAGAAAAGGAAAACCTTTCTCTCTGTCTCTCTCTCTCTCACTGTCTAACTCTGCCTGTCAAAAATAATAAATAAATAAATAAATAAAATAAAATTATTCTTGGGCCGGCGCTGTGGCGTAGTGGGTAAAGCCACTGCCTGCAGTGCTGGCATCCTATATGGGCGCCAGTTCAAGTCCCGGCTGCTTCACATCCGATCTAGCTCTCTGCTATGGCCTGGGAAAGCGGTAGAAGATGGTCCAAGTCCTTGGGCCCCTGCACCTACATGGGAGACCTGGAAGAAGCTCCTGGCTCCTGGCTTCAGATAGGTGCAGCTCTGGCCATTGTGGCCAACTGGGGAGTGAACCAGCAGATGGAAGACCCACTTCTCTCTCTCTCTCTCACTCTCGCTCTGCCTCTCCTTCTCTCTCTGTGTAACTCTGACTTTCAAATAAATAAATATATCTTTTAAAAAATAAAATAATTATTGGGGGCTGGCACTGTGGAATGGCGGGTAAAGCTGCTGCCTGTAGTGCCAACATCCCATATGGGCACCAATTCAAGTCCTGGCAGCTCTACTTTTCAATCCAACTCTCTGCTGTAGCCTGGGAAGGCAGTAAAAGATGGCCCAGACAGTTGGGCTCTTGCACCCACGTGGGAGACCTGGAGGAAGCTCCTGGCTTCTAGCTTCGGATTGGTGCAGCTCTGGCTGTTGCAGCTAACTGGGGAATGAACCAGAGGATGGAAGACCTCTCTCTCTCTCTCTCTCTCTCTCTGTCTCTCCTTCTCTCTCTGTGTAACTCTTTCAAATAAATAAATAAATCTTCAAAAAAATTCTTTTGGTGAATTATCTAAAAATGCCTGGTCCATAACCAAGTTCATCTAGATTTGCTCCTTTGTTATCTTGTAGAGTTTTAAGTTCATTTATTTTATTTATTTGAAAGGTAGAGAGGTGCAGGGTTTGGGCAGGGAGAGATCTTCCAACCTCTGGTTCACTACTCAAATGTCCACAACAGCCAGGACTGGACCAGGTTGAAGCCAGGAACCAGGAGCTCCATCTGGGTTTCCCACATGGGTGGCAGGGGCCCGAGCACTTGCGTCATCTTTTGCTGTCTCCCAGAATGCACACCAGTAGCAAGCTGGATCAGAGGCAGAGGCAAGACTCAATCCCAGCATTCCAACGGGGGATGTGCGCATCCCAAGAGGGGCTCTGTCACAACACCCACCCCCAGAATTGCTACAGCTTTGCATTTTGCATTTAGGTCCATTCTGAATTAATTTTTTTAAACCCACACAATGTCTGGGGGTTGTTTTTGTTTTGTTTTGTTTTTGGCATGTACATGTCCTGTTGTATCTGCAAGTTTTGTTGAAGAGATCATCTTTACCACCACTCTTTGACAAAAACCAGTTGACTATATTTGTGTGGGTATATTCTTGGATTCTCTATTTTTCTATTTGTCTCTTCTTTTGCCAATACCTTAATTTCTTGATTATTATAGAATTACAATAAGGCTCATACCTCAGTTTGAAGAATTTACTTAAATTCTGCTTTTTCTCTGTCACTGATCATGGCATAGGATGAATGGAGATAGTCATTTACAGCAAAACAATAATACTTCATCTTCAAGATTATTAAACTAAGACTTTTAGAGAGAAAATATTTTAAAAACCATGTATGATATATACACTATGGAATACTACACAGCAGTAAAAAGATGAGATCCTGTTGTTTGCAACAAAATGGATGCAACTGGAAACCACTATACTTAGTGAAATAAGCCAGTCCCAAGAAGACAAATGCCGTGTGTTCTCCCTGATTTGTGGTAACTAATAGAGCACCTAAAAGGTAATCTATAGGAGTGAAATTGACAATGTGAGATGCATTGATTTTTAATAGCCTTTGTCTCGACTGCTGAGGAACAGATATTTTTTTTCCTTCATACTATTTGTTGAACTTTTTACTTAGTGTAGGGTTAATCTTATGAGTATAAAGTTAACTGAAAATACATCTTTATAACAAATAAAGACGGGAATAAGAAAGGGAGGAGGGAGAAGGGTGGGAGCATGGGTGGGAGGGAGGGTGGGGTGGAAATTATCACTATGTTCCTGAATCTGTATATATGAAATACATGAAATTTATATACCTTAAATAAAATTTAAACGAACAACAAAAAATAAACATCACTTTAACAAAAAGCATGTTCTGCTTGATAACTAGGGCAACTCAGAATGTATTGTCTTATGATCTCACCAACTTAAGGCTTTTGAGAAAAGTATCTCTTGAAAAACTTCATCATTTCGAGTCTGGACTCCTTAAAGACCTAAAGTGTAAGGTCAACACCATTTGGTCTCCTCTCACATAACTAGAAGTCATGCAGGTAGAGATGACATTTTTGTCACCTTTACCATGTTAAATAAAACAACATACATTGTGAACATTAAAGCTAATGAGATATGAGGTTAATTTGTTACAAATCTAACATTTCATTCGATCAGATCAGTTCAGATTAACTCACAAAGATTCAGCTATGTCCCAGGGATCCTCTTGACCTGGGTGGGAAATACAGAGGTGGGCCAACAGTCGAATGAGCAATTCGATTTTGGTCAGTTTTCTGATTAAAATCTGACAAGGTTAGTGACTCCAGATTTTTCTCCCTAAAATAGTAAAACAAAATTCATACACTGGTGCTCCAAGGCTCTGGGATACCTTATGGCACCAACTAATTCAGTTATTTGTTAGTGACAATATAATGGCCGTTTATGCACTCACAGGCAGTATCTGAAGAACAAGAGTCCTCATCTCTTTCTTTCAAAGCAAATGAGTAGGAAAACAAGAATAACCCGAGCTGGAACCATCTGTTTTTCACAGCTACATCTTGGAGTTCGATGTGCCACCTGGTGGCATCAGGAAACCTGTTTTACACCTGTTTTCATCCTGCCTGGATTCCGGACAGGGCTCATTTGTCACATCTGTGGATCTCCTGCGGGAGGCCCTTTCTCCTGGTGGAACGAGACTCCTTCTTTGCTATGTCCTGTCCTGGTTGCTGCTGGTACGTGGCTCCAGTCTCCTCTGGGATACCCTCGCTGGGAAGACCTCCCTGTGCCCCCTTGTCAAGAGGCAACCCAAGTTCCACCTTTACCCTGAAGCCTGGTGAGGGGGTTGGAGCACCTGCCCATCTAAGCGTTCTGCACCCTGTGTTCGTCAGCACACAAGAAGGCAGTTCCCTGTTCACGACGATCGTGTGTTTCCATTAATCAATATGGTTGGTGAGAAAGTTGACAACCACCCAATACTAAAGTAAATGGAGAGAAAGACCACACATCTGAGACTTGCAGCAGGCTCCCTGAAGAAGCAAGCCAGCTCACAGGCCGACAGCCGGCAGCGTGTGCCGAACGGCGGGATGGAGCTGTTTAAGATGCTGGCTTTACAAACAAGCTTGGTGTAGGAAGAAACACAGCAGATGTTTGCCTACGTCTAACTGGCTTGACCTGTGACATGTTCGTCACAGTTACAGATGTACCATCCCTGGTTACAATTCCACAGTCTAGGGCGATTCAGATTTCACCAAATACCCAAGGATGCAAAAACTCCTTAATTTCCCATCATCCCAAAAAGTTGGGCAGACCACTTGCAATGGTTAGGTGAGTTGTTTTCAAGTGGGGTGAGGTGATGTACAGGCTCCGGGTTTGGGAGGTGGGGGGAGGCGTGCCCCCTCATTCCCACCGGAGAAGAAGCTGGGATGGATGTCGTGGTGTCCGTCATCTTCGTGTCTTGCTAGGAGGGGTGTGATGTGAAGAGCCGGGGGACCCAAAGGGAAGGCTGTGGACTCAGTCCACCCCGCAAAGAGCTGACAGTGTGGCGGAGAAGGTGTCAGGGGACCTGCCCTTCTGAGAGCAGTGACGTCACAGAGCTGGGTGCTAGACGTAGACAGCGTGGCAGCAGAGCAGTGCCCTCCCAGTCTTCAGAATCACTCCCAGAGCCTTTGAACGCCACAGCGTCTAGACCGAACCCCAGACCCACTGAAACAGGACGTCTGGGGGAGGACACAGACCGCAGAGATGTCGAAATGTGATTCAAGGCACGGCCAAGTTGGACAACGGTGGCAAGGGTCAGAGGGCATCTGGCCCTGCTGTTCGATGGTAACCAAATGGATAGTTTATAAGCAAGGGGCGAGGAGAAAGGTGTTTCCCCTTCATCTACACTTGGAGTGGGCGCACAGGGGCAAGACACGTGAGCCTGTTGATTACACCTGGCCTGGTGCCTGCTGAGTGGGGGTCGTGAGCGGTGGGTTGGCAGAATTTGGGGAGCATAATCCATGCCACCTGACACTGAAACTTCCTGTTCCTATGCATAACTTTGTGTTCCCCCCTCCACCACCATGTTCTGAAGATTGATAAATTAGGAAGAAATAGCCTCCATTTCAAAATAAAAAGAATTTTTTGGGTCAAAGGGGAGTGTTTTTTTCACTGTGTTCCATGTATCGTCTTGTTTACCTGAAGATATCATTACATCTTCATTTGGTCCAAAATGGGGCACTTCATAAGCTCACCCGGATTTCTCTCCCATTTGAAACCCACGCTTGCCCTCCACACAGGGCAGTTTAAATACTTCACAGCCCTGAAGAAGGGTAAGGCACACAACGTAGAGTGGTTTGTTCCATGAAAGAACACCAGGCCATGCACCCGAACGTCCCCAGGTTAGAGACAATGGAGAGAACACCCAGCAAATCTTGGTCGTCCAGGTCGTCGCAGTGGCCCGGTAGTTATTGTGACACAGATTAGACAGACACAAGTCGTTACAGCCACACAGGGAGCTACAGTCACATAGCTCATCACAGTCCCACCAATCATCGGAGGTTCACAGGTGATTTCAGCTGCACAAGTCATTACAGTGTCCTAGGTAGTTGTAGTCACATGGGTCACCCACATCACACAAGTCCTCTCGATGCCTCGGCAGTCACCGCTTCACAGGCCGTTTGAGCCACAGAAGCAGCGACAGCTGCACGGGTCATTCCGGTCTCACAGGTCATGTCAGCTCCCAGATCATTACAGCCCCACGTGGTTTCTACCCCAGGTCATCTCCTGTGTACCGTGTGCTTCTGTTGACACGCAAGTTACAGCCACACAGGCTGCTGCGGTAGCACAGGTCAAGCCACTCGCGCGGACTCAGCGTCCCCGAAGGAGAACCGCCAGCCGCAGGTGTCCGGACCCCCCAGGAGACGGCCGCCGCAGCCGTGCCTTTTACGAGGCCCATGTATTCCTCTGCGCCCATCACATGACACTCAGCGTGAGCGTTTCAGGTGCCTGCACACTCCTCCAGCGTTTTACACCACTTCACAGACATCCTCGGCTTGGCCAGACCCCAAATGCATTTTTGCCAAACGTTATCCTCTTCATTCTGTCTACATTTCAAAGAAAATTTGAGCCATCTGTTTCTGTTTCATTGGCTTCACAATTCAAAACTCTGATAGAAACTAAGTAGAAGAAGGCTTTTAAATCTCTACTTAAGCCTTCCACACCTCTCTGAAGCACTTCCCAATGACAGGGTCCGTGGAATCCAGAGTTCTGCGCAACACCTCGTTTTGAGTAAATGCCTTCCCCACCGCTCCTGAGGTCGCACACCTGCTCACCAGGGAAATGTTAATTGCTGGAGAAGTGCGGGAGGGCCGGGGCCCCATTAGCATGAGCGAATCACGGACAGAAATCGCCTTCCTCTCTCTCCGTGCTTAATCTCTGTGTTTGCTTAGGGGATTGATTTCGGTATCGCACTGACAGCATTTCTCTTCTATATACTTTTCTCTGAGTAACTGCCATAAAATAGGTGTCATTTACATTATTGTGCTAAAAATCAAAAACAGAAGAATATGGTAATGCTGTGTAATTCTCATTTTAAGGGAACGTAAGCTCCCACACATAAGGAGAAGAATCTGTTTCATGCAAAGTGAACAACCCTTGAGTGCAGAGGAAACTTGGATCAACTTGAATGTAGATTTTTGTGTCCTGAAATCTTTCCATTCAACATTGCACCATGAGCACTTTTATTAAACCTATTCTTCAAAACATGATTTTATGGCCATATAACATTTTGAGATACAACTAGCCTTTAAACTCTTGCCAATTTTTTATCTTTATAAATCATATCCAGGAAGTACCCTTGCAATAAGCCCTTACCCATATTTCTGATAATTTCCATAGCAAAGACTCTTGGAACTCATTTACCAGGTTAGAAAGCAGCGTGGTGGTGCTGCAGGTGAAGTCACCAGTTGCGGTGTTGCCGGCGTGTGTTGCCGGCGTGCTGTACTGGAGCGCTGGTTCAAGTCCAGGCGTGCCGTAGCGGAGCGCTGGTTCAAGTACGACTGTTTCGCTTCTGATCGAGCACTGGGAAGTGTTTGGTCCTCTACCACCTCCATGGGAGACCCAGATGGAGTTCCTGGCTGGCTTTGGCCTAGCCTTGGCTGCCTAGTTGAGGAATAAACCCACAAATGGAAGAGCTTGCTCTCTCTCTCTCTCCTTTACAAATAAATAAACAAACAAATAAATAAATAAGCATTGCCAAATTTCTCTTCACAATGCTCATCATCTGTTTCAAAGCCTTTATAATGTAAACTTAAATAATTTATTTAACAACTCCCCCTCGAAGCTGGCCATTGCAGTTCTTACAAACTTTCCCAACTATAAATATAAAATCAGTGCTATTCATTTCAAAGTATATTTATTTTCACTCAGTGATAGAGCATAAAATAACTAAGAATTCATTTTTTTTTTAATTTTTGAGGGAGGAAGAGAGCACTCCATCCACTGGCTTACTCCCCAAATGCCCACAAACAGCCAGGACTGGCAGGAGTCGAGAATCAAACCCAGGCATTGCCATGTGGGACACAGGTGTCTTAACCACAAAGCCCAACACTTGCCCCAGCGTCTACTTTCTGATCTTCTGCAGCACACTTAAGAGGAAAGAAAAAAGAAATACAATCCTGCACTGCATGATAATCTTTTGGTTAACAACAGGTCACACATATGAGGGTGGTTATTCCATATGGCCAAGGTGTGTTGTAGGCCATGTCATCTATGTCTGTATAGAATCTACTCTTTATGATGTTGGCCCAAAATCACTTCTCAGAATGTATCCTTGTGGTTAAAGAACACATGATTATAGGAATGTTTACTTAAAATGAGAACTGGCAATCTCCCTAGTGATTGGTCAAAAGAATTAAGTCTTGGGAGGCTGGCCTTGTGGCTGGGTGGGATACGCTGCCACCTGCCCCACCAGCATCCATATAGGTGCCACTTTGTTGTCCTGGCTGCTCTCCTTCCGATCCAGCTCCCAAGTGCTTGGGCCCCTGTCACCCATGTTGAAGACTCTGATGAAGCTTCTGGTCCCTGGTTTCAGCCTGGCCATTGTGGTCATTTGGGGAATGATGGAGGCTCTCTCTCTCTCGCTCTCTGTTTTCTCTCTCTCTCTACCCTCTTTCTCTCTCTCATGCTGCCTTTCAAAATAAATATTTTTTAAAAAAATAATTAAACCTTGTAAAGAAAAACTTTTAAACAATATCTTCATTTAATAATGTATTTCTAGGTGGAACTCGAAACAGGATCCTGGGAATCTGAGGTGGGCTTGTGAGAGTGGGAAATTTGATAAATGCATTAAGACAAATGATGTAGAAGAAAATAACAACCCATAAACCAACACAGTGGAATGGAATTTAAAAAACAAGTAATACTATCACAAGTGTTTCTGAAACATGCATTGGACAAGCGAGACAAAGGAAAACAACGGTGGAAATGAGAAGCACTGAGCCCACAGCACATCCCGTCGTGGGAGCTCCTCCCCTTGGAAGTGCTGAGGGCCCTGGAGAAGAAGGGGCCCAAAGGGCCAGGAGAGGCCAGGGAGCTCACCAGACGGGCTGCAGTGTCAGCCCAGAGCACCGCGCCTTGTCCACGACACGGGATGGGGGACAAGCCTCTGCCAAGCTCACGCGTGTTCAGATCCTTGCTTTTTCCTCCCGGAAATGAGCCCAGATGTGCTGCAGCATTTCAGCGGAACTCTGGGGGCCGCAGTCGCGCGCAGCACTTCAAAGGGGCCTGGCCGGAGGCCAGCAGCTCTCTAGAATGCTGTCATCTTCGATTTCATATCTAGAAAAGTCCTAGGACTCCAGCTGTCTCCAGTGGAAACAGAAAATACATGCTGGTCATCCAAACTAGGCTGACCTTAAAACATTGCATCCTCTCGGGCAATCGCTCTGGCACACAAACCACATGGACAATATTCCAGCTACTTCAAACGTGACTTTTTAATGAGCCGAAAAAAAATCTAAGTTTGTAAATAACCCTAATCCATTGCCCTAATGTTTCCAGTCCATAATGAGAATAGCTACTGGTTAATGGAGCAGTTACCATTGTTTCAATCACTAAGGCATGCCATTTCACGAAACCACCTTTTAAACAAACCACCCCTGGACAGTTTGCACTGGATATTAATTTTTAAGCTAATCATGTCTACTGAGCTGATACAGCTTTTCCCTCCTAGAGTTCTGTTTTTGTTTAAGGTTGTCTGGGAGGATAGTGCACAGCCCTGAAGGTTTGTCTGGAATGGGGGGAAGGAGGTGAGGGAGGAGCAGAGATAACTGCCGGTAACAAAACTCACAGAGGGCACGGCTAGAGCAATGGGTGGTCCGTAGGAGGCTGAGAACAAACCATTAGTGCTAGAACAAAAATAGCATCATGTGTAAACGGTGAAGCCACACAAACACGGCCCTCGGGGCACCGGGGGCCGCGGGACCCGGCCAGCAGGCACGCAGACGTGCTCCGGAGCCGCTGTCCGGAACGAGGGACCTGGCTTCACTTCAGTTCGAAGCACTCTGGCTCTTAGAGACCACACTGGGAAGCTGATGCGTGAGAGAGATACCCGCCGCCATGTAAACATACAGGAATGAACTATTTTTACAAGTCATTGCGCGTGTTCATGTTTTAAAGATTTGATAGGGGGAGAAGTTCATAACTAATTATGGCTAGCATGACAAAGCTAATTTTATATTGTTAGTCTCTGCCAATTTACTAGTAACTAAGACGGCAGGCATGAAGACAGATATATAATCATGTATTTTATTTTATAATAGAGTAGTATTATGTTATATGCAGATATTATGGTCCTTACTAATTTATGAGTAAATACATTCTCAGATTTTTCTACTGCTTGTTCTCATAAGCCATAATTGTGAGTTAATCCCCTTTAGTTTATTAGTATTACCGTCAATTGAAATTTATTAAGCCAAACTTTTCCAAAGAAAGTCACTCCCTGCTTGTAAAGAGAGCCCATTTCGAATGTAAATTAATTTCTTTTGGCCACTAGGGTAGGTAATAGCTGTACGGAATTCTGGAGATTCCAACTAGATTAAAAGAGTTATTCTGATTTATCACAGAGCTGAGAGACCCAGAAAGGGCCTTCTGTGTTCTTGGAGGTTCTAGATAGATCACCAGAACGGAAAAAAAATCAAATGAGAGCCAAAAGACACCCACGTGTGTGACTCAAAGTTTACCCAGGAGCTTTATTTTTAAGAAGTAAAGAGAAAAGAGCAAAATTAATTTTAAAAATTCATTTCACCCAGTGTATCCAAACTGATACCACAATTAAAAACATTGATGTGGGGCAGCATTGCGGCAGAGCAGGGTAAGCCAGCAGCACTCTGAGGCTGGCAGTCCACATTCTGAGGCCTGGCTCTCAGTACTGATCAAGCTCCCTGCTCTTGCACCTGGGAAAGCAGCGGACGACGGTACACGTACGGGGACCCTGCCACCCACGGGGGAGGCTCGAGTGGAAGTCCAGGCTCCTGGTTTCAGCCTGGCCCAGCTCTGGCCTTTGGGGCCATCTGGGGAGTGAACTAGCAGATGAAAGATTTCTCTTTATCTCTCTCTCTCTTTCTGTAACTCTGCCGTTCAAATAAATAAAAACATTGTTGAAGTGTTTTACATTCAAAACCTGGACTGTATTTTACACTTAAAATACATCTCATTTGGACTCATCAATGTTTTTAATTGCTTTCATACTGAAGTGGTATCAGTTTGGATACACTGGGTGAAATGAATTTTTAAAATTAATTTTGCTCTTTTCTCTTTACTTCTTAAAAATAAAGCTCCTGGGTAAACTTTGAGTCACACACGTGGGTGTATTTTGGCTCTCATTTGATTTTTTTTCCACACTCAAGGTGGTCGATAGTTGGCACATCACTATGTTGTAAGTATCTGCTACCATGCTGGACAAACAATCTGCTCTCAACACAGACAGTTCACATCATTGCAATCAGAATTCATTTTTTATAAACTATTGTAGAACTCAGAGTAGATTGAGGGAACTGATGTGCTTGAACATATTTTAAGTCTATGATTTAATTACTGATTCAGAACATGGCCCTATTGGGAAATACAACATCTTGTTAAAGTTCTAATAGCAGATATAATTCACTGGAGACAACATTTGCTGTTATGTGAGTAACCGTCACATAAAAATAGATTGGCTACACACGGACGCATCTGACCAGAAAGATTTGCGTGGACTACTTTTAAAGCTTTGAATTAATCCAATTTTAAGTTAACTACAACTTAGTGGGAAAAACAAAATACCATCAAAATTCTTCTCACACGTAAGATACAAGCTTGAGACACGCTAGACACAGCCGTATTAACATAGAACAAAGTAAAGACCGTGATAAAGACTAAGCGATAAGTAAAGCATAACCTTTGGAGTCGAGTTCCACGAATGCTCCTCATTCGTAGTTAACTTCACTAGAGGGTGAGCCGGAAGGATGGGATTCCTAAGTTCCTGGTAAGTACAGCAAGGATCTCACGGAGAGTGCACAGGCCCCTGGATCACGGGAGGAAAAGTCTCACTCCCGTGTGGTTTATAACCTCTGTTAAGGGCACAGCTTTGTGGGTCTTACCCTCTTGGACACAAAGACCCAGCCTCTGTGAGTTTAACCCAGCCCTTCCTCTCTCCCTGTGTTGCCTATGGAAGGCAGAAGGGCTTTCGGCTGGGATCCTAAATCCACTGCACGTGTTGTTGAAAAGTCTTAGGCTGTTTGGGTTCTGAGCAGAGTGCTTGCGTTTCCAGGATACTTGAGTGTATTTCTAATTCTTTGGTTTCTGAGATCATTGAATCTAAAAGAAACAAATCTACGCAGTGGTGTGACCACACTGATATTCCAAAGAGCAAATCAGCCAAGGCGACTCTTGGGCCAGGTTCCACAGGGAGCCCCACCCTGCGATGTCTCAAAGAACAAAGAGACTAACAGCACCACTTGATGATTCAGACAACGTAGGTGGAAATCCAGCGTCACTGTGACCTGGTCCTCAGTTTTCCAATCCACAAATAAATGTCCACGCCATGGAGGTGTGAGAAGGATTAAATGGACAACACAGAAAGCATCAGACCCACTGCTTGGCCCAGGGAAAGCCAGCAATAATTATAGCCAGCAGCAGCTGTAATTAATTCATTAGTCAATTAATGAGCCCAGAGAGCCCTAGAACCTACTTTTCATTGCCCCACTACAAGTGCGGATTAAGGCTATCCACGGAAAGAGGAAGTCACGGCAACCTGGACAGTTTGACGCGAGGAGGTTCTGTTAACATCCGGCCCCACTGTCAGTGGCAGCTATGTGGCCATGAGTCCGAGTTCTGGGCACTGTGCCGCTGGCTCCGTATCCAGGCTGTGGCATTTCCAACCATCATGACCAACATCTAAGCTCTCCGAGGAAGCCCGTGGAGGCTGGGGGAGGTGCACCGGGAGGTTTCCTGACCCTCCAGATAAGAGGAAATCGGGTGCTCTTCGCTGGAGCTACCCCTCGAAAAGGGAGCTGCCGCTGTGAGGACAGAAACACGCTGGGAGAGATGTCCACCCACACACACTTTGATTTAATCCTGTGTGCAGACTCTGCCTGCCTGGTAAGGTGACCCAGCCACAGGTTCTATGGCTTAGGCTGCGGACATCTCTGGGGACCGTGACTCAGCTGACCACCGGGACCCAAAGAGGAGGAACAAAGCCATACTTAGAGGCCAACCCTTTGCCAGTCAGTACCTGCCAATGGAATGTTCTAGAAGTTTCCTGTCCTCCCTGGGAGATTTTATTTTTGATTGGTCCTACTTTAAGAGCTCTCACAACATGTTTGGTTTTATTCAGCAAGAATGAAACAAACTGGAAGTTTTATCCCACCTGTAAATTCTAAAGCAAAAACTTTTTTTAAAAAGAGCACAATATTGGCTGTAGGTATGAGTATAATAATTATTTCATAATTTTCAATGGTTCAACTTTGGATTCTTTGGATTCATATGTTACAGGGTTTTCCATTAGGGCATTTTGTTGACTCCGGCATTTTCAGAACCATTAAGCTTGTTTCCACAGCTATTTTTCAAGGGCCAACAAGGAAAAATAATAGAACTTAATTGGAAAATAAGAGAGTTGAGCAAAGAACATCTCAGTTAATGAGAAATAGAGACTATATTGATTTCATTTTATAAATAATATTAACCCTCAATAGCAATTAGCACAGAGATTGCTTGTTTAAGCTATTTGATAAGACAAGGTCATACATTTAGAGAATTAATCTTAGAAAGGATATTAGTACCAGGAAGTCATTGATCTGTTGACCAGAATGAAAGTCGATGAAAACCTTACCAGTTCTGCACTTGCTGAAATCTGAAATCTTGCCACAACCAGTGGTGAGAGAACAAGCGATTCTGGCTAATTGGTTTTCCCATTGTAGAACCACCAACAGGGTGAGTTCACATCACCTTACGCATTGTAGGACACTTGTGGTTCCTCAAAAAGAGGAAAGAGAAAGAGAAAAGCTGTAAAATCAGTGCAGTAATAGCAGCCACACCACAACCAATCAGTGTGTGCGGCTGACAGCCTGAAATGTAACACGGAATGGTCCCTCCCCAGACATCACATGACATCCTCACACACCATGGAAACTATCCATGGGCCACTTTGTAGTTTTTGCCATCATCTTAGAAGGCACTATCATTTGCTATCTCTAGATCCTTCCAGTCTCTCCAAAGAACTCAAGAATTAAGTGTGTGTTTTAAATTTGAACATTTTCGATGAAGAGGCAAAATTTCCAATCAACTCACTATGAATAGTAAGAAGCCCCTGTTGCTCCTTTTCTGGGGTTGTGTGGACGGAACCATATGTGCAATTTTCCTGGCTACTGCTGAGCGATGGCTCAGAAGGGGAGCTGATCTGGTTGTTAATTAAATCCTATGACTTGTTTAAGAATGTGAGAGTACTTCAGAAAGTTCTCAGAAGAGGGGATTAAAAGATAACTTCATGCACACTATTGATGGGAATGTAGATTTGTTCAGCCATTGTGGAAAACAGCGTGGAGGCTTTCAGAAAACTAAAAACAGAACTCCCATATGACCCAGCAACCTTAATGCTGGGTACATAGCCAAGGGAGTGAACTCACTCTTGAGAGACTCTGCACTCCTGTGTTGACTGCAGCTCTAGTCGTGGTAGCCAAACAATGGGAACAACCTAAGTATCCATCCACTGATAATCAGATAAGAAAATATGGCACATATACATGATGGAATACTACTCGGCCATAAAAAGAGGAAATTTTGTCATCTGCAACAACATAAATGGAACTGGAAGTCATCATGTTGTCCAGTAAGCCAGGCACAGAGAAAAAAGTATGCATGATCTCATTCATTGTAGAATCTTTGAAATGGTGATCTCATAGCAGTTAAGAGTATAATGATTGTTACTGGGGCTGAATACTAAAGTCTAGTTAGATAGGAGAAAGAAGTTCCATGGTTCTATTGCACAGTAGGGCAACTATAGATAATTTCAATGTACTGTAGATTTCTCTATTTACAAAATTCTAATGCCTATGATTTTGAATACTTTCACCATAAACATATATTTAACTACTTGAGGTGATAGATTTGTTTATCCTGACTACATATTATGCAATGTGTACATGTATCAAAACATCACATGATATCCCATAAATATCTACAATTTTCATGTGTCTGTTAAACATTTTTATTTTTGAAAAATAAAAACTAAATTGATTTTGGTGCAAACTTTTTGTAAAGTTCATGTATTGGCTTTTCATAATATGCATTTTCTATGAATTTTTGGAAGACCCTTTGAATGGTCAATCAATGCCCAATATGTACATCACATACTGAGCAAGACAAAGAAAACACTGCAGGGTGCCGGCGCTGTGGCGCAGCAGGTTAACGCCCTGGCCTGAAGTGCCCACATGCCATATGGGCACCGGTTCTAGTCCTGGCTGCTCCTCTTCCCATCCTGCTCTCTGCTGTGGCCTGGGAAAGCAGTAGAAGATGGCCCAAGTCCTTGGGCCCCTGCACCCATGTGGGAGACCCGGAAGACACTCCTGGCTCCTGGCTTCAGATCAGTGCAGCTCCAGCCATTGCAGCCATCTGGGGAGTGAACTAGTAGATGGAAGACCTCTCTCTCTCTCTCTTCCTCTCTCTCTCTCTCTCTCTCTCTCTGCAACTCTGACTTTCAAATAAATAAATAAATCTTAAAAAAGAAAGAAAGAAAGAAAACACTGCAGGGACAGGAAGCAGCACAAGAGCCGACACTCAGCACCTGCTGCATGCTGGGAAATGGGTGGCGCCATTCCCTCGTTGGCATTAGGGAGGCAAAGATGACCTACCTGCAGGCTCTGAGCACAAAGAGCTCCAAAGAGGAGATACTCACATCAACATACGTGCAGAGCAGCACGGCAGGTCCGACAGCAGAAGGGAACTGAGTTAGAGGTTATTTTGGTGTAACAAGAAGGTCAGTGGTGGAAAGGAAGTGAGGTTGGAACTGAACACTCCAAGACGCGTGTGCAGGGCTGTGTGGCAGCGCAGCAGGCTGAGGCCCTGCCTGGGCACTGCCATCCTGTGGGTGCGAGTCCCTGCTAGTGCGCCTGGGAAAGCGGCGAAGATGGCCCCTGCCACCCATGGGGGAACCTGCATGGACTTTCGGGTTCCTGGCTTTGTCCAGGCCCAGCCCTGGCGACTGTGGGCATTTGGGGAGTGAACCGGTGGATGGAAGATTGTGTGTGTGTGTGTGAGTGTGTGTGTCCCTCTCTCTGTAACTCTTCCAAGTAAATAAATAAATCTTTAAAAAAAAAAAACAAGAAGGACGAGTTGACTAATAAAAAGGACCGATGAAGGACACGGGCAGGACCTGGTCTGTGGTTTCCGGCCTGGGCTGCATGAGTACACACGAGGGGCAGGCTCCGGGCAGCTGGCAATGGGAAGCGGGGGCTTCCACACCAGCCAGCAGCCTCAGCACCCTGCTCACAGCCCCCTCAGCACTGAATGCCAAACCAGCAGAGCGCCAGAGGCCCAGATGCCTTGCAAACACATTCTGGAGATTCTAAGAAGGAAGTGTTAAAAGGCAGAGAGAGTGTTGGTAGAACAACCGCACTAGGAACCCCTGGGCTGAGACAAATGAGGGGAAAGGCAATGGCAAGAGCAAAGCGCAAACGGCAGTTTGGTGGTAGACTAACGGAAGGCGGTGAGGGACAGGTGGCTGTCACGGAGAGCCGGAAGTTCCGAGTTTGGAAGAGAAGGTGGCCGGCAGGACCCGTGACCACAGCGGGGAAGGCAGAAGGAGAGGACGAGTCTCAAGCAAAGAGGATTCTCTGGGCAGCAGTGATGGCTGTGAGGGCGCGGAGAGAAGAGGCGCTGAAGCCGCGGGCACAGATGAGCACCTGCTGAGGAGCAAGTCCACGGCGCCTGGTGCTTCGCTGCCCGCTCAGGAAGGACAGGACACGGTGGAGAACACACCCCACCCTGTGACGCTTCACGACGAGTCAATACAAGTTTCCGGAAAGAAAATTATCAAAAGGCAGAGTCTTCTGGGAGTTCCACTTCTAAGAATTCGTTGCAAAGAACAACTAAAAAAATGCTCGGGACTCTACTTTCTCAAAAAGCCACCACAAACATTTTAGTAACAAAGTATCAGAAACCATAGATAGGCAACTAAAGGAATGGTTACTCTGTGGTATTTCAGGGCCAGCATCGCGGCACCGTGGTTTAAGCCACTGCTTAAGACCCCCGCTTTATATCCTGGTGGCTCTGCTTGCAATCCACTTCCTGCTAACGCGCCTGTGAAGGCGTTGGATGGAGGTCCAAGTATCTGGGTCCTGTTACCCATGTGGATGGAATCCGGCCTCCTGGCTTTCGCCTGGCCCAGCCCTGGCCATTGCAGACACTTAGGGAGTGAACTGTGGATGGAAGATTTCTCTCTCTCTCTCTCTCCCTCTCCGTCTGTGTCTCCGTCCCTTTCTCTGTCACTCTTTCAAACAAATAAGTAAATAAACCTTTTTTAAAAACTATGCTTTTCCATATAATACGTTATTATACCATGGTTTAAAATCATTTTTAACACCATGGAAAAGGCTCATAATTAGCAATGTGTAGTATGGTAGAATTCATCTACTATATAACATTATGCATGCTTAGAAAAATCGCTAGAAGGTAGTGGAGTTATCGTTAACTTTTATTTCTTTATATTTTACTGTATTGTCTACACCTTTCAAGGAACACAAACGCTGTTATGAATATATACACAATTTTTTAAGTAGAGAAAAAAATACACACAACAGACTTAAGTAAAAATGGGAACAGAACAAAGCTGAGCAGCTAACTGAATAGGGGTCTGTTTTTTTGCCCTGGAGTTTTTCTGATTTTAAGAAGTGAGAATCTTGCTGCAGAAAGATGACACTGATCTCAGTGTGGCTGGGCACTGGGAAGCCGACACCGGCCCCTCTCCCACATCCACGGCAGTTCATTACGTTACTGCACAAGGCCGTGCTGTGGTCAGAGAGAGCCAGCGTGCAGAACAGCACTTTACCGCGGGTAAAGCAGAGCCAGCCGGGGCCCCACCTCCAGACTCCGAGCCGACTCCGCCAGGTCCTCACACGGTAGTGAGCCCGTGCTTACAGCAAAGCTGCGAGTTCTGGCCGACTGCACGTGACAAATCACCCCATCCACCATGTGCTAAGTGAGCTGCTAAGATCCCAGTGCCTAATCATCATAGAATGAAACGGGCTGTGGAAATTCAACATGAAGATCTGAGCCGTTTCTCCCTCCCCACCTCAAAAATATCTATTGTTACTAGCAGTGGCGCCAGGCTCCTGGGCCAACAACAATGTAGGAAGTGATTTATTCTGGCTGTCAGTATTCTTGTGTTTCACAGTCGCATATCCAAGGAGTCTTTGATGTCCTGTTTCCTCCTGGATTCTTCAAGTGCAATTGCTTTCCTCTTGGGTTTTCTTCTTTCTTTATAACACAAGTGGCTGACTATGTAATTTACACTTCTTAGGAGACTGAGAGCCTAGTTAAAGAGGCAATACATGGATGTCAGGCAGCTACACAACTATGCCCGAAAAACAAACTCAATGGCTTAGAAAATGCCTTCGCCTATGAAGGACAAGCTCCTCAAATGTTTATAAAGAAATGAATGCAGGAGCCAGCGCAGTGGCATAGCGGGTAAAGCTGCTGCTTGCAGTGCCAGCATCCCATATGGGCACTGGTTCGAGACTCAGCTGCTCCAATTCCAATCCAGCTCCCTGCTAATGTGCCTGGGAAAGCAGCGGAAGATGACCCAAGGGCTTGAGTCCCTACACCCACATGGGAGACCCAAAAGAAGCTCCTGGCTCCTGGCTTCAGCTTGGCCAAGGCCTGGATGCTGCAGCCATCTGGGAAGTGAACCAGAGAATGGAAGAATTCACTCTTTGCCTCTCTCTCTTTAACTCTGACTTTCAAATAAATAAATAAATAATTTTTAAAAAACAGTTTTAAAAAAAAAGAAATGAACGCCTACAATTTCCAAAATATGTAACAAGAAAACAGCTATTTTGTGCAATAATTAGAGTGAGAAGCAGAACTAGAAGGTAGGGGCCGGCGCCGTGGCTCACTTGGTTAATCCTCCGCCTGCAGCATCGGCATCCCATACGGGCGCCAGGTTCTAGTCCCGGTTGCTCCTCTTCCAGGCCAGCTCTCTGCTGTGGCCAGGGAGTGCAGTGGAGGATGGCCCAAGTGCTTGGGCCCTGCACCCCATGGGAGACCAGGAGGAAGCTCCTGGCTCCTGGCTTCAGATTGGCGCAGCTCTGGCCATTGCAGCCATTTGGGGGGTGAACCAACGGAAGGAAGACCTTTCTCTCTGTCTCTCCCTCTCACTGTCTAACTCTACCTGTCAAATAAATTTTAAAAAAGAACCAGAAGATAAAGGAGCAGTGACTGTAAGCAAGTTTATGAGCAGACTTTGAAAAAGCAAGAAGTCACGCCAGGTAGCACCCAGTGCAGGGGGCGAGACTCAGCGGCAGGCACCGGTCCCTCACAGCTCAGGAGACCTCTGGGCAAGCTGCTGTGTTGGAGAGGAGACGGGCGAAAGGAACGAGAGAGTAACTAGTTCTGCTTCAAGATGGTCCGGGCTAGGAAGTGGGGTCTTTAGGATAGCAGGAGAGTGGGAGCATTGACATTTTACATAATAATCTGATATATTAGGGAAACAGAGCAGCCAGGTTGCTATGCTGGGAGCCATTAGAACCTGCACATTCTTGTGCTAGCTTTATTGTAATATTTTAAATCGTTTATCACTGCATGTAGTGGGTGGGAGGAAGGCACCCCACAACCATCTTCCTTCTGGGAGGAGGTTGTGGCCCGCAGGAGGAGCCAGCGGTACAAATGTGAACCGGGCTGGGCACACGTTGCGTCTGAGAGGAGAGCGTGGCTCTCCGATTAGATCCAGCGGCCGCCCAGTGATTCCTGACAGCCAGAGCAGGGCCGTAAGCAGGAACTTACCCCTTCAGTCTGAGAAAACGCCATCGTGCAAAATTCTAATATTGTTCATATGCCATTTTAGTTTTTGACCAAATCCACACACGGGTTACAGGGTTGCAATCATTATTCATGGAACCTTACATTCTGGGATTTTTTCCTTTCCCCAGTGTTCTATAGTCCTCACCAAAATCCTACAGTTTCAATTGTTACAAAATATTCCATCAAATTGATACAATTCCTCATTCACTTGGACTCTTTCCAATTTTTCTCCACCATGGATCATGCTACATTAAATGTCACCACACATATACGATTTGTTTCGGTTCACTTACCTCATATAAGATAAATCCTCAGGAAAGCAAATCAAACTGTGTAAGCAATCTGTATTTTTTATTATTATATTGTTATTTTATTCTGCTCAAAAATAGTCATATATGCTTGATATGTAGAACTACAAATAATAATAAAATTCCCCACACTCTAAGCTCTCAAAAGTAATCATTTTTGTACATTCAACAATTTGTACTTATCTTTCAAATTCCCATTTCTTCTCTATACTTGTACTGCTATACGGTCAATTTGCAGGAAATTTTGATCATGCTCTATTCGTGTAAAAACCCTTTATTCTCCGGGGCAGAGGCAAGGAATGTCTGCATAGTTAGGGCATCATGTACTTATCTGTCCTTGTTGTTGAAGAATTATTTGTGATTCTTTGTAATTAGCAACGGTGCTACAACAAAGCGTGTGCACATCCACATTTGTGTACTTACACCCCTGTGAGTGTTTACGTGGAATTCCCACGTGCTGCATTAGAGAGCAGGAAGAACACTTGAACTTAACGCATAAGAAAGCAGCACATTGCTCCACAGAAAGAAGTCGGTCACAAAAAGTCATTACGGGCAGAGCCAAGATGGCGGATAGTGAGGACATGTGCCTTAGTTTGGGAAAATAAACTTTCATAAAAGTGGAATTACTGTAGCCTCAGGAAAAGACTCAAGAAAAAAACTGCAGAGGAAACGCTTCCGGATCTTGTGGATGAGACACAGAGGACTTACAGGGAACCCACCGCGTGGAAAACCAACCGAGACGAGCCGAGCGGCAGCGGCGGGAGAGGAGCCAGAGCCACAGAATCTCGCCAGCGCGGGAACCCAGGAGGGTAAGACAAAGACCTGAGAAGTCCGAGACATTGGGGGGAGTGGGAACAGAGGCCTCTCCCTTCACTCACCAAGCAAAACAAAGAGCACCGCGATTTTACATATGTAAAGCTCAGCCAAACTCAGTATCTTTAGCGAAACTGGAGAACACATTGAGGGCTGCATAAACTCTGTGTATGGTCCCAGGGGTAGATCAAACGAATACTCACAGAGGCCAGATTTCAACTACCCTCAACTCCACTCCCAACTGAGTCAAAAAAAAAAAAAAAAGAGAGAGAGAGAGAGAGAGAGAGCGAGCCAGCAAGGAGCAAGTAATCTGGGAGAGTCGCTCTTTACACAGCCTTAAACCTCAAGAAACAAGCATAGCTCTCTGGCCACACCCAACACAGCCCCTAAGGCTCCAACAAAGCAGACAGCTCACTTAGAGGCATAGTATAACGAGAGAAAAAAATAAAAACAAAAAACACCACAAATTATCTCTAACATGCCAAGCAAGAAACATAGAAGCGGAGGTACCAAGAACAAGGAAGGCACTATGACGCCCCCAAGTGAACAAGACACGCCAATGCAAGATTATGAAGATGAAGATATAGAGGAAATGCAAGAAGCAGATTTCAAAAAAGTGATAAGAACATTAAGAAGTTCTCAAAAACAAATTCTTGAACTACAGAAATCCTTAATGGACAAGATAGAAAATCTCTCCCGTGAAAATGAAATATTAAGGAGGAATCAAAATGAAATGAAAAAACTAGTGGAACAGGAAATTGCGATAGTGACAAAAAACCACAATGAAATGAAGAACTCAATAGATCAAATGGCAAACACATTAGAGAGCCTTAAAAACAGAATGGGTGAAGCAGAAGAGAGAATATCGGAATTAGAAGACAGAGAACAGGAAAGGAAACAGTCAAATCAAAGAAAAGAAGAAGAAATCAGAAATTTAAAAAAATACTGTCAGGAATCTACAGGATACTATTAAAAAACCCAACATTCGGGTTCTAGGAGTTCCTGAAGGCATGGAGAGAGAGAAAGGATTAGAAGGCCTTTTTAGTGAGATACTAGCAGAAAATTTCCCAGGTTTGGAGAAGGACAGAGACATCCTAGTACAGGAAGCTCAGAGAACCCCTAATAAACATGATCAAAAGAGATCCTCACCACGACACGTCGTAATCAAACTCACCACAGTGAAACACAAAGAAAAGATCCTAAAATGTGCAAGAGAGAAACGCCAGATTACTCTCAGAGGATCTCCAATTAGACTTACAGCTGATTTCTCATCAGAAACCCTACAAGCCAGGAGAGAATGGCGAGATATAGCCCAGGTACTAAGAGAGAAAAACTGCCAGCCCAGAATATTATATCCTGCAAAGCTCTCATTTGTGAATGAAGGTGAAATTAAGACCTTTCACAGCAAACAGAAATTGAAAGAATTTGTCGCCACTCGTCCAGCCCTGCAAAATATGCTTAAAGATGTGTTACATACAGAAACACAGAAACACGGTCACCAATATGAAAGAAGGTAAAGGAAGGAAACCTCACAGCAAAAGATCACAGGAATCTCAAACCATATATTAGAAAATATCTTTGGCAAATGGCAGGGCAAAGTTACTCCTTCTCAATAGTCACATTGAATGTTAATGGCTTGAACTGTCCAGTTAAAAGACACCGATTGGCTGATTGGGTTAAGGAACAAAACCCATCCTTTTGCTGCTTACAAGAAACCCATCTATCCAACAATGATCCATACAAGCTGAGAGTGAAAGGCTGGAAAAAGATATACCACGCCAACAGAAATGAAAAGAGAGCGGGCGTAGCCATCTTAATATCGGAAAACATAAACTTTACCACAAAAACTGTTAGGAGAGACAAAGAGGGGCACTATATAATGATTAAGGGAACCATTCAACAGGAAGATATAACGATTATCAACGTATATGCACCTAATTACAGGGCACCAGCTTATTTAAAAGACTTGTTAAGGGACTTAAAGGGAGACTTAGACCCCAATACAATAGTACTGGGGGACTTCAATACTCCACTCTCAGAGATAGACAGATCAACAGGACAGAAGATCAACAAGGAGACAGTAGATTTAAATGACACTATAGCCCAAATGGATCTAACAGATATCTACAGAACATTTCATCCTACATCTAAGGACTTTACATTCTTCTCAGCAGTACATGGAACCCTCTCTAGGATTGACCACATACTAGGCCATAAAGCAAGTCTCAACAAATTCAAGAGAATTAGAATCATACCATGCAACTTCTCAGACCACAAAGGAATGAAATTGGAAATTAGCAACTCGGGAATCCCTAGAGCACGTGCAAACACATGGAGATTGAACAACATGCTCCTGAATGAACAATGGGTCATAGAAGAAATTAAAAGAGAAATCAAAAATTTTCTGGAAGTAAATGAGGATAACAGCACAACATACCAAAACCTATGGGATACAACAAAAGCAGTGTTAAGAGGAAAGTTTATATCAATAGGTGCCTACATCAAGAAATTGGAAAGGCACCAAATAGATGAGCTTTCAAGTCATCTCAAGGATCTAGAAAATCTGCAGCAAGCCAAACCCAAACCCAGTAGGAGAAGAGAAATAATTAAAATCAGAGAAGAAATCAACAGGATTGAATCCAAAAAAACATTACAAAAAATCAGCCAAACGAGGAGCTGGTTTTTTGAAAAAATAAACAAAATTGACACCCCATTGGCCCAACTAACTAAAAAAAGAAGAGAAAAGACCCAAATCAATAGGATCAGAGATGAAATGGGAAACGTAACAACAGACGCCACAGAAATAAAAAGAATCATCAGAAATTACTACAAGGACTTGTATGCCAACAAACAGGGAAATCTATCAGAAATGGACAGATTCTTGGACACATACAACCTACCTAAATTGAGCCAGGAAGACATAGAAAACCTAAACAGACCCATAACTGACACAGAAATTGAAACAGTAATAAAGGCCCTCCCAACAAAGAAAAGCCCAGGACCAGATGGATTCACTGCTGAGTTCTACCAGACATTTAGAGAAGAACTAACTCCAAATCTTCTCAAACTATTCAGAGCAATCGAAAAAGAGGGAATCCTCCCAAATTCTTTCTATGAAGCCAGCATCACCTTAATTCCTAAGCCAGAAAGAGATGCAACATTGAAAGAGAATTACAGACCAATATCCCTGATGAACATAGATGCAAAAATCCTCAATAAAATTCTGGCCAATAGAATGCAACAACACATCAGAAAGATCATCCACCGAGACCAAGTGGGATTCATCCCCGGTATGCAGGGATGGTTCAACATTCGCAAAACAATCAACGTAATACACTACATTAACAGACCGCAGAAGAAAAACCATATGATTCTCTCAATAGACGCAGAGAAAGCAATTGATAAAATACAACACCCTTTCATGATGAAAACTCTAAGCAAACTGGGTATGGAAGGAACATTCCTTAATACAATCAAAGCAATATATGAAAAACCCAGGGCCAACATCCTATTGAATGGGGAAAAGTTGGAAGCATTTCCACTGAAATCTGGTACCAGACAGGGATGCCCTCTCTCACCACTGCTATTCAATATAGTTCTGGAAGTTTTGGCCAGAGCTATTAGGCAAGAAAAAGAAATTAAAGGGATACAAATTGGGAAGGACGAACTCAAACTATCCCTCTTTGCAGATGATATGATTCTTTATTTAGGGGACCCAAAGGACTCTACTAAGAGACTGCTGGAACTCATCGAAGAGTTTGGCAAAGTAGCAGGATATAAAATCAATCCACAAAAATCAACAGCCTTTGTATACACAGGCAATGCCACGGCTGAGGAAGAACTTCTAAGATCAATCCCATTCACAACAGCTACAAAAACAATCAAATACCTTGGAATAAACTTAACCAAGGACGTAAAAGATCTCTACGATGAAAACTACAAAACCTTACAGAAAGAAATAGAAGAGGATACCAAAAAATGGAGAAATCTTCCATGCTCATGGCTTGGAAGAATCAATATCATCAAAATGTCTATTCTCCCAAAAGCAATTTATACATTCAATGCAATACCAATCAAGATACCGAAGACCTTCTTCTCAGATCTAGAAAAAATGATGCTGAAATTCATATGGAGACACAGAAGACCTCGAATAGCCAAAGCAATCCTGTACAACAAAAACAAAGCCGGAGGCATCACAATACCTGATTTTAGGACATACTACAGGGCAGTTGTTATCAAAACAGCATGGTACTGGTACAGAAACAGATGGATAGACCAATGGAACAGAATAGAAACAACAGAAATCAATCCAAACATCTACAGCCAACTTATATTTGACCAAAGATCCAAATCTAATCCCTGGAATAAGGACAGTCTATTCAATAAATGGTGCTGGGAAAATTGGATTTCCACATGCAGAAGCTTGAAGCAAGACCCATACCTATCACCTTACACAAAAATTCACTCAACATGGATTAAAGACTTAAATCTACGAACTGAAACCATCAAATTATTAGAGAGCATTGGAGAAACCCTGCAAGATATAGGCACAGGCAAAGACTTCCTGGAAAATACTCCAACAGCACAGGCAGTCAAAACCAAAATTAACATTTGGGATTGCATCAAATTGAGAAGTTTCTGTACTTCAAAAGAAACAGTCAGGAAAGTGAAGAGGCAACCAACAGAATGGGAAAAAATATTCGCAAACTATACTACAGATAAAGGATTGATAACCAGAATCTACAAAGAAATCAAGAAAATCCACAACAACAAAACAAACAACCCACTTAAGAGATGGGCCAAGGACCTCAATAGACATTTTTCGAAAGAGGAAATCCAAATGGCCAACAGACACATGAAAAAATGTTCAAGATCACTAGCAATCAGAGAAATGCAAATTAAAACCACAATGAGGTTCCATCTCACCCCGGTGAGAATGGCTCACATTCAGAAATCTACCAACAACAGATGCTGGAGAGGATGTGGGGAAAAAGGGACACTAACCCACTGTTGGTGGGAATGCAAACTGGTTAAGCCACTATGGAAGTCTGTCTGGAGATTCCTCAGAAACCTGAACATAACCCTACCATACAACCCAGCCATCCCACTCCTTGGAATTTACCCAAAGGAAATTAATTTGGCAAATAAAAAAGCCATCTGCACATTAATGTTTATTGCAGCTCAATTCACAATAGCTAAGACCTGGAACCAACCCAAATGCCCATCAACAGTAGACTGGATAAAGAAATTATGGGACATGTACTCCATAGAATACTATACAGCAATAAGAAACAATGAAACCCAGTCATTTGCAACAAGATGGAGGAATCTGGAAAACATCATGCTGAGTGAATTAAGCCAGTCCCAAAGATAAAAATATCATTTGTTTTCCCTGATCGGTGACAACTGAGCGCCAAAGGGGAAACCTGTTAAGTGAAATGGACACTATAAGCAACAATGAACTGATCAGCTCCTGTCCTGACTTTAGATGTACAATGTAATACTTTATCCTTTTTAGTATTTGTTGTTGTTGTTGTTGTTCTAGTACTATTGGTTGAACTCAGTAATTAACACACAATTATTCTTAGGTGTTTAAATTTTAACTGAAAAGTGATCCCTGTTAAATCTAAGAGTGGAAAAAGAGAGGGAGGAGATGAACAATTTGGAACATGCTCAATCGGACTGGCCGCAAATGTTGGAGTTAGAAATGTGCCAGGGGATTCCAACACAATTCCATCAAGATGGCATGTACCAATTCCATCGCACTAGTCCAAGTGATCAATTTCAGCTCACAATTGATAGCTCTGATAGGTCTAAGAGTCAAAGAGATCACACAAACAAGACAAGTATCTGCTAATACTAACTGATAGAATCAAAAAGGGAGAGAAAGATCCAACATGGGAAGTGGGATACACAGCAGACTCATAGGATGGCAGATGTCCTAAACAACACTCTGGCCTCAGAATCAGCCCTCAAGGCATTCAGATCTGGCTGAAGAGCCCATGAGAGTATAGCAGGCATGGAAAGCCAAGATATCATGGAAAAAAAAAAAAAAGACCTAAATGAATGATCTCTGTGAGTGAGATCCCAGTGGAAAGAACGGGGCCATCAAAGAAGGAGGTACCCTTCTCTGAAGGGGGGAGAGAACCTCCACTTTGACTATGACCCTATCGGAATAAGATCAAAGTCAGCGAACTCTAAAGGCTTCCATAGCCCTGGCAACTCATGACTAGAGCCTAGGGAGATTACTGACGCCATGAACAGGAGTGTCAAATTGTTAAGTCAGCAACAGGAGTCACTGTGTACTTACACCCCATGTGGGATCTGTCCCTAATGTGTCATCTAAAGCCAAGTGATGCTATGACTGGTACTGAAACAGTATTTTTATACTTTGCGTTTCTGTGTGGGCGCAGACTGATGAGGTCTTTGCTAATTATATACTGAAGTGATCTTTTGTATAGAAAGTGAATTGGAAATGAAAAAACAAAAAACAACCTGGTGTTGAAATGGAAATGGCATAGAAAATTAATTAATTTGAAAAAAAATTATGTAGGATCTCTGTCTTTAATGTGCTGTACATTGCTATTTAATGCTATAATTAGTAATCCAATGGTAGTTTTTTCACTTTATGTTGCTATATGGGCAAAATGTTGAAATCTTTACCTAATATACACTAAACTGATCTTCTGTATACAAAGAGAATTGAAAATGAATCTTTACATGAATGGAAGGGGAAAGGGAGCGGGAAAGGGGAGGGTTGCGGGCGGGAGGGAAGTTATGGGAGGGGGGAAGCCATTGTAACCCATAAGCTATACTTTGGAAATTTATATTCATTAAATAAAAGTTTAATAAAAAAAAAAGTCATTACAATGTAACTCTCATATGACCATGTAACTCTCATATGACCATGTAGCTCCATTGACACGAAATGTCCAGACTGGCAAATCCTTGGTGACAGAAAGCAGGTTAACGGCTGCCTAGGGCTGGAGCTAGTGTCAGGAGTGACTGCTAATGGGCATAATGGAGTATTTGGGGGGGGGGGTGGTAACAGCTACACAAATCTGTGCATACACCAAAACTCATCGAAAGTTAAAACAAAACAAACACTGCCACTGCCTTTTCAAAAACAGTTCCCAGAGCCGCCTGGCCACCCTCCCCTCCTTCAGGCCACCGTGGCCCCCGCAGCCCCTCCAGGGCGGCCGGTTCCTCCGTGCCCTCAGGGTGTTGGCTGGGACTGGAAGGCAGAGTTCTCGTCCTTGTTGCCTCTCTCACTCTTCCCTAACGACAGGACAAGGCAAACGTAACATTGAACCTCACATCCCTGGCTCCAAGCAGGTCGGTGTCCACTCCCTGAACGTGGTGGCCTCTGGGCCACTGTCCCTGCCGCACCGCTCTTGTCCTGATCCTTTGTGATGTCAGCAGCCATGGAGATGATGCTGCCCCGGTCTTCTCCCACTGAATGACCTTGCCCTGAGCTTAACCCCTAATTATGCCCTAGAACTGGCCATGGGCCATGTCAGTCATTGCTGCCGCTGTCACCTGGAGCTCCAGCACTCACACTCCGCCTGGTTCTAACTTCCTGCCTCCCTCCACCACCGCGATTCCGGCTGTTTTCCAACCTCAAGTCTCTCCGCCCCTCGGCCCCCTTACACGTCCACTGCTTGTTCTGCGGTGCCATCGTGGCTTTGTCTCTCTGCACCCTCCCCTCCTGGAAAACGAACAGTTCTGCTGAAATACAGCACCGTCTGCTTGCGCTCGCACTGGCCTGCTGGAACCCAACTAGAGAAAATCACCCCCGGAGGCTGCAGCCTCACCTGCGTCCCGTGAGCGCACACTGCCCTCCGCCTTCAGGGCCGCTGGGCCACGTCCCTCCTCCACCCACTCCCTGGCCCCTCTCCCTGCCTAGGGTGCGGTGGTGGCCTTGTTTCCTGTCTCATGGTGGAAATAGAAGGGCTCAGAAGGGAAGCACTATTTTGTAAACTTTTATTCATCTATTCAAAAGGCAGAGAGAGAGAGAGAGAGAGAGAGAGAGAGAGAGAGATTCCCATCTTCTCAGCTGCTGGTTCACTCCCCAAACGTCCACAACAGCTAGGGCTGGGCCAGTCTGAAGCCAGGAGCCTGGAGCTCCATCCGGGTCTCCCAGGGCCAGCCGGGATCCGAGAATTTGAGCCATCATTGCTGCCTCCTGGAGTGCATAACGGCAAGAAGCTGGAATGGGGAGCAGGGCCAAGCCTCGAACCCAGGCGCCCCCATACGGGATGTGGGCATCCCAAGGGGCACCTTAACTGCTGTACCAAATGTTGCCCGAGAAGTCCCCATCTGCCTTCCCTCAAAGTCTGTCCCTCAGATGAGTGACTTCTGCCTGCTGCTCCACTTACACACCACCCAGCCCTTCTCACTACCACGACGCTGTTCCAGCAAACTCCACCTTTCTCCACCCACCAAGTTTCCAGTTTCTACCGGGCCATTCCCATCAACAGAATACAAATGTGCATTTATTTCTTCCAGCAATGTTTGTTGTCATTGTTACCTCAATTCCCTCTCTAGCTTCCTCGTTTATCTTTCCCCTTAGGAGCAAAGATTCTCTGGAATTTTCTGTCAGCCCAAATCCCTTTCTCTCATGTTTTTCTTTTTCTTTTTAAAGATTTATTTATTTATTTGAAAGTCAGAGTTACACAGAGAGAGGAGAGGCAGCGAAAGAGAGAGAGAGAGAGAGAGAGAGAGAGGTCTTCCATCTACTGGTTCACTCCCCAATTGGCTGCAATGGCTGGAGCTGCACCGATCCAAAGTCAGGAGACAGGAGCTTCTTCCAGGTCTCCCACATGGGTGCAGGGGCCCAAGAACTTGGGCCGTCTTCCACTGCTTTCCCAGGCCATAGTAGAGAGCTGGATAGGAAGTGGAGTAGCCAGGTCTTGAACCAGTGCCCATATGGGATGCCGGCACTTCAGGCCAAGGCGTTAACCCGCTGTACCACAGCACCGGCCCCTCTCTCATGTTTTTCAAAGTTGACTTGGAGGAGCTGGTGCTGTGGCACAGCAGGTAAAACTACCACCTGCAGTGCCTACTGCTCCGCTTCCAATCCAGCTCCCTGGTGATGCACCTGGGAAAGCAGTGGAGGGCATCCCAGGTGCTTGGGCCCCTGCACCCACATGGGAGACCCAGAAGAAGCTCCTGGGTCTTGGCTTCAGACCGGCCCAGCTCTGGCTGTTTCAGCCATTTGGGGAGTGAACCAGCAGATGGAAGATCTCTCTCTCTCTCTCTCTCTCCTCCTCCGCCTCTCTCTAACTCTGCCTTTCAAATGAATAAATAAATCTTTTTAAAAAATTCTGCTGGAATGCCCCCTTTCCAACGTGCATTCTCCCTCGATGCCTGATCTAGGATTAGAGCCCCATGCCACCCGGCGTTGTGGGATGTCCTAGTCCCCTTCCTGCTCTAATGGATTCAGATTCTGTAGTTCCTCCCCTCCCTGCACTGTAATCAAAGCTCATTGAGAGCCAGGGTGTTCTGCCGATTTGTCCCCAGTGCGTCTCTTCAGTTTTTTATTCCTAAGAATTATACATAGAATTGAATGATTGAAGGACTACAAGGGCAGGGTATAAATGTGTTGCTTTTCTTATAATGTTACCAGGCCAGAGTGTTCCAATTTTAAAAACAGGTCAATTTACTAAGTTTTAAAGAGGCTTCAAGTTTACTGATTTGCCTTCCTGGGTTTTTTTTAAGGATTTATTTACTTACAAATCAGAGACATCTTCCAGTCACTGGTTCCCTGACCAAATGCCCACAACAGCCGGGGCTGGGCCAGGCTGAAAGCGGAAGCCCGGAGCTCCATCCCAGTCTCCCACTTGGGCCGTCATCTGCTGCCCTCCTGGGTGCATTAACAGGAAGCTGCATCAGAAGCAGAGTTGCTGGGACTCACACTGCCACTCTGATATGAGATGTGGGCATCCCAGGTGGTGGCTTGACCAGCTAAGCCACAACACCCTCCCCTGCGTTTCTTTAAAAGCCTATCAATTTCTTAATAAAACTTCTGTTGGTTTCCTGTGCCTGTCTAGGGTTCAGGTTCTGGAAAGCTACAAGCCTGTTTTCCCTTTCCTTGCCATGATCTCATAGATCAAGCTGGGATGGTAAGTGTGTAGTGAAGTGTCTGGTGACACTGCGATAGGAACATGCAGCCCAGGCAGAAGCAGTGGTATTCCTGGCCTGGAGACACCACGAGGCTTTCTCAAATCTGGAATTAAAGAGCCATTTCAGCTGCCTAACTAAAGGGAACACATGTTTTCTACCTTTGAATTGTTTTCAAAAGTAAGATGCACAAAATTACCAGATAGGAATGCAGGAATTTTAGCACGAACATCAAGAGGTTTGAAGATACACGTGTCCAGTACAGTACGGAAGTCTGACGGGACCCAGCTGATGTCCACAGTGAAGGTCAAATAGATGCCGGATTTTATAAACTTTTTTTAACTAATGTGCTCATATTGATGACATGTTGGAATTGCATGTTTTGGATAGGCATAATTAAATAAATTTATTATTAAAATTAATTTCAACTGTTGATTGTTACTTTTTAATGAGACTCCTAGAATTTTGCTGTGTTCTGGACGGCACTGGTTTAAATGGAAAAAAAAAGGGACATAATAACCAGTTACAACGTGTGAACCTAGATTGGATCTTGGTTTAAGAAATAAACATTTACTTAAAAAGTCTTTCTTTGGGGCTGGTGTTGATTAGAGCAGGTGCCACCTGTGCTGTTGGCATCCAGTGTGGGCACTGAATGAGTGTCAGATGCTCTGCTTCTGATCCACGCCCTGCGAACGTGCCTGAAAGGCAGCAGAAGACGGCCCAATGTTTGGGCCCCTCCCACCTACCACACGGGAGGCCTGGATGCAGTTCTGTCTCCTGGCTTTGGCCCTGCCAAATCCTGGCCATCCCAGCCACTGGGGACTGAACCAGCGAAGGAAGACCTCTCTCTCTCTCTCTCTCTCTCTCTCTCTACCTGTCTCTATTCTTTCTTTCTGTCACTCCACCTTTAAAATAAATAAGCAAGTCTTTAAAATACATTATTTATAAAATAAATTATTTATTTTTATTTTAAAGTAAAAGCGAGAGATAGAAGCCACAGAGAGAGCTCTGGCACCCACTTGTTTGCTCCCCAGATACCCACAGCATCCCAGGCTGGGCCAAGCTGACCACAGCCCAGAACCCGAGACATCCATGGTGCCTCCCAATGTATGTATTAGCAGGAAGCTGGAACGGGAAGAGCCATGAGCAGAGCTGGAACTCAAATCCAGGCTCTCTGATGTAGGATGCAGGTCTCCCAAGCAGCATCTTAATCGCTGTGCCAAACATCAGCCCCAAAATACATTTTTTTGACATGCAGTTAGACAGTGAGAGAGAGAGAGAGAGACAGATCTTCCTTCTGTTGGTTCACCCCCCAAATGGCCATTACAGCCGGCGCGCTGCGCCCATCCAAAGCCAGGAGCCAGGTGCTTCTCCTGGTCTCCCATGCAGGTGCAGGGCCCAACCACTTGGGCCATCCTCCACTGCCTTCCCGGGCCATAGCAGAGAGCTGGACTGGATGAGGGGCAACCGGGACAGAATCCAGCGCCCCGACCAGGACTAGAACCCGGGGTGCTGGCGCCGCAGGCAGAGGATTAGCCTAGTGAGCCGTGGCGCCGGCCCCAAAAATACATTCTTAAAACAATTGGAGAAATTTGAGTATGGACTAAGCACTAGATGGTATGGGGTTATTGTTAATTTTCCAAGTTCTGATAATGATGAAATTTTAGAGGTGATTGCTCTTACTCTGAAGACAAACGTTAAATTATTTAGGGGTGAAAAACCATGATGACTAAACATTTCAAACATGTAGCATATATGTTTATAATTTAACACTTTCTAATCATAATATTTATAGTAAGTATTTATATTAAAATAGGCTCCATATTATAAATGTTATATGTATATAGTTTTATATTTATGTAGTTACACACAGTGATATATACAAGGGTACTTCAAAAAATTCGTAGAAAGTGGAATTAAAGATAATACACATTTTGCATGAGAGCCCTTGTCCATATCTGTGTATGTACATAGATAGTATTGTTATTGAGTCTACAGGGAGGTTAACTTGGTTTTTCTTGGCCCGTTCTTTCGACAGCCACTGTATATGTTAGAAAGCTTTCATAATGAATAAGTTGTGGGAAAATGCACGTATTCTCCCATCCATAAATCTTTTGATTAAACTCAAGTATCAAAATGTTACCACAGTGACCACCCTTGAGAGAAAGTCTGTAGAAAACAACCCCATTCAGAGAGTCCGACTATAAATAGCTATTTTTTAAAATAAGGTGCGGCTCCTCTGCAGGCTTGGGGGCCAGCTCCGCGAACGCACCGAAATCCTCGCAAGCCCTGGCGCGTTTGCTATGCTGTGAAGAAGCAGACCTTGCAGGTTCAGCCGATGAAGCAGACGTTTGACCAGCTGAACCTCGCCACCACCCCTGGAGAGGAGGCGAGGGAGTTTGTAGTTTCTGTGCACGGTCACCTTCAGTCTGCGCCTTTGATACCGTGGCACACACCTTTTGAACCACACCCCCAGGCCCTACCTGTAGTAGTCGCTCTGTTTGATTGACAGCTCCAATTTTCACGTTCACACCTACTTCTGCAAAGCTTAACTGACACTTAGACCCACACACGCCTGAGGGCTTCCTCCGGAGGGTGATTAGGAATTCACAGCAAAGCTTACAGCAGTGGGGGAAGGTCACAGACACTGTGTTCTTTGGGCCCCGGGATTGAGTAACACTTTCTGTAAAACAGGAATAATTTTTTGGTCACCTATCTGTTTGGAAGCAGCGATGTTGTGGCATTACTGTGTTAACTTCAGCACAGGAAGATTCTCAACATCACTGCAAACATAAAATAGCAAGACACATCAGATTCATGCGAGACACCTGTTACAGCTTCTTTAACGAGCAGATCCCTGATGGTTCTTTTTTTAGTAAGAAAAATGTGACGCCATCTAGAGATGTCTCCAGCACTCACATGATCCCTGGAGAGCCCTCGATCTTAGGCCTCCAGGAGATCACTCTGGAAGCCAACTAAAAGGGAAGAGGTGAGAGAGCTGGGTGCCTAGAGAGAACTGATATTGTAAGCAGAATGTTTGGAGGGTGGGAGATGCGACATGTCCCTGTCAACGTTTTTCTAGGGTCGTCTGGCGGCTGGTAAGATGGGGAAGGAAATCACAGGAAGGGAGGGTCACCGAGTGTCCCAACACAGCATTGAACTCAGTTGAGCTCAGAGACCTTCAGTGATTTTTCCAAAACCACACAGCTAATATGACGAAGCGTGGGGGATTTCAGCCAGACCATGACCCTCCTTTTACCTGCGCGTTCAGCACAACCCATGCCTCCCCATCACCCTCCCTCCCCCCGCACTGGCACATGCAAAGAAGTAACGGCAGTGACTCGGCTGTCTGCTGGACCCCGGGCCCTTCTGCCTCCACTGCTACCTGTGCCCTTTCCAAGGCAGGGAAGGGTGAGCGAGTCACTCCCGCCGGCGCCTGCCTTCGGGGTGGAGATGGTGACTCAGGTTCGGCTCCGGCCCCCACCCTGCTCCCACGAATAGAAAGGAATTCAGACCAAAGGCCAGGAGATTAACGGTGGAAAAGGCCAACTAGAGATTTTCAAGTTGATTTTTCCCCTTACACTACAGTTTACGTGCGTGTGATGCCCTCTTGCAAAGACAGGAGCGACTGGCTGGCTGGCCGGAAGCTTGGCAGACCTGGTCCCTGGAGGATGTGGCCCGGCAGCCGTGCTGGGCGTCCCTGCAGTGCCTCAGGGCGTGGAGCCTGGTTTACCAGATGAACTGCACACATGTGGGTGCCAGCGGTTGGCCAATCCGCGCATTGGACGCTCTGTGTTTTAAAACAGAGTGCACTGGGCCGGCGCCATGGCTCAACAGGCTAATCCTCCACCTGGCAGCGCCGGCACACCAGTTTCTAGTCCCGGTCGGGGCGCTGGATTCTGTCCCGGGTGCCCCTCTTCCGGGCCAGCTCTCTGCTATGGCCAGGGAGTGCAGTGGAGGATGGCCCAAGTGCTTGGGCCCTGCACCCCATGGGAGACCAGGAGAAGCACCTGGCTCCTGCCTTTGGATCAGCGCGGTGCGCCGGCCACGGCGGCCATTGGAGGGCGAACAACGGCAAAAGGAAGATCTTTCTCTCTGTCTCTCTCTCTCACTGTCCACTCTGCCTGTCAAAAAAATAAATAAATAAATAAATAAAAATAAATAAATAAAACAGAGTGCACTGCTAGAATATGTGATGTCAATAAGGCCGACTGGCAGGAGATGACGGTCACTGGATAGAGTTTGTTTCCCAGAGATGCCAAGAAGGGGACGCGCCAGGCTTGGGGGGCTGTGGAGAAGCAGCAGGGCCAGTCAGGAGGCAGAGCAAGCAGCAGACAGACGGCGATCAAGAGCGTTTACCGCAGGTCCAGGGGGAAGTCGTGGGCAAAGCTCGGGCTTACCCAGGGAGAGCAATGCAGCAGCTGATGCCGAGGGCTGCCCCTGGTGCCCAGGACCTGGACGGGGGTGAGTAGGGCAGGTGCCGTGAGAGCCCGGAGAAGGAGGTGGTTGGTGGGGGCTTTGGGACAGTCGGTTTGCTTGTGAAAAGCAAGCTCCTTGGAGAGTGTTTGCTGGCTCAGCGTGGGAGAGGCGGTCCCTGCAGGGTGAACAGGGCCACAGGTGCAGAGGCCTGAGCACACAGACAATAGAAGACGGAGCGCAGGCGCAATGGAATAGGACGGCCACGGCCTTGGAAATGCTGCCGGCAGGATGTCATGGGGCTGTGCTGTTGTCAGCGGGCTACCTCCTGAGGAGAAGCAAGCCTGCACGAGGCTGCCACCCCTGGGTGCCCGCATCTCACCCGTGGAGGGAGACATCCCAGAGCTCAGAGCACCCACTTCAGAAGGGTCCTGCAGCGTCCACTTGCCCAGCAGCACGGGACGCAGGTGCACAGCTCTGCCCCTGGAGTCCATCTGTCCTGGGCCGAGGGGTGCTGTGAGTGAGAAGCCACCCTCCAGGCTCCCTGCCCAGGCCTGACTCACCAGAGGGAAATTCTGTAAGGCTCAGAGCAGGCCCGGGGCCCCTGAGGGCAAAGTACTCAGTACCCTGCTTCCTGTTCTCGGGAAGGGAGGTGCACGGAGTCGCTGCTGTTTTACCTACTTTGAATCTCTTTTGCTGCAAACAGATGAAGAGAGCAGATAAGGGAGGCCTTCAGCAAGCTGGCTGTGCATGGCCACAGTTAGGAAAACGTGACGCAGCGGGCAGAGCGCTCAGCCTGGGGCTGGGAAGGCCTCGGTTCCAACTCGGGGTGGCCGGACTCCTCGTCCTACAGCCTCGGCTTCCTTATCTATAAATTGAGGGCTTGGGCAAGGCGGCCTCAGCCGAGACGTTCGCCTTCCGTGTGTAGACACACAGAATACTGTTGAGAAAGACACAGGGATGTCTCAAGTCTCCTCCTGCGTGGGGGGCACAAGGGCAGTGAGCACCCATCTCCTCCGGCGTGGGGGCACAAGGGTAGTGAGCACCCATCTCCTCCTGCGTGGGGGCACAAGGGTAGTGAGCACCCATCTCCTCCTGCGTGGGGGGCACAAGGGCAGTGAGCACCCATCTCCTCCCGCGTGGGGGGCACAAGGGCAGTGAGCACCCATCTCCTCCCGCGTGGGGGGCACAAGGGCAGTGAGCACCCATCTCCTCCCGCGTGGGGGGCACAAGGGCAGTGAGCACCCATCTCCTCCCGCGTGGGGGGCACAAGGGCAGTGAGCACCCATCTCCTCCCGCGTGGGGGGCACAAGGGCAGTGAGCACCCATCTCCTCCCGCGTGGGGGGCACAAGGGTAGTGAGCACCCATCTCCTCCCGCGTGGGGGGCACAAGGGTAGTGAGCACCCATCTCCTCCCGCGTGGGGGGCACAAGGGTAGTGAGCACCCATCTCCTCCTGCGCCCCAGCATGGGGTGCCTGCAGGCTGCCTGTGGCTGGAGGTCTGCAGCTCCCTCTTCTGTAACTTCCTTTCTTAGTGTCTCCCGAGGTAAAGCCCTGTCTCTGTAACGTGACCCACGTGACCCTTCCTGGCTGAAACACATTTTCCACCTGATTCCCTACTGACAAAAGCGTCACGGTCACTTATTGCTTTGATAGAATCTGAGCACAGGATGAGGTTAAGCAAAAAGGTATTTTAAGAATCAGAGGCTTAGGAAGGGTACTTGGCCTAGGAGTTAAAACCCCCATGTCCCATTTGGAAGGGCCTGGGTTCAAGTCTTGGCTCTGCTCCCCATTCCGGTTTCCTGCTAACGCACACCCTGGAAGGCAGCAGCGATGGCACAGGTCACTGGGTCCCTGCCACCCAGCAGTCCGGGACTGAGAGCCTGGTTCCTGGCCCAGACACAGTCACTGCAGGCATTTCAGGAGCAAAAGAATGTAATGATAATTTTAAAAAGCATGGGGCGGCCGGCGCCGCAGCTCATTAGGCTAATCCTCCGCCTTGCGGCGCCGGCACCCCAGGTTCTAGTCCCGGTTGGGGCGCTGGATTTTGTCCCGGTTGCCCCTCTTCCAGGCCAGCTCTCTGCTATGGCCCGGGAGTGCAGTGGAGGATGGCCCAGGTCCTTGGGCCCTGCACCCCATGGGAGACCAGGAGAAGCACCTGGCTCTTGGCTTTGGATCAGCGCAGTGCGCTGGCTGTAGCAGCCACTTGGGGGGTGACCCAACAGAAGGAAGACCTTTCTCTCTGTCTCTCTCTCTCACTGTCTAACTCTGCCTGTCAAAAAAAAAAAAAAAAGCAAATCAAGGGGCGATGTACTCCGAAGGAGCCCATCCCAGCCCACAAGGTGCTCCAAATCCAGACACCTCCCAGCCACTCAGCGCCTCCTTGCACTCGCTGGGACTTTTTTTTTTTTTTTTCCAGATTTTCATCGCCAACCTAGTCCAATGAATGACTTCTGATACTTAACACATGAAGAAAAGAAAACAGGTGCGACTTTTCCCTTCTGCCCTACAACCACTAAATCCTCCAGCAGCCAGGAGATGTCAGCTCATTCTACAGGTAAGGAACCTGGCCTGAGAACCTGTATTTCCTGGGAAGGCAGCGGTGGGGCTGGGCTGCAGACCTGCATTTTGGACTCCCCCATCCAAGAGCCTCTACCTGGTACCTTGCTCAAGGCAGTTGGAATTAAGTCAGCTAGTTGTTTCTACTGAGAGAAGTTTGTAACATGTGTGCTACATGGGGCTATTATTCATGAGAGGTTTGTGAATTTGAAGAACTCCACCGTGGAATCTCAGTGGACCCGGAAAGCTGTGGGTTTCGGCTGCACGTGACACCACTTCCGACTTTCACCCACACGCCAGGCCACACAGTGATGCACCACAGTCTCCCCCCATTGCTATGGCAGAAGGCCAAAATGACACCGTCCTGTGGTGTTGTGGAGAGTGTGTCAGCCCAGAGGGAGGAAGAGCAGCAGCCATGGTGAGGCTGCACCTGCCCACAGGGGAGCCTGATCTGCTTCCCCCACACCTGAAAACAGCTCCTCTCCCTCTCAGCCCCTCTGCCTGTCCCATCTCTTGCTTTCCTTACTCCTTGAAATTTAACCATCGAAATCTCATTGCTTCTAGAAATGGCAAAACCACAGAGATAGGAGGAAGGTCGGGCCGGGGTGGAGGGGTGAAGGGCCGAGCACAGAAGAATGCTCTGCCTGGTTCTCCCACGGGGACGCCTGGCTCCATGCAGCCCCCAAAGAACGGACAGTGGCCGCAGTGAAGAGCCGAGTGCACACTCTGGACTCCGGCCATAACGACACAGCAGAGCAGGCTCGTTGGTCCATCACTCTGGTGGGGAGTGTTGCTCACGGGGGATCCAAAGAAGGCTTTAGAAAAGAAGGTCTATGGATTTGAAAGTGTGAACAGGTGACGACGTCTATTGTTCCTGGCCTTGAGGAGGCCACTATCTGTGTTAGGGTCAGGAGCCCTCTTGTGCTCCATTCGCTGTGAGCGCATGCTACGGAGGCGTTTGATGCTATCAAATGCTTTTCCTCACTGAGACGCTAAGACAGCCTTTCTCTTTTATTCTGCAAGGTCTTAAAATGCATTGGTAGAAATCTGAAACACTATTTTGTTAGAGCCAACCCAACTTGAATGCTATATTATCTTTAAAAAAAAATACACGTTGTTTGATATAATTTGGGATCAGTTTTGTTTTCTTTTTAGCACTTAAATAATATAATTTTAATATTGTAATATTTTCTGGATTCCATTGAGGCAGAGATAGCCTTCATCATTTGGATAAGACTTGTATTTTTTCTGGCTACTTTTAATATTTTGTCTTTATAGTGTATTTTGAGATTTTGAGACATAAGTCCACAGGGATGTATGCAGAACTACACAGCTTTACAGCTACAAACTTCCTCCTCCCTCTCTTATTCCCACTCATTTTTTGCTGGGATCTATTTTCAATTGACTTTGTAAAGAGTTCAACCAATAGTATGACGAAGAAAAGAAAAAAAAAAAAAAAAACCCTGTTCCTTGACAGTCAAGACCAGGGCTGCTCAAGCCATTGCTTCTCCAAGTGTCAGTTTCACCCTGCAGATTGTCGTCTAGGTGCTCTGTTAGTTATCACAGGTCAGGGAGAACATATGTAGCTGTCCCTTTGGGACTGGCTTATTTCACTAAGTATGATGTTTCCAGATTCATCCATTTTACTGAAAATGACCAGATTTCTTTTTTTTTTTAACCACTGCGTAGTATTCCATAAAGTATATATTCCATAATATCTTTATCCAGTCTTTGGTTGATGGGCATTTAGGTAAATTCCATGTCTTAACTATTGTGAATTGAGCTGCAAAAAACATTGAGGTGCAGAAAGCTCTTTTATTTGCTGATTTCATTTCCCTTGGGTAAATTCCCAGGAATGGGATAGCTAGATCATAGGGTAGGACTATATCCAGATTTCTGAGATATTGCCAAACTGTCTTCCATAATGGTTTTACCATTCCCACAAATAGTGGATTGGGGACCTTTTTCCCCACATCCTCGCCAGCATTTGTTGTTTGTTGATTATTGTATAAAAGCCATTCTAACTGGGGTGAGGTGAAACCTCATTGTGAGTTTGATTTGCATTTCCCTGATTGCTAGCACACCGGGTTCTAGTCCCGGTCGCTCCTCTTCCTGTCCAGCTCTCTATTGTGGCCCTGGAGGGCAGTGGAGGATGGCCCAAGTCCTAGGGTCCTGCACACGCATGGGAGACCAGGAGAAGCACCTGGCTTCTGGCTTCGGATCAGCGCGGTGTGCCGGCCACAGTGCGCCAGCCGTAGTGGCCACTGAAGGGTGAACCAATGGAAAAGGAAAACCTTTCTCTCTGTCTCTCTCTCTCTCACTGTCCACTCTGCCTGTCGAAAAAAAAAGAAAACTTTTATTTAATAAATATAAATTTCATAAGCATAACTTTTGGATTATAGTGGTTTTCCCCACATAACCACCCTCCCACCCACAAACCATCCCATCTCCCACTCCCTCTCCCATCCCATTCTTCATCAAGATTCATTTTTAATTATCTTTATATACAGATCAACTTAGTATATACTAAGTAAAGATTTCAACAAATTGCACCCATACAGACACACAAAGTATAAAGTACTGTTTGAACTAGTTTTACCATTAATTTGCATAGTACAACACATTAAGGACAGAGATCCTACATGGGAGTAAGTGCACAGTGACTCCTGTTGTTGATTTAACAATTGGCACTCTTATTTATGACATCAGTAATCACCCAAGGCTCTTGTCGTGAGCTGCCAAGGCTAAGGAAGGCTCTTGAGTTCACAAACTACGATCTTATTTAGACAAGGCCATAATCAAAGTAGAAGTTCTCTCCTCTCTTCAGAGAAAGGTACCTCCTTCTTTGATGGCCTGTTCTTTCCCCTGGGATCTCACTCACAGAGATCTTTCACTTAGGTCATTTTTTGGCCACAGTGTCTTGGCTTTCTATGCCTGAATTGCGTTCATGGGCTTTTTGGCCAAATCTTTATGACTTAAGGGCTGATCCTGAGGCCAGAGTGCTATTTAGTCTATTGTGTATCCTGCTTCCCATGTTAGATCATTCTCTCCTTTTTAATCCTATCAATTATTATTAGCAGACACTGGTCTTAGTTATGTGATTCCCTTGACACATAATCCTATCTTTATGATCAATTATGAATTTAAACTGATCTCTTTAACTAGTAAGATGGCATTGGTACATGCCAGCTTAATGGAATTTGGAGTCCCATTGGCCGATTTCTTTTTTTTATGTATTTATTTGAAGAGTTAGACAGTGAAAGAGAGAGAGAGAGAGAGAGAGAGAGAGAGAGGTCTTCCTTCTGTTGGTTCACCCCCCAAATGGCTGCTACAGCCAGAGCTATGCCGATACAAAGCCAGGAGCCAGGTGCTTCTTCCTGGTCTCCCATGTGGGTGCAGGCACCCAAGCACTTGGGTCATCCTCCATTGCCTTCCCAGGCCACAGCAGAGAGCTGGACTGGAAGAGGAGCAACCAGGACTAGAACCCGGTGCCCATATGGGATGCTGGTGCCACAGGTGGAGGATTAACCTAGTGAGCCATGGGCACCAGCCTGGCCCATTTCTTTCTTTTCTTTCTTTCTTTCTTTTTTTTTTTTTTTTTTGACAGGCAGAGTGGACAGTGAGAGAGAGAGAGAGAGACAGAGAGAAAAGTCTTCCTTTACCATTGGTTTACCCTTCAATGGCTGCTGTGGCCAGTGCGTTGTGGCCGGTGCACCGCCTGATCCGAAGCCAAGAGCCAGGTGCCTCTCCTGGTCCCCCATGCGGGTGCAGGACCCAAGGACTTGGGCCATCCTCCTCTGCACTTCTGGGCCACAGCAGAGTGCTGGACTGGAAGAGGGGCAACCGGGACAGAATCCGGCACCCCGACTGGGACTAGAACCCGGTGTGCCAGTGCCGCAAGGTGGAGGATTGGCCTATTGAGCTGCAGTGCCGGCCCCGGCCCATTTCTTAATTGAGCTGTTTATTTTGCTGTTGTGGAGTTTCTTGATCTCTTTATATATTCTGGTTATTAATCCTTTATCAGTTACATAGGTTGCAAATAATTTCTCCCATTCTGTCCATTGCCTCTTCACTTTCCTGACTGGTTCTTTTGCTGTACAGAAGCTTCTCAATTTGATGTAATCCCATTTGTTAATTTTGGCTTTAACTGCCCATGCTCCTGAGGTCTTTTCCAAGAACTCTTTGCCTGTGCCAATGTCTTGCAGGGTTTCCCAATATTCTCTAATAATTTGATGGTATCAGGTCATAGATTTAGGTCTTTAATCCATTTTAAATGTATTTTTGTCTAAGGTGTAAGGTAGGGGTCCTGCTTCATACTGCTGCATGTGGAAATCCAGTTTTTCCAGCATCATTTGTTGAAGAGACTGTCCTTGCTCCAGGGATTGGTTTTAGCTCCTTGATCAACTTGATATAAGTTGGTTGTAGATACTTGGATTGATTTCTGGTGTTTTTATTCTGTTCCATTGGTCTATCCATTCGTTTTTGTACCAATACCAGGCTGTTTTGATTATAACTGCCTTGTAGTATGTCTTGAAATCTGGTATTGTGATGCCTCCAGCTTTGTTTTTTGTTGTACAAGATTGCTTTGGCTATTCGAGGTCTCCTGTGTTTCCATATGAATTTCAGCATCATTTTATCTACATCTGAGAGGAATGTCTTTGATATTTTGATTGGCATCACATTGAATCTGTAAGTTGCTTTTGGAAGTATGGACATTTTGATGATATTGATTCTTCCAATCCATGAACATGGAAGATTTTTCCATTTTTTTGTATCTCCTTCTATTTCTTTCTTTGATGTTTTGTAATTCTCATTTTTGACACTCTTGGTTAAGTTTATTCCAAGGTATTTGATTTTTTTTGTAGCTATTGTGAATGGGATTGATCTTAGAAGTTCTTCCTCAGCTGTGGCATTGTCTGTATATACAAAGGCTGTCATTTTTGTGTATTGATTTTATATCCTATTACTTTACCAAACTCTTCTATGAGTTCCAATCGTCTCTTGGTGGAGTCTTTTGGGTCCCCTATATATATAGAATCATTTCATCTGCAAACAGGGTTAGTTTGACTTTTCTTTTCCCAGTTTGAATCCCTTTGATTTCTTTTTCATGCCTAATGGCCCTGGCTAAAACTTCCAGGACTATATTGGGTAACAGTGGTGAGAGTGGCCATCCTTGTCTGGTTCCAGTCTCAGTGGGAATGCGTCCAACTTTTCCCCATTCAATAGGATACTGGTCATGGGTTTGTCATAAATTGCCTTGATTATGTTGAGGAATGTTCCTTCTATGCACAGTTTGCTTAGCGTTTTCATCATGAAATCAAATGCTTTCTCTGCATCTATTGAGCTAATCATATGATTTTTGTTCTTCAATTTGTTAAGGTGATGTATCACATTGATTGATTTGCGAATGTTGAACCATCCTTGCATATCAGGGATAAATCCCACTTGGTCCAGGTGAACGATCTTTCTGATGTGTTGTTGGATTTGATTGGCCAGAATTTTGTTGAGGATCTATGTTCATCAGGGAAATTGGTCTGTAGTTCTCTTTCTCTGTTGCATCTTTTCCAGGTTTAAGAATTAAAGTGATACTGGCTTCATTAAAAAAATTGAGAGGCTTCCCTCCCTTTCAATTGTTGTGAATAACTTGAGAAAAAGTAGAGTTAGTTCTTCTTTAAATGTTTGGTAGAATTCAGCAGGAAAGCCATCCGGTCCTGGACTTTTTTTGGTCGGGAGGGCCTTTATTACTGACTCAATTTCTATCTCGGATATGGGTCTGTTTAGGTTTTCTATGTCTTCATGGTTCATTTTAGGTCAGTTGTATGTGTCCAGGAATCTATCCATTTCTTCTAGGATTCCCAGTTTGTTGGCATTTAGCTCTTTGTAGTAATTTCTGATGATTCTTTTATTTCTGTGGTGTCTGTTGTTACATTTCCTTCTACATCTCTAATTTTATTGATTCGGGTCTTCTGTCTCTTTTTGGTTAGTTGGGCCAATGGTGTGTCAATTTTTTTTTTTTTCAAAAAAAACAGCTTTTCATTTTACTGATCTTTTGTATTTTTTTCTGTTTCAATTCTGTTGATTTCTCCTCTAATTTTAATTATTTCTTTTTTCCTACTAGTTTTGGGTTTGGTTTGCTGTTGTTTTTCTAGATCCTTGCAATGCATTGATAGCTTATTTATTTGGTGCCTTTCCAATTTCTTGATGTAGGCACCGATTACTTTCCTCTTTTTTTTTAAACTTTTATTTAATGAATATAAATTTCCAGTGTACAGCTTATGGATTACAATGGCTTCCCCCTCCCATAACTTCCCTCCCACCCGCAACCCTCCCCTCTCCTGCTCCCTCTCCCCTTCCATTTGCATCAAGATTCATTTTCAATTCTCTTTATATACAGAAGATCAATTTAGTATAAAGATTTCAACAGTTTGCACCCACACAGAAACACAAACTGAAACATACTCTTTGAGTACTAGTTATAGCATTAAATCAAAATGTACAGCACATTAAGGACAGAGATCCCACATGAGGAGCAAGTGCACAGTGGCTCCTGTTGCTGACCCAACAAATTGACAGTCTAGTTTATGGTGCCAGTAACCACCCTAGGCTGTTATCATGAGTTGCCAAGGCTATGGAAGCCTTCCAAGTTTGCCGACTCTGATCATATTTAGACAAGGTCATAAAAGACAGAGTGAGGATAGTACCACTGCAGTATATACTTTCCTCTTAACACTGCTTTTGCTGTTATAAGTTTTGATATGCTGTATTGTCATTTTCATTTGTTTCCAGAAAATTTTTTATTTCTCTTTTGATTTCTTCTATGACCCACTGTGCATTCAGGAGCGTGTTGTTCAGTCTCCATGTGTTTGTATATGTTCTAGAGATTCTTGAGTTGCAGTGCATAGTGGTCCAAGAAGCTACATTTTATGGTTTAGATTTTTTTGAATTTGCTGAAACTTGCTTTATGGCCTAGCATGTGATCAATCCTAGAGAAAACGCCATGCACTGGTAAGAAAAATGTGTATTCTATGGCAGTAGAATGGAAGGCTCTGTAGATATCTGTTAGGTCCATTTGGTTTATACTGTCGATTAACTTTGTTGTTTCCTTGTTGATTTTCTGTCTGGTTGATCTGTCCATTGCTGAAAGTGGGGTATTGAAGTCCCCCATTACTATTTTATCTGAGTCTATATCTCCCTTTAAATCTATTGACATTCTTTTATATAGCCAAGTGCCCTGTAATTAGGTACATATACATTTATAATAGTCACATCTTGCTGTTGAATCGATCCTTTAGTCATTACATAGTGTCCTCCTTTGTCTCTTTTAATGGTTTTTGTGTTAAAGTCTATTTTGTCTGATATTAGGATGGCTATGCCATCTCGTTTTTGGTTTCGGTTAAAATGGATTCTCTTTTTCCATACTTTCACTTTCAGTTTGCATGCATCTTTCTTGTGTTTCTTGTAGGCAGCAAATAGATGGGTTTTCTTTTTTAATGCATTCAGCCAGTCGACACATTACCATTAACTGAAGTCCATACTCTGTCTATAGGTCCTTCATTTGTGCCTGTTCCAGAGTCCCATCCAGGACACCACATCGCATTGAGTCCCCCTGCTGCTTTGGGCTCCTCTTGGCTGCGAAGTTTGTTGATGACCTTGACCCAGGTGTTCTGTAGCACATGCCTCAGCTACTGTGCATGGCTGCGATTCGTCTGCTGTTTTCCTCGTGTTGGGACAATGGTTGTTCCTCCCAGGAGGCAGATCGCAGAGCTGTGCCCTTCTCCTAACATCCTGACAAGGGTGCACCCATCCACATGACATGTCACCAGCAGTGCTGACCTTGTTCACCTGGCTGCAGCAGAATTTCTTTATATTCTTGAACTTCCTCAATGAGTCTTGCCCTGGTCTTTCCTCCAACCAACAAGAGGGGAAGTTCCTTCAAAGCTGAGAATGGGCTTATTCTTACAGCTCCCATGACTAGCACAGTGCTCTGTGCAATCAGTACATATCCCTCGCACTAACGAATACGAACACGGGAAGACGGCTCCGTTCTGTGTGTGGGAGGGGCGCTGTTACCATCCTGCACTTGCAGTGAGCTGCCGGCATGGCCAGAACCTCCCATCAACTGGGTGAGAATCTACTAAACTGGGCTTTCCTACCCCGGGTCCAAGACAAAATCTCTCAAAGGCAACCTAGCTCTGAATCCAAGTATCCTAGCTCTAGGTTGTCGCTGTTGGGTACAGGCAGAGGGAAAGAATTAATCAGCATGCATAGAATTCTGCAGCATCATAGAACAAGGCTGGGACACCCCTAAAAGATCATCAAAATGGTTGCAATTCTGTCTGGAAAATACCTCTTCATTTGCCATTTTTCCTAATCATCCACTTTAATGGGCTCTATAAATGGCTTAAAATACTGCTTCTCCTTGACCTTACTTACTATGAGGAAAATTAGAACTGGAAACAGTTGCTAACTACCTGGAAACTTTCCACCGGGAGTTGTGCCTTCAAAGCAGCTGATAACATTGAAGCAGTTTCATCACAGTGTAATTTTGCTTCATGATCATGCATTTTAAAAAGTCTAGCCAGCGGCTCAGAAAGTAATTCTATAACCATGCAATGTTCCTCTGCCCATTAAAGTTACAAAAATGTGTTCCAGAAAATGTTTGACAGAAGTTGCTCTGTGTTTACTTAATTACTCTAATCCACAGTAAAACCAACAACAAAGGAGTTTATGTATTTTAATCTCTTTTGGTTCTTTCATTATCGTTGCAACCAGTTCCTAATATTCATTTATTTAGAAAAAGCTGAAGGGTTACTTTTATGCACTGATTGTTTCTCACTTTGTTATAAAATAGCTTGTGATTATCTCCTTAGAAGAGACGTGTATCGAGACAGGTGGCAAGCTGGGGAAGGAACGCTAGCGGTTTCCATGATTTTCATTGACTCTAGCACTTTCCATTCTTTTCTGGAGCAGGGACCATGTCCGCCACAGTTTGTGCGGTCTCCTCCAACCTACAAGTGCTGAGAGCGCATCTTCAGGAACCTTTGACCCCGTGGAGTCCGCTCTCTCCACAGCCCCAGGAGGTGTGAGAGTGGCTTGACCCCCGGAGTTTTGGGTCTTCTGGGTCCCGTACGTAAAGGACCCATTTCTGAGTCGTAAACGCCATCCACGGGCCCTGCACGGATGGTTGCAGCGTCCGAGTGTTTTCACTTCGCTCGAGGAGCATCACAGAGCAGAAGGCAGTCCAGGTAAGGAAGCGCCCCTCCCCGGGAAGGGGAGCCCCCGAGACACCCACCCGCAGACGGCTGAGTCCTAGACCCCACTTGGCCCGCTCTTTGCCGAGCTCACCTCGGGAGCCCTTTCCCTGCTGAGGCCCTGGGTCTACCACAGGACCCTGGAGCCCGAGACTTTGCAAATGCGGTGTGATAAGACGCGAAGTCTGGGAGAGAGAAAAAAGGCAAGACCTGCAGAGCAGCTGCACACGTTTCCTGATTTTCAGCGAATCCCTGTCTCCTAGGAGATGGAGGTGGGCTTGGGGCCCCCAGCACTGAGGAACTCCGTCAGTGCCGCGCCACAGCACGACCCTGAAGTCCTCTCACCCAGCTTCTGGCTGCACCTCGCGTCCCAGGCACACGGACTCTGTCGGCCTGGATTTCTGATCTCCCAAAACAGAACCTTTTCTCGTGTCGGAGATGGGAACTCAAGTTCACACTCACTTCCATCTTCTCTCCTGGAAAAAACTTTCCGCGCGCTCACTTTCCCTCAGTGCTGAGTCCCAGTGAGCAACGGGCCTGTCCGGGCTCAGCCCCGAGCTCTGTCTCCACTCTGGTATTGGCGAATGATTCAGAAAGCTGAGACTCACCCCCACCCCAACACACACACACACACAGGGATTTGCAAGGTCAACCCCTTCCAGGTGCACCCTTTAATAACCCCTTAGCCATATAATAAAAATAATATGAATACAATAAAGTTGGAACACGTAGAGCCTTGGAGGTTGCCTCCTCTCACACCAGAGCCCTGTCCAGAAACAACACAAACACAGTCTGAGGGAGGGAACAATGAGCAAAGGGTAATATTCAGAAACTGGGTCTGCACATGGTTTCTCTTAGCCTCGAGTCTAAAAGGAAATATAAAAATGTGCAGGACCAGTGTTGTGGTACAGTGGGTAAGCCACTGCCTGTGCCTCCAGCATCCATATGGCTGCTGGTTCGTGTCCCAGCTGCTCCACTTCTCATTTAGCTCCCTGCTAATGGGCCTGGGAAAGCAGCAGGTGATGGCTCCGGTACTTGGGCCTCTGCCACCCACAGGGAGACCCAGACGGAGCTCCAGGCTCCTGGCTTCAGCCTGGCTCAGCCCTGGTTGTTGTGACGTTCGGGGAGTGAACCAGAGAATGGGAGATGTGTGTGTGTGTGCATGTGTGTGTGTGTGCGCATGTGTGTCTCTCTTCAACTCTGCCTTTCAAATAAGTAAATAATATTTTTTAAAATAATTGCAACTGGCCAGCACTGTGGCTCAATAGGCTAATCCTCTGCCTGCGGCACCGGCACACCGGGTTCTAGTCCCGGTTGGGGCGCCGGATTCTGTCCCGGTTGCCCCTCTTCCAGGCCAGCTCTCTGCTGTGGCCCGGGAGTGCAGTGGAGGATGGCCCAAGTGCTTGGGCCCTGCACCCACATGGGAGCCCAGGAGGAAGCTCCTGGATCCTGGCTTTGGATCAGCGTGGTGCGCCGGCCGTAGCACACTGGCAGCGGTGGTCATTGGAGGGTGAACCAACAACAAAGGAAGACCTTTCTCTCCCTGTCTCTCTCTCTCTCTCTCTCTCTCTCTCACTATCCACTCTGCTGTCAAAAAAAATAATAATAATAACTGCAACTGAAGAGAGAAAATGTTGAGCTATTTTTCACTTGTGGCATCCGCCCCGTCTTTAGTCCTGTGACTGCTCTCAGCCCGCAAGGACACGGGAGAGGGAGGGCAGCCCTGACCTCTGTCTGGAAGGACAGACGGGACTTGGGGTTGTTGCGGCTGCTGCCTTTCTGGAGTCTGTCTCCGTGCTCCCCCGGAAGCCCACAGAAGGCTCTTCTCAACATCCCCCACAGCCAGCATGTTCAGGTCTAACACACCTTCGAAACCACGGCTTGGAATTCTCATCTCTGTTGGGACTCTGGTGAAGCACACCCACTGCAGCATGGATGATGGCGAGTCCTGGGCTGAGTTCTGTTTCCTTGTCTTTCCTTCATTAACTCTGCCCTTGGCCTCTGCCATGCCATAGGTCTGGGCTTTTATTTATTTATTTATCTTTAAGATTTATTTTACTTGGGAGACATAGTTACAGAGAGAGAGAGAGAGAGAGAGAGAGGTCTTCTATCTGCTGGTTCTCTCCCTTCACACAACCAATAAATTCGTTATTTTTCAAAGCTTAATCCCAGGCTGCCCTGGACTCCCCGCTGAGCTCACTCGTGTTCAGTCCTTCTTCACACCTGTTCTGCTTCCCCCTGGAAGGCCTCCCCTGCTCTCTGTTGGGAAATCTGACCTGCCTTTGAGAACTGATCTAAGCACCCTCTCCCCACGGGTCTACACTGCCAGCCTGCTGCAGGGCCAGCAGCTCTCAGCAGCCTTTGGGAAGTGTCCCTGGTGTAGTCACTTAGCTCGGATAGAATGAGGACAGTGGCAGTGTGTCTGCTCCCCCTGCCAGGGGCCATGTCACAGCCCTTCTTGGCTTCCAAGGGGCTGCCTGGTTCCCTGACACAAGGCGGACACTAAGTATTCCTCAAGGAATGGACGGGGCAAGGCGAAAACAGGAGCCACTTCTAGCACTAAGGGGCAGTCACTTCCAGGCATGTGGTGGACTCCTGGGAAATACACAATAGCCAACAGGGAGACCGGGGACAGGAGAGCTCCGGGAGGGAAACTGATCCAGTTTTCAGTAAGGACCGGTGGGTAGGGCTCTGTAGTTTAAGTCACTTTTCCTATCTTCTCCTTGCAGTAACCACAGAAGGCAGACAAGGCGTGCAGACATGGAAACCAGGGCTCTAGGCATTTAGGGATTAGCTGATGGTTACAGGCTTGAGGAAGGCAGCCTTCAATGGCGGTCTTGCACGTTTTCCACGGTACCTTAGAGGGATTTTATTTTTTTTCCAAGCATTTTGAGGGAGAGCGGAAAGACACCGGCGAGATGAATTTCCCCCATGGGAGCACAGCAGCCTTGGCAGGTGTCTCTTTACAGACTGAAGCATCTGCTTCACACGCAGGCTCCCGGAGTCTAAAAGCCTGAGCTATGATCACAGCCAGGCCCTCAGGCTTAGCCAGAACGGTGGGGGCTGGCTCGGGGGCGCTCCGACCTGGGCGGCTTCCGGGAGTGCAGGTGGCGAAGTGTCAGGCCAGGGCGGCAGGAGGGATCCACTCACTCATCCCACTGAGACACTGCTGCCTCCGAGGCCACACAATGGTGACACCAGAGCAATGGGGCGGGGGCTGCAGCCTGGACTATTTGAGCCACTCCGCGATGCACTGCCTCATGGAATTATCTGTCTATCAAAGTATTGACATGGTGCAACCGTGAGAGTTTGGGCATCCAGCAAGCTGGCACCACCACAGTATCCTTGAGTAGATGTGCATGGACAGAAGGAAAAGGAAAAAAAAGCACAGCGATGTCTCAGATGCCACCCACATGGCACCGCGGCTCACAGACGGCACTGGCCGGGAGCTGTCTAAAAGTGGGCTTCCTTCCACTCGCCTGGACTCATGGAGGCTAACGGGTATGTTCAGTTTAAACTTAGAATTGCTCATTCAAGGACGCTCACACAACAGGAAAGAGCCTGCTGTGAATAGGTACTGTGCCCTCTATACTGGTTTTATTGAGTTCAATCAAAGGACCAGGAGATAACAGAGCCTAAGGCGTGGAGAATAAAAGAAGGGCCGTCGTGTGGCGCAGCGAGTTGAAGCCCTGCTTGCCACTCTGGCCTCGCAGAGCTGAGTGATGGTCCAAGTCCCCGCACTCAGCTTCCTATCCAGCCACCTGCCGAAGTGCCTGGGAAGGCAGCAGGAGATGGCTCAAGTGCTTCGGTCCCTGTCACCTACCTGGGAGACCTGGATAGAGTTTCTGGCTGCTGGCTTCAGCCTGGCCTAGTTCCAACCATCATAGCCATTTGGGAAATGAACCAGCAGATGGAAGACCTCTCTCTCTCTCTCTCTCTCTCTCTCTCTCTCTCTCTCTCCCCTCTGCCACTCTGCTTTTCAAAAATTTTTTTAAAGAAAAGAACATTTGCTGTAAAATGCTGCTATGTTATGTCAAGAAATGTGAGGCCAGTCCCGCGGCTCACTTGGCTAATCCTCCACCTGCGGCTCCAGCACTCCGGGTTCTAGTCCCGGTCGGGGCGCTGGTTCTGTCCCGGTTGCCCCTCTTCCAGGCCAGCTCTCTGCTGTGGCCCGGGAGTGCAGTGGAGGATGGCCCAAGTGCTTGTGCCCTGCACCTGCATGGGAGACCAGGAGAAGCACCTGGCTCCTGGCTTCAGATCGGTGCAGCGCGCCAGCCGTGGCGGCCATTTGGGGGGTGAACCAATGGAAAAAAGAAGACCTTTCTCTCTATCTCTCTCTCACTGTCTAACTCTGTCAAAAAAAAAAAAAAAAAGAAAGAAAAGAAAAGAAATGTGAAACCCTGTTGGGGGTTGTCAGACCATGTAAGTTGCGCACTTGGTGGAGATCATACATGATCATCTGCTAACAGCCCCCAGCCGAAAGACACTTTTGCTCTTAATTGAACAGAATTCATGGTCTTCTAATCACTCACTAATGTATTCCTAGCAAATTCTTACTAAACACATCAGGCACTGAACTTGGCCCAAGAACTATGACTACCAGTGGCACAGGGCTCCTGCTTTAGCTTAGAGTTGATGTGATGGGAGCCGTTGTGACAGGCAGCTGAAGAAGCCACAGCCACAGAGCCTGTGGGAAGAGCCACCCACTGAGAGCCAATGGCCGGAAGCTCCCGCCAGCCTCTAGAACTCCCTAAGTTGGTAGGGGCTCCTAGGGTTGAGCTGGGAAATGCCACAGTTGAAGAGGCCCTCTGGGCTCAGGGAAGTCTGCAAAGAGATGCCAGAGAGCAGAGTCCAGACCAGGGACCCAGAGGGAGACCGACAGTGGAGAGAAGAGTGCCCAGCTCTCCTGGGTCAGGACCTGGATTCCAACCTCAGCGCTCCTGGGTGCTCCTTGGGAGACTTCCCAGTGACTTGGTTTCTTTCCTAAACCCAGTTGTTCCTGCTGTGAGGACTCCTAGTTCCCTCCTCCTGTCTCTGTGAACCAAAGGAGATCCTGCCTGGAGAGCAGGTGGCAGGGCGTCCCGCTCCCACAAAGCCAACACTCAGTGTTCAGCGTCATTAGGGTGGGCAGGTTTGGGAGGTGAGGAGAAGCTACGTACTTGCTTCCCAAGGGAAACTTTCGTCTGTAGCTGCTGGTCCTGGACGTGGCCCCTCGCCATCTGTAGCTGCTGGTCCTGGACGTGGCCCCTCGCCATCTGTAGCTGCTGGTCCTGGACGTGGCCCCTCGCCATCTGTAGCTGCTGGTCCTGGACGTGGCCCCTCGCCATCTGTAGCTGCTGGTCCTGGACGTGGCCCCTCGCCATCTGTAGCTGCTGGTCCTGGACGTGGCCCCTCGCCATCTGTAGCTGCTGGTCCTGGACGTGGCCCCTCGCCATCTGTAGCTGCTGGTCCTGGACGTGGCCCCTCGCCATCTGTAGCTGCTGGTCCTGGACGTGGCCCCTCACCCTTTGCATGAGCTCTTACAGCACGCTTCCTACTGAGTTACAGTTCGCTGATTCCCAAGTCCACCCTCCACCGAGGAGAACAGCTTCGACAGACTGCACCTTGTCATACTGGAATTGCAAACACTTTTATGTACAAGAGGACTTTAAAAACTTTGTCAAAACTGGAGTTAAAAGATAAACTTATTTTTAGAACAAAGGAATTAAAATCCATGCACAGCTTTTCCATAACCCTCATTTGCCATGAGTACTTTGTACATCCTTAGTGTGGTGAATTCGTTGAAGTATACTGCATATTCCCAACACATAGTGAATGTTTGATAAGCAATTTTGAACAAACTGCTTATTTAATTAACATTTAATTACAGTCATAAAGTTTCATTGGGTCACTGGATAAAAAGCGAAGACATAGCATTAATATGGAAATAACTCACAAGATTGAGAGAACTTTATTCAAGCTCTTAACTAGTGCCCCGGATCTGACCCCATAAGCCGTGAGATACTATAGGACTTGCTCTGTCTTCCTCCTTGTTAAATCACTCCACACATTTTCTCAGCACGACTCTGATAACAGAGATAGCAGCGAGGTCAGATTCTTCTGGGAGACTGGGAAAGCACAGCATTGTGTGAGACTGGCATGCTGAAATCACGCAGAGATTTTTCCAGCACATTCATCAATAACGACCTCTTTGAATCAGAATCCTATAGCAGGTGACCAAAGAAGCTTCTGCAGCGCACAGGTAGCACCGTAGTTCCGACCCTGGAGGGAAGCCACACGGCGTAGGTAGCAGCGACCTGTATCCAAGCCACTGCTGTCCTCTGCTGGCTGGCCGCTGATGTGCTTTTGGCTTCCAAGTTAGCGTGGGCTCCGAGTTTGCAGCCCACGCCCCCACGTCTCTGGGAGCTGCAGCTGAGACTGCTCCCGAGTTTCCCCAGAGCCGGTAAGGCAGAGAGGACTTGGCCTCCTGCACGGCCCAGGCTGAGTGTAGGGTCGCTGGGATGGGTGACGGACAGAGGACAACCGCTGTGTCTGCAAAGCAAGGAGGCTGCATTTTGGAGTGGAACTGCCCCAAACCTTTGGTTCTGGTAGGAGGGTATTTTTCCCCTGAAGTATGGACAGCTTGAAGTATGGCAGGTGGACACTCGAACTGGTGTCCTCCCCCGCCTCACCATGGAATAGGAGCCAGTGGCTCCACCTGTCTTGACCCAAGGCTCCCTGGGCTAAATCCTGAACTTCACAGCAGTGCCGCTCTCTCACCACGAGGTTAGTTTGTCCTTGGAGTCCCTTAGTTTGAGGTGCGTCAGAGTACTCTGTCATTCTGTCACACACTTGTTAATTAACAAAGATGTGTTGAGCCACTTGGGAAGGGCTCAGCAGAGACACGCCCATCTTCTTGGAGCCCGCATTTCAATCTACCTATCTATCGTCCACCCATCAACCATCCGCCTATCTCTGTCTCTGTGCCCGCCTCCCTCTCAATGACTGAGCACGTCCACACTCACGCATGAGACTCTCACTCCTTTTTCGCTACCACTTGAGTTGGCTGCTGCAAAGGCTTCCACGCGGATGCCCAGAGCACGTCCTGCCTGCAAAGCAGGTTGAGGGGCCGGCGCTGTGGCGTAGTGGGTAAGGCCACTGCCTGCAGTGCCGGCATCCCTACGGGCGCCAGTTTGGGTCCCCTCTGCTCCACTTCTGCTCCAGCTCTCTGCTATGGCCTGGGATAGCAGTAGAAGATGGCCCAAGTCCTTGGGCCGCTGCACCCCCATGGGAGACCCAGTAGAAGCTCCTGGTTCCTGGCTTCGGATCAGCGCAGCTCTGGCCATTGTGGCCATTTCGGGAGTGGGCCAGTGGATGGAAGACCTCCCTCTCTCTCTCTCTCTCTCTGCCTCTGCCTCTCTCTGACTCTGCCTTTCAAACAGATAAAATAAATCTTTGTTTTAAAAAAAAAAGGTAAATTGAACTCCAACTGCGCACTTGATCTTAGCCCAAAGGCCGAGAAGCAATAATTGAAATCCAACTGCATAAACGGAAACCAGACATCTCAAAGATTCTCCCCAGCAGGCATAAGAAGGAGGAGGCCTCCTCGGCCTCCCCCAGTGAGAGGGCAGAAGCATTCGGGAGCCTGGGAGCTGTCGTAAGGGAGCCTTGGCTTTCTAGGAAAAGACCAGGAGGAGCTGGGCCCCAGAGGGCCCTGCAGACGGGTGGGGATGGGCTGTCCTGGCTGCTGCCTGCTGGGACCGAGAGGCTGTCCTCCGGGCTCGTCCTTTTTCTCTAAGGTTTTCCTCGCCTCCATTGTCAGATTGACAAAATAGCAGGTTCTAGAAGTAGAACACGGGGAATGTTTTAAATTTCCTCTCCCAGGAAGTGCAGGGTTGCCCATGCCGGCTCTCTTGGGACCAGATGGCCTGGGCTGCAGACCCTACAGGAGGACAGACGGGCTCCTGCAGTCCTTTGTACAGCACTGCATGACGGCCAAAGGGCCCCTCTAGGCATGCATATTTCTAAATATTTATTTATTTGAAAGGCAAAGTTATAGAGAAAGAAAGGGGGACAGAAAGAGAGAGATTTTCCATCGAATGGTCACTACAGCCCAGACAGGACCAAAGCCAGGAGCCAGGAGCTTCATCTGGGTGGCAGGAGCCAAGCACTTGGGCCATCTTCCACTGTCCTCCCAGGCAAATTAGCAGGAAACTGGATCAGAAGCAGAGCAACTTGGACATGAACTGGCACTCACATGGGATGCTGGCGTTGCAGGCGGTGGCTTAGCCAGCTGCACCACAGTGCCTGCCCCACAACACGGACTGGCTGAAAGGCCACAAGGAAGCTTGCATTGATTCGTGTCAGTCCTCAATCCAGGACAGAGTCTGTGCCTACACACGGGATGGCACCCTCCCTAGATTGGATCCCATGATTTAACCTGTGCTTGGCTCGGCACATGCACTTATGGAGCTGCAGAATCAGGGTCTTGATGGCAGGTTCACTGCCACTGTGGGCACGAGGGTCAGGCCACTTACTGGGCATCACGTCTGAGCGCAGATCAGACCCACATCCACAACGGGGGTGCAGCTCATATGCCTTGAGTATGACTACTTTTTTTTTTTTTTTTTTTGACAGGCAGAGTGGACAGTGAGAGAGAGAGACAGAGAGAAAGGTCTTCCTTTGCCGTTGGTTCACCCTGCAATGGCCGCTACGGCCGGCGCTCTGTGGCCGACGCACCGCGCTGATCCAAAGCCAGGAGCCAGGTGCTTCTCCTGGTCTCCCGTGCGGGTGTCTGCTGGCCTGGAAGAGGAGCAACCGGGACAGAATCCGGCGCCCCAACCAGGACTAGAACCCGGGGTGCCGGCACCACAGGCGGAGGAATAGCCTAGTGAGCCGCGGCGGCGGCTTGTGTGACTACTTTTGATCTATGAGCGCTTATTAGAGATTTCTTCATTAGAATTTTCACGTTGATCTTTAAAGCACCTGCTGAAGGAGGCAGAGCAGATTCTATTTGCCCCGGGTGGAGAGAGGAGAGACGGAGCTGTCCGTCCAAGTCCACGGAGGGAACAGGGGTAGCAGGGAAGGCGGGGCAGTGGTCACAGTCACTTCCCACTGTCTCCCAGACGTGTGGGCAGTGGGAAACACACCTTTATGGGGGAGGGGCTTTTTAAACAGCAGCAGTAAGTTATTCTTGTTAATTAGGCATTTCAACAGAGAAACATTCCGCTCTGCTCCAAATACCAACAAATGTGTGTTCGTGTTTTAAAAGAGATGTGAGGCAAACAGAGCTTGAGTCTTTTCCCTGTAGTCTGCTGTAGCATACAAGTAGAAAAGGCTGGAGAATTTGCATAGATTTCAAAACAAGGTGAGGCTCCAGGGGCTGTCCAGGCGCCTGCGTGATGCCACGCTGACCTCGGCCGTCAGGCCCGGGAGGTGTCCACATGGCTCTGCGGATCCAGCTGCACCCACCGGGGCGACGCCCACTGTTAACTGCGTTTAGGGCTGTTTGAAGGGTGCTGTTCAAAGGCGGCACCCTCGTGCGATGCAGTGCAGGAAATCACAGGGCACAGGACGGTGACTCACGGCCTCGGCTTGGGCAGATCTGAGAGACCTATCGGTTATTTTGTCTACACTCGGGGAAGGGTACAATGAGCTGATGTCATTGTGACGGGCTTTGGTCTGTTCCTGTCAGAAAGAATTCATTTTCCGCGGCAGGGGGCATGTGTTAGATCTTTGTTTGTCTTGCAGTTGAACCCTCAGCCTTGTCTATGGGATGTGGAATTGCCAATTTTTGTGAAAGAATTCAGAGGATTAAAATATCTCTTTCTTCCTGCTGCAAAAAGCCTTTATTTTTAATTCACAGAAAAGAAAGAATTTCATTTTTCTAAAACGTTTTCATGAATATTTTCTTTCATATTTTTAACTACATCTGAAGGAGAGAGGGCTGTGGTGGCTCCAATTGAAAACCTTATTAAGTGTCATTTCTCATGTAGAAAGTAGGAAATGAAAATGCGATTTATTCTGGTTGAGTGATTTTCTGATTTATTGAAACTATGTGCTAACTGCACGTGAATTAATGAGCCATTTAAACAGTACAGTATAAAATACATACCAAATGGGAAACATTAGATATTATAATAATATAATAGTCCTTGAATCAGAATTCGACCTTTTTGATCATTTTGGTTATAAATAAACAGTAGCTTAATGTCTCTATAATACATATTCATCAACTCTAGTCAAATTAATGTAATTAAAATATATTTATATTGAATATGCAATATGATTCGAGTATAAGGTTAAATATAGTCATATTAATGCTCTGATAAATGAATTTAAAATAAAAATAGATCCTAGAGGCTTAAAGCAAAACAGAATTCGTTCTCCACTGTATCTGGTTACTCAGAACTAATCACTGCCCATAATAGGACTGCATTTATTACGCATCTTTTTAAATTTCAGACTCACTGCGCCCCATCTCAGCTCTTGTTTCAGAACCCGTGCATTAGCTGGGAGACCCCGCCAGCTGCCCACTCGCTACCCGCCCCTCCCTCTTACAAGATCTCCGACTTGTCACCGGCCACCGCGTGCCGCTGCGTTTCCCAGCTCCCCTTGCAGTGCGTGTCCTCCAGACGCGGTTCTGGCCAAGGACGTGTAACCAGAGTCACGTGCTAGGAATGAGCTGACGGAGCCAGACTGTCCTGTCCCCTGCCCCATCCTTTCTTTGAACTGGGACCACGGAGGTGACAGCCTGGGTGCCGTGACCACAACAGAAAGGTTCACCTCTACTGACGGCAGATGAAGGATAATCCCTGAAAATCTCAGACACTCGCCTTCTCGTGCGACAGAAGCACAAACACCTGCCTTACGTAGCCCACGTGTCGAGGAATCTCCTGTCAATGCAGGCAGACATGATTTTTAAGTGAAATAACTACGTAATATAAAGGATAACTACTGAGATGTTAAGATTCTGTGTTCTGACCATGTATTTCTTGATTATGATTATTAAATGTATCCAGACAGTTTGAACTACAGGGGAGGAGAGATCAGAGTGAAACTGTGGCTGTCATCTTGGGCCAAAGTTCACCTGTTTTACTCTTTTCTCATATTGTATATGAAATATATATCACTGGCAAAGCCATATAAGACAGACGGATGATAGGTAGGTAGACAGACAGATGATAGATGTTAGATAAAGATGGTGGATGTTAGATAATAGATATAGATGGGTAGATGACGATGATCCATGTTAGATGATGTGGATAGACGAAGATTTGTGGATAGATGACAGATCGACAGACAATAGCGATGATAGGTCAAGATCATAAGGCAAGAAAACCAATCATACATCACCAGCACCTAAAGACAGTGCACCTTACGGCTCCCTCTAGGTTCTCCATTGCCAGGTTACACTTCTCTTCCTGAAATAACCAGCATCCTGGATTCTCTTTGTCATGTCCTTGGCGTTTTTTTATGAATGCAGCCATCATCCATGTGTTTAAGTGTGTATGAGTGCAGAGGGCACAGATGGCATCATGTTGCTTGTGTTATTCAGTAATTTCTTCCTCACCCAACACTGTTTCTGAAACTCATCCACACTGATGCGTGCAGCTATGAGTCACTCATCTCCCACTGCCCTGTGGCATTCAAAACTACTGACCCACTCAATGTATTTATCCACTCTGCACACACTTGGGGCGCTGCTTCCAGTTTGAGGTTTTAACAAAACACATTATTATGACCATTTTTAATGTCTCCTGGAGCACATGTAGAAGATTCTATCTGGTGTAAATATTTAGACGTATTAATTATCAGAATCACCATGCTGTGGGATTGTTGCTAGACTCTGGCTAAATGTTTTATCAATGAATTTGTAAAATACCAATTTGCACTTTCTCCAGCAATGTACCCACAGCTACCTACCTCCTTGCCACCTGCAACCTCCTGGGAGGTTGGGGGCAGAAACAGGGAGACAGGGGTAAAGAGAGACCAAAGCTGGCCTGGGAGAGATGCAGGCCAACCTCAACTCCAGGAGACAACCATGCTATATGCCTTCTTTAAAACTTTTTAACTAGAGAGTCAGGTACTTACGCAGGAAAAATATGGAAAGGATTGTAATATAGTACAAAGAGTCCTGAATCACAAGTCTCAGATTCAAATTCCTGGCCCCTTTAGTTTCATGCGGCTAATTTCCTCGATCTGCACAGACTTGGCCGGCTTTTAAAGACCCTCCCGGCTCTGAAATCTTAAAACACCATACTTGTATTTTGCAAAGGAGAACAGAGGCTGCTTTTTGACAAGCTGTGAGGCTTATTAAGGTTCTGAAAACGTCTTACCCCATAAACCTTTGATTCAGACTGTGAATTCTTACTTCCAACTACTGGTCAGAAAACAATAGTAAAAGCTGCAGTTGAACTTGGCTACAGGCTCAAATTAAACTTGCACTTCGCAGTGACTTGATCATTAACCAGCGTTTACTCTGGAAACACTCAGCTTTCTAACTGACTATGTGCTTCTGAAGTCTATAATTCAAAGCCTAGGTGTTGGCCAGACTCATCATGGCCACACGACCCCAGCCCCGCTCAGCAGGGCCTGTGCCCGTTCACAATCTGCTGTCCTCGTGTTGAAATCCACAAGGCCAGTGAACAAGAACCCGCAAACGTGCCTTTGGCACAGGGCTCCAAAAACTGCGGACCTCGTTCTGGACTTCTGCATATACAGCCACAACTTCTTCCCCAAAACACAATCGCAACAAAACCAAGAGAAGGGTAAGCACTATGTTTCTCCTTCCTCCCTCCCTTCCTCTCTCCCTCCCTTCCTTTCTTCCTTCCTTCTTCCTTTCCTCCCTTCCTTCCTTGTCTTCTTTCTTTATCTTTTCTGTGTTGCCTCTTTCTCTTTCTTTTTTTAATTGTAATTCACCGCAAAAAAAAAAAAAATGCTTCTTTGCAAAGTTTCCCTTCCCCACCTCACCCTAGAGCAAAAGTTACTTTTCCACACATCTGCTCCTAGCCACATGTGTGTGATTGGAACAAGGAAAAGGGGAGAGAGGGAGGGAAGGGGAGAGTGGATGGGCGAGGAGGCTTCCATACATCCCCACACGCATCACCTGGACCCCACCCAAGCACGCACACACACACACACATATGCACAGACACCAGGAGCATTCTATCTATAGCATACTGGGGTCTTTTTTCTGAACATATGTTCATCAGTATCTGATGGCACTGGTGGAAAGAGGGGCTCCGCTGCTTCTTTTACAGAGTTTCCAATGGTTTCGGACCAAGTTGCTTCAGCGGTGTGCACACTGAGAAGAAACAGCGATGCTTCCGAGTTTGTTTCGGCTTTGCTGTAAGATTCCCCCACTGAAAAACATGCCTTGAAAACTGCACGTCGGTGTGTTTTGACTTAAAATTAAAAGTACACCACAACCCTTTTGATTTTCTTAATATTCCAAAAATAAGCACTTGACTCACAAAGGTTGAGGAAAATTCATTCCTGTTTACAGTCACGCCGGCGGTTCCAATTCTGTCAGCCAAACAGCTGTCCGCTGCCGGGGCTCTCGGGCCAGCTGTGTGCCCGGCTGCTGGGAGACCTGTTAACAAGCGTTTACAGACTTTCATACAGGTGTCCCTGCAGAAGGCAAAGCTGCCCTCCAGAACACGCAACAAGAAGGATCACGCACTGAACTCCATGAAACAGCAGAAGCTGAACGCAGGCAATGGAATGCCAGTCGAGGTGGAGATTCCCTCTCTGCCAAGCTGCCTTTTGCTTTCGTTGAAAAGGCTCCTAAGGTGCTGCGGTCCCACGCCAGGGGCCCCTCGTCCCTCAGGTCCTGTACCAGGAGGAGTGTCTTCCTAGAGACCAAACACACCTCTGCATGGTGCCTGTGGGTGTTACAAAGCGCACAAGGAGCCTGAGGGACCCCTTGGGAGGCAGGCACTTTAACACTCATTTGTGCTCCACAAATATCTCGCTCCAGCTGTGCTGCTGAAATGTTCTTTGACTTCAGCCCTGAGCCACGCCCCATCGGGGTCCAGGCAGCGTAAGCACACAGTGAACTTCGCTAGACGTGGGCCAACGCGTTGGAAACCCGCACACAATTGACTGGATTGTGTTGCTCCAAATCTCTCTCCACAAACAGTAAGCCACCCCTGTCCACCTTCGGGCTTGGGCAGAAACTGGGAATAAACATTCTGAAACAACTAGAAAGTGTTAGCATTTTGAATTGCAAAGGCATTGCAAATTTACAAAACCAAAAACAAAGTTGCAAAGAGCACAAGAGTTGTACACTCCTCGCCCAGACTTCTAATTGTTAACACTTCCGTCACACTGTCTGTGTGCGCACCTGTGTACTCCTGGGTCATCCAGTAAGAAGTGCAGGCCTGGTGCTCCGTTACTCCCCTTTGTGTCCCCTCAAACAAGGATATTTTCTACACGACCCAACTACAGCCATGGGAATCAGGAAAGTCACACCGACTCCACGGTGCCAACAAATGTCCAGCACCTGTTCTCTGATGGCACCAACAACGTCTGTTACAGGCAGGTCCAGGGTCCCACCCAAGTCCACAGATGCCTGTGGCTTCGTGATCCCAGACCTCAGCCATCCAAAACGGTCCCCAGCCTCTCTTGTCTTCTCAGCTCTTGGCATGGGTAAGAAACACAGACCTTTACCTGGTACAAACGTCGCTGGGTTTGGACTTGTCTGATGTTTGCTTGTCACGATTATCAGTGGCAAGACTCCCCCAGAGATGGCCTTGGAGCTCCTCCCGTGCACTGCTTCTTGGGGCCACCCAACAGTAATTTGTGCTGTCACGGCATTCGTTTTATCACTTGATTTAGCTCAGGTCTGTGATATTTCTCACTGTAAGGTTGGTTCAGGGGGACCCTATGCTCACTGGTGAGTCGTTAATTTGTGGGGAGAAACTTAAGACTTCAGTAACAAAGCAGACCTCTCACCCTCGCTGCTCCCGAATTCTGACTTTTCTCAAAGGACTGCAAACTGCAGACATCACCATTGGTTTTGATGCTTGGATGTCCCATTTGGTCAGCGGAATTAACTTGGACCTGGTTCCTGGGGTTGGTCTAACGTGCCCTTGTCACTTTTTGAGCACTTTTATACTCTCTGGCATAAAATAAATGATCCACTGTTCATCTTGCATTTTTTGCTCAATTTTGGAGTTGGTCATTTCTCCAAGGAACTCTGGTTCTTTTTTTTTTTTTTTTTTTTTTTTTGACAGGCAGAGTGGACAGTGAGAGAGAGACAGAGAGAAAGGTCTTCCTTTTGCCGTTGGTTCACCCTCCAATGGCCGCCGCGGCTGGCGCGCTGCGGCCGGTGCACCGCGCTGATCCGATGGCAGGAGCCAGGGGCTTCTCCTGGTCTCCCATGGGGTGCAGGGCCCAAGCACTTGGGCCATCCTCCACTGCACTCCCTGGCCACAGCAGAGAGCTGGCCTGGAAGAGGGGCAACCGGGACAGGATCGGTGCCCCGACCGGGACTAGAACCCCGTGTGCCGGCGCCGCAAGGCGGAGGATTAGCCTAGTGAGCCGCGGCGCCGGCAAGGAACTCTGGTTCTTAGAGTGGAGTTTAGAATCCAAGCTATGGGGACCAGATGTGCTCATTGCTACCACGGTGCCATTGCTTCCAGATCACTCCAACACAGAGCTGGGCGTACACCTACACATATCTCATCATCTATCTATTGATCTCTATCTGTCATCCACCTACATGTCTAGCCATCATCTATCTTTCTGTTTATATGGCATCTGTCTATCATGTAAAGCCACCCCCTGCAGTGCCAACATTCCATATGGACACTGGTTTGTGTCGCGGCCGCTCCACTTCTGATCCAGCTCTCTCCTATGGCCTTGGAAAGCACTAGAAGATGGCCCAAGTGCTTGGGCCCTGGCACTCGTGTGGGAGACCTGAAAGAAGCTCCTGGTTCCTGGCTTCAGATCAGCACAGCTCCAGCAGCTGCGGCCATTTGGAGAGTGAACCAGTGGATGGAAGACCTCATTCTCTCTCCCTGCCTCTGCCTCTCTGTTACTCTGACTTTCTTTCTTTGTTTCTTTGTTTCTTTGTTTCTTTCTTTTTTTTTTTTTTTTGACAGGCAGAGTGGACAGTGAGAGAGAGACAGAGAGGAAGGTCTTCCTTTTCCATTGGTTCACCCCTCAATGGCCACTGTGGCCGGCGCATCTTGCTGATCCGATGGCAGGAGCCAGGTGCTTCTCCTGGTCTCCCATGGGGTGCAGGGTCCAAGCACCTGGGCCATCCTCCACTGCGCTCCCGGGCCACAGCAGAGAGCTGGCCTGGAAGAGGGGCAACCAGGACAGAATCCAGCGACCCAACCGGGACTAGAACCCGGTGTGCCGGCGCCACAGGCGGAGGATTAGCCTAGTGAGCCGTGGTGCCGGCTGTAACTCTGACGTTCAAATAAATAAGTAAATAAATCTTTAAAAAAATAGAATAAATAAAAAAAGCAGATTTTCATCCTTGGGAGCTCCTCCTTAGCTAGACACCAGCAAACCACCTGCACAGCCGCTGCCCAGCTCTGAACAATCCTGGAAAACCCATGCGCTCGGGCCCTTGTGTGCCTGCCATGGGGAGGAGACCCTGGGAACGGGAAGGCCTTGCACCTGCACGTGTTTGGGCAGCCTAACCTGTGTTCTCCTCTCTGCTCGTCTCCTCCTCCGAGGTGAAGATACACAGAAGAGCACATGATCCGACACTCGGCCAGGGTGAGGGAAGAGTGAGGGAGGAAGTCTGGGCACAGGCACAGCTGCCTTTGGCCTCCACTTGCTCACTAGTGCACGCAACACGCAGTGCGCACAGTGACAACACTCTCGGCGCCCTGCTAGGAAAGACGACATCTGACCCCGACGTGTGGCGCAAAGCCACCTTGCAGCCTAGGGGAAGGCCACCCGAGCACCAAGCAGACTGGACAGCCCTGCTGTATACCAGCAGCAAAGAAAGCAGTTAAAACCTGAGGGCCCTGGGAGTACGGTGTGGTGGAGGAGAGAGGGGGTGTCCCACAGGTGATGCTGGGAAACGCGACCCGGAGAACGAGGCGATCAGGACATTGGGAGAGGCAGGAAGCTGCTACGGACCCTGGGGCATAATAGGAGGGGGCAGCAGAGCCTTCTCTAACAATAGGAGGAGACGCCAGGGCCAGACACCAGAGCTCCAGGCAGAGCGATGCTGTCCAGTGACAGAGGTGGCCAGTGGAGGGGAGCTGAAACCAGGGAGGAGACAAAGTCCTCGATCCCACACAGCACAGCCCAGGAGAGGCAGCGCCCTGTGCCCGGCAGGGCGGACAGGTGCATCCGGGGCAAGCCTGGAGGCCTGAGAAGCTGCCCTCATTCCTGAGCCAGGAGCTCCCTGCGGACAGCTGGCAGGCAGGGGGCCTTCCTCTAGGAAGGGGGTGCAGGGATGCTGAGAACGGTCTGTTCAGAGAGGCCCTCGCGGCGCTGAGGCCGGAGCCCGGCAGCAGGGCCTCCCTCAAGGCTACAATCACACCAGGACTTTCTTCAGACAGTTCTACACAAACGCCTCTACGCATCTCGACAGAAACCACAGCATTTGCTGCCCCAAGCCGCCCGCACCAAGAGGCAAATGAGCACAATTAGTGCTCTTTCCCCTCCAAGGGAGAAAGAGTAATCCCAGGTCCCTGGGCACCGAGCTACCTGCAAGGCTACTTAGGCACCAGGCACCAGGCTCTGATGCTCACCGGACCATGAGGAGTGGACGACGGTCTTCTCCCGTGCAGCTACCTGGGATCCCCTCCCCCAAACTTCTGACGTAGCATGAGCCCAGAGGAGGAGCCAAGTCTAGTCCAGGTATGCAGCCACCCACCCCCACCTCCACTCACACAAGAGGAGTGGCACTCTTAGGTGGGGCAGACCGTGAGTGATTTTCGTAGAGGACGAGGTATTTGGGTTGCATCTCGTGGAGAACGCCACGAACCTGAGACGCCACAGCACAGCCATGCTGTGTGCTTAAGATGTGCATTCCTTCGCTCACTGTGAGAAACGCCAAGCTCTTCACCAATTTTGCTTTACTGGAAAATAAAGTCTGCTGTATTCCTGCGAAGAGGGAATGAGAAGACATCACGATCCTTATGCTTTATCACTGCAAGAGAGAGACCATGAGGCAGAATTCGCACCCAGGCAATGGTGCTTGCACGTAAAACAACGTCACCCCAGCCTATGCTGGAGTGAGGAGGCAGGGGCAGGACATTGCAGCATCCTGGGCCTTGCCGGATGCAGCAATTACGTGTGCCACCCAGGGCATGGGTCCGTGGAGGGGTGCATCCCAGGAGGAGGTGCTGGTGATGATGATGGTGACGGTGCTGATGCTGGGGGAGACCGTGGAGACAGCGGCCCCTGTTAGCGAGCCCAGAAGTGTCTACTGAAATACTCTAGAGTTAGGTCTGAAGAATGAGCAAGCAGGGAACAGGGGCACTCTCTCTGTCCGGCTCCACAGAAGAGCCCTGTGGCAGCCCCCAAAGTCTCCGGCCTCTCCGTCATTTCAAGCTCTGTCGTCTGCTTCGGCAGCCACAGTCTGCAGCCGGTCTTCCCCTGCCCACTGCATCTTTCTCATGGTTGCCTTGCATTGTCGTTGAGCTCCTAGCGTGATTTAGAAGTGGACGGGTGTGCGAGTTCCGTGTCCCACTTTGCAGTCAATGCTTCGAGCGTGGGGATCACGTCTTCCTCTTTCTCATCACCCATGCTTCCGTCCCCTGGTCAGGGCTGGCCTGGGGTCTGAGCGGTGAGTATGGGTTGGATGGCAGCTTCGTGGTTACAAGTCCACTCATGCGGGTGAGGCAGAGGTGGCACATGGGGGGAGGCAGACACACTGGCAGCGTTGGCAGCCAGCAGTCACCTCTCTGAAGACAAAGGAGCACCTCCAGCACCTGCCAGCTCCAGACCCACTGGGGATGGAGGGAGAAGGGGTGGCCCGGTTACCACCAGGTGGTTTTTTTTTTTTATTATTTGACAGGTAGAGTTACAGACAGTGAGAGAGAGACAGAGAGAAAGGTCTTCCTTCTGTTGGTTCACTCCCCTAATGGCCACTATGGAGGGCGCTACACCGATCCGAAGCCAGGAGCCAGGTGCTTTTTCCCAGTCGCCCATGCGGGTGCAGGGCCCAAGCACTTGGGCCATCCTCCACTGCCCTCCTGGGCTACAGCAGAGAGCTGGACTGGAAGAGAAGCAACCAGGACAGAACCCAGAGCCCCGTCTTCCTTCTGTTGGTTCACCCACCAAATAACTGCTACGGTCAGAGCTACGTTGATCCGAAGCCAGGAGCCAGGTCCTTCCTCCTGGTCTCCCATGCGGGTGCAGGGCCCAAGCACCTGGGCCATCCTCCACTGCCCTCCCGGGCCACAGCAGAGAGCTGGACTGGAAGAGGAACAACCGGGACAGAATCCGGCGCCCCATCCGGGACTAGACCCGGGGTGCCGGCGCCACAGGCGGAGGATTAGCCTAGTGAGCCGCGGCGCCGGCCAGGTTTTGACAGCGCCATGGTGCTGGGCAGAGGTGCAGGGGCCTGAGCCCCCTCGTCCAGGAGCTGCAGATGGCCTTGGACAGCTGCCCTCCACAGGTGTCTACGAAAAGATCTCAGGATTTTCATAGCACTTTTTTTCCTATGAAATTTCTTTCTTCTCGTTCCTGTTAACTTTGCTAGTTAAACTGTCAGACCGAATTTTGAAAGGGAATAAAATCTTTGTCCCTCCTCCCATCCTGAAGCCAAAGTCTATTTTGGTGCATATAAAAGTGATCCAATTACAGCTTTTGGCACGTTCCTTAACTAGGAAAAAATAAATTGGATTAACTAGTGCCAGTAAACTAAGTATTTTCAATTAAATTCTAACATTAGTAAAAATATCAGTCATACCAGTCTAAACCCTAACCTACTTTAAAAACAGGGCCTGTAACCCCGAGAGCAGCTGTCTGTACACACAGCTTCCATTACTCATACAAAACTCGGAGCAATAAACGGAGTTGTTTGAGGGACCCCGTGGAAGGGTGAAAGTCTGGGCTTAGGAAGTCACGGAAGCCAAGGAAAGAGAGAAGCGCCCTCTCCTCTGTCTCTTTCCAGATCCGGGCCGACCCCCATTGCCATCTCAGAGACCCCAAGAAGGGGGATCCTCCTGTTGCTAGAGCCACACGAAGTGACCCTCCGAGTCTTGTGTTCGAAGGAAGGAGAGAACCCGTTCTTGCTGTGTAGACTGCACGCATGGGCAGGCTCCCAGGTTCAAGCCCCGACTCAAGGGCACGGAAACGCCCCGGCGTGTGGCCGTGTTCGTGAACTAGGCTCTGCCCCGTGTCTCACGTGGAGCACATGCTTCCAGCTCTCAGAGCCCTGGTTGCCTACAGCTCGGCCTATGTGACCGGGAACCCCTTGGATCGGGCGCTGCAGGAGGCAGACATGCCACTCTGGCCTCGTCTACACGAGCTAGGGCCTTACCTTTCTCCTATGAGTGAGACCTGGATCAAGGCCCATCAACGTGTGCTTCATTCAACAAAACTTCACGGAGCATCTGGGAGAGCCAGGTAGGATGCCAGCCACGGGACTGACAAAGGTGGCTGACCAGGATACTTGCTGACCCCACAATAGTGTTGACTTGGTGGGAGAGAGTATCCTGGTGCAGCCCGCTACGTGGCCTCGCAGCACGGCGACAGAGGCATTGAGATGTATTTACCACACTTGCTGCCACCCACCCAACACAGGGTATCCACAGTAAGAGTGCACACAAGAGGGGTATACAGTATGAGATGTGAAAACTTTCCATTGTGAAATTCAGGTGCACTTTTACTCATAAACACTCACACAAGTAGAATTATGATTCAGGATATTTCTCATGGAGGATTCAAAATGCAAAATGTTCTACTAGAACCTAAAATTAAAATGTTTTAAATCATTACTCAAATTTCCTACTCCTTAAAAATATTTATTTATAAATAAATATTTATCAAAATAATGAATATGCATCACTTATAAATGTTTTAAATGCAATACCAAATACATATTCAGTTACATAGATATTTAAACAAAAGACTTTTTTATTTATTCATGTGAGAGTGGCAGAGAGGGGAGGCAGACAGAGGTGTCCACAACAGCAAGGGCTTGGCCAGGCTGAAGCCAGAAGCCGACATTCCATCCAGATCTTGATCTCGGGTGGCAGGAACCCAAGTCCTTGGGCCATCATTTGCTGCCTCGGGCGCACTAGCAGGAAGCTGAGTTGGAAGCAGAGCGGCCAGGATCTGGGTTGACACGCTGATACGGGATGTGGGTGCCCCAAGCAGCAGCTTAGTCCGCTGTGACACACGGCCCACCCCACGTTTCCTACGGTAATGGGATTGGCCTGGGGTCACACTGCTGGTTAATGACAGAGGCAGGGCCTGCATCCACGTCTCCTAACCCAATAGTCAGATGCTCTGTAGGGAAAATACCTGTAAATTCAGGCCCCAGTGTCTGTGAATACTCTTTGCCCGTAGGGGCTGCTCAAGTCTGTTTTGTCAGCATTCACACAGGAGAGAAAAGAAGGAGAACAGCAGGTGCCATCAGACAAAGGATCCAGAGAGAGGAAACAAAGGTTTTACTGAAACCGAAGAGTCTCTGGTATTTTTTGTTGTTGTTGTTGTTTTTGTTGTTGTTGTTGTTGTTTGATAGCAGAGTGGACAGTGAGAGAGAGAGACAGAGAGAAAGGTCTTCCTTTGCCGTTGGTTCACCCCCCACAATGGCTGTTACGGCAGGCGCACCACGCCGATCCGTATCCAGGAGCCAGGTGCTTCTCCTGGTCTCCCATGGGGTGCAGGATCCAAGCACTTGGGCCATCCTCCACTGCACTCCCTGGCCACAGCAGAGAGCTGGACTGGAAGAGGGGCAACCAGGATAGAATCCGGTGCCCCAACCGGGACTAGAACCCGGGGTGCCGGCGCCAGATTAGCCTATTGAGCCGCAGCGCTGGCCTAGTCTCTGGGTTCTTAAATCAGGGATCATTTTAACTGATGAAAGGACACTAATAAGCTTTTCAGAAGTTGGAAAACGACACTGCCGCTCTTTCTGTGTTCACTTAATCAAATGGTTCCCTTTGTGCTTGAGTTTGCTCTGCTAGGAAGGGCTGTTGTATGGGAACCAAACAGGGATGCGTCCATGCAAGGGGCCTTGGCCGCCCTGGGCGTGCCCACTGGGTATGGACTTCAGCGAACGGACACAAGTTACTCCTCAACGGTAGCCTAGCACAGGGGACTGCAAAGTCTTTACTGTAGGGGCCAGATAGGCAATATTGTCGGCTTTGTGAATCACGTCTGTTGCAGCGCCTCAAGTCTGCCACGAGAGAGGGAAGACGGCCTCCAGCAAGCATAACAGGTGAGCGTGGCTGTGAGCCCGCCAAGCTGTGTTAACAGCACACGCATCGGGCTGGGGTTTGTCGGCCCCTCGTCTGCTCATTGGCAACTCCGGAACTTTGGAGGTGCTTGCTGCAGTCACAGGTAGAACGACACGTCGTAAAGTCCTATCTCCTCGTTCCAGTCGTGCCAGTGAGCGTGGCACCTGAGGCTCAGGGAGCGTGGCTGACTCCCCCAGCGCCTCAGTCATCAGGGGACAAGGGCCTAAAACACCTGCGTCCAGTTCTGGAATCCGCTGACTGAATTATGGTTAAGAGGGGAGGGAGGCTTCCTCTGGCTGCAGTTATCGCTCATGCTGTTGGCCACAGCACGTTAGTAATTAGGGCAGCAGGTTCACCATCGTCCCACATAGGCTGTGCAGTGTCCAGCCAGGTTGCGTGCCGCACATGCTGAGGTGTCTGGACATAACCCTCATGAGCCCTTCTGAAGCGTAACGCCCCCTGGGTGAGGACACGGGTGGGGGGGGTGTCCAGAGCTTCTGCTTCCGTCTGCTGTACAGATTCCATACCCTGCAAACGTGTAGGGAGGACGGACTCTGCAGGGACTGGTGTCATGGTGCGGAGCGGTTAAGCTTCCACTTGGAACGCCGGCACCTCGTACCAGCACACCCACTCGAGTTCTGGCTGCTTTACTTCTGATTCAGCTCCCTGCTAATGCACCTGGGAAAGCAGCAGAACACGGTTCAAGTACTTGGCCACCTGCCACCCATGTGGGACCTGGATGGAGTTCCTGGCCCCTGGCTTCGACCTGGCCCAGCCGCAGCTGTTGCAGGCATCTGGGGAGTGCACTAGGGGAAGGAAGATCATGCTCTTCCCCAAGACTCTCAATTCTGTAAAAGTGTCCCTGCAGACACTGGCCAGGCCTTTAAGGACTGAGCCAAGTTCTCTCTAATCAGCAACAGCCTGTCGCCTGGCCTGGATTGGCAGAAAACACGCCCGAGCTCCTGGTCTGCGAACGTGTGTCTTCGATCCACTTTTCTAGCAAACTTCCCTAAGGCAGTGCACACTGGAGTTTCATTTTCAGGATTCCCAGGCTTAGCAATATTTATCACGAATGCTCTGCGACTGATGGAAGTCCCACAACAGTGACTGTGGAGTCCATTCCTCAGCTGACCGCCCGACGGGCAGAGCAAGTGAGCACAGGGGACAAGTGACTCCCCCACAAAGAATCCTCATGCCCAGCGGGGGCCACTTTCATCACTGCAGGAGCTCTGTGCACTGGGGACGGCACAGGGACCTGCTCTGCCATCCACTACGGCCGCGCTCAGCCGTGGACCCTGCTCCGCCATCCACTACGGCCACGCTCAGCCGTGGACCCCGCTCCGCCATCCACTACGGCCGCGCTTAGCCGTGGACCCCGCTCCGCCATCCACTACGGCCGCGCTCAGCCGTGGACCCCGCTCCGCCATCCACTACGGCCGCGCTCAGCCGTGGACCCTGCTCTGCACGGCAGGAAGCACGGTGGGCTGTGCGGGAAGGCACTGAGGGGAAGGATCCCTGCCCGCGTGAGTTCCGTCTGCTGGCATTGCTGGTTAAGCTTTAACAAAACAGTCAAGCAAGCCGCAGGGACCCTATCATCTGCTTTAAAAAAAAGAAAGAAAAGAAAAGAAACAAAACAAAACAAACTTACCAGGACAAACTGGGTTCAGAAAAAACTTGCAAAGAACGCCTCAAGCCACGGCACACAGGCAGCAGCCGCCCTGGCCCCCACTTGGATGTCACTTTGTCCCCTGGTACAGCACACAGAGCCGGGTCAGATGTATGCAAGGGACATTCGCCGGAGCTGGAGGGTGTGGAGTGACCTGGCTGGGATGGATGGGTTTTGCCCAGAAGACTTTGAGGTTATTTTTGCCATTTTCAGCACAAACAATTTTTTACCCTAGTGTATTCTCTGTAGCAAGGATCTGCGAGTGTTTTTTTTTTTTTTCTATAAAAAGCCAGAGAATAAATAGTTTTGGCTTTGCAGTCCATAAAGTTCTATCATAACTACTCATCTCTGCTTAACCACAGACAGTGTGCAAATGAGCCAGACAAAGCTGTTTCCTAAAAGGAAACTTTTAACAAAAACATGCAGTGAGGAGGGGAATGGTCACACAAAATGCATAAGATAGAACATGATTTGGCCTTAAAAAGAAGGAAATTCTGACCCATGTAGCAACACAGGGGAGGCATGAGGACGTTCTGCTAGGTGACATGAGCCTGTACAAAAGAACAGATACGGTCTGATCCCATGGGTGGGAGGTAACCGGGGGAATGGGGAGCGAGGAGTTGGAAAGGCTGGGAGGGGAGTAGGGGTGGGGACTGCTGTTCAATGGGTAGAGTTTCAGGTTTGGAAGACAAACAGGTCTTAGAGAACAGTGGTGGTGACGACCGACCGCACAACTGTGTGAGCAGTTACTGAACTTGGCACTTCAACTGTGCTGCATGGATAAACACTTCTCAAGACGTTCAGAAAAGAAAAAGGGAAAAGAGACTTGGGTTCATTGTGGGCACTAGGGTCACCACTCTGCTCCCACAGGACCGTCTATTCTGCATCCGTTTGGACACATAAATTCAGCTGTTCTCATTCCCTAAGAGCATCTGCATCTCCCAAGGAACAAATGCAACGGAAAACTGAGCAAGGCTCCAATAACTATTTTTAAAGATTTGTTTTTATTTATTTGAAAGGCAAAGTTACAGAGAAATCTTCTGTCCTCTGGTCCACTCTCCAAATGATTGCAATGGCCAGGGCTGGGCTAAGCCAAAATCAAGAGCCTGGAACTCCATCCGGGTCTCCCGTGTAGGTGACAGGGGCCCAATTACTTGGGCCGATCTTTGTCGCCTTCTCGGGTGCATTATCAGGGAACTGCATTGGAAGTGGAGCAACAGGGACAGGAGTAAGCACTCAGATGGGATGCAGGCATCAGAGGTGATGGCTTAGCCTACGGTGCCACAGCACCAGCCCCAGACAACCAGGTTCTGGTAGTCTGCAACATCCTGCTGCATTGGCTAATTTAGTTACCGATGTGGACGAAATTTGTCTCCTCCAAACCCACACTGTTGAAACCTTAATGCCCAATGTGACAGTATCCAGAGACAGGTCCTTTGGGAGACAACCGGGTTTTAGATGAAGCCTTGCAGTGGCGTCCTCGGGATGGAATAGATGCCTTGATAAGATCAGGCCAGCGCACTCGCGCTCCCTGTCTGCCTCTGTCTCTCTCCTTCTCCCTCTCTCTCTCTCATCACCCACCCTGTGTCGCATGAGGGTGCTGGGAGAAGTCAGCAGTCTGCAAGTCAGGAAGTGAGTCCTTACCAGACTCGAACCCTGTGGCACCTCCAAAAACCCAAGGAAGGAATTTTGGTTAAGCCACCTAGTTTGCAGATGTTTTGTTATAATAGCCTGAGCTGACTAAGACAGTTTTATACAGTCAGTCCTCTTATCCACAGTTCTGTATCCCTGGATTCAGCCAACAAGAATCAGGAACTGTACAGTTAGGCCTAATACAGTTGTATCTCTACTGAGCGCACACAGGCTTTCCTTCTTGCCATTACTCCCTAGACAATATAACATAACCACTGTTTGTGTAGAATTCACTTTGCATCAGCTGTGACAAGTCATCCAGAGATGACTTAAAGGTGTACAGGATGGATGTGTGTAGGTTACAGGAAAATGCTACACCATTTTATATAGGACACTCGATCATCCTCAGATTTTGGTGTCCTGGGGGGGGGGGGGTCTTAGAACCAGTCCCCATGGTTTCCAAGGGACAGCTGTGTGTGTGTGTGTGTGTGTGTGTATCATGTAGCTCTCTACGTGTATGTATCATGTAGATACACATCATATATCTATGTGTATACACACACACTAGCACACATATACATGACCAAATCGTATAGCAATGAAGAGAAGGAGGGATCTCAAATCCAAGGCCTCCTTGTTGATACTGCATGTAAAGTAAATTTAAACAATTTTATGGAGTAAAGAGATTTATAGCCCCCAAACAGGAAATTCTCTGTCAATTCAGGAAGAATAGAACAGGGAGGGGCCACGCAGAGATACCTTCTCTTTGCCCTCTTGGGTGTGGATGGAGTTTGATTTGGTTAAGCAACACCCACAAGGAAAGGGCAGGGGTTGGCTAAGTCAACACAATCTCATTTCCTCTCCTTACATAAACTCATTAGCCAAGGCATCGATTAGAGTTTCTGCTTGCAATCTGGAGCTCTGTTTCTCTTTCGTCTTTGTTCTCCAACAGGGATCGCCTGAAGGAGAACTCAGTGACAACGGGACCCAGAGCTGGCCAAAGGTGCGTTGCCTAGAACTTTCTAGAGTTGATCTGCTACCCCCTCTTGGGCTGCCTTTGAACCTGTGACCTTGCAGCCTAGTGGTAGCCCCACTTCACCATCTCACCCACAGCCCCCAATCACACCCACTCCCCGGTCTCCAAGTTCCAAGATTTGCCCTTTGTAAAGGTTTCTGTGCATCTGTTTGTCCTGTTCTGTTGTGAATGATATTGCTGGCTTTGTAGTTATTTCTCTCCCTAATAACTTTATGGTGTTTACTTAACCTTGCTTTGATACTGCTGTTGACTTTGGAGTTATAATTACTACTACTAATTGAGAAAGCTTGGTGATAGATTGAGGCACATTGACCGACCACTATGTGGGAAAGGGTGCAATGGCGGTCATTAAACACGAAATGGCCCAGAACACTTTTAATTAGACATGACTTTTAATTAGTCATGACTAACATCAGCTGCTCTATTCTCAGGACGATTACAGCCTGGAGTTCAGAAATCCTGAAAGTCACATCACCTTGCTTGATCTTGAGAAGGGAGGGGCTGTCACATTTGCTGCTAGGAGTTTTTCTCTCTTAGTTTAAAATGAATTTAGATTTGATTTAGGAGTAAGCAGCTGGATGTATTTTCACTTGCTTGGAGAAGTCATTCTCCAAACCAATAACCTAACCAACAACACTGTGAGAAAACAACAACTATTTAGACCTTTGGGAAGCTCAGGGTATCTATTTACTCTTTCTCATTGTTAAAAGCCAAACCTTTTTTTAAAAATAAAAATCCATTTATTTACTTATTTGAAAGGCAGAGAGAGGGAGAGAGAGAGAGAGAGAGCGCGAGAGAGAGAGAGAGAGAGTCTTCCATCCACTGGCTCACATCCCAGTTCCTACAACAGATGAGGTGAGGTTAGGACAAAGTTAGGAGCCTTGAACCCCATCCAGGGGCCCAGGCACTTGAGCCAGCCTCTGCTGCCTGCCAGGATGCAATAGCAGGAAGCTAGACGGGAAGTGGGGCAGCCAGGACTCCAACTGGCATCTGATACAGGACGTGGGTATCTGCAGTAGCAGGTGAACCTGCTGTGCCACAACGCCCACCCCCACCCCCAAATCTTTCTTAATGAAAAAGAAGGAGTCAGCCACTGCGTGGCATGGCTTCCTTCAGTGATGAGGACCTATGTGTCTACTGAGTGTGGTGCAAACGCGATTCTGAGAACAGAGGAATCCTGAAACAAAGCAAGACACTGGAAGGAACGTTACCATGGAAGCGAAGCTGCACCTCTGTGGATCTTTACTGACTCTCCTCCCAGAATATAGTGTTATTTCTCCTCTGTTCCATCCCTTCATGGTTATGTTCTCCACCAGAAGCCATCGTCTCCAAGTAGACTCCTCCCTCACCTCCTCCCAGCACCCCACTGCCAGCATCCTACTGCACATCTTCACCCAAGCTCCCTGTTCCGGCCCCGGATGTAGGCAGCCAGCACCGGTTAGCATCTCTGCCTGCCACCTTTCCTGCTCACGGCGGTTTCTTCTCCCAATTACCCAGGAATGGACTTTCCATCCACTCTGACGCTTCTCCTTCTCAGCCTCCCCAGTGCTACTTGGGTTTGCACTGCCTGCGCTTCTCAGTCCTGCCATCACTTGTGGCTCCCAGTTCTCCCTGAGCTCCTGAAGTGACGTGTCCCTGAGCTCCAGAAGTGACGTGTTGTGCCATCCAGCTGTCTTCAGTCCCTCCAGGAAGCCCATGCATCCAGGCACTGTCCCTGTCCACAGCCTGAATTGTTTCTCTGCTGGTTGGAAAGCTTCAACAACCCCCACAAGACAAGGTCCCAACCGCTGGGGGAGCCTGATCAGGGTCTCTGCACACATTCCAGTCCCATATCCCTTCACCACGGGTCACCCTGGACTACGGGAGTCTCGTCTCTGTTGTCAGCAGCATGGCCGAGGGGGGAGAGTGGAGGATCCTGGTGGACAGCTGCTTAGAGTTCAGGATTTGGAACGAGAAGCAGCGGGTCCCAAACCTCATTCCGTGTTTTCTGGTTTTCAGATTCAGACTTTGGCAAACCCATCCACCTCATCTGAACTGGTCTCTTCATAAATGGGACTCGTAGGAATGGCAGGCGTTGTGGCACAGATTAAACTGCCATCTGCGCTGCTGGCATCCTATGTGAGTGCTGGTTCGAGTCCCAGTTGCTCTGCTTCTATCCTGTTCCCTGTTAATGAACTTGAGCAGTCAGTGGAAGATGGCCCAAGTGCTTGGGCCCCTGCACCCACATGGGAGACCCAGAGGAAGCTCCTGGCTCCTGGCTTCAGCCTGGCCCAGCCCTGGCTGTGGTGGCCATCTGGGGCATGAAACGGCAGATGGAAGACCTCTGTCTCTCTCTGATCTGTGACTCTGCCATTCAAATAAGTAAAATAAAGCTTTTTTAAAACGGGATTCATCATCATTTCTCAAAGTTTGCTGTAAATGTGAAATGAAGCCCTCAATAGTTATAGCAACATAGCAACTTAGAGTGGAAAGAAGTCTTTTTGTTGGGTCTCTGGGAAACGAAGGCAGACCACTGACCAAAAGCAGATGACATTTCTTGGTATGGAAATTAAAGGACGAACAATGGCTGGGTCTGGCTGACTTAGACCAGGAGATCCCCTCTGCTGACGCAGAGCTCAGAGACCTTGTTTTGTATCTGATGACTTCGCTGTGTGGTCACACATAGAGAGTCTCACGTCTTAAAGGGCGGTACGTGGCCATACCCAAGTGCAGAAACCCCTCGTCTTATTTTGGTCATCGTGGCATGACGTCAGCAAGTCACCGGCACATGTCGTGAGACACTCAGTCCAATGGCTGTGGTGTCAAGTGTGGAAGGAAGGGAGACCCAGAACTCAACGATCTGCTGCCCTGCCTGACACAAACTTCCCCACATGCGAGGCACCTGCCCCCTCACAGCTCCACATGAGCACAATTCCATCCCCTTCTTCCAAGGTGGGCAGCCCATGGCCGCCAGCCCTTTGGGGCAGCCCATGGCTTCTTGGCACCAGAGCTTTGCTGTCACTGGTGTCTGTTCACTGCACCTTGTGACAACTCCCCCAGATTCCTGTCTGGACTGAGGGATGCTGCCACGTGGGGTAAGCGCTTGCTCAGACCGTAGGAAATCACAACTTCATTTGGCTTTTTTTTTTTTTTTTTTTTTTTGCAACTCGGCAAATTACCTCCACAAATGCTCGTAAAGGGGAAGATGGATGGCCCCCACAGCTGAGCCCTCGGAGCTGGAGGCAGCCTCATGCCCACCACTCCATTAATCTTGCCGAGGTTGGGAGGTGGCCCCTGCCTGGGTCCAGATGTTACGCAGTTCTTCACTCCCCCACCTGCTGGCTTGGCTGGGGTATCTCTGCAATGTCCTTGACAGCCCAGAGCTGGAGGCTGTGACGAACAGGACGGCCACACGGAGGTGTGGGAGCATGCTGGGCCAGCAGAGGACAGGGGCCACAGCCAAATGTGCCATTCTGTGGGAGACATGGCTCAGTGGAGGGGAAGGACCATGAGCGTGTCTAAGAGGAAGGCTGGTGAAAACCTCACACTTCACATGTCTATAGTTTCCAAAATAAGCATCCCGAGATTCCTATTACGAGGAAATGTAATCAGGGGTCGACATTGTAGCACGACGCGTTAAGCTGCCGCCTGCAACACCAGATCCCAAATAAGAGCCCCTGCTCGAGTCCTGGACGCTCCACTTCCAACCAGCTCCCTGCTGATGTACCTGGGAGGGCTGTGGAGGGCGGCCCAAGTACTTGGACCCCTGCACCCATCTGGAAGACCCAAATGGAGTTCCAGCCACAACCATTGTGACCATTTGGGGAGTGAGCCAGCAGATGGAACATTGATCTCTCTCTCTCCCTCTCTCTTTCTCTCCCTCCCCCTCTCCTTTAGCCTTTCAAATAAATAAACATTTTTTTAAAAAAAAAAAGAAAAGAGTCAGGTGTCTCTTCTCCACAGTGCCTAAATCTGAATTTGTGTCTAAGGGACATGGAGAACCAGTGAGTGCTTGATTTCATGACATGTGACTAAAGAGAGGCTGCTTTTCCATGAGTGGACTCCTGCCAAGGAGTTTTCTTATAGAATCTCTTTACAGAGTTTATACAAGTTATTTTAAATTTTAAAAAACATGTATTTATTTATTTACCTAACTTTATTTTAAAGGCAAAGTCACACACACACACACACACACAGTGTGAAAGAGAGTGATTGATTGATTGATTGATTGATTTCCATCCACTGGTTCACTCCCCAAGGTTGCAAGGGCCAGGGCTGGGCCAGGCCGAAGCCAGGAGCCAGGAGCTCCATGTGGGCCTCCCATACAGTGGCAGGGCCCCAGGCACTTGAACTATCTTCCACTCCCTTCTTAGGTGCATCAGTAGGGAGCTGGATCAGGAGTGGAGTGGCTAGGACATGAACCCAGCACTTTGATGTGAAATGTTGTATTGTAAGCTGTGGCTTAACCCACTGCATCACAAGGTTGTTCCCTAAAAAAATTTTGTCCCAATTTCAGGCTTCCAGAACAATTGCAAGACTAAGTCCAAACAATTACCAGATGCGTTCCACCCAGAATGCCCAAGTTGTGCTACCCTGGCCTTAGCTTTCTCATAGACTCTTCTATCTAGAAGGGACCAGAGACCACGCATTGCAGTGCCCTTGTATTAGAATAAGACACTGGGGCAGCACTGTGGTACAGCGGGTTAAAGCCCCAGCTTCCAGTGCTGGCATCCCATATGGGCATCGGTTTGAGTCCCGGCTGCACCACTTCTGATCCAGCTCTCTGCTATAGCCTGGGAAAGCAGTGGTAGATGGCGGTCCCTGCACCCATGTGGGAGACCTGGAAGAAGCTCCTGGCTCCTGGCTTCGGATCCGCACAGCTCCAGCTGTTACAGCCAGTTGGGAAGTGAACCAGCCGATGGAAGACCTCTCTCTCTTCTGGCTCTACTTCTCTCTGTAACTCTGTCTTTCAAGTAAATAAAATAAATCTAAAAAAAATAAGACACTGGATAGCACTGTCAGTCTCCCATCAACAATCGAGTAACAACCAGGACACACATCCCTGGGACCTTAGCTTGGCACTCACTCCTGTCTTCCAGCCCCGTGGTACATGTCATCAGCACAGGTTGTTTCAATGTATTCTGTAAATGATCAGAGCCACTGTGGGTGCCTGACAGGTGGCCCCCAACTCCCCTAGACTGTCTGCTCCCAGCGTGGATCCCACGATCACCCATCTGTGACACCAGCCCTTCCGGAAGCACTGGATGGCACCTGCTTTGGTGCATAAAGATGGTTCCACTGGGAAAAACAAAAACTCCTTTCTTTATATGCCTCCTTAGTTTGGGGGAAAATATTTAAATCAGTGTCTTTTTAAAATTTCTATTATCCTAAAGATCCTCAATCTGTATTTTTTTCCCTAGTGAAAAGTCAAACATTTTTGCTTTGCAGAATTGCCCATTAGTCATGCTTTGGGACATTGCGTCTCTTTCCTTGCCCTCTCTCTTGGAATCTGTGGTAGGAAAAGGCATACAAGATCATAGAAGAGGGAGAGATGAAATTTGCTTTAGACACATTCTCCCAGCAACTGTCTCTTCAAAGCTTATCAACTGCCCGTGGCCATGGCGCTCAGGTTCAGTCTGCACCTGTAGCTTCAGTGATAGTGAGTTACAGACGATAAAGTTTCCCATAACCATTGGGGAGATTTCCACAGCAATAATCTGAGTTATAAATTCAGTTATGAGACTAAAACAAATGAGCAAGGCAGGCATCCTGTGCTGCAGACAACCAGTTTGTCCAGTTGAGCAAACTTCGCCTTGAACGTGTAGTTCAACAAGGACTGAATGTGAGCAGGTACATTCTTACTGTGTGACTAGAGCCCAGTTGGGATTAGCAGGTGGTGCTTAGATGTTCACTAGTCTTCAGAAGGCTCCTCTCCTGTTTTCAAGTAAGCAGGGGAAATCTTCTTTGGGATAGGGAAGTTTGCCTCCATTTCCTTAGTTTTCCCACCAGTAGAAGATGATGATAACTTCCCTTTAAGAAATAGTGAGCGGGAGTGGGTGTTGGGACATAGTGGTTAAGCCACTGCTTGGAACACCCAATGTATCAGAGTGCGATTCAAGTCTTGACTACATTTTGTTTCCAATCCAGTTTCCTGCTAGTGTACCTGGGAAGGCAGTGGATAACAGCTCCAATGCCAGGGTCACTGCCATCCACGCAAGAGACTTAGATGAAGTTCCACACTCCTACTACAGCCTGGCCCAACACTTGCACTTGTGGCCATTTGGGGAGTAAACCAGAAAGTAGAAGATTCTCTCTCTCTCTCTCTCTCTCTCTCTCTCTCTCTCTCTCTCTCTTTCTCTCTTTCTCTCTTTCTCTCTCTCTCTCCTTCCCTATCACTCCTCATTCTTTGCCACTCTGCCTTTCAAATAGATAGATGATAGATAGATAGATAGATAATTTCTTTTAAGCTTTGTATTGAGCATCACAAGTTGGATGCTCTTGTGGGCCACAAATATGCAAGGCTCCAGTGCCCAGGTGCGGGGTCCCCTAGTCACCTGCAGCCAGGCACCACCTCCCTGCCTAGAGCTGTCTGTGGGAACACTGGGCACTGTTCACGTCCTTGACCCAGTCCAAGTTAAGCAGTGTTTTGTGAAGCCATCCTTGTAGATTTTCAAGTTCTCAACTGCATCCTGAAGACAAAGCTCCCCGCAGGCCTTCAGACACTGATGACAAAGATGCTTGTTCAGGGAATGGCTACTCACCAGGCTTCCATTTCAAGCACCAAGCATTGTCTTGAAGTCACAGAATGAGAGAGATGGGTTTCATCCCAAACGCCCCTGTATAAACACTGAAATGAGGCTGGAGCACCATGACACCGCAGTACCAATCTAGCAAAGCCTGGGAACGATACCAGGGTGCGAGCGCACAAAGCTGCAGCTCATGGAACCAGTGGAAGAAGGCCAAGAACACGTGTCCACCCCTGAGGAGAGAGGAAGAAGCTGAGGACCCACGTGCGTCTTCCAAGAGTGTTCTGAAAGGAGTAGAGTGGAGGAAAGTGGGGTTTTTCTAGTGGGAATGCTGTAAGCTAGAAGACATTCAAGTAATCCTTGGGGAAGTGGGCTTTACGGTTCAGGAATTGGGGCTTAGGCTACTGAGATCAACTTTCCCTAAATTTGCAAACTGAAGAAAGCAAGTGACCCCTGCACAGACCACTTTGACTGTAGCCGCCACAAGGAAGCCACCCTGGGCTCCAGGCAACGTTGGGACATTGGAAAGCGATACTCAGACTCACTGAAGCATTCCCCACCAGCGGCAGGAACTCCGGGACTTACGCAAGTTAGCAATAAGCACATCCTTAAATTCCCAGTCCAACCAGCTCTTAGCAATCCACGCTGGGTGCAGCTCCCGTCCACACCCTGAATTCCCTGGTAGCTATCACCTCCTGCAAGCCCTCAGCTTCATAGCCAACTCAGCCCCTCCCTGCCCTCTGAACTGGAGACCACTACCTGCCTTTAACGGTTCAGATGAGGTCTTTCTTAACATTAAAAGGACAGTTTGTTTTCAGGAGCAATTTAGAATTTTGTATAAATGTGGGCAGGGGAGCCTTGGCCACCCAGAGATATTCCCAGGGGAAGTTCATGGGCACCTGAGTTGTAGGAATAGGAAGTGAGAGTTGACCCAAGAAGGAGCGTGGGCTCCTCCAAGATTTGTGCAAATATCCTGCTTCCCATCCCTGGGAGAGGATCGGGCCGGGTGGAGGGGTCAGGAGGAAGAAAAATCATCAAAGAGGAAAGTCGACAGATCTGGAGAGAGAGCGGACCCACGCCATTGTTTCCACTGAACCCAAGTCATGAGAGCAGTCTCCTGGGGTCCTGCTTCCTGTCTCTCCTGCACTTTTTCTCATGAGAATCCAGTCTCAACTGTAGGCTTGTTAGAGTTTCCAACAGCTGAGAATGAGGTACAGGGTGAGACTTTCTCACTGGCAATCAAACCTATAAGCCAAAACACCAGCCTTTATAAACTCCCAGCATAGCTGGCCCAATTGAAAGAGCAGAAAAGAACGATGCCAGTTTGGTTGGCTAACACTGCAACAGAAGCTCAGTACAGTATGATACCTAAGCCCAGCTTGTCGCTGTTGAAGAGCAAACAAACAAAAACATCAAAATCTCCACCTTGGAAAACAGAAAGCCAGACCACCCCCGGAGGAGAGCACCTTTTCTAGAATTTTTTTTTTCTTTTAGAGACAATAATCAGTTCCCATCTGCCTGGATGGGTGTGGCCTCATCTCTATAGAGAAGCTGCAGTTGAACTGAGGGGTCTCGCAGATCACTCCATCATTTTCCCTTTTTTGTATCAGAGCTGTAGAAAATAGGATGCAACTGGGCCATCTGTTTCAGGTCCAGAGATCTGTCAAAAGGTCAATGGAGCAATATTTTCACAGCTAGCAAGGATTAGTTTTCCCACTGAAAATGTGGGGGTGAGAGACATCTGTGCTTTCCTGGTTTCCTCTCAAATTCAGATAGATAAATACATATATGATGAACTGATAGATGATAGAGATGATAGATGAGAGATAGATGATGGATAGATAGACAGATGTATGCAATATATAGACGAGAGGAGAGAAGACAAAGGGAAAAGCGAGCAAGTAGTTTATCTGGTTTTTGGAGTATTTTGTTTGTGATTTGCACTTTGGCTTTATTTTTACTTAAAATAGAATGTGAAGATGGTGAAGACCGTGGTGTAGTGAACTCTAGCCACAAAACCTTACACCTCTCTTCCTTGGCTGTTGTTCTCATCAGGACACAGCAAAGGCAATGGGACAAATCACCCTGCGGGCGACAGAAGCGAGCCCAGCTAGACCCTCAGAAAAGTCATTCACCATAACGGGAAGCAGACCCCAACCTGGGCCAAAGTCTGCACCTACAGCCACACACTCATCAGCCTTTTAAAAATAACAGTGGCCAAACCACATGTCCTTCCAGGTGCAGGCTCAGGACAAGGACTTTAACAGGAAGAAAAGAAAGGAAGAGAAGGGAAGGGAGGGGAGGGGAGGAGAGGGAGGGGAGGGAGGGGAGGGAGGGAAGAAGGAAGGATGAGAGCGAGAAAGAGGAGGAAGAGGAGTGGGGAGAAGACACCCTTCTTCCTTTCTCACTAGAACAAAACACAGATGGCCAAGGGCCAGCCCCACTCCCCAACCCACGTGCTCTAAATTCCACCTGCAGTGCGACTGAGATGACGACGGGGAAGCCTGGCTGTGGGCAGACAGGACACGGGGTGACTGCTGGACACGGGGTGACCGCTGGACACAGGGTGACTGCTGGACATGGGGTGACTGCTGGACACGGGGTGACCGCTGGACACGGGGTGACTGCTGGACACGGGGTGACCGCTGGACATGGGGTGACCGCTGGACACGGGTGACCGGGGGGCTGCAGCACAGCAGTTCACTGATGGTGCCTGCTTTCCTGTCCTCACCACAAAGCAGGAGCAGGCCTTGGGGAGCAGCTTTGGTTTAGAGCTGGACATGCCGCCCTCACCGAGGAAGCTCACTGCACCGGGAGCTTGCTCTTGGACACCGAGTGCTGCCATTTAGTGCGGCTGGATGGCAAAGTGCTGGTTTTCAGCAGAGCAGGGCAGCTTTCGTCCCCCAAGCAGCCAGGGTGTGGTGCTGAGGCTCGTTATAACCCTGAAAGCGGAGGACAGAGGAGGTCTCTTCCACACTCAGCTGAGAGAGGCCACTGCCCAGGTCTGCCCGCCATGTTCCAGTGGCTCGGGCACCTGCTTCCTGGCGGGCCTTCGTGATGCATACAATGTCCCGGGGCCAGGCTCCGGTGACCCTTCCCTACCCCCACAGCATCTGTCCCCCGGGTCACTTCAACCTCCGCCCTTGGCCAGGATCTCGGGAAACCAGGAACTCTCCATCTGTTTCCACAAAACTCTCACCCTTCCTCTCTTGCACAAGGCCCTCTCCTGGGAATTATATTAAAAATGAAATTTTATAAGAGCAGGCAGTAAATTGCCTATTTTCACTATATACCATATAGGTACATACCTTGGGCTTGATCACATATGGTTTTGTGGTTCTTTGTGTAATAACTTGAGAATCAAGCCCTTGGTGCACACCACAATCCTCCATTATAAATTTTTCTCTTAATGAATTGGATTAGACTTACATCATTTCAGCTCACAGCAGCTTTTCAACTCTCGTACAGAGCCAGCCAGCTATGACCCCTTGGAGAAGAAGGCTGGAAGTCAGAAACTTGGGTTCAAGCCCTTTCTCTGCTCCTTAGGGAAGTTGCTCTGCTGCGTCTGGTGTAAACTCTACCAGTGGTAATAAGCACCTGTCACGTTTGTTCCATGATCAACTGCAAAGGTAAAAATCAAGGCACTTCATAAATGCCAGCTAGCAACATCGTTGCTCGAAGCAGTCAGGAGTGATCCAATCCACGCCAGCTAATCAACATTCCACTCACTGTCACACGTGCTCAATTTCCAAAAGGGGAAAAACGCTTATTTCCAGAAGTTGACTTTCTAGGCTGTCCCAACCAGGTAGCAGGTCAGGCAGCTTGAACAACAGGCATCGATCCTCTCTCAGCGCTGCAGGCGCAAGCCCAAGGTCAAGGTCTCAGCAGGAATGGTTTCCCCTGAGGCCGCTCCTGGGCTCGCACCTGCTGCCTTCTCTCTGTGTGTGTGCCTGTGTCCCAGTGCCTCACTTCTACTAGGGGCACAGTCAGGTAGACTAGAACCCACTCCAGTGATCTCACTCAAACTTTCCTCTTTTAAAGACCCTGCCTTCACAGTCGGAGAAGTTTGCAAGGAACACAATTCAGCCCCAAACATACGGGTGGAGTAGACCCTTTACTCCATAGTCTTTAATTAAAGGAAGTATATGGTATGTGAATAAAGCTGTTATTAACAAAAAGAAAGCCGTGCCCTACCACACCTAAAATCATGTCAGCTCTTCAGTTGACACAGCACCATACCTATTCCCACAGTCCTTAAGAAAAAATCAGTGACAATATCTAATGGTGCCCCACCCACAAGAGAAAATGATTGTTAATACCTTTGTACATTCAAATGGAAAATGGACACACCTTCAGGAAATCGACAGCAGGAATTATATGAGAAAAACATTGAGAGTATCAAGTATAATTCAGGATCCACCCCATTCCTTAAGAGTGATGGCTGTGGGCACACCCCAAGGAAGAAGTCAGTGGGAAATGCACAGAGAAACACTGCGGTTTTTCCTCTGGCACAGCTGTCATGCACCCTGGGTGGACTTGTCCCCCGAGGGTGTTGTTTCACACCGGGAGGATGAAATGTTGCAAGGAATGGGGAGCAACCTTGTCTGTGTTATTTACCACCGGCTTCCTGGCATGGAGACGCCCCGTTAGCATCTGTAGAATGAATGGTGAGTGCATGAGGGGTGAGACACAAGCCTATGCATCTTCTCCCCAGCCCTCATCGTCTCAGCATCTCTCCCGAGAAATGGGACACAGCCGTTTGGGAAGTGAGCTTGGCACACGTCCCAGGAGGAGTCTAGGTGAGCCGAATGGTGGCATTTCCCATCCTGCTCCTCCCTACAATGGATGTTGTGACTCAAAAGAAGTGTTTTGTTATAACCAGTTGAATAGCCCTTATCCAAAAATGCTTAAGACCATAAGTGTTTCAGACGTATGCTGCATTCTTTTGGACTTTGGATTATTTGCATGTACATAATAGGGTATCGGGGCTGAGATCCAAGTCTAAACAAAGATTCATTTATATTTCCTATACACCCCATGCATATAGGTTGATGATAATTTTATAAAATATTTAAAATATATTTTGTGCACGGAAGAACGTTCGCGATGTGTAATTTTCCACTCCAGGCATCGTGAGTGCTTGAACTTGGCAGCGATTCAGAGTTCAAGTTTTCGGACTTCAGTGTTCAGATGTCCGGCCGTAACTGCATAGACGGAGACGGTGTGAGTTCGCAGACTCCAGCACGTAAGAAATAGGACCTTATCGCTGCACATCTCAGTTCACTTCTATCAGAAGCCCCACTATGGGTGGCAGGTGTGGGGCTGGTGTTGGGGCACAGTGGGTTAAGCCAACACCTGGGGTGCTGGCATCCCACATGAGCACTGGTTTGAGCCCAGCTGCTCCACTTATGATCTAACCTCCCTGATAATGCACCTGGGAAAGCAAAAGAAAATGATCCAAGTGCTTGGACCCTTGCACCCGTGTGGAAGACCTCTGTGGAGTCCCTGGCTCCTGGCTTCAGACTGGCCCAGCCCTGTTGGGGAGTGAACCAGTAGATGGAAGACCTCTCTCTCTCTCTCTCTCTCTCTCTCTCTCCCCCTTTCTCTCTCTGTCTCTCCCTCTCTGTAACTCTGCCTTTCAGATAAATAAGTAAATAACAAAAATAAATAAATGGGAGAGTGACAGGAGAGCGCTACACCCGCTAAGGGTCCCCTCCCAGATGCAGGGAAGCCGCCATGATCAGATGTGTGGCCCCGTGGCCCGCTTGCCTGGGGGCCCACTGAGAGACTCGGCTTCCTGCCAGTCCCAGGCAGCTCCCAGAGCCCCCTCAGCCCACGCTGGTCGTGAACCCCCCCCACCTGTCCTCTGCCTTCGCTCAGGCTACCCTCAGATGCCTCCACCAAAACTCACCACGGAAACCTGGTGACCAACGGAGCAGTTTTAGGAGGTGGGGGCTTTCAAAGGGATTACTGTCTTTCTTGAGAGTCCGGGCTGCTTTTCTGGGGAATGGGTTCATTCCTAGAAGGGTCTGACTGCCTTTGTCCCCAGCCTTACCTCCATGCACACCCCTTGCCCATTGTGGCCACCCACTCTTGAACTTGCCAACCTCCCGATCAGTGAAGTAAAAAAAAAAAAAAAAAATCCCTTTTCGCACTGCAGGTATTTCATTACAACAACACAGTGTCAAAGCAGGTGCCCAGAGAGCAGGATTCAGAGGAAGGCCTTGTGCTGCAGCTCACAGCTCACCTTTGGAGGCGTCGCCTGCTGGGGACACTAAACCAGATCAGGTCGTCAACAGCTGAACACACCACACGTTTCTAGTCCAAGCTGGAGAAGGAAGGTGTTGGAAGGCTGGGCCAATGGCGATACCCTCAGACGGTCCAGGGCTCTGCCAGGAAGTTACAGGAGGTAGGATTCATTCAAACCCGAAGGGTCTGCACAACAAAGAGGCAGATCCAGCAGGGAGTGGGCCCCATTCCAAGAGTGTCCAGGCAGAAGCTGGCTGGCAGGGCAGGCCTGTTATCACAGAGACTTCTGATTGAGTCCAGTTTGGTCCAAAGGGTCTCTGAAGTCCCAGGGAGTCTATGATTTTAGCATCCAGGCGGAGCGTGGCTGAGGTCACTGGATGTTGAAGCAGACATGAAACCGGGAAGAGCCAAACAAGCCAACTCGAGGGACAGATTCTCATTTTTTAAAATTCTCTCCTTGTTAAAAACTCTTTTTCATGTAATTATTCACAGAAACAAATCAAAAATCTATGCTGAGTTCACTCGCAGTCTGTCAGATGTGTAATCGGCTGCTTTATGATCAGCCACGCTTCTGGACTTCTGGGTTTCCAGAAAGCTGAGGGCAGTCACACAGAGGCCCATCAGTCCTGGCCCACCCGTCCGAGGCCATCGGCTGTGGCTCTACCTTGCTGGCCAAAGTGACCAGAAACATCAATGAGCATTTGCTATGCATGACAGCTGTGATAGAAAATGTCTACCAAGCAATTCTGCCTCAGCAAATACAAACGTATCTAAAGCAAACAGACCTGCACACCATGAATTTTGAGATTATATGCAATTACCCTTCTTTGGGGAATATTATTGGCACTAGACAGAGGTCAGTTTTCATATCTAACAAAGGGGAGTAAAAGTAAAATACGAGGAGCATCTCTAGGAAAATATTCTCTTCAGAGCTATGATTCTGAAATTGCTCCTTAATAATGGTGGTTACCTATATGTCCACTTGGTTTTCTGAAACTTACACATTTAGTTAGAGTTCATTGGCTAATTTGCTGTTACAAAGTAGCTGGTATTTTTTAGAGTCTCTTGAGAGAAGTAACCTCAAAAGAATCTGAAGGGACTGGTGCTGTGGGGTAGTAGGCTATGCCTCTGCCTGTGGAGCCAGCATCCCATATGCACGCTGGTTCGAATCCCAGGTGCTCCACTTCCAATCCAGCTCTCTGCTGATGGCCTGGGAAAGCAGTGGAAGATGGTTCAGGTGCTTGGGGCCCTGCACCCACATGGGCCCCTGGCTAAGATCAGCCCAGCTCCAGCTGTTGCGGCCATTGGGGAGTGAACCAGCAGATGCAAGACCTTTCTCTCTGTCTCTCCCTCTTTCTATAATTCTACTTCTGAAATAAATAAAGTCTTTAAAAAAAATCTGAAATTTGAGGTTAGGCTTTTGCCTTTTCACACCCCCCCCCCCCCCCAGCTTTCTTTTCCCTCCCTTGTTAACAGACTTCAACTCTGTTTCAGGCATCAGAGGAAAAGAAAAAACACACAGCAAAGAAAGGAACCCAGGCCTTTGTCTCAATTTGAGGTGGGAATCTGCCCTAGGCGGGGTCTTCGAAAAGACCATGACAAGTACAGAAACACTAGGCACAGACTGCAAGTGCATCGCGCTGCGAGCAAACAACCCACCCTTTAACCCCACCTCTGCCCCAACTGTGAAAAGGCGGCTTGGTCTCCAGACACGATCTGAGTGGGGAGGGAGAACTGACACCCCACCCCCCACCCCCGCCAAGCTGAGAGCTCCCCGGCCCGTGCCAGCCGCGATGGGGCAGTCGGTGCTCGCCGGGAAGAGCCAGCTTCGCTTCTGGCTGCGAACACAAGGCAACACGGAGACGACTCCAACACACCCGCACCCTTCTTTACTTTCTGGTTCCGCTCAGGTCGTTTCTCTCAATGGCAAACGTATGGAACCGAGCGGGTTGGGTCTGCCTGGGAGTTTGTTCTGGCCGGCTTAGCCTTTCTCTCACCTGACTCTTTATATCTGTTTATCCGTACAGGTGCCAGGAGTGAGCCAGGAGCTGAGAGCTGGGTCTGGTGGGTCCTATCGTTGTTTTGCTCTCAGTCAAGGTGTGAATTTGTGAAGGGGTTGCTATCTCTTGTTCCAAGGTAAGTAAGATAAAAGCAATTATAAAATGGGGTGTACTCTACCTACGGTCAACACGAGAAATCCCACCTGAGATTAGGCCTTGGAGACTGTAACTTCAACAGGAAAACATTGTCTGGAAACAGGAGGCTGCTATCAGCCCGCGGAGGGCAGGGCCTGGGAGAAGGCGCTTCTGGAAAAATCCACTGCCACCCCTCGCCCTATCCCAGATAAGCCAGAGTGACCAGAGGCTCCCAGGAGCCTCCCAGACAGGGGGTCCTGGGCTCACACAGGGCAGCACTCCAGCCTCTAAGGCCTGAATGTGGCTCAAATGAGGACCCCCCAACCACGCCTCAGGGTCTCAGTCCACGCAAGCTGTCTCCACTCCACGTCCACGCACCCTCCCGGCCTCTCCACCAGGCAGCCCTGCTGGATGAAGGCGCTGACCCCTGCCGCCGGCCATGTGTACTGGCCTGGGGTTGTCAGCTCCCAGCCTCTGGCTGCCCCGGGTGACTGTGAGTCCCTTGAGCAGGAGCCACCGGGGCCTTCTAGACACTGCTCTACAGATGCTCAGTAAACGTCCATGAAGACATGCTCTCCTCCGCCCTCCCCTGTCTGCAGTGCCCTCGTCCCCAGAGGCGCGGGGCCGAGTGTGCGAGCCACAGCGCGTGGAGTTTCAGAGCCGAGTGCACACCAGGCTAGACCTGCCTGGCCAGGGTAACCGGCCCAACCGTGGCCCTCCGGTGTCTGGCAGCTGCATCGCTGCCTGACCAGGACAGAGCCGGGAGCGGCGTCGGGCTTTCTCCCTGTCACGTCCTTCCACTGAGAAACTCAGCGACGCCCCAGCTCTTTCCCCGAGATCTTCACATTAGATAGGTTTTCCCCTTAGCAGGAGATAAATATTTCCAGGTTCTGGAATGACTTTGAAAATACAGTTAACAGCTAAGATGCACTATGCATCTTGCTGACAACTCAGACAGCCTCGTGTGTTCTTGACAAGACTTTGTCTTGAAGATTTTTATGTAGAGGCCAAGCAAGAAAAGGCTAGGAAACCATCCGCTAAGTAAACATCTCAGAGCCACAAATGCTCTGAACAAAGTCTCGGGTTACTCTGAACCTTGTGAAAGACTCGACCTCACCACGTGTCCTCACAGTTAACATTTTGTTGAACTTGCGATGGTGAACCCATTCACATACGACCTCTATTTCTGGAATTGAACCAGAGGACCCTGGGGGCCACGCTGTGGTGCTGTGGGTTGATATGGAATACGGAATCCCACGGGGGGCTGCTCTGCTTCCAGTACAGCTCCCTGCTAACGGTCTGGGAAAGCAGCCCAAGATGGCCCAACTGCTTGGGCTCCTGCCACCCATATGGGAGACCCAGATGGAATCCCAGGCTCCTGGCTCAGCCCTGACCCTTACAGCCACGTTGGGATAAATAAATAATTAAAAAAAAAAAAAAAAAAAGATGATCCCACAGGTTCACAAAAGAGAGAGGAGAAAGGAAGAAAAGTCAGGGCTGAAGGGGATCCCAGTGCTATGCCTTTAATTTTGCAGTAATTTGCTAATTCTGACTATTTTTAAAGTAATCTCTCCATTTAATTGACTCTTGCTGCTTCATATATTTTTCCTTGATGACTAGAAATATTTATGTATCTCTCAAAATGTGTACACAGGGGCTGGCACTGTGGCGTAGCGGGTTAAACCACTGCCTGCAGTGCCAGCATCCCATATGGGTGCTGGTTTGAGTCCTGGTTGCTCCACTTCTGATCCAGCTCTCTGCTATGGCCCGGAAAAGCAGTGGAAGATGGCCCAAGTCCTTGGGCTTCTGCACCCACATGGGAGATCTGGAAGAAGCTCCTGGCTCCTGGCTTCAGATAAGCCCAGCTCTGGCTGTTGTATCTATGTGGGGAGTGAACCAGCAGATGGAAGACTCTCTCTCTCTCTCTCTACCTCTGACTCTCTGTAACTCTGCCTTTTAAATAATAAATAAATAAATTTTTAAAAAAGAAGTGTGTGCATGGGTCAACTTTCACATAAGATAAAATGTCAACTTCATATTATGTAAGAGAAATAAATCCGCGTCATATTCTTTATACTTACAACGATAAATGGCATATACTTCAAAGATAATAACACGAATCAACCGTCACTGCACACAGAGGAGGGGGGAAAGCTACGTATGGGGTCCGGCACAGTAGCGCAGCAACTTAGGCATCAAGGCAACACCGGCACCCCATGTGAGCTCCGTTTGGAGCCCCAGCTGCCCTGCTTCTGATCCAGCTCTTTGCTAATGGGCCTGGGAAAGCAGCACAAGATGGCCCAGGTGCTGGGGCCCCTGCACCCACGTGAGATATGTACAGTTCTTAGCTCCTAGCTTCAGCCCAGCATCCCCAGGCTAGACACAGTCACAGGCCAGGCACTGTTCCCAGCAGCCTGGATTGAACCTAGCGCTGAAGCCCATGGGAGCTTCAGGAGCTAACATCTTCCCTAAAATAAGTTGTCACTGCCGGTCTACACAGCAGTCAAGCTCAGATGCCGGCAGGATCCCCTGGGAGCCACATCGTCTCACTCTAAACCTGAAGACACTGTAGCCTTGGGAAGGATGTGCAGCCTCTGGCCTCCGGCTGGGCCAGAGCTCTGGACAGAGCTGTGGCCTCTGGCTGAGCCAGAGCTCTGGACGGAGCCGTGGCCTCCGGCTGGGCCAGAGCTCTGGACAGAGCCATGGCCTCCAGCTGGACCAGAGCTCTGGACGGAGCTGTGGCCTCCGGCTGGGCCAGAGCTTTGGATGGAGCCGTGGCCTCCGGCTGGGCCAGAGCTCTGGATGGAGCTGTGGCTTCTGGATGAGCCAGAGCTCTGGATGGAGCCGTGGCCTCCGGCTGGGCCAGAGCTCTGGACGGAGCCATCCCTGCACCATGCTCCCCAACCCCATGGCCTCCTTCCCATCTGTGCTTCTATAACATTCTCTGACCCTCTTCAGTGACATTTGGGGTTGACCATCAAACTCAGCTTATGCAACTAAGCCTTTCTCCAGGGTGGGGTTTACCGCGCTTTTCAGGGTTTCCACGGACCCACACACAGAAAGTTTCTCCTGCACTCCTAAAAGCAGCTTTATCGAGATACAGTGCACACATCCTACAGTCCGCCCGTCTGCAGGGGCCATCTGAGCTCCCCACGCGTTGTGCAGCCATTCTCACAGTCAGTTGGAGAACGTTTCCTCTCTCCTCTCTTTCTTCATGTTAATGTCTCAGATTCTGACAGTTACTCCAGAGAGTGGATCTCCTGTAGGCCAGCGGCCACCTGTCCTGCCATTCCCTGGGATGGCCTCCGGTCCAGTGCACTCCCAGAACCTCCGAAGGTCGCCCGTAGGGAAAAGGTGAGTGAGTGCAGGCTAAACTTCCCGCTGGTTACTCCTTCATCAGGGGAACAGCTGAAAGAAGAAAAACCTTACGAATAAAGGACCCCCTGCTCTCCATCCATTCACTCCTTCAAAAGTAATTGATTTAAGTTTCCGCTGATCATCTGCCATGCAGTAAGCTACCTGCTGATAAGTGTGGAGTGCAGGAGCAAAAGGTCATCAGGGTGTCGGTGCAGCGGCTGAGACGCTGTTTGGAACGCCCACACCCGTGTCACAGTACCTAGCTTTCAATCCTGGCTCCATTCTCTCTTCCTCTCTTTCTCTCTCTCTCTCTCTCTCTCTCTCTCTCTCTCTCTCTTCCTTCCTTCCTTCCTTTCTTTGTTCCTTCCCTCCTTCCTTCCTTCCTTTCTTTCTCTCTTTCTCTCTCTCTCTCTCTCTCTCTCTCTCTCTCTCTTTCTTTCTTCCTTTCTATCTTTTTTAGAGGCAGAGTTACAGGGAGAGCAAGGGGGAGAGAGAGAAATCTTCCATCTGCTGGTTCACTCCTCAAAGGGCCCCAGTGGCTAGAGCTGGGCCTGTCCCAAGCCAGCAGCCAGGAGCTTCTTCCAGTCTCCCACATGGGTGCAGGGGCGCAAGCACTCGGGCATCTTCTGTTGTTTTTCCAGGTTCATCAGTGGGGAGCTGGATTGGAACTGAAGTAGCCAGGACTCAAACCGGCGCCCACATGGGATGCCGGCATTGCACAAAGCAGGTCCCCGGTCCCACTTTCAATTCCAGCTTCCTGTTTATGCTCAGCCTTGGAGGCAGCAGCTCAAGTCACAGGCCCCCACCGCCCATGTGGAAGACCCAGATGGAGCTCCAGACTGCTGGCTTCAGCCTAGCTCAGCCCCACCTGCTGCAGGCATCTGGGGAGGGAGCCAGTAGGTGGATGATTACCCTCTCTTTTCTTCCTCGGTGTATTTGTCTCTGCCTTTCAAATAAAATTTTTAAAAACTTAAGAAGCTTTTTAAAAAAAAAAAAAAAAAAAGACAAATCGGACTAGTCCGTAGACTTGAGGAAGAAGCCATGGGGAGAGACAAGACCCACCTAGGCACAGACTCAAGCAGCCTCACACGGCTGGCCCCTGGCCTGGCACAGATGACGTACTCCAGAGCAGGAGAAAGGCAAATGATGAGAAAGGTGCAGAGAACGTAGCCATGTCTGACAGCGAAGACACAGGAGAGATGCAGAGGGAGCTGGACGGGGAGCGGGAAGCCCGGGCCCTCCAGAACGGAGCGCGGCTCAACAGAGAAGACGCCAGGCACTGAGTCTCCGCAGAGCTCGCCTTCTCCTCTTGGATTTGCAGTTGTCTCGTCCACACAGTGAGGACTGAGCGAGGACACTGTGTTGTACCACGTCCTGTGCCAGTGCCATTAATTGCCCTAATGTCTGGATTCCAAGAAAAGAGTGGCAGAAGCTTGGTCGTACCTGTGTTGAAAACTGCACTCTCCCAGGGCAGGCATTCCGCCTCGTGGTTAAGACCCTGTCTGGAGGACATGGGTTTGATTCCCAGCTGTGCCCCTGACTCTAGCGTTCTACTAATGCAGACCTCGGGAAGCAGTGAGGATGGGTCAAGTCGCTGGGTCCTTGCTACCCACCTGGGAGACCTGCATTGAGCTCCTGGCTCCTAGCTCTGGCCCCGGCACCAGCCTGGGCGTTTGAGGCATCTGGGAAGTGAACCAGCAGATAGAAGTTCTCGCTCTCTCTTTCTGCCACTCAGATTAAAAAAAAAAAATCAGTGCCTGTTATTAAAAACGATAAACTATATTCTCCTGATGTGTACATAAAGGTGAAGGAACATCCTAGGAGATATTTTTTCTCTTTTTTTAGTTTACTTTTATTTTAATTGACACACAGTTATTATACAAATTTATGAAGTCCAATGTGATGTTTCAATACATGTATATGATTTGTAATAATCAAATCAGTGTAATTAGCAGGTTGTCATCTCATATATTTATAGTTTTTTTAAGATTAAATATCTGATAAGGTATTAATATCCAGAATATATAAGGAAAACTAATATACATAACCTGCTTTTAAAATGGATGAAATACCTGAAGAGCTGTTTCATAAAAGATGACATTCAAATGGACAATTATTATGAATGCTAAGCACCATTAATTGTCAGGGAAATGCAAATCAAAACCCAATGAAATATCACCTCTTTCCTGTTTGAATGGCTGTTACCACAAAGACAAAAGATGACAAATAGTGGTGATGACGTAGAGAAAAAAGAATCCTTACACACCATTGGAGGGAATGTAAATTAGTACAGCCATTATGCAATACTGCGTGAAGTTTCTTCAACAACTTGCAAACGGAACTACTACATGATCTAACAATCCCATTTATAGGCATGCAGCCAAAGGATAGAAACAGTTTGCTAAAGAGACACCTGCAATCCCATGTTCATTGCAGCGTATTCACAACAGCCAGCTGTGCCATCAGCCTAAGTGCCTATCGACAGGTGAGTGGATAAGGAAACACACCCATGAATCTCCATATATAAATACATATAGTGGCCGGTGCCACGACTCACTTGGCTAATCCTCCGCCTGCGGCGCCAGCACCCCAGGTTCTAGTCCCGGATGGGGCGCCAGATTCTGTCCCGGTTGCTCCTCTTCCAGTCCAGCTCTCTGCTGTGGCCCGGGAGTGCAGTGGAGGATGGCCCAAGTGCTTGGGCCCTGCACCTGCATGGGAGACCAGGAGAAGCACCTGGCTCCTGGCTTCAGATTGGTGCAGCATGCTGGCCATAGCGGCCATTTGGGGGGTTAACCAACAGAAGGAAGACCTTTCTCTCTGTCTCTGTCTCTCTCTCTCACTGTCTAACTCTGCCTGCCACAAAAAATAATATATGTGTGTGTGTATATATATATATATATATAGTGGAGAAACTGAATAACTGCACACAATGGAATATTATTCAGCCATAAAAAAGGTAAAATCCTGTCATCTGTGACAACATGGAAAGACGGTGTGAAACATGTTCCCATTCAAATGTGGAAACTAAAACAGTCAGTCTCACAGAGGTGTCTTGACTCATGAACTCCCCCACGGTGCCCACCTGGGGAGACATGAAGATCAAGAACACACCTGCCCTTGGAGGAGGAGCTTGCCCACGTGCCTCAGCTTCACCTTGAACAGGGTTTGCTTGGAGTAGGAGTACCACGAGGGCAGGTTCTAAAACCTCAACGGCTCACACAGTGCTGGACACACAGTAGGTGCTGTGTAACTACTCCGTGAATGGGTGGATGAGCGGGCAGGTGGATGGGTGAATTATTGGATGGCAGTAGTGGGACTTCTCACGGAGCTGGCACTTCTTATGGAAGGGGACGGTGGACATTCCAACAGTCACTATCGAGGCCAAGGACTGGAGGACACTCCCCAAATGCTTGATTCATAGGAGACCCCTGAGAGCCCAGGGCCTTCCCTTGAGTCCCCGAGGGGCACCCCTATAGTGACAGAGAGAATCCCCAGTCAGCATAATACCGCAGGGAATCGAGCGAACTCAAATCCAACAGAAGAGGGATTGATTTCACAAAAGCGGTGGAGCAGGACTCACACCTGCTGTCTGTAATGGGTGGGTCAGCCCGCCAGGCTCACAGGCCTGTTGGGAGGCAGTGCAGATGGAAGTGGGCTGCAGAATGTAGAATGCCCTGCACAAGGCTCTCACTACAGACAGCTTGACGGATGTATGTTTGTAATCTGTGTTCAGCAGCCTTTAGCCGGGAAGGGGGATGGACTCACCCAAGGACATAACCTTTCCCATCTTTCTCCCGAGAGTTTTGAGATGAAACACAGTTATAATAGAGTAGGGCAGTTTGAAGTTGCTTGACATTTTGAAATGACATCATCTCTACTCAAGGGAAAGAAAAACATTTGAACAAAAGCAAAGTACTAAGGTTTTCGCTCAAGGAGCATTACAAGATTAGGCCCTAAGAAGAAAATTGGCATCAGTCTAAAAAATGTCACCAGCTGCTCCCTTAACTTAGGACAAGAGATGGAGCTATCAGGCACTGCTCATCCTACAACCAAACCGCTACACATACAACCATGCCAGCACCTACTCACAGGAAGCAAGACATTGGATCCACAACATTTGAAGCGTTTTTATTTGGAGGGCGGGAAGGGAGAGGGAGGTGATGGGGGTGTGTGTAAATGGGTTCTTCTGTAGACACTGTTCAGTTTTGGTAAAAGATGGATTAGATGTGGATGGTACATGATGAGGATGACAGATAACACATGGATCTGTAGATCTACATAGACAGATACATGATAGATAGATGATACATAGATGGTAGATGATTGATGGAGATGATGGATATGTAGCTAATACATAGGTACAGTTGATAGATATGATAGATGGAGAGATAATAAACAGGTGGATAATAGATGATAGATAGATGACAGAGAGATATTGATGATGGTAGTGATCAATGATAGATAGACAGACACAGTTGACAAACAACAGGAACTCTTTAGCTTTAGAGAACTCCTGCACTCTGGTGCCACTGCGTTTTCCGCGGGTTTGAGTCTGGAGCCCTCAGGCCACCACGTCCCCGGCAGCATTCGCTCCCCCACGCAGACCCCCACGCATGGGACTTTAATGATCTGGGGCAGATTCCTTCACTGCTCTTTCTGGAAAAATGTACAAGACTCTTTACAGATGACAGACCTACAGCAGTGAAAACCAGAGACTGCTCCTGGCACAGAGCCTGCGAACCACATTTGCCACAAACTGTCTCTGTGTGGCTCACCTTTCGTGACCTGCAGAGAGTACACAGTTGAAAATGCCTCTAGGGGCCGGAGCAGGGCCCCATGACCCTGCACGCGCTGGGAAAGAACTTGGCCGACCCCGGCCGCCCGGGCGCCTTCCGTCCAGCTCTCTTCTATCAGCACTGCACCTGCCCAGAGGTACAGCACTTGCTCCTCCCACTGTGGAAATCGTCTTCTCACATGGGGATTCAGTTTGGCCTCAGAGTCAGGGAGCAGAAGCTTCTGAATGGAGGTGAGAGCCAAGATGTACTCACTGAACAGCGCAGTTCTACCAGGCACAGAGCTGGCTCCTCACTGAGTGAGGCTGTGGGCTATCCTCTGAGCAAGGCAAGAGGGCAGACGATGGACCAAATTGAAGCAAAGGGGGAAAGGACTCCTATCTTCCCCTGGGATGCTCAGTGCAAAAGGCAGAAACGGAAGGGCAACCCCAGCTCTCTACAGAATATTTCCTGATCAGGGGAAGATGCTCTTTTAAGCAAATGGTGAGAAAAAGAATTCAAAACTAAGTAGATGTGGCGGGGGGGGGAGGGGGTGGCGCAGCGGGTTAAAGCACTGGTCTGACGCGCCAGCATCCCATATGGGTGCCAGTTCTAGTCCCAGCTGCTCCTCTTCTGATCCAGCTGTCTGCTGTGGCCTGGGAAAGCAGTAGAAGATGGCCTAAGTCCTTGGACCCCTGCATCCACCTGGGAGACCTGGAAGAAGCTCCAGGCTCCTGGCTTCAGATCAGCGCAGCTCCAGCCATTGCAGCCATCTGGGGAGTGAACCAGCAGATGGAAGACCTCTCTCTGTCTCTACCTCTCTGTAACTCTGTCTTTCAAATAAATGAATAAGTAGATGGAATTTACCTAGTTCATTTTTCAACTGCTATGCCTTTCTGGCTAGGAGTACAAGGATTAGGAATTGAACACAACATTTAATATAAACCCGAGTGTGGAAACTGACAAGCTGTGGCGTGGCTCTCACTTGCTCCTCTGAACCACATGGGATGCAAAGTGCCAGTGCCTTTGCTGCATAACAAACCAGAGACAGAGGTTTCCAGCAAACACCTGCTTAGCAATCAGGGGTGGACTCTGCCCAGCCATTCTGCTGGTCTGGACCGAGCTCACCCACGTACGTGAAGTCCACCAGCTGGCTCCGACAGGCAGAGGACAAGGTAGCCTGCATCTGTCCGCAGGTGACCCCGTGGGCTCCTTGGCAGCATGCAAAAATCTCTTACGTCCCAGCCTGGGAACTGGCACATTTTGTCAGCCACAGAAAGTCCACAGTGTTGACACACCACGGCCGACAGTCACCTTCAGAGCCATGAAGTCATAAGGCAAACGCACGTGCTACGAGCAGGGGAATAATTTGCAACCATTTTTGCAATTTCCACAAGAATAGGGAAAGCCGCCTGTGTTAGTCTGCCGGTGCTGCCAGGCCACAGAACCAGAGACGGGATGCCTTAAACAACATAGTTCTGGAGCCTGGAGTCCAGGTTCAAGGTGTCAGAAGGGTTGGAGACCAGGTAGGATGGATTAGGGCGCACCCTAACAGTTTGACTTTAATTACTTAATTACTCTTTAAAGGTCCTTGCTCAAAATAGCCATGCTTTGAGATACTCGGGGTTAAGTCTTAGGCAGAAATTTAGGGGCAACAGAAATCTTCCAACACCACTGTCCGAATCCTACATACTCAAAGATATGGAGACGTCACTCTGATGGGGCGTGGAAAATGACAGTATGTTGGTGATGGGAGATAAAAACGAAACCTCAGATACAAAGAGCACAAGCTAGCACAGCACTATTTTTGTCACCGGTAGCTTGGACACAATGGTTCGCTGGTTTCCCACATCCTAAATTCCCTAAAACATGTGGGTCTGTCACCCATGGCCACGTGTGTCCCTTTGAAGTCACCTGTCCACTAAGATGATCTACGTTTCCTCTGGGAAATGCCACTCACCATAGCAGAGTTTAAATACGGACACCGGATGCCTTTGTCTAACACCGCTGTTGTCTTGGCCCCCAGTTCCAGGCCTGATACAAGCTGTATGACACCCACTGGTACCCCATCACCCTGGACCTAAGAACTGCCCTTCTCCATGTGGCGTGGACAGTGTAGTCTGCTTGTTCAGCCCACTGACCCAAAAGCCAACACATCTCACAGCTGCTGGCCACAGCAGACCCTACTGATCAACACGAGGGTCCCGTTAATAAGTATCTCACAGAGCTGGCGCTGTGGTGTAGTGGGTTAAGCATCTGCCTGTGGTGCTGGCATCCCATATGAGCACTGGTTCAAGTCCCGGCTGCTCCACTTCTGATCCAGCTCCCTGCTGGTAGACTGGGAAAGCAGTAGAAGACGGCCCAAGCACTTGGGTTCCTGCATGTGCATGGGAGACCTGGAAGAAGCCTGGTTCCTGGCTTCAGATCAGCTCAACTCCGGCCATCGCAGCCATCTAGGGAGTGACCAGCAGATGGAAGACCTCTGTCTCTGTCTCTCCCTCTCTCTGTCTGTAACTCTCTCAAGTAAATGAAAATAAATTTTTTAAAAAAGGAAAAAAAGGCCAGCGCCATGGCTCAACAGGCTAATCCTCCGCCTTGTGGCACCAGCACACAGGGTTCTAGTCCCGGTCGGGGCGCCGGATTCTGTCCCGGCTGCCCCTCTTCCAGGCCAGCTCTCTGCTGTGGCCCGGGAGTGCAGTGGAGGATGGCCCAAGTGCTTGGGCCCTGCATCCCATGGGAGACCAGGAGAAGCACCTGGCTCCTGGCTTCAGATCAGCGTGGTGCGCCAGCCACAGCACGCCGGCCACTGCAGCCATTGGAGGGTGAACCAACGACAAAGGAAGACCTTTCTCTCTGTCTCTCTCACTGTCTACTCTGCCTGTCAAAAAAAAAAGGAAAAAAAATAAGTACCCCCACACCCTCTCCTTATGTATGTTTTCTGTAAGCTATCCAATCCACAACCTCCACGGGAAAGCCTATGAGACAATGCCTATGGCTTGTGCCCTCTCTCTCTCTCTCTCTCTCTCTCACACACACACACACACACACACACACACACTGGTTCAGCCCCTTGCCACATCCAAACTTCCCTTCGGCACCCAAACCTCTGTAGTAAATGTCTTCTGGGCCGTGCACTTGCTCTCACGTCTTCATTTTGTGGCACCTGACCTACACCCCCGACCCAACTCCCCCTCTCAGGGCTCTGTTACAGAGGGGCGCTCTTGGCTTAGGGCCACTCTCAAGACAGAGTCCTCATGACGAAACCAGAAAAAAGCCAGCACAACAAAAACCCCAACACTGGGACTCCCAGAATGCCTTAGTGCTGGCATATCACTGGGGAATCGGCAGAACAAAGGTAGATATTGACTGCCCTCTGTGCTCCAGGCAAGTTGCTGGACAACACAGGCATCCACGCAAGGAGACCCAGGGTCCCCCCAGCATGGGACAGATGGAGAATCATGGCACCCCTAATTCAGTGGAGTTCCCTAATACAAGGCTAGTTTATTGTTAGGATCAACTTACATCCATTTGGCTAACAACCAAAATGAGATTGGGAGTGAAGAGGTTTGACCGTCTCTGAGAATCAACTCATTTTTCATTCAAAAGAGTCTCTCCTGGTGCCTCTAAGGACCTCTGTGAGCATCCTCTGCCTCTCGGAGTGCTCAGGTCAGAGTCTGCCTTCCTGGCAAGTGCATTTGTGACAGGTGGTAGCCATGGAAACTGATACGCTCTTATTTCTCTTTGAGTCTTAGAAAAACCTGCTGCTCTGATAACTAAGTCTGCAAGTTGCCAAACTACCATCAGGGCAGGCACTGCGGCATAGTGGGTTAAGCCTTTGCCTTCAGTGCAGGCATCCCATATGGGTGCCACTGCAAGTCCAGGCTGCTCCACTTCCCATCCAGCTCTCTGCTGATGGCCTGGGAAAGCAGTGGAGGATGGCCCAAGTGTTTTGGCCCCTGCACCTGCGTGGGAGACCAGGAGGAAGTTCCTGGCTCCTGGCTTCAGATCAGCTCAGTTCCGACGGTTGCAGCCATTTGGGGAGTGAACCAACAGATGGAAGATGTTTCTCTCTCTCTCTCTCTCTCTTTCTCACTCTGTCTCTCCCCTTCTCTCTCTGTAGCTCTGCCTTCCAAATAAATAATTAAATCTTTGGAAAAAATACAAGCAGAGCCAAGAGAGCCCAGTGTTTGTCCAAAACCTGTGTTCCCATTTGACAGGGATGCCATCCCACTGCGCTTGATGGCCGCGGGAGAGCTGCTGTGACTCACGTATCTGGCTTCCTCCTTTCTGCTGGGACAGGGCTTGGAGGGAGTCAAGCCAGGGCCTTGTTGCTGCGGACACGAGCGTGAGCGATGGAGAAGAGAACAGCCCACGTGCCGTGTAGTGACAAATGCCAGAGGAAAACTGATGCTGGTTTTCTCTGGCCAGGACCACGTTTACTTATCGGCCTAGGCCTCGGTACACATCCGGACATGTCAGAGTGCAAAGACTGGGGTGTCTTCCTTGTTGTCTTCCAGGGAAGCCCCGTGGCATCACTCAGAAAAGGGGGTGATCAGAGGCGGAATCTGCTTGTAATCAGGGAAGTCCCGAGGCCAGGAATAAAGCACAGCTCCACGCTGAACCTGAGGCCTGCAAACGTGCAGAGATGCACAAAGCTCACTTCCAAGCTGGATTTCATCCACGCTTAACTTTTTAAAGATGTTTGCCTTATTTGTCCATTTTCCATGCAGGGCCACATTGGAACCAGGGGAAAAGGCACTTGTGTCCGAGAGGATTTCTAGGTGTCAGTCACCCTGACTCCCTCTCTGAAGGTTTACCACGTTCTGAGAAAGCTTCTCCCAGGCCCCACTTCCGGAAGGATCCGGTACTCACATGAAATGGAATGCAAAGCGCTGGAGAGGCTGACGGCCGAGCACATCAAGGCTCCCACCTGATGCACGGTTCCTTCGTCAGCACAGCTGTGCGGTGTCTACACCTCGACTGGTGTCACGTGACTTAGCTTCCTTTCCTGGATGGCGCTTTTGGCCCCTCGGTCAGGCCGGTGGAATGTGCACGGTCTCAGTGTCTCCGTTACGCAGTCCCCGAGGAATGCTGAAGTTGCTGGTCCCGGTGCACGAGATCGTAGGCGTCAGCGTGCGGGCAGCACGAAGACGTGGCAGGAGACGCACAAGGTCTGGGAAAAGCAGTCACAGTTGGCGCTGCCTGTGAGGGGCTGAAGATGCCGCTGCAGACGGAAGCAGAGCCAGGGGAGCGCTGGCTGCAGGAACGTGGCTCTGGGAGATTATCAGGTCAAGCACAGTCACTTCCATCAGAACCAGGCTCTTGCTTCGATCTGCTTTGGAGACGATGAGTCTTCTCAGAACCAGAGCAAGGCTGCGACCAGCCCGTGGGGAACGGTCGGTGCCTGTGCTAACTGTGTGTGCGCATTTCTGAGTGGCGGACACCAGCTCGGAAGCCGCCTGCACTGACTCACCCCGTCCTGACCTTCTTCACTGGGCCTCATAATAGCTAAATACTAACAGGATCTGAGCCCCTTCTTCTACTTTTTTCTCCTAAAAGACATTCTCCCCCAGATACACAGTAGCAACAACCATGTGATACACACGGAAAGCAAGTCTGCTGGGGGAATGACATGTCCTAGGTCACATCCAATAGATAGTAAACTTTACTTAGGAATAGATAAGGCTTCACGAAACAGAATAGACAGAAATCCAACTAACAGTCGCAGGTACCGGAAGACATGGCTGGCACTGTGGAAGACACCTGGCGGGCCTGGGCTCCTGGGGATAGTCCCCAAGCCCCCAGGCTCACCCCCACAGCAATGCATCCTGGAAGCTTCCTCCCACCCCCTTAGCCAGCAGGTGCACTGATTTCAGCCGCCGTCCTCCATCTGGATACACTATTGAGTATCTACTTCTGGCCTCGGCTGCCCTCCTAGATTCATGTTCATCTCTCTTTGATTCTTTTGTTTTAAAGATTTGTTTAAAGATGGAGTTACAGAGAGGAAGATGGGGGGAGAGGGAAGGAGAGGGAAGGAGGGAGAGAGGGAGGGCGAGAGAGAGAGAGAGAGAGAATATCCCATCTGCTGGTTCATTCCCCAAATGGCTGCGATGGCAAGGGCTGGGCCAGGCCAGAACCAGGAGCCAGGAGCTTCGTCTGGATCTCCCTCATGGGGGCAGGAGTCCAAGCACTCGCACCATTTTCCAGTGCTTTCCCAGGCACATTAGCAGGGAGCTGGACTGCAAGTGGAGCTGCCTTGAACCGGTGCCCAGTGGGGTACCAGGGTCACATGCAGCAGCTTAACCTGCTATGCCACAACGCCGGCGCTTCTCTTTGGTTCTGGAACAAAAACAGCCCCAGGATGCTCCTTTCTGTACCAGAAAAGCCCTCAGTAGAGTCTTCCTGGAGTCATCTTGGAACAGATTCGAAAGTGCTGTAGGACCATCACCTCTGATTGGAAAGGAACTGTAGGGATCACCGTGTCCAAACCTTCATAGGATACAAGAACCACATGATAACCATGGGATCTGGCCATGCATTATTACATGGGAGAATGTATTAACGTGATAAAAAAACAAACATTTTTTGAAGGTTTTCATCTTGCTTCAAAAATCTCAAGCATATGGGCTGGTGTCGTGGCACAGCAGGTTAAGCCGCTGCTTGTGAAGCCAGCGTCCCAGATCAGAATGTCGGTTAGCATCCCAGACACTCTGCTTCCAATCCAGCTTCCTGCTAATGCCCTTGGCAAGGCAGTGAAAACTGAACCAAGTACTTGGGCCTTTGCCACCCATGTGGGAGACTGGGATAGAGTCCTTGGCCCCTGGTTTCAGACTGACCCCAGTCCCAGCTGTTGTACTCACTTAGGGAATGAACAGGTGGATGGAAGATCTTTGAGTCTCTCTGTTGCTCCATCTCTCTTTGTCATTCTGCCTTCAAAATAAGTAAATAAATAAATCTTTGGGTCAGCATTGTGGCGTAGCAGGTTAAGCTACTTCCTGCAATGCCAGTATCCCATATGGGCGCTGGTTTGAGTCCCAGCTGCTCCAGCTTTCTGCTAATGTACCTGGGAAAGCAGTGGAGGATGGCCCAGGTCCTTGGGCCCCTGCACCCATGTGGGAGACCTGGAGGAAGCTCCTGGCTCCTGGCTTCAGCCTGGTCCAGCCCTGGTAGTTGCAGTCATTTGGGGAGTGAACCAGTAGATGGACGATCTCTCTCTCCCTCTGTCTGTCCCTTTCTCTCTCTGTAACTCTGCTTTTCAAATAAACAAAATAAATCTTTTAAAAAAAATCTCAAACACAGATATGGTACATTCTCTGAGATGGCTCCCAACAATTCTTGCTGGTCACTTCTGAGATTGGACTTAAAGGAAGATTGTGACTTCTGTGTGAGATATTCTCTCTCTCTCTCTCTCTCTCTCTGTGTGTGTGTGTGTGTCCTTCTCCATTCACTTTCAGGGAAGCCAGACGACAGTGCTGGGAGGACATCCTAGAAACCTCAGGAGGGGCCTATGTGCTCAGGAACTGAACCCTCCGCCAACAAGAAATGGCCAGCGAGCACGTGGCCACTTCAGGTACAAACTCAGAAGTCCAGTCCAGCTTTCAGATGAGAGTGCGCCCCAGCCGGCAGCTACAATGCAGCCTCATTGAGACAGAACCGCCCAGTTGCCCCAGATTCCCAACCTGCAAAATGGGAAACAGCAAATGTTTACTGTTTAAACTCTAAATGTAGGACAGCAATACTCACTGGACGGCAATAGGTAACACAGTGCATCAATGCCAGCCTTCTAATTGTTTCAGCCCATTTATCATAATATCACATCAGTTAATATAAATATTAATAAACATTTTCCTTCACTCATTATTTCACGTCTTATCTGTCCACCCAAATTATTTTGACCTCTGGAACAGGCATAGTTGCTCAACTCCAAATTAGACAGGAACCCCATACACCAAAGCTAGTAAACACTTGTCCATCGACTGCTTTGCAAAATCACAAAAAAACCACGGTATGATCTGGAGCATGCTCCGTGAGCCAGCCTGCCACGGCCACACGTGGTGGACATCTGGGGATGTCTCTGCTTCCTTTCCCTTTCCCTGGTCAACAATTTTCCTTCTTCCCTCTCAGCCATTTGTCATGGGTATGTGCAAATAAGCTTTGACCAGCCCTGGGCTACAACAGGACACTGACTCATTTATGGAGGCTAAATTCCATCTGGTGAAAGAGGGGACTCGTAGCCGGAGCTTCCACAGGACAAGGCTTGGAGGTTATGGCTGCTGGGCACCCAGGAGTGTGCCTGAGAGTGAGGTCAGAGAAGAAAGGCAGAACAGGGCCCAGCATTGTGGCACAGCAGGTTAAGCCTCTGCCTGTGTCCCATACAGCTCCTGGTTCAAGACCTGGCTGCTCCACTTCTGATCCAGTTCCCTGCTAATGTAGTTGGGAAAGCAGTGGAAGATGGCCCAAGCCCTTGGACCCCTGCACCCACCTGGGAGACCTGGAAGAAGCTCCTGGATCCTGGTTTCTGCTTGGCCCAGCCCAGGCAGTTGTGGCCATTTAGGGAGTGAACCAGTGGATGGAAGATCTCTGTCTGTCTGTCTGTCTCTCTCCTCCTCTTTCTGTAACACTGCCTTTCAAATTTTTTTTTAAATCTTAAAAAAATAAAAAAGGAATGCAAAGCGAAGACAGAGCCACCAAGTGAAGTACTGGGTTACATCTGACTTAACGCTAGGACTGTCTCTGCCCATCTCAGTTCCCTATAAATTCTTGCTTTCTTTTGCTCTCTCCCTCTCTAAACCTACTAAATCCATTTTTAGCCAGACTTCCCTGTGCTTTTCTACTGAAATAAACTAGTTGGCATCAGCTAAACTACTAATGTGTGCTATGCAGTGTGCCATGAAATGCATCATTCTAGAACTTTCTATCCCTTCCTACCTCAAGAAGTTTTGTGGCGCCAACATGACGCTGTCCTCTTACTAACCGATGATTAAGAGAATGACAGCAGTACTAAAGTTGTCTGTTTTACCCACCATGTTAGTGTCCTTCCCTGAGCAGGGGGGAGGGATGGACCCAAATGTAGGGTGAAGCTCAGCCTGTAGCAATTCCTAGAGCTCATAGGATTCGCAGAGCAGCTGATTGTCTCCAGACTCTGCTAGAATACGAACATCTGCTAGAATACAAACGCGCTTAATCCTTTAGATTACAGAGTGTGGCATCTTCCTCCTGTATCCTTTAGTCATCACTGGATTATTTATACTGTCTAATACAATGCAAATGCCATGTAAATATTGCTGTTTTATATTGTTTAGAGAATAGGATGCTAAAGAGTCTGTACATGTTAATAAATACATAATTATTAAAAGTTTATTTATTGGGGCACAGCAGGTTAAAGTCCCAGCCTATGGCACCAGCATCCTACATGGGCACCAGCTCAAGACCTGGCTCCTCCACTTCCAACCCAGTTTCCTGCTGATGCATCTGGGAAAATAGCAGAGAATGGCCCAAGTGCTTGGGCCCCTGCATCCATGTGGGAGATCTGTGACCTCAAATGGTCACAATAGCCTTGGCTGTGCCAGGCCAAAGCCAGCTCCATCCAGGTCTCCCACGTGGGTGCAGGGGCCCAAACAGTTGGTCGGGCCCTCTGCTGCTGCTTTCCCAGGTACATTGGCAGGAAACTAGATCAGAAAAGGAGCCACTGGGACTCAAACTGGGGTTCCCGAATGGAAAGACAGCCTGGCAGGTGGTGGCGTAAACTGCTGTGGCACAATGCCGGCCCCACCAAAATGTTTCATTCAATTTTATAGCAACTTTTTGAAAGTTTCTGTAAAATCTACCCTGCAAAGTGTGTAATTTTAGGGTTGTAGGTGTAGTCACAGGGTGTGCAGCCACCACCACCGTCTACATCTGGAACCTTTCTATCACCTCCCAAACAACCCTCATGTTATCCCAGCCCAGTCCCTTGTATTGCTCCCTCCCTCTCATCCCTGGCCAAGCACTTGTCTATTTTCTGAGCACAATTTGCCTGTTCTGGACAGTACGTCTACCTGGAGTCAAGGAGGTGGCCTTGTGTGAGTGGCTTCTTCCACACAGCATGCATCGCCAGTGCTCATCCATCTCCGAGCGGATACTGGCACTGTGCTCTCTTATGGCTGAATAATATTCCATTGTGTGAACAGATCGCGTTTTATTTGTCCAGCCTTTGGTTGGTGAACATCAGAGCTGCTCCCACGTTCTATCATGAATAACGCTGCTATGAATATTCAGGCACAAGTGTTTGTGTAGCCATATGCAAACCTGCGGGTACCCACTGGCCATCTTGTACCCTTCTTGGAGACCTATGTGTAAACATCATTTGCACAGTCATATTCAGTCAGGAGTGGAGTTGTATAAAGATGTCTCTACATGGTCTAGGTACACATTTTTTTCCAGATATGATTGGCAAATATTTTGTCCCCTTTTGCTGGCTGTTTGTTCACTTTCTTTATGGCATCTTCAGCAAACAAACATGTTCCATTGCCTTGGGGAAGTCCAGTTGTCTATTTTTTCTTTTGTCTCTGCTGCTTTTTCTAAGAAGAGACACACCTCTTCTCTGTTGGCCTTCTTCTCCAGTCTCTTTCCCTCCATTTCACTCCTGCACATCAGCGGCAGAGACAGCTTACCGCTCCGCCCATCTCGCGAGCCACTGGAATCCTAGTTTCGCTTGGACAATCAGCTTCGTCTTCAGTAAAAACAAACAGTTTCCAGCTATTTCCTTCTTTGACGCGAGTCACAGTTCCCAAGCCATGGAGCAGCCCAGGTCCCTGCAGCTTGGAAGTTGAGTCTGTGAGAAACTATGTCCTGGGCAGCGGCGTTTTCGGGCGGAGGGGCTGCTTCCTGTCTGGGGAAGCTCTCGTCAAGTGTCAGTCCAAAGAAAGTTGAAAAGGTTTCCAGATGGGAGGATGGGGCCGGGGAGCTTCTGGTGAGAGCTGCTCTGAGCATCTGTTGTTTCCAGTGCTGGGCTTGCCAGTCAAAGGCACAAGTAAGCCCACGGTCAACTCGGCACAGACTACCCAGCCACGGCAGTGGGGGTGGGAACGTGCTCACACAGGGACTTCCTGCCTGGTTGGGAGGGTCAGTGGCCATGGAAAAAAATAAAATAAAATAAAATAAAAGTGAGTGGAGGGGCTTAGTCGAGGACTCAACCAGTGCCCATGAGTGTGGAACTCTATCCTGCATGGAAAGCCGATCAGCAGGACCAGACGGGGGCTCCTACTTCCTCCACTTGTACCAGGTGGGTCTCCATCTACACGGGACACCAGCCTGAGGTCCCCTGCAGGACACTGAAGCTAGACTGCAGCACAGCTGTGGGAGCCTGGTCTTTCCAGTTCCAAGAGGGAGGTAGCATCTCACAGCCTGACGCTCAGACACAGTGGACGCCACGGTTCAAACCACGGCGCTCCCAGGAGTCTCTCAAAATTCATCACCAGCAAAGCTGGCAAGCTAGATTTTTTAAAGATTTATTTTTAAAAAGTATTTGAAAAAGCAGAGCAAGAGAGAGAGAGAGGAAGAGACAGAGAAAGAGAGATCTCTCCGGTGCTGGTTCACTCCCCAGATGGCCACAATGGCCTGGACTGGGCCATGGCGAAGCCAGGAACCAGGAGCTCCATTCTTGCTTCCCACAAGGGTGGCAGGGACTCCCAGGCACATTGGTAGGGAGCTGGATCAGAAGTGGAGCAACAGAGACACGAGCCAGCTCTGACAAGGGATGTCGGCACTGGAGCTGGCAGCTTAACCCGCTGTTCCACAATGCTAGAATTTAATTCTCACAAATTCTGTGCTAATGAGTATTATCAGAACCCAAAATTGGTTTCTTACATTGAGAAAATAAACTATCACAGAAATTAGTCCAAAAGCACCAGCAATTCTGAATTTAAAGCATATAGAATGCTTGGAGGAGGAGGGGAGGTACAGAAAATTATCATTTGGACTTTGCTATTTTGAGGATAAATCAGAAGGTCCAATTAATAGGAGTAACTCTCAAGATTAATTAATTAGAACGTACATCTGTTTATCAATACTTCAAGTCAAGGCCAGAGCTGGCTGAATAACCCTGGGACTTCTACAATTTGATTAAACCGTATATGACACAAGACAAACAGAAGCTTACACAGGGAAAACAAGCACGTGGCTATGCAGCAGTAATAATGAATGGCCAAAGAATGACAACGCAGCAGATCCGGTGGGCTGGAAGACACCGTGTCCGGTAGTCACAGTCAGCCTGGGCCAGTCACTTGCCTAGGTTCAGCCTTCCCACCTGGGTAACACAACATGTGTTTAAATCCCTTTCCCTTGATCCGAGAGCGTCGGGGCGTATCCATAGCAGACACTCCCCCACAATGCAGAGTGCTGTGGGTCTTGTCTGCCTCTCCTGTGAGACACGGAGCCTTCTGCTCATCGCCATATCCCAGGGACACAGCCCAGCAAATCAGTGCTCGCTGAGTGACTGGACAGACACATACATTACTTACACAGGAAATGCAGCTACCCTGTGAATGTTGTAATCCTCACTCCCTAGCGAATCTAGACAATCCAGAGGTGTTCACATAGGAGTGGCCGTGTGTGTGTATGTATGTGTGTGTGTTCTTACCGCACAGCTTGAGTACAACCATTCTGTACTGAGCTGCTCAAGAGAAGCCCACGGAATGAACTCAAGTGAATCACGCAACCTAACGTCCTGTGGTCAGGTGTCGCTTGATGACAGGGACACAGTCTGAGAACTGCTGCTGGGTGATGTTGCCGCTGTGGGCACATCGCAGGGTGAACCCAACACACAGAGAGACGGCCGGGATGTCACCAGGTGCTGCAGTCCTGGGACCCCGCTGGAAGTGCTGTCCCTTGTCCCACAAGCCCATTACGCAGCGCATGCCCGTGTGTGAGAAGCACTGTTTTACTCCGAAAGGCGAGTCAATGTGTTCTAAGCAGATGGCATCAGGTGCCAAGTGGAGGCTCTGCAGGGGCTGTCATGATGAGTGATTCATGACTAATTATCTGTGCAGGAGACCTTGCAGAAAAAGCCTTTTTTTCTGAAGCTCTTTATGTACCAATTTGCTCAGCAATTAGTTTCCTAGTAAATAATAGGCAAATTTCAATCTGATTCTGGTCAAACCATCACAGATTAAGGTGAGCTAAATCAGTGACGCGTCCAGTGTCACACGGAAAATGTCAGAAAGCCATGATTTAGATGGCAATCCTCTAGTATATTGTTGTGCGTTGATTCATTTTACTTATTTCTTTCTTTTATCTTGAAAAGTAACAAACACATTTACATGGCTTAGACCTTTTAACCTTTTAAACAACACCTAACTGCTTTCGGAGAGAAAACTGTTTCAATCAGCCCGGCATCCTAGATCCAGAAACTTGAATTCGACAGAGTGGGCTTACCTTGAGTGGCAGAGAACAGCTTCCTCCTTTCGTATAGTCACTACACCAAAAACCGTGGGTGTCTGAAACAGCAGAACCTAACAAAAAATAAAAAAAAATTTAAAAAAAAAAAACTAGCTTCCCAAGTCCTAAGATAAACCTCAGGCAGATCTTATCACTGAACATCCATCATTTAGTCAAAAAATAATGGACCAGAGGCTGTGGCCTTGGGGCAGGTCACTCCACTTCTAATACTGTGCTCTTACGCCAGCTACTTCTCTAAGCCCTTCAGCTTGTTAATATGTAAAATATACACCTTCAACACCCTCATGAACATGGTGGGTCACACAGAGAGAAGTGCTTCTTTGAAAAAAAGATTTATTTATTTATTAGAAAGAGTTACACAGAGAGAGGAGAGGCAGAGAGAGAGAGAGAGAGAGAGAGAGAGAGAGAGAGAGAGAGATTCACTCCCCAACAGGCCAGGAACTTCTTCCTGATCTCCCACGTGGGTGCAGGAGCCCAAGGACTTGGGCCATCTTCCACTGCTTCCCCAGTCCGTAGCAGAGAGCTGGATCAGAAGTGGAGCAGCCGGGACTTGAACCAGCGCCCATATAGGATGCCAGCACTGCAGGTGGCAGCTTTACCCACTACACCACAGTGCCAGACCCAAGAGAAGTTCTTCTTTAGGGCTTCATAGTCAGGGAAGTGCTAACTGCACTGCCTCTCACATCCCCGTGACAATATGAAGCACTCGTTTTTAGAAAGCACCCAGGACCTGCCTCTAGCCCTGTGGAATCAGAATTTCCAGTAGCCAGTCTACTAATCTGCTTGCCTGGCAAGCATCCCAAGCAATTCTTACCACGAACATTTGGGAAACTGCTGAAGAACCCCTAGAGGCTACTTCTTCTTTCTAATGCTCATCAGCTACTGCAGAAGCGAATACTGACTCAATAAACGTGCATGAAACTGTGTAGGATCTCACAGATCAGAGTCTAAGTTCATCTAAGGAAAAGATCAATGTCGCTCCAATTTATTGCTACAAACCGCATTGCCTTAAAGCTGTGACTTCCTCACGTTCACAGTTACTAGTGCACTCGTACCGGCAGATGGAATCCTGGAGCTACCACTAGGAGCTTCTGCAACAGGAGATAGGAAGCTATGACTATTCCTGCCCAAGAAACTCCTAAGGGTAGAGGGCAGAGGTAGGTCCCACTGGCCGAGATCAAAGACCCCAGCAACACGCTAAGTGACATGTGTCCCCACATCAAAACCTAGCAGTACACATATGTCCATCCGGTGACACCGCCCCAGGCCAGCAGCCCATGCATCTGTGCACATCCTGTAGTCCTTGTCCTTTCCTACTTCCTGTTGTTCCACACTTTCATGCTGTCCTCTTGGCCAAACACGTCCTTTCCAACCATCATTCATACAGCTAATGTGCCCTTCCAAAGGCAACTCAGATGCTGCCTCCTCCAGGAAGCTCCCCTGAACCTACGGTGTGATGTTGACTTCTCTGTGTCCATTGTTCTTTAAAGCCCAGGACGCCGTCTGTCCCCTTTACTTTGTCTCCCCAGAATCCGTCGGAGAGCACCTGGCTCAAATAAGCAGCCTGCATCAGAAGGCAGGAAGAAAGGAGGGGCAGTGGGCGAAACCAGAGGCAGCACTGGATGAGGTGAGAGGAGTAGCAATATCGTCGCGGTCTCGGGCTCCATGCGAGGTGCACAAATCGTCCCTATATCGAAGGTCCTGAATGTGCGTCAATGGGGTATGTCTTCACATGAAAACCTGCCCCCAAAATCCAGACACCCCATTAGTCAACTCGTTGTGCCACCTTCATGAACTAGCTATTGTCGCTCGTTTTCCAGTATAGAGAGCTATAGCAAGAAACAGACTCAAAGTTGTAGAATTCTTTTGTGTCATAGCAAGCGTCCAAGAATTCACGTCTCCGTATTTTTAGTGACCCATTCCTAAAGGCACTGCAAGGACCTGGTAGAGCCATGAAGCACCGAGAAGGACTTAGCAGGGATGTCAACATCCTACAAGCAAACCGAGGGAGCCACTGCCCAGGTCAGCCACGTCTGTCCCTACCCCACCTTGCGAACTGCGGCAGGTGAAAGGCTCAGGAATACGTGCAGCTCAGAGGGGAATGTCTTTCCTTTTCTCCTCCTCCTCCTCCTTCATTTTCCTTCTTCTCCTTCTTTTTATTTATTGTGTTTTGTTTTGCTTTATTTTGCTTTCTGGGACTAAAATGAAGCTGTCGTGGGCAAGCCTGACACTTAAAGAGAGAGTGAAAAGGCTGCATTCTAGACCATTCCAACTGCACCGGTAATGACGGACCAGCTTTCAGACGCAGACACAAAGTCCCAGATTGGCACTCTCCAGCTGCTTCTGTGTCTGTCCAGAAGCCTTCAAATTACACCGGGGGCTCCTTGAATGCCAGGTCATGTCCCCCATCTTGGAGTCTCCAATGTGCGCCTCCCTCCCTTCTCTTTTCTGCAATGCTTCGGTCTTACCCTCGCACTATTCCTCCTGCACGTCGCCTGCCGTTGGGTCTGCTTTTCCTGTCTTCCCAGCACTTTCTCTCTGCGCCACTCTGAGTCTTACTCTGCACATCCTGCGCAGCTCCCTGCACTGTTTTTCTTTTATCTTTGCATCTGCACCACCCAATCTTTCTGTTTGTGCTTACAATATTACTTAGTGCAAATTTTCCTTGTCTTTACATTTTTCCTTAATGGTGGCTAAACCAACAGTAAACACAGTGTTGGCGAGCAGTGCAGGCCCTGTAATGCCCAGGCTGTGGGCACACAAATCTCCTGCAAACTGCAGGCAGATATGCCTAGTTTATCATAGACAGAAGGAAGCTCACCGTCAGAGCTGTTCTGGGAAGTTTGCCTTAGCCGTGGCTCCCGTTCAAATATCCACTCATCAGAAGGTTTCCTCTGTGTGAGAACCATCCTGGGGTTTTCTCATGGATGAGAGATTTTGTAAATTTAGCAGCACATAGCACTAACGGCCAATGTAAAGCCCCAGCATTAGGCAGGAACCCTCATCATGTAGATCATATCCCCTTAGATCCCATGCATGAAATCGTACACCTAACGATCCGAGGCCGCTAATAAATGGGGATTATCTCTGCTTTCCAGGCTGGTGAGGAACACAGCTTGGTCCTTCTGGTAAGTCCTATTCGGACACCCAGAGCACAGATGTCTTTCGATCCTGAAGTCTTACGAGGAACGGAGGGGGTGGGAAATGCAGAATGAACTCCATGCAAATCCCAATTAAAACACTGTCTTGAAAGCTGGTGAGTGAATGCTAAGCTAATTCATTCTAAAATTATGGGAACTATGGAGATCAGTCTTGCTGAAAGACTCTCAAGTTTGTGCCATAACATTTCTTTTTATACTGACAAACATCCAGAACAGGTGTGCCATGGGGTGCCCGTTTTCTTATGGACTCACTACAAAATTTCCTCTATGGTTTACAAAAAAAAAAAAAAGGAAAGGTGGAAAGGCAGGCAGGAAGGAAGGAGAGGAGGGTGGGAAAGAAGGATTGAATTGGTGGTGTGGCGCCCTCCATCACTCTCTGCTCTTTCTTGGTGATTTAGGAGGAAGCCTTATACTCAAACGACGATGCTATGAGACAGAAATCATTGCATCCACAAACATCTGTAAAGACATCTGTAAAGACATCCACAAACATCTGTAAAGGTCCACGTGTGGTCTGCACACACAATCCAGCATAAGTCTGCACCTTGGTCACTGGAAAATCATACGTATCCCCCAAACTTTGACCCATGGAAGAAATTTGCAACTTATTTTCAGAGCGACTTGAGCAGGATCCGGGCACAGCTGCTGTCGCTGCTTCTGGTTAATGCTGCTGCACTTTCTCCTTTGACTCTGAGAGGTCGGCCCTACCCCAGGTTTCAGGAACCAGAGCCTCAGAAATGCACCAACGTGGTCTCCCTTGCTTCCAAGGACTTGGGCCATCTTCTGCTGCTTTCCCAGGCTATAGCAGAGAGCTGGGTCAGAAGAGGAGCAGCCAAGACTTGAACCGACACCCATATGGAATGTTGGCACTGCAGGCGGTGGCTTTACCCACTACACCACAGTGCCAGCCCCACCTGTACTCTTGACACATACACAAAAGCTTACCCTATTTCTGCTGGCCGTTGATAAGATAGCACCTTGGGGATGCAAACCCCCGATCTGCTACAGTCCTCCAGAGCTCTCTATGCCAAGATACTTCCTTCCACTGGGCTGCTGAGTGATATTTCCTAGATACACAAGCCCCTCCTCGGATTGCCCTCTGCTCAGGAGCTCCTAGGTCCTCCTCTTCTTCTGCATGGAGGCCTCCTTGCCATCAGCCTTGCAGAGCCTCCCACTGGCAGAGCCTATAGAATCCCTCCTCCAAGAACCACCCAGTAAAGCTCCTTGGATGCTACTGCCTCCGGTGGCCATATCGTTTCCCTTGGTCTGCCCCAAATCCCTTGTATCCCTACAGGGGCAGCAGGAGGAAATTTTAGTAGGAGGGGCAGGTGACAGAGGTCAAAACAGTCATTCACAGTGGCCATTGTGGTGGCACAGCAGGTTAGGCCACCACCTGCAACACCAGCATCCCATATCGGAGCACCGGTTCGAGTCCCGGCTGCCCCACTTCTGATCCAGCTCTCTGTTAATGCACCTCGGAAAGAAGCAGATGATGACCCATGTACTTGGGCCCTGCTACCCACATGGGAGATCCATATGGAGTTCCAGGACCCTGGCTTTGGCCTGGTCCAGCCCTGGCCACTGCAGCCATTTGGGGAGTGAACCAGCAGATGGAAGATCTCTTTCTCTCCCTCAGTTTCTTTCAGTCACTCTGCTCTTGAAACAAGTTAAAAAAAAACAAGATACTGATTGCCTGAACCTTCTGTCTCTCACATTATAGCTTGGCAGTGATGGGCTACATTCTCCAGATGCACAGATCCCTTGGAGGCAGCTTTCTGTGCCAAATTCAGGCTTCTTTGGGTTCTCCTAGCCACCCACTTTCCTCACTCTTTCCGACCTAGAATTTTATCAGCTTCTCACTGTTGTTAGCTCTGACGTGTTAACTATCCCTCACTTCCCTTAACCTCACCTCCCATTTATATACGCACTGTATACAAAGCACGGATATTTCGTGTCAAGGTCCTGTTCATGCCAACGTCCTTACTTTTGTATGATGCATTCATTAACCAGGCCTATTCTTCTTCCTACTATGTTCATTTCAGATGAGGATGGAACTCCCCATGCGGCTTGAAGGAGAGGTAGTAAGGCAGTAGGAAAAGATGCCTGTGTGTCTCAACACCTGTGCGTGAGTGCTTCTTATTTGGCCCTTTGGACACGCTCAGATCCAATGTCACACCTGATGGAATTCCATGAACTCTAGCTTTGTGATTCCAGTAATCATATAACACATTACCTAGTGGGCTTAGGGACTTCTTGGGTCTATGGCATTTTTGCCAGCTGTCCACGGTTAGACCTTCAGTGTCCCCAGGGAACTAGTAGCAAGTCAGAAGCTGCTTTTCGAATAGAAGACAGTTGGAACCAGGCCTAGCCTTACTCTAAAACCTCAGGCACCTGCTCCCCGAGTCGCCTGTTGCTGCTTGCCGGTCTTTCATACAACAGCCCCATCTGCCAGGCACTGAGAGCATCATTGCGTTTGCCAACTTATAAAACCCAAGAGTCCCAGGACCTGGTGGACAACTCAGGGTCATTGCAGCATTCATGGTGAAACTCGGACCCATGTCACACCGCACCTCCTTCTTCACGGTGGCCAACATAAGGTGCAGGGTCTTATCTCTCACCAGTCTCACCTCCCACCTTTTTTTTTTTTTTTTTTGACAGGCAGAGTGGATAGTGAGAGAGAGAGACAGAGAGAAAGGTCTTCCTTTTTTGCCATTGGTTCACCCCCCAGTGGCCGCTGCAGCCAGCACACCGTGCTGATCCGAAGCCAGGAGCCAGGTGCTTCTCCTGGTCTCCCATGGGGTGCAGGGCCCAAGCACTTGGGTCATCCTCCACTGCACTCCCGGGCCATAGCAGAGAGCTGGCCTGGAAGAGGGGCAACTGGGACAGAATCTGGCGCCCCAACCGGGACTAGAACCCGGTGTGCCAGCGCCGCAAGGTGGAGGATTAGCCTGTTAAGCCACGGCGCCGGCCATCACCTCCCACCTTGACAGAAATATCCCACCTCTTCCAAACCACTGCACCCCTAGAGACATCACTAACAGTGTTAGCCACAGAACATCTTCAGGCTTATCCCCGTGCCTCTGAGAACTTGGTATTCCTTAACTTCCGGGCTGCCATTATCATATAGACCAGCACAATGTCTCAGGGGAAATCAAGACAATGGGGTTTCTTTTTTTAAAAATTTTAAGTTTTTTTAAAATTTATTTGAAAGGCATAAATTTATTTGAATGTTATTTCAGAGCAGGAGAGACAGAAAGAGAGTGGTATTTTCCATCTGCAAATTAACTCCCCAAATGGCCACAATAGCCAGGGCTAGGCTAGACTGAAGCCAGGAGCCAGGAGCTTCCTTCTGTTTTCCCACATGGATGCAGAGGCTCAGGGACTTGGACCATCCTCTGTGCCTTCCCAATCCCGTTATCAGGGAGCAGGATTGGAAGTGGAGCAGCCAGGGCTGGACCCAGTGCCCACATGGGACACCCTCATCACAGGTCATTGGCTTTTCCCACTATGCCACAATGCCAGCCCTAACAACAGGATTTCAACTCTTCGGTGACAGCAGGCAGAAGTCGTGGAATCCTGATTAAAGGCAGTGAATATGCACTGCAGCTCTATGCACAGTGAAAGTCATTTCCACTTCCGCTCATTCTAATACAGTGCATACCATGTACCAAGAGATATTTGTTCTTGCAAAATTATGTTTTTGCAAAAAAAAAAAAAAAAAAAAAAAAAAAAGCAAACAAATCTATTTTCAGACTCACAAGAGAGAGATTTCTCCAAACACTGTGTTTTCTTCAGCATTTCTCCCACCACCAGTGACAGGAAAAGATGCCTGGTGTCACATGTTCTCTCTGTGTGTGTGTGTGTGTGTAGAAGAGGGCTAATAACACATTTATTACTATGATAAAATTGTATGTTGGGGTCAGTGCTGTGGCATAGCAGGTAGAGCCACCGCCTGCAGTACCAGCATTCTACATGGGCGCCGGTTCAAGTCCCAGCTGCTCCACTTCCGATCCAGCTCTCTGCTATGGCCTGGGACAGCAGTAGAAGATGGCCCAAGTCCTTGGCCCCTTGCACCCATGTGGGAGACCTGGAAGAAGCTCCTGGCTCCTGGCTTCAGATGGATGCAGCTCTGGCCATTGTGGCCAACTGGGGAGTGAACCAGCAGATGGAAGACCTTTCTCTCTGCCTCTCCTTCTCTGTCTATGTAGCTCTGACTTTCAGATAAATAAATAAAAATCTTTTAAAAAATTATATGTTACAGATCAATACTTAAAATTTAATTGAAGTTTGATAAATGGTTTTGATGAAGAAAAAAAATACAACATCCAGAAAATGGCAGCCATTCTCCTTGAGTTCATGCAATCTAAAGAGGCTCCTCTCACGACGCACAAGCTGAAGGGGTGTGCTAACTAAAGATACAGTATAAATCAGTTGTCCACATCATGCAAGTCTTTGCTAACAAGTACTTGTAACCCTTCCACTAATGTGGCATTGCTCTGGGTGCACTGTTTTGGAGGAGTGGCATGAATTTGGCAATTCCAGGGATTCCCACGTGGCGCCTTCTGCCCTGAGAGCCCTTACTCTATGGATGGGGCTTGTGGTTGAGGTTATTCTGAATCCGTTTCAAGAAAGACTCAAGACAAGGTCTATTGCATCACTCGGCCTCCACAATCCCCTGCTTCGAATTCTAGGGACATTTTACTGTCTGTCTTGAGTATTGAGGACCCCTGAAAACAACCGCTTTCTTTCCTTAGCAAACGGTTGCCATGGCAAAGGGTAATCCACGGAAGGCTTAGAGAGAGATTCACAACACGGATCTGCGGACTAAATCCGGTGTCCTTCATTATGGCAACTTACAAGCCAGGCCCTCTGGATCTGAGAACTGGAAGAAAGAGAACAATCAATACCAAACGCGGACGTCTTCCAACTGTTTGGATCAAGGAGGACATCAGGAGACGCTGTGTAGTGTAGCGAACCAGGCACTTCTTAGGACGCCCACGTCCCATATTGAGCGCAACCCACAAGTTCAGTTTCTTGGTAGTGCACACTATTGGAGGCAACAGGTGATGGCTCAAGGAGCTGGGTCCCTGCTGCCCACACGGGAGACCTGGAGTGAGTTCCAGCCCCCCGGATTCAGCTGGCCTGGCCCCAGCTGTTATAGGCATTTAGGAAGTGAACCAGTGGGTGGGAGATTCTCTCTCTCTCTCTCTCTCTCTCTCTCTCTCAAAAAAGAAATAAATTAAAGAAGACCCTTAGTCTTTCCTTGATTGCTTACTTAAGCATATCTATACATTTTTTTAAATTTTTTTTTGACAGGCAGAGTGGACAGTGAGAGAGACAGAGAGAAAGGTCTTCCTTCCGTTGGTTCACCCCGCAATGGCCGCTTTGGCCAGCGCACCGCGCTGATCCGAAGCCAGGAGCCAGGTGCTTCTCCTGGTCTCCCATGTGGGTGCAGAGCCCAAGCACTTGGACCATCCTCCACTGCACTCCCGGGCCATAGCAGAGAGCTGGCCTGGAAGAGGGGCAACCGGGACAGAATCCGGCGCCCCAACCGGGACTAGAACCCGGTGTGCTGGCGCCTCAGGCGGAGGATTAGCCTATTGAGCCGCGGCGCCGGCCAGCATATCTATTCATTCTTATATTGTTTAAAATTTCTAAATTTCTATTTGTACTTCCCCTTTATCTAAGAGTGATTTATAGAAGTTTTAAATTGTCCACGAGGAAGAGCATTTTTGTTTTGTTAATAATTTTTAATTTTATTGCATTAGATCAAACAATATAACTTGAAATACTTCTTTATGACACTTTGTGACCTAATATATGATCTGTTTTTTAATAACGAGCTTGCACCAAAGATGAAGTAAAGATAATATCACAGTGTAAAAATGTATACCCGTAGTCTCTGTGTGAATGGCTACGTTGTTTACATACCCATAGTATCTCTATGAATGGCTGTGTTGTTTCCATACCCATAGTCTCTGTGTGAATGGCTGTGTTGTTTACGTCTTCTTTCTCACTACTCATCTACTCTCATTCACTTTCTCTTTCCATACTGAGGATGCTCTGAGGGTTCCCTGTTGCTGGAGCGTGTGTGATTGTGTGTGCGTCTATCTCCTGAAGCTTTGCTTTATTTGATGTTACTCCTCCTGTGTCCAGCTTCTACTCCCACTGGCTTCTGGTTATTTCTTATCTCATTATTACTCTCTTGGCTGTTATCCTGCTTGTCATTTGCATCTATTCCCCTTTCTGTACCTTATAATTTATTATTCCTTTATGAGATTTTATTTTTCTTTCACTTTTAAAATCAATTCTCTTTTCATTTCTTCCCTTTTTTGTTCATTTTTATTCAGATATTCTTTTAATTTCTGGTTCAAGGTGGTTTTGTTTATTTCCAAATTCTTGTATAAATATATTTTGTTCAGATTAGTGTGTTAACTTATAGTTTTTTTGTCTATATCCTGGTTGATTTCTATCGGGGGTTTTCAGTAGTTGGAATGTGTTCAAAATTACTTTCTGATTTTTTTATACTAATTCTGTATGAATTTATTCCATTTTTTCCCTGTCTATTCATCTGGTATTGGGATGAGAACACGATTCTACTTTGGTAGGACCCTCTTCTGCCATTGTACCAGCCTGATTTCTTTATTAGATTTTGTAACAGGAGGAAAAATATTATGTGAGCTCCAAACTTTTGGTCCTCTTTTTTCCTTGCAAGACCCTAAATGTCCCCTTTTACCTCTCAACTGCCAAATGCTACCTTTCTTTTCCTTTTTGCCTTCTTTCTCCTCCGGGAGCGAAGTGTTTGAAGACTGCCACGCTTTTCCTGTTGGCTATGCCCTGAGCTGCTGGGACCCTGATCAGGGCACATTCCCACATAGGGTAGGCTCCCCGTTTCTGGAAGTTGCTTCATGTACACCTTAGGTTACTTGTTAATTACCTCTTTCTCTCTTTCTTTTCGCAATGACTTGTAGGGAAGAAACACTGGGATTTCTTGCTTGCTTTCCCCAATCTGTTCAGTTTGGAAGGCTTTTTTGTTCATTTGTTTGCTTGTTTTTCTGAGATTCAAGCTTTGTTGCTGCTGTGTGTTATATTTGCAGGGAACGTTGGGAGACTCATGCTACGGCCACTGCCCTTGTCTTCAGCTACCCAGAAATGCACCACCACATCTCCCAGTATTTTGGATCCTCTGGGAGATGTCCGCTGGGCCCAGGGGTGATAGCTGAGGCTGGCTGAGCAGTTGGCAATGATTGACGGGTTCCAGCATCCCCATATCTCTGAGCCTTTGGACTCTCACTAAAGTGCTCCAAGAAAGTCTGACTTCTCAAACCCCTTGAGGTAGGACCATGGAGTCCGGATTCCAATGCTCCGCCCTGGTAGAGGTCATGGCCCTCGTAGGAGTTTGAACCAACACACTGGCTCTCAAGAGCCAGGCAAATGCTCCAGTGTGGATGGTTTGTCCTTTCTAGTCTCAGGTTCAATGCTCTTGATTCTGAAACACAAGGAATCCTTTCCACACGCACTCCCCAACCCCCAGCAACAAGTTGGCAAGATCCAGAACTCCCTTCCCTGTGCAGGCTTCTGCAGTGAGAACAAAGAGCCTACTGGGACAGAGGCCTGAGGAGTCCTGGGGTGGGGGGTGGCATGGGAGGAAGGGACTTGCCGGTACGAGCACCTCCCTTTAAAGCCACCGACCCAGTGAAGTCTCGAGGGGAGGGACACTTTTGGTGTTTCATTTGCTTTTAAACAAGACTAATTCTGCTTTCCTCAGAAGATGAAGAGAATACTTCTGCTCTCAAGGGAAGATCAGGTATATGCACACCAAAGTTCTCCTTACTTTGTCCTCATAATGTTCGTAGAATAAGAGACCTGCAGGGTTCAATATTGAGCTAGCATAGGAGAGCTGCAACCTTTACAACTAGGAGTTAACTTTTTTAAGCATTTACTTATTTCTTTGAAATGTAGAATGATTGAGGGCAGGATAGGAGGGAGGCAGAGAGAGACATGGAGAATCTTCCATCTGCTGAAATGCATGGAACACCCAAGACTGGGCCAGGCTGAAGCCAGGAGGAGCCAGGAACTCCATCAGGGTCACCCAGGTGCTTAACAGGGATCCAGGAACTTGGGTCATCAGTGCCACCTCCTAGGGTCATTAGCAGGAAGCTTGTTTAGAAGCCAAAGAGCTGAAACCTGATCCCAGGTGCTCTCATACCAGCAGCAGGCGTCCCAAGTTTTGGCCTAACCCCCTGTGTTATGTCACAACATCCACCCCGAGTAGGGCTTCCGGAAGCCCACTCCTGTCTATCCTGCAGCCACCCGATAGAGGCGACTGCTGTAATCACAGCACAGACCTGCGAATGCCCTACCAGTCCTTGAGATGAGAACGCTCAGTGTCAGCTTTGCTGTTTCACTCGCACGTGTTCCACAGGGCAGCTGAGAAGATGAGCCCAGCCGCAGCACCGTTCTGCCGCTCGTTGCTGTCATCCCCAGCTCAGGAAGCAGCAGCACGCGATGCCCAGTGCCCCGTCCCCTGCCTGAGCCTCATCCGTGCTACCACACCGGGAATCCTTCAGATCGTGACTACCCTCGCCTTCCCAGTGATTCTATCTGCTCATAAAGTATGTGAGTGAGCTTCCTGAGGCTAAGCTTAGCACAGACGACCAGGCAAGCCTTGCAAATGCGTAAGGCACACTCAGCAGGTTTAACTGTTATGAAACATAAGGAAATATTTTTAAAGGTGTGGACAGGATTAAAAGCCAACCAGCAATGATGAAGCACCCAGGGACTGGCACAGGAGGAAGATGCTAGTGCTCGGGGCCATAGGGAAAGGAATGCTAGCGGAGATTCCGGAACCCAAGGAGAGCTGTGGCCATGGGAGAGGGCGCGCGGTCCGACACGAGGGACACGATCCTCACCAATCCACATCAGGTAGGGAGGGCATGAAGAGAGAACAGACCCCAGCTCCTCTTCCAGCCTCCCCACGGCCTGCCCGTGTCCCCCACTGGGTGAGCACGACCAGAGCACCGGGATCCTCTGTGTGAGACGGGGACAGAGTAGGAAGAGGAGAGGGGAGCAGTCGAGCTGGGGAAGCGAAAAGGACCAGGGTGGTGCTGTGAGTCTGCGATACGAGCCACACGACCCCTTCTCCACTTGGCATCAGCACCTCAGTGTCCAAAATGACTGTGTAGCACATTCCCAAAGCATCCATTAAAAAAACCACTGCTTAAATTATAAGTTTAAAGACAATGGGAGCTCTTAAATTATAGTGTTCTCTCGAATTAAAATAAAGAGCAAATTACTTGCTCCAGGGTGTGATCCACATTTTATTATGTGTACATTTAAAAATAAAAGTATTAAATGATCCCAACCCTATTAAGAATTAACTACAGGGCCGGCGCTGCGGCTCACTAGGCTAATCCTCTGCCTGCGGCGCCGGCACACCGGGTTCTAGTCCCAGTTGGGGCGTTCTGTCCTGGTTGCTCCTCTTCCAGGTCAGCTCTCTGCTGTGGTCCGGGAAGGCAGTGGAGGATGGCCCAAGTGCTTGGGCTCCTGCACCCACATGGGAGACGGGGAGGAAGCACCCGGCTCCTGGCTTCGGATCGTTGCAGTGCGTGGGCCGCAACGTGCCAGTGGTAGCGGCGACTTGGGGGGGGGGGTGAACCAACGGGAAAAGGAAGACCTTTCTCTCTCTCTCTCTCACTGTCTAACTCTGCCTGTGGAAAAAAAAAAAAAAGAAAAGAAAAAAAAGAATTAACTACATAAGGATAAAATGCTATTATTTCACCTGAAATTTCTCTTAAAATATATACTACACACAAATGCAAATATTCTTATTTCAAAAACTCTTTTGAGGAGCAGGCATTATGCTCATAGCTGTTAAGATGCCTGCATTGGACATCAGAGGCCTGTGTCTGACTCCCAGCCCCGGGCCTCGGCTCCAGCTTCCTGCTAACGCTGACCCTGGGAGGCAGAGGTGATGGCTCAAAGATGGGGTTCCCAGGCTGTGTTCGTTCTTGGCTCCAATCCGAGCCCCCCACTGCACCCCACGCCGCCAGCTGTTGAGGGCATGTGAGGATGAACCAGCGCCAGTGCACACAGCCATGTTTGTTCTCGCTCTCTCTGTACCCCTTAGAAAAAGGAAAGGAAACCCGTTTTGGGCTCTTTTGATCACACAACTACCTAATGCTGGGCCCAATGATGCTGAATTGCTTCTTCAGATCAAGAGGAACATCAGGCTAATTTCTTTAATTCTTGATGCATAACAAATGTCTGGTTTTACCCAAACAGTGATGCAAAAATTGCACAAATTGATCTCCATATCCATAGGTTCTGAATCTGTGGGATCAACTAACCATGGATGGAAATATCCAGTGAAAAGTTGTGGCTAAACTGAATGTGTATGATCTTTTTTCTTTTCTTTATTCCTTAAGCAATACAGAAAAACACCTGTTTACATGGCACTAATAGTGTATTTTGTATTGTAAGTAACCTAGAGCTGATTTGAGGAACCTGGGAGGAAGTGCATCAGCCATTTGCAAACACCTTGCCATTTTATATAAGGGATGTAGGCATTTGAGGATTCTGATATCTGCAAAGATTCCTGGAACCACTTCCTTGCAGACACTAAGAGACACTAGTTTGTATTATTCAGGTCAATTAAGCTCTTGCGGTTATTTGGTTTATCTTAGACATCTTCATGTTTTATGAAAAGTAGATACTTTGATTGTTCATCTTCCATTTTAAAAAAAATATTTATTGGGCCAGCACTGTGGTATAGCAGGTAAGGCTGCCACCTGTGACGCTGGCATCCCATACAGGCACCAGTTTGAGTTCCAGCTGCTCCACTTCCAATCCAGCTCCTGCTTTGGGGAAGTCAGAGTCACAGAGAGAGATCGTCCATCTGCGGGCTCACTCCAGGTGGCCACAATGCCAGGGCTGGGCCAGGTCGAAGCCGAAAGCCAGGACTTCCATCAGGGTCACCCAGGGCAGCAGGGCCTGGATGCCTGGGTCTTCTCTGCTGCTTTTCCCAGGTGCGTTACCAGGGAGCTGGACGGGAAGTGGAGCAGCCGGGACGGGAACCGGTGCCCGTCCGAGATGCCAGTGTCACACGCAGTGGCTTTGCCGCTCCGCCACAGCGCAGCCCCTGTTCATCTCCCTTTAGAAACACTCAGTGTTCACCACCCTCTCTATAGTGAGAAGTTCCAGCAACTTCAGATCCTTACCGAATGGGAGTTTCTAAAATGATAAACACTGAGTGACACCATGAATGTGACAACGTGGGGAAAATCATCCGAAGACCTCTCGAGGAGAATCCCATTCTTTGTCTACTCGGTGTTTTGTGGTTTGCCAGGGTGACCTTGAGAAGCCCCCGGGAGCTACAGAGAGAGGTCGGCAGAGGAGCTCACAGAGCCGGAATAGCCTGAGCTAAGGGGTCTGCGTCACAGACAAGCGAGGAAGGAGAACCCAGCCCAGGGAGATGGCAGGCAGGGAGATGGCGGGAACAACACAAAACCTGTGAATCTGGAACTCATTCATGCGTGACGTGAGAGCATTTCAGACGACACTCACACAAGACAAAGCTTTCCTCACAGGATGGCTGCACTCGCCAGGACGCGGCAAGCCTCAGCAGACGTCCGATTATAGCGTCTAAGGTCAACCTTCCTCTGCACCAGACGCTCTTGGGGCCCCGGCAGCGCCTCCCAGGGCTGGGTAATGCACCAGGCCACAGAACCGCCAGTGTGCGCTCTTCCTGGCTACCAGGAGGAAGGCTATTACATGGTTGTAAGAACAAATCCCATAAATGTATGCAGGGTTTTCCTGAGATGGATGATAGATAGATCACAGATAGATAAATAATAGATGATAAATAGGTGTACAGAATGATGGGAAGACAGATAAGTGGTAGATGATAAGTACGTAGATGATCTATAAATATAGATAGAAAGATGGTGACTGTATTTTGGTAGATGATTGATATACAGGCAAGTGACGAATGATAGGTGATAGATAAATGATGCACAGGTAGGTAGGTGGCAGGTGATTGGTTGATAATGATAGATGAGCAATAGATAATGACAGACAGATGATACATGATGGATAGATAAATGATAGATGATGGAGAGATAATGATTGACAGGTGTTTGAAGCACTATTGGGAAGACAGGGTCACTGGGAGGAGCAACTGTTGATGCTCCTCAGGGCTCAGTCCTGCTGCGTTGTCCCCAGGTCCCAGCTTCCCCCCAGGAAATGAAGGAAAGGAGTTCTGATAAAAGAAGTAAAAGAATGATGAGAACCCAGCAAAACAAAACATCGCATTTCCCGCATGCTGGGGGGTCTACTTCAAAAAGTCAAATGAGAGCCTGCATTACTGTTCCTGTTTGCCTCAGACATGCAACTTGAAAAGCAAAGCCTAAGATGGTGAATAAAAATGATTAGGAAATACCAGCACCTGAGCTGACTCTACGTACAGTGCTCACCTGGACTGCACCAAACCATAGGGCCGGACACTTGGAACCATCCATTGTGTTATAATGTTTATAATGCCATTTATATTGTTATTAAGTAACTATTTTCCCTTAAGACAGTAAACAACATAAATAAAAGGTAGCATTCTTTTATTGTTGCTGGGTGACCCATTTATGTATTTATAAATTCAAGTTGAGCACTTAAGAAGCTCAAAACCGAAGATGCAAGTGGAAACCACACAGGGTCTGGCTGAATTACAAAACACCCACCCACAACTTGGTACCAACTGGAAGGCAATTTTCAGATGTCACAGAAAATTCACACTTGCCGCTTTACTTAAGAGCCAGAGCTTTCCAAAAGCGTCTTATACCTGCAGATTGACAGTTCTCTGCCAAACGTGGCTGTTGTGTTTACTACTCTGTGATTTTTAGAAACAAACTGAGTGATGTGTACGGAATTCGCTGCCCATGAACAAGTGGACCTGCCCTCTGCAGAGCCTCACAAGCCAGCATCCCCCCACTTCAATGTTCATAAACTTTTCCTCTTTCATAATAAAATTCTTTTTCCCTGTTTTTGTCTAGAAATCAGAACTCTGTGATACCACCCAAACTCATGGCCATATCCGATCATTATAATTGTCATAATTATTCTTACTGTAGCAATTCTCGTGAAAGGCAGGTGGCTCGCTCCGATTCTCAGCAATGCGTCTGCTTTACAATGGGTGCACAGAGACTGAATGTGTGGTCACTCAGAACTCCCGAGTTGTCTCGTGTGCGTGAGGCTATGATCCTCAATTGGGTGCTACTAGGTAGATACCAGCCTAAGTTAGAACACAACCTTAGCTTCTGGGGACACCCAGTATGCAGGTTTTCTGTTCCTTAGTTGATTATTTCTCTCTGCTATGTGGTGATTACAATAGACAGTGCACTGGGAGCCGGTCCCATTCTCTCTCTGATTGTACAATTGCATTTGTGTTCAATCTGAAAGTTGAGGAGACAGAGAGATGACAGCTCTCTTCTCTATTGATACATGACTTATTTGTTTAAAATACCAGATGTCCCATGCTTCAGTTTCTGTAGTTTCAATGCAAATCTAAAAAAGGGGCCAGCGCCGTGGCTTAACAGGCTAATCCTCCGCCTTGCAGCGCCGGCACCCCAGGTTCTAGTCCCAGTTGGGGTGCCGGATTCTATCCCGGTTGCCCCTCTTCCAGTCCAGCTCTCTGCTGTGGCCCGGGAAGGCAGTGGAGGACGGCCCAGGTCCTTGGGCCCTGCACCTGCATGGGAGACCAGGAGAAGCACCTGGCTCCTGGCTTCAGATCAGCGAGATGCGCCGGCAGCAGCGGCCATTGAAGGGTGAACCAACAGCAAAAAGGAAGACCTTTCTGTCTCTCTCTCTCTCACTATCCACTCCGCCTGTCAAAAAAAAAAAAAAAAAAAAAAGCAAATCTGAAAAAGGGATCTCCTCCTCCTAAGTCGCCCTCTATGTCTGCAGGCTCTGCACCCGTGCATTCAACCGACGGAGGACAAAAATGCACAGGGGAAAAAACTGCCCGTGTGCTAACAACTGTTCATGTAGTGTTCATGCCGTATGAGGCACTGGGGTTATCTAGAGAGGATCTAAAATACGTGAGAGGTCTGCATAGGTCGTAACAAAGACTACAAATCTTCAAAGAAGAGACTCCGGCACCCAGAGTCAGCTAGCCAGACTCTGGAGCCCCGGTGAGGTACCTCCAGCAGGCTGCAGACCCTCGGAGACCGGGTGACCTAAGAGAACTAAACAGCTGCCAAGCTCTGTCCCCCGAGCCCGGCGGCTGCCTCTGAGACACCCAACTTCTGAAGCGCTGATGTCTCCAGCTTCATCCCCAGGCTCCTCAACACAGCTATACCACAATCCCCTGATCCTGAGACTCAAAGCCGAGGGGCTTTCCGACAGTGTCCCCTAGGATAGAGTTCCCCAGACCTGGCTCATCACCAACACCACTGGGGAAGATTTAGAATCACTTTTCTGCTGCAACACAGGCGGCAGAGCAGCAACACACATACTGGGGCCACGGAAGCCCTCAGCCTGCAGAAGACCTTCCTGTCCCCAAGAGTTATCACCAGTGGCAGCACAGAGGCCAGTTTGGTTGGAACTCCAGTGAGTCTGGGTTTCTGAAATTCCCAGTGCAATGGCTTTAAGTGCACAAAGCAACCTTTTCCAGTACTCAGATGAATAAAAACTAGGGCTGGAGGACCCAGTATTGTGGCTAGATGGTTAAGTCACTGCCTGTGACGCCACCAGCCACCCCTATACGTGACAATTCAGAGTCCCAGCTGCTCCACTTCTGATCCAGCACCCTGCTGATACACCTGGGAAAGCAGCGGAAGACGGCCCAAGTCCTGGCACCCACATGGAAGACCTGGATGGCCTTCTAGGCTCCTGGCTTCAGTCTGGCCCAGGCCCAGCTGTTGAAGCCATTTGGGGAGTGAACCAGTGAATGGAAGATCTCTCTTATTCTTTCTCTCTCTCTGTCTCTCTCTGTCTCTCTGTTATTCTGCCTTCCGAGTAAGTAAATAAATCTTTTTTTACAAATGGACTGGAAAGTACAGAGTCTACAATTAAGGCAAAACTTCATCTGAAGAGGGACTACATGTGGCTTCTGAACTGAATCATGTCACTTTTCTAATGAATTTCTTAATTGAGTTACAAGGTCCAATCCTATACAGTTCAGCTAATTCCTACTTAAGCTGATAATGAACAATCTAGTGAGGCTGTCAACTTTAAGTGGTTTTTGCCTGGACAAAGTCTAATCCCAAGATCCCTGGAAGGACAGGACTCCAGGAACTAAACATTCCCGGGAACAAGGCCTGCCCAGGGAAGGGTGACAGGTGCTGATGGAGCTGGGTTCGACTGTGATTGCTTCAACTCTGCTTGTAGGGCAGCTGACTCACACAGGGCTGTCTGGATAATTTATGGAACCCTTCTCCAAAGGCTGTGTAAACAGAGTGGCCACATTAACCTTTTCAACACCAGAAATAGCGACGCGTTCTAGATTGATATATAGAAGGGGAAATGCGGCGAAGGGAAAACGGTGACTGTGCAGAGGACTGGAGCCACAGAAAGTGAGTAATTCTCCCAGGGTTAGCACATGCTTGTCCTCTGACTGTAGACCGAGATCCATCCTTAAGTAACAGCAACACTGACAGGAACAGGTGGATGTCACAGGGCAGCCATGGAAGGTAAGGGCGAGAAGCAACAGAGGCCGGGACTGGGTTTGCAAGTGCGGAGTTGGGGTGAGTCATACAGATGCCAAATGTGTGATTCTTCCAAAAACCAAAACTGGAAAAAATCTAGATGTGCTTCAATGAGTGAACAAAACTGTGGGACATCCTGAATATTCCATTTATATAACATATGAAGAAGACAAACTTGTAGAGATGGAGAACAGGCCTGTGGCTGCCAGGCATTAGGAATGGGTAGGGTAGACGTTGACTGTAGCCATAAAAAGTGGCACAGAGGATTCTTATGGGAACTGCTCTCTACTCCGTGGTGGTTAAAGGAGTCAACTCGCACGATGGAGCTAAACACACACACACACACACGAGTGTGAGTGAAACTGGTGAAATCTGGGTAGGATTGGTGAATTGTACTGATCCTGACTTCGTGGTTGTGGTATTGAACTGCAGTTTTGCAAGATGTTGCCATGGGGAAAACCGGTGAAGGCTACAAAAGATCGATCTGCTCTACTTACTAATCCTTCCAACTGCATGTCAGTCCACAACCAGCACAGAACAAACCACATTTCATAAGAACGGACAGAGAAGCCAGGAGCTGAGAATGCAATCCAGGTGTCCTGCAGGGCGGCGGCTGCCTCAGGAGGGGCTCCGTTAGCAGGAAGCTGCCGCTGGGAGCCGGAGCCAGGAGCCAACCCCAGACTCAGCTCCTCAACTGCTAGCCAAATGCCCACCTCAAAAACAAACTTCTTTGAAAAAAAGAAATTAGACATGCTTAAAGAGAAGGCATTAAAGTGAGGGAGGGAGGCAGGTGCTGTGGCTCAGCGAGTTTAGCCACCACTTGGGATCCCCACATGGCATATCAGTGCCTGGCTGAGTACCAGATACTCGGTCTCGGTGCCTGGTTGAGTATCAGATACTCTGTCTCGGTGCCTGGTTGAGTACCAGATACTCTGTCTCGGTGCCTGGTTGAGTACCAGATACTCTGTCTCTGACCCAACTTTCTGTTAATGTGTGCTCTGGGAGGCAGCAGCGATGGCTCAAGGACTTGGGTCCCTGCCACCCTGTGGGAGACCTGGGTGGAGTTCCAGGCTCCTGGCTTCAGCCTGGCCCAGACGTGGCTATTTGCGGGCATTTGAGAAGTGAATCTGTAAGTGGAAGATGTAGCTCTCTCACACTCTCTCTCTCCTCTTGTCTTTCAAAGAAATACATAAACATTTTGAAAAGTGATTGAGACAGTCTGTGGAAGAAAGTAGGTGGGATCCAACTCTCATATCCGGTACAGCAGAGACCTTCCAGCTAATAAGTGAAATGCATTTATTCATTTATTTATTTGGCAGTTAATTTGCAAGTTTTCCCTGAGAGTTTATTACTGGGCTCAGAGAACCACGGTGGGCATTCCCATACTACATTCTAAGATGTCTCTAGATATATGTGGTTAATAAAAAGAATAGTTCCCAGAACAGACTTATATTTGGCCAAAAAACAAAGCAAAATGCATTAAAGACACACACACACACACACACACAGAGAGAGAAAGGGGGGGGGAGGGAGAGACTGTTTCAAGGCAGAGGGAAAAAGGCATGTCTGAAAATGCCACTTCCGTTTTTGTAATTAATTTGAAAGGCAGAGTGACAGAAGGAGACAGGAAAAGAGAGCTCTTCCATCTGCTGGTTCACTCCCCAAATGCCTGCAACAGCACAAGCTAGCACAAGCCGAATCCAGCAGCCAGGAACTCCATCCAGGTCTCCCGGCTGAGTGGCAGGAACCACGTACTTGGGCCATCACCTGCTGCATCCTCGGCACAGTGGCAGGGCGCTAAGGAGCTGGGGCTCAGTTCCAGGCCCTCTGACATGCTTCTCTGGCATCAGAAGCAGTGGCTCAACCACTCTGCCACAACACCCACCTCTAGGTTTCACCCTTCTTCAGGCAGAGTGAGGCCCATAGACCAGAGAGTGTGCTACTCACAGCTCCCAGGAGAAGGGGGCGGGCCGTGCCCCAGGGTCCCCTGCATGCTGAGGGCAGGGGAACACATAGCAGGAGCCCTCCCTGTGGCTTCAGGAGGAGGGAAGTTTAGCGATGGCCAGGATGAACAATCCCAGCAGGCTCTGGGTCAGAGGGCAGTCCCCGGATGCTTGATCCCTGGACTTGGAGTGGACAGACTGGAGTGACAGTCAATACAGGAGGAGGGTGGGGCGTGGGCTCTGGAGGGGTGGCTTGCTTGAAAGGTGAGCCCTTGCCTGACTCTAGGAATCCATGAGCCAGGAGGGGCTCCAGCCAGGAAGGCACAAGAAGGCATGGCTGGTGTGGAGAACTGTCAGCATCCCTGAGGAGGAAGGTGCCCGCTGTCCTCACTGGCTGTGAGCGGGGACAGTGTTTGCATCGGAAGGCTTCCTGAGGTATCCACGGGTGAGCTCTGCGCTACCGAACTTGGAGCCGAGCGTTCCTGGGTTATTTTTCTGAAACATTAAGATCGCAGGCAGATAGCTAAATCTTTGCATGTACATGTGATCTCCCTGATCAGCTATTAACTGTCATGGGCCAGTGTGCTTAGAACCGTGCTAACCTTCACAACCATAGCTCATTACCTAAAGGTGGGATCATTGATGAGCTACAGTCACTGGGAGAGATTCCTTGAGGGCTCTTACTTTCCATAGAAGTGGCCACAGAGTTGCTCCAATCCACTGACGCAAGTACAACCAGCTAAGGATTACCTTGACAACCGAGACCACGCAGGTTCAGAGGTCAGCGGCCCAAGACAGAAAATGAGAATGTTCTTCCCAGTGTTCTTTATCCCTCCGGGGCGGGTTTAGACAAGAACACTCACTTACCTGCGTTTAACAAAGCATGCACAAGGTGTGATGACCTTTCCACGGGATTCCTTTCTTTGAACAGCAAAATATTATCATGGAACATCTGGTTATGCAGTTCTAACCAACACACCGGCACAGGCACAAACCACTGAGACACAATTAGCTGTACTTTATCTCTAAGCCCTACCCAAGACAACACCTGAAACCCTGGGTCATGTTTCCTCTCTGGGGCACTGTAGAAAGTGGAAGCACACTCCATCTCGCTGGCCTCACGTCTCCCTGTTAGATTCCCAGGGCGGCTCTTGTCCTCGACACAAGGTTCCCTCGGGAGGCCTTAGAAAACACTCGTGACTGGCGCTTGCTCTCGGAGTCTTCTGTGTACAGCAGACTTGGGCATCCCGATTTTCAAAGCTCCCTGTCGCTCTCAGCACAGCCCATAGGAGAGAGGCTGAATTATCAAGGTGGTTAAGTTTGGGAGAAGAAACTCAGCGCAGCCTTCTGGTGCTTTCCGGTCTTTCTGCCCGCGGACGGAGGGGAAGTGTCGGCCGCAGTCAGCGGAGGAGGCCCAGGAGAGAGCGAGTGCATCCGTTCTCATGCCCCTTCGGCCACAGCCCAGCCCCTCCCGCCCCTCCAGGAACCTAGCTCACACTGTAGCTTTCACCTGAGGGTCCCTGGTGTTCTATTTCCCCCTGTGTTCCTAGCACGGGTGGGGTGGGGGGGGAGTACTATTTTCTGGCCCAGCTCAAAACCACAATAGTTCTCTCCAAGTCAAGAAAAACACAGTCACTGCCTTACTCTTGGCATTTTCCCTTTGCAAGACCGAATGGCTACAGTCAGAGTTGCGTTATCTGATAATACTTTGAAATAGGAATCTTGGGCTCCTCCAACTTAAATAAATAAAAGTTACATTTAGGAACATGCCACCATTTGAAGTAAAGACATCTGGAGTAACCAAGTTGACTTTAAAGCCCTTATTTAAGTTGTTAAATCCCTACAAGTATTGCTATTATACAAAACATATTAGGAGTTTTTAAATTAAGTGAAAGAAATGAAGTTCTTATGTCTGAAAAGTCCCCCGCTGAAACCTGGCCCTAGACTCCTTCAACGCTGTGGGCCACCAGCTCAGTGCTCAGCAGTAGCCCGTGCCCTGCTGCCAGAGCATGGCACACCTGGCCAGCCTGTGTCCATCTGGAAGAAGCGAATCATCATTTGCGAACTCACGCACACAAAGATAGACGTCAAGGCAGCACTGTGGCCCAGTGAGCTAAGAGGCCTGTGAAACCAGCATCCCATGTGAGTGCTGGTTCCTGTCTCCATTGTTCCATTTTTGATCCAACACCCTGCTTAATGCACCTGGGAAAGCAGGAGACAATGGCCCAACAACCTGGGACTCTGCCACCCACAGGGAAGACCCAGATGGAATTCCAGGCTCCTGGTTTTGGCCTGGCCCAGTCCTGGCATTTGGGGAGTGAACCAGTGGATGCAGGAGCAAGAGAGCTTACATCCACTGGTCACTCCCCAGATGGCCTCAACTGCCATTTTTCTCTTTGACCCTGCATACCTTCTGCTTCATCCAGTTCACCCATATGGGTGCAGGGGCCCAAGTACTTGGGCCATCCTCTGCTGCTTTCCCAGACACATTAGCAGGGAGCTAGAGCAGCCAGGACTTGAACCAGTGTCCCAACATGAGATGCCGGCATTGCAAGTGGTGGCTTACCTTGCTGTGCCACACTGCCAGCCCCTACTCTGTCTTTACTTAATCAAAAATGTCAGCACAGCCCCTGGATCAGAACCAGCTGAGTGTACTGCAGGGGTAACACGGTGATTTTTACATTGGCAAAAGCTGGACCGGGTGTTATTGACGGTGCACACAGGGGCCAAATAACCTTGCTAATCTGAGCATCATTGATTATTAGTTAGCTTCACTCTAGCCGTCATACGTGTGCACTTGTCCTTCAGCAGCTGCTAAAACTTCAACACATAAAGAGCCCATAAGGAGACGGCATTATTCTGTTAAATCTCTGAGCAGCACACCTGTCTGACGGTGGACACTTCGATACAACAGATGTGGATTATCTGCCCAATTTTACATGGACATCGTCTGACGATGACCTTCACATTATCACACAGCAGGTGAGGAGCGTTGGAAATGACACTAGCCAGGCTCTCACTGTTTCCACAGGTTGAGACTCAAGCCAAAGAGGAAGACAGATTTTTGTCTGAAGTTTGAGGCCCTGAGCTGAACTTCAGTGCCTCCCTAAATAAAGACATAAGCAGATAGAGATTAGATTAATGGATAGGCCAATAACAGACACTTATGGAGTGCAGAACATCTTTATCCAGCAGTCTGTTCATCCAGACTACCGAAAATCAGTCATTCTACCACAGGCTATGAACAGAAGGTATGCAGGGTCAAAGAGAAATATTAGAAAATCTATCTAATTCTGCTTCACTGGTATTTGGCACTTCTTGCAAAATACTAGAAGGCAAAATAATTAAAGACTAAAATTAAGGATTTCATGGTCAGTCATGGGCCTCAATGATTCTTATTTCCCTTCATTGTAATAAAAATAAAATTGGTTATTTAAGTGCACACCTGGGCTTGGTTATAAGATTTTAAATCTTCCCCACTTGGAAGCACTTCACAACAATCTTTTTAAAAATATTACTAATATGCTGTGCTTGAAGCTCTTGGCATTAGTTCTTGGAGAAAAAAAAAGTTAACTACTCTGGCTCATGAGCTATGAAGTAGCGGAGCACATTTGGAGTGCTGTCGGCTCCTCCAGAGAACTGCATTTTCTGCATTGCAATCCTTGATCTTGTACGAGCTGCAACAGATTTGGAGGAGGGAAGGATTTGAGTACTAACCATCACTTTGACTTAATTTATTTCAAATGATGCTAATAGGTGTTTTGAATTTCCTCCCCTACATTCAAAATTTTGGTGTCTTGTTTTTATGCACCTTGTCCTGTGGATGTCCTATCCCCTTATTTATGAAGGGGCTTGAATCTTGACTCTACCCCCATATATTGCCCACCAACACCTGACCAAACACAGGCTCTCTTGCCAACCAGACAGAACCAGATCTTCTAGGTAAAAAAATCAACGTGGAATGCAGGACACTTGAAAAGTGGCGTCCGTTAGCCCACCATGCTCTGTATGCATGCTCACAACTCTTCACTCCAAATCCATGACAGCTTCCATCCTGCTTTACATTAAATGCCAGGATTGACAGTCCTTATCTAGACTGCTGATGCTGTAATCACTGTTTTTCAAAATGACAACGAGATACCTCCAAACAAAGCGTTCCCATGCGGAACGGCTAAAAGTCACCATGAAGTGTCTCCATTCGGAGAATTCCTGCCAAGTTAGGGAGGGAATCGTGCAGTCGACAGTGTGATCTGACCTGGGAGGTTGTCTACCATCAGGATACTTACAGGAAGTTACACAACAAGATCTGCCATCTTCATGCAGTGTAGAACAAGATCCACAAACTAGCCCATCGTCGTTCTAAAACATTGAAGTCGCAGAGGTAGTGCTCAAACTCCTGGCTCCCAAAGGGAGGCTGGCAGTCTTACAGGACCACTGGGTAAGCTGCATTACTGCAGGTGAACAAGTGAATTGTGCTCCTGGAAGATGATCGGGAGTGGCTTGCGCTCTCGAACGTGCACCGGCACAGCAAACAGAAGCAGGCAGTGGTGACAGCCAAGGTGGAAATCCACTACAGCAATGGCATTTCTCCAGAGAACTCAACAGTGACAGACTGTGTGGGAGAAAGGCTCACCAGAAGGCGAGTCAGCTCTGAGAGAATGCATGATTTCTCTGCTTTAGCAACAGGCAAACCTAAGTTATGAAGGAATTGAACGAGAACTATTATGGGAAGGGTAGAACCCTTACATTTCCATGTCTTCTGCATTTTCTTGGGAATTTGATGTATAAAAATTGTATTTTATTGTTCTGAGATATGCTCATGAGAATAGCATCCAGCTATGGTGCTATTCACCCATTCACAGCAAACACATACTGATCCTTGACATGAAAACTATGGGGCATGTGCGCATGCATTCAGCCCGGAGGCTAAGATGTCACATCCCACACTACAAAGGCTGGGTTTGACTCCCAGTTCCAATTCCTCACTCCAGAGTCCTGCTAATGTGGGCCCTGGGTCACACTGGACAGTTCAAGTAATTGGACGCCCATCAGCCATGGGAGACCTGGACTGAGTTCCTGGCTCCCAGCTTCGGCTTTGGCTGTTGCAGACATTGAGGGAGTGAACCAGCAGATGGGAGTGTTCTCTCTCTCTCTCTCTCTCTCTCTCTCCCTCCTTGCCTCTCGAATAAACCAAATGTATTGCAATGTTTAAAACGTCCCCTTATTCTGGTTTTGACCCTCGTTGTGCAAGCTGATTCTGTACAAGGGGATCCTACGCACGATCCTGAAAGATGTGACAGTACGCTGCTGCACTCCGGTGCTTGCCGCCACCCTGCCAGAGATGGCAGACGACGGACTGCCAGATCCCCAGTGGCTGTCATGAAGTTTGAGTGCCCTCCTTGAGATGCCCGAATTAAAAAGCAGGACTCGCTTTGGGCAACGCACCACAGCATTAACCAGACCCAAGGAGAGCTCTAAGAACCATCGTGTGCTTTTGTTCTGCCTTTTTCACTTTGTCTCAAGAGAATAGTGTGTTCCAGATGAAGCCGTTCTTTACAATGATATCCTGGAATAAAGACTTGCGGACAGCATGATTGTATGCATGAGAAAGAAATCTTTGTGGTTTGAAACCACGGAAATGTGGACATCATTGGTAACTGCAGCATAAACTAAGAAAGCTGAGTGCACAGAGCAACCGGGGGAGAGATGAGAAACCCCACAAGAAGCACAGAAGCCCAGAGGCAGGAGGGTGACATTGTTCAGCTCCTGTTCAGCACTTGAACTGCCTACCCTCAAGTGTGTAATATCTGAGATAATTAAATGGCGTCAGTGCTTAAGCCTTTGTCAGCTCAGTGGGTCTCCCTTGGGCTGAGAGCCACCCTAATCGACCTGAGGGTCACCCTGCCTCCCTGGTTTCTGACTCAGGGAGAGGACTCGTGCCTCCTGCTTCCAGGTACCAGTCCACTCCCTCTCCATGCTCAGGGCTGTGTCTCCATCAACTGCTGTCCCTCTTCTGGCTCCTGCTCACATGCCGGTGAGTGTCATGAGATTCCACCTCTCCGGAAGTCTATAGGGACCCATCAACCTTTTCTCAATTATCAGTCTGCCTGCGGTCCCTGCGGATCACCACTTCCACTAGCCTATGATTAACGTGTCTTACTGTTTAGCATGTTTTATCCTAATTGCCTGTTCTCTTGACTTTGTTCACCATTGTAGGTAGTTCCTTAACCATTTTTCCTTGATTCTCACAGTAAAATATGTTCAGAGAAAATTTAGATTATTTGAGAAAGAGTAAGTTTTGTATTCATAGTAACTATCAGATTCCCAATAAAATAATGAGAGCTTAATAAAATGTTAATTACAAAGTGTACAAATGCATGAATTAATGAAAGAAGAAGGAAGTAAATACTTAGTTCTAGTTCAAAGGGGGTGTAAGATAGGTTAAGTATTCCTTATTCAAAATACTTGGGATCATAAGTGCTTCAGATTCTGGATTTTTTCACATTTGGGAATATCTGCACATAAGTAATAAGACTTCTTGTGAAAGGGATCAAGTATAAAGGCAAAATTCATTCATGTTTCATATACACCTTATACACATGATCTGATCAAAATTTTATGCAACATTTTCTGCATGAAACAAAGTTTCCCAGGGTGGAATTTTCCACTGTGTTGTCATGTTGGCACTCAAAAGTTTTGGAATATTTCAGATTTTCAGATTATGGATGCTCAACCTGTAACATATTAAATTGAAATTTTAGGTTATAGCTGATCATAGACTTTTGATGAGGTGTTGTTATCCCTCTGTGAGCTGTGGAATACTATTAGAAGATTCTAGACCAAGAAAACCATATTTCAACCCTTTTTTTAGACAAAATACCGGTGCCAGTGAAGGGTGGTGGTTAGGAAAAGGATGGGCTGAAGGTTGTGATTCCATCAAACCTAAAAGAATTCAAGCTTGAGAGATCAATTACTCAAATTAGGGTAGTAACATGGAGAACCAGAAAATTATAGATATAGCTAAGAAGTAGAGCTAATACAGCTCAAGAAGTAGGTCATTTGTGCAGAGGGAGAGGAGAGGGTTGGAGATGATGCAAAGCTTTCTGGACTTGCAGGTGTGGCATTCGTCAAGACCAACGACAAGAGAAGGAAGCATCCTCAGGGCAGTGAGCTCAGCTGCAGGTGCGCTGGGGCGGAGTCCGTGACGCACGGGCTCGGGCGACTGCTGGGGCTGGGAGTGGAGACCTGGCAGTCATCCGCAGAGAGGTGGAAATGAGCGTTGCCCCTCCCCGGGGGGGGCGGGGGGGAGGGAATTTCAGACAAAGATGCAGCCTCCGAGGTGCCTGTGTATCAGAACAGCTTGGAAAGGGCACCCACTGAAACAGAAAAAGAGGTGAGCATGGAGAAGTAGGGAAAGAGCCATCACGGAACCCAGAAGAGAGAGAGCTTCCGCAGGCGAGGACAGCACTTCCAAACGCTGCAGGGAAAAGAACGCATTGGTACCGAGCCAAGGACTCTCGGGAATCCAGAATTTTAAAACTCATTTCCAGGATCAGATGAATTGAGAATGGAATAACATATAACACTGGGAAAAATGAATTAACTTAAGATTAAATTAAGATAAGTTTATTTGTGGACACAAGAGCTTGGCTTCTAGTGGCATGTCTACACTGACTGACTTCACTGCTTTGTGAATCACCGGGCCTTGTTTACCATCTGTAAAGTGAGCTCACTGAACCGCCAAGCGTTTGACCAGCAGGTCCCACTCTCACTCAGAGTCGACGCGCATCCTGTCACGCTAGAGCTGAGTGGAAGTTTGCCCTCAGGATTTTAAAACTTCATGTCCAATATGTGTCACTGTCCATTTGACTGCTTCCTAACTTTATCTGTGGAGCCCAAGAGAACTTTGCAGTACTCGTCGTCGCTAATTTTCTTAAGAAAATTCCTAGCTTACGCGCAATGGCCAAATCAAAGCATAAGTTTAAAAACCACAATAAGATACATATGTGCTTTTAAAAATTGAGAGACTTACGAACATCCTCTTAAAGCCTCATTCCAAAGTCAGAGTCCTTTAACGGAGAAGAGTGAGGTGAGATATTTATTCATCCCATTTAGGTATTATTTCTTCTGTACAAATAGCAGGAATACATCCAAAAGGTCCAATTATCGTAGGTAAATATTTCCATAAAGAACATCGGCTTTCTTGGCAAAACCCTGGGTGTCTTCCTGCGAGTTACTCTGTCTCTCTGAGATGCTCTGTGCTCTGATGGTGTAGATGAACATGTTTCTGTTTCACCTTTGTGACTTTTTTTCTCTTGTTATTCTGGTTCTGTTCCAGGCTGCAGGGCAGTGCCAGACTTGAGATCCAGCCTCACTTTACACACTTCATCCCTACATGTTTAAAGCTTTGTGTTATGAATGAATGAGTCTGACTATAACATGATCCTCCACAGCCACAGGTTTTGCGTCTGTTGATTCCACCAATCAGAAGTTGAAAACATTCAGGGGCGGGGCCAGCACTGCGGCGCAGCAGGTAAAGCTGCTGCCTGCAGCGCCAGCATCCCATATGGGCACCTGTTCTAGTCCTGGCTGCTCCACTTTTGATCCAGCTCCCTGTATGGCCTGGGAAGGCAGTGGAAGATGGCCCAGGTCCTTGCTCTTCTGCACCCATGTGGGAGACCCAGAAGAAGCTCTTGGCTCCTGGAGCCATCTGGGGAGTGAACCAACAGATGGAAGACTCTGTCTCTCTGTCTCCCTCCCTCTCTCTCTCTCTGCCTCTGCCTCTCTGTAACTCTTCCTTTCAAATAAATAAATAAATCTTTAGGGAGCTGGTGCCATGGCTCACTTGGTTAATCCTCCACCTGCATCGCCAGTGTCCCATATGGGCGCCAGGTTCTAGTCCAGGTTGCTCCTCTTCCAGTCCAGCTCTCTGCTGTGGCCCAGGAGTGCAGTGGAGGATGGCCCAGGTGCTTGGGCCCTGAACCCGCAAGGGAGACCAAGAGAAAACACCTGGCTCCTAGATTCCGATCGGCTTAGCTCCAGCCGTAGCGGCCATTTGGGGAGTGAACCAATGGAAGGAAGACCTTTCTCTCTGTCTCTCTCTCTCTCACTGTCTATAAGTCTACCTGTCAAATAAAAAAAAAAAGAAATAGTATGCAGCCACATGCAACAATGCGAACGAACAGGGAGTATGCCACCCTCAGTGGAGCAAGCCAGTCCCAGGACAAGTACTGCCTGGTTCCAACTACATGGGACAAGACCGAGTGACGGTTGCCAGGGGCTGGGCTGGGGACAAGAGGAACGTGTGCTTTTTCATAGAAGAAAATCAACTGATGCCATCAACGATAGCTATTCAATGGGGATAGAGTTTGGGTTAAGCAAGATGAACGCATTCTAGATTACCTGCTTTACAACCTTGCGGGTGTAGTTAATGACACTGCTTCATACACTTTCACTTTGTTAAGTGGCCAGATCTTCTGTTGTATGTCTACACACACACACATCACACAATCAATAAAACTTCAAAATCTGGCAACCAATAAAAGAAATACACAATTCTGGAAAATACAACTAATAAAAGAAACATACCAGAATTCAGCAATGAACCCCACCCCCACCTCTCTTCGCTCTCTTGGAATCAAGAGGAAAGATCCAAAATTCCCCTGATGGATGCTCACACTTGTGTGGGAAGATTCAGGGAATTAGAGCCAAGCCAACAAACACAGACAGGAGAGGTGATCGGCCGTAGAGTTCATTGGCAACAGAATCAATTGCCAGCAGAGAAACCAAGCCAAAAGAGTAGATGACAGGGACCAATATTTGTTTAATTATTCTGCTCCCAAAACATTTACGAGGGGTCTCACGAAAGTGAGACACGCCTTCATAAAGCTATCCCCATTCAAAGATAAAGCTATCCCCATCCAAGAGAGAAAGAGCAATCAGCTCTAAGGAACACAACAGTCTGGCGTTAGAACGTCCACCCCAGCGCTCAATGCCAACAATGAATGCTGTTGCAAAACTCCGAGAGAAGCTGAGATCCAAACTGTAATGTCATGACTGAGTACAGGAACCTCGGCACGCGAAGACGTGAAGCCCTGTAAAGCACACAGTTCCAACGAGCAGATCGGAAAAGGAGCAAAACTCTCCGTAATTCCAGACCCCACCCTGAAAAGATGAACTAACATAAAGACATCAGGAGCCATGGGTCAAGAATGTGCAGTGACTACTAACCCCATTTGAACTTGGAAATAAAGTTAAGTAACCACAGATACTTCTGTTGCTGGACGTAATGTGTATCCTACAAATGCAGACAGTGTAAAGTGACATGGCTAACAAACATCAGGAGGTAGCAAGGAGGGAAGATGGGAGGAAACACAGCACGAATGTCCTCATTTCAATGAGAAGACATCAACCGAGGCTGAATTCTATTCATGTGTTTAATGTTTACCTATTTATTTTATTTTATTTGAAAGTCAGTGACAGAGAGAGGAAGGGAGGGAGGGAGGGAGGCAGGGAGGGAGGATATAAAACCACTATTTGGAATGTATGAAAACCTTGTCTAAATAAGATCAGAGTCGGCAAATTCAAAAGGCTTCCATAGCTTTGGCAACTCATGACAAGAGCCTAGGGTGATTACTGACGCCATAAACAAGAGTGTCAATTTGTTAAGTCAACAACAGGAGTCACTATGCACTTGCTCCTCATGTAGGATCTCTGTCCTTAATGTGCTGTACATTGTGATTTAATGCTATAACTAGTACTCAAACAGTATTTTACACTTTGTGTTTCTGTGTGGGTGCAAACTGTTGAAAGCTTCACTTAATAGATGCTAAATTGATCTTCTGTATATAAAGATAATTGAAAATGAATCTTGATGTGAATGGAAGGGGAGAGGGATTAGGAGAGGGGAGGGTTGCGGGTGGGAGGGAAGTTATGGGGGGAAAGCCATTGTAATCCATAAGCTGTACACTGGAAATTTATATTTATTAAATAAAAGTTAAAAAAAAGAAAAGAAAATTTCCTGCAGCCAGAAATGAACTGAGAGCATGAATTCAAGGAGATAAGCAGGTGCAGAGACTGCCAGCTGCCTTAGGGCAGGGTGGGCTCCTGTTGCTGGTAACCTCGAACTTCATTCAGCTCTGCTGAGAGGGGAAGGAGGACTGTGGCAGCCCCACCCAGAAGTCTCCGTCCCCACAGCTCAGTGAAAGGGTGGACAAGGGGAACAAATGTGCCCCCAGAGAGGCAGGAAGTGAGAACTGTGGTCAGCAGTCATTGGATCCAAGGGGAACGCCTCCTCTGGGATTTCAGGGCCACATGCCTACCTCGGGGGAGCTCAGGGTCTGCAATGGTAACTACAGATACAGCAGAAACATTTCAAGTTCATCAGGAAATACTTCTAATAGCTTTATGCCAATAAATTTAAAATGAATAAATTCCTAGAGGAAAAAAATGACAAAAATTGACCTAAGAAGAAACGAATATGTCAATAACCCTACAACACTAAAATAAGATGGATCTGGAATTCAAAATATCCCACATAAACAAGAAAACCAGGCCCAGATGTTTTACTGAAATATTACTTTTTAAATATTGGTGAACATGAAATCCCCGTGTATTTGATGGGGTGTAGCGCTGTATTTCAGCAGATAAACACGGCACAGGCCATTGTATCAGGCAGTTACCTACCGCAGAACACCAGAACCTGCTCCCTCACCCACCTTCACTTTGTGCTCACTATCACATCTGCCCCCAGCCTCTGCCCTTCCCAGCCCCAGGAGTACAGCATCATTTTAGACCCACACCCACTCATGAGAGAAAACACGCAGCATCTGTCTTTCGTGTCTGGCAGCATGATCTCCAATCCATTTTGTTGCAATCATCAGCGTTTCTTTCTCTGTATGGCTGAGTAATATTCCATTGTGTAAATATACCATGTTTTCTTTATCCATTTGTGCATCGCTAGACATCTGAATCGATTCCCTATCTCGGTTATTGGGAATGGATACACAACTTATGAAGCCTGTGGTAACTGCGGGAGTGCAGGCATCTCTCTCATACGCTGATCTCCTTTCGTTTGGATATATTCCCAGAAACGGGATAGCTGGGTCATATGGTAAACTTATTTTCAGTTTTCTGACAAATCTCCAGATTGTTCTCCAAAAATGTTATCTTATTTTGCATTCCCATCAACAATATATTAGGATTCCATTTTCTCCACAACCTTCCAGCATTGATTATTTTTTGATTTTCGATATTAGACATTCTAACTGGAGTGAGCTAATACTTCATTATGGCCTTTATTTGCATCTCTCTGATAAGAAAAAACTCTGAGTTTTCCTGTGTTTGTTGACCATTTGCATTTCTTCTTTTAAAAATATCTATTTAGATCCTTTACCCATTTTTTAACTGGATCCTTTGCTGTGTTGTTAAAATATTTTGATATATATTTACTTATTTGAAAGGCAAAGCAAAAGAGAGAGACAGACAGAGAGAGTGAGATCTTCTATCTGATGATTCACATCCCAAATGCCTACGACAGCCAGAGCTAGGCGAGGCTAAAACCTGGAGCCAGGAACTCTATTCTGATCTCCCACTTGGGTGGCAGGAAAAGCCAACATCTGCCGCCTTCCCAGGAGCATTTGCAGGATGCTGGATCAGAAGCAGAGCAGCCAAGACTTAAACTTGCACTCCAACATGGGATGCCAATATGGCACGCCAATATCACATGCAGCAGTTTAACCCACTGCTCCACAATGCTGGCCCCTGTAGTTGAGCTCCTTATATATTTTGGATATTATTCCTTTATCAGATGCATAGCTTGCAAATATATTTTCCAGAATAGCTGTGTCTATTCTGTTGTTGCTTTTGCTATAAAGAAGCTTCTCCATCTAATAAAATCCCAATTGTCTATTTTTGTCTTTATTGCCTGTGCTTTTGGGATCTTATTCAAAAATGTTGCCTATGTCAAAGTCCTGGAGTGCCTTCCCTGTGTTTTCGTCTAGTACTTTCATAGTTTCTTCATTTGTTTTGAGCTGATTTTGTATACAGGGGTCTTGTTTCAAACTTCCACATATGGAAATATAGAATTGTTTATTGGAGAGGTGTTTTTAGCACAGTTGTCAAAGATAAGTTGGCTGTAGACGTGTGGATTTATTTCTGGTGTTTCCATGCTGTTCCATTGGTCTCTGTCTATTTGTATTCCAGTACCACGCTGTATGTCTTGAAAGTTTGTACTGTGATGCCTCCAGCTTTGTTCTCACTGTTCATGACTGTTTTGGCTACTGGAGATCTTTTGGGTTTTCATGTGATTTTTACGATTGTATTTTCTAATTCTGTGAGGAATGTCACCTGGAATTAACAGGAATTGCATTGAATCTGTAAAATTTTGGGGTAAAATGGATATTTAATAACACTAGTTCTTCTAATCCAGCAACATAGGCAGTCTTTCCATTTTTTTTTTTTGTATCTTCTTCAGCTTCTTCAATAGTGTTTTGTGATTTTCATTTGTTGGGGTCTTTCACATTCTTGGTTAAGTTTATCCCAAGATATTTCATCTTTCTATAGCTAATGTAACGGGGATTGCTCATACAGTTATTTCTCAATGGTTTGTTGTTGTATAAAATGCTGATGATTTTTGTGTGTTGACTTTGCACCTTGCAGCTTTGAATTCTTTCAGCAGTCCCAACAGTGAAGCATTTTGGTTCCTCTGTAGGATCAAGTCATCTGCAAACAGGGATAATGTGAATCTTCCTTTCCTATTCATATGCCTTTTCTTTCTTTCTCTTGCCTAATGTCTCTGTTAAAACTCCCAGAGCCATACTGAATGAGAATGGTGAAGTAGACACCTTCGTCTGGTTCCAGATCTTCACGTAAATGCTCTCAGCTTTTCCCCATTCAGTGTGACTTAGCAGTGGGTTGAGGTTTATTCCTTCTACACCTGGTCTGTTCCAGGTTTTTATCATGAACGGATGTAGGCCCAAAAGTTGTTATAGATAAGTTCTAATAACACAAGAAATACTTCTTTTTTATTGACTCATAATAATTGCACATATTTGTGAGTTCCAATCTGATTTTTAATATGCAACATACAATGTATAATGATCAATCAGGATGATTAGCTTATCCATCATGTCAACATTCATGATGTCTTTGCAATGTTCTAAATCCTCTCTTCTATTTAAAACCACATGAGTCCCACAGGTGACTGGTAACACTGCTCCCCCTACCGTGCCGTAGGTACTAGAATGTGTTCCTTCCATCCAGCTGAACGTTTTCACCTGCTAGTCAACCATCGTCACCCCCTCCAGACTCGGCCAACCTCTCTTCTACTTCTGCTTCCCCGAGCATCTCTCGTCTTTGGGCCCTCAGATGAGGGAGCTCGTGAGATACTTGGCTTTCTGTGCTTGGCTACTCACTTCATGTAATGACCTCCAGTTCCAACCACAATGTGGCAAATGACAAGGTTTCCTCGTTTTATTGCAGAGTTGTATTTCCGTTGTGTTTATGAACCGTATTTTCTTCATCCGTGCACCACTGAATGGACACTTGGGTTGTTTCTATTTCTTGGCTATTGGGAATGGTGTGTAAACAACCATGGTGGGGCAATGTTGTCTCTCCAATAGATACACTTCCTTCCCCTTGGATGTATACCCAGGAGTGGGACTGCTGAGTCATAGGGGGTTCTAGTTTTTTGCTTTTCATAGAAATTGCATTGAATCTACAGATCAATTTGGATAGCATGGACATTTTAACAAAATTAATTCTTATAATCCATGAACATGGGAGGTCTTCCCATTTTGTGTGTGTGTCTTCTGATTTTTTTCCATCACTGTGTACAGTTTTCGTTATAGAACTCTCTCATTTCCTTTATTTAATTTATTCCTGGGTTGGGGTTGGCACCTATTATGAATGGGATAGCTTTCTTGATTTCTTTTGTAGATAGTTTGCTCTTAGTGTCAGAAATGCTACTGGTTGTTCAGTGTTGATTCTGTCACTTTACCGGGTTCATTTATCAGTTCTGGCAGTTTTTTGATGGAATCTAAGTTCTTTCATGTATGTAAGTTCATGATGTCTGCAAACAGAGCAATCTGACCTTCTCTTCTTCAATTCATGCCCTTTATTTCTTCCTCTTGCAAGACTCTGGCCAGAGTTTTTAATGATGAAAGTGTGCGTACTTGTTTTGTTTCAGAACTCAGAAGAAAAGATCTGAATATCTCTAATTCATTGTGATCTTAGCTAAAACAACTCATATTTCTGATTTTATACGGTAAAAAAGGAATTTTCCTAACTCATTTCAAGAAGTATTTTAAACAAAACAACAAAACCAAGAAATAAAATTATAAATAAATGCCATGCACAAGCCCAGATGCAAAATTTCAGAACAAAATACAAGTAAATAAAGTATAGCAATGTATTTTCTTAAGATAACACAATGAGATCAAGTTGAGCATACTCCAGAAATGGAAGGGGTCTTTACCATTGGAAAATACCTTAACACAATTTATTATATTTATTAAAAATCCATTACATTTATTAAAAATCACAAGGTTATATTTAACAAATGCAGAAAAATATTTTCTTTTTTTTTAAAGATTTATTTATTGATTTATTGGAAAGGCAGAGTTACACAGAGAGAGAAAGAAAGGAAGAGAGAGAGGTCTTTCATCCGCTGTTTCACTCCCCAAATGGTTGCAACAGCCAGAGCTGAGCTGATCCAAAGCCAGGAGCCAGGAGCTTCTTCCAGGTCTCCCACGTGGGTGCAAGGGCCCAAGGACTTGGGCCGTCTTCTACTGCTTTCCTGGGCCATAGCAGAGAGCAGGATTGGAAGTGGAGCAGTTGGGACTTGTACCAGCGCCCATATGGGATACGGCAATGCAGGCGGAGGTTTTACCTGCTACGCCACAGTGCTGGCCCCGAAAAATATTTTGTAGAATTATCTCTATTTTGTGGTAAAACTAAAAAGGACTTCCTTTATCTGAAAATTGTAGCTACAAAATATGTAATACAAATATCATGTTCAATGACAGAACAGTAGAAGTCTTTCCTTTAAAAACTGACACCAGGGGACCAGCTCTGTGACTCGGCACATTAAGCCCCGGTCAGCAGTGTCAGCATTCCATATGGGTGCCAATTCCAGTTCCAGCCACACCAGTCCCAGTCCAGCTCCCTGCTATAACCTGGGAAAGCAGCAGGAAATAGCCCAGGTCCTTGGGCCCTGTACCCACGTGGGAGAACCAGAGGAGGCTCCTGGCTCCTGGCTTCAGATCAGCCCAGCGCCAGCCATTGTAGCCATTTGGGGAGTGAACCAGCAGATGGGAGATCTCTCTGTCTCTCCCTCTCTGTAACTTTGTCTCTCAAATAAATAAATAAATAAATAAAATCTTAAAAAAAAAAAAAAAAAAACTTGAGCAGATAAGCGGAAGTTTTAGGAAAGTCTCCAAAAATATACTGGGAAGATTCTGTTGGACTTTGTCTGATTTTGTCCAAATTTCTTCCAGAAAAAATGTACATTCTGAGTTTGACACTCTCTGGAAAGCAAAGAAGCTATCAAAGAATTTCACCGCTTCCTCTCCACGCTCTGTCTCTGACTGGGAGGGGGGAAATGTATCTCGCTCACGCTCTCCTCTTCGGAACCGTCTGCGCAGTCCTGGGCTGGGTGAACACCGGGTTTTGAACATCCTTTCCACCCCAGTTACTCCAACCCAATTGCGCTCATCGCACTCCTGCATTTCCATAAAGAAAATCTGTTTGGGGGTTTCTGGGGAAGAGAAAGCAGGACCTCGATCTGCATCTTGTGACTCTCGTTGGCCCACTTGTCGCAGGCAGCCCCCCAACACCGTGAGGGAAGCTGACCAGAGATGACGGCAGAGCCAAACGCGTCGAGGGAGCATCCAGAGCCGGCAGGGCAGAGGGAGAGCACAGCTTCTAGACAGCTCTGGGTCAAGAAGGACCAATGCGTGCTAGAGGTCAGGGGCAGGCTGGGAGTGGGGCTGACTCACGGTCAGCAAAGAGGGCCAGGGCTTCCAGGGTCCAGTCATGACTTACGCGGCGGGATTAGACAGGGCCTCCTCTGTACAATTTGACTTCAGAAAGAACACTGTCCGTTGTGTGGACGGTGCCTGCCGCACCCGTGACCCACTGCAGACCCGACCTCAAGAGACTGAGGCAGACCCTGGGCACCTGCCCTGTCTTGGCGTCCTCAAGACCGAGCTGCCTCAGTCAGTCCGGCTCCACACCTGCCTCCCCGGGCGCCTACAGAGAAGTTAGCAAACAGCGGGGAAAATGGAAACAGCTTGGAGCTGGGTTGACCCTGGGTTAGTCGGGAGCTGCTGGCCAGACGCAGCATCAGCACAGCCTTGTCGCAGAAGTTTCTCAGTTACGGAAATTAAGGGAAATGTGATCAGACCTCGACCGAGTGAAAATAATAATGCTGCCAATAAAAGAACGAGAAGCTGGAAAACTCAACACGCGATACATGCAGCAGGACAAGATTCCTCGTATTTCAGAGTGGTTCTCCGTGGTCAGCGAACAGAATGTGACACAGAGGAGAAGGGAGAGGGTGGAAGAGAGAGGAGGACGAGTATAGGTAGCTGGCTGATAACATGGGAAAACAGAGAAGTGACAGGTGACACCTAGACCTGAGAGATTATAGACAGATGACAGCTACGGGTAGATTGTGGGTGGATAGGAAATGTGTGTGTATAAATGAAAAGAGTAAAGTCCAGGACAATTGGCATAGCACGATATCATTTAAAAATAAAATTAGACCTTAGATATACACAGGAGTAAGTCTGGAACGACATACAACAAACTGGTTCAAACTGCTAACAGTTCCTATCTCTGGAAATTGGAATTAGGCCAGTGCACAAAACAAGCTATGTTGACATTTAAGTTTACACCCTCACGCCTTCATATGTTGTTGGAAAGTTTTCAACCCAAGGTTCCAAGAGCTAAACACCCTTCTTTGGGGCCGGTGTTATGGTACAGCGGGAGAAGCTGCTGCCTGCGACACCAGCATCCCGTAGCAGATTGCTGGCTCAAGTCCCTGGCCATGATGGCCATTTGGGGAGTGAACCAGCAGATGGGAGATATTCTCCCTCCCTCCCTCCCTCCCTCCCTCTCTCTCCCTCTCTCCCTCTCTGCCTTTCAAATACATGAAAAGTAAATCTTTAATAAATAAATAAATATCCCCCTTCGCTAGCCCGTGACTGTCACTGATCATCAAGGCCTGTCTCTGGCTTCACGCGCCTTCTGTCCCCGCAGCCCATTACCTCGCCCGGAGGCAGCGGCTCTGACAGCTTGGTGTTCCTCAATGCCCTCCCTTGCTTTTGAAGCTCGGCACCAGGCTTTTCACGGCCCCGTATCTGGTCTGGGAGGCGTGTGCATCTGCTCTCTGCCTCACAGTGTGTGTCCACTGCATTTCGCGCCCTGGGCTTCCAGAAATACACACCTCAAGTTCCTCAGCCGCCCACCTCCTCAAATAAGACCACAATAAAGCCACGCACCTGCCTGCCCTAGGAGCTCCCAGGAGTTCTCGGGCTGAGTCCAGGGGCGGAGCGCTCTGTAAAGGAAGACACGCACATTTAACCTACTTAGGCACTGCCAGACTTTTCACATTCATGTGCATACTAACAGGAACACTAATCTTTAAAAAAAATTAAAGAAATCACTTTAAACTTCTGGTAAAGACAAATAAGATTTGATTTATGAAAACCAACCTTTTCTGAATAAATAAATTTATTCTTTGTCTCAGACAGGCTTGCTGTACAATAGCAAGATGAATTTTTTTTTTTTTTTCAGTGAATCATGGTCTTAGAAACAGAAGATATTTTCCATTGGCAGGGTTGCCTGCTTCCTGGTGGAGAAGGAAGTAAGAACTTAAATTCAGGTTATACCAGCATGGCCCAGGTGCCAGGTACCCCAGGGAGTAGGGTAGGCCAGTAGCCCAAGGATACCAGCTTGAACTTGGAGGGTGAGAGAGTTCACCCAGGTTACACCAGGCAATGAGAAAGGTTACTTAAGGTTAAGATTAGAACGCATTTGGTATAGCTACCTGCAGACTTTTCTCGTTTGTCTTCTCCGTAGAAGCTCAAATACCACACAGCCTGGTTCAAAACTGGACATCTGAGGCTCTGGAAATTTTCCTTTGTTTCACAGAAAGCCACTCAGGTCTACTGATGTGAGAGATAGCATTTCTTTTTTTGTTAAGATGTGTTTATTATTTTAAAGACAGAGTGACAGAGAGAGGGCTCTTCCATCCGCTGGTTCATTCCCCCAAATGACCGCAACACCCAGTGCTGACCGGGTCAGAGCCAGGAGCTCCATCCTGCTCTCCCATGGGGGTGCAGGGGCCCGAGTACTCGGGTCACCTTCTGCTGCTTCCCAGCAGCATCACAGGGAGCTCAGGCAGTAGCTTCCCCCGGCACCACGGCGCCAGCCCTGAGAGACAGCTCTTCTGAAACTGGGCTCGATTATAGCGCGATGTGGCTCGTAGAACTGGGAAGTAAAATAGGAAACATAACCATAACCGGCTAAATGTAATGGTGCACATCACGTACGAGCAGACGTCGTTCAAAGTCACAATTGTGTTACAGCTTGCAGTGTAAACACACAGCACGACATCCTGTAAAAAATCCCATTCCGTGGCCGCACACAGAAACCACCTCTACACGGGGGCGGTCGTCCTGGTCTCGTTTGAACGCCAGTGCTTTCGCCCTTGTTCTTGCACAACGTCTGCCCATGCCAACCAGGACACACGAATGCACACAGAAAAAAAAAAAGCCCAATTGCAGAATCCAAACATTCCCTTTGCTAACGCGCCAGATCGACTGAAACGTCCCAACGCTTCCCCTGATGCTTTCACAGCTCTGGTTTTCCTAAGTCGCTTGTCCACATCGGGCTCTAAGTGTCCAGCTCTTTCTTGCCCTGCAGGGTCAAGACCATCCCGCCTAGCTGGCCCTCCCTGGCACTCCCGGAAGGCAGTCTTTGTATCTGTCTGCACACCACCTACGCACGTGCACGGGCCACATTGCCTTCTGCGTATTCACTCGTTAACTCCGCCATTCTGACACAGGTTCTGCGCACTTGAACAGCTCGAGGGGGCCGGCGTTGTGGCCCAGTGGCCTAAGCCACCAGCTGCAATGCCGACATCCCATATCTGAGTGCTGGGTCCAGTCCCGGCTGCTCCACTTCCGATCCAGCTCTCTGCTGTGGCCTGGGAAAGCTGCAGAGGATGGCCCAAGTGCTCGGGCCCCTGCACCCACGTGGGAGACCTCAGGGGAGTTCCTGGCTCCTGGCTTCAGACCTGCCCAGCCCTGCCTGTTGCAGCCAACTGTGGGGTGAACCAGAGGGTTGAAGCTCGCTGTCTCCTCTCTCTCTCTCTCTCTGTCTCGCCCTCTCTCTGTGACTCTGCCTTACAAATACATAAGTCATTCAAAAAGAAGAGAAGAAAACCTCTGGAAGGCAGAACGCGACAGGGAAAAGGCACCACGTTTCACTGCTTCATATCACTAAGCTGATTTTTTTCAGTGAGTATAAAGGTAATCATTTTGGAATTTTTCATTCTATGATTCAAAACATACCTCTCTGAAAATGTGTCTATGTATGGAAAAATACATGTCACCCCTTCCCTAACGTTAAAAGCGCTGAGTTTAAAAGGGTGCAGTTATACTGGAGAGGCATGAATGATATATGCATCTGACTGCTTGCTATGTCATTTATGACACATAAAGTTCCAATTTTGGAAATTCTTACAATTTTCATTAGGAATTTTTAATTTAAAGTACAATTTAATGAGGCCCTAAAATACGAGTAGGGTTTGAGTCAGACCCCCAGATCCGAGCCGCTCCGCACACGTTCAACATCTGCTCCCGGGCCCACGCCGGCTCCTGCCTCCCGCAGCCGAGGCGCACACGCCGGTCCGGAGCCGGAGCTGCGGCTCGGACCCCTCGGAGCGGCCCCCGGCGCCCCCGGAGCACAGGGCGCCGCAGAAACGGGGCGCAGAGGGCCGGGAAGCTGGGCCCGGGCCGGCCCGGAGGTCGGGCACCTGCTGCCCCCTCCGGCCTGGAGCTCGGGCACCTGCTGCCCCCGCCGGCCCGGAGCTCGGGCACCTGCTGCACCCCCGGCCCGGAGCTGGGGCACCTGCTGCCCCCCCGGCCCGGAGCTCGGGCACCTGCTGCCCTCTCCGGCCCGGAGCTCGGGCACCTGCTGCCCCCTCCGGCCCGGAGTTCGGCCCGACCCCGACCCACGAGCTCTCCCTGGGGGTGGGGGACAAGGCACGGGGTGTTAAAGCCATTGCACGTCCTCCCGAGCAGCAGAAAGCCCTGACCTGCAAGGAACTGGACTCATCGACCCCCCACCCCCACCCCCGGGCTGTCCGTCCAGGGCCCAGGGACCGCGCTGGGAGGGCGTGAGCCATCTAAGCGTCAAGCCGACACCCCCGGCCGTCGGGGCGTGCTCAGGGTCGTGCACCCAGCACCACGGCCCATGGGAGACCCCGGGGCCCCGGCCGGCGCCCCAAACCCCCCTGCCCGCACACCCCCGGCCCGGCCCCAGGCAGCGGACACCCCGCGGCCTGCCAGGGCGCTTCCGGCGCTGCGAGGCCCCGGCAGCCGCCCGGAGCCGTTCGTCAAGAAAATCAAGCATTGGTTGGGACCTCGGCGGCGTCCTGGGTCCGACAGGGCGGCTGGGGCGCCGCGGTCAGCCCCGGCCCGCGCGATTGCGTGATCTCTCGCGCCCCCTGCTGGCCGCGCGGAGCAGCGCCGTGCAGCGCCCGCGCGCGGACACCCGCGGGTGGAAACCGGCCGCGGAGCACGTGACTCCCAGTGGGCAAAACGTGGGGCTTAGGTCTGCTCGCGGCGCGCACCCCCTTCTTTCCCTGGAAATTCTGGAGCGTCGAGCTCATCGTCAGGCTGAGAGCAAGCCCCGGTCCCACAGGTTACTTTTTTCCAAGTTTTCGTTTTCTAACAAGGAAAATGCTCGCTCTGAAGGCTTCGTTCCAATCCCAACCAAAACGCGAACTCTGACAGCGCTTGCTCTGCGGTTTGGAAGAACGCAAGGCACGAGAGACGCAGATCTGATTGAAATGGTGCGTGAGGACTACAAGGAAAAGTAGATAAATACAAAACGCAAGCATTTTGTAATTTTGTGTAAATATTCTTCATTTTTGTGTAAATCATAAAGTTTCTCTAGGGCTTAGAGGACTTTGCAAATTATTTTTAAGGCAGTTATTTAACAAATTTATGGCTCAATCTTAAGTGGTTTTCAACTTGAAGCTTTACCAAATGTTTTTCCTAATCTTAAATTTCCTTTTCTTAAAAAAAATTTAAATGGAGGATGCAATGAGAGAAATTAAATTTACAAATAGGTTTCTGTGCTCTTTAATATAAAATATTCATGCTGTAGATTCGTAATCATTAACATGACTCCTGATTTGTTAATCCTAGAACTGGAGCTTACAAAAAAAAAAAATCTATGTCTTAGAATCTCAGTAGTAATTTAAATATTTTTTCTAAAAACAATACATTCAGAAAAGGTTTAAATATTGCAGAAAGTTTTAAAAACCTTCCAAAGTGAATGGCTGATTTAACACACATTCCTCTGAATTTCTTTCCTGGTTTAACCAAAATGAGACAAAGACCTGAAGAACAAGTAAGATCAAAAACTCATTTGGGGAGATGAATGAGTAGGTTTGATTAGATTTATTTCACTATTGTTTATATGTCTTCAGTAAGTTTACACAGAGAACTTTATTCAATTTTTTTATTTAAAAATATATCCACGTACTGCTCAACACTTCTCACATGTAAGTTGACCACATACGTCAGTTTATGTGGGAACAAAATCAACTTTCCGAGTTAAAGGATGCAAGTGGGCTCACACTTGTCCTTAAGTGTTTAGTTAGATGTTGAAGGAAAACGTGTGGGAAGCACAGACAATGAATTATCCTTGGGAAATGCAGAGTGCGTGGATGGACGGAAGCAGAGTGCGGGGAGGCGGGGACCTTGTCCCTGAGTCTCCTGTAGCCCTGGCTGCCTGCAAGCGGCAAGGACGGGGGCTGAGCGAGCTCCTGGCACACTGCACATGCGGGACCAGGGGGGCCGGGCTGTCAGTCCGCATCACCCCCAGAGAGGGCCGGGAGCCATGCCCAGGGCTGTCAGCCGGACCCAGGGCCAGAGGAGACCTGGGGTGCCGTGGACTGTGATGGCCGTGTTGGTAGCGTGCTGCGTTAGGATGCCCCGGCTAGCACGCTTGAACAGAAAACAGTGCGGCTGGGTTACCTTCCTCCTCTAGGACTCATCACTGCCTGCACCGCTGGTCCTAGCTCTGCTTCCCAGGTTTAACAGCTTGGATTCCTCCCGTGCCTCCAGCCCACGTACACCACTAGCTTCCCCTATCTTTGTGTAGTTTTGAACATGCGCTCGATGGTAGGTGATCCTGCCTTCGGGAACACTGCACCCTTTGTGGGAACGTCAAAGGGAAATGGAACATTTTCTGAGTATACACGGACTACGGTGGGTAACAGTCCAGCTCAGCCCATTTTGTGTGGCAAAAGCAAAGAAACAAAAATTGGGAGGAGGATTTATGCCCCTGGCCTGGCGACGCTAGATAATGGCTTTAGCCGCCAGGGGCTAATGAGAAGAGAAGCTCTTGGTTTTCTCAGAAAGGGCCAATTGCTGTTTATGGCCTCAGCACTCTTTGATACCAATCAGCTACTCCAGTCTCCTGGGCCGCTGATATATTGGTGTTTACTCAACGGAGCAGCGCACATTTCAATACAGCGAAACACATGTGCGGCCGAAACCTGACCCTGTGCTCATCAGGGCAGAGACGCAAGACAAAAGACGCAGCCCAAAGCAGCGGAGGCAGCCACGCGCATTTTCTTAAAGCCACGAGAAGTTAGAACACAGGAGGCGAGGCTTTCCGTGATGCAGGTTTAAAGGAGCCGTCACATCTGGCCGGAAGGTGGCCCTGCCTGTGGCCGGCCGGCCGGCTGTGTGCGCCAGCCATAGCCCCAATATAATGTCACTGCAGCAGGCACTCTGGAGCCACATCCTGACACTGACAAGGTAACGAGGCACCGCCAGACGCAGCTAGGGTCTCTCGTGTCTGCTCGGGGTTTTATGGTTTTAGCGTCCATTTATAATCGGTCTGGATTGGGTACCTGCTTCTATGTCGTGGCCGGGAATCCATCACCAGGAGCGTCCAACGTGGAAACAGATGGCAGGCGGCGGCCGTCTCCGCCCAGGGCGGCTGCCTTCCCGGGGGACAGAGATTTGTGACCAGGTCTCCCTAGTTTACGCAGCATGCATGTTTGCTCGTTGTGAACGGGATGTCTCCCAAGAACCCTCCGAAGACAGTTAAAATCCCTGTTACACCTGGATTCGAAAGCCCTCCACACCATTGTAATCACACCCTAGGACGAAGCCTCTTTTTCGGTTTCCTGAAAAAAATGCAGTTTCATGCTCCTATTCTTCGCTCTCTGTAGTGCCAGGGAGCGGAATGCGGACCCACGGACAGTGGGCTCACGGGGAGGAGCCAGCTGTCCAGAGATGTGGCCGGGAGGAAGGCACAGAGGACGTGGAGGAAGGCAGCTCGGGGCTGGTGGGTGCAGAGGCTCCCGTGGCAATGCCAGCACCATTTCCCAAAACGCGAGCTGCCGCCTCCGCTCCCAGGACTGCCCAGGGCCACGTGCCCCCACCCTGCCGCTCCCAGGACTGCCCAGGGCCGCGGGCCCCCACCCTGCCATGTGCCCCCCCCCAGCGGTGCCACCCCCTTTCCTGCACAGCAAGCAAGGCGAGCGCTTGTCCCCAGAAAGGGGAGAAGTGAGGTCACCATCACAAAGCCACACGGCCTCCCCAGCCCTGAGCAAGTCCCTAAGCCATTCTGCTACTCATTTATGAAGAGTCGGGTGACTGAAGGGTTTAAACCCAGACTCCCACCACCACGCCTCGTTACAGAGTCCACTTCATGGGTGCATGTCACAGGGTGTGCTGATTCTCAACACATGAGTGCTTCCTGCACGTGTGGTAATCGTATGATATACCGTGGGTCTTCAAAAAGTTCGTGGAAAATGAGCATCATGGGAAAAACCACACATGAATTTTGAAATTATTTTGCACTGAAATAAGCTTATCTTTCATCCCATTTTGCCATGAATGAAGTTTATGCCTATGGATTTATATAGCTATTTGTGCAAAAAAAAAAAAAAACTGATACAGCTAACTTCCTTAAAAGTAACAATAGCTTGTAAATGCCTTTTTAAAAATAAATTAAGAGGGAGAGAGGAAAGGAGGACAGGAATATCATTATATTCTTAGAACTGGGTCTATGAACTACATTGAACCGGTTCTCTTTGTGTTAATATCACATTCACATGGAAAACTAAAGAAAAACTAAAAGAAAAAGAAATTAAGCAGCATGTAACCAAGTGCTGGGCTCCCGAGATACTGTACAGCGAATACTGGTGGGAAAAACACATTGAATACGTTCTTTTTATTAACAAGCCGAAGTATATGAACGAAAAGTTGAACATGAATCAATCGTAAGTTAAATATTTAAGTAAATGCAACCCACAAACGTCTGTGAAAAAGTCGGCGTGCTAGCCGTCGGACTCCACGATCTAATGCCTCATTTTAGGTGCTAAGCATGTACACATGAAATTCGAAAATATGGAGGAGGAACAGAAACTGCGCGCGGTCCGGCGAATGCCAGGTCCAAAGGCCAACGCCAAGTTCAAGGGCTGCGCACGCGGGCGGAGCCGGGCGTCCTGGGCCCGCAGGGCCGGAGTGCGGCCGGGGCTCCGGGCTCGGTGGGTGCCGGGCTGCTGTCTGCAGGCCCCAGCTCGGCCGCGGAGGCGGTGGGGCGGCGGGCCCGGCGAGGCCGGCGCCTCTGCGGGCTCTGAGCGCGCTGGAAGATGGCGCCTGTGCCGGCCCCAGCGCACGCAGGCGGAGCGGGCGCTGCCCACGCCGAAGCCGCTCCGGAGCCGGCCCGGGGCCCCAGCTCGGGGGTGCGCTGCTGTGTTTGGTCCGCAGCGACATTTCAGACGGAACCTCAGGCGCTTCAGCAACTCTTCAGTGCGAAAACAAACCCCGGCGCCAAATCTGAATGAGGTTTGCATCATCGCGATTCTGGGTTGTTAGTGCAATTTCTTTTTTTCCCCCCTTGGTTGAAAACTAAACATAAACTTGCTACAGTGAATGAAAATGGACAGAATCTCTTAGCATTTATTTTGCAATCCAAGAAAATAAAATATGAGTGTACTTCAAAAAAAAAAACTGGTGGAAATGTGTAGTAGGAAAAAATGCTGCATGGATTTCAAAAAAGTTTACAGTGAAATAAGCTCACCTTTTCCTTCCATTTTGCTGCAAGTTTTACAAGCGCCCTGGCGCAGAAGCTGGGCACATTGCTCATGAACCCCGCAACCCCCTGCCTTTCTGGGATAAAGCAGGCAGCCGTGTCCTTGGCAAACCGATAGTCAGCCTGTGCCTAGGCCGTGAGAACTCGTCTCAGTTCCCCAGAGCCAGTGGGTGCAATCGCTATTGTTCAAGATGACCCCACAGTGGTGCTGGTGGTCGGCGCGAGGCTCTGATTGGGCGTGCTGGCTGTGCGGGATTTGCTGAGACAAAGGGACAGGGGCTGCAGGTCGGGAGGAAAGCTGTCAGCCCCACTGCCTACTCCTGGCTTCTCAAGGCAACCATGCAAACCCGAAGGAGAAGGCAGATCCCGGCAACAGGTCCAGCTCCAGGCAGGAAGCAGACCTGGGGGAGCAGAAGTCTGTAACTGGCAGAGTCAGGATTTTACTAGTCAGGGGTCGCCAGCCCGGCCTACAGCTGTCCTTGTCTGCTCCGGGGTGCCCGGCATGCACTCACAGCCGCCGTGTACTGCCGGGCACCACGCCATTGTTCCCATTTTACACATGAGAAGGTCACCCCGCTGGCACGGGACTCTTAGCCCCGAGCCCATGGATTGCAACCACAACATCACGCCACCCAACAGTGAAACGAGACGGGCTCGCCACCAGTGATCAGGAGCCTAACTCAGGTTCAGACCTCGCGCACCGACCCCCGAGGGCCAGAGGGTGAGGCATGCACGCTGTCCCCCCGCTGTGTTGCGGAGAAAGCATTTGGGTTCTTGAAGGGAGTCTCCTTCCAGACTGCCGTCTGTCCAGCGCGGACACGTGTGCTAACAGGCACACTCTGGCTGTTGGGACAACGCACACACCCTCCCGACGCTGAGTGGCGGGCAAGTGCCACCGTTTAAGGTGACCGCATTGATTGGAAAAGTTGGTGAAAGACGCCTGGACACGCACACAGCGTTCTCTGAGACTTACAGGGATCAGCAGGCGCCCACAGCTGCGACATCTGCCAACCTCCACACAAACAACTGTTTGGTCCCCAAGAGCGTTTTTTTGTTTTTGTTTTTTGTTTTGTTTTGTTTTGTTTTGTTTTTTGCAGTCAGGCTGTGACATCCGGGAAGTTTTGCTCTGTTAACCGTTTAGTCCCCCTGGCGCCCACTTGGAACGAGAGCTTTTATAACCCAGAATGTCTTGAGGCCGTTGGACGCAGCTTCTCCTTTAAGAACGCCACGTCCTACCGACAGCAGGCGGAATCAAGTGTCTCTTCAGTTTCGCTTCCATTTGAAACCCAGGATTTGGAAACTTCCTGCTGATGGGAAAACAGCTGTATTAGCAGGGAGAGGGAGGAAAGGGGACAGATGGAATCAGGCCTCACGCATCTCCGGGTCAGCTGTATTAGCAGGGAGAGGGAGGAAAGGGGACAGATGGAATCAGGCCTCACGCATCCCCGGGTCAGCTGTATTAGCAGGAAGAGGGAAGAAAGGGGACAGGTGGAATCAGGCCTCACGCATCCCCGGGTCAGCTGTATTAGCAGGGAGAGGGAAGAAAGGGGACAGACGGAATCAGGCCTCACGCATCTCCGGGTCAGCTGTATTAGCAGGGAGAGGGAGGAAAGGGGACAGGTGGAATCAGGCCTCACGCATCTCCGGGTCAGCTGTGTGCAAACACTTCTCTTCCTCCTCCGGGAAAAGAAGGTGGTTTCTACCTGACCCCAGGCTTGAATGCGAATCCTGCCTTTCCTGCAGAGTGCCTCGGCCCCGCCCTCCCTGGGGCCACCAGGGGTCCTGCAAGCGGACAGTGAGCAGCCCCGGGTCTGGATTCAAATGCTCAGATCCCACCCGAAGCACCTCAGGGCCTCACGCGTCCACTTTTGGACTTGCTCCTCTCCAGCCGTCCGGGGAGTGAGGGCTTCGAGCCCAATCTGAGTCTGCAATGACTTTGAAGATTCCACTTCAGAGCTGCCAAAGCAAACAGGTCTGCCCGCGCCGTCCTCCGCTCTACGGTTGGAACAGGGGCACAGATGGCAACCACAGGGAACTTGGATGTGCCAGTGCTGCCTTACTGATTTGATAGACAGAATGACCTAAGGAAAATGTGTTAGTGCATTATCATTGGTTCATTTGGAAAGCCCCTGACTTGGAGTTACACTGAGGACAGGTTGAGTTTGGGCTATGTTGAGGGCACGCCAAAACGTCACGGAATGGAAGTGAAAGATAAGTTTGGGGGTCGGCGCTGTGGCACAGTGGGTTAAGCCACCACCTGCAGTGCCAGCATCCCATATGGGCACCGGTTCAAGTCCTGGCTGCTCCACTTCCGACCCAGCTCCCTGCTATGACTTGGGAAAGCAGCAGAAGATGGACCAAGTGCTTGGGCCTCTGTACCCATATGGAGAACTGAATGTAGTTCTGGGCTCCTGGCTTCCAACCTGGCCCAGCTCACCCTTTGTAGCCATTTGGGACGTGAACCAATGGATGGGAGTTCTCCCCTAACTTTTAAGATTTATTTATTTATTTGAAAGGCGGGGTTACAGAGAGGCAGAGAAAGAGAGAGAGAGAGAAAGAGAGAGAGAGAAAGAGAGAGAGAGGTCTTCTATCCGCTGGTTCACTCCCCAGTGGCCACAACAGCTGGAGCTGAGCCAATCCAAAGCCAGGAACTTCTTCCGGGTCTCCCATGCAGGTGCAGGGGCCCAAGGACTTGGGCCATCTTCTGCTGCTTTCCCAGGCCATAGCAGAGAGCTGGATCAGAAGTGGAGCAGCCAGGACTTGAACCAGCACCTATAAGGGATGCTGGCACTGCAGGTGGTGGCTTTGCTGACTATGCCACAGCATCGGCCCCTGAACATAACTTTTTTTTTTTATATTTGACAGGTAGAGTTATAGACAATGAGAGAGAGAGAGAGACAGAGAGAAAGGTCTTCCTTCTGTTGGTTCACCCACCAAATAACTGCTACGGTCAGAGCTACGTTGATCTGAAGCCAGGAGCCAGGTGCTTTCTCCTGGTCTCCCATGCGGGTGCAGGGCCCAAGCACTTGGGCCATCCTCCACTGCCTTCCCAGGCCACAGCAGAGAGCTGGACTGGAAGAGGAGCAGCTGGGACTAGAACCCAGTGCCCATATGGGATGCTGGTGCCACAGGCAGAGGATTAACCAAGTGAGCCATGGCGCCAGCCCTGAACATAACTTTTAATTCCATTTTCCATGAAATTTTTGAAGTGCTGCTGTATGATTTTCAGGATTTGTATTTTTCCCTGATAGAAAAAACATTACACACTCAGTATTAAAATGAAAAATTTAAGCTTTCTTGAGAAATCTTAACAAATTTAGAAAATTTGAAATCATATTTGTGGACTTTTTTTTTTTTTCCTATTCTTGAATTTACCAGTAAATGGAATATTTCTTCCCTGGAAAAAAGAAAGAAGAATTCAGAAATAACAAAGCAGAGTTTGCTACTAAATTAATATTTTGGTTTTTCTGTATCAGCCATAGTAGACACAAAGGTCCATCATTCCTCAAATTCTGTATCACCAACCTCTTTATTATCAAACCAACTACATCAACATAAAATCACATTAAGATAACAAGAGTAATATAATTGAATATATTTATACTTGCTCTGGTTAGACAATTTCAGGTTGCAGACAAATCAATACTCTTAGACAATGTTAGCTATTAAATTACTTCCTATAAATATCACTTTGCTATCCTATAAAACATGCATATATGTTCAATTTATATGTTCAATTGCCCCTCACTTTTACAAGGAAAAATTTTGAAAAATATTGAAAATGATTTTAGTGTTCTAGCTATATGTCTATGAACTCTAAAGGGAAAATATCAAGTCGCAGAGCTAAAGTGAAGGTGGAGTGGTGAATGTCAGCGAACGCTACATAACGGAACGGCATGTGTGCTGTGTGCTGGGAAGTCAGCCTTTCCCTGTGCGTGGAGGACGCTGGCAGCCCACGTGACGTTATTGTGTTCCCATGAACATTAGCACCTGAAAAGCCCCATTACAAAATAACTTAGGCTCTCTTCTAATATGAAACATAAAATGCAAATAAAAACTTTGAGAAACAAGCAGGAAAATGAAACTTTGGACACATTTGTAGACAGATAGTTACAGCATATATGAACAAAAAATTAAGATACAAAGGCTAGAAATAAGAAAAGATAATTTTGAAGGAAATATAATAATATCAAGCTTCCACATGATTGAAAGAAATACCCCTTTTAACATAATACAAATAGGGAAAGGGAACGAAAAACACTACATTCCAATAGAAATAAGTATGCCAATCAATAGCTATTATTGCTACGTATGTAACAAACAGAAACTAATGTTAATTCTCGTGAAAGTTCCAGCCCTTATTCTGGAAAGCTAGAAAGCTTCTTCGTCTTCCAAGGCAACAAACCGTGCTCCTGGAAGTCTACTGTTGTCAAATCCAGGTGATTCTCTGCCATCATCACCCGCCTCTCTCTATTGGACACGGAGCCATCACTGTCTTCCAACAATAACGCATTCTCCCAGGAATTCTCCTAATTCCACACGTTCAAGGGTCTTCCCCCTACCTCTCGGCAGTTGGCATTCCACAAGGTCTTAACCACTCAAATATTTGACAAAGAGGGCGACTTCCTGCCTCCGTCATGGCTGCTCCAATGCTTGTGCCACCTGTTGCACTCCTTCTCCCTGAATCCCTTACACGGTGTCTGGAGAGTCACACGGGAAGCTTACAAGGGGCCCTCCCCTGTCCAGAACTGCCCTGCTTCCCCCAGAAGCTTGGCACAGGCTATCAGAGATGAGATTGTTAAACGTACTTGGGCCTGTGTTTGTCCATGAACAGTTTCACTCCGTCCTCATGCATCCAACGTGACCACGCACACCGACTCTAGTCGAGATTCCTTTGGTGTAATATTTCTTATGATTGGAAACGACAGCCTCAGGAAATTAGTGCTTCCCAGCACCTGGTGTGTCTGGGCCCCCTGAAGTTCACTTCTTTTCTTACTTTTTTCTTTTAAGAAGTGAAATAAATATAAAAAGGACTTTGGCCTTATGAGTACATACTATCTATGAAAGGCAAGAATATGCCTAGTATCACAGTTTTTTTAGAGTCGATGATTTCAGGTTAATATGTGGCTGGTATAGTTGTGTCCACTGTGACACAGTTCTCCTTATTGATCCATAGCGACAGAAGAGTTGATCCGTCTGTACGTTGCTACCAGCTGTTGTTGATGCATTTTCGTCTCAGTGCTCCTGCAAGCCTGCAAGCTCCTCTTATCTTTCATTCAAGTTTGTAAGACGTGAAAGATGGCTTTGTTTCTTTGTGTTGCTATTGTTATAGCTACCAGAGTTTTGCCGTTCTTCTTGATGTCTCGACTCTTTGCTATACACTCAAGTGGCAGTGGACAAAATTCTATTCAGCAAACTTGTTACTGGCTAAGTTACCTGAGCCATTAGGTGGAGCACCTGCCTCGCACTGTAGCGACGCCTACACGGAGTCTCAGCATGGATTCGCTTACCACCCGCCTTTGCTAGCCTGTTGTGTGGCCCCCAGCAGTCAGATGGCTGTTCCAGAGCCCGTTCTACAAACAGTAAACTTCGGGGCTGAACCTTGTTAACACTTCCCCAGCCTCCCTGGAAGCTTGTTCCCTTACAAGATGCATAAGTGTTTCTTTGTAGGACGCAGGTTCACTCCCCAAATGGCCACAACAGCCAGGGCCAAAGCCAGGAGCCTGGAGCTTCCTTCAGGTCTCCCACATGGGTGGCAGGGGCCCAAGCGCTAGGGCCATCCTCCACTGCCTTCCCAGGCACATTAGCAGGGAGCTGGATGGGAAGTGGAGCAGCCAGGTCGCAAACTGGTGCCCATACGGGATGTCGGCATTGCGGGTGGAGGCCTAACCTGCTACACCACAGCACATTCCACCCATAACACAGGCACTGGATGGGGGGTCATTCTCTGTTATAATTTTTTTGGGGAAAAATAATGCATCTTTTCTCCCATCAAATAGGCTATTCATAAGGAAATAAATGAGACAGGAAGAATTCTCCTGGGTGCCAAAGGCTCAAACGTCGTTCAAAACCAACATCACTGCCAAGAGCAAGCACCAGTTCTAGTGACTCCCCCCATGTCCACAGGTCACCGGCAGTAGGAAGGAGCCTGCCTTTTGGGTGGCACACCAGCTGCACGCTGCACGCCTGCCCCTGGCTCCCCTCTGCCTCTCCGGTCACGGGGGGCTGTGCCCCTGGCTCCCTTCGCTCCCCGAGTCGTCTCCCGCAGTCTCTTCATCACAGTCGTAGTCCGTTAATTCGAAACTCATTTTTTGGTAGCAGGCATCTTCTAAGCACCAGACACACGAGCTAAACAGAAGGGTAGGCTACACCCCAGTGGGGAGAGGGGAGGCGAAATTAGTAAGTTCTAAGGGGACAGTGAGTGAGTGGTGCAAGCTGTTGAGGGGAAGAGACCCAGGGGACGGGGGCTGCAGGTCCAGAAACGCACCCAGGCAGGTCCTCACTGCCCAGGTGGCATCTAAGCATAGACGTGGTGGAGAGGAGGGAGGGAGATGTGGGGCTGCCCGGGGAGTGAGGGAACATAGCACACAGCACCCAGGAACACAGCACACAGCACCCAGGAACACAGCACACAGCGCCCAGGAACACAGCGCACAGCACCCAGGCAGGTCCTCACTGCCCAGGTGGCATCTAAGCATAGACGTGGTGGAGAGGAGGGAGGGAGATGCAGGGCTGCCCGGGGAGTGAGGGAACATAGCACACAGCACCCAGGAACACAGCACACAGCACCCAGGAACACAGCGCACAGCACCCAGGCAGGTCCTCACTGCCCAGGTGGCATCTAAGCACAGACTTGGTGGAGAGGAGGGAGGGAGATGTGGGGCTGCCTGGGGAGTGAGGGAACATAGCACACAGCACCCAGGAACATAGCACACAGCACCCAGGAACACAGCACACAGCGCCCAGGAACACAGCGCACAGCACCCAGGCAGGTCCTCACTGCCCAGGTGGCATCTAAGCACAGACTTGGTGGAGGGGAGGGAGGGAGATGCGGGGCTGCCTGGGGAGTGAGGGAACACAGCGCACAGCACCCAGGACGTCCAAAGAACGACCCGGCTGAGGTACGGCTGAGGGAGTGAGGGGTGGGTCAGCAGGAGCAGGCTGGACAGGCTGTGGATGTCCAGGTGTTGAGGGCTCTGGTCACTTGCGTTTTCCTTCTAAGGAAGGGAGGAGGCGTGGAAGGGTTGGAGCCGAAGGTTGACACTCTCTGGTTGGGTACCTGAAGGATCACCGGCTCCGGTGCAGAGAAAGCGGCCGTGGCGGGCGGCGGGGCGGGCAGGTTTGGAGGAAGAGAAGCAAGAAGCTGAGGAAGGAGGCCACTCAAGGGCCCAGATGAAGAGCATGACAGAGGGAGAAGCGTGGGGGCCCAGGACGCACCCTGAAGGTAGAGCCAGCTGGACTTCGTCAGAGGTTCCACGTGGAGTGCGAGGTAAATGAGAGAAACAAACCCACTCTCCAGAGGGTACTCGTGCTGGCGTGGGGCACCGCAGGCGGAAGCTGCATCCCACTGAGGCGCTGGGGCATTTGCTCTTAGATGGGACAGGTTGTCAGTATTACTAAGGTAATTGTTATTATTATTAAAGGAGTTATTATCAAAGGAATCTCACAAAGATGATAGGCTGTCTGAATCAGACGGAGCAACAGTGGCCTTTCTGCTTCCAACTCGTTGAAGTCTTATTTAGTGCAGGATTAAGCTTGTGATCATAAAGTAAATTGAAAGTCCACCATTGCAACAATTAAAAGAAAAATAAGAAAGGAAGGAGGAGGCAGGGAGGGAGGGCGGGAGGGGAAGTAGCATTATGTTTTTAAAACTGCATGTATGGAATACATGAAATCTGTTCTCTTTATATAAATAAGTAGATTAATTTTAAACAAAGAAATATATATCCAGAGAGCTTTTAGGATAGCCAAAGATTGCTAAAGCCACGACACTGGGTAGGGTTTCCAAGATGCTAGCCTATTTCGACAAGAGAAGAGATCTGAGTATCTACTTCAGAGACGAGATGAATGGAGAGACCAAGGGGATGTGAGAAACCAGCCCTGGAGACCGCCAAGGGGTAACATGTGCCTCTAGAAAGCCACAGAGGGGCCCGTGCTGTGATGCAGCAAGTTAAAGCCGCCACCCGCATTGCCAGCATCCCTTATGGGCACCGGTTCGAGACCTGGCTGCTCCACTTCCCATCCAGCTCCCTGCTAATGTGCCTGGGAAAGCAGCAGAGGATGCCCCAGGTGCTTGGGCCCCTGCACCCACGTGGGAGACCTGGAAGAAGCTCCTGGCTCCTGGCTGCAGATCAGCCCAGCTCTGGTCATGGCGGCCACTTGGGGAGTGAACCAGTGGGTGGAAGACCTCGCTCTCTGCCTCTGTAAGTCTGCCTTTCAAATAAATAAATCTTAAGAGAGGGAGGGGGGAGGGGGAGGGGGAGGGAGAGGGGGAGGGAGAGGGGGAGGGAGAGGGGGAGGGAGAGGGGGAGGGAGAGGGGGAGGGGAGGGAGGGGGGAGAGGGAGAGGGGAAGGGGGAGAGGGAGGGGGGGAGAGGGAGAGTGCCTTCCGCACTTCACCCACAGTCACCAAAAAGACAGCATGAAAGACAGACAGAGCGGGGTAAGCAGCAAAGGGCTCACGAGGGTGTGTGGAGGGATTACTTGTGCTTTCATGTTCTCTGTGAAATGCAAAGCCCTGAGAGTGGATGAAGGGGAAGCTTTGGAGGCCTGCTGAGCCTGGAGCAGACAGGAACGAGTTGGGCAAAGCAGGCGAGAGAGGAGACCAGGAGCACAAGCCAACTGCCAGGCATCTTGCCGGCCACTGCAGACCAGCGATCAGACATGTAAATGAGATTCACTGAGCAGCAAGATGAAAGGCTCCTAGCCACTGTGAGCTGAGGGTACGCATTAGGCTGGAGCTGGCTTCAGCCTAACAGTTTTGAGGCTAAAAGAGACACGGGGGTGGGGAGGGGAGCTGAGAGAGCAGGTGAAGGGCAGATGTGCGTGGGGGTGGGCACAGACTGTGCGGTTCACAGGTGCCCACGACGGACCTGCAGCCCCTGTTGGCACTCTGCTTGCTTTCTCCCACCTGGAGGAGACAGGTGAATACTCAGCTTCGGTGGCACCCTGGTGGCTGGGAGAGAAGGGAAGCGACGTTGGAAAAGAGGGGCCCGAGGCCAGGTGAGGGTGGAGGTGGGGACCCCTCCTTCGGGTCCTGGGCTAGACGATGTGGAGGTGGATGTGAGCCAGGACGAGGAGCCTGGGAGTCCGGAGAAGCTGGTGCTGAGAGGACTGAGGTCACGGGGGGTTGGGAATAGAGAGGGTGATACCCAGAGCTGCGCAGCCACCTCTCTGTCCTGCCAGTGGAGAGGGGAGGTCTTAGCTACAGCCTGAGGTTGTTAGGGTGCCACTCTGAACCCTGAAACATGGGCCACCTCTGGCGCCCCCTGGAGTCCTGATCCCATAGAGGCTAAGGAGGAGGTGGCTCCCACGCAACTCTTGGTCTCCCTGTGGAAGCTGGAGATGGACACTCCACCTGCCCAGGAGCCAGGAGCTTCTTCTGGGTCTCCCACGTAGGTGCAGGGGCCCAAGCAGTTGGGGCATGTTCTGCTGCTTTCCCAGGTTTAGCAGGGAGCTGGATCGGAAGTGGAGCAGCCGGCACTCGAACCGGCACCCGTATGGGATGGTGGCACTGCAGGCAGCACCTTTACCTGCTATGCCACAGGTCAGTCCTGGAAGCTGCATCTTAAGCAGAGTAGCCAGGACTCAAACCCAGCGCTGTGATATGGGATGCACCTGCTGTGCCACCATGCCCACCCTTGCATTAAGATAAAAAAGAAAAGAATAAGTTTTAAAGACAAATAAAAGTGACTTGAACAATGAGAGTGACTGACAGTAGGGGTTTGGGGAAGCGATGTAGTGTTGTCATAGAAGGGATGTGACCAAAGGTACTGAAAACAGCACGGAACTAATGACAGGCAGAACGTTCCCGTCAGCCAGCCCCCTCGGCGCACCCCTCGCAGCTCTGCGCTCACCCTTCCCCTCCTGGTCTCAAGGTTGCCGACATTATCTCCCAACAGGAAATGCTAGCAGCACATTTCTTCTCATTCTCCCTGGTTAACTTGCTTCTTCTGAGCTCCTCCTTTGGAAGTTAGCGTGAAAACATCCCAATATCAAACTTCCCCGTATTACAAAGCACGGCAGGAGGCAGAGGGCAGAAGCAGAAGTCTGGGCCGGCCCTGCACCAGCACACAGCCCAGATACTTCCTGAGCTGCATGTGGGTCTCTTACCAAGTCAGTTTCCACACTCAACTCCTTGAAGATGGTTGCCAGGGACAGAGTTCTGAGTAATGGAGACAACTTAGTTCTCCTTCTAGTTGAATCTGTTCGAAGGTTCTGTACCCTTCTCATCAAACAACAACAAGAAGCCACTATTTTGATTTTCCCTGTTGGTTCTTTTCTGGTGCTTCACAAATGACTGACAGCTCCTCTGTGCCAGATCGTGGGTGCCCCACCCCACCCCCCACCCCCAGTGAAACCTGAGGCTCCTGACTTCTCCTCCCTGCACTGGGAGGGCTCTCTGGTCGAGGTGAGGGACCCCTCTGGGCACAGGCATCAGCTTTACTCGCTCCCCCAGCACAGCGCCCTGGAAGGCCACAGCCATCACCGCAAATTGAAAGTAGGTAAGGCCGGCGCCGTGGCTCAACAGGCTAATCCTCCGCCTAGCGGCGCCGGCACACCGGGTTCTAGTCCCTGTCGGGGTGCTGGATTCTGTCCCGGTTGCCCCTCTTCCAGGCCAGCTCTCTGCTGTGGCCCGGGAGTGCAGTGGAGGATGGCCCAAGTGCTTGGGCCCTGCACCCCATGGGAGACCAGGAGAAGCACCCAGCTCCTGGCTTCGGATCAGCGCGGTGTGCTGGCCGCAGCGCACCGGCCGCGGCGGCCATTGGAGGGTGAACCAATGGCAAAGGAAGACCTTTCTCTCTGTCTCTCTCTCTCACTGTCCACTCTGCCTGTCAAAAAAATAAAAAAGAAAAAAAGAAAAAAGGATTTTCCTGAAATAGCCTTTGGATATGATTAATGGGACAGGGAACTGACTGGACACAAAGGGTCAGAAGTCCACTTAAAATTGTCTACAGCTTTATTGAGATACAAGCCACCTACCAGAATATTCTCCCATTTAGTGTATATAAACCAATGGCTTTTGGTATACTCCAGAGTTGTGCAGTCATTACCAGGATCAACTTGAGACACTTTCCACACACCTTAGAAAACACACTTCCCCCACAGCAGTCACTTGCCGTATCTCCCCAGTCCAGCCCTGCCTCGGCAATTGCTAATCTATTTACTGAAGCCACAGATGTTCCAGTTCTGGGAGATTCGTATGCATAGAACCACACAATACGTGGTCTTTCTTGCTTGGCTTCGTCCATGTAGCATAGTTTTTGACATTCATGCACGTGGTAGCAGATATCAGCTCCTCATTCCTCTCTAAGACGCTCACAGTCTGCTGCATGGAGAGAGCACATTTTGTGCTCATGACCGTGGACGTCTGGGCTGTGTCCACTTTGTGGCTCCTGTGAATATTGCTTCTGGGGACATCCATGTACAAGCTCCATATGCTCTCAGTTCTCTTTTATTTAAAAAAGTTTATTTATTAAATTTTATGTGTTTGGAAGTCAGAGCAAGGGGGGAGGGAGAGAAAGAGAGAGGTCTTCTATCCACATTTTTAAATGCAACTCAATAATTCTCATGTGGGTTAGTCCTATCCTTTTACAACTGTTCAAAGTTGCTGGAGATGTACAGAGTGAGATGTTGCCAAAGGCTGAAATTGCTTTCTTAGCTATGATACCAAAAAGATAAATTTGACTTGATCAAAGTTGAGAAACTTTGATGCTTCAAAGGACATGCTCATCAAGAAAATGAGAAGACAACCCACAAGATGAGAGAAATAGTTGTAAATCAAGTATTGTAAATAGTGTGTCCAACCACAAGTCAACAATAAAAAGTTCAATTTAAAAAATGGGCCAAGAATTTGAATAGACATTTCCCAAGAAGATATACCAAGGGCCAATAAGCACGTGAAAAGATGCTCAGTACCATTGGTCATCAGGCAAATACAAATCAGATCTAATGAGATGGCCCTTCACACCCCTGTGATGGCTACACCAAGAACGATAGGCGAAACCAAGTGTTGGTGAGCATGGGGAGAAATGGGAACCCTCAGACAGCGCCCTGCTGGTGCAGCAGACTCTGTAAACCATCTGGCAACTCTTCACAGTGAGGCATAAAATTAATATGCAGCCTAGCGATTCTTCTCCCAGGAATATGCCCAAGAAAACTGAACACATGAGTGCGTATTGCAGCCTCCCACATTCCATATCGGAGTTGCTAGTTCGAATCCCACCTCTGCTTCTGAGCCCACTTCCTGCTAATAAACGTGGGAGGGAGCGATGATGGCTCAAGTGCTGGACTCCCTGCCTCCCACGTGGGAGATGTGGATGGAGCTCCTGGCTCCTGGCTTTGGCCTGGCCCAGCCCCGGCTGTTGTAGGCATTTGGGGAGTGAACCAGCAGATGGAAGAGATCTCTTTCTCCTTCCTTTTCTCTCTCTTTCCCTGCCTTTAAAAAAAAATAAAATAATTTTTTTAAAAGAAGAAAGTTTACAAAACTCCGTGGGAAGTATCACTGCAGAATTTTACATGCAGTCAACTTATTGAAATTTACCAGCTACACTGAAGTTTAAAAAGAGTCTCTGTAATGTCCCTCCATCGCCAGGGCACCACACCGTGACACATTGGTCTATGATGCCTGTTGCCTTTTATTGTTACATCTACTCTTATTCCCCAAACTGGGATACAAATTCATCAGGACAAGAATATTTCCCTTTTTCTCCTCCTAGGACTGGGCCATCATAGAAAACGGGTAGTGTATTGGAAATACAGCTGCACTTGCGACACCTCTGTGCCCAGCCTGCCCTGGAGGGTTTGGTAAGGCGGACCGCTGGACCCACCCCAGCACTCCTGCTTCTGCAGGCCTGCGAGGGAGGGGGCATTGTGCAACAACTCCCAGGTGAACCCTGCAGCTGTCCCCAAACTTAGCTGCTCACTGAAGTCACCCAGGGAGATTATTACCAGTGTCTGGGTCTCACCCTCCAACCTGTGATGATTTTGTGTGTGCAAGAGTGGGCTGCTCAGAATCACCCAAGGGCTTTGCAGATTTGTTTATTGCCTTACTCCCCAGCATCTTAAAGTGATCAATAACAGGTGATCCCAAACATTTTTCCTGAATGAAAGAATTTGGATGAATCCCAGACTAGATTTATAATGCATTGTCTCCAAGGGAGTCCCTCCCTCGTTCCTCCGTGGATCCTGGCTTTCTGTGGGGGACACTGTCTCACTCCCCTCCATGCACTTTCTGCCCCAAATTAGCCTGCTCTTTCTGAGTGCATCTTGTAGATGCTTAGGGTTTGGAGCCAGGACTTGACAGTGCTCCTTGTTGGCCACGCCCTGCGAGAGGCCCGGTCCTGCTCTCCGGAGCAGGCCTGGAGGCCACATCAGATGTAGTGTTGCCAAATTTCTCTTTGCTGCAAACAAGCCTGCCTACTTCTGGAAGAGCTGAGTGCTTGTATGTGAATTCAGTCAGACGGAGCCTTCTGGCCTCTGGGTCACAGACATCACTCTCCCGAGGGCAGCAGGTGCCTCCCTCTTGTCAAACACAGCGGTTACCTTGCTGGCTTCGTCTCTCTCCACTTCTCGGAGGTGTTGACACTAGGCACCATCTGAGGTGCTTTCATCACCTGCCGTGGGCTGGATCCCCTCCTCCCTCGGGGGCTGCTGCCTTTACGCTCCTTGCCCAGAGGTGGGGCCATCACTGGGAGGCCCCTGGGTTCCTCCTGAGCCTCCTCCTCACCCGCGATCTTGTCCAGAGCGCTTGAGGGGGAATTAGGCAGAGCGACCAGGGGACGGAGAGGGAGGCCAGTTCTTCCACGACACGATGTCTACAGCTCACACCGCTCTCTCTGCGGCCATTGTGCATTACTAGTGATCTTACTCCTTGGGGGAAGACTCCTCATCGAACTTCAGGATGGATTCATCTGGCTATGGGACAACTCCATCGCTGCCTGGAGCTTCCATGTCCGGGGGGAGGCCAGCTCTAGGGGAGGTCTCCCTTTCCAGTCTTCTGCATACAGCTAATTAAGAATGTGACTGGGTTTAGGATCAAAGAACCCTGTCCCATCCAGTCCCACATTCTTCCTTGCTCTTTCAGTGTCTTCCAAGCTCTATTTTAAACTGCAAGTGTTGTGTACTTTTCAGGGAGCCTTTGACCTATTCTCATTAAATCAAAAGGGGGAAGCAGGTTTCAGCCCTTCACCTAACAGCCAATCAACGGAAGATGGAGTCTCTCTGCGCCCATAGCCCTGACCGGGAAGTGGCATTTCCTCTTCAACATAGCTGCTTGCCAGTCCGAATCCATATTAGTGGGTCATTCTGGAAAGTAAACTCTCTGAGAGCACGAGAGAGAGGGTACAACGGCTGCAAGGCCCAGAGAACTTCTACGAATGCTTCCGAGGCTGGTACGAGCAGTTCTCAATGAGCTGGAAAGGAGTGGAGAGAAGTAATATGGCCCTGGATCTTTTCCAGTTCCCACCCCAGTGAGCTTGGCAGCCCACAGGATCCCTTGACTTTTCCAAATATTGGGAAGCAAAAGCAGCCAAGGTTTTATGCAAGAATGAAAAGTGCCTGAAGCACTTCAATTTCAGGGTGGTTAAACAAAAGAGGACACACACCAAGAAAAGCCGCGCTAAGTGTGTGCAGATGAGCTGGACAAAAGAAAAGAAGTATTTAATCAGGGAAAAAGCAGGCATGACCTAATTGTCTACATAGAGTTGGGTTGCCACACAGGTATGTTTTGCACAGATTTCTTGGGCTTCCCCTAGCCATGGGATAATGCTGTAAGATCTGCAATTCCTCAAAAATCTAACTACATTTTGCCGTAATATTCATCATGAAACATGACCACTACACAGTTCAAAGCTCTTATTATAAATACAGATACTCCTCCACGTTTGATGCATTACATCCCGATAAATCCATGGTATGTGGAAAATAGCACGAAGTCAAATACGCACGGCATAGCCGTCACTTCTGAACATCATGGCTTCACAACCCAGCACACGGTAGAGTGAGAGACCAGACCGTAGGACAGACTGGGTAGGCAGTGCTGCTCTGCCAGCCCCAGAAAGGATCCCGATTCAAAGTCTGAAGTCCATTCACTACCAAACGCTTAGCACCTTCGCATCGTCTTGAAGTAGAAAACTCGTACACTAAGCTTCCCCACAAGGATAACTCCTCCTTCACCAGTTACGTAAAGCTATCCATCATAAAAGGGAGTCAGATTGGGGGAGCCATAAAAAATCATAAATAGACCTCAGGCTCCCCATCTTTTATGCAAACTTGGAAATAGGCACTGGATTTATTGAAATATCCTAGCAAGGCGTGGCTCCAGTCACTCTTCTTTCCCGTGGTCTCCTTGTCCCATGGACAGTCCAGGAATGGGCCAGAAGCTCTCACCCGTGCTGTGGATGGTCATTCCCTGGGCTCACAGGCACCGAGAGCCAGGACCTCAGGGAACGCCATGAGCCTTCTGCCCCCTTCACAACCTTGGGTACCTGAATGTCCTTTGCCAGCACCCATTGTTGATTTGTTGGCTACACCACCCTGTTGGTAACATCTGAGGAATCATGGATGCTCGACAAAGACAGATTTCTGAGCACTGGAGACAGTGAATGTCCTCATTTTATATTTAAAAAGAGCAAGATGAACTTAGTGGCTCCAGACTGGTATATGAGGGGTGTTCACAAAGTTCATGGAGGGGCTGGCGTTGTGGCACACAGTGTGTTAAACCATCGCCTATGATGCCAGCATCCAATATGGCACTGCTTCCTGTCCCAGCTGCTCTACGTCCAAGACAGCTCCCTGCTAATGCGCCTGGGAATGCAGCTGAAGATGGCCCAAGTGTTTAGGCCTTTGCACCCACATGGGAGACTTGGATGACGTTCCTGGATCCTGGAATCAGCCTGGCCCAGCCTTGGCTGCTGTGGCCATTTCGCGAGAGAACCAGTGAATGTAAGATCTCTCTCTCTGACTCTCTCTCTCTCTCTCTCTCTCTCTCTCCCCCCATCTCTCTATAACTCCTCTTTTAAAATAAATAAAGTAAATCCTTTCTAAAAGTTCATGTAAGGGGTTGGCACTGTGGCACAGTGGGTAAAGCCACTGCCTGCAGCACCAGTATACCGCATGGGAGCCGGTTTTGGTCCTGGCTGCTCCACTTCCAATCAAGCTCACTGCTAATGCACTTGGGAAAGCAGTAGAAGTTGGTCCAAGTGCTTGGGCCCCTGCACCCACATGGGAGACCTGGAAGAAGCTCCTGTCTCCTGGCTTTGGATCAGCCCAGCTCTGGCTGCTATGGCCATCTGGGGAGTGAGCCAGTGGATGGTTCACTTTCTCTGTGTGTCTCTTCTCTTTCTCTCTCTCTACCTCTCTCTCTCTCTCTATCTCCCTTTCTGTCACTCTACCTTTCAAATACATAAATCTTTAAAAAAATTCTTTGCAACCAAATAAACTCATTTTTTCCCATTTTTTTCATGAACTCTTTGAAGTACCTTTATGTGACACCTACATGTGGTAACAATATGTGATACAAATACTTGAAACTTGAGAATGGAGTAATCAATTTATTGATAGCTTGGTGACACTTGAAAAAGAATAAAACACACATCTGCCCAAAGGAACTCATCTCATTTTGTAGCATTTTATATTATTTATTTGAGAGGAAGAAGGAGGGGGGGAGGGAGGAAGAGTCCTCATCCACTGGTTCTCTCCCCAAATGTTTGCACCAGCCCAAAGCTGGGAAAAGTCAATCCAGAGCTCCCTCACGGGTGGCGGGGACCCAATCACTCAGGCCAGCACCTCGCCTGCCAGGGTCAGCGCTGGAAAGCTGGAGTCAGAGTGTGGCTGGAATGGAAGCTTGGCGTCCCACCCCTCACTCCACTTCCAATGGGGTCACCAGACACACAGATCACAGGCGTGCAGACCGTGTGGCGTTTGAGAAGTGCCAGCCTGCAGAGCAGTGGGGTGGAGTGAACATGCGGACGTTTGCAGCTGGCTCCACATCGGTGCCCACACTGCGCTCCAGGATCAGTTGAGGCTGCCCTGGAGAAGAGCCCCTCAGACCCAGCAGGCAGGGCTGCGCCCCTGAGGCCCACGTTCTCTCCGTGCACTGGAGCCAGGGACGGCAGCCAGCCACACTGCCCCAGCATCTCTCCACGCTCTCCTTCGCTTGTGCTTCCATAGGAGATTCACTTTCCCCACCCTTTAGTTCTTTTCTTCTGCCCAGGTGCCAGTCAAACCAAGGAGCATGGCTCACTCTTACAAATCCTCCTGCACTTGTCGTCTACTGGAAGCACGGAAACCCTGTTCCATCTCAAAGGCCCAGCTCAGAGCCTCCTTTTCTGAGTGACTTCCCTCTGCCTCGCCAGCGGAAACGTTTGCAGCTTCCTTTGTATGCTGACGGTCTTGCCTGTTTGACGTCACAGCATCCTCAACAGCTTCTTCTGTTCACAGAGAATCTGAAAGCCAAGGCATGCTATTTATCTTCAAAGGATTCAGTCCATAAAGTATCTATGTACATCCATCTATTGATGAAAATGTGGTAAACCGTTAGCAATAACTGGAATCGAAGTGAAAGAGTATACTAAGGGTCATTATATTATTTTGCTATTTTACGTGGGTTTGGGATTTTGCAAAATAAAAAGATAGGAAAGAAGGGCCGGTGTTGTGGTGCAGCAGGTTAAGCCATTGCCTGTGATGCCAGCGTCTCACATGAGCACCAGTTGGAGAGCAGGCTGCTCCACTTCTGATCCAGCTTCCTGCTAATGCACCTGGGGGAGCAGCAGAGGGCGGCTGAAGTGCTCGGGCCTCTGCCACCCTCGTGGGAGACTCAGATGGGGTCCAGGCTCCTGGCTACAGCCTGGCCCAGCCCCAGCTGCTGCAGCCATTTGGGGAGTGAATCAGCGGTGAAAGATTCCTTCCTCTCTCTGTGTAACTCTGCCTTTCAAATGAACAAATAAATCTAGAAAGAAAGGGAGAGAGAGAGAGAGAGAGAGAGAGAGAGAAAGGAAGGAAGGAAGAGAGAGAGAGGAAGGAAGGAAGGGAGGGAGGGAGGGAGGGAGGGAGGGAGGGAGGAAGGAAGGAGAGAAAGTTCAGAAATCAGACAAAGCTAAACCATGTGTTTAGGGGCACAAACATGGGTAGCACATAGAGAATAATCGCCGAGATTCAACATGATGCCAGCCCTGGAAAGAAAGACGGACTTGGTAAGGAGAGCTCTGTGCGTGGGCTTCCGGTACTGGAAGTTTCTTCACCCATGTGTATGTATGGTGACTTTTCTGCATAATGATTTATTTATTATATATAAACTCCATGCATTTTTGGTATGTATCTTTCACAAGAGAATAAAGGTAAAACAGCATGCTGAAATACATAAAAAAAAAATCTTTCAAAGAAAAGTTTCTGTATATTCATTAAATATTGCTATAAAAAGGAAACTGGTTTTGCTCTGTAACAAACGAGCAGAAGTCAGGGGGCTCCGGCTTCCTGGGGAGTTTCCTGGGTGAGTCTATGAAGAGGTGCGCGCTGCAGGCCAGTCTTTGAGGCTAGCAACGTAACAACGTCGTCTTATTTCACACGAGCTGTACTGCCTACAGAGTCATCAGTGCTGAGTCTCCTTGGTTCAATATTTACCTCCTCAACAGCTCCCTAGGCCACTGAGGACGGTGACTATCAGTCTGCCTCAACAGCTCCCTAGGCCACTGAGGACGGTGACTATCAGTCTGCCTCAACAGCTCCCTAGGCCACTGAGGACGGTGACTATCAGTCTGCCTCAACAGCTCCCTAGGCCACTGAGGACGGTGACTATCAGTCTGCCTCAACAGCTCCCTAGGCCACTGAGGACGGTGACTATCAGTCTGCCTCAACAGCTCCCTAGGCCACTGAGGACGGTGACTATCAGTCTGCCTCAACAGCTCCCTAGGCCACTGAGGACGGTGACTATCTCAGTCTGCCTCAACAGCTCCCTAGGCCACTGAGGACGGTGACTATCTCAGTCTGCCTCAACAGCTCCCTAGGCCACTGAGGACGGTGACTATCAGTCTGCCTCAACAGCTCCCTAGGCCACTGAGGATGGTGACTATCTCAGTCTGCCTCAACAGCTCCCTAGGCCACTGAGGACGGTGACAGTCTGCCTCAACAGCTTCCTAGGCCACTGAGGACGGTGACTATCTCAGTCTGCCTCAACAGCTCCCTAGGCCACTGAGGACGGTGACTATCAGTCTGCCTCAACAGCTCCCTAGGCCACTGAGGACGGTGACTATCAGTCTGCCTCAACAGCTCCCTAGGCCACTGAGGATGGTGACTATCAGTCTGCCTCAACAGCTCCCTAGGCCACTGAGGACGGTGACTATCTCAGTCTGCCTCAACAGCTCCCTAGGCCACTGAGGACGGTGACTATCAGTCTGCCTCAACAGCTCCCTAGGCCACTGAGGACGGTGACTATCAGTCTGCCTCAACAGCTCCCTAGGCCACTGAGGATGGTGACTATCTCAGTCTGCCTCAACAGCTCCCTAGGCCACTGAGGACGGTGACTATCAGTCTGCCTCAGCAGCTCCCTAGGCCACTGAGGATGGTGACTATCAGTCTGCCTCAACAGCTCCCTAGGCCACTGAGGATGGTGACTATCTCAGTCTGCCTCAACAGCTCCCTAGGCCACTGAGGACGGTGACTATCAGTCTGCCTCAGCAGCTCCCTAGGCCACTGAGGATGGTGACTATCAGTCTGCCTCAACAGCTCCCTAGGCCACTGAGGACGGTGACTATCAGTCTGCCTCAGCAGCTCCCTAGGCCACTGAGGATGGTGACTATCAGTCTGCCTCAACAGCTCCCTAGGCCACTGAGGATGGTGACTATCTCAGTCTGCCTCAACAGCTCCCTAGGCCACTGAGGACGGTGACTATCTCAGTCTGCCTCAACAGCTCCCTAGGCCACTGAGGACGGTGACTATCAGTCTGCCTCAGCAGCTCCCTAGGCCACTGAGGACGGTGACTATCAGTCTGCCTCAACAGCTCCCTAGGCCACTGAGGATCGGTGACTATCTCAGTCTGCCTCAACAGCTCCCTAGGCCACTGAGGACGGTGACTATCAGTCTGCCTCAGCAGCTCCCTAGGCCACTGAGGATGGTGACTATCAGTCTGCCTCAACAGCTCCCTAGGCCACTGAGGACGGTGACTATCAGTCTGCCTCAACAGCTCCCTAGGCCACTGAGGACGGTGACTATCAGTCTGCCTCAACAGCTCCCTAGGCCACTGAGGATGGTGACTATCAGTCTGCCTCAACAGCTCCCTAGGCCACTGAGGACGGTGACTATCTCAGTCTGCCTCAACAGCTCCCTAGGCCACTGAGGACGGTGACTATCAGTCTGCCTCAACAGCTCCCTAGGCCACTGAGGACGGTGACTATCAGTCTGCCTCAACAGCTCCCTAGGCCACTGAGGACGGTGACTATCAGTCTGCCTCAACAGCTCCCTAGGCCACTGAGGACGGTGACTATCAGTCTGCCTCAACAGCTCCCTAGGCCACTGAGGACGGTGACTATCAGTCTGCCTCAACAGCTCCCTAGGCCACTGAGGACGGTGACTATCAGTCTGCCTCAACAGCTCCCTAGGCCACTGAGGATGGTGACTATCTCAGTCTGCCTCAACAGCTCCCTAGGCCACTGAGGACGGTGACTATCAGTCTGCCTCAACAGCTCCCTAGGCCACTGAGGACGGTGACTATCTCAGTCTGCCTCAACAGCTCCCTAGGCCACTGAGGACGGTGACTATCAGTCTGCCTCAACAGCTCCCTAGGCCACTGAGGACGGTGACTATCAGTCTGCCTCAACAGCTCCCTAGGCCACTGAGGACGGTGACTATCAGTCTGCCTCAACAGCTCCCTAGGCCACTGAGGACGGTGACTATCAGTCTGCCTCAACAGCTCCCTAGGCCACTGAGGACGGTGACTATCAGTCTGCCTCAACAGCTCCCTAGGCCACTGAGGACGGTGACTATCAGTCTGCCTCAACAGCTCCCTAGGCCACTGAGGACGGTGACTATCAGTCTGCCTCAACAGCTCCCTAGGCCACTGAGGACGGTGACTATCAGTCTGCCTCAACAGCTCCCTAGGCCACTGAGGATGGTGACTATCAGTCTGCCTCAAGCAGCTCCCTAGGCCACTGAGGACGGTGACTATCAGTCTGCCTCAACAGCTCCCTAGGCCACTGAGGATGGTGACTATCAGTCTGCCTCACAGCTCCCTAGGCCACTGAGGATGGTGACTATCTCAGTCTGCCTCAACAGCTCCCTAGGCCACTGAGGATGGTGACTATCAGTCTGCCTCAACAGCTCCCTAGGCCACTGAGGACGGTGACTATCTCAGTCTGCCTCAACAGCTCCCTAGGCCACTGAGGACGGTGACTATCAGTCTGCCTCAACAGCTCCCTAGGCCACTGAGGACGGTGACTATCAGTCTGCCTCAACAGCTCCCTAGGCCACTGAGGACGGTGACTATCTCAGTCTGCCTCAACAGCTCCCTAGGCCACTGAGGACGGTGACTATCAGTCTGCCTCAACAGCTCCCTAGGCCACTGAGGACGGTGACTATCAGTCTGCCTCAACAGCTCCCTAGGCCACTGAGGATGGTGACTATCAGTCTGCCTCAACAGCTCCCTAGGCCACTGAGGACGGTGACTATCTCAGTCTGCCTCAACAGCTCCCTAGGCCACTGAGGACGGTGACTATCAGTCTGCCTCAACAGCTCCCTAGGCCACTGAGGACGGTGACTATCAGTCTGCCTCAACAGCTCCCTAGGCCACTGAGGACTGGTGACTATCTCAGTCTGCCTCAACAGCTCCCTAGGCCACTGAGGACGGTGACTATCAGTCTGCCTCAGCAGCTCCCTAGGCCACTGAGGACGGTGACTATCAGTCTGCCTCAACAGCTCCCTAGGCCACTGAGGATGGTGACTATCAGTCTGCCTCAACAGCTCCCTAGGCCACTGAGGATGGTGACTATCTCAGTCTGCCTCAACAGCTCCCTAGGCCACTGAGGACGGTGACTATCAGTCTGCCTCAACAGCTCCCTAGGCCACTGAGGACGGTGACTATCAGTCTGCCTCAACAGCTCCCTAGGCCACTGAGGACGGTGACTATCAGTCTGCCTCAACAGCTCCCTAGGCCACTGAGGATGGTGACTATCAGTCTGCCTCAACAGCTCCCTAGGCCACTGAGGACGGTGACTATCTCAGTCTGCCTCAACAGCTCCCTAGGCCACTGAGGACGGTGACTATCAGTCTGCCTCAACAGCTCCCTAGGCCACTGAGGACGGTGACTATCAGTCTGCCTCAACAGCTCCCTAGGCCACTGAGGACGGTGACTATCAGTCTGCCTCAACAGCTCCCTAGGCCACTGAGGACGGTGACTATCAGTCTGCCTCAACAGCTCCCTAGGCCACTGAGGACGGTGACTATCAGTCTGCCTCAACAGCTCCCTAGGCCACTGAGGACGGTGACTATCAGTCTGCCTCAACAGCTCCCTAGGCCACTGAGGACGGTGACTATCTCAGTCTGCCTCAACAGCTCCCTAGGCCACTGAGGACGGTGACTATCAGTCTGCCTCAACAGCTCCCTAGGCCACTGAGGATGGTGACTATCTCAGTCTGCCTCAACAGCTCCCTAGGCCACTGAGGACGGTGACTATCAGTCTGCCTCAACAGCTCCCTAGGCCACTGAGGACGGTGACTATCTCAGTCTGCCTCAACAGCTCCCTAGGCCACTGAGGACGGTGACTATCAGTCTGCCTCAACAGCTCCCTAGGCCACTGAGGACGGTGACTATCTCAGTCTGCCTCAACAGCTCCCTAGGCCACTGAGGACGGTGACTATCAGTCTGCCTCAACAGCTCCCTAGGCCACTGAGGATGGTGACTATCAGTCTGCCTCAACAGCTCCCTAGGCCACTGAGGACGGTGACTATCAGTCTGCCTCAACAGCTCCTAGGCCACTGAGGACGGTGACTATCTCAGTCTGCCTCAACAGCTCCCTAGGCCACTGAGGACGGTGACTATCAGTCTGCCTCAACAGCTCCCTAGGCCACTGAGGACGGTGACTATCAGTCTGCCTCAACAGCTCCCTAGGCCACTGAGGATGGTGACTATCAGTCTGCCTCAACAGCTCCCTAGGCCACTGAGGACGGTGACTATCTCAGTCTGCCTCAACAGCTCCCTAGGCCACTGAGGACGGTGACTATCAGTCTGCCTCAACAGCTCCCTAGGCCACTGAGGACGGTGACTATCAGTCTGCCTCAACAGCTCCCTAGGCCACTGAGGATGGTGACTATCTCAGTCTGCCTCAACAGCTCCCTAGGCCACTGAGGACGGTGACTATCAGTCTGCCTCAGCAGCTCCCTAGGCCACTGAGGACGGTGACTATCAGTCTGCCTCAACAGCTCCCTAGGCCACTGAGGATGGTGACTATCAGTCTGCCTCAACAGCTCCCTAGGCCACTGAGGATGGTGACTATCTCAGTCTGCCTCAACAGCTCCCTAGGCCACTGAGGACGGTGACTATCAGTCTGCCTCAGCAGCTCCCTAGGCCACTGAGGATGGTGACTATCAGTCTGCCTCAACAGCTCCCTAGGCCACTGAGGACGGTGACTATCAGTCTGCCTCAACAGCTCCCTAGGCCACTGAGGACGGTGACTATCAGTCTGCCTCAACAGCTCCCTAGGCCACTGAGGATGGTGACTATCAGTCTGCCTCAACAGCTCCTAGGCCACTGAGGATGGTGACTATCAGTCTGCCTCAACAGCTCCCTAGGCCACTGAGGATGGTGACTATCTCAGTCTGCCTCAACAGCTCCCTAGGCCACTGAGGACGGTGACTATCTCAGTCTGCCTCAACAGCTCCCTAGGCCACTGAGGACGGTGACTATCAGTCTGCCTCAGCAGCTCCCTAGGCCACTGAGGACGGTGACTATCAGTCTGCCTCAACAGCTCCCTAGGCCACTGAGGATGGTGACTATCTCAGTCTGCCTCAACAGCTCCCTAGGCCACTGAGGACGGTGACTATCAGTCTGCCTCAGCAGCTCCCTAGGCCACTGAGGATGGTGACTATCAGTCTGCCTCAACAGCTCCCTAGGCCACTGAGGATGGTGACTATCTCAGTCTGCCTCAACAGCTCCCTAGGCCACTGAGGACGGTGACTATCTCAGTCTGCCTCAACAGCTCCCTAGGCCACTGAGGACGGTGACTATCAGTCTGCCTCAGCAGCTCCCTAGGCCACTGAGGACGGTGACTATCAGTCTGCCTCAACAGCTCCCTAGGCCACTGAGGACGGTGACTATCCAGTCTGCCTCAACAGCTCCCTAGGCCACTGAGGACGGTGACTATCAGTCTGCCTCAACAGCTCCCTAGGCCACTGAGGATGGTGACTATCAGTCTGCCTCAACAGCTCCCTAGGCCACTGAGGACGGTGACTATCTCAGTCTGCCTCAACAGCTCCCTAGGCCACTGAGGACGGTGACTATCAGTCTGCCTCAACAGCTCCCTAGGCCACTGAGGATGGTGACTATCAGTCTGCCTCAACAGCTCCCTAGGCCACTGAGGACGGTGACTATCTCAGTCTGCCTCAACAGCTCCCTAGGCCACTGAGGACGGTGACTATCAGTCTGCCTCAACAGCTCCCTAGGCCACTGAGGACGGTGACTATCAGTCTGCCTCAACAGCTCCCTAGGCCACTGAGGACGGTGACTATCAGTCTGCCTCAACAGCTCCCTAGGCCACTGAGGACGGTGACTATCAGTCTGCCTCAACAGCTCCCTAGGCCACTGAGGACGGTGACTATCAGTCTGCCTCAACAGCTCCCTAGGCCACTGAGGACGGTGACTATCAGTCTGCCTCAACAGCTCCCTAGGCCACTGAGGACTGGTGACTATCAGTCTGCCTCAACAGCTCCCTAGGCCACTGAGGACGGTGACTATCAGTCTGCCTCAACAGCTCCCTAGGCCACTGAGGACGGTGACTATTCAGTCTGCCTCAACAGCTCCCTAGGCCACTGAGGACGGTGACTATCAGTCTGCCTCAACAGCTCCCTAGGCCACTGAGGACGGTGACTATCAGTCTGCCTCAACAGCTCCCTAGGCCACTGAGGATGGTGACTATCAGTCTGCCTCAACAGCTCCCTAGGCCACTGAGGACGGTGACTATCTCAGTCTGCCTCAACAGCTCCCTAGGCCACTGAGGACGGTGACTATCAGTCTGCCTCAACAGCTCCCTAGGCCACTGAGGACGGTGACTATCAGTCTGCCTCAACAGCTCCCTAGGCCACTGAGGACGGTGACTATCAGTCTGCCTCAACAGCTCCCTAGGCCACTGAGGACGGTGACTATCAGTCTGCCTCAACAGCTCCCTAGGCCACTGAGGATGGTGACTATCAGTCTGCCTCAACAGCTCCCTAGGCCACTGAGGACGGTGACTATCAGTCTGCCTCAACAGCTCCCTAGGCCACTGAGGACGGTGACTATCAGTCTGCCTCAACAGCTCCCTAGGCCACTGAGGATGGTGACTATCTCAGTCTGCCTCAACAGCTCCCTAGGCCACTGAGGATGGTGACTATCAGTCTGCCTCAACAGCTCCCTAGGCCACTGAGGACGGTGACTATCTCAGTCTGCCTCAACAGCTCCCTAGGCCACTGAGGACGGTGACTATCAGTCTGCCTCAACAGCTCCCTAGGCCACTGAGGACGGTGACTATCAGTCTGCCTCAACAGCTCCCTAGGCCACTGAGGACGGTGACTATCTCAGTCTGCCTCAACAGCTCCCTAGGCCACTGAGGACGGTGACTATCAGTCTGCCTCAACAGCTCCTAGGCCACTGAGGACGGTGACTATCAGTCTGCCTCAACAGCTCCCTAGGCCACTGAGGATGGTGACTATCAGTCTGCCTCAACAGCTCCCTAGGCCACTGAGGACTGGTGACTATCTCAGTCTGCCTCAACAGCTCCCTAGGCCACTGAGGACGGTGACTATCAGTCTGCCTCAACAGCTCCCTAGGCCACTGAGGATGGTGACTATCAGTCTGCCTCAACAGCTCCCTAGGCCACTGAGGATGGTGACTATCTCAGTCTGCCTCAACAGCTCCCTAGGCCACTGAGGACGGTGACTATCAGTCTGCCTCAGACAGCTCCCTAGGCACTGAGGACGGTGACTATCAGTCTGCCTCAACAGCTCCCTAGGCCACTGAGGATGGTGACTATCAGTCTGCCTCAACAGCTCCCTAGGCCACTGAGGAGGTGACTATCTCAGTCTGCCTCAACAGCTCCCTAGGCCACTGAGGACGGTGACTATCAGTCTGCCTCAGCAGCTCCCTAGGCCACTGAGGATGGTGACTATCAGTCTGCCTCAACAGCTCCCTAGGCCACTGAGGACGGTGACTATCAGTCTGCCTCAACAGCTCCCTAGGCCACTGAGGATGGTGACTATCAGTCTGCCTCAACAGCTCCCTAGGCCACTGAGGACGGTGACTATCTCAGTCTGCCTCAACAGCTCCCTAGGCCACTGAGGACGGTGACTATCAGTCTGCCTCAACAGCTCCCTAGGCCACTGAGGACGGTTGACTATCAGTCTGCCTCAACAGCTCCCTAGGCCACTGAGGACGGTGACTATCAGTCTGCCTCAACAGCTCCCTAGGCCACTGAGGATGGTGACTATCTCAGTCTGCCTCAACAGCTCCCTAGGCCACTGAGGACGGTGACTATCAGTCTGCCTCAACAGCTCCCTAGGCCACTGAGGACGGTGACTATCAGTCTGCCTCAACAGCTCCCTAGGCCACTGAGGACGGTGACTATCTCAGTCTGCCTCAACAGCTCCCTAGGCCACTGAGGACGGTGACTATCAGTCTGCCTCAACAGCTCCCTAGGCCACTGAGGATGGTGACTATCTCAGTCTGCCTCAACAGCTCCCTAGGCCACTGAGGACGGTGACTATCAGTCTGCCTCAACAGCTCCCTAGGCCACTGAGGATGGTGACTATCTCAGTCTGCCTCAACAGCTCCCTAGGCCACTGAGGACGGTGACTATCAGTCTGCCTCAACAGCTCCCTAGGCCACTGAGGATGGTGACTATCTCAGTCTGCCTCAACAGCTCCCTAGGCCACTGAGGACGGTGACTGTCAGTCTGCCTCAGCAGCTCCCTAGGCCACTGAGGACGGTGACTATCAGTCTGCCTCAGCAGCTCCCTAGGCCACTGAGGATGGTGACTATCAGTCTGCCTCAACAGCTCCCTAGGCCACTGAGGATGGTGACTATCAGTCTGCCTCAACAGCTCCCTAGGCCACTGAGGACGGTGACTATCTCAGTCTGCCTCAACAGCTCCCTAGGCCACTGAGGACGGTGACTATCAGTCTGCCTCAACAGCTCCCTAGGCCACTGAGGACGGTGACTATCAGTCTGCCTCAACAGCTCCCTAGGCCACTGAGGACGGTGACTATCTCAGTCTGCCTCAACAGCTCCCTAGGCCACTGAGGACGGTGACTATCAGTCTGCCTCAACAGCTCCCTAGGCCACTGAGGACGGTGACTATCAGTCTGCCTCAACAGCTCCCTAGGCCACTGAGGACGGTGACTATCAGTCTGCCTCAACAGCTCCCTAGGCCACTGAGGATGGTGACTATCAGTCTGCCTCAACAGCTCCCTAGGCCACTGAGGACGGAGACTATCTCAGTCTGCCTCAACAGCTCCCTAGGCCACTGAGGACGGTGACTATCAGTCTGCCTCAACAGCTCCCTAGGCCACTGAGGATGGTGACTATCAGTCTGCCTCAACAGCTCCCTAGGCCACTGAGGACGGTGACTATCTCAGTCTGCCTCAACAGCTCCCTAGGCCACTGAGGACGGTGACTATCAGTCTGCCTCAACAGCTCCCTAGGCCACTGAGGACGGTGACTATCAGTCTGCCTCAACAGCTCCCTAGGCCACTGAGGACGGTGACTATCAGTCTGCCTCAACAGCTCCCTAGGCCACTGAGGACGGTGACTATCAGTCTGCCTCAACAGCTCCCTAGGCCACTGAGGACGGTGACTATCAGTCTGCCTCAACAGCTCCCTAGGCCACTGAGGACGGTGACTATCAGTCTGCCTCAACAGCTCCCTAGGCCACTGAGGACGGTGACTATCAGTCTGCCTCAACAGCTCCCTAGGCCACTGAGGATGGTGACTATCAGTCTGCCTCAACAGCTCCCTAGGCCACTGAGGACGGTGACTATCAGTCTGCCTCAACAGCTCCCTAGGCCACTGAGGACGGTGACTATCTCAGTCTGCCTCAACAGCTCCCTAGGCCACTGAGGACGGTGACTATCTCAGTCTGCCTCAACAGCTCCCTAGGCCACTGAGGATGGTGACTATCTCAGTCTGCCTCAACAGCTCCCTAGGCCACTGAGGACGGTGACTATCTCAGTCTGCCTCAACAGCTCCCTAGGCCACTGAGGACGGTGACTATCAGTCTGCCTCAACAGCTCCCTAGGCCACTGAGGATGGTGACTATCTCAGTCTGCCTCAACAGCTCCCTAGGCCACTGAGGACGGTGACTATCAGTCTGCCTCAACAGCTCCCTAGGCCACTGAGGACGGTGACTATCAGTCTGCCTCAACAGCTCCCTAGGCCACTGAGGATGGTGACTATCAGTCTGCCTCAACAGCTCCCTAGGCCACTGAGGATGGTGACTATCAGTCTGCCTCAACAGCTCCCTAGGCCACTGAGGACGGTGACTATCAGTCTGCCTCAACAGCTCCCTAGGCCACTGAGGACGGTGACTATCAGTCTGCCTCAACAGCTCCCTAGGCCACTGAGGATGGTGACTATCAGTCTGCCTCAGCAGCTCCCTAGGCCACTGAGGACGGTGACTATCAGTCTGCCTCAACAGCTCCCTAGGCCACTGAGGATGGTGACTATCTCAGTCTGCCTCAACAGCTCCCTAGGCCACTGAGGACGGTGACTATCAGTCTGCCTCAACAGCTCCCTAGGCCACTGAGGACGGTGACTATCTCAGTCTGCCTCAACAGCTCCCTAGGCCACTGAGGACGGTGACTATCAGTCTGCCTCAACAGCTCCCTAGGCCACTGAGGACGGTGACTATCAGTCTGCCTCAACAGCTCCCTAGGCCACTGAGGATGGTGACTATCAGTCTGCCTCAGCAGCTCCCTAGGCCACTGAGGACGGTGACTATCTCAGTCTGCCTCAACAGCTCCCTAGGCCACTGAGGACGGTGACTATCAGTCTGCCTCAATAGCTCCCTAGGCCACTGAGGATGGTGACTATCAGTCTGCCTCAGCAGCTCCCTAGGCCACTGAGGATGGTGACTATCAGTCTGCCTCAACAGCTCCCTAGGCCACTGAGGACGGTGACTATCAGTCTGCCTCAACAGCTCCCTAGGCCACTGAGGACGGTGACTATCAGTCTGCCTCAGCAGCTCCCTAGGCCACTGAGGATGGTGACTATCAGTCTGCCTCAACAGCTCCCTAGGCCACTGAGGACGGTGACTATCAGTCTGCCTCAACAGCTCCCTAGGCCACTGAGGACGGTGACTATCTCAGTCTGCCTCAACAGCTCCCTAGGCCACTGAGGATGGTGACTATCAGTCTGCCTCAACAGCTCCCTAGGCCACTGAGGACGGTGACTATCTCAGTCTGCCTCAACAGCTCCCTAGGCCACTGAGGACGGTGACTATCAGTCTGCCTCAACAGCTCCCTAGGCCACTGAGGACGGTGACTATCTCAGTCTGCCTCAACAGCTCCCTAGGCCACTGAGGACGGTGACTATCAGTCTGCCTCAACAGCTCCCTAGGCCACTGAGGACGGTGACTATCAGTCTGCCTCAACAGCTCCCTAGGCCACTGAGGACGGTGACTATCTCAGTCTGCCTCAACAGCTCCCTAGGCCACTGAGGACGGTGACTATCAGTCTGCCTCAACAGCTCCCTAGGCCACTGAGGATGGTGACTATCTCAGTCTGCCTCAACAGCTCCCTAGGCCACTGAGGATGGTGACTATCTCAGTCTGCCTCAGCAGCTCCCTAGGCCACTGAGGATGGTGACTATCTCAGTCTGCCTCAACAGCTCCCTAGGCCACTGAGGATGGTGACTATCAGTCTGCCTCAACAGCTCCCTAGGCCACTGAGGACGGTGACTATCAGTCTGCCTCAACAGCTCCCTAGGCCACTGAGGACGGTGACTATCAGTCTGCCTCAACAGCTCCCTAGGCCACTGAGGACGGTGACTATCTCAGTCTGCCTCAGCAGCTCCCTAGGCCACTGAGGATGGTGACTATCAGTCTGCCTCAACAGCTCCCTAGGCCACTGAGCATGGTGACTATCTCAGTCTGCCTCAACAGCTCCCTAGGCCACTGAGGATGGTGACTATCAGTCTGCCTCAACAGCTCCCTAGGCCACTGAGGACGGTGACTATCTCAGTCTGCCTCAACAGCTCCCTAGGCCACTGAGGACGGTGACTATCTCAGTCTGCCTGCGCAGTGGAAGCATATTTGCCTCTTGAGAAGAAAGGAAGGGGTGTGGGCGTTTGACACAGCGGTGAGGGGCTACTCGGCATGCCGCCCCGGAGCACCTGGGCTGCAGACCCAGCTCGCTCCCCGCGGCCGGCTCCCTGCCACAGTGCGTCTAGAGAGGCAGCCGCCGCTTGGTTGATTGGGTTCCTGCAGCCCACGAGGGAGACCAGATTGAGGTCTTGGTTCCTGGCTTTGCCCTGGGCCAGCTCTGTCTGCGCAAGCATTTGGGGAGTGAAGCCATAGACGGGAGATTCTACCTCATCTATCTATCATCTAGCCACCTCGCTGGCTGGCCAGCTTTCAAATAAATGACACAACTGTTTTTAAAGAAAAGAAGAGAGGTGGGGGACGGAGAGAGGATGAACCGTGTGGGCATGGATGTACCATCCCAGAGAAAGTGTCCGTGACGCCAAATGTTACACCGTGTGTGACGCTGGCCTGCGAACCACAGCTCTGTGTCAGTGGGAGGAGCTACAGTGATCCCCAGCATCCTGAGGTTGTCCAGGTTCATGTTTGTAGACTGACATTTCTGTCTGTGCAGATCCATCCCTCCAGCTAGCAAATCAGCCTGCTGTCAGGCCCCACTCACACACCTCCCCTGCACGCACACACGCGCACACACACACATGCATGTGTGTTGGCAGGCCTGAGATACTGCAAACAAAATGAATTTAATTGCAACATCTCCACATGTAAGGTAGGGGGACGTGGAGCAGAGGAAAAATGTGTCTCACCACAGCCACCATCAGGAGGGCATACAAGTGCTTGTCCCCCTGAGGCTTACGTACACAAAGCTAGAGGAAAATGCTCGTATCAAATCGATTACCTTTCAAGCCAATAAGGGCAGGTTCGAAAGCTTTCAGAGAGGTGGCGGCTGCACAGCGAAACCTGCAGACCAGTCTGCCTCCAGAGAAAAGGGTGATGGCTGCGTGCCCCAGACAGAAGAAAAGTGGCCCCACAGACAGAGGAGCTGTGCAGCAGGGTGTGAATTACGGTCTAGGTTGCTTGAGAAGCAAACATACTGTTTTTAAGCTGGGTTATTGTCATTGTTATCACTCTCTCTAATCCCCACTTTGTGGTGGGACCCCCAAATCTGCCAAGCATGGTCGTTTGCAGGAACATAACGGGGACTCTGTCACTATTTCTCTTCTATGTCTTGGGTGCTTGTGATAGAGAGACTCCCCCAGGAAGAGTCTAGCCGTGACCCATCAGGGCCATACACACAGCTGGTAGCTAAAGGCCCAGCCTCAGCCTCTCTGCCATGGATCCAAGAGGTAAATGTTCACAGCTTCTCCTATAATCCTTGAACTTGGACATAAATACATCAAATGTTTGGAAGAGATGGTGGTGAGCCATGAGAACACAACCCAGATTTGTTTCTGACACCACCCCAAGCAAAGATCTGAAGGGAGCGCTCACTTCCAAATTCGGGGCTGTCTGACACAGGCTGCCCGGGAACCGTACCGGAGGGTTCAAAACCAAGATGGTTTCGCTCAAACGGCCGAGGCGTCAGCCTGTGAAAACGACATCCATTTTTTTAAATCTCATTTAACTTGCTGCAAATCCAACCCATTAAGTTCCCCTGTAAAGTGAGTTTATGAAGCATATGGAACCTGCTGGCTCCTTGGGATATTGCAAAGATAGATTCTTGGTGCAGAATATTAAGCACTTTTCCCTGTGTCCTATTTCAGATTTATTATTTTCTGCCCTTAAATATTTTTTTTGCAGAGACTCAAAGTTTGAATCAAGCCAAAACCTCCATCTCTCTACTTTATTTCGGGCCACATTGTAAGTAGACACTTGGAAATAAATGTTGAAGCACTTGTTCTCTTTCCACGAATCCAAAACAAAGAACTTAAAATGAACTTTCTGAGACGCTCATCAATTTCAAGATGTACGAAAATTCTACAAACATATGAAAACCTCACTTTTCAACAGCATGTTAACCACATCATCATAAAAAGATAGTTTTTTCTTAAACATCCAGACAGTCTTTCAGATGAAGGCCCTGCAGACAGGAATGCTCCCGTTGCTAATCTGGAGCAAGGTTAGAGCCTGCACACTCCAGCGAGCCCAGATACTCTGGGAATGTGAAGGAAAGAGTAGATTTACTGCGCTTTCTTCAGAATAAAGATTGAACCCATTGCCTTACGTTTATAGTTACTTTACCTCGAAAGGTGTCTGGTGGTGGAGGAAAAAAAAACGTATTAAGTGTATTATTTGAAAATGTAACTAATAAACTATTTGAAATAAGTTTATCCTCTGTTTCCAGACTTTTAAGACAGCTTGTATGGGATTTGGCTGGGAGAGCATGTTACATACTAATGAATGACATATGGGTTGCCAGATTATGGCTCCATATAAGCTAATGGCATCAATGTCCATACCACGGGACGTCAACAAGTTCATAGAAAATTAAATTCAAAGATAGGTTGGTTTGGGGGCACGAATTTTCCAGTCCATGCGTGCTTTTTCATAATGTGCGTTTTCCAGGACCATTTTGAAGACTCCTCACAAATATGATTTCAAAATTCTTTGCACCCAAATAAACGTATCTTTTCACACACACACACACACACACACACACCCCCACACACAAACTTTTTGAAGTCCCTCGTTTGATCCAAGAGAGAAGCTGATTAGGACAACGGGCAAGGCATGGAATCTCTCTGAACTCTCAAGTTACAAAAACAATGCAAAATGAAAGGCTGACTTCCCCCTCAAGGACCTGTGCAGCCTCGAGGCTTGGAGGACTAGCTCCCAGGCAAGCATTGTCCCTGTTTCCCACACACGTGCATGGGGTGCCGGCCCTGCGTGCTCCCTCGGGAGTTCCAGTGGGGGTGAGCGCCAAGTTCCTCAAAGGCACAACCCTTGATAAAATGTGGTTGAATCTGCAGCAGCAGGCACCCTCTGTGTGCACCACAGAGAAACATGTCCACGTGGCGCTCCCCTCTGTGGAGCACAGTTCCTGGGCCTTTGGGTCCTGCTCATCACTGGGCTGGGATCATCCTGTGGAAGCAGGCAGAGGGTGCTCTTTGGTGCCTCTGGCCAAGAAGCAGAGCTGAGACCGCCAATCTTCAGTTGTAAATTCACATTGGTAGAAGCATCCTAACGTTACGGAGTAAATTTTGTACCCAGTGTTAATCTCCACTTGCTATGGTATGCAAAGCTGGCCTGTTTTATCTATTTGGCGTGGAAGTGGGTAATACTACACTTTGCTAACTGCCAAGTATCATAGGACAGTCGCCGCTGCAGCCCAAACAGCTCAGTCCAGCCCCATTCATTCTCCCACACAGATGTCCCCTCACCACCAGACACTGAACTGACACAGATGTCCCCTCACCACCAGACACCAAACTGACACGCACACGAAACAGCACATGCGTATCTAGAGCAGGCCTCACTGGGGGCCATGGCCATTGCAATGTTCCCTTCTCCATTTCCCCAGGAAGCTGTTTCAAGTGTCTTCCCCAGACTGTCTATCAGTCAGACCCCCAGTCCTGATTCTCCTTCCCAACGCTGCAGGACAGAGTGACAGCACAACGTGACAGTGTTCCCTCACCAATACCAACACTGAGGACTCAAAGAAATAACAGCCCGAGAGCTAAGCCGTGAACAAGCCGAACACGACAGAGGACACCCACTGCAGAGCCACGCAGTCCTGCGCCCTGCCCAACTCGTGTTGGCCCCGAACGCGACTGCCAGGTTAACTCCCCTGACAGGGGACAGCCCTGGCCACGCTGGCAGAGACCAGAGTCATGGCCTGATGTCTACCCCATAAAGCTCCTAGGGGCTGAGGTTCCTTCTGCATTGTTTTTCTGTTTTTCCCAAAATGGTGCCTCGTCCATGTGACCCTCTCCCCATGCCCACATCTGAGCAGGAGGAAGTGAGGGGGAGAGGGAGGGAGGGGAGGCGGGGAAAGGATAGCCTCTCCTTTCTCTTTAAGGGCACAGCATGGCGACGTTTGCATCATTTCTGCTCATGGCCCCTTAGCAGGAGCTTAGCCACATGGCCTCACTCACTACAAGTTGAGCCAGCTGTGTGCCAGCTGGAATCCCACTGCCACAGGAGGGGTAGAAATGAGTGTGAGAGCACAAGGCAGAAGATGTGGATGAAAATACTTCTGCCTGCACCTCCACTCAAAACCACACAGCAGCTCTCGACAGCTCCATAAATGTGGCGTGTTACGGACCAACACCCATTTGCACTGTAGGCCATTTGTGACCAGTCTGGACTCAACGGTTCATATTTCATTAACAGTTCAGGCTCTCAATATCCCTGAAACTGTCCACTCTACCACCCTGGCCCACTGTGCATCCTCCCACCTTACGGAATCTGGACAAATTGCCCAACCCCTCCATGTATTTCTCCCTTCCTACTGCTTCCCATTACATTTTTCCCCTCTTCTGACCTCCCTTTGCACTCTTCGCCAGCCCACAATGTTCCCCTCGGTCATTATAGTCGCTCTGTGGATGCCCCTCCTTGCACCCCCAGCCCTTCACGCTCCAGCACCTGCAGAGAGCATCCTGCTTCAGGCACCTGCCACGCTCCATCAATAGGCAGCTTGTAGGCAATGATGAGTGGGAGCTGGAAGGTAACTGCCCCGTCTCTCTCACCTTTAGCTACACGAACATCAGCTTGTGTTCTATGCTATTTCGCAGCATTACCAGCTGCCCATGGTGGCACCTGTGGCTGTAGCTGGCTCTCCTTCTCTTCCTATTTCACTTCTTTCATTCTTCTTTGCACCCATGCTTCCTGGGATCACTCCTATTAAACCAACAGTCATCACACCCTTGTTTCAGTGCCTGCTCCTGGGAGAATCTGTACTAGTCAGGGTTCTCCAGAGAAATAGAACGAGCAGGAGAGAGGGAGAAAGATTCTAAGGTGCTGCTGTATGCTATTATGGGAGTGATGAAGTCCACTGTCTTCCATCTGCAAGCCGGAGACCCAAGGGAGCCAGCGGTGTGGTTCCATTCTGAGTCCAAAGAGTGGAGACCAAGGAGCGTTGATTGAAGGTGGAAGTCCCTGCCCTAGAGCACAGGAACAGCCCTGGCCTGGCTCAAGCAATCAGGTGCCCGTGGCAACTGCTGCCTTTCCCTGCCTCTTGTGTCTGTAGGCCCTCCAGGGAAGGAATGACGCTCACCCATGCTGACATGCAATCTGCTTTACTAACAATGTAAAGGTGGATGTGATTCAGAAACACCCACACAGAAACATCCAGAACAATGTTCGGCCAAGTAGCGGAGCACCCTGGCCCAGTCAAGTTGACGATGCAAAATAATCCATCACAGGATCCGAGCCACACTCTGGACAGCACAACAAGTGCCTCCGACTCGTGTGTCGGATCCCCAGGCCTGGCACACAGTAGGTGCCTAACAGATGCTGGGGATCCGTCAGAACTGCTGTAGCTGTGGTTCTTCCTCCCTTGGGTCCTGAAGCCTGGGTGCTAATGTGTTAGCTCTACACCCAAGTGACTAAGCAGGGAGTAGTGACTGCAAACTTCAGACTCTCGGGTCCAGGCAGGTCGCAGCCTTCCCAGGGACAACACAACGATCACAGAGACTCTCTGTGCTCTAGGAAGCAGCGAGCGGTTTGTTTTGGTTTCATCACCCTCACCTCACTGAGCAGCAGAAGAGTTAGGTTATGCACTGAATCAGTTTTGCACTAAGCTTTGTTTACTGCCTGTTAAAGGAACATGCTAACTCCCCCTTATAAAGCTCGGAGTTTACACGAGGGTTCGTGGTCCACTTTTCCTCCAAGTGTCAGCCATTCGAAATGCGCAGCAAATGGTTCCATTTAGAAAGCGACACAAGTGGATGGAAAGCCATGACAGCCCCGGAATGCAATTCTCTTTCTCCCTCCTTCTCTCCTGTCCCCTGCGCCCACCACTCTTCCCTCCTCCTCCACAGAGAGCAGCGTATAAAAGACGCACGTTCCCAACCCTCAGAGGGAGCAGAAGCTACACGCGGTTTGCATTTGCACCCTATCATCTTTGTTATCTCCCTGGGTCACCTATAAAATGTTTGCGGCTATGTGTGGGCGGATAGGTAGAAATTTTTCAAGCATTTTGAATTCTATAAAACCTACAGGAAACTTTGCCAAATCTATTCCCTTCGTGCTTTTTAAACTCATATACATTTAAAGGGATATTCAATACTTTTGTTTTTGACTTGGATACTCAGGGCCCATTAAAGTGTTGTCTTTTAAAAGCTATTTGCAACGCAAGGAGCCTTGGGAGCCCACTTTACTGTCCGTCTTAAATCTTTTTTCCCCCTCTGGAACAGGAAGTTGCATTTCACCAAGAGTAAACACACTGCGCCCAGAGTGAAGTATGTCTGCGCTCTGAGGATGGCCAAGCGTGCTGTCCCATCGCTGGCAGGCACAAATCTCACAAGACTGAGAACTTGATCACGACGATTAGAGTTAGAAAGCAATGAAGGAAGATCGGCGTCGTGGTTAAGATGCCGCTTGGGACATCCGCGTCCCGTTTCGGGGTCTGAGTCGCGGTTCCACTCTGGCTAATGCGCATCCTGGGAGGCAGAGGACAGAGGACTCAAGTAACTGGATCCCTGCCACCCACGTGGGACACCCAGAGTGAGCTCAGCATTCGCTTGCTCGCTCGCTCGCTCTCTCTTTCTTTCTCTCTTCCCTTTCAAATAAATTAAATAAATAAATAAGCAAATTTTTAAAAATCTTAGACTCCTAAATGCCAGCCAAGAACGGAGTTTTCCTCTGAGCTGAAGTGATTGTAGTTTAGCACACCAGCGATCCACACAGCTTGACACCACCATTTGCCGTCTGATTTCCTCACAAGTCACCCCCCTCCCCGCCACTGCACAGCAGTAAAGGCCTGGAAGAGAAGCTCGGCGGCAGGCAGAGGTGTCCGAGTGAGGACAGGCGCTCCCGGGCCGAGCAAGCACTGGAATTCTTGTGTTCCTCACTGCTTCCTAGGTGCTGCTCAAGATAGGATCTTAAGGAAAATGCCCAAGACTCGGGGTCCGTGTCCCAAGTCTCCAACAGCAAACTATCACCAACTGGGCGACTCCGAATAACAGAACTGGTTCTGGAAGCTCACAGCCAACAGCCACAGCGTCAGCAGAGCCACAGTCCCTCGAGAGCCCCCGTGGAGGAACCCCTCCCAGCCTCTTCAAGCCCCTGGTGCGTCCCAGCAACACCGAGTGCTCTGGGGCTTCCGGGAGCAACACTGCGATCTCTGGTTCTGTCCTCACATCTTCACGTGTGTCTTTGTCTTCTTACAAGGACGTGGCCAGCATGGACTTATGGTCCGTTCTGCTCCCTTATGACTGTATCTGTATTAATTACACCTGCAAGATTACTATTTCTAAATAAAATCACAGGACAAGATTTGGGACAGACATGGACTTGGTGGGGGCAGGACCACTGGGGCCAAACTGCTAACCCTGTAGAGCCCACCTGCTGGCCCCCAAGTGGGCACACGCATACTACATGCACAAAATACCTTAACCCCTCCCAACTTCCCTAGAAGTCATAATTCACTTCAGTGTCAATTCTAAGTCTAAAAAAACTCATCTATATATAATCAACTCAAAAAATCCCAAATGTCATCATCCAAATCAGGTATGGGTGAGACTCTGTGTCTAAGCCACACTGCAGCAACATTCCTGTCCATCTACGGGCCTGTAGAACTGAAACCCATACGCTCTCTTTCCAAATACAACGGTGAGACAAGCACGGGAGAGAATCAGGAATTCCAAAATGGGGGAAATGGAAGGAATAAAGAACCACTTGTCTCAGGCAAGTAGGAAACTCCGCAGACAAATTCATGAGGTTTAAATGCCTGAGACTAATCCGTCCTGGCCCCACTGCGCCCCGAGGGCCCGTGGGTGCTCGGGTTGTGGAAGTCCGCGGGCATCACGTCGTGCCCACTCCACACACAACTGGAGAATGTCTGTCCTGAGTCAGGAAGTGTCTGCTGATGACCACAGACAAGCACACTGGAGTTTTATTTGATATTTTGGAAGAACCTTTATTTCTTCTACCTAGAAAAATAACACAAATGCACCTTAGATAACTTGGAAAAGCAAGAAAGCAAAGCAAAGCAGCATCATTGATAATCCTACTTCAGTCCCAGCCATCCCTAACACCCGACTGCCTTTTCTTTAATAATGCTTTATACTTACACACATACACACACAATCAAAAATTGTGTAGGCATACATAGACACACAGACACAATTCAAAACACCATGACACTTTGCATTTCTGGTTTAAAAATCCTTTTTTTGCTTTCTCCAAATTATCTTTATTTAGCCTAGCACCAACCAGCTCCTGACTCCCAGGGAGGCAATGGCGATAGCTCAAGTAACTGAGTTCCTACCTCCTTCGTGATGGACCTGGATTTGATGTTAAAGACTCACAGAATTAGAGGTAATGACCTAATTGGACCAAGTTTAGAAACAGAGTCCAGAAGGTCCAGCCTTTCTCCCGAGTCGCTGAGCTTCGTGGAGCCATACACAAGTCTAGAAATGAGGACTCCCGATGCGTCGCCTTTCCCAGGATGTGCCTGGAGGAACAGCAGCCACAACACACACTCTAAGGAAGAGGGCTCGTGGTGAAACAAGTTTAGCCAGTGTTGGGCTGCTGGCATACCTCCTAGAGGCTCGCACTAAGTCCCAGCACCTCCCACGCACGTGCTATTCCCCAACCTCGAGCCCCACAGCGTGAGCGTTAGGGGACAGAGCTGGTTTGGGGTGTGCACCAGGGCAAGGGAGGTAGAGATTGCATTTTGCTATGTTGATGGCCAATCCTTCCAGATCGGTTTGGCCAGTCGCGAAGTTTCTGCTCATTTACATTAATGATAGCAACCAGAGACAGAGATCATCCAAAACAGCAGAGTGTGAAACGGTAACAGTGATGGTAGAGCAGCCAGAAGGGACCTGGCAGGAACCCAAATACCCCAGCATCTAAGGCCAGGGCCTCGGGAGTGAGCTCAGTAGATGGGCAACGTGCTTCCACAGCCTGCACAAATATGCGTGGATCCTTTATTCTGGGGACCCAAGCAGAACTGGAAGGACATCATCACGCAGAGCAGAGTCACTCGGTCCCAGCGACTCCCTATCGTCTGGTGCTTACCAGCTAATTCTTTTTTAAAGATTGATTTGTTTTTTTGACAGGAAGAGTTAGAGAAATAGAATCTTCCACCCACTGGTTCACTCCCTAATCGGCTACAACAGCCAGACCGAAGCCAGCAGCCTAGAATTCCATCTGGGTCTTCCTCATGGGTGGCAGGAACCCAAGCACTTGAGCCATCTTCCACTGTCTTCCAAGAGCTTTAGCAGGGAGTGGGATTGGAAGTGAAGCAGCTAGAACTCCAACCAGCGCTCACGTGCGCCAGCATCGCAGGCGGGCGGCGTAGCCTGCGGTGCCACGATGCCACCCCTCTCTGTCTTTCCAAAAGACAAAACTGAGAATGTTAGTGCTGTGCTCAGAAGCTTCGCTGACACTTTGCATCCTAAAGATTAAAGGCCAAACTCGGGTACAGGACTTGAAGCTCTTCCAAATCTGGCCACGCCCACAGCCACAAAGTCTCTGCCACTCCCTCCCTCTCCTTCTCCATTCTGTGTGCTCGCAGTCGCGGCTTCCCAGACATGGTGGGTTGGCTTCTTCTCGCTGCATACCACACCACCACAAACATGATATCTTACAGCCACACAAACGTAGTCCTGTAGTTCAGTGCGTGAGGAGTCTCTCATGTCTCTCATCAAACTAAAACTCAAGGGTTTGGGGCAGGTGTTTGGCACAGCAGTTACATCACTGATTTGACACCTGTTGGAGTGCCTGACTTCCGGCTCCCCTCCTCACTCTGGCCTCCTGCTAATGAACAACACCCTGGGAAGCAGCAGGTGATAGCTCAAGTCCTTGGATCCCTGCCACCCAGGCGAGAGACCCAGAGTGAGTTCCCAGGTCCTGGCTTCAGCCTGGCCTGGCCCTGGCTGTGGGCATCTGGGAAGGGAACCGGCAGACAGGATCTCTCTCTCTCTCTCTCTTCTGCCTCTGTCCATGTTGAAGCAGCCCTGTGATTACATTGTGTCCAACCTGGTAACTCAAGACAATCTCCCTTCCTTAAAGTCAACTGATAAGCAATGTTCCAGGACCCAATTCCCCGGAACACAGACGCAGGTTCCAGGGATTAGGGTTGGCTAGCTCTGGTGGTGAGAGGGGCACTCTATCACCACCACACGTGACAAGAGGACTTCACCCTGTGAAGAGTCTGTGTCCCTGTAAACTGTTGCCTTGCTTCTCTAGTCCGCTACATCACAGAGGGCTCTGTTCTGTCACTCACAAACACATTCTCCCCTGTATCACACACTCCTGAGGCAAGCACCTCCCTTGAATCACATTTGTGCCTCCTGAGATACCAGTCCGGCACTGACACAACAATGATTTTGATGGCTGGTGTTTTCCCTGACTATTGCAAATTCTGTTTCTTACTTTTTTTTTGACAGGCAGAGTTAGTGAGAGAGACAGAGAGACAGAGAGAAAGGTCTTCCTTCCATTGGTTCACCCCCCAAATGGCCACTAAGGCCGGCGCGCCAGGGGCAGGTGCTTCTCTTGGTCTCCCATGGGGTGCAGGGCCCAAGCACCTGGGCCATCCTCCACTGCACTCCCGGGCCACAGCAGAGAGCTGGACTGAAAGAGGAACAACCAGGACAGAATCCGGCTCCCCAACCGGACTAGAACCCGGTGTGCCGGCGCCGCAGGTGGAGGATTAGCCGAGTGAGCCGCGAGCGCCGGCCACAAATTCTGTTTCTTTAACATGGGTGCAAAGCATTCCTTAAGGCGATTAAGTGACGAACACCTTGAATTATCAACACAGATCAAAGAGTGATTCCAATGAGCACTATTTTTAGAAGATCTGTTTATAAAAATCAAGCCAATGATGTTTCCAGTCTCTTAACTTCATTGACTTTATCAAAGTCACTCAACTTTAGCAACAGCTCCATGGTAGGAGTCTGTTTTCATAGTTCTCTAGCAAATCTTTTTTTTTTTTTTTTGACAGGCAGAGTGGACAGTGAGAGAGAGAGAGACAGAGAGAAAGGTCTTCCTTTGCCATTGGTTCACCCTCCAATGGCCGCTGAGGCCAGTGCACCGCACTGATCCGAAGCCAGGAGCCAGGTGCTTCTTCTGGTCTCCCATGGGGTGCAGGGCCCAAGCGCTTGGGCCATCCTCCACTGCCTTCCCGGGCCACAGCAGAGAGCTGGCCTGGAAGAGGGGCAACCGGGAGAGAATCTGGCGCCCCGACCGGGACTAGAACCCGGTGTGCCAGTGCCGCAGGCAGAGGATTAGCCTATTGAGCCGTGGCGCCGGCCTCTCTAGCAAATCTTTTTAAAAGTTATAAGCATGTGTTAAAATTCAAAAACAAAATGATCAGACTTTGAATTCACAAACAGGACACAGCAGGAATCTGTGCAAATGCACTCACTGGGTTAGGAGCGTTTAATGAACTTTTCATTTAATTTGCAAACGTGTGGGTAGAGTTGAGAAACAGCAAGTGGAAAGGTGCAGTTTGTCAGGGCTGAGTTCAGCAGAGGATTCTTACTACTCTTGGACCTGAATGGGAAGTGGAGAGAGAAGTTACTGGAAGCCAGAGCAGGGTATGTGACCAGGCCAGCGACCAGCAAGAAGAGTTGCTCTCCTCCCTGTTGGTACAACTGAGTGGCGCCAAGTAGGCAGAGGAAAAGATAGAACATCATGAGCCAATGAAACAGAAAAGTCAAACAGTGAGGACGACCAAGGAGAACAAGGCTGATTGAGAGACTCAGCGGCCTTCATAAGCCTGCAGCTAGGCTGACGAGAAACAAGAAAGGAGACATCAGCTGGGAGTAAGAGAGATCCTAGATCTACAGATCCCACACACAGTGACAGAGTGAGAAGGGGATATTCTGAACAACCTTATGCTAATAAAACTCTTACAGTTTTAGATGAGTAGACAAGGAAATGTGTTTTCTTGAAAGACGCAAACTAAGACAACATTCATTTCGGAGGTGGCTCCCTGGCTGACTTAACTCCTGGGCTGCAGGAATGTCCCCCAGGCCCTGCAGAAAGCAGGGGAGAAGGCGAGAGGGAATCTGAATGGAAGAGAACTAGTACCTGCACCTAATGCATCCATTCCAACCCTCCCCTCTCCCCAGGGCCACGAGACAGAACGTTCCAGCAACTGAACCTCCCTGGCTCCAAGTAACTCCTGAGGGCAGACTTCAATTAGCCAACCCAGCGGACTCAAGCCAACACGTTCAATTCAAGGTCTTGATTACGTACGCCTGTGACGGTGACTACATGCCAACAGTCCATGTAGTTCATCGCTACTGGCCTAACACCGCTAGAATACACCCCAGCTCCCCAGGCTCCAGCAGACACAAACTGGCAAAATCCTGCAGTTCTTTTGGTAGGCAGCCTATCTCCTCCTAACACGGATGCTGTGTTCCTCCTTCTGGGAAGTGATTCTCTTTTGGGGACTGGCGGAAAGTAGAGTGGGGAGGGAGCTGGCAGTGGAAGAGGCCAGCACCCTTTTGTGAGTCAGTTCCCCAGGACCTTTCTCAAAAGGGCATTTGTGCACTGAAAATGGATGTTTGATGCCAAGGGTTTAGGGGAAGCTGCAGGTTTAATCTTAGCCTCATCTGTGTCTGCCCAAATAGCCAAGGGATCAATGCAGAGAACTAATTGAGGAACTATTTTAAAAGATCTGAGTAAAAATGGAGATAGGCGATAGAGATAGATAAGTGATGGGTAAGTGGCATAGAGAGGATAGGTAACAACACGGGCTGCGTGTTGTGGTCCAGTGGGGTAAGCCACAGCTTGGGCCTCCTCCAATTTCATAGTGCGTGGTGCAAGTCTCAGCTACTCTATACTTCTGATCCAGCTTCCTGTTAATTCTCCAGGGAGGCAGCAAGTGATGGCCCAAGGATTTGGGGTTTTGCCACTCATGTGGGAGACCCAGATGGAGTTCCTGGCTCCTGGCTTCACTCTGGTCTAATCCTGGCTGCCATGGGCATTTGGGGAGTGAACCAGTGGATGAAGATCTCTCTGTCTCGCCCTTTCTGTCTCCCCTCCTTTCTCTGTCACTCTGTCTTTCTAATGTAATTGAATCTTTAAAAAACAGATATCAATAGATGAGATAGATAGATAGCACACGATGGACTCAGGGAAACCTGTTAGAGACAATGAGGGAACCCACTACCACCCTATAACAATACGGAGAGAGTCTCCTAGAATTAGCTGGGGCCCTGACAGAGGGCAAAGCCAAACCATGGGCCCTGGATGGAAGCAGAGGGGTCACAGGCCAAGGTCACTCTTGTGCTGCCTCTGAAAAAGACGTCACTCACAGGGAGCATGTCAGTGACCCTCCGAGGGCCAGGCAGAGGAAGCGTGGAGTGAGCACCTGCAGGCCCAGACAGAAGCCAGCAGCCGTGGAGTCTCTGGAGGTCGCTGGTGCTGCTGGCACTGCAGGCTCCCTCTGACTCCAGCTCACTGTGTCCCGTCAAGGTGGCGTAGTCCTTAGCTCTGCCACAAGAGCACCACGCAGCCACGAGGCCTGGATCCAGTCCGCTGGGAAGGAACGTGCCCTGGCCGTGAACAGAGGCGTGTCTGAGCTCTCCTGCGGCCTGTCTCCTGGAGCCATCGCTGCTGTCAGCAACTGTCAACGCGAGGAACTCGCGCACGTCTGGGAGGCACGCTGAGCACTCCAGGCCCTGTGTGTACCTCACAGGGCCCAGAGCAGCGCACCGCTTCCCTCCCCTGCCCACGCACTTCCCAGCATTACTTCCCTAGCGCTGCAGCAATAGTGACACACGGTACTCAGAACTTCCCTGAGACACCAGGAAGAGAGATCTGCATCACCTAAGACAAAGGATGATTCTCCAGAACGTAAAAAGAACTCCTGGAAACCAATAAGATAAGACACAATGCAAAGGAAAACCAGGCAAAGTTTAGGAACGGGGATTTCACAACAGAGAGCACTCACGTGCAGTTCATAGACTCTCACCCTTACCAGCACTCTGAGTGACGCAATCTACATAATAAGATGCGATTTCACACTCCTCAGCTGAAAAAAAACTTTTTTTAACTTGAAAACAATTAGCATTGGCAAAACCATGAAGTATTAGAAATGCACATACAATGCTCCTAGAAATAAGAAGTATTACTATTGGACAAACGCCTCCACGAAGAACTGGCTGTTAACGTGGTGTTGTCCCGCCTGTTTCAAGGTAAAAGCATTAAGTGGGACAAGGAAGAAAATCACAAGAGTGGTATTGCCATGGGCACATGCATCTCGATTTCTACTCCGCATTCTTGGTCTCACAGAGATGGGAATCGCATCAGAGGCACCCGTAAGGGGCACGAGTGAGAGCAGGTCCCGGGGGAGTGTGGGCTCTCCCACGAAGAGACACCTGCCACAAGTTGTCCACGAGGGGAGAGCCTGGGAGAAGGCCGGGGGGAGCCACAAACAGCAAAGACAAGAAGCCACAGGAAAAGGGGCCGCTCCCACGTGTGTGACAGTCCCCTCTATGGATTGGGGCGGTCCCCTAGTTGAATATACAAATGGGGCAGGGTTTGGGTGTGGGTAGCATGCGTGAGGCATTCTGGGAGTTTCCTGGCACCTCCACAGGGAGTTTAACTTCCGCGTGACCGTCATGGTGTCTTCTCCTTCCTGGTCCAGGATGAGACACAGGTGCATCATGGGAAAGTGGGCATACTGGATTGACAGGTAAGGGGGTGGGGTTACAGTGCAGGGCTGTGCAGCAATCATGAGAAAATCGCCCAGCTTATTTATTCCTACCTAATCTTGCCGCCTATTTCCCCCATATCAACACGATCTGACTTCAAGGTTTACTGTAGGACTACCACAGTCAAGATGACGAGGCCTTGGTGGAAGAATACAAATCAATGGAACATAAATCCATCGCTGATCTTCAGCAAGGGAGCAAACACAACTCAGTGGAGAAAGGACAGTCTCTACTACAAATGGTGCTGGAAAACCAGACATTCACACACACACAAACACAGAAAATGGATTTAGACACAGCTTTTATTCCTTAATAATGAATCATAGACTTAAGTGTAAAACGCAGAACTACAAACCTCCTAGAAGGTGGTGTAACAGGACATCTAGATGGCCTTGGGTTTGGTGATTACTTTTCAGATAGATCACCGACAACACGATCATCAAAGAAGTTGAGTAAGTGGGACTTCATTCCTCAAAGAATGAAAATATAAGTCACAGACTGGGAGAAAATACTTACAAAACACAGACCTGAGAACACAGTGGTATCCCAAATACACAAAGTGTTCTTACAAAACACAGACCTGAGAACACAGTGGTATCCCAAATACACAAAGTGTTCCTAAAGCTTGATGATAAGTGAACAAACAGCCTACGTACAAATGGCTGAAAGATCTGGATACTCTCCAAGCAGACATACAGATGACAAATATGAAAAGAAGTTCCATACACGGAGTCATTGGGACATTGCAAATTAAAATGACAATGAAATATCCCACTACGCATCAACTGGAATTAACATAAGTAGAAGAGTAACATAGAGGTTTAAATCGTTTATCTGTAAAATAAAAATGAATGTGGACTTGCATCAGATGTATCCAAAAATGCATGATTTTGTCAGACAGCCAAGGGGGAGTGAAATTCTGTCTGTAGAAAACAATATGAGGGGCCGGCGCCATGGCGCAGTAGGCTAATCCTCCGCCTGTGGCGCCGGCATCCCATATGGGCGCCGGTTCTAGTCCTGGCTGCTCCTCTTCCAGTCCAACTCTCTGCTATGGCCTGGGAAAGCAGTAGAAGATGGCCCAAGTGCTTGGACCCCTGCACCCACATGGAAGACCTGGAAGAAGCTCCTGGCTCCTGGCTTCAGATCGGCACAGCTCTGACCGTTGCAGCCATCTGGGGAGTGAACCAACAGAAGGAAGACCTTTCTCTCTGTCTCTCCCTCTCACTGTCTGTAACTCTTACCTCTCAAATAAATAAATAAAAAATCTTAAAAAGAAAAAGAAAACAATATGAGCTAAACTGAGAAGCCGACTAACCAATCAAATCACTGGCAAGATAAGAAAAATGCAACAGTCGAAGACCCACCTGAGCGTTGAACCGGGGAAATAAAGTGCTGTATTATGAAGAGCTAACTTGAATTGCCATATTTCCTGTTAAATATGATCAAAACTCCACCCTCAACCATCACCATCAAAAAGACAATATTTTACAAATAGAAATGTCACATCCATTAGACATCACTTCCTCTCCCTCTTTTAGCACAAAATCTGTGTATTTTTGGACGGACTTGGGTCTTAGTCCCTGCTGCACCTCAGGTCACTGGGAGTTCTCAAAATGTCCAGGCAGCAAAATCCGGATCGTGGAGGATTCTGAGCGTGGTTTACCTGGGAGGCTAATTCTCCACGGCTGGAAGATGCACTTCTCCCACTTGAACAAGGCAGCCGCTGCTAGAACACTGACGGCAGCAGTTCTCAAAAAAGCCGCTACGGTTTCCCTGCTCTGTAACAGGAGTGATTGAAAACCATTAGCTTTTTCGTACATTCTCAGACTCTTCACGTACTTTCTCGCACTCCTTAAGAAAAAATTGCTCCCTCAGTTTTGTTTAACTTGCAGGACAAAATTAAAGATACTGCATTGGTCTGTACACAAAAAGAATACAAACGGAAGAGCAAACCTAAGTTCTGAGGAGAACATTTACTCTTTATTTGGTTTTAATTTATAAACAATAACGGTGGAGGCCAACCTTGTGGTGTCAGGTGAAGCCAGCACTTACACCAGCATCCCCTATCAGAGTGCCACTCAAGTCCCAGCTGCTCTACTTCCAACCCAGCTTCCTGTTAATGTGCCTGGAAAAGCAGTGGAAGATGGCCCACGTGCTTGGGCCCCTGCACCCGTTTGAGAGATGCAAATAAAGTTCCTGGCTCCTGGCTGTGGCCTGAACCAGACCTGGCTATTGTGGCCATCTGGGAGGAGAACCAACAGATGGAAGATTCTCTCTAGCTTACCCCCCCCCCATGGTCTCTCCCCCTCTCTCTGTAACTCTGATTTTCAAAATAAATAAATAAAACTTTTTTTAAAAAAAGATGCCAGTTAAGATACCCACATCCCGTATCTGAGTTCTGAGTTCCATGTCTGACGCTGTCTCCTAACTCCAGCCTCCTGCCAGTTCAAGCCCTGCGAAGCAGCAGGTGACTTAGGGGTTTGCTAACCAAGTGAGAGACCCAGATTGAGTGTCCTGCTGGTTTTCCTGGTCTCCAGTCCAGCCTGGACTGTTATGGGCATTTGGGGGTGAACCAGTGGATGGGACGCACCATTCCACCACACCGACAGGATGTTTTCCTTGTAGGTCATGTTGTGATGGAGGTGGCCTGACAAGACATTTCCTTCTGTGACTTATATTTAACCTGTACAGAAGCAAGCCCCTAACTGGGCAGCCTCAGCCAAAATGCCCCTCGGTCTTAAAACCTCTCTTTGCACAATCCAACCAAATGACACGTGGGCAAGGCCTGGGCTGTGCACTCAGGACTTGTGGATAAAAGACCAAGTTGCGCGCTTCCCAGAAGGAACCTCACCAAATCCTCCTGCCCCCCGCCCCGTGCCTCTAGCAGATTCGTTCTTTCCTTCAAAGTTCCTCTTGCTGACGACAGCTTCGACTCTCCTTTTCTCTCCCTTTACGCCACCTCTAAACAGTCCGTCCGCCAAATACACGCAAGCCCTCCCCTCCCCTGGCGCAACCTGCTCAGCCAAACAAGGGCACCTCGGTGACAAGGTCTCCCAAGCAGTGTCCTGAGGAACCTCCTCTCCCAGGGCAAATGGCCTATCAGAGTGCACCTCCAGAAACCTGCTTCCAAGAAAAGACTTGTTTTTCTGCTGAGTACCTATGCAGTTGTATTTGTTTTAAAAGATTTTTTAATAGGAATTATACCATCAGGGGCCAGCACTGTGGTGCAATGGGCTAAGCCATCACTTGTGACACCAGTATCCCATACCAGAGTGTCTGTCTGAGTCCTGGCTGCTCTGTTTCTGGTCCAGCTCCCTGCCACTGTACCTGGAAAACCAGCGGAGGATGGAACAAGTGCCTGGGCTCCTCCCAGCCTTTTTTTTTCTTTAAACAGGCAGAGTGGACAGTGAGAGAGAGAGAGACAGAGAGAAAGGTCTTCCTTTTGCCGTTGGTTCACCCCCCAATGGCTGCGGCCAGCGCACCGCGCTGATCCAAAGGCAGGAGCCAGGTGCTTCTCCTGGTCTCCCATGGGGTGCAGGGCCCAAGCACTTGGGCCATCCTCCACTGCACTCCTGGGCCACAGCAGAGAGCTGGCCTGGAAGAGGGGCAACCGGGACAGAATCCAGTGCCCCGACCGGGACTAGAACCCGGTGTGCCGGCGTCGCAAGGCGGAGGATTAGCCTAGTGAGCCGCAGCGCCAGCCCCTCCCAGCCTTTTATAAGAGACTCAGATGGAGTTCCAGGCTACTGGCTCTGGCCTGGTCCAATCCCAGCTATTTTTGCCATCTGGGGCGTGAATGGGTGGATGGAAGATCTCTCTCTCTCTCTCTCTCTCTCTTCCTTTCTGAATCTACAGTTTTGAAGGTACAAGAATGCACTGAGCCTTTACTTGCACTTACAGATGGAGAAATAAAGCACTGGAATAGGGGAATTGTCTGCTCTCTTACAGCAGTGGACAAATCTCAACTGCGACTTCTCATTAGACTTTCTCCCTACTCAGAGCTCCGCCTCCCTGTAAAGACGAACCCTCCTGCCTGGTCAGGTCCTGAATCTTTATTTTCTCATTCATAAACTGAAGCTGCACCTCATCCTTGAACCTTCTGGTGCATTCTGCGAGAATTGCATCCAGTGAATGTGTGCACACTCGATCTTAGAGCAAATACACCTAATCAACGCAAGGTGTTTCTCTAACAGAGAGCCAAGTGTTGACCTCCGAGGTACGTCCATGACTGATGTCATACATTTCAAAGTAGAATGTAGCCTGATATTGTTCGAACAAACCAGGCATGTAAATTAACTCAGCCATAAAACCTTACAAAAATGAAATGGAGAGGAGCTTTGGCAAGTAATTAAAACACAGAACAGCGCAAGCATTCCAGGCTGTCAGGGCCTCTCGCTGCAGTCCTGAGCATTGTGGTTACGCTGACGAGTGTGGGAAGGGCGAGAGGGACTCCTATGGTTTGGTAGTTTTGTGGGCCTTTTTTTTTTTTGCGGACTTTTATAAGATCCTTCAATGCATCTCTCTTAAACTCTACCAGCAAAGGAAAGAAGAGGAAATTGAAACAGCCCACTGAGGCAAATCCATGAATCCAGTCCCAGCTTCTGCCCTGGCTTCTCCCTGTGCACAGTTGGACCACATAGGAGATTGCAGAGAGTACAGCCGTGAAGTCATTTTTCTTCACAGTGCGACGGACTCTGCCGTGCCAGGAGAATAATGACCTTTTAAAACACAGATGAACACTGGTGAACCGAATGGCATTAACATCATGCCAAGAAACCTGAATTTTCTGTTTCTTTTAAAACATAAAAAAACATTTGAAATATATTTGCCTGGTAGGGGGAGAAGATTGGCATTAAGGTAAACAACTGGCAAATTGTTCATAGCAATGAATTTGTGCAGTGGCCTTTCATTCCAAAACTTCAGAATTTTGAGACTGTTCACCAGATGTTATAAAAAAAGAAAGGCGGGTGGGAGGGACTTTACTAATTTAACTACTAAATTGCTAAAAGGTATACTCTGGTGAGTTCTCTTTTGGCTGAAAATGTCTGTGTCTTGTTAAATGTTTATTGAACAGTGTAATTATATTGCTTTTGCTGTTAAATGATATTGACATTCTTACATAAGAAAGATTTGTATTCAGGCAGCACGAAAGCGAACATCTGGCAGTAACCTACGTGTAACACTGAAACAGACAGACAGAAAGCTTGCCCCGCGCTCTTCTCTCTCCCAGGTTCTCTGGAAGGGACGGGTGTGAGAATGTCCTTACACAGGAGGACTTTGTCACTTCGCATTGACATGTTCAAAGCAAATCCTTAGCAAGCTGGTGGCCGCTGCAAGCTGGGTCAATTTAGCCATGAAACAACTGTTTCTCAAACAGTGAGCCAGCTGCTTGGCTAAGTTCAAATGATTGTGAGAGCAAAAAAGAAAAAAAAAAAACAAATACGTTAATTTAACGGTCATTTGTTATAACACAACCAGAAGCTTAATATTTTCTAAGATAAGTTTTCATTGGGGCCCCCAGGACAGCACATATAAAAAAAATTGATTTTTAGACGATATTGTAGTTTGCTGTGGGTTTTTTCTCTGCACAGAATGTTTGGGTTTTAAGGTCACCTTAATCAGATCTGTTCTGTGAGTGTCCCCCCAACAGAGTGACAGAAGGGAGTGGACAGAGGGCTTGGCTGGTTATGTTCTGGGTCCATTTCTTTCTTCCCTATTCCATTCCCCATTGTATAATGGGGCATGACAGAAACTTGGCTCTCCTGTGCCCTGAGCACTCTTTATTAATTTAAAGGCAAGATTTTGATGTTTGTGGAAAAAAAGAAGTTGCCTATAGGCCTGCGTCGGCCACAAGGGCTCTTCAAGGCAGATTTTTTTGTTTTGTTCTTTTAGGTTTCCCTGTCAAAAAATAGATTTAGACATCAGAGTCGGTCAAATAAAATCAAACGCAAATGTGTAACACCAGCTGTGTCGACACAGCAAAGCAACAGTTGACAGGCGGGTTCCCACATCCGCGCCCAGCTCGGAAGGTCTCTGTTCGTCTTCCATATCCAGAGCGGTTATCAGGAATGTCCCCTCTGGGATCACGCGTTTCCCACACTGCCACGACCTAACACATGCGACCAAAACCTCTCGTCTCTGCCCTTCTGCTCATCCACAAAGCAACTTCTATGGTCTACAAAGGCCTTTGGTAGAAGGGAAGACCAAAACTCTACAGTCCCAGAGCAAACGCTCCATTCGAATTATCTCTGCTATCTGTCCAGATAGCCTTGAATCTCACAGGCCTGGAGAGCTGAAGAGAATGGACAAGGACGTTCACGTTGTAGAAAAGCGTATGAACACAGGTAAAGGTGTTGAAAAACACAGATGGTGAAAATGAGCAGGCTGAATGAGGCGGAGCAGGAGGGTGCTTCCAGTCTTAAAAGTTGTACAGGTGGACAGTGGCCGGCGGAAGAAAAGAACAGTCAAGAGAACAACACATGGAGTGGCTTAAATTAGCCTTGCAATGAAGATTATTCTAAGATGCTTGGCACGGCTGGATCGTAAGTCCTGCATGGGGAGAGATCTAACAAGCAGTATAGCAGCTAGAGAGGCAGAAGTCAGGCCGTCAAGGCCTCTAGCAAGCTGGGGAGTTTGCCCTGAATGCAAGAGGCAGTGGTACTTTTGACAAGGCTGTGATATGATCAGTGCTGTATTTTAGAAAGATCACCACCAGGCTTTCTGGAGGATGGGCTGCAGGGTGGTGATGTGCGCATGAGGAGATAAAGAGACATTCTTAAAAGGCAACACACACCAGCCTCCTTGTGGGGAATACAGCAGTTTCTAAAGCCTGCCTTTGTGGGATGGGCCACTGCCTCCATGAGGGTGATTTTGGAGTTTGGTTTCAGATATGATTAATCAGAGTTGCTCACGAAACATTATCACGGGGCCAGCGCTGTGGTGCAGCGGGTTAACACCCTGGCCTGAAGCACCACACATGGGCGCCGGTTCTAGTCCCAGCTGCTCCTCTTCCGATCCAGCTCTCTGCTATGGCCTGGGAAAGCAGTAGAAGATGGCCCAAGTCCTTGGGCCCCTGCACCTACGTGAGAGACCCGGAAGAAGCTCCTGGCTTCAGATCAGCGTAGCTCCGGCCATTTCGGCCAACTGGGGAGTGAACCGTTGGATGGAAGACCTCTCTCTCTCAGCCTCTCCTCTCTCTGTGTGTAATTCTGACTTTCAAATAAATAAATAAATCTTAAAAAAAAGAAGCATTATCACAGAATTTCCAGTAGATACAAGCATATGGAATTTAGGAAGAAAAGACTAAATGAATACACTGTTTTAAGTTATTTTTCTAATTAAAAATAACACACAGTCATTTTTAAAAAAGTGGTTTTTCACCTGGGCTAGACATATAGCTTCAGTAGTTGTGGCGTAGTAGGTTAAGCCTCTGCCTGCCGTGCCAGCATCCCATATGGACGCCAGTTCATGTCCCGGCTGCTCCACTTCTGATCCACCTCCCTGCTAATGAACCTGAGAAAGCAGGGGAGGAGGGCCCAGGTCCTTAGGTCCATGCACTCACATGGGGACATGGAGGAAGCCCCTGGCTCCTGGCTTCGGATTGGCCCAGCTTCGGCCGTTTGGGGAGTGATCCAGTAGATGGAAGCTCTCTTGCTCTCTCTCCCTTCTCTAAGTCTGTTTCTCAAATAAATAATAAATTTAAAAAAAAAGCAGAACTAAAATGTATGAATGACATAGTATGAGTGCCATGAGCTACGAATGACCTTAAGAAGCTGACTGATCACAAAAAAGACAAACTCAGTGTTAACTGTGCAAGATCTCAATTACATTCCAATGGGAGATAGCAATGAAACCAGGTTAACTCTTCAACGTCCTGGAAATATCTCTGTAGCTAGGTCATCTCACAGGCCTGTTACCCACACGTCAGAGACTCAGTTTCCACAAGACACATAACCTTAAGATCATCTACAATTCACTGTAAACACCTACCCCTCCTGCCGCCCGTTTTTATGTGTAGAATTCTAGGATCGCCGATAATAATTCACCAAATTCAAAGCTTCCTTTGAGCAAAAAATGGAGGCTGTCTTTGGAGAAATGGAATGTTTTGCGGACAAGAATAAAAGTCCAGGCCTACCATTCTCATAAGAAATCGCAAATTTTAGTTTTATGTAATCAGATATCTAAGGTCCTTGAGAACTCCCTCTCTCATCTATGTAGATTATGTGCGCTCCAGGCACTTAACCAAAACAATCCGGTCTTGTCTCTTTTTTAATGAGGAATACTTGCATAAAGTGCACAAATCCAGGTGTACATCCCCACCTGAATTCTCCTGTGTGTACACACCTGAGCAGTCACCACCCAGGTGTGCATCCCCACCTGAATTCTCCTGTGTGTACACACCTGAGCAGTCACCACCCAGGTGTGCATCCCCACCTGAATTCTCCTGTGTGTACACACCTGAGCAGTCACCACCCAGGTGTGCATCCCCACCTGAATTCTCCTGTGTGTACACACCTGAGCAGTCACCACCCAGGTGTGCATCCCCACCTGAATTCTCCTGTGTGTACACACCTGAGCAGTCACCACCCAGGTGTACATCCCCACCTGAATTCTCCTGTGTGTACACACCTGAGCAGTCACCACCCAGGTGTACATCCCCACCTGAATTCTGTGTGTACACACCTGAGCAGTCACCATCCAGGTGTACGTCCCCACCTGAATTCTCCTGTGTGTCAGACCTGAGCAGTCACCACCCAGGTGTACGTCCCCACCTGAATTCTCCTGTGTGTACACACCTGAGCAGTCACCACCCAGGTGTACATCCCCACCTGAATTCTCCTGTGTGTACACACCTGAGCAGTCACCACCCAGGTGTACATCCCCACCTGAATTCTCCTGTGTGTACACACCTGAGCAGTCACCATCCAGGTGTACGTCCCCACCTGAATTCTCCTGTGTGTCAGACCTGAGCAGTCACCACCCAGGTGTACGTCCCCACCTGAATTCTCCTGTGTGTACACACCTGAGCAGTCACCATCCAGGTGTACATCCCCACCTGAATTCTCCTGTGTGTACACACCTGAGCAGTCACCATCCAGGTGTGCATCCCCACCTGAATTCTCCTGTGTGTACACACCTGAGCAGTCACCACCCAGGTGTACGTCCCCACCTGAATTCTCCTGTGTGTACACACCTGAGCAGTCACCATCCAGGTGTACATCCCCACCTGAATTCTCCTGTGTGTACACACCTGAGCAGTCACCATCCAGGTGTACGTACCCACCTGAATTCTCCTGTGTGTCAGACCTGAGCAGTCACCATCCAGGTGTACGTCCCCACCTGAATTCTCCTGTGTGTCAGACCTGAGCAGTCACCATCCAGGTGTACATCCCCACCTGAATTCTCCTGTGTGTACACACCTGAGCAATCACCACCCAGGTGTACATCCCCACCTGAATTCTCCTGTGTGTACACACCTGAGCAGTCACCACCCAGGTGTACATCCCCACCTGAATTCTCCTGTGTGTACACACCTGAGCAGTCACCACCCAGGTGTACATCCCCACCTGAATTCTCCTGTGAGTCAGACCTGAGCAGTCACCATCAACAAGAACATTTTCAACACCCAGACAGGTTTCTCTGATGTGGGTACCCATTTACTGAATCCCACACGGGAACACTCTCCTGACCTCTACGGCCTCTGGTTAGCTTTGCCCGTTCTTGAAATATGAGTGGAATAATACAGCTTTTTTTTTTTTTTGCATCTGACTTCTTTCATTCAATATAGTTTTTGAGATCCATCCATGTTTTTATATGTTTCAGTAGTCCATCCTTTTTTATTGCTGTCTAGTGTTCTATTATGTAAACACGTGTTTGTCATTTTGGGCTGACACCAGGTTTTGGCAATTATAAGTAAAGTTTCTATAAACATTCTGGTACGTGTCTTTTGGTGTAGACATAAGCACTCACTGCCCATAGATACTACAAGAGAATGAGCATGTGTATGTTCAACTTTACGTTTGAACATACTTAAGTTTAAGATGTACTGTAAACCAGTTTCCAAAGTGGCTGAACCAATTTTTATATCCACTAGCAGGAAAGCCAGTCTTGATTTATACATAGCTCATTCAATACTACTATGAACAGAATCTACACTATATTGGAATAGAGTTAGGACCAGGCTATCTTCTCATTCAGTGAGGACCTTAATCCCAGACCTTCTATCAAGCTGCAACCTGAAATACTCATCCTGAGCACACTATCTTAGATACTCAAATAAATATCTTATTGAATATTATAAAAAATCTGAGTAACAGGGCCGGCTCCGTGGCTTAACAGGCTAATCCTCCGCCTTGCGGCGCTGGCACACTGGGTTCTAGTCCCGGTCGGGGCACCGATCCTGTCCCGGTTGCCCCTCTTCCAGGCCAGCTCTCTGCTATGCCCCGGGAGTGCAGTGGAGGATGGCCCAAGTCCTTGGGCCCTGCACCCCATGGGAGACCAGGAGAAGCACCTGGCTCCTGCCATCGGAACAGCGCGATGCGCCGGCCGCAGCGCGCCTACCGCGGCGGCCATTGGAGGGTGAACCAACGGCAAAAAGGAAGACCTTTCTCTCTGTCTCCCTCTACTGTCCACTCTGCCTGTCCAAAAAAAAAAAAAATCTGAGTAACAAATAGTTGTAAGTTTTGAGAACCTCTAATCAATATGACAAAAGATCCTGCAACTCACCCAAAACCAAAGAGTTAGATTTTATTAAAATTTTAAACATATAACTGATCTCAGGTATAGGAAAGAAAAAAGTCTCAATTGTGCTAAGTTAAAAAAGGAATTAAAATTAGAGTAAATGCTGGGCTTGACATCAGATGGTCCACCCACACACCTGAATTTGACAAATGCCTAAGGTACAGGAGTTTATGTTACACACTCACTCAAGAATCCAGAAGCAATTTTTTTTTATTCATATCTACACTTCCAATTCAACTTGTCTTAGGGCAAATTTATTTATCTTGTGGATTTCCAAACTGTGAATTCTCCTAGTCCAATTACCCAGTTAGTCTCAGGACTTGTAAAACTCTCTGTCAAGAGTCATTATTGTAAGCTTTGCAAGCTACATGTATTAAACTCCAAGTATTAAACTCCACTTGTTATAATGTTAAAGCAGCCACAGATAATACGTAAACAGTCAGGGTTGTTTCCCAATAAAACTTTATTTACAAAACAGGTAGCAGGCCAGTCTGCGCGTAGGATGATGGCTTGCTTATGCCTGATAATTAGAGCAGCTGGATCCCTCCAACCTGATTTCCTGTCTACACTGAACCAGTCCTCTAACTCTTGTCTACAATTGTGTTGCAGTCTCTTCCCTTGTCTCATTTGATAGCTACACAATTCATTTTATTTCCACAACTCCTCCATGTTACTGTGTAGACGTCACTTATTTTCAATATTGTATAATACTTCGTTGTCTCAATTTTTGTTTACATGCCTATTCGTTCATTTTATTATGATAAGATACTTGGGCCATTTCAACTTGTGGACCCCAATCTTCCCAATCTCCTGTAAAACATAATATCTACCTGATATGATTTTTCCACAGAGTAAATAAACCAATATATGTAAAATGCTTGAAAAAGTATCTGAAACCTGATAAATCCCACAAAGTATTTGCTATTTCTGCTGTATTACTGTCAAGCCTGGCCACCTACCCCCTGCCACACTGAAACTTTGCTAAATTTGGAGTCAGCTTTCCTTTACCTTTTTATTCGCTAGTCCTACTATATAACCTAAGCGAACGCTTGTTAAGTCAACAAATGAATGAAAAATCAAGGAGAGGAATGAATAACTTCATGATTTGACATATAGATTCTAAATAATTCCAACCAAAATTCCACAGAGCTTCCAGGAATTTAATAAAGTAGTTTTAAAATGTATATGGGTTAACAAAAGACCAAGAGTAACTAAAACACTCCTGAAGAATAAAAAGAGGGCAGGAGAGGAACTGACTCATCAGACATCAAAAAATAAATATTGAAATCAAGAAAATGTGATGTTATCATACAAGAGCATTTCAGAAGGTTCATGGAAAATTTAATTAAAATATATTTGTTTTAATAAAAAAATTTGAAATCCATTAGAAGTTTTTCATAATAAGCATTTTTCATGAACTTTTTGAAGGCCCCCTCATATGCATGAATTTCAAAAGTTTTGCACCAAAATAAGCTTATTTTTAAATTCCGTTCCATGAACTTTTTGAAGTATCCTTGTAGGGATACAAAGCCTGACAAAAAATAACAGAAAAGAAGACCTAAAATGTATCTGTTCATCTGAGGAACTGGGTTAATTGATGGAAGTGGCCTTGCAGATTAGCCAGTGGGTAAACTAGGAGCTAATCAACAAATTGTGCTGGAGCAACTAGTTATCAATATGGGGAGAATGAAACTGAATCCCTACCTCACAACATACACAAAACCAGTTGTAGGTAAATCAAAGAAATTAATATATAAAGCAGCAATAGTGATCAAACACAACATACTAAAAATCAAATGCTTCTATTAAACAAATATCACTATTTGAAGGGAAAATATTTCCATCAACTGGGAGAAATTATTTTTAATACATATAATTAATTCACAACAGAACATATGAAGACATTCTAAAAGCCAAACATAAAAACAAGCAATCGAAATATGGATGACAGCTCAAAACAGATATTTCATAGGGGAGCAGGCGCATACAGCAATACTGTTCGTCTTAGAAATCATGGAAGTATAAGTCAAGAACATCACAAGATGTAAGCTTGAGCACGAATTAAGAAATCTGACTGGGTTCGGCAGTGGTGCAGTGGGTTAAGCCACAGCCTTATGGCTTATATGCCTTATATGGCATCCCATATGAGCCCCAGTTCAAATCCCAGCTGTTCCACTTTGATTCGGGTCCCTACTGATGCATCTGGGAAGGCTGCAGGAGACAGCCCAGGTACTAGGCCCCTGCCACCCACGTAGGAGACCCGGATGGAGTTCCAGGCTCCTGGTTTTGGCCTGGCCCAGCCCTGACCAACACGGTCATTTGGGGTGTAAACCAGTGGATGGAAGTTCGCTCGCTCTCTCTTTCCCTCTCTCCCTCTCTCACTCTGCTTTTAAAATAAATAAAATAAATCTTTTAAAAAAAAAAAAAGCCCCGACTGTATAAAATGTTGGAGAGAAGTTGAATGAATGCTAGTGAAAGTAAGAAATGACAGACATTCTGAAAAACCGTTGGTCACCAGATTAGGAGCCTGTTAACAACAAAAAAATCAAGAGTCTGGATTCCAAGGAAAACATGGACTTCCTTTCTTCCATATAAAAATTTTCCATGAAAACTCATATGCTCTTCTATTTAACATTATTTCTACAGGTTTATTCGCATGTAGAAATAATAATAGATCAATTTTTAATTGTTTAGAACCTGCTCAACTATCCTACGGCTTATCAGATGAATTATAAGTGAGCGCAGTAATTAACACACTGCTGCCCGAGCTCCAGGCTCAGGGTTGGAGCCACTGCGTCAGCCCATTGTTTCATCTCCTGATATGGAACAAGAATGCTCTCTGTCCACTGTTTCGTAAGCTGAGACGCATAAACACGTTATGAGAATTTTAACATGCGGTGGAAAATTTACTGAGACAGCATTTTTTCCCACCAGAAACTTTCCAATGCTCTTTCTAATCTGTTACATCAGGAAACTCAAATAGTTCAGTAGTTCGCTTGGACACTGGCACGAGAAAGAAACACGTGACTTCAGACATTATTTGATCTTGGTGGCACCTACATTCGCTCTACTCTCACGCCCCTTGCCACATTCTACCATGTCTTAAATCTTTTGTTTTTCTTATTATAAAGCAAAGACAAAAGCTTGTTTCGTTTTGTTTTCTTTTGTTTTTCCTGTCATCATGAAATTTTTGGAGTCATGGAGGCTATGAAAGTGCACACCGGTGCTGTGGTGTAGTGGGTAAAGCCAACGCCTGCAACACCGGCATCCCACATGGGCACCAGTTCGTGTCTCAGCTGCTCCACTTCTGATCCAGCTCCCTGCTAATGCACCTTGGAAAGCAGTGGAAGACAGCGGCCCAAGTGCTTGGACCCCTGAACCCAGGTGGGAGATCTGGATGATGTTCCTGGCTCCTGACTTTGGCTTGGCCCAGTCCCAGCCACTGGCAGCCATTTGGGGAGTGAACCAGTAGATGAAAGATTCTCTCTCTCTCTCCCTCTCTCTGTGTAGCACTGTCTTTCAAATAAATAAAAATAATTTTAAAAAAAAAGATAGTACATGCTGAGCAAAAAGAAGTCAAAACCACTAGAAGTTTTTCTTTTCAGAACTAGTTACTGTTGTTAGAGTGTGACTTGAAGATCTATAAGCCATGGCAAACTTGGTGATTATACCTGTGGTACATCACAAATGAAAACAACGGAGACGGTGATTCTAGCACAGCGCGTGACTAAGCTGGGAGCAAGTAGGAGACTTCCTCGGAAGGCAGAAGGTGCTCTCACCCAGAGGAGAAGGCGAGCTCTGGCGCCAGGGTCTGCTCTAAGGTCCTTGCCCAAGCCCTGGAGCCTACATTCTGCAGGGCAAGGGAGCACGCACTGGGAGAGAGAAGACAAAACCAGGACGTGAACCAGCTGGACCACAGAGTGGAAATACACGCTGGGAACAGTGGTTCCAGTGCGGAAGGATTGCAGTGGAGGGGAAATACATGGAGGCTGCAATGGACCTGGTTGGGTGTTGGGGACATGGAGACTCATTATATGTTATTCTTTAAATCATAATGCATTCTTTCCATAAATATTTTTAATTTAATATGAACCAACATTGCCTGTCAAAGTATCAAGAGTAATTTCAATTTTAAAAGTAATCTTTGTTGCCCATAAGAAGCACAGCTAATATGCTACAATTTCTGCATACCCAATGCCATTGCAGAGGACACGCTTTAATGTCATTTTCCTAATCACCCTCTTCCTCTGCCTCATCATCGTTTGGAAAAAAACCAAACACTGAACCATGGCTGGCTGAATTAGCTAGAGCTCAGCTCTGTCACCATACCCTATTCCAGCAGATGACCCTTGACAATCATCAGGCCCAGCTGCGGGCGACTTGCAAGCTCTCAAAAACTCAGCTTCATACACCCCAAAGCAAAGACTGATCAAACAGTTTTAGTTTGGTTTTCCAATCTTTGAAAACAACTCCAAAATGGGAAACGCAAAATGGTTTGGGCCATGGCTCCTTCTAAAATGTGTGTTCGGCCTCCTGACAGGCGACTCTGAAGAGGCCAATATTTATCCAAATGTCAGAGACCTGGGATATGTTTTGAAAGAATCAGTTTTGATTGAAAGTGTACCCAAAGGCTGCTTTCATGGCAAAAAAGAACAGTTTCTGACAGTCCACAAACTAGATATATCAAAATATTAAAGTTAATATTTTCTCCCGTGAGTATTTGGTGAAATCGAATTAGATATTGCAATTTGCAGTTTTCGTTGAGTGTCTCTAATTCAAAAATCGGAAATTGGAAATGCTCCAAAGCCTGAAACCGTCCCGGTAGCGTGCTGTTCAGCCTGGCTGCCGGGCAGCCTATAGCGCTCAGCCCTGGGCACAGTCGTGAGTCCACGTCACTCCCTTCCAGCTGCACGGGGTGAACAGGAACCCCGACTCAGGTGCGGCAGCTTCCTGGTTAGCCCCAGGTACGTCAGGCCCCTTCCTGCCACAGGACCTCTGCATCGCCTTCCCTCTGCCCCACTCTAGTGCCCACATGGCAGATCCATTTGGCTTTTCAACAGTCACTACGAACCTGAAAGAGTAACAGAGAGAGGAGGGACACAGAGGGAGACGGGGACCTTGCACTGCTGGTATGGGAAACAGAGCAGGCAGGACTCGCACTGGTGCCCTGGTATGGATTGGCAGCTGGTGGGAAACAGAGCAGGCAGGACTCGCACCGGTGCCCTGGTATGGATTGGCAGCTGGTGGCTTAGAGACTCTAACCCTTCAGCCACGTCCCTTCCAGACTCTACCCACGCAGGCTCCTGCGCTGGGCTGCCAAATCGGAATTGGAGCGCAGGGCATCCTCACTGGGTCTCCCTCTGTGCCCTTTTGGAATCAAACGCTATAGAAAGGCCAGGAAAGAGCTCCCTCCCCGCAGATTCCTCCGAAACTGCCCCGGGTGTCCCAGCACCAGCATCCCAGACTTCCCAGCTGGCTGCTTCCCGTTTCTCCCCCGTTGGAAACGCTGCAGCCTCCAGCTCTGCCGCTTTCTTCTGCTGAGAGGGCGATGTGCTGGTGTTCCGAGTGGGACGAGTCCAGACCAGAGTGACGCAAGGCAGCAGGGGTCCTGGGCAGGAGGCGCTGGAGCTGCCGTGGCCAGCGGGGCAGTGGGGGCCTGGCACTGAGCCCCACACAGCTCCTCCTGGTGGACAACGCCATCTCCATAAACCTGGCCAACTCTCCCCAAGGAATCGGAGAGTGCACTGTTCAGCATTATCCTTTCTTTCTAAAAATTATTTAATTAATGTTTTAATTTGATTTTTGGAAAGGCAGAGTTACAGGAAGAGAGAGAGAGAGAGAATCTTCCAACTACTGGATCACTGCCAGGAGCTTCTTCTGGGTCTCCCACGTGGGTGCAGGGGCCCATTAGCAGGGAGCTGGATAGGAAGTGGGGAAGCCGGGACTCCTAGTGGAGCGCACATGGATGCTGACATCACAGGCCGTGCCTTAACCCACTGTGCCACAATGCTGGCCCCGTGCTACCCACTCCTCCTCTTCCCTCCCCTCCCCTCCCATCCCCACTCCTCCTCTTCCCTCCCCTCCCCTCCCCTCCCCACTCTTGCTCTCCCCTCCCCACTCCTCCTCTTCCCTCCCCTCCTCTCCTCCCCTCCTCCCCTCTCCCCTCCTTTCCCCTCTTCTCCTCCCCTCCCCTCTCCCCTCCCCTCCTCCCCTCTCCCCTCCTTTCCCCTCTTCTCCTCCCCTCCTCTCCTCCTCTCTTCCCCTCCCCTCCCCTCTTCCCCTCCTCCCCTCTCCCTTCCCCTCCTCCCCTCTCCCCTCCCCTCCTCCCCTCTCTCCTCCCCTCCCCTCCCTTCCTTCCTTTCCTTTTACTGTTTTTCTCTGATATTTTATGTTTTTCATGTTAATGTAATATCAGCACAAAGAACAGATTCAGTGTCATTCATAGATACCATTCTAAGAGTATAACAATACTCCTGTTCTTCCATGGCACCCCATTTTTTTAACTTTTATTTAATAAATATAAATTTCCAAAGTACAACTTTTGGATTATAGCGGCTTTTCCCCCCATAACCTCTCTCCCACCTGCAACCATCCCATCTCCCGCTCCCTCTCCCATCCCATTCTTCATCAAGATTCATTTTCTTTTCTTTTTTCTTTTTTTTTTTTTTTTTTGACAGGCAGAGTGGACAGTGAGAGAGAGACAGAGAGAAAGGTCTTCCTTTGCCGTTGGTTCACCCCCCAATGGCCGCTGCAGCCGGCGCACCGCGCTGATCCGAAGCCAGGAGCCAGGTGCTTCTCCTGGTCTCCCATGGGGTGCAGGGCCCAAGGACTTGGGCCATCCTCCACTGCACTCCCTGGCCACAGCCGAGAACTGGCCTGGAAGGGGGGCAACCGGGACAGAATCCAGTGCCCCGACCAGGACTAGAACCCGGTGTGCCGGCGCCGCAAGGTGGAGGATTAGCCTAGTGAGCCGCGGCGCCGGCCTGAGATTCATTTTCAATTATCTTTATATACAGACGATCAATTTAGTATATACTAAGTAAAGATTTTGACAGTTTGCACCCACATGGCCCACTTTTATGTGCACAAGGACAAAATTTTAGTGCAAACACGCAGCACTGAAGAGCACGGGGCTGCTAGTATGTTTTCCTCCTCCGTGTGCTGCCAATTATTGCAACCTGGGGCTGTGTGTGAACCCACTGAAGTAAAGGACCTGTCTAGATGTAGGGGGTTTCTGGAGGTCAGGTAGGTGTGCGTCTAGGTTGAATAATTGGTATCATTAAATCAATTGAAAGATGTCGTCTCTTCTGCTGTCCCCATGACAGATGACATTACCCATCCCCCACGGTCTTCAGAGCAGCGGGAATGCGCCGCTTGCCTCACAGAGAGGCTTGCTTGCTCATTCCTCGCTACTCGTTACCCTCAGGAAGAACCAAGGTGCTGCCTTTGTGTGCGTGACCTGGGCATTTAGAAGCAGAACTCACATTTGTATATTAACAGCATACAAAATAATGTATAGTTAAATAATGTATAGTTTTGTATTTAAATAACATGTAACTAATACCCAAGATATTGTGAATGTGACATTGTTTTCTAAATGATTTTAGGCTTCAGATTCAGAATTCCAGGGAAGTCTTTTTCCCTGGTGTTCCCACAGGTGAAATAACAGCTGGAACCTACCAGAGGCCTACTCATCAAAGAGTCTGCATGCAGTGGCATAAAACTAACACAGGTGCCCAGCGTGCGGACCGAGCGTAAACAGAAGCACATGTTCTGAAAGCCTCAAGACGACTTGGAAAAGGGGCTCAGCTTTGTCCTGCAGATCGCTGACACCTAACGGAGCACTGCAATCGGTGCCACCTGGGTCCCCTTATCGCGTTTATTATTATTAACCGTTTCCAAAACACTTTGGAGGTTTTAAAGAAAGGGATAGATTGTGATCTCTGCGCTGAGTGTGGTCCTGCCAGGAGGCCGAATGACTCTTTCAAGGTCCCTTTAGTGACATGGTTCGTCTTAACTGATATTTTCCTTTGAAAAAACAGCTATCGCCCAGAAAGGATATTAGGGATTATGTTTGAATGAAAACACTGGGACTCGCTTTCCCATTCACCCCCGCCCCATCCCTTTTTCTTTTATCAGGGAAGAAATCCTTTTGGAATGTGGAACAGAAATGAGTTTGAACTAAATCCAAATAACAACGCTGATCTCTCTGAGCCGCAAGTCAATACAACAGCAAAACCCCGCTCATGTCAAAGTTGGGGGCCGCACTGTAACACACTCAGCCCGCCTGAGACAGATGGGTGGTCCGGAGGATGAGACTCCCCTGTAAAATTGAGGGCACATACACACACACACACATACATACACACATACACACACATACACATGCACACATACACGCATACATACACACACATACACACAATACAAACATACACACAATACGAACATGCACACACACACATACATACACACATACACACACATACACATGCACGCATACACGCATACATACACACACATACACACAATACAAACATACACACAATACGAACATGCACACACATACACACATACATACACACATACACACACATACACATGCACGCATACACGCATACATACACACACATACACACAATACAAACATACACACAATACGAACATGCACACACATACACACATACATACACACATACACACATACATACACACACATACACATACACGCATACATACACACATATACACACAATACAAACATGAACACGCATACACACATACACACATGCACACACATACATACACACATGCATACACACATGTACACATACACATATATACACATACACATACATATACACACAATACACACATGCACACACATATACACACATACACACACACACTTGTAAAACCCCTAGGAGGAGGCCTTGCCAGGAACCTCTGTGCCATCTCCCCAGTGCCGCCAACGCCTCTTTAAAGGTCCTTGTAATTTCCACACTTGCACTCTGGAACACCACGTGTTGGGGGCCCCTGTATGGATTTTGCTGACCTGGTGCTTACTTGATGGGACCTAATCATCCACCAGCTGAGAATCTTCCCCCAGCCACTAAGGTGAGGCGGCTTCTCCTCTGCTCCCCTTCAACACCAAGACTACGGGTGAATTTCACCGTCGGAGCCGCGTGGACTGCCCTCCCTGCACCGTTCCTTCTTCTGGGCTCTTTGCTAACTTCTGACTCTTTGCTAACGCAGCCATTCCACTTATTGAAAAAGAATGTCACGGGAGCCCTCTGCACGGGGAGGTTTATGCACAGCATGTAGAAACCGCGTGTCAGACTACACGCGAGCCAACCCCACTGCATTGAGATTGCATGGCATGCGACTGCAGGCACCCAGGTGACATGGTTTTTTAAAAAGAGGGGAAAACACTTTGAGCGCCGTAGCTGTTATATGAGAGCGCCCCTCCCCCGTGTCTGTACTGTATCCCTGTTCCTAATTTAACACCTGCAAATCGCCATGGAAACTGCATATAAAATGTACATTTCATATTGCAAAGGTAGGAAGTTCAAATTGCACGAGAGTCAGAATTTTATGAGACATTCTTCAGCTCACGCCTTCCCCGCAGACGTGAAAACGTGGCCAATCCATTTTGTATCTTTTGCGTTTTTTCCTGTCTTGGAGTGTTTGGCAGGAGGCAGCCAAGGTGGTCGGGAAGGCCAAGGGCATTGCCCACACCATAAACCACAGGGAGGCGATGGAGCAGGTGGAGCTTGCACTTAATACTTCTCTAATTCACTTTTCTAAATTAATTTCTCACCCTTCAGAATTCCCCATATGCTTCTACTGAACAAATGGGGAAACTGGAATGGCCCCCTCCCTGGTGGCTAAAGGAGTCGGAGGCTTTGAGGTCCCGGTGGGGCCGCGTTCAGGAGGGCGGGGCTGGCTTTGCTCCTCAGCCGCACTGAGCAGGGGCTATGCTGGGACAGCTTTCTCCTTTCCACAGTAGGACTTGTTGATTCACTGAAAACTAGTGCCAACCAGAAAAAAAGTCTTCCCCTGGTGCACTACACACGAGGCCTTCCAAAATGTGTCCGAAATTCATGTTTTCGGCAGGAAACGTAGGGCACACTCAGAGCTCACCCTTGCCAAAGCACATTTCATCCGTCCCGGTGCCTTTGACCTTTTCCACTTTCTTGCCTGATCTCTCTCTCTCTCTCTCTCTCTCTCCCTCTCTCTCCCCTTCTTCTCCCTCTCTCTCTCTCTCTCTCTCCCCTCCCTCCCCTCTCTCTCTCCCCTCCCTCCCCCTCCCCTCTCTCTCTCCCCTCCCTCCCCCTCCCCTCTCTCTCCCCTCCCTCCCCCTCTCTCTCCCTCTCTTTCTCTCTCTGCCTCTCCCTCTCTCTCTCTCTCTCTCCCTCTCTCTCTCTCCCCCCTTCTTCCCCCCTTTCCTCCCTCCCCCTCTCCCCCTCTCTCCCCCTCTCTCTCCCTCTATTTCTCCCCCCCTCCCCCTCCCTCCCCCTCTCTCCCCTCCCTCCCCCTCCCTCCCCCTCTCTCTCCCTCCCCCTCCCTCCCCCCCCCTCCCCTCCATGAGTTTCTCACAGAGTGAGGCTCAGGCTGCTGGAACTCAGACATCACCCAGGACAGCAGCTCCTGCCAGCCTGCTTCCTGACACAGGGAAGCCGTCGCTGCCCAACTCCGGGATGCACTGCCCTCATCTCTATAAATGCAGCAATTGCCCACGATTCAAAGTTGCTACCACGGTGAGAGAGCGTTTCCTTAAGCATATGTGCCAAGTAGGATACGCCGTTTTTCACCCATAGACACAAGGGTTCAGCTTGTCAGCTCCAAAACCTTTGATCTCACTCTAATTCAGCATTCGCTAAATATGTTCAATGCCTCTCTACTATACTAGTTTACAACAAATTGATAAGAAGGGCAGCACATTATTTATATGAATGTGTGAGGAAAGCTAAGTGTCATGAAAATCATTATTGCCATCCTAGAAAGTCTTTACAGGGCATGGCGCTGTGGTGCAGTGGGCTAAGCCTCTGCCTGCAGCACCAGCATCCCACATGGGCGCTGGTTCCTGTCCTGGCTGGTTCCTGTCTCCTCTTCAGATCCAGCTCCCTGCTAATGCACCTGTGACAGCAGCAGAAGATGGTCCAAGTACCCGAACCCCTACATCCTCGTGGGAGGCCAGGAGGAAGCTCCTGGGTCCTGGCTTTGGGTCTGCCCAGCTCTGGCCGTTGCAGCCATTCGGGGAGTGAACCAGCAGATGGAAGACTTTTCTCTCTGTGTCTCTCCCTCTGTCAGTAACTCTGCCTCTTATAAATAAATAAATAAATCTTTTTTTAAAGTCTTTACAGCAAAATTTAACAGTTTTTTTTTTTTTTCCAAATCTATTGCTGAGCTAGAGTTAGGATCTAGACCTGGTTAAAATCCATCTGCGATGCTTGCATTTACTTCATAAGCTTTGTTGATACCAAAGCTTCAGTTTTCTTTCTCTGGTACAGCCCAGGCAATTGACACATGTGTCGTGACATCAACAAGCAGGTGCACATCAAAGACTGGGGATAGGGGTGTGCTACAGTGAGACTCCAAGCAGTTGATTTCTGTGGGACACCCATAAATATGAATTTCTCACGCCTTATTTCTTAATTTTAAAAAGATCATTATTTAAGATAGCAAAACAAGTTCCCCCATGACTTCAAAAGTGACTTAAAAAATAACCAAAGAAGTGCAAACAGAAATTCTGACTAATTTTTATCTCATCCCTATTTTCCTACCACATGACTCTTCCATTCAAATCTCTTCTTCTGGCAATTTATCACCTGTCTGAGAGCTTCCTGCTACCACGCCGCGTGGCTCAACTCCACGCTGTTTAGCAGCTTAGGCTGGTCAGAGGTGTGGCTTACGCTGAGCACCTGGAAGGCCTTAGGTGGTTGAAGCACTGGTTTTCCTCTCCATACTCTGCGATAGCAGAGAGGGAAAGAAGCAACCAACAAAGAGATCGGTGAGGAGTCCCCCTGTCTCCCGCTGCAAAGTGAGCACCCCATTCTGTGCTGAGTTCCCAGCACCTGTGTGTTGCTTAGCTGTGCTGGGTGTTCCAAGGCGAAGACAAACTTAGACATGAAATTAATTTCTTTGTGCCTTTGTTATTGGCAAGCATCTGGACTGGCAAACGGCTTACCCAGGAAAAATCTCCGCAAAATGTAAGCTCCGTGGGACAGAGCTTTATGGTCACTTTATCCCACTACCCCTGAACTGACACTGATCTTCAGCTGTCAATCACGAGGTCTTCCTGGGTAGGTGCTGGGAGGGCCACATTTATGGCAGAATTTCAGGATGAAAAACCCTGTGGATCATAGCTACCTACTTATAAATTATAATTTTCTCTGTGTGGGAGAAAATATTCAAGCCTTAAATAATTCACGTACTTAGAAATGAAAACAGCTTATTTTTTACCCTACTTTCTCGAGTTGCCTAGAGGTGAAAAAATGTTAAACGGATAATATCTTTCAACGCTGAATTGATTTCTCAGCTTAATTTAAGCATAGAAATTATGTGCCAGATGGCATAATCAACATGGTCTGTTGAAAGACTGCAATTTTATTCTTAAAAGAAAAAATAAAATAAGCATTTTTCCACGTGTCCTGCTCAGCAGGAATGGAAGTTTAGCGAGGCCTGCTCCAACAATGCCATCTTTGACGAGGAAAATGACAATAGCCTTGCAAGTGTTCAGGAACAGCTTTGGAGGCAGAAATGCTACTTTGTTTCATTCCGCCCGGCAGGTCACATAAGACCCATGATAAATAACTGGAAAGTAGGAATATGAAAAGAAACGGTCATGAATGTAGTAAAAATTTATCTTTGCACAGTTGGGCACATAAAGATCTTCAGAAATGCATTTCATTTTCAATCACGGAGTAACTGCCTTTCATTCAATATCCTGAGGCGTGAGCTATAAACTCTGACCGTGCCCTGGGCTCTCTGCTCCCAGGGAGGTCATTAAAAGAATCCCTGTCTTGGGGGGAGACCAGAGCTGCCTGTTTTCACAACTCATTCCATTTTTATGTGACACTTCTATTCCCTACACTTCCATAAAGCACTTCGCCAAGGCACTCAGTCATGAGCTAAGAGAGAAGCACAGTGTTTATAAGAGAGAAGAGTCCAAATAGTTAACTGATACAAATATTTGAACACTCTGAGTCCCAAGCAGAGGTGAGAAGAAAAGAGAGGGGAGAGGGGAGATGGGAGAGGGGAGATGGGGGGGGGGGGAGAGAGAGGGAGAGAGAGGGAGGAGGCAGCAGAAAATCCCGGAAGACAAGCACACGTGCAGTAGTGAATGTGTGACCTTGCTTCTAAACACCGGGGAATGCCTTGCCTATGACCGATAATCTGCAGAAAGAAAAGATGGGGATATTTTGGGGGATTTAAAAACAAAAATTTTAAATGAGTATTGAAATACATACTCCAAAAATATGAACAAGTATTCCAATAAAACAGCAACCGTTTGAAACCCAAATGAGAGCAAAACCCGCATGGCTGTGGTAAGTAGTGTTTGCACCTCCCGGTTTAGATCGTCTTCTCTTCTATTTACAATGCCAGTATTTTGAGTCTTAAGTATTTCGCACCTCAAAATGACAGCCTGCTTGGCAGTCTTCTCCTAATGTATATTTGTGACCTCCCCACATGAAACAACATTTCTCCATGATGTTTGAGTTTGTGGATTTGTTGAAGATGGATATACTGAAAACGTCAGATGAGGCTGGCGCCCCGGCTCAACAGGCTAATCCTCCACCTGCGGCACCGGCACACCGGGTTCTAGTCCCGGTTTGGGCGCTAGATTCTATCCCAGTTGCCCCTCTTCCAGGCCAGCTCTCTGCTGTGGCCCGGGAGTGCAGTGGAGGATGGCCCAAGTGCTTGGGCCCTGCACCGGCATGGGAGACCAGGAGAAGCACCTGGCTCCTGGCTTCGGATCAGCGCAGTGTGCTGGCCGCAGCGTGCCGGCCGCGGCGGCCATTGGAGGGTGAACCAACAGCAAAGGAAGACCTTTCTCTCTGTCTCTCTCTCTCTCACTGTCCACTCTGCCTGTCAAAAAAAATTTTTTTAAAAAGAAAGAAAGAAAACAATGTCAGATGAACTTAGGAAGAGCCATATTGCCATGATTACAGTCTTTAAGGCCGGAACAGGCATGGCGGTGCAGCAGGTTAAGCTAAGCTGCTGCCTGTGATGCTGGCATCCCACGTGAGCACAGGTTCAAGTCCTGGCTGCTCTGCTTCAACCCAGCTCCTTGCTAATGCACCTGCAGAAGCAGCAAAAGTGCCGCAGTGCTCAGCCCCTGCCACCCAGGTAGGAGACCAGAACGGAGTTCCAGGCTCCTGGCTTTGGCCTGGCCCAGCCCTGGTCATTGGGGCCATTTGGGGAGTGAACCAATAGATGGAAGATTCTCTCTCTCTCTCTCTCTCTCTCTCTCTCTCTCCGTAGCTCTGCCTTTCAAATAAACAAATAAATCTAAAAAAGCTTATGTGTACACTGTCCATCATTGTTCTTAGGATTAAACATACTTCACTGTAATTTCTTACACTGGATTCACCGGGCAGTCACCTTCTTTGAGTTTTACAGTGTGTCAAACAGGTCACTTTATGAGTTTCAAATGACAACTCATGTAAGTGGGCATATTCATTACTTCCTCTGCACTTGAGGTGTTATAAAAGAAGGGCTACACCACATTTGGGGCCAAGTCTCAGTGTTCTAGGTTTTCCAGACCCCATTTCTATTCTGATACAAAGAGAAAAAACATGGATTGAGAAAATGTATTGTCAAATGGTTTGCCTTTTAATTTTATCTTAAAACAAGACAGCCAGAGATAAACAGTCAAAATAAATGGAACATGGCAGGGCGGGGGGAGAAAGTAGAGTAGCATTTATTTATAAGACAAGGGGAACTGAAAAGCCATACTTGAGTGGATTTGAGCTAGAAGAGGGAGAAAAAGCCAAAGAGGTAAAAAGAAGCTTCCAAAAAGCATAATGTCAAACAGAATCAGCAGAGAAGTTTGGAACTGCTCTCAAGTACAGGACAGACGTCTGGGGAATCCGATGTCCACCTGTTCAGAAGTTACTACCAGCAGTTTCAGCAGAGAGGTGGGGACTGAGCCACGCTGCAGAGGTCTGTGCTGTGGATGTGCACTGAGCGAAACGACGGCGAGTGGAGAGTCTCGCCAGAACTCGCACCTGCTCTCCGTGCAGGGAGACCCACCAGGACTCTGCTGCAGCCCTGTCCTTGTCCCGTGAGCGCTGCGCTGCACCTGAAGCTCTGGACGCGCTGTGCTCTCTACCGTCCACGTTAGTGATGTCGAATATTTGTGTCCCAGTTTCCAATTTCTCCCGCTTTTGCAGAGCCTGAGAAAAGTCTAGTGATGGGGTGGTTTCTTGGAGAAAGAGAGCGAGCAGACAGAGAGAGGGGAAAGGAAGGGAGGCCAGGGGCCAGCTGGGCTGTGGCCAGGGTGGCCGCTGCCGCTGAGCTGCCCTGGCCGCCTCTGGGGCCCCAGGCAGAACGCACTGAGAGAACCATCCCTGGGAGGGCTGGAAGGGGCGGATGTGTGTGCACTGCCTCCTGCCCGGAGCAGCACTGCTTCCTGGGGCTGTCACGCCCTCTCCATGGGGGCGGGCTGCAGCCGACAAGGGGCCTCTGCTCTGGAGAAAAGGCAAGGGGGCAGGCGATGGGAGGCGTGCATGGGGACTGTCCCCAGAGCTCAGGAAGCAGACAGTGTCACCAACAGTCTCCACCTTGGGGGCTCCTAGATCCATGCTCCAAGAAGTGCCACGCCGATCCTGTGCCTTCTCACAGCGCCAGCGCAGAACAAGGAACTCGCACACCTGTTTAGAAGCATCGGTTTAGACGCTGCGCCCGAGGTGGGGGTGGGGCTCTTTAAGGAGACAGACAACCAAACAGATGACCAAAGCCCAGGCTACATGAAGGAGGGAGCCAGGTGGACTCCACTCAGAGTAGGAGAGCAGAGGTGGCCGCTGGGACACAGACCAGTGACCACGGGGACCGACGCTCCATCATTCTCCCACTTGTCCCCACACAGCTCCCACGAAGGTGTGACTACCTCCCTTGAAGATACACAGAGGCAAATACTCCCTTTGTAACGAAGCGTAAGTAGCTCATAACTCACACTCTAAACACTGCCATGGCCCTAACAGCACAAGAGCTCAGGGAGCGGGGACGATATATTCAGTTCCAAACAATCCTGACTGTCTCCACTCCATCCTCTCCCGGTGCCTGTAGGTCCCATTAAATTGACAGGCGCCACATGTTTCACACGGTCTCCACCCTGCCTCCAGCAGAGGCCCTGGCTGAATTCAGTTGAACCTTGCAGCAGTATTAGGCGTGTCATTTTCTTCTTTCTGATGGAACCCCAAATCTAAGCTGTGGGTCTCACCAATTGGTTTCCCAAGCCGAGAACACCAGCACCACCTAGAAGCCAGCTAGATATAAGAATCTTCCCCCTCCCCCAAACTTACAGAAACCCTGGGGGCAGGGCCCAGGAGTCTGCACTCTGTAGAGCCCTGAGCAGATCCTGATGCGAGCTGAAGCTCACACCCACTGCTCCAAACAAACCCTACGGAAGGGTTCAGTCATGCTACAAAGGCGAGGTACAGAAGTCTGACTTAACCCATAGTTTTGATTTCTGCAGCTTCTATTGCCTATGGTCTACTGTGATGCAAACATATTTAATGGAAAATTCCAGAAATAAAAAAAATTCACAAGTTTAAGTTGCGAAGTCTCTGTGTAGCACGATGCACTCTTGGGTCATCCACTTCATCCCACTCAGGACAGACACCATCATTTTGTCCAAGGTAGCCACACTGTACACACCACCCACCTGTCAGTCAGTAGCCAGCTCGTTTATCAGACCACTGTTAGTATCACAATGCATCATCACTTAGTGAGGCCCCCAAGGCACAGGAAGAGTGATATGCAATTCAGATACACCAAAAACAAGCCATAACGTCATCACTTTAAGTGAAAGGCAGACATTCTCAACTTGAGGGAGGGGAAAAAATGATAGACTGATGTTGCTAAGATCTATGGTAAATTATTGTCAATCTCTTACTGTGCCCAACTTACAAATGTATCATACTCATAGAGGAAGTATATATGGAAAAACCATCAGAAGATGCTCCACTGGGGCCGGCATTGTGGCGCAGCAGGTTAAAGCCCTGGCCTGAAGCGCCGGCATCCCATATGGGCGCCAGTTCTAGTCCCAGCAGCTCCTCTTCCAATCCAGCTCTCTGCTATGGCCTGGGAAAGCAGTAGAAGATGGCCCAAGTGCTTGGGCCCCTGCACCCACGTGGGAGACCTGGAAGAAGCTCCTTTGGATCGGCACATCTCCGTCTGTTGCGGCCATCTGGGGAGTGAACCAGTGGATTGAAGACCTCTCTCTCAGTCTCTTCCTCTATCTGTAACTCTTTCAAATAAAAATAAAATAAATCCTTAAAAAATAAGATGCTCCAAAAGTTGGTGGGCAAATTAAATTAAAAGAGGCTTATTTGGAGGCAAAAATTCTTGAAATCCACGAACGCAATTTTTCTAAAATCTGCCTTTTCAAGAACTTTTTGAAGACTCCCTCGTATGCATGGATGTTAAAATTTTTGCATTAAAATAAACAGCTTTCGATTCTGTTTTCCATGAGCGTTTGAACATACTCTTGTAGCATATGTAAGATTTCGTACTAGGCAAGGTGTCAGGCATCCACTGGGGTCTTGGAACATATTTCTTACAGACGGAGGGAGGCGCATACTGCACTGGGCTCTGAGGGCAGGCACGGAACACCCAGGAAAATCAAATCCTCCTCTCCATGATCTCACATCCTAGTGAGGGTGTTTGTGAGGGATATTTATGAGATGGGCACATGTTCTTTTCAATAAAATCGAGAGATTCTAATCTAGGATCCGTGGTGAAACTATCTGAGGCATCAGATGGTAGCAATTTGAGGATCTGGATTTAAAGTATGGAATCTCTGTGGCTCCGAAAATCCCACAGGACAGTGGCTCCAACGCTCATTGTCGGAATCAGTTCTGTGGTTCTGAGCTGACCTGTGGTTTCACAGGAGACACACGCCCAGCTGTACAGGAAACCACAAAGGTCTGGCGACCACAGGCCAAGGCAAGAAGAGCCACAGTGGATTCTGCACACTCAGAGGAACCGCGGGGCAGCACCAAAGGGAGGCCGTGCAGTCCTCGGCTGGGGCTTCCTGAGCGCCTAACGTCAGGGACAGACTGGGAAGAAAGGGAAGGGCGATCTCCTTGCTCTGTTTCCAGAAAGAATGGCTCTGAGTTGCTATCTGTTCGTCCAGCACGGCTGACTGATTACCACACAGCAGAGGGGTTTGTTTCAGGAGATGTTGTTTCATTTTTTTATTTTGATTTCATTTTCCAGTCTCCACAAAAACTGTGTCAAAACTTAGGCTTGAGCACCTGCACCCATGTGGGAGATGTGGATGGAGCTCCTGGCTCCTGGCGTTAGCCTGGCCCAGCCCTGACTGCTGCAGCCAACTGGGGGGTGAACTAACAGACAAAAGAGCTCTTTCTCTGTGTGTCTCTCCCTCTATCTCTGTAACTCTGCTTCACAAATAAATAAATAAATCTGTAAAAATATATTCAACTTTCTTTTTAGCAGACACGCCTCTACAAGAGAAATATTCAAGTAGGAAAAAGCTCCAAGTCTCAGACTTTAGCTTCTGATCATTAAGCCTGCTACCCAGAAGCTAGGTAGCAACGAGTAAGCAATCATTGCTACAAAGAAAAATTGTTTTGAATTTCATTTAACGATTCTCTCCCAGGGCCTCCTTTTCCACCCTGCAGGGGCCTTTGTCAGCTCCCTCTAGTGGTGGTTCTTCAGGCCTGAGAACAACTGGGTATTCAGGTCGCTGCGGGTACAGCTGCTGCTCAAATCCAAAAACCTATCTATTGCTATGTCCCCGCCCAGCCCCCCGGGGGGAACCTTTATATTAATCTTACAGGGAAATATAGTAAAGGGATGTCACTTTGTGGTGAATTTCTAGCGTAATATTTAGTCATTAGTTTTTAAAACTATCCTTTAAAATTATAATGTTAGCACTTACGTGAGTCATTTACACGTCATGTTTGAGGCTCACAGGTGATCACCGATGCCTCCAAGGTTACGTGATTTGTCCGACTGTTCTCTGCTGCTGTTACAGATGGCTTACTGATTTTGCATATTCATATTAAGCGCATTATCTTCCATTTAGAGGACAGGAAAACTTTGTTTCACTTGAAGACTGCAAACCATAGATTGTTTTTAGGACACAGATCCCCTCAACCTCCAAACCACACCTACAAATCCCGTGGTGCCAAGGTGTGCGCCATTCAAGTGAGTGTGCCAGGCTGTATCACACGCTGAAGCCACAGAACCGTCACTGCTGACGCCCAGTGCCTCCTGGAAGAGCCAGGAAGGAACTGGGCACCCTCGGGCCTGATGGCGGTGCCCACATGAAAACAAAGGGCTAGGGGAGCTCAGGCTTCCACAGACCCACCTGCACAGGCCGACAGGCTGCAGCCCAGTGTGGCTCCTGGTGCTTCCACCCTGACAGCCGGTGGCCTCCATTTGCCATGGCCCAGAGTTGAGCCTCCAAGCCCACTTCCCTTGATTTCTCAGCAGCTCTTTTTTTTTTTTAACAAATAAAAATTTATTTTATTTATTTGAAAGGCAGAGCTACAGAGAAGGGGGTGGGGAGGGAGAAGTAGAGACACGGCTGGGGCTGGGCCAGGCCAAAGCCAGGAGCCAGGAGCTTCAACCAGGTTGCTCACGTGGGTGCAGGGGCTCAAGGACTTGGGGCATCTTCCATTGCTTTCCCAGGCCATAGCAGAGAGCTGGATTGGAAGTGGCGCAACTGGGACTTGAACTGGTGCCCATATGGGATGCCGGCGCTGCAGGTCATGGTTCTCCGTTACACCACAGTGCCGGCCCATCTCAGCAGCGCTAACACGCAAAGCACTCTTGCGCCTAGAAAAGGGACTCCATCTTTCTCCATCACTGCTGGCTCCTCTTTCACTTCTCCTTGCTGAGTCTTCCTCCTTGCCCAGCCTCTCACTGATCGTGGTCACTGTCAGGACCCTGGCTTTACAGACCCTCCCCTGGGCTCTCAGAGTCCTGCATTCAGCTTGACATCGAACTTCACACTTCACAGGAGAGTTCCTGTTGCTTTTCTGCAAACCTCACTCCTCCTCCAGCCTTCTGCATCTCAGTCCAGGGCACCAAGTTCAACTGCTGGCTTCCTTCTCTGATGGAGTAATTGCCAACACACACTCACAGGGAGGCAGCCTCTGCCCTGGACCCGTTGTGTGTATGCGTGTGTGTGCGTGGGCTCTGATCTTCTCAGTGCCCTCGTTGAAAGGGGAACTGTTAGCATCTCTTCTACAGAGGAGTGCAGATGGGCTCAGCCACTCGCTCACGTTCAAACAGCCAGCACAAAGCAAGCACAGGAGTTGGGAGAGCAGAGACATCTCCAAGTCTGTGCTGCCGAAGTGTCCCCGGTGATATTTTCGCTTCTGTTTCTCCCGTCTCCTCACATTCACTCCATCAGCAGGACTCGGCTCTACCCATGTGAGTAGACCCCTCAGCTCTGTCTAAATAGAGCTCACAAGCATGGTGTCCACTCTTCCCCACAGGAGCCTCAGAATGATTCTCCCCGATTTGGAGCCTAACGACCCCGTGATCAAAGCTTTATAAACATGAATCGTAGGATGCCACGACCTTCAGTGGCGCTCCATCATTCTCAGAATTCCTTCCAAACTCCCCACTGCACAGCCTACATGGTCTGGCATGGCCTGCTTCCTGCAAACCTCATCACTGGCAACTTCCAGGCCTGGCACTGTGGCATGGCTGGGTAAAACACTGCCTGCGATGCCGGCACCCCATTTCAGAGTGCCAGTTTGCGTCCTGGCTGCTCCACTTCTGATCCTGCTCCCTGCTGATGTGCCTGGGAAAGCAGTGAACGATGGCCCAAGTGCTTAGGCTCCTGCACCCACTTGGGAAACCAGAATGGAGTTCCGGGTTCTACTTTGGCCATTTGGTGAGTAAACCAGTGGACAGAAGATTTCTCTCTCTCTCTCTCTCTCTCTTGCCCTTGCTCTCGCTCTCTCTCTGTCTCTCCCTCTCTCCAGTATTCAGGGAACCTGCCTATTTTAAGGTTTCACACGTTCGGTTTCCCTTCTGTCCTGGTTTCCTAGGAAGGTTTCTTATGCACCCTTAAGGAGCGTGCTCAAGTTACCCACTCACCAGCTCTCCCCCTGCCCTGCCTCCTGCCCATGCAAGGTTGGATGATGCTCTGTGCCTGCCTCCTGCCCATGGTGATTCCCAAATAACAGTGCCCCCGGCAGGTGCATGCTTCCTTTCGTGTGGTGAGAAGGAGCTCGCCATGATAATTGCCATGGCCATTTTACAAGCAGCATAAAGAGAACTCATGCAGAAGATGTGGCCTTTCAGAATGACAACAGGATAAGCAATTAAAAAACTCGACCACAAGAAAGCGCCTTGGCCCAAACCAGAGCACCACGAGGTAACAACAGTACCAGCCGGACTCGGCAACACTCCTGACCGCTGTCTTGTCTTCTTGCAGCCAGGAGCAGCACCCTCCGAAAGGCGCGCAGGGCGTGAGCTGCTCAGGCGTGTAACAGCGCCTTGGGTTTTGGTGGCCATCTCTCGCTGAAGGGCTGGGGGCGTGTGGCTCGGTTTCATAAGCAATCCTGGGTCTGCGTAAACATGCTTGACTGATTAATGATAACAGCTCTTAAAACATCACAGACATTTCCAGCGCCCAGAACTGTTTATTTTTTTTATACTAAATTAAATTCATTTTCCCTCTCATTCCCTCTAAGGGAAACGGTGACAAATTCAAATTCAGAGTGGACTGCTCTATTGAAGGTGGCTGGCTGCCACAGCCCCTAATAGGCCATGGTCTGGTGTGTGTTTCATCTGGAGAGGGTGGTGGGAGGCAGGGAATTGAAGGCCTGGGAAGGAGGAAGAAGGAAACCCTGGGTGAGCACTGAGCACCAAGCTGGTGCCCTGCTCGCGGAAGCAGAGGTAACTATTTTGTATTGATCAAATGCAGCAATGAAAGCACCAATAACGTGTCGTATCGCAACACATGATAAATGCGTATTTGTGATGGCAAAAGAGAGGGGAACTGACAAGGAGCGTCTGCCCGGTGCCAGGCACCATGCGGCCCACTGAGCACATCAGAGAACTGCAGCTGAGAGTGGGTAACTCACCCGAGGCCATGCAGGGCAGAACCAGGGTCTGAGCAGACTCCGCCTCTGAACCCTAAAACCCATTCCCTACATTTCTGGCATCTACTCACACGGTGTCTGCTTGTGAATGTAAATCATTCTGGCCATCTGTATGCTAATAAATTAGTTACCTCTTAAAAGAAAATTATATGAGACACGACTGTCATAACATCCCAGCTGTTAGCATGAGCCTGGTCATTCCCACTAACTGCCCACTGCCCAGTGGAGAGGTCCTCTGAGCTGATCTCCCAACGAAGAGCGGTCCCTGGTCTCTGAGGATCATGGCTCTGGGACTCAGAAACACGCACTACCCTAGGAGTGGAAAGACGTTCAGATTGCTGGGCATATACAATTTGAAAACACGGAGTAGAAATGAACAATGGCTTGTTAAGTCAATTTCAAAGAACAAGGATTCATTACTTTTCACAAATCAAAAAGAATGTATAGTCACAAGCATATTTTTAAAGGCACAATGGTTACAGACAAGGTAGGAAGGTGCTTAGCACAGCCATGAGCTATGGTCTCACAGAAGACATCTCACTCGATCTTCCGCAATGGTTCCTCTACACGTTGGGAAAGCCTGGATGCTGAGCCTGGCGTTTTCCGACATGTTAAAGAGAGGCACGTCAATCTCGCACTTCATAAAGCAAGCACGTTTTCTATGTGTTGATGGGGAATGCCGACACTGTCGACTCGTTCTTTGATGGGATCAGGTGCGTGCTCACTGGTGTCAGCCGCTGTGCTGCATTTCAGACAACAGCTCGGCAGCGCACAGTCCCGCCCCTGCAGCCAGTGTTGAGGGCAGGGCACACAGACACAATGCTAGATTCATGCCCGCCGCCAGCAAAATGCTGCAAGAGACCAGGGTAGGCAGGCACGGGTAGGGGCACTCAGAACCACCTGTTCTCCCCTGAGGAAAACAGAGTAAAATACCTGTCCTGATCACAGAAATAATTGTGTAGTTAACAGTTACATTGTGAGGGGTAAGATTCTGGTCTTCTATGAAAAGTCCTTGGAAAAAGTAATAAAAGCAGAATGAGAAACTTTCTGGAACATTCTAGGCCGTTCTATTTTTTAGCATTTTTTTATTTTAATTTTTATTTTTGTAGGCCTTTCCAACACAATGTGTCTGGTCACAATGAGCTCACCAGACGAGCTCATCAAAGCTCACCAGACGAGCCGTCTCCAACAAGACTCTGTGTCCCTCAAGCTGCCTTACCGTTTTATCACGACGTCACTCCCTAGCCTGTGTCACAGCTATTTTTCTGATTTTTCCTTAGGGACACATGACTGGGGCTGAGGTCACTAAAGAGACAAAGCACACAGTCTTCCACTTTCCGGGACACGGTCTGAGCTGGTTACGCTGTACTGCTGAAACTCCAGTGTCCACTGAAAGCATTTCAAGGTGTGCGTGGCCCTCACTAGCCCTGGGCAGCGGAGCCCCGGCCTTCTTTGCCCAGGCCCAGCCTCTGGGCCCTTCAGAGCAGAGCCAGTGGGCACCTTCCCTCTGTGCGTCTGCTTTTCCATCGTAGTGCAAACCATGAGGACCCCACTGCCCACAGCCACCCAGATTAAGGTCAATCCTACAGAAGGGACAGGGCGGCTGCCCTGGCAGCACTAGGACATGGCAGTTTACAGACAGTGATAGAGAGATCTTCCATCCACCGGTTTATTCCCCAAACGGCCACGACAGCTGGAGTTTGGCTGGTCCAAAGCCAGCAGCCAGGAACTTCTTCAGGGTCTCCCACGAGGCTGCACTTGGGCCATCTTCCCTGCTTTCCCAGGTGCATTAGCAGGGAGCTGGATCGGAAGTGGAGCAGCTGGGACTGGAACATCTGCCCATACGGGACGCCGGCGCTGCAGACAGCAGCCTTACACACTACGCCACAGCGTCGGTCCCAGAAATTCCATTTCCGTTTGGGAGTATGTTCTTTATCTCATTTTCCTAGGCAAAAAAAAAAAAAAAAAAAAAAAAAAAGAACAACAGAAAACAGAAATACAAAACAGAAAACAAAAATAAAGCAAGCCTCTTTCCACTTGTAAGAGTTTCCAAATATATATGCCTTGACATTTAGTAAGTTAGGCAATCTGCAGCCACAGGGAAATGCAGAGCTGTATCCTGCCACCGTGGCCTCCCGGCCTTGGTGCTCCTGCCTGCTCCTCCACACCCGCCAGGGCTGGCTGTCTCTTTCACTGTAAGCTCTTTCAGATAAATAAATGTTTTTAAAAATTCCTGATTTTATTGTGAAAAGGAAATGGCAGCCTTTTTAGCCTAATAAAATAGCTGATTTGCCAAGAAAATGCTCTCAAGTAGGAGATACCAGCTAAGAAGAAATATACGTGAATATATTTGAATATACAGTGAATGCTTCTGTTCTTGTTTACTCTGTCCCTATGAGGAGATAAGCATCTAAAAAATATCATTCTAGGGCCAGCGCTGTGGTGCAGTGGGTGATGTCAGTCCAGTCCTGGCCACTCCCCTTCTGATCCAGCTCCCTGCCAATGCACCCTGGAAACCGTGAATGATGGCTCAAGCACCCGAGTCCCTGAGACCCACGTGAAGTCTGGCTGGGTTCCCGTTCCAGCCTGCAGCCTGACCCAGCCCTGGCTGCTGTAGGCGTTGCTCCTCTTTTGGCTTTCAAACACGATCTTCAGACAAGTGTTTTGAAGGAACACAAAGAAAAAAGTCTTAAACCTCAGTTTTCACCTGCCCAGTAATCTCCATTCTTTTTTTTTTTTAGATTTATTTACTTGAAAGGCAGACATACAGAGAGAGCAGAGGGGAGAGAGAGAGAGAGAGAGAGCGAGAGCGAGAGAGAGAGCATCTGTTGGTTCATTCCCCAAGTGGCTGCAACCGCCTGGGAGGCTGAAGCCAGGACCAGGAGCTTCATCCAGGTCTCCCACATGGGTACAGAGGCCTCTGCTACTTTCCAGGCGCGTTAGCAAGGAGCTGATTGGACACTGGGTCAGCCGGGACTTGACCTGGACTTGATATGGGAAGCAGGCGCTGCAGGTGGAGGTTTAACTTGCTGCACCACAGCGCCGGCCGGGGAGTCCCCATTCCTGCAGCCCCTGCTGACCCAGGAGCCCAGTGGCATGCACTCTGCGGAGGGCAGGTGTGTCCGGCACCTCTCTAGGGTCCGGTAGCAAGCGACAGCCTCCAAGCAGGCAATGACAGGCCCTCAGGCCTGCACTTCACATCAAAGGGTCTTTCTGAGTCCACCAGCTGACCAGAAAGTAGCTGCTCAGGCGGGAATACCCGCGGGCGGGGGGCACTGCGTGCGTGCACTGAGCTCCTCATAGGAAATGCCTCTGGAGCCCGCGAGTGTGACTTCCCCATGGTGCATCCCAGGCCGGGCCGGCCTGGCTCAGGAAGCCGCGGGCTGAGCAGCACGCAGTTTTCCTTGGAGACGGGCCATCTTCACACTGTGCCTGCCTTCCTGTCCCTGCTCCCGGCCGCGACCCGGCCCAGGGCGCCTGGGATGGATCTCCGGCCACTTCCTGCATCCTGCAGGAACACTAATTGAAAATTTGGGTGGCCTTGCTTATTTATTTTCCTGGAATGCAGCGGGTTGTATTTTCATGGCATTTTCTCAGCAGCGCAGCGTTTGGGTTTCAAGCTGCAGCCAGTCGCCGTCAGCACGCAGACACCACCAGCAGGCTGTGCTGGGGTTCCTTCACAGACGTCCCAGCCCGACAGGAGCCATCGGGGACAGACGCCGGTGCCTCTCTCACCAAGCGAAAGAGACAAACTCACCTCCTGGCCGAAAAGGAAAAACACGCACGGATGTGCCCAGATGCTCGGAAAAGTAAAAGATACTCGGAAGGGACCCCTGAAAGTTACCCGGCACAATTCAACAGTGGGCTGCTCGTGCCTGGATCTTCACAGACCGAACTCGCCCTGGTTTTGTCAGATTAACATCTATATATTTAAGGAATCCGCTTGAAAGGGGTTTGCCTCTTTCTACTGCAGTGCTGGGGTTTCACACAATTTACAGAATGCACAAACTGCACGAGCCTTTTCCCCGAGGAATCGGAAGGCTAACAGTGAAATTCTTAATTTTCTCAAGATGCTGTGCCATGTTGTTCTGATCAGCTATCACTGCTGTAAACCGTGCTGCCCAAGATTCAAAGGGGGCTCTAGTTCAGTGGGTTTGTTTGAAAACAAGTTTGGCAAAAATTAATGTGGCTTAAAGAATTTGTACCTTAAGACTGACTTGGATTTCAACCCAGAGGTGTACAATTTTAATTTCTAAACCAGAGGGAATTTTTAACATCCGATACCTCTCGTGTGAAATACATTAAAAGAAAGATTTAGAATGTTTGAAAATGTGTGCATGTTTACCAGACGTAGTGACTGAAGACGCCCACTGCCAGGGGATGTCCGGGCAGTGCCCGCTGGGGAGTGACTACGTGCCCATCTTTCTGGCTGTCCCTGGGACTGGACCTAGGTCATTTTCTTAACTGGAGAGCTACCTTCCCGCGGCTTCTAGACACATTTCTGCCGTGGGGTAACTGATGGGCATGGTAATTATACATTAACTTAGCCCAAAGTGGAAACTGATAAGACCTTCCTGTGGCATGCCTGTGAGCTGAGAGTGAAATCCTGAAAACCACGGATCCTGTTTTAGCTTGGGCAATAAGTTTGACAAATTTTTAAAAACCTCATCTGTACATTTCGATAAAAAAATTAGTGGCATTATATCACTATTCCGAGAAATAAGATTTGTTTTCCATACAGATCTACAGATCTTATTGAAAAATTAAGATATTAAAGAGTGAAAAAAATCTATTTGACCTACGCAAGCATCGTCTTGCTAATAAACACATCTGAGCTGAATCACATGGTTATGGCTTTTCCCACGATATTTACTGTATATTTGAGATTCATTATATATGGTGTGCTGGGCATACAATAAGAGTAACTTTATTTTACTCTTTCTATAAAGATATTTTCAACATATAAAATTGAGATTCAAAACAATTTTTTGAGGCTCACTTGTTTAAAAAGCATATTAATCATAGTAAGAGAAAACATAAAAATAAGTCTGTATATTAAAAATATACCCAGTAATAGAGCTAAGAATGAAAACCTGAACCATATTAGAGTTAAAAAATGCTTAAGCGTGATGCTGGTGCTAAATGTTTAATCCAGTGCAGGACAGAAATACTGCAGTCCTATCATTCTTCTAAGCAGTTTAGGAAGTAAGCTAGAAAACTCACAAAGTTGGAAAATACATAAATATTTTATGTAGCAGGTTTTGAAAGCATTGGCCTTTTAAAAACAGAATGTGAAATGCACATCACACTATCAGTGTCCCTCTCGTTTGGTTCCTCAGTTGCGAGCCTCTGTGTGTGTGTGTGTGTGACTTCCTAGGTGAAATTACACTTCAAGAAAATAGACGACACCTGGGTTTCAGGGCGCTCGGCTGCTTGCGCTTCCCGAGGCTCAGGGTGAGCAGCGTGGGAAAGGCATGTTTGACTACTGGCACAAAGTCTCCTAGAAAACAAAGACTACCCATTGCTAATATTTTTCTACAATCACTTCCACTTTTCTAGGGTTTAATTTTAGCAGGACTGATAGCGTCCCTCCCTGGGTCTCCACTAGCAAAACTAAAATGTTTTGTGGAGATGTATACTTCCCAGATAAACAAGCACACACACAAAATCCCTTCCTTCCTGGGTCTGGCCAAGGGCTGCCATGTCCTTTCAACAGAGATGAGCGACTCCAAAGTCCATTTTATAATCTGTGCAAGACACAACTCACAGCTGAAGTGAGGCATTGCCCAAACAAAATTAACTATTAAAATTTCCAAATGCTTCCTAATAAAGAAAAAAAAAGGAAAAGTCTGGGCTGCAGGGTTTATATTACAGAAGACAGCAGTCCTCTGCGGAATATTCCAGAAGGGGTGAGCAGTATGCAAAACAAAACAAAACAAAACAAAACGAAGCATGAGTGCCTAGCTATGAATTTTCTTCTCCTCTTTGCTTCTCCTTGAAGCTTACTGCCTTAGACAGAAAATTGGGGTACACATACAATGTTGGACAACAGAATTTCTACGTCTGACATCCAACTGTAAACAACTGACAACTCACCTGATTGGAATTAGTTTATCCAAAGCATAAGGCAAAATAAACCGGGGTCCTTGTTTCTTTCTCTTGAGAAAAGTGAAGTCGGTTCCTCTGAGCGCCTTCTTGTGACACAAGCGAAAAGGAGGTGTTGTGACTAAGAGCACGAGGCACCTAACAGGCCTGCAGGCCTCCAGGCCGGCTGGTGCGAGCAGTTCCCGGAGAAGTCAGACACAGTTCTCCAGTTACACCCTCGCGCATGATCTTAAGAGCTGCTGAAAGCAAACTGCCCGTGAGCAGTCGGCCTCTGATGAGCAGTGCAGCCACAGAAGAGAAATGTGTTAATCAGAGGATTTTTTTAGAAAATCAGAAAGCCGCTGTTAGCCTCCTTTTTACATAGGATTCTGCCAAAGACCTCACTTTACAGAACAAAGCGACGTGAGGGAAATAAATATTTACACTGTGACTGCTGAGAAGCAATGCTGCTCTGTGAGGGGGGTTCCACTGAGGCTAAGACACAGTGGAGTCTGAGGATCCAACAGGCCAAACGCTGGCCTGGCTGCTTCCCCTGGCTCTCGGCACCACCCTCGAGATGGGACATCCCCTGGGACCTGCCCCTACCTACACCTCTTCTAGGTAGTTCAGTTTAAGTGTCCACTGTTTTCTTAATAGTGTGTGGAGGGTACACGGGGGAGGGTCTGGATGTATGTGTGGGGATGGACACGTGTGTGGATGTCCATATGCATGTGTCCCTCTGCGGCTATGTGCACTTGCACGTGTGCACATGAGCGCACAAATGTGGCGGTATGTAGGAGTGTAGGGGAACTGGTACCTATGTACATGCATGTGCACGGGTAGGTGGATGTGTGCACAGGGGTGTATGCTTGCCACTGGGCATGCATCCATGTGAGCATGGCTGTGTGGGCACACGTGTGTGGTGGGAGTGCTGAGCAGTGACCACAGTGGCTCCCGCTGACCAGAACACATCCATCCTGCAGGCTCCCTACCAGGCCAGAGCTGCCCATAGACCGGGCAGGAGGCCACTTGAGCAGGGCACAGCTTTCGACAATGTGGGAGACTCGCCTTAATTGGCTACTGCCTTCAGCTGAAGTCAGAGTGAAAGCTAAAAGGATAGTCACAGAAGTTCCTTGTTACTGTTTATGAAGAAAGAACTTCTAATTTTCTCAAGACTGTTTGTTCCCCTCAAAAAAAGGAAGAAAAGAGGATGGGAGGAGGAAGGAACAGAGGGAAGAAGTGACGGGGGACTTGCAGTCCGTGTGTCCACTCAGCTTGCTGTCCACCCATTTTTGTGTGTGGTCAGCTCTCTTTCATGCTGCCAGCGATGTTTTGTTTTGTACCAGCTTTTTTCTCTGTAATATTCAAGTGTGACCTTCAGGAAATAAAAAGGCGCAGGGATAACAATCAGTCCCTAGGAAGATGAGTTCTTCACGCCAAAGGAGTAAGAGGTTGGCATCTGTGGCGACCTTCGCCCGCAGTCTGATGTGCTGGCTCCAGCCTTGTGGAATGTTTCACTGGCCACCACTTGCTGCCTGCTCCCGTGTGGCAGGCAGTCCTCGCTGGCCACTGGACTCTGCATGGTGTTTATCACAGCCTCAGACGAACTGGTGTGTGTCAGCAACCAAAACCGGGTGGTGGGTTTAATACTGACTAGCTTCGGTTTCACACACTTAAGAAGCTGTTGATCTCTGTTTCTCGGCACTTGAAGACTTATTAATCAAGAAAACTATCAATGATATTATTACTACAGATAAGCTAAAAGGATAATAAGTTGGCATAAATTCATGGATCAGAGTAACTAAATTTTTATGTATTTATTTCTGTTTTAGCTGCGTGCTAAGGCTTTGTGGAACAGTATTTCATTCTATGTTATATTTTTACTTCACAAAATGCTTCTATAATGAGAAATATTCTAAGTGAGAGCTCTCACACCTATAAAAGTTAATTTGAAGTTGCTGTTAGCTTCTGTGCTAGGGAAACATGAAATCTCCCTGGATAAAGCAGAAAGTCTAAGAAAGGACTACCTGCATTCTGTAACTCTGTATGAAAAAGGCCAGTATTCTAAATTATCTAATTTCATTAAATGTAAAAATATTTCATATTTCTGGTAACAGAAAACTGTTTTAATATGCAATTATTGGGTTAATTATTGGGTTAATCAGAATGGGTTTTAAAACACAGTTGAGTGATTTGTTACTGTCATTTTTAAGAAATAGCATAACGTGATTTTAATTGTATACTTATTCTCATGTGAAGCTTAGAACAGAGGTCTCAATAATGTGTAGTGGATATGCACGTGCACTGTAAATTTACATATATATTTCCTATATGAATCAGTTAACACTGAAACATTGAAAGATCAATAGTGCACGGTAATTAGCATTTTAAAGTAGTGAGTTTATTCATGTTTGTGTCTAAGGAAGACTAGCTATGAAATAGCCTGTGCCCGGAGCGATTGCCACTCTCAAATACTGCTTACATAATTGTGTTTATACACAGACCTCACCAATAGAACAGTCGTTTATTTGGTTCCACTCAAATTTTCTGTTTAAATATGTTAGAATATGCTTGAAAAGTAAGCAGGATAGATTCTTCAGAGTTTTAGTGACTCTTTTCTTATTTGCTAAAGATTTCCCTTCAACAGATTTTCTCAGGGAATTGATTTGTAGCAGCCCTAGCTATAAAAGTTGACCAAATAAGATGTAGGCACAAAAAACAAAAAAGAATACAAACCAGGATTTTTCATTTATTCTCACTTCCCACCACCCAAACTATGTTTTTCTTATTTTGATTTTAATAATTCTTCTTATTATAATGTCTTTTTCTTAATGGCAGGTTAGCTAATTTATATGATGCAGGATAGAACATATAGGAAAAAAGAACAATGCCTTGAGTATAAGAGGCAGGGACCAATATTTGTTGAGCTTGAATTGCTGCAATGGACACACGGACACAGATCCCTCTGAATTCGTAGCTAGACAATTAGTTTGTGGGGGAAAAAGCTCTCTTTTGTAAGTGTTTTCTAGAATTGCACTGCCTCTAGGATCAGCTAAACACAGATTTCTTAGACATCTTTTAAGGAAAGAATTCTTGTGTTGTTGTGAACCAAAAGGAAAAGCCATGTGAAAATTCTGTGAATACAGATCGACCAACAATGCAGGAGGCTTCCCTCTCTCATGTTGGAAACTGACTCGTCTCATCACATTCTGGGAAATATCCTCAATTCTTTGAGAATTAACTTATCTTTTATTTCTCTTAAAGCAGGCCAAGACCCGTGGGAGCAGTAAGGGCTGATACAGCAAGGCATTTGTCCTTTGGGCAGTATTCTACTTGACATTGGAGTTTCTGGCTTGCAGTTGGATTTACTAGAAAAATTGCTGCCAAATTTAGAGTCAGTAGTTACCAGCATATTTATGTAAAGCCAGAGCTTAGAAAGCTGGATGGTGTTTAATATTTTTTCCCCTGGATATTAATCAACATTGTGCCTTGTCACACCATGGCTAGCCATTTTTCCATTAGGCAGTGGGAGAGAATTGGCACTTCAAAGCAAGCCAGCACTGTAACCAAGCAAAACGTGCCCTATAAATTCTAGTTCAAAACTGATTTTCCCAAAGAATGAAAACTTTCCTCTAAACGTGTTTTAACAAATACATGCTCGCCAACGGGAGGTCACTTAACAGCAGAAACAATTATATTTAAGCATATCCCAAACAAAAAACGACATGGAGGAGCAAACAGCAATCACTACCATTTTCTTTCACAAAATGAAATCTGCAAAAACAGTTTCACATCTATGAAGGGTATATAACTTCCCAGGATGCCATTCTAGCTGTATCATTACAGAGATATTTGCCAGTTGTTTGTAAAGAAAACTTTGTTAAAAATCCTCACCCGTCCACAGAGTCCTGAAAAGCTACTGTTAATCAGACAGAAAGCATACACGTGTGCTTGAATGGCTCATAAACATTTGTGTGTTTAATCTACATCAGGGGATGATTCTGCATCATGATAAATACAAGTAAATTCTGGAAGTCCACCCAGACTCCCACACCCGAGAGTTTAAAAATGTGCCTGAGCTTAGGAGGAATTACTAAATGGAAAAGAAAGAAGTTCAATAAAAATGCAAAACTGAAAATGCAGACCAGGCATTTAATATTCTGTTGTTTCCCTCGTTATTACTTTACTTCACACTAACCCACTGTGGTCTGGCTGGGGACGCAGTCCTTCAGCAAGGACAGTAGGCAAAGCCATTACTTCACAGGGCAGGGCTCTGAGGTGTGGTGACCCAGGACAGAGGAACAGAAGAGGACCAGCAATCATCTTCGAGGTCGGAGAAAGCGACCGCGGTGTTCCTAGTTTAACCTGGACTGCTTTCTAGGTCGTGAGTTTGAGGAATGACGTATCTGGGGAACAGAAAACAATCCCTCTTTTTGAATAGAACGCAGCACAATCTACTACCCCTGGCATAGAGAGTTATTTGGAAAAACTCCACTAACGCTGCCCATATGTCCCGTCTTGCGCAGATGGCCAAAGTCCCCAGAAGAGGAGGCCCTGCAGCTCAGCCAGCACGCACGGCAGGACAGCCGGTTATTGAAAGGGGCAGCCACGGGCGTCGGAGTTTCTCCTAGCCCACCACCCTAATTTAAAGAGGAGGTAACTGGAGCTCTCAAGAGCGCCACAATCAGGGACAATATCATGTGGGTTGTGGGTTTTCAACATAGTTATTTTTTTTAACCAACAGCTCTACAGTCAACTCTTGATTTTCCAGGGGCTGCAGATATTCTGGTTTATTTTTAGTTCAAGTAGTTCAGTGTGAAAATATTTTAGTATTTTTTTCCCACCAAAGGTGAAAAAATAAATGACTACCCACATCAACTGTCCATGCTATGTGTCTTTGTTAGAAGGGATCAGTCAGGAAAAGCAAGGGGTCAAGACACTTGGCTAAAGGGAGGCCTGGAAATCAGTGTTGGCTTTGAATTCTGCATGTAGTCCTTATTCTTTTCTTCCATGGGAGTATAAAGATGACCTCATGGACGTAGCGGTCTGCAATGGCAGAACAGGTACTGGAGATGCACCCAGTGTGAGTAGCCGGCACTGCAACATGCCGGGTGAGCACAGCCAGCATTCTGCACACTGGTGCTTGCCATGGCTTTAAGAAACCATACCCAATGCCATGTGAGCACCAGTTCAAATCCCGGCTGTTCCACTTCTGACTCCGCCCCCTGCTAACGTGCCTGGGAAAGCAGCAGGTGATGTGCTTCAGCCCTCGCACCCATGTAGGAGACCTGGATGGAATCCCAGGCTCCTGGCTTTGTTCTGGCCCAGCCCTGGCTGTTGTGGCCATTTGGGGAGTGAGCCAGCAGATGGAAAATCTCTCTTTCTCTTTCTCTCTCTCTCTCCCTCTTTCTCTGTAACTCTGCCTTTCAAACAAATAAATAAATATATCTTTAAAAAAATTCATGTGACGGGAATACCTCTGAATTCCCAACGAAGAGGAAACCCACCAAGCACAGAGGGTTAGAAACCTGCCCCTAAGGAGTGTAGAGTATGTTAGTGGGTTTATGGGAAATCGGGGTGTTGCTGACTAGAGCAGAGACCCAGATACAAGCTGGGTGCTCTTGAAAATTAAGAATGGGAATGGAGGAGAGGCTGGCAGATCACACGCACGGTGACTCTGCTGGCAAGATTCAAGTCCTGGCTGGGTTAAACCGTCCAGTGTTTCTGCTCCCAGCAGGAGGACGTTCCCGGGTGGCAGAGGCGCAAGGCGGCACACGGCCCTGAGCCTGTGTACAAGGGGCACCAGCACGTCAGTGGTATGGACGGGAGCATGATGTCATTTTCCATGTCTGTTTACGACTGCTGACATTACTCACAAGATGTCAGACTGAAGCACAGGGGACCGTCCGGTGGAAAATTCTAAAAGACAAAACAATCAGCCAACAAACAAAACACTAAGAAAAAAGCCCCCGCCCCCCACTTGTAGCTGGCAATGTAAAATACGTGAAAGTGCTGGCTTCCATTCAGTGATCAGTCCGTCACTAGAACAAGATTCTTCTCCACACACGATTACAGAACGGGGTTATTTCTGCCCTGAGCGACCCAGGCAGGGCTGGGGGGGACAGAAGCCCTTCATTTCCACACTCTGACTCCGACATCTCTCCAGCGGAGTGCCGTTCCTCCATTTCTCCTTCCCCCAGGACCACCTACAGCTGCACCCCACCGCCAGAGACCCTGCGATATAAACACAGGTGTTAAACACGTCTGGATTATTATGTGGGATGGCAGCAAGGGCCTTATGGTTGGATTAACTCTATTGTAACATCATACCCCTTCTGTAGAACCAGCTTGATTTACAATCTTCTTATTAAAATATGCAAATAGCAAGTGACTAGAAGACCACAGAGTTCTGTTTTGCCATAAAAGTGATTGGAGACAGATGATTATTTTGAGGCTTTTTCATACACTGTAAAAAGCTCAGAGGAAAACAAATGTAGGGGGATAAGTCCACAAGAAGGCATTCGTTAGGACACAACAGTGAGACGAAGGTTAAAACAAAATAAACCGGCTTCCTCAACCAATGGGCCCGACCCGGGAACTGCTCAGTTGTAATTAGTGTATCCTTGCAGAATTTCAAATCGCCCTTGTGATCTGAGACATGAAAGACTTCGGTGAAGGATGACAAAGTATCTGCACCACGAATGCACCGTCCAGGTTTACATAGCCAATTGTGCAGATGGTCTTGTGCCTGTAAGTGGTCCTTCAGTGTCCTTTCGAAACAGACATTTCTCCCAACTCTGCTCTGATCGTAATGCATTCTTAAATTTACTTAAGTTTTTCATTCAGTGCAGCACCAACACTGTAAGATGTGAGCGGGCAATACAAAGTCCCCCCGCTCAAACGGCCTCCATCCTAGTGAACAAAAGAGCAAACAGACAGAGATCCGCTGACAGATTCTGTCTGGTCAGCTTAGCGTACCCAGTAACTGCAACACAAGACCCCATGGTACCCACAACAAGGAATACGGCAGCAAGGAGGTGAGGGTCTGTGGACCAGGAGTCGACAGAACAATCATCGGTCTTTGGTGAAAAGGATCACTAAGATGCGGCAAACTGTGGTGGCTCTGGGAGTTAGGTTTCGTGCTAATTATGGTCCAGTACAAACTGATCTGGCAGTTAAGTGTACAAAATACTTGAATTAAGGCAAAGGGAAAACATATTAAAAGACCCTGGAATTGTGTCTCTCATTCTCTCACAGCATTTCCTGAGACTAAATGTTTCCGAAGAGATTTCATGCTTCAAAGTCATTTTTTTTCCTCTCCCTAGGTCAAATGAAATTTGATGCAGAATTGAACGCACACAGCCATACAGCAGTATTTAATTGCCCCAACAGCTCCTACCGCAATTTTTGGTTTAATGGTTTTATTTGCTGCCAACTTCTGTATATACTGCACTAATGTGTGCTAGCTGGCTTCAGAATCAGGACCAGAAATTTAAGAAAAGAGAAAGAAACAGCACCAGTGTTCTTTATATTAACAAAAGGGTCTCTTTCCTCTTGGAGAGTTTTTGTTTCAGGAATACAGTATTATTTGTTATTTTTTTGATCCAGGAAAAATCTGTGAGTTTTCAAGACCCATACATCCTGGCCTAATGGTGGTATCACTTAGCCTGAGAGGCGGCGTGTCATTAAGACCCAAAGGGTTTAGTTTCACTGTGAAGGGGGTGTACCTCACTTACTTCCTTTCCACGTCCATTGCCAAGTCTCTGATTTGCATCTCCTAGCTTGATCCTTGCTCTTTATAATGGATGAACCAGGGGACGGCTGAGTTACTGCCCAGGAAAGCCGTACTTGGACACATTCTTCGACAAAAAGGAGAGAAGAACGAACCCACGCGAAGTCCCCTGACTCAAAGCTTCTGAACAGAACATTGCCTTCTTCCCCATTCCTCCATCTGTTTCCCTAATAAAAGCGCAATGAAGCACATTCAGATATTTGAATCACAAAACTCACAGGTTGTTTTTTGTCTATGATAATGACCGTCTTGGCTGGCTCCCTTCCAGGGTCTAGGGTAAGTACCTGACTTGGGAGTAACAGCAGCAGCGGGGGAGTGGGAAGCCCTTCAGGGTGTTCAGGGGAAGCGTGTCACCGAAGGCAGTGGGAGCACAGCTGTCCCGGGGACAACACCGCGCCGGGGACAGCATGCCTCCAAGCCGCCACCAGAGCGAGCATGCCAGAGTTGCAGCTCCGAGTCCTGGCCTGCCATCGGCTGGGGCTTCTTTCTGGAGGAGTGAACTCCCCAGTGCTTCCAGCTTGCCCTGCTCCTGAAGGTCCTCACGGAGAGCCTCCACGGAAAAGGGACACTTCCACCAGCGAAAGGGACACTCTTAATAACTAAGCCAGGATAACAGACACAGCCAGAATTAATTCAGGCAGAGTGGACAGAAGATCACACCCATGTAGCCGATTCCAGACAATCCACCAAATCCACCTAAAAACCTTGTCACCCTCACCCAGACTCTCAACTCCTCTGCCCAGTAAAACTCCAGCCTTGGCTACAACTAATTCTCTACTAATCCCTACCTAAACCAGAAGCAGCCAACACACACACAAGCAGGATGACTTCTTCCCTTTCAAATGTAGGGCCACTCATCTCAAGGGGACTTCCCATTGTATCTAAGGCAATAACGTCATCTCTGCTCTAGGCTCCCTTATCCTATCCCCACGCTCAGGGATGACTCTGCTGGCTCTTTATTTATTTGTTTGACAGAGTTAGACAGTGAGAGAGAGAGAAATGTCTTCCTTCCATTGGTTCACCCCCTCAAATGGCTGCTACGGCCAGAGCTACACCGATCCGAAGGCAGGAGCTAGGTGCTTCCTCCTGGTCTCCCATGCAGGTGCAGGGGCCCAAGCATTTGGGCCATCCTCCACTGCCCTCACCAGCCACAGCAGAGAGCTGGAGTGGAAGAGGAGCAGCCAGGACTAGAACCGGCGCCCATATGGGATGCTAGTGCCAAAGGCAGAGAATTAACCAAGTGAGCCAGGGCGCCAGCCCCCTCTGCTGGCTCTTTTTAATAATCAAATAGAAGCAGCCAGATGAGTGTTTTCTTGTTTACTCTTCCCCCTGGTACCAACCCACCACCCCGTGATTTCCTGTTCTGCTTCACTCTGCTGGTTCTTGTGCAGGGCTAGCCCACCCCCTGGGCGATGGAGCCTGCCCTCTTTTACCTGCTCAAGCTAGCCCACCCCCTGGGCGATAGAGCCTCCCCTCTTTTACTTGCTCAAGCTAGCCCACCCCCCTGGGCGATGGAGCCTGCCCTCTTTTACCTGCTCAAGCTAGCCCACCCCCCTGGGCGATAGAGCCTGCCCTCTTTTACCTGCTCAAGCTACCCCACCCCCCGGGCGATGGAGCCTGCCCTCTTTTACCTGCTCAAGCTAGCCCACACCCCTGGGCGATGGAGCCTGCCCTCTTTTACCTGATCAAGCTAGCCCACCCCCCGGGCGATGGAGCCTGCCCTCTTTTACCTGATCAAGCTAGCCCACCCCCCGAGCGATAGGGCCTGCCCTCTTTTACCTGCTCAAGCTAGCCCACCCCCCGGGCGATGGGGCCTGCCCTCTTTTACCTGCTCAAGCTAGCCCACCCCCCGGGCGATGGGGCCTGCCCTCTTTTACCTGCTCAAGCTAGCCCACCCCCTGGGCGATGGAGCCTGCCCTCTTTTACCTGCTCAAGCTAGCCCACCCCCTGGGCGATGGAGCCTGCCCTCTTTTACCTGCTCAAGCTAGCCCACCCCCTGGGCGATGGAGCCTGCCCTCTTTTACCTGCTCAAGCTAGCCCACCCCCTGGGCGATGGAGCCTGCCCTCTTTTACCTGCTCAAGCTAGCCCACCCCCTGGGCGATGGAGCCTGCCCTCTTTTACCTGCTCAAGCTAGCCCACCCCCTGGGCGATGGAGCCTGCCCTCTTTTACCTGCTCAAGGAATTGATCCTGCTCCTCTGTTGCGTCTACAGTTTCTGTTTTTAGCACAAATCAGCTCCCATCTTTGAATGAACTTCTGCCTCAACACTATCTTCCCTCCAGGGACAACCCACTCATATCAGCCCCTTCATCACAGAATTCCTCAAAGTGGTTGTCAAATAAAAACCTAAGACATCCAGTCAGATCTCAGTGCCATAGAAAAATGAATAATATTTCAATATGACTATGTTCCGTGGGATTAACTGGGACATATTTACTCTGAAAACATACTAAGACAATGTTTGAGTCTAAGTATACTCCAGGCAACATCTGGAATTTACTAACAATCGCTCATTATTTACTTGAAATTCAACCTTAATTGGACATATTGTATTTTCCTTTGCTATATTGCAAAACTAGGTTGGCTGAATTTACTTTTTTCCCCACTTCACGTAATATTTTATTCTTTGTCCACTCTGAGGAGGCTTCGTACCCTGCACTCTGCTGAACTGCTCTTGTCAAGGATGCCAGTGGCTGTATTTCTGTCAAATTCTATTGTTTTTGAAGTCCTTGTGCCCAGCACCTTTTTAAAAATTCATTTGAGAGGTAGAGCTACAGACGCAGAGTGGAGAAAGAGAGAGGTCTTCCATTGCTGGTTCACTCCCCAGTTGGCCCCAGTGGCCGGAGCTGGGCCGATCCGAAGCCGGGAGCAGGGAGCTTCTTCCAGGCCCAAGCACTTGGGCCATCTTCCACTGCTTTCCGAAGCCATCGCAGAGCTGGACGGGAAGTGGAGCAGCCTGGACTCCAGCCGGGGGATGCAGGCATGCCCACCATGCCACAGCGCCATCCCTCCCAGCGCTTTTTTGACACCAGTGGATCCACTTGTCTTTCCCGAAACTCTCCCAGCTTCCCCGCCTCCCCACCCTCCTGGGCTCCCTTTCCCTGGTCTCTACTCGGCCTCCTCTTTCTGACATCTGTCCTAGGCCTAGTCTCCGCTTCCTTTCCCCAGGCGACCTCAACCCGCGGTATAAATACCATCCTCCAGCTCGTATTTACAAAGATGAGCACGGGCGCCCGCAGTCCGGACGTCTCCCCTGAGCCTTCCCCCCCTCCTCATTGGAAAGTCTGCACTGCAATGCCCGAACGCAGACCCAGGCCCACGCACCGGACCGCTCCCCCTCGCCTTTCCCCGGTCTGGCCCCGAGGTCCACGCCTCGCACAGCCCTCTGTCCCGTCCGACCAGGCCCCCTGGCTGCCCTCTGGCCCCCGCCCCAGACCACTGCAGCTGCCCACGAGGGACACTCCCACCCCGGCCCACCCCCACCGGCGGCCCCAGGCGACGTGGCCGCCCCCTCAGTGCCCCCGGCCCGCACCTCCCGCTCTCCCTGCTCCTGGCCTCCTGGACCTCGGCCACGCCTGGGCCCTGACCCGGCGCGGCGCCTGCCCTGTGGCCGCCCGAGAAGGCCCGGCCCGGTGCAGCCCCTTCGTCCGGTGTGCTGCTTGGACCCGAGGGGCCCTCGAATGGGCGTGCTGTCCAGGCCCGCGGCGGCCTCCCCTCCGACCCCGCGCTGTCCTCGGACCCCGGCGCAGCCCCACCACCTGGAGAGCCACTTGGCTCCCGTCGCCACAGGGGCGCACTGAGTGTGATCCAACGGCCTCTTAGGACGGCACACCCCCTGAGGTCGCAAGCCCCGTCTGGACCCCGGTCAACGACAACGCCCGCTCGGGGCCAGCAGCGCAGGGCGGACCGGCGCCCGAGGACCTCCGCGGCCGCCGCCCTGCCCCGCCCCTCTCGGCCCATCGAGGACTCGGCGCTCCACTAGCTGGCGAATCGACGCTCTCGGCGCTCGCGGTGGGCGGAAGTGAGGCGCCGGCGGTCTGGCGTCCGCGGCCGGGAGGCTCTGGACTCCCGGGCCCGGGTCCCGGTTCTTGCTGGCCGGAGGCGGCGACAGGCGGGCTGGAGGTACGTGTGGGCGGCCGGGGCGTGGACGATCAGGCCGCGCGGGGGTCCGTGCAGGCCGGGCTGCGGCGGGCGGGGGTCCGCGCCGGCCGGGCCCCTCTGGGGCACCTGCCCCGCGCGCAGAGCGCTGACCTCGCTCGGCTGCCGCCGCCGGCCCCGGCGTGGCCTCTGCGTCCGGGTTGAGTCGGGGAGCTTCGAGAGACGTTGCGTGCAGGCGTCGGCCGCTGTGCCCGGCTTGGGGGTGCTGGGCGTTATCCCATTTTACAGACGGGACGCTGGGGTCAGCGCCGGCACGGAGGCCAGTGTGCGTGGGGGCACCAGGCCTGCACGCAGCCTGCTCGGAGCCCGGCCGCGGGTCAGCCGGTAGCCCGGGGTGTAGACTCGTTCCTAACCCCATAGGCGGTTCCTTAAACTCGGGTTTCCGTGGACTCTGTGAGTGAACCTGGGAGAATTATATTTTAAAAAGCGTCGTACGTCAGCCACGCCTTCATGAGGCGTTGGTGCCGTCTGACGTGCCGCGGGTCCGTGTCGAGGGCGTGATCGTGTTCTCGCACAGATGTCAGTACGCGTCGGCCCAGCGCTTCCCAAGGATGAGCTGTGCGCGCAGAGCGGGAGGAGAAGACGATGGGTGCTTGACACCGCGGTGGCCTCCTCTGTCCCCTTCGGGGTGGGGACTGCGGAAGACCTGTGCGGTCACGGTGTCTGGCCTGCACGGCCCCACAGTGCGCTCGGAATTCAGGGACTGTGGAGCAGGGTGCTGTTTACCTTGAGAATTCGGTCTGGCCTGCAAATGATCCAGATATCCAGATGACCCTCGGACAACAGTCCCCCATGGCCCAGAGAGACACGGGACCCGCTGTGTGACTTGGAGCAATCCTGGGACGTTTTAGAGAATGATTGCTTGTCAATCATTTGATTTGCTATAATGACTATCAGTTTGAACTGTTGCCTCTTTTTTTTTTTTTAAAGATTTATTTATTTGGAAGGTTGAGTGACAGAGATCTTTCATCTGCTGGTTCACTCCCCAAATGTCTTAGTGACCCAGCCTCATCCAGGAGCTAGGAGCTCCATCTGGGTCTCGTGCTGTATGGGCGCAGTGGAGCAGCCGGGACTTGAACCAGAGCTCTGATGTGGGGTGCAGCGTCACAGGCAGTAGCTGAACCTGCTGTGCTACAAGGCTGGGCCCTGTGGGCTTTCCTCTGTTGCCCGTGGCATTGCCTGGGCCGCTCCTCAGGCACGTTAGCAGGGAGCTGGGTGGGAGCAGAGCACCAGGACTTAAGTCAGTGCTCTGCTGTGGGTGCTGGCGTCTCATAACCTGGGCCGCCGTGCTGGCCTCGACTATCAGAAAGCTTTCTAAAAGATGCTCATTAACCTGCTAGGTCGCATTCTTGCTTGACCCACACATATTTGAGAGCACACTGTGTGTGAGACCTACAGGAAGTGAAGTGTTTTTTGCCGAGGGTGACTTCCAGGGAGGGACTGTGACGTTTCTAGTGGCAGGCAGCAGCAGGGTTGGGCCACAGGAAACTGCTGGTTACGGAGCTAGTCTGTCAGGCAGCTTTCCACTCCTTGTCCGGCTTGCTGGCCGGGGTTCCTAGTCCGGCACCTCCCACAGAGCAGGTGCTTACATTTGCAGAGTGGATGGGGTTCAGAGTTTTGTGCCAGTGTCTGTCAACAAGAGAGAATTTTGAATTTACTGGAATGAGGGATAACATTGGTCACTTCGGTGGGTGGCATACGGGGATGGGGAACGTTCCCAGGCCCTAGGAAATCTGTTCAGGAACCTCTGGGATGGCTGAAATTGCACGATAGTTATGTCCGCTTTAAAAATATACCGGATTCTGTCCCGGTTGCCCCTCTTCCAGGCCAGCTCTCGGCTGTGGCCAGGGAGTGCAGTGGAGGATGGCCCAAGTGCTTGGGCCCTGCACCCCATGGGAGACCAGGAGAAGAACCTGGCTCCTGCCATCAGATCAGCACGGTGCATCGGCTGCAGCGTGCTGGCCGCGGCGGCCATTGGAGGGTGAACCAACGGCAAAAGGAAGACCTTTCTCAGTCTCTCTCTCTCACTGTCCACTCTACCTGTCAAAAAAATATATATATATGCTTTAGAGTGTGCTTATGGTAACTTAAAAGAATTATTGACACAGACAAACTGGAAGTCATTGTGGAGGAACGAGTCTTGAAGCTGCAGTGTCCCGTGGGCATCCTTGGGGCTCAGTTTGAGAATCAGGGACTCCAAGGTGTTTTGGCAGGGGCGGGGAGGGTCAAGGCAGGCGTCCTCTGGTGCTCAGGCTGCCTCAGGCCCAGTGGGATGCAGCTTCCTTTCTTGGGTATTCAGAGAATGCGTGAAACTTTCCAACTCCGTGAATTCCATACTGCTTACTACTTGTCTTGTCCCTGGGTTGTTCTGGGGCCTGTAGCTATTTTTGGTGTTTACATACTAGTCAACAGACTAAGCTCTTGCTATGCAGGGATTACTTTCCATTATTTTTATATCTCCCAGTCTTAGGATATGCCTAACACATTAAACAGGAAATAGTATTAGCCTGCCTTCAGAGGGGGCATTGTCTTCTCAATAAGCTGACAGCCGGAGGGCTGACACTGTGGCATAGTGGGTAAAAGTCACCATCTGCGGCGTTGGTATCCCATATGGACATTGGTTCAAGTCCTGAATGCTTCACTTCCCATCCAGCTCTCTGCTATGGCCATGAAAACAGTAGATGATGGCCCAAGTGCTTGGGCCCCTGCACCCACATGGGAGACCCAGAAAAAGCTCCTGGCTCCTGGTGTTGAATCGGCCCAGCCCTGGCCATTGTGGCCATTTGGGGAGTGAACCAGTGGGTGGAAGTCTGTTCTCTCTCTCTCTCTACCTTTCTATAATTCACCTTTAATTAAATAAATAAATCTTAAAAAAAAAAAAAAATGCCAAGAACTTAGCTTTGTAGTATTGAGTATAGTACAGCTGGAGTTCAGAGAAGGGAAGGCTGTGTTGGGGTGAGAGGGATCGGGAAGGCTTGGAGGAGGAAGGACCATGATGGGGGAAGGTGTGTGAACACCTGGGCTGCGCACTAGGAGCAGAGGCCAGGGGCTGGTGCGTATGAGTGCCTTGAAGGTCAGACAGGGCAACTTGGGACTGACTTGTTAGGTTTTTTTTTTTTAATTAGGCCAACTCAGATGTTTCTGGAACATTCTTGAACTTAATGCTGTTGGTAGCATTTAGGACTGGGTTGTACCATTCACTTTATTTTTGGTTTTGGGTGTAGCAATTTCTTCTGCCTGACTGTTTTCCACTTAGAGTAGATCTTGGTGCTGGCGATGAAAAGGACACCGGCTGCCTGGACTTGTGGAGCCCGGGCTGTAGTTTGTGGTGTCAGCGGCGCAGTGCGCGGCATTGTGGTGAGCACGCAGCGACAAGTGTGCCGTGTCGAAGGGCGTCCTTGGCTGCCGCCGCTCGTGCTGCTTCTGGCCAGCCTGTCCCTTTGTTTCTTCTCCAGGCTTGGATGAATTTTTAAAGGCCTTGTCCACTTTTTAAATTTTGTGATTTTGAATAGAATGTGATTTCACTTTCATTATTTTACTGACAGATAAAACAAGATATAAAGCCCAGAGTATTTGGCTTTCGTTTGATTTTAATGAAAGCCCCATGTGAGTGACATGATGTATGTCTGTTCAAGTCAGGGTCCCAGCAGGCATCACAGTTCATGCCAGATGGTTCAAATAAGGGAACTTTAAAATAGGCTCTGCTGCAGGGATGTGCAAAAGGTTAGGGAGTGGACAAGCAGTAGTGAGGTGCAAAGAGAAACTAACAACACCTGGAAGGCACAGAGAGAGCAGAGCCCCTGAGAGCCACGGGGAGGGCTGGAGCGTTCCCGGAGGTAGAGGAGCATGGCTGAAACATGCAGGCCTGAAGCTGGGCCGCAGCGGAAGTCCGGGCTGTGAGCCGCCCTGTGTCAGGCCCTCTCGTTCCTCTCACCTCCTCCACACCTGCTCTGTGAGGTCCAGGCTGTGAGCCTCCCTGTGTCAGGCCCTCTCGTTCCTCTCACCATCGCACCTGCTCTGTTACCTCACCGGAAAGTGCCATTGTCTCAGTCCCTCTCGTGCCAGTACTTTCATCGCAGCATTGTCCTGAAGCAGATTCTCAGGCCTCTACCTCTGTAACACCTGGCCTGGGCCGGTGGGACCAGCTGGGTGAAATCACAGGATCTAGATCTGTGCCCTGTAAAACCATGGTCAGCAGTGTCAGCTGGGCCAGCAAGTAACACCCTAGAGTTTTCCTCGTCATCCATTTCAGGAATTTTTTACATTTCTCAGACCTCTCATACATCATGCCATCTGCAAGTCTAGTGAATGATTTGCCTCCTGCTTCAGAAACCAGAGCTGTCAGGATAATCGCATGGCTGATTCTGCCACCGCAAGCTCCTCTCTCCCAGTCACAGTGGAAGAGATCCTATTCACGCTGAGACCGGCCTGCACCGGGCTCTGGGTCCCATCCACTTCTGCCTCTGTCCTTTGTTCTGTCTGGCTAAGGATTCTTCCTTTTGGCCTTTACACATGGTTGGAGACAGCAACACTAAAGCAAAACAGAGAACAGTAGACTCCCGTGATTTCACATTCCCCTTTAAAATTTTTTTCTCCTTCCTTCCCAGCCAAATCTCTTGGAATAGTTGTTTATACTCAGCTAATCCTCACCTATCCCACTGCTATCGGTTTCCTACCCAGCACAGAACTGAAGGTCAAGGACATTCATGACCTCCTGGTCACAAAGCTTGTTCCTCCCATTTCCCCAGTGTGCAGCCTGTGGCATAGCAAATTCTTAATATTTGTTTGGTTGGACTCAACAAATCTGAGGGAATTTCCATTTCACAGTCCTGGTTGGCCTGTAACTAAGTATTTGTCTTAGGTATAGCCGTGCAACACTGTTAACCTTTTGAGGTTTTGGTTGACCATTCTTGAAAATGTCCCAGATCTTCTCAGTGGACTAAGCAAAGGTACAGACACGTTTTATTTGATGACTTAGTCTTGTGCAGGTCGAGTGGCAGGAACCCACTTCAGTATTTTTTTCTCCTGAAAAAATTGCGTTTTCTAAAACAACAAGAATGAATATTTTCCGTATCTAAGTAGAGCTAATGAAGAGGATATGGTGGGGATGTTAAGTACAGTTGGTAATAGATTTTCAAATGAGTGATGCTGTGCTTTTATGTGAAACTTTTTTCTTCCTTCCATTTTGTTTTTGGATGTGGATTTATATTGGCATGCTTGGCTTTTTTTTTTTTTATTTAAAGATTTATTTATTTGAAAGAATTAGAGAGAGAGAGATCTTCCATCTTCTGGTTCAGTCCCCAAATAGCCACAACAACCAGGGCTGAGCCATGACAAAGCTAGGAGCCAGGAGCTTCTTCTGGATCTTCCATGTGGGTGGTACTTGGGCCATCTTCCACTGCTTTTCCCAGGCCATTAGCGGGGAGCTAGATGGGAAGTGGAGCAGCCAGGACATGAACTGACGCCTACATGGGATGCCAGCGATGCATGCTTGGCTTTTGATGATGTCATCAGTGTCCCGTGGCGGAATGAGAGGACTGGCCACCTTTGGACCTGCAGCTTCTGACTGTGCACAGTAGATAGGACCTGTGCCTGGAGGAAGACACTGCTGCTGAGACAAGAGACTTTCTAGTCCTGGGGGATAAAGGAGACTTCACTAATGTCCAATTACAATGGAATCCAGTCTTGTTTCAGAGAAGGCCTGGGTAATCCAGAGTGTATGTAGCAGAGGAGTTCCGTGGGGCTCTGAGAGCCGTGTTGCCAGCTTTTCTGTATCCCATTTTGCTCACCTCGTGCGTGTTCTCTTCCTCTTAAGCCCAAACCTTAAAACATCGTGGTAGGAGACAAGATTCCCCCCACACACCACAAATCCCCCTTCATCTTCCATTCATAAATCAGTATCCAGGGCCATTGATCAGCTCCATTGTTAAGTTACAGATTTCCCCCCAAAAGCATTAAAATATAAATACCTGTGCTTTCGTCTGAAACCATAGAGAGTCTATTTCAATTATGTTTCTATATTGAGGTGAAGAAGGAAAAGAGGCCTAAAGAAAGGGCAGGCCAGCAGTGGTGTGTTGTCTCTCATCTGTCCGGTTCTGTTCCCTTCTGTGACCCTGGTCTCCTTATCAGGCCCTAACCCTGTGCAGTTTGCATCTCTGGGCCCTTTCAGATTTATGCATGATTATGTTTTTGTTAACCATGATGTTGAGATGGAGCAGGAAGAGAAAGATGATTAACTTTGAAATCTCGACTACAGAGTTCGTGACTGTGTCTCTGAGACCTGTCCCGCCTGTATTCTTAGATGGTACAATTTGTGGCAGGGCAGATGTAACTTGACTTCGAGTTTACAGAAAACTGTAGGAAGGAAAACCATCCCCTTGAACCCTCTACTCAGATGTCTGGGAGGTGCCTTTGGGCGCAGCCCGCCGACTGGGGCGAGTCTTTTCTAGGGCAGTTTGGGCAAGACTGAGGGAAGATGACGTGAGTGCGGTGGTGTTGTTCTGTCGCGAGGGCTGCAGAGCCTGGCTGAGTGTAATGGTGCGCTTGACAGTTACTGCAGCCAGACTTTCTGGGGTCCTCTTGTTAGACTCGGCTGTGCACACGGAGGGCGACGTGCGCCTTCTGTGGTTGAGCGGAGCTGGGCTCTGGTTAGACCTGGTGATGTTGACACTGCTGTTGGAATAGCCTGGCGGAGGAGTGCCTGTTTGGGACTGACTTTTTGGGTGATTTGGGGGAAGATATTCACTTTTATGTGGCCTAATCTGTTAGCTTTAACATAATGAGACCTCTTTTGGCCTGTTTAGGGAAGGTTTTCCAATTCTTCAGCGAAATAGAACTTAGTATCTTTCTGATTCCTGGCTTTCTCCCTCTAGTTGAACTGAGCCTTCAGGGCTTGGTTCAGATTTCTATTGAAATCAGTGAAACTCTTTTTTCCTAACAATAAAAGTACTGCCTTTATGATTCTAAAGTTCCTTTTTAGTTATGGTTTCTTTTTTCTGATTTTTTTTCTTAATATTGCTATTAGTTAATTTTTAAAATATATTTTTAAACTGAAGGCCTATAAAAATAAAACAATTTATTGTCTTTTATTTCCATCAGTAAATATTTTTGAGATTAAGATTGTGCCACAATGAAATATGTGAAAATTAAAAATTTTCTGATCCTTGTTATTAGAACACTTTAAATTCATCCCCTCGTGCTCTGTTAAAGAAAAAGAGGCAGAGGAGTTAAAGCGAAGATAAATGTATAAAGAAAATCTGGCATTTAAGTGCATGTTATAAATTATAGGAAAAGGTGGCCTTTTGTCTTTATTTTAGTGAAATGCTTTTTATAATACTAATTTTCTCCTTTTCCCTGTGATGGATAGGAGGTTAATTGATGTTAAATGGATGCTTTGTTAATCCTTCATCAGCTACTAAATTGGTATGGGGGAGTCCAGGTCAAGACTACACAAGGCCATGACCAGCTTGTTTTCTCAGGGAGGTTTATGGATTCCGCCTCCTCCCGGCTTTGCAAACTCATGGGCTCTCTCCATCCAGCTGTACGTGCAGTCACCTGCCTCCCCTCCCCCTTGCTGCCCCTTCCCCCTCATCCTGCCCCCTCCGCCGCCGCCGAGTGACAGCTTGTGGATGTTGCGTGCGAGTGAGCTCAGCTGGCTGTGTGGTCTGAGTGTGTGGTCTCCAGCTCCACCGAGAGGCTGCGAGCAGGGTGGATGAGAGAGCAGTACTGTTTACTTTAATTTATTTCGGATGCCGGAATTGTGCCCAGAGTTTCTCCTAAGCTTGATTCCGTAGCTCCAGCTTCAATCCCTCACAGCTGTGGCGCTGTCTGAACTGCACCGCCGCCTCCCAGGAGGCACTTTCCGTAGCATCTGCCTGTTTGGTCCCTCGTGGTCAGAAATGTTAATGGCACTGCTGAGAGCAGTGCTTATTTTGCTTTCACTATGTCAAGATATATGGCCTTGAAGAAATTTCTTTTGAGATAGGGCTAGAGAAATAAAGCAGGAATTATAAGATAAACGACAAAGTTGATGTATTTTTAGAAACTGAGAAAGCTGTTACCCAAAATTTGGATCACATTAATCCAACTCTGCTCATGTAAAAGAATCTGGAAGTTAGGTGACATCTGTCATGTTTAGCAATTTTAATAAAATTAACCAATTTAAATTGACAGTTGATTCCTGACCTTTTTGGAAGAGCTGCCTTGACTTTGGCATGCCAGTGTGCTGTAGTTATTGTATTTGTCAGCAGTGAACTCTATTTCATGGTAAAGAGTTGACAAGTTGAGACAAAAGAAACTTTGTTTTTATGTAATAGTATACATTTAGGACAGTATGCTTTTCGCTAATTCTTTCATTATAAATAGCTTAGTAATGTTTTCTTGATTTTGTTCCTCTTTCATTCCTGAACATTTTTGTGGAGGTGATCAAATATTTTGTTATTTGAATAAACACATCTAGGCTGTTAATATCACATAGGACTTTGCATTGTTTAACGTCTTCACTTCCTGTCTCCCTGGCGGTCCTGTTGGAGTGGAGTGGGTGTTAGTGATTCCCTGTTAAACACCTTGGGGGTGGCTAGTGTGTGGCCCCCTGTTCTGCTGGTTTTTTGGGTACTCTTCTTAACCCTGAGTTTCAGTATACAAGCTGACGCTGCGACCACAGGAGGGCAGAGCCTTCTCCCACGCCCTGGCACCCCTTTCCTAACCCCGTGGTTTCCCTGTGCCCTCATCTGATCTGGTACTGGAAGACTGCAGACTCAGGAGAGTTGGGCACTTAGTTTTTCATTTAAACGTGTCATCCTGTGTGTCCTTTTGTGTTACTATTTGGGTTCCATACTTGTGGTGCTCTCAGGAATTCTGAAGCACGGTTAGTGTATTCACAGAGCTCTGCAGCCATTACCTCTCTCTAACTCCAGACATTTCCATCTGAGAGAAAACCCAGCCACTAATGTGCTTCGTGTCTGTTGATTTACTTATTCTGAACTTTCCTGTAAGTAGATTCATACATGCACCTTGTGGTCTTTTGTGACGATGAGGACAAAATATGTGCATCGCATTAGCATTACTTTATGACTTTTACCTAAGAAGTAAGAATATACCTGTGTAGAAAAAATTATTGATAGATGATGATTATGTTCAAGTAATTGTAATTACAAATGAATTTGTATGAGAACTCTTTAAAAAGTTTGTGGGAAAAACTATGCCTGGGTTTCAACATTTTTGAACCAAAATAAAAGTATTTTAAAGATTATTTTTTAATTAAAGGCAGAGAAACAGAGAGAGATCTCCCATCTGCTGGTTTACTTCCCAGTGCCTACAACACCCAGGGCTGGGCCAGGCCAAAGTCAGGATCCTGGAACGTGGGCCTTGGTGTGCTCCTGATGAGGGGGATAAGTGTGAGCAGGAAATAGGAGTGGAAACTGAGGAGCTGGCACTGGAGCCAGTCACTTAGATGGGCTGTGAGTGTCCTAGGGGGCGACTTAAGTCCCCATGCCAAACACCTTCCCCTCAAATAGTCTTCTTTTTCAGTTTCATTTTCTCTGTGCGCTTTTTCAGGCATTCTTGTGTTTTGCAGACTTGGGACTATTTAACAGGAACTGTGAAATGCTCTCGGCCTGAATCTGGGAGAAGTGCCCTACGTGTGTCTCTCCTGCAGAGTCAGTATTTAGGTATCTGCTTGGAACCCTTCTTGAGCTTCACCAACACTGATCCGTTGTTGAAAGTTGGAACAGAACTCCAGACACCTAGACCTGCCTGGGCTGGATCCTTCCATTCCGCCCTGAGCTTGTACTGGGCTGAATCCTCTAGGACGGGACAGCGGGTGGGAAAAGGACAGGACTTCTGTTCTGTGGTGACCGCAGTGGGGATTATGTTCAAGAACAGTTGACTCTTGCAAAGGCAGGACAACGAGTATTTGTAGAATCATAGTACTGTGGCAACATTTGTAAACAGCATTTCCAAATACATTTCTATTGAAGATAAGTTCTTTAACTTTTAAGAAAAATGTTAGTATTTATCTGACTTTTCATTTTTAGAGTTGAAAAGTTGAAATCTTTTTGTATTTTCTTAGTATTGTGCCTTTCTCTTTTTCATGTGGACTTGTTGAATCAGAAAATCAAACATAACTATTTTGGCCTTGTTTTTATAGGATGTTTGAAAAATAAGTTTTTATAATACCAAGATTTATGAGGAGGGTAAAATTAATTTGAAACATTAAAATATTTTGAGGGAGAGGCAAGGCACATCACAGATCTAGACCTACAAATGAGAATCTCTGGTTTTGAGGCAGTTCTGTGGGGGTGTGGTGATGGAGCTTCACCTCCTGGGCCTTACAGTTAAAGATCAACCTGCTGTCAGCTGGAGAAGGATTTGTTCCGCTCAGATCTCTGGTTAATTTGTATTCATTTAAATATTTTCTGTGGCATGACCTGTATTGAGGATCCAGGTGCTGGGACAGGTTGAGTGAGCAACCTTTTAGGATGTCATTAACAGACTGTCAGTTTCTAGAATAGTTTTTGGTGGTTCCTGTTGTGCCACAGATTTATCAGTTTCAAAAATGGCAACTGGGCCACAGTACAGAATCAAGACGTGGCACCTGAAACAGAAGAAGTCCAGCTGACATCTCGTGGCTCCTGAGAGCTGGAGCTTTGCGAGGCTGACGGTGTGGTTGAGGGGCTGCAGGCAGAGCCCACGCTGTCATCTTTTTTGTTTGCTTCCTACCTTTAATGTTGGGGTGGGAGATACTGTTATTTGCTATAATCACTTTATTTTAGGGGGAAAAGATGGGGAGAGAGAGAGAGAGAGAGAGAGAGAGAAAACGAGAGAGTGCTCCTATCCACTGGTTCACTCCACAAATGTTCTGAGCCAGGAGTTCGGAATGCAGTGCGAGTCTCCGGTGTGAATAGCAGAAACCCGATGACTTGGACCCGCACCACTGCCTCCCGGAGTCAAGAGCAGGATCCGGAAATGGAACCCAGCACTCCTGTGTGACAGCTAGGCTGAGTTCTGCTCCCACTCTCTCAAGATAACTGACTTGCAGAAGAGGTGAGCGGGTCTGCCCCAGATTCCTATCAGGCAGAACTGCCAAGCAGCAGCGTCTTGTGGTCAGTGTCCCCAAGGAAGCTGTCTATGGCCTGGACCCACATCCAGCAGAGCTGCTCCCCGCAGTGCAGTCTAAGGCCTGTCTGTCTCTGAGTTATGTATACTCTCATTGCTGCAGGAAAAAGCAGTGTAAGCAGTGCATTTAAAAACTCAATTCTCCTGACCCTTCCTTTTCCACAATTGTATCTTGCTGATAATGTTGAATCCCTCTTGCATCTTCCCCAGCTTTTCTCTGTAGTAATGCAAGCTTACACGCTTGGATAAAGGTAGGTTTTGTTCTGTTGTTCTTTTCTTTTTAAATCAGAGCATTGGTTGGATCCTGATGTGCACACATTAGCTGTGTAACAGTTTTTGAGACAATGTGCAAAAATTGAACTTGGGCTAGATACAGAGCCTTGTAGAGATACAAGCTAAAATATTTGTACATGACATGATGTGATGTCTGGGGTTTCTTTAAAGTTCTCCCTCAGAAACTATAAAAGTGTTGAGGAGGAGTGATTCAAACAGGAGACAAAATATTGAGGACAAGTGATGGGACAGTGGGGGTTCCCTCTGATTTTCTTTTGTGTATGCTGAAGATTTCCATAATAGAAATTAAAAAGAAATATCACCAGGAGATTCAGAATAGTGTGTCTCTAGGCCTGGTTCTGAATCCCAGTGTTGCTACTGATTAGCTGTGACTTTGGACGAGCTGTTAAATCTCTGATAATATCATTCTTGTTACTGAAACACCTAGCATTCTAGTATACTTCCTTCTAGGGACTTTGTACATATAATATGTTGGACTGTCTATCTAAATTCATGTCTTTTTTATTGTTTTAAATATTCTCTTGGTCTTTTGTATGTTTCATGTTTCACTGACTGCACAGTATTTCCTTGCCTAGATCGTTACGTTTTACACAACTCATTTTCTAGTTGTTTCTATGTTGTTTCCCTTAGGTTTAAGACATTTCTCCAGTTGTGGGAATCTTCAGGCTTACGACCTGTCCTATGGTTTGCACTGTTTCGGTCACTGTTCACCTTTCAGGCGTGTGCTTCAGGTCGTAGAGAAACAGACCTAGGGGCTGACACGTTTGCCAGGTTCCTGTGGTGGGAGGGTTTGTACCGCGGGGTAGGGAGCCCTGCATGGGTTCGCTGGCCACAGGGGTCATCTTCCCTCCAGTCCACGGAGACCTTCCGCCCTGACAGCTATGATGCACCTTTGCTGTAGGTGCTTCTAGGTTTTCTCTGGTTTAATTAAAATTATATTTGTATTTGACTTTTCAAATAACCAAGAATTTTTTATTGACACTTGAAGTAAATAAGAGAGAATGAAGCTGTGGATTGTTACTGAGCCATTTTTGGGATTGGAGCTAATATGCTAGAAACGAAGAGGCAAGGAGATAAAGCAGTTGTTTGTTTAGGATGGAATTGGTGTGCCCTTCCGTTACCGTGACTGTGTCTGCTGGGCGGTGTTCGGGGTGCCCTTCCGTTACCATGACTGTGTCTGCTGGGCAGTGTTCGGGATTTTCCCCTCTGTTTCGGCGTGTGGTGCTGTGGCTCTGAAGAAGGAGATTCCCTGTTTGGTGCTGAGACCACCGCCAGCCTGGCTCCTGGGAGCTCATGGTTGCTGTACTGTGTCCAGCCCTCTCTGCCCTGCTTCTTAGGTGGATTCCCTAATCTCTCTCCATTCTCTTAACATGTTTTCTTGCTGGAAACAGTGAGGCCATCCCCACCTCGTCTGCGGTGTGGCAGCGTTCTCCATGGTCCACCTAGCCCATAGGCACTTAGAGTTGGTTTTGGGGTTTTATGGTACTTTTTGTATTGGGCATCTTTGGTACCTGTGAAGTCAGTTGTTGTTATTTCTATTTAATCCGAGACAGATGATACAGATTAAAGAGACCTGAATAAATCCTGTGGTGAGCGTGTGATTTTATATCCTCTAACTCCTGCCTGTGTCTTTTCTACCAGTTTTGTGTCTTAAAATAGCATAACAATGGGCTTGTCTGACAGAAGTGTGGTGTATTGACAGCAAATGCTCTTGACCACACATCATTCAGTTTTCCTGGTACTGATGCGAACTGTTGGTGGTGGCCGTAATGCTGGTGAGCAGCTCTCAGCGTGTGCTCACGGTCACTGAAAAGCTGGTCAGGGAGGGAAGCGCCTCTGGGACACTTCTCTGGTGCCCTTCCCTATAAGGACATCATGAGGGGGCCCATGCTGTGTGTAGCGCAAAAAGCCACTACCTGGGCTGGCTGCTCCACTTCTGATCCAGATCCCTGCTGATACACCTGGGAAAGCAGTGTAAGATGGCCCAAGTGCTCAGGCCTCTGCACCCATGTGGGAGACCTTGAAGAAGCTCCTGTCTCCTGACTTTGGATGGGCACAGCTCTGGCCAGTTGGAGCCATTTGGGGAATGAAGGGGTAGATGGAAGATCTCTCTATCTCTCCCCTTCTCTATAACACTGCCAGCCCTTCCCAAAAAAGGGCAGCATGGTGTGTGTATGTGTGTGTGTGTGTGCACGCACAGTATAGCCTCTGGAGCCAGATTGGGTGGGAATCCTGCTCAGCTGGTTGTTAGTTCTGGGGCATTGGAAAAAGTACTTCTTGGGCCATCCTCATACAGGAGTTACGAGGGTTAAAAGTTACTGCCTGCAAAGAACATGGAAAAGAGCTCCCATATTATAAGTGCTCAGTAAATATAGCAGTGCTATTATTGTTAATTGATGTGTACTTTACATGTAAGTACATTATCTGTTGATTAAAGGTTAGTTACAATATGGTATTATTTGTATTGTTTCTTATTCTGTATTGAAAAATCTTAAGTATTAAGGCTAGAGCTGTTAGGTTTTAGGGTTTTGGGGTTCAAAGAAGGCAAGAAAACCAATTAAAGTAGAAAAGACTTTATTTTAGGGGGCAGAAATGGGGGAGAGGTAGAGAGTAGGAGCTGAACCTACCAGAACAGAGGGCAGGGGTTCGAAGCCAGGCAGTCCCTTCTTAAGCTGCTTATTGGGAGACTGCAGAGTGCCACACGGATCCTGATAAGGTGAGATGAGGGAGGATAAGGGAGATGAGAAGCAAGGCTCCCTGGTGACATCAGTGCATCGAAGTAGGGGTTCAGAAAGTCTCAGGTGCAGGGCTTTCCTGAGCAGTCAACATTCCACTAGCCTTTCAATTATCTGCACTCCGTTTCATAAGGCCTGGGGGTTCAGGCCCAGTGACCTAATGGGTTCTATCAGACCTCAGTGGCCTCATATGTTTTAACAAGAGCCCTATTTGTTCCTAAGTACATACCTCAGATGCTAACCTGTGTAGTGTGCATGAAAACCTCAAGCCACTGTATAAGGAGCCCAGGTCCCTGTATAGTACAATGTGGGAAATGGCGGTTGTCAGGGACTCTGTGGAGTTGGAGAGCTTGGAAGCAGTAGGTGGTGTGATGCCATCTCACTTTGAATGGAGAAAACAGTTTTCATGTGCTCTGCAGAGTCAGGGTTCAGCTGTGCTGGCTCCTGCTGTCTGCAGTCACTCACCTGCCTCGGGGAGATGCTGAAATAATGCAGCAACATTGCCGCTGTGGGCAGAGCCCCTACACAGTGCCTAAGAGTTTCTAAATATCCTTTACTTTCTCTGCCTCTCCTCAAGACCTTTTTTTTTTTTTTTTTTTTTTTTTTTTTTTTTTGGTGAAAAGAGGATTGGGATTGACCTTCTCTGTGGCCCAGAAAAGGACGGACAGGGAAAATGCCAGCTGAGCAGGGGACAGTTGCTGTTGGAGAGACAGTGCGTTACAGCTCCCAGCAGGACAGGCATGTTAAGCCACACTGGGCCACACAGGAAGCACTGGGGTGGGTCAGGAGACCCAGGGAACCAGGGAGAAACCTTGGGCCAGAGCCTTTAGTATGATTTTCATAGGAAGGCACAGAATTGGCATGGGCATAGGCGAGCTGGCCAAGTTTAGGATTGGAAGTTTGATAATTTTGGAGGGCTGTAGGCTGTGGGATGCTCCTTCCTTGGGTGAGGAGAGGGTATCTGGGACTTGGAGCCTGATTCAAGAGAGGGGACTCCGGAACAGCTGGTTTGCATATCAAAGGTGTGCTCCCTGGCCAGTGCTCTGCTCTGAGAAGACCCTTAGAGGGTCAGTTCCTCCCTGCTCAGCCAGGCTTCAGGAAGTCAAAACATCATAAAGCAAACAACCAAAAACACCCTGAACGCATGATTAACACAGGAGCCGAGACTTTGTGCCATAACCTCAGGGTTTTGTAGCACAGTGGCGCAAGCATCAGTAGCGCAGTGATTGTCACTGCCAATGAGAAAAGGCAGAACTGTGGCCCAGGAAAGATTATGGGGAACGCAGGTGTGAGCTGGTTGCTTCTGCCTCTTCTATTCCATTTTGCAGGTTTGTTTTCTCTTCACAAGGCACAGACTCATTTTTGTTAGGCTTTGAGACATGTTTGCAGTCACATTTTGTACAAGGTAATTTTTTTCTTTTAACAGGATGTGTGAACCCTTCTGAGGAAACATGGCCAAAATGCTAGCTAGCTACAAGAATAAATAAATGTCACTTCTAAAGCTAAATAAATTATATATTTTTAACAGAATTATTGAGGGAAAGGAAGTAACCATGTCAGCAATCCTTACCACTTATTTGGAACCGCTGTTCTGTAATTATTGTGACTATAAAAAACTCATTCTGATCCTTGAATTACCTATTTAGTTAATAGTGATTCAAATGTTGCTCACTGGATGTGGCTTTGACGTTTTTGCTTAAATTGTAACTCAGAGTTTGTTAGTTCTGTTACTCTTTAAACCTAGCATAGTAACATAAAATTTGATTCAAAGCAATGATAGCTCTTTAGTTTCCCGTTTTTGGATCATGGGGAGCTGCAGGAAGCCATTCTTACCAGCATTTGTAAATCTATTGTTAGGTTACCACACCTGTCTGGAACCTAGAAGGCTAATACAGATCTCAGAATGACAAGCTTTGTTACTGTACAACACCCTGAACTGATTGGAGGTGTTACTGTAGAACCCCTAAACCAGGTCCACTCGCCCAACACGCAGAGAGCCAGTCACTGACATTGAGGTGGTGGAAGACAGTAGAGATTTATTGCAGAGCACAGAGCAAAGAGCCAGGCAGCTATTGCTTCATTCCCATCCCAAGGAGTTAGAGGTGAGGGTCCTTAGAGGTGGGAATCGGGGCTGAGGTGCGTGGTCAGCTCCTGTCCAGGTTCCTGATTGGTCAGAGGAGCTCGTGACCTTCCTTTGGTTGATGATGTGGGCCTTCAGTTGATCTTGGAGAGTGGGAAGTGTGTTACACACACGTGGTGATTACCTTCTGCCCCAGACCTGGGATTCCCCTAAACAGAGCCCTCTGGACAATGCTTAGGCATATAGTATTTAAACTGCAGAAAAATTTAAGGGAAAGAAGAAGTAGAAAGGAGCTGGGGCATGGGGGAGTGGGATGGGGAAGCCCTCACTTAAAGAGTGACAAGGATGAAAATTTCATCAGACTTCTTTCAGAAACAGGCAAATAGTTAAAAGTCCATCAGCATAGAATCCTGTATGCATGAAATTATCCTTGAAAGGTGAAGGAAAAACAAAGTCTTGCTCAGACAAAATCGAGGGAATTAATTGCCCATAGATTGCCTTAAATGTTAAATTCTTTAGAGGGAAGGGAATTGATACAGGTCAGAAAATCAGCCTTGTATCAAGAAAGGCAGAGTGTTAAAGAAGGAATGCAGGAGGAGTTTCCTGGGCTTCCTCCGCCCCGCCTCTGCCCATACCGGCATCGTGACCAGCACTCGGACCCCAGTCCATGCCACATCCTGGAGATGCAGTGTTGACGCAGGAGACTTACAGCCGCCGTCGGTACGTTTAGATCATGGCACAATGAACAGTAAGTTCTCTGGCTCCTAGGAGGGAGGAATCTACTCCTACAATTGGATATGATAAATAAGAAATAAGCATACGATGGACGTATCTTTCCTTCAACTCTGTAGTTGTAATAATTACTTTATTTGTGATTTATACAACAGAACATTTTCTCTTTTTTTTTTTCTTTAAGATTTATTTATTTTTTATTTGAAAAGCAGAGTTACAGAGAGATTTTCTGTCTGCTGGTTCACTTCCCAAATGGCCTCAACAGCTGGAGTTGGATTGGTCTGAAGCCAGGAGCCTGGAGTTTCTTCTGGCTCTCCTATGTGGCTGCAGGGTTCCAAACATTTGGGCCATCTTCTGCTGATTTCCCAGGTGCATTAACAAGGAACTGGATTGGAAGTCAAGCAACTGGGACTTGAACCAGTCAAATGGGATGCTGGCACCACAGGTGGTGGCTTTTCCCACTATGCCACAGAGTAGGCCCCAGAACAGAGCATTTTCTTAAAATATTGTGCTGCCAGGTAAGTTGTGGCATCATTCTGTGACTACTCAGATTAAAAAGATGAATATTTTTAAACAGATTTATTTATTTATTTGAGTGAGAGGGAGAGAGGGAGAAACACAAAGAGAGAGGGAGAGCTTACATCTGTTGGTTCACCCCCCAAAAGGCTTAAATGGCCTAGGCTGGGCCAGACCAGGCCAAAGCCAGGAGCCCCAAACTCTGCTTGTGCCTCCCACATGGGTGGCAGCGTGCTGGAATGATGAAGGTGATCTGGGTTCTTACTCAATCAAAAAATAATTTCCACAGGGACAGCTACTGTGACCAAAGCAAGATTTACTCAAAGTGAGAAACTGACTCCAAGGGATGAGTTGCCCAAGAAGCTTCCAGTGCTGGCCCTTTTTCTACACAGAGTGATTGGCCCCTTTCTGAAAAGCAGCCCTAGATTCAACCAATCAGGGAAGGGGCAAAAAACAGCCAATCAGAAGGCAAGGATAACAACCAATCAGAAGGCAGGGATTGTAATCCTGTCTAGCCTCCTCATGATAAAACTAAATGTGGTTGAGACTCCCCAGATGGCCCCAATGGCTGTGGCTGGGCCAGATCAAAGCCTGGAGCTTCTTCTAGGTCTCCCCTGTGGGTGGCAGGGGCCACTCGGGCCATCTTCTGTTGCTTCCCCAAGCACATTAGCAGGGAGTTGCTTTGGAAGTGAAGCAGATGAGACTTGAACCAGCATCCATATGGGATGCTGGTGCCACAGGTGGTGATTTTACATGCTGTACCACAGTGCCAGCCCCAATTTACTTGTCCTTAAGGAACAAATAGACTAGTTGGAGATTCATTGGCAAGTATTTATTCAACATCTTTGGGTGCCTAGCACCAAGCAAGTATTGAAGAAGTAGCTTTTTCCTTTTGTTTGTTGAATGGTAGAGATAGGCTCAGAGGAGGAGCAACTCATTCAGTTGGAGAGGAGTGATGTTAGACTGGTGGGATGTGAAAGGGAAGTTGAGTGAGATCAAGCAAAAAAAAAAAAAAAAAAAAAAATACTGGGGGCCAGTGCTGTGGCATAGAGAGTAAAGCCGCTGCCTGCAATGTCAGCATTCCATATGGGTGCTGGTTCACGTCCTAGCTGTTCCACTTCCGATCCAGCTCTCTGCTATGGCCTGGGAAAGCAGTGGAAGATGGCCCAGGTCCTTGGGCCCCTGCACCCGTGTGGGAGACCTGGAGGAAACTCTTGGCTTCAGATCAGTGCAGCTCTGGCTGTTGCAGCCAGTTGGGGAGTGAGCCAGCAGATGGAGGACTTTCTCCCCCCCCCCCCCTTCTCTCTCTGTGTGCCTCTTAACTTTCACAGTAAATAAATCTTTAAAAAAATTAGTGGATTCTCCAGTGAAATTATATTATTGTGTGTTAGCCGGCCGCTTCTCCAGACCAGAGTCCAGATGAGTTAAATAAGGAAGTCACTACGAACATGACTTTGAGTACCTGCAACATGGAAAGCATGGCTGCAGGAGAACTGAAGGCCAGTAGGTTTGACATAGAAAGATTGAGTATCTCCTGAGGGCGAGAGCACCGTAAACAATGTGAAAAGCCAGATGACAAACTGGGGCAGTTACGTGATGGACACGGCTAATGGTCTTTCTAGAGATCCAGAAATATAAACCGTAAAAACATGCTAAGAGTATGAAAATGGAATGCACACGGTCAAGTCATTTTACTCCTGACAGATTGCTACAGACAGAACGTTGTGGAACCCGGTGCTGCTGGTGGGAAGGTGTGTCCACAGCCCAGGTTGCTGGTACATACCAGGATTTAAATGTGCATGCTTTACAAGCAATTTCTCTTTGAATTTAATGCAATGAAATCGTTTAGTAAATGTGCAAAAACATCTTGTACAAAAATGCTCACTGGTCTGTTTATAATAGCAAAAAAAAAAAAAAAAAAAAAAGGAAATCACTTACATGTCAATTTTGGCATCATTAAATGATTAGGCATCCACAGGGTAGAAATCAGGCAGCCATGGGCTTGATGTAGATTTGTCTCACTGTCAATGAGAAAACGTGTGTATTACACTTTATTTGTAAAGATGAGGTGGCAAAATATGCCTAGTGTGTTACGGTTTTAGAAGACCCACGTAACTACATCCCTGCGTAGATGTCCGCTCCAAGAGGGCAGTGTAGTTGCAAAACGAGTAAGAGGAGCTGGTTACTGAGCGATGCTTCTGTCTCCGTTTTGCTACAATACCCAGGGGTTTCTGCAGGGTAAGACCTGTTGGGTTTCCAGCCGGAGTGGAACCCGCGACGCCTTTCGCTAGGCAGGGAAGGGAGGTCGAGGCTGGGCAGGCGGAACCCCACCGCGCGCCCTGCGGGGCTGAGGGCAGCCCGGAGGCTTTACAGCGTTGACCGGAGTGCCCTGAGCGCGCGGCCGCCATCGCAGCGCCACGAAGTTTCGCGCCACGATCGCGAGCAGGGCCTTCCTGGAGCTGTTCATGCGCGTGCGCAGCACCTTAGCGCGGCCAGCCGAGGTCCTGGTGCTCCGCGTGTGCCCGGACGGGCTGCACTTGGGCTCCCGGGGCCCCAGGCCGTCCCCGAGCCCAGGCTGTGGTGCGAGGTGAGGCGAGGCGCCTTCTCCCCGTTCCGCGTGGAACGGCGTCTCCGAGGGGCGCCCCGAGACCCGCCGGAGCCGACCTCTGGTCTCCGAGGGGCGCACGCAGACCCGCCCGGAGCCGACCTCGGCGTCCCCGAGGGGCGCCCCGAGACCCGCCCGGAGCCGACCTTGGGTCTCCGAGGGGCGCACGCAGACCCGCCCGGAGCCGACCTCGGCGTCCCCGAGGGGAGCCGACCTCGGGTCTCCGAGGGGCGCACCCAGACTCGCCCGGAGCCGACCTCGGCGTCCCCGAGGGGCGCACCCAGACCCGCCCGGAGCCGACCTCTGCGTCCCCGAGGGGCGCCCCGAGACCCGCCGGAGCCGACCTCGGGTCTCCGAGGGGCGCCCCGAGACCCGCCCGGAGCCGACCTTGGGTCTCCGAGGGGCGCACGCAGACCCGCCCGGAGCCGACCTCGGCGTCCCCGAGGGGAGCCCCGAGACCCGCCGGAGCCGACCTCTGCGTCCCCGAGGGGCGCCCCGAGACCCGCCGGAGCCGACCTCGGGTCTCCGAGGGGCGCACCCAGACTCGCCCGGAGCCGACCTCGGCGTCCCCGAGGGGCGCACCCAGACCCGCCCGGAGCCGACCTCTGCGTCCCCGAGGGGCGCCCCGAGACCCGCCGGAGCCGACCTCGGGTCTCCGAGGGGCGCCCCGAGACCCGCCCGGAGCCGACCTTGGGTCTCCGAGGGGCGCACGCAGACCCGCCCGGAGCCGACCTCGGCGTCCCCGAGGGGCGCCCCGAGACCCGCCGGAGCCGACCTCGGGTCTCCGAGGGGCGCACCCAGACTCGCCCGGAGCCGACCTCGGCGTCCCCGAGGGGCGCACCCAGACCCGCCCGGAGCCGACCTCTGCGTCCCCGAGGGGCGCCCCGAGACCCGCCGGAGCCGACCTCGGGTCTCCGAGGGGCGCACCCAGACTCGCCCGGAGCCGACCTCGGCGTCCCCGAGGGGCGCACCCAGACCCGCCCGGAGCCGACCTCGGGTCTCCGAGGGGCGCACCCAGACCCGCCCGGAGCCGTCCCGGGCTGTGCGGAGCTGCAGCTCGCACGTGGAGCGGGCCGCGCGCACAACCTGCGGTGAGGGTGCTCCGCAGGCGCCTGAGGAGCATCATGGAGAGGATGGGGGTGTGAGCGCGCGGGCTGGCGCAGGCCGGGCTGGAGGGCAGCATGCGCCTGGTGTCCATCCGCAGTCACTTCGAGAATCTCTGGAGCCCCCGGGGCCCTCCCGGCTCGGAGACCCAGACCCGGAGAGCATGGCGCAGGTGCGCGTGGATAACCGGAAGCTTCTGCAGTTTTTCGAGGCCCAGCGAATGAATCCCACGACAGCGGTGTGCTATTCTGAGAGATGCTCTTCTTCATCTTGTTTTGTCACGAAGATCTCTCTCTTGAGTATTTCATTCCAGCCTTATGAAGATCCAGCCCACTTGGTTTTTTGTTTTGAAAACTAGAACCAGACCCTGAGTGACTTAGGTTGAGCTTCTGCACCTCCTGACTTACGCAGTCAGTATTTTGTTGAACTTTTCCTCGTTCGGAAAATTTGTTTGAAAAAAAAAAATCAATGGTGAGATAGTTGGATGGGTTATCTTTTTATTTATTGATAAGGTTTGTCAGATGATTTTCTTATTCATCTTTTATTGGGAAAAAAGAGCACTGTTACAAAATAAAAAATATTTAAATCCTTAAACAATTGTGTCAGTATTTTATTATAAAATGGAACTGTTTAAAATGTGAAATTTATCCCTCTAAAATAACTATGGGCATTTTCTTTTTTGTTTGACAGGCAGAGTGGACAGTGAGAGAGAGAGACAGAGAGAAAGGTCTTCCTTTTGCCGTTGGTTCACCCTCCAATGGCCGCTGCCACGCTGATCCGATGGCAGGAGCCAGGTGCTTCTCCTGGTCTCCCATGCGGGTGCAGGGTCCAAGCACTTGGGCCATCCTCTACTGCACTCCCTGGCCACAGCAGAGAGCTGGCCTGGAAGAGGGGCAACCGGGACAGAATCCGGTGCCCCGACCGGGACTAGAACCTGGTGTGCCGGCGCCGCAAGGCGGAGGATTAGCCTAGTGAGCCGTGGTGCCGGCCAAATGGGCATTTTCTTAGAGACTTTTCTTGATTTAAGGAGCTCGGTTTATCTGAAAGATACAAGGTATTCATTTAGTATTTGTATGCAACACATATTCTTTGTCAAGCTATGTGTGATTTTTCAGGATATATCAGTGTGTGTATGGTTTTAGATTTGTCATCTTCAGTTTAAAGTGGTTGCATTTTGTTTGTCTTTTTTCATATGTACCAAATATAAGGAATTATGAAATGGCTAAATTTATGTGGTCGGAGATGCTGCTTGGATAAATTTTGGCAAGCCAGATTCCTGTACTGTCATCCTGCATCCCCCTACTTTCCAGCCCCCCGTTTTCTGCTACTCTTGTTGACAGAAATAAGCAGGTGATATAAAATGATGAATGGTGGGGTTTTTCAGGGCAGAATATAGTGACCTGGGCCTGAGAGACACAGGCCACAAGACTTAGTGAATCTTGGGAAGTGTTGCAGAGTGGTCAGATTCAGTCACAGTTTGTGTGTTTCATGACAGTAAGCTTTCATTTACCATCACACAGTGAACATGGGTGGGCTTTAGGTAAGTGGGGGAGAATTTCTCCGGCTGGATATTGCTTTAGAAATATCTTCAGGATAACTGAAAAGAAGGCTACGATGGATTTTAAGGAGGACATTTCTGGGAATAAAGAACGCGTAGATACAGAACAAAGGATTTCTTGAGATCACTCCAGATGGGTAAGAAAAACCAGCCCTCTGTGCCAGTTACTCAGGTCAGCACTCGTGTGGTGAGAAAGATGAGAGCTCTGCCCCATCTCGGAGGGTCTCGGTGACTGTGTCTGCTGATGCTTTGCAGCCCTTTTACAGTCCATTTGTTTTCTACCTAGAAAATAATCCTCCTTTTTGAGAAGAAGGAGGAGAGGTTATAAAGTGCAAGTACAGTGGTTACATTTTTAGGTTTTCTTTTTTTTGTTAATTCATATGAGCTCCCATTCTCTGGATTAACTACCCTGACACCTGTGTTGGCTGGGGGACTGGGTTGGGCTGAAGCTAACAGCCCTAAACTCAGTGCAGATCTCCCTGAGGTTGGCAGGCACACAATTATTTGGGCCAGTTCTGCTGTGTCCCATCAGAAGAAGCTAGACTTAGGAACTGGACTTGGTATCCAACCCAAACCCTGTGGGAACCGTGTTTTAGCTATGAAGCTAAATGCTCACCTCTTTAAAGTTGTTTTTTTATCGGCTGTGTAGTAACACAAGCTTTTAGCTTGGCAGGCTTTATTTTTGTATATTCAGTAAATTCCCATGATTATATTTGCATAGTAATGAGTCTTTTCCTATGATATTTGGTGGTAAAACCCTTGTTTACTTATTTTTTTAAGATTTTTTTAAATTTATTTGAAAATTAGAGTTACAGTGGAAAGGGAAGAGACACACTGAAAAATATTCATCTGCTGGTTCACTTCCCAAATGGTCACAATGGCCAGGGCTATGCCAAGCTGAAGCCAGGAGCTAGGAGCTTCATCTGGGTCTACTACATGGGTGGCAGGGGCCCTGACACTTTGGCCATCTTCCATTGCTCTTCCCAGGTCATTAGTGGGGAGCTGGATCTGAGGTGGAGCATCTGGGACACACTGGCTCCCATATGGGGTGCTGGCATCGCAGATGACGGCTTAACCCACTCAGCCACATGCCTGCCCCATATTTTGTTTATTTCCAGATTTCATCTGTGGTGTTGCAGAAACAGCATTGAACCTAGGCAAGCTGCTTGAATTTTCTGGCTCATTAAGATCTTTTCAATTTAAGTAGACTCTGATATAATATTATCACAGGAGGATTTAGTAGTTGTTTTCAAAAGTATTTCCAAAGTAGACTATTAAAATTATAAATATGTAAATGGTAGTGTTTAAGCTCTGTGGAACTACTTTCTAACTTACACATGGAAGTATACGAATATTTTGTTCATGAATATTTTTGTAGTGCTTGTGAGGCTTTGAAAAAGACACATTTTTGTGATACTTAAAAACTTTCTTTGCCTTTATCAGCATTTTTATATACTTTAACTGCAAGGTAAAATGTTAAAAAACTACCTTCATCCAGTGAGGACATGATCTGCAGGTTTTGTTTCTCTGCTGAATACAGAAATGTACAGTTATATTTGTTTGGGGTACCTCTTAGCAACTTTTTTAAAGGTTTTCTAATTAAGTGAGAATTTTTAAGCAAAAAATTTTTTTTACCTATTTTATTCTTTCTCCCAGTGTCTTTCTCTTTGTTTCTTCCTCTTTATGTATTTAATAAAACCCAGAGAAAATGAAAAATATAGTTTTGGAACATAAATATATAGTTTAATCTCTGGTGAATTATTGTTTTATTTTCAAGCAATTCATTAACAGAAGGTATCTGTGAAAAGTTTTTTTAAAAAAGGTTTATTTATTAATTTGAAAATCGGAATTACACAGAGAGAGAAGGAGAGGCAGAGAGAGAGAGAGAGAGAGAGAGAGAGGGAGGTCTTCCATCCGCTGGTTCACTCCCCAGTTGGCCGCAACTGCTGGAGCTGAGCTGATCCAAAGCCAGGAACCAGGAGCTTCTTCCAGGTCTCCAATTCGAGTGCAGGGGCGTAAGGACTTGGGCCATCTTCTATTGCTTTCCCAGGCCATAGCAGAGAGCTAGATCGGAAGTAGAGCAGCCAGGACTTGAACCGGTGCCCATAGGGGATGCTGGCACTGCAGGCAGCGGCTTTACCCGCTATGCTATAGCGCTGGCCGTTGTGGAAAGTTTTATAGCCTAATCTTCATACTCTAATCTTGTAAATGGAAGAATATTTTTTTTAAGTTTTATTTATTTTACTTGAAAGTCACAGTTACACACAGAGAGAAGGAAAGGCAGAGAGAGAGAGAGAGAGAGAGAGAGAGATCGATCTTCCATCTGCTGGTTCACTCCCCAGATGGCCACAATGGCCGGAGCTGTGCCAATCTGAAGCCAGGAGCCAGGAGTCTCCTCCAGGTCTCCCATATGGGTGCAGGGGCCCAAGGGCTTTCCAGGCCATAGCAGAGAACTGGCTCTGAAGTGGAGCAGCTGGCTCTCAAACCGGCACCCATATGGGATGCTGGCACTGCAGGCAGCAGCTTTACCCACTACACCACAGCGCCAGTCCCCAAGAATGTTTTTTAAAACAGAATCTTTTTTTTTGTTTGCTTGTTGAAGATTTATTTATTTATTTGAAAGAGTTCCAGAGAGGCAGAGGCAGAGGCAGAGAGAGAGAGGTCTTCCATCCACTGTTCACTCCCCAGATGGCCACAACTGCAGGAGTTGGGCCTATCTAAAGCCAGGAGTTTCTTCCATGTCTCTGACATGGGCATAGAGGCCCAAGGACTTGATCCACCCCCACTGCTTTACCAGGCCATAGCAGAGAGCTGGAGCAAAAGTGGGGGAGCCGGGACCTGAACCGGTGTGTATATGGAATGTGGGCACTGCAGGCAGTGGCCTCGCCCACTGTGCCACAGCACCAGCCCCTGTTTGTAAATTGATCTGGGACTGGTCTCATGGAAAAGTGAGTTAAGCCACTGCATGTGATGCCAGCTTCCTTTATCAGAACACTGGGTTGAGTGCTGGGAAAGGAGCAGAAGATAGTTCAAGTGTTTGGGCCGCTGTCAACTACATGGGAGACCCAGACGGACTTCTGCCTCCTGGCTTTAGCCTGGCAACCCTGGCCATTACAGCCTTTTGTGTAGTGAACCAGCGGATGGAAGATCTCTCTCTGTCTCTCAATCCCTCTTTTGTCTATTTCACTCTGCCTTTCAAATAAAATTAATACATTTTTAGAGAAGTGGATTTCATTGTATTTGAAATAGAGAGCAACAGAGAGAAAGATGGACAAAGAGTGATCTTCCATTCTCTGGTTCAGTCAACTGTCCTTAAAAACCAGGGCTGGACCAGGCAGAAGCCAGGAGCTCAGAACTCAGTCCAGGTCTTCCACACGGGTGGCAGGGACCTAACTGCTTGAGCCGTCAGCTGTTGCTTCCCAGGGTACACATTAGCAGGGTGCTGGGTTGGGAGCTCAGTAGCCAGGACTCCGTCCAGGCACTCTGCTATGGGATGAGGATGTCACAAGCAGTGACTCAGCTGCTGTGCCAACACCCACCCCTATAATTTATTTCTCTATTTAGGTTATTCATTAACCTGCAGAGATAAGTGGATATTAAAGAAAAATCAGTAGACCACCTAAATGTCTTAAAATTTAGGTCCTTCTACTGATAACATTAAAAGACTTTTATGATAAACATGGGAATTTTAAAATGAACGGCACACTCTTACTATAGTTTTTAGTTTAATTGTGAAATGCAAGGGAGTACGAGTACCAGTTTTACTGTTGGAACCCAGGCTGTAAATTATTCATATGTGTTAAATTTTTGAGCTTGTTCTATCAAGTCTTACTTCACAGATACACTTTTTTTTTTTTTTTTAAAGATTTATTTATTGGGCCCGGTGCTGTGGTGTAGTGGGCTAAGACTCTGCCTGTGGCACTGGCATCCCATTTGGGAACCAGTACATGTTCTGGCTGCTCTTCTTCTGATTCAGCTCTCTGCTATGTCCTGGAAAAGCAGCAGATGATAGCCCAAGTGCTTGGGTTCCTGCATCCACGTGGAAGACCCAGAAGAAGCTCCAGATTCCTGGCTTCAGATCAGCCCAGCTCTGGCCGTTGCGGCCCATTTGGGAAGTGTGCCAATGATTGGAAGATCTTTCTTTGTGTCTCTCCCTCTCTCTGTCTGGAACTTTATCTCTCAAATAAATAGTAATAATAATAAAACTTTTAAAAAAATTTATTTATTTAATGAGAGTTACAGACAGGAGCTGCAGATGGAGGCTTAGCTTACTACGCTACAGTGCTGGCCCATAAATATCCTTTTGTTTATTTAAATAAATCTAGAGGCTGGCACTGTGGTGTAGCAGGTAAAGCTGCCACCTGCAGTGCCAGCATTCCGTATGGGTGCCAGTTCGAGTCCTGGCTGCTCCACTTCGGATCCAGCTCTCTGCTATGGCCTGAGAAAGTGGTAGAAGATTCCCAGGTTCTTTGGGTCCTGTGTGGGAGACTCAGAAGAAGCTCCTGGCTCCTGGCTTTGGATTGGCACAGTTCCTGGCCGTTGCGGCCATCTGGGGAGTGAACCAGTGGATGGAAGACCTGTGTCTCTCTCTCTCTCCATCTCTCTCTCTAGGTCTCTCTCTCTCTGTCTCTCTCTTTCTCTCTCCTGCCTCTGCCTTCCAAATAAATAAATCTTTTAAAAAAATATATCTAGAGTACTGTATAAATGTATTACTGACCTAAAGTGATAAAATTTAAATTAAGAAATTCAAAACCTTTCTAAAGGGTGTTACTGTAATTGTTTGAAGATGCCTTTGACTCATACAGGGAGTGAGGAATTGATTGATTGCTACAAAATGATAGTTCCATGGAAAACCAGATTTCATTCTAACACATAGATAGAGTTACAAGTTTATAAATTATTTTAGCTTGTTCCCTTTGTTTCTTTAGGGAGATACTGCTAAGTGGCAAGAAAATGTTGTGCCTTTTATGTTTCACTAATTGTTGAAAATAAAGCATTGACAAAATAAAATACTACTTTGTATCTGGAAGTGGATGTCTCAGTATAGTTTTTTGGTGTCTCAGTAAATATTTGCTGAATTCTGTATTGGCTTGTTCATATGACAAATTGGTTTTGTTTTTTCAGATTGGTTTATTTATTTGAAAGGCAGAACAGCAGAGAGAGGGAGAGACACAAAGATCTTCTATATTCTGGTTCACTCTTCAAATGGCCACAAGTCAGGTCCCGGCCAGGCCAAAGCCAGGAGCCAGGGAGTCCGACCTGGTCTCCCACATGGGTGTCAGGGGTCCAAATGTTTAGGCCAACGTCGACTGGCTTCCTAGTCACATTAGCAAGGAGCTGGATTGGAAGCTGAACAGCTAGGACTCAAAACTGGCGCTGTGATATGGGATGCCGGTGTCTCAAGTGGTGGCTTGGCACGCTGTACCACAGTGTTGGTTCCGTGAGCACTTTCCCTAGTTCTGAGGTTGAGGGTGCTTTTCTTGCTCTCATAAATCTTCGCTGTCTGTGTTGCTGTCTGCGTGAGCCTCATTCACTTTATTGTGTGAGGTCAAAGAACCTGTCCTCCAGACCCACGAGAGCTCGAGTCATCCACCTGAGGTCCAGGCAGTTGAAAAATACTTGCTACATTAAATGAATGAATCTGGACCTGCATCACGTGATACCTTCAGTGAGCGCACTGCCCATTTGGTGGCTGGCAGGACATAATTATGTAGGTCCGTTCTTAAGCTGAAAGCCCGTGTATAATCACTTACAGCTCATTAACATATGCATGTGTGTATATGTGACATTCTCAGCATTTTGATAGTGTCAACTTTTAGTATTTGCCCATTTGTAGAATTTAGTCCTTTGTATATTAGTGTTGTGCCAGGGCATTGCCTAATAAAGTGACTGATTCTGTGTCTGTAACAGTTTCCTTACGTGAGTAAGAATCGCTGCTCTACTCTGTCACTGTGCCTTCCAGAGATGGGACATGCTGTTAGGAGAGGCTTCTTCACTTTAGTCTTAGCGCTTTCCTCTTTGTCCTAAATGACTAATTAAAGGCTGTGTGTTCTTGTAATTCAGCAAATTGGCTTATGACAGGCAGTCAGGCTTTCTGTTCAATAGTGACCCTATGAAAAATTTTCAGAGACCATTTTATTACATTTGGAAAATCTTTGTGACATAATGACAGCTACAGATGAGAGCTTTTCTGTTTTAAAGATTTATTATTTATTTGAGAGGCAGAATTATAGACAGAGAGAAGGAGAAACAGAGAGAGGTTCGTCTGTCCACTGGTTCACTCCCCAAATGGCCGCAACTGCCAGAGCTGGGCCGATCCAAAGCCAGGAGCCAGGAGCTTTTTCCAGGTCTCCCATATGGGTGCAGGGGCCCAAAGACTTGGGCCATCTTCCACTGCTTTCCCAGGTGCATTAGCAGGGAGCTGGGTGGGAAGTAGAGAAGTGGGGACTCAGGCTGGTGTCCATATGGGATGCTGGCACTGCAGGCTGGGACTTTAACCTGCTGTGCCACAGTGCCAGCCCCTCTTTCTTTCTTTCTTTTTTAATATTTGTTTTATTTGAAAGGCAGGGTTGCAGTGGGGAGAGATATCTTCCATCCGCTGGCTGGTTCTTTCTCCAAGACTGTAATAGGCCAGGCTGCCAGGATTTGCACAGTGATTGTTACCTCTGGATTACATTTTCTTCAGATAGGGGTGCTAGACATTAACTTGATCAAGTCTCTTGGCTCTGTTCTGTGAAATGCTGGTGTGTTCCCTGTTGGGGACCAAGACCACTATTGTAAAGGCTCCCTGACAATCTGGTATTTCTATTTATCGTCATTTCAGTAATATTAATGTCAATGGCACTTGCTTTTTTTAAAAAAATAAATTTTCACACTAATATCTTTTGAAAACGAGGAAAGCAGAATATTTCTACTTAAAATTTGGTTCTTTTTGTGAACTCCATCAGGCTGTTAAAGTAACCCCCTGAGGGCCACGTGTTGACCTGACTTGTGCTGTGGCACTGAGGTCAGGCTTGTCCGTGAGCTGATTCAGGCACCACCCCTGGTGGCCTGGATTTCCACGCCTATTGAAAGCAGCATTCCCCGGGTCGTCGTTGCTCATGGAGGCAGATGATCATCCAGTAGTTCCTGACTGTGTTCTCTCTTCAGTGTCACGTGGCATCTTGTGGCTGTGTCTGTTTATTAAGGCGGTTGTTCTGATTTTGTGCTGAAGTGTATCTTTGCAGTTCCATAAATTTTTATTAGTATGTGTTACAGAACCAGATTTCATGTTTATCAATTTATAATTGTTTTCAAGCACATTCTAGAAATAAGCTCTCTACTGTTTTGTCTACATGATTAAAGAGATAGCAGTGGTGTATCCCATTACTCACTGCTAAAACTTGTATAATTTTACGTAAACTATTAAATCAACCCAGCATATCTATTATTTACTCATTGGCTTATTCGTGTATTTTGCTAATATAAATAGAAATATTTATTTGTATAAATGCAAATGCTGCCCATATATCCAGTTACATACTTTGTTGTAGAATTCATCCAGAATCATACATTGTATTTAGTTGCGATGTCCCATAAAGTGTCCTTTAATGTAGACTGATTTTCAGCCTTTTAAGAAATGTTATTCACCTTGACATTTTCAGAGAATTCAGTTACTGTGCAGTGTCCAGGAATCTGGGTTTGTCTGGGGGCCCTTGCTGAGTGTGTACGGGTTACGCAGCTCGGCAGGAGCCGTGTAGAAGTGGTGTGAGCTCCTCAGCGCACCCTGTTTCCTAAATGTTGTCTAGTGTTGTTTGCATCTTTGTTGCTTTACTGTTTTGTGTTTGTTTCCTCTGATTGTTAGCAGTGTTGAAAGGGGATACTTCTTATGTATTTATCTCTTTCGGCACTTTGGGTAGGTTTTTTTTTTTTATTTTATTTATTTACTTGAAAGAGTTACACAGAGAAGGAGAGGCAGAGAGAGAGAGAGAGAGAGAGAGAAAGAGAGAGAAAGAGAGAGAGAGGTATAGGTAGGTAGGTCTTCCATCCACTGGTTCACTCCCCAGATGGCCACAACGGCTGGAGCTGGGCCAATCTGAAGCCAGGAGCCAGGAGCTTCTTCCGGGTCTCCTACGCGGGTGCAGCAGCCCGAGGCTTGGGCCATCTTCTGTTGCTTTCCCAGGCCATAGCAGAGAGCTGGATCGGAAGTGGAGCAGCTGGGACTTGAACCGGCCGCCATATGGGATGCTGGCACTGCAGGCTGTGGCTTTACCCACTACGCCCAAGCGCTGGCCCCTTGGGTAGGTTTTGTTTCAGATGTGGTGAGCCTCTTCTATGAGGTGCACACACAGTTTGGGTTTCTGTCTTTCTGATCAGCCCATGACTTTCCCGTCCTAAAGCCGCCTTCCAAACTAGCATGTGGTACTCTTCAGATGTCATACATATTTGCTGGCAGGGAGCTTTCTCTGATTTGAAAATGCCTTTGGCATCTTTTCTTTTCATTAGAGACTTTACCTGTGTTCTGTAGCACTATATATATAGGTAAATTTATTTCTATAATTATGTTGGTCTGTGTTCATGTTCACTATTTTGTCAAATATTTTCAATCCTGTTCAACTCAATATATTTTTAATTTAAAAATATATACTTTCAGTTCTAGAATTTCCATTTCATTTCTTTTCTTACAATTTGAATCTTTCTGTTTAGAACACCTATCTGTTCAATTTATTGTGATTTATGTTTCTTTAACAATGTTTTTGTTGTAGACTGAAATTCTTTTTTATCTATTCTGATATCTGGCTCATGTTGGGGTCCATTTTTATTGTCGGCCTTTTCTCTCATAAAGAAAGAAAAAAATCCAGAGTTTTTCCTACTCTCTACTGCCACTTGGCCACTACCTCAGTAAAACACTTCAGCCCCAAGTGTGTGGGTTTTCCCTGCATACCAGCCTGGGCTTCTCCAGCAAGCACCAGCTGGGTGTCTTCATTCAGCTGCCCTCCTGGGGACAGACTCCACACACAGAGAGCTCAGCCCATACAAAGACAGTACCACTCAGATGCCACTCTCTGACCTCAGCTTGTGATCTGCTGGCTGTCAGGCAGCTTCCCTGCCGCCTTGAGTTCGGTTGTTTTGCTAGAGCATCTCACAGATCTCAGGGAGACATTTTATTGGTGCTTACCGGCGTATTGCAGCCAGATGGAAGCCATAGGACGGGGGTGGGGGAAGGGCTGTGGAGTGTCCCGGCTGGCCATTCTCTGAAACCTGCTTCTTTTCACCTCTCTAGGAGCTCTCCTACCCTAATCCCTTTGGGTTTTCACTGGGGCTTTGCTGGCCAGGCAGAGTTGATTAAATCATGGATGCCCTCAGTGCCCTTCCTGCCCTCGACTTTGGTGGTGTGGCTGAACGCAGCCTTGGTATTTCCAGTGACCGGCCTCCATCCTGGAGCTGTCTGAGAGCCCCAGTCACCAGTCATCTAGTCACTGGTCATCTCAGCAGTGGAGACGTCTGTGTCTCCCTCTCTCCAGGATTTTGTTCTTTTTTTAGTTATCCTGTTAGCCCAAAACCCTGTCCTCCAACTCCTTGAGCCATAAGACTGTGGCTTTGTAATTGCATTTCAGCTGCCCTGTGCCAGGTGTGCTGGGGTGTTCTCTCAGAGGAAATTTGAGAATCCAGTATTTGTCTCTACTGAGTGAGTGATTTTGGGTTCTCTGATACAGAGTTGGTCAAAGACCTTGTTCACTTGACAAGCCCCCAAAGCTAGCTGGAGGACTTGCTGTAGAACCTCCAACCCTGGGTCCACTCTCCTGATTCACAGAGAGTCGATCACTGATGTCGGGTGGTGGAAGAAAGTAGGATTTCATTTGTGATGCACAGAGCAAGCAGCCTGGCAGCTCTCTTACTTCCCAGGCTCCCCAAGGACTTCAGGGTAAAGGTTCTTATAGACTAAAGTCGGGGCATAGAGGGGTGTGTTCAGCCCATGTCCACATACTTGCTTGGTCAGGGATGCTCGGGGCCTTCCTCTGCTTAGTCAGCAGTGCTGGGCTCTTCAGGGAATTTTTATGATGGTCAGGTAGGTTTTGGCCCCTCGGGGCTGGATGCCCTGGACCTGGGAGTCCCCTAAACAAACCCCTCTAGATGATGTGGCCTCATCTTGTGTTCCCCATTGCGGAAGATGGTGACCTCGTGTGTCCAGTCACTAGGATCTTGTAAGGACAGCTGTGCCACTCCCTCAGGTCGGCGGGTTAGCTAGTGCGATCAGAAGGCAGGGCCAGGACACAGGGGGCTGGGAGCCTGGGCCTGATGGCATTAGCTCTGTTTAGAGGCTTGGTTCCAGCCTTTCTCGTCCTCCCTAAACTTCCCATCGGAAGAACTTTTATTTTTCATTCTTATTAAAATAGTTTCATTCATATGCCACAAAATTCACCCATCAAAAGCTGAGTAATGAAGTATATTTCTGTATATTCTTGTAGTTGTGCAACCATCACCACAGTGTTAGCGCTTTGACTGCCAGTCACTGCCCTCTTCCTGGGTTCCACATGCTGGCCTATTCCAGGCATCGTGTGTCGGTGAAAGCACACGCTGTGGTCCTTTGTGGCTGCCTTCTCTCACTGAGCGTAGTATTTTCAAGGTTTCACTATTTTGTAGCATATGTCAGTACTTCACAACTTTTAAAATGCCAAATAGTACTCCATTGACTGGATATACCAATTTATTATTTTTTTAAAGATTTATTTATTTGAAAGTCAGAGTTACACAGATAGAGGAGAGGCAGAGAGAGAGAGAGAAAGAGAAAGAGGGAGAGAGAGAGAGAAGTCTTCCATCTGCTGGTTTACTCCCCAGTTGGCCGCAATGGCTGGAGCTGTGCTGATCAGGAGCCAGGAGCCTCCTCCGGGTCTCCCATGTAGGTACAGAGGCCCAAGGACTTGGGCCATCTTCTACTGCTTTCCCAGGCCATAGCAGAGAGCTGGATTGGAAGTGGAGCAGCCGGGTCTCGAACCGTTACCGGTATCGGATGCTGGCACTTCAGGCGGCAGCTTTACTCACTTTGCCACAGCGCTGGCCAATATACCATTTATTTACCCATTTCTTAGTTGGAACACGGAGTTGATTATACTCCTTAGCTGTTATTCATACTTCCTTGAGCCTTCATGTACAAGCTTTTGCATGGACATATGTTTTCATTACTCTTGGGTATATACAAGATTACTTCAAAAAGTTCATAGAAAATAGAATGAAAAAATGTCTATTTTTGGGCAAAAATTTTTTTAAATAGATACATTTGAGGTGTATTTAAAAAGTTGATGAAAAGTATGTTTTTATAACAAAAAATACATGGCTTTCAAAATTTTTTTTGCATCAAAATAAACTTTAATTCCATTTTCCAGGAATTGTTTGAAGTACCCCTGTACTTTCTTAGGAGTATGGCTGGTGGGTCATATAGTAACTCTGTGTGAGCTCTTTTGAGGCACTGACAAACTTTTCCAGAGTGGTTGCTCCTCTTATACTTCCCCCAGCAATGAGCGGGGTTTCATTTTCTGCACATCCTTGCGTTCTTCCTAATGGGTATGATATAGTTTTTCATCATGGTTCTCATTTGCATTTCTCTGATGTATATTTGAAACCTTTTCATGTACTTTTGTATATCTTCTTTGGAAAAACTGTTCATATATTTTTGTCTATGTTTAAATTGGGATATTTGTCTTTATTGTTGAATTATAAGTTCATTGTATATCCTGGATACAAATCTCTTATCAAGATATGTCATGTGCAGATATTTTCCCCATTTTGGATTGTCTTTTTACCTAGGAAGTGGCCTCTGAACTATTGTAACCTTTTTTTTTTTTTTTTTAAGATTTATTTATGTGAAAGGCAGCATTACAGAGAGAGAGAGGGAAAAGACTCAGGAGAGAGAGAGAGAGAGAGAAACACATGTAAGCTGCCTCCATCTGTTGGTTTATTTCCCCAAATGGCCACATTTGGCCAGGCTGGAAGTGGGAAGAGTCTCACTGGGAAGGGGTGTGACACTGCTCTGAAGAGCTGAGGGCACTGGTGGCCTTAGAGCAGTGGCTGTCAGACAACTCTTTTGGAAGGCAGGGGTGATAATGATTAGATCTTACGTTTTGGAGAACTAGCTGGTGTTGATTGGGGGTGCATTGCCATGGAGAGTGAACAGGGGCAGAGAAACCAGTAAGAAGTCTGCTTCTGCATCCAGGGTGGGGAGGTGAAGGTCTTTGCTGGGAAGGTGGCAATGTGAAGGTACTTCAGAAAGTTCATGGAAAAATAGTAACCAGGAGGAAGCACCTGGCTCCTGGCTTCGGATCAGCATGGCGCGCTGGCCGTAGTGGCCACTTGGGGGGTGAACCAATGGAAAAAGGAAGACTTCTCTCTCTCTCTCTCTCTCTCTCTCTTTCTCACTGTCTAACTCTGCCTGTCAAAAAAAAAAAAAAAAGATTATTTTGGTACATTTTTTTTTTTAAATCAATGCACATCTTTCACAGAATTTCTGAAGACCTCTCGTAGAACTGAGAGGAGGAGTTGAGTTTTGATTCAGTGGAAACCATGGGAAAGAGCAGAGCGTGAGACGGCATTCAGGCATCTTACTAGGTTTGTTGACGAGTGAGACTGTCTCTGTGGGCCTTCTTCTTAAAGTATCGTTTGGCTGTTTAGTTTGTATTAAATGAGTTACTCAGGATGAAAGATTAAGTCGGTGGTGATGAAGCCAATTCCACACCTCTCTCCAGAGGCAATCAGGTCGCTACCCCTTTGCTGGAAGCCCACACATGGTCTTTCGGGCACGGCCAGCCCTGACACTGAGTCATCTTGTTGGCCTCGGCTCAGGTGTGGTCCAAGAGGCCTGTTAACAGTGAGTGTGCTCTGATACTTGTAGGGGGAATTCTGAGGACTTAAGTCCCCCTCCCAGAAACCTTGCTCAGTGGTGGGAGGGGTTTGAAGGGGCATTGTAGGGGAGAGGTTCGCTGAGAAATGAGTAGTTAGGCAATTTTTTATAATTATGCAAACATCACAGAGTGTGCCTTTCAGCCTAAGGTGGCTGTGATGTCACTAGATCCATTGTGTGCAGCCTGCATGCAGTCTGTCCTCTCCTTAGCTGGAGTCCATGGCTGAACTTCGTTGTACAGTGTGCCCCAAGATCACTTAGCTTTCTCTTCTGGTGCCCACTTCTAGCGGTGTCAGAGTCTTCATTTAATCTGATATTTCTTTTTTCTTTTTTTTTTTTAATTAAGATTTTGTGATTTTATTTGAGAGGTAAGAGTTACAGACATTGAGTGGGAGAAACAGAGAGAAAGTTCTTCCATCCGCGGGTTTACTCCCTAAATAGCTGCAACGGCTGAAGCTATGGCCGGAGCTGGGCTGATCTGAAGCCAGGAGCCAGGAGCTTCTTCTGGGTCTCCCACATGGGTGCAGGGGCCCAAGGCCTTGGGCCATCTTCCACTGCTTTCCCAGGCCATAGCAGAGAGCTGGATCAGAAGAGGAGCAGCCGGGGCTAGAACCAGCAGCCATATGGGATGCTGAAGCCACAGGCGGAGGATTAACCTGTGCCACAGCGCCAGCCCCCTGAGATTTCTTGATGGTCAATTTTAGACACTAGCTGTCACTCTTCCATTATGACAGATTAAAACTTGATAACTTCAGTTTCCTCTTACTCCCGTTCTCTGCCTCTCAAACGTGTATCTGTCTATTTCAGCCCTGTTACAACTTTGGTTAAACCACTGGCTGGTTCCTGAATTACTAGGATTATACAAATCTTGTTTCTTTTGACTGACTTGGATGTTTCCAAAGCTCTTATTCTTGAGCTGATTCCTTTTCAAGGTAGCCTATTCTTTTTCCTCTCTCTTGATGTCAAATTGGCATAGAACTTCACAGTATCGTAGGATCTTGTTTGTTTTTGCTGCCTGTGGTTTACGATGGCTGACTGACAAAGCTCTGTGAACCAGCGTCTCAACAGCAGGAGCAGATGTTCTCCTGATGCTGACGGCTGGAGGTCTGACAGGGCTGCTTTTCTCTGAGGGCTGTGGACGGAGGATCCCCCAGGCCTGTGTCCGTGGCTGGAGTGGCTTTCGTCTCCCTGTGTCTTTGCAGGGGCTTGCCTATGTTCGTGTTTGTGTCCAGATTCCTTTTATAAGGACACAGTCTATTGGTTTAGGTCCAGCCGTGTTTTACCCGGACTGCCTCTTTAAAGGCCGGGGCCAGGATGTGAAATGTGGCGAGGCAGAGCCAGTGCAACTCTGTGCATCTACACCTGCAGTGTCTGTCTGCTGTCTGTCTTCCATATTTTTTCTCTACCTGTCATCCATAAGGCTTCTGTGTTTCCAAGTGAGCTGTTCACAGCTGGTTTGATTTGGTTTGTGTGCGGGCAGGTTTGCCTGTGACTGTTCTGTCACATGGTGTGTCCCCATTTTGGGGAAGGATGTGTGCATGCCGGAATCTTTGGATCATTTTTTCCTAGGGTTCTTCGCCTGCCCTAGAGATGAATGTTCTGATTGGCTGGACAGGGTGGAGTTGGCTGAGGAGACCTTACTTGCCTGGTGGCCATGCTGGGAGCGCAGGAGCAAAGAGAGGGACCTGAGGAATCCCAAGTTTGCTGGACAGCTTCACACTGACTCCTGCCTCCAGTCTGCCCAGAACCTCTTGCACCCCGGCTGTGCCTGGGGACCCTGAGTCCTGGTGTCTCAGACTAGACACCAAGTTCTCATTGCTTCTGCTCTGAGCTCACTCACCCCCCTTGCCTTCTGGGCAGCTGAACCCTGAACTTGAGGAACTCTGCAGGGTGTGTTACTGAGCGCTCGTTACTTGTTGCTGCCTACTGCGTGCTCGGTACCGTCATCCTCAAGACGCTCCTGTTAGTTTTCAGTTACCTTGTGGCATGAGTTCAGCTGTTAGCTCTGTTTCACAAAGTAGAAGACATAGGTTTAGAACAGAATTAGTCAACGGGAACACCAGTGTTCAAACACAGGTCTCTGATGTTGGAAGAGCTCCCACTGCACACTTGGGATTCAGCAGTGTAGGCATGGAGCTAAATGATGACTGACTCTGGCTGCCGCGGTTGACAATTCTGGGAAGGCTGTTACGCTGATGTGTTTCCTGTCATTCTTTCTAACTGGAGTGTCCTTAGTAACTTACGGTCTGGGTATTGATTGATACGTGACTGCCAAAAAGCCTTCAGAAGTTTGTGTTTAAGAGCCTTTATATTTTGGCACAGAATGTCTACATTTTCATGTTTTTAGTTAATGGCTATCTCAATTGGCATTAATGTTTTCTTTCTCATTTAACAGGTACTGTAACTAGATCACCAGTTTGATCCAGGAGGTACAATGTCTCGCGTGCGACAACCTCCGCTCGTGACAGGCATCTCTCCCAATGAAGGAATACCATGGACAAAGGTCACAATCAGAGGAGAGAACCTGGGCACTGGTCCCACGGACCTGATAGGTAAGGGGTTTAGAGTGCTGAAGGTGATAGGGCTTCTCTGAATGAAAGCTGAAAGGAGGACTTTGTTTTCCGTGACGGTCGCTGCGTCCTGTCTGTGTCGTCCCTCCGTGAGTCCCTCAGCAGGTGTCTGCAGTGGAGATTTGCCGTCCTCTCCTGGTGTCCACACCTTCTACTTCCCCTCCCTGACACAGCCGCTGAGTCAAGTGCTCCGTGCGTGATCCAGGGTCTTGTCTTCTTCGGGCTCTTCAGAGCAGGGCTACAGCCCATCTTCAGGTGGCAAGAGGACTGCTTGGCCCTGTCCTGCTAGCTCCCGTTCCTGCCTTCCCCCGTGAAAACTTGTTTAGAGCAAGCCGAGGTGTAGTTTTCAGGATGAGTTTGGTCTTTTCATCTTTTCTGGCAGAGTGGAAGTTCAGGAGCATGAATGTTAGGACGTCGTGCAGGCGGTTGGCATGGCCTAAGTGTTTTTAGACGCTGGCCTACATGCTGTGTTTCCCCCCTCCCATGACGTGGGTTGCTGCTGGCTTACTTCTTACTTATGTATTTGAACGGCAGAGTGACGCAGACAGGCAGACAGGTACACGCAGGTCCTGTATCTGCTGGTTTGTTCCCCAGATGTCTGCAACAACTGGGGCTGGGCCAGGCCAAAACCAGGAGCCAGGAACTGAGTCCAGGTCCTCCAGGTGGGTGTCAGGGACCCGCGTCGTTCTTCGGATGTAAGCTGTTGCCTCCCTTGGGGTGTGTAAGAGAAAGCTGGCAGCAGGAGCAGAGGTGGGACTCAAACCCAGGCGCTCCGACGGGGAACGTGGGCATCGTAACTGCTGCGCCAAATGTTTGCCCTGTCCTGGTTTTTGGCATAGCTCGTTGCAGATGTTTCTTTACCCAAGTGGAAAAAATCTCCAGAATGCATGGAAATATATAGATGAGAATTGTGTCCAAAATTTTAACTGGCAGTCACTGAGTGCCAAAACATGACAGTTACTAGTCTGTGTGAATTTTAATCTTGCTTTAGCTTCAGGCATTGCTATTCTTATTTGACTAAGTGTGTATTACTTTTGTAAACCTTGCCGGTTCAGCTTTCAACCTGCCCCATATATTGCCAAGAAACCATTTTTTAAAAAAGCAAACTTAGCCTGCTAAATAATTTAAGTGTTTTTAACTCAGATGATATCTACACTAGCCAAGTAAAACACTATAAAAAGTACTTTACTTGGAACTCTACAAGTTACTTTGTAAAAAAATGATGCTATTATGTTTCATGAAGCAGATTTCTTAGCTTTTAGTAACTTAGCAAAAATGCGTGTAAGAAGTGAAGAAAGAGGTATTATAATCTTATTTTCTTTTCCTAACGTTCAAAATGATCTGTTAGAATCTGTGTTTCAATTATGTGCTGATTTTTAATTTTTGGAGTAAAAATACAGGTCCAATTTTAAATCAGAGAAACCTTGAAAATAGGTACTACTGGATGAATGGCCTGCTTGGTCTGTGGGGAGTTTTGTGCTAACTTTGTGGATATCATTCGTGTTTACTTGTGTGAATATGTCCTGAAGGCTTTGTGTGTCTGAAATCTGTTCCCATTTTCAGTTTTAGTCATATGATAATTCCCTAGCAGAGAACTTATATAGGAAGGGAGTTTTTTTTACATGAAGCTACTATTTATATTTTTACATTATGCCTTGATGTTTATTGCTGAGTTATTCTCCTTTCTGAAGTGAGGTAATATTTAAAATCACAAGAACTCTTTGATACTGTAAAATTAAAAATATTAAATTGTGTATTGATCTGTAGTGATATAAAAATATCTACTATCTTTAATTAAGCAGGTTTTAAATTAAAGCATTTCTTGTTCTTTTTTTTTTTTAAGTTTTTTTTTGTTTATTTGAAAGGCAGAGTTTCAGAGAGAGAGAGAGAGAGAGAGATCTTCCATCCTCTGGTTCACTCCCCAAATGGCTGCAACGGCTGGGACTGGGCCAGGCAGAAGCCAGGAGCCGGGAGCTTATTCTGGGTCTCCCATGTGGGTGCAGGGGCCCAAACACTTGGACCATCCTCCACTGCTTTCCCAGGCACATCAGCAGGGAGCTGGGTCAGAAGTAGAAGCAGCCGGGTCTCGAACCTGCGCCCATATAGGATGCCATTGTCACAGGCAGAAACAACCTGCTATGCCACAATGCTGGCCCCTGTCATTCATGTTAAAAATACATAGGCTGATGTATGTATGCATGCATGAAATTACTTGAGCAAGTATGAGTTGTAAAAGTACTTATCTTGGGGGGCTTAAATTTTTGATAACAAAAATTATCAGGAAGGATTTCAAAGACATTCCCATTTCGAAAAAATTTTTGAATTATTAATGTATTTAAAGATGTGTCATTACATAGTAAAGATATGAACAGTAAACTTAGTCCTAAAGGCAATTTAAATGCTAATATTAAAAAAAGCAAAGTTGCATAAATGAATAAGTAATAGATGTTTTAGGGGAGCACCTAACACTGGTGATTTTAAGCACTGTGGTGTTTCACCTGCCAAGGTGCCTGTGTCCATCCTGCAGGCTCTGGGTTTTAGTCCTAACTCTGCTCCCAGTTGCACACTTTGGGAGGTGGAAGTGATGACTTGTAGTTGGGTTCCTGACACCCATGTGACAGACCTAGACTGAGGGTCTGGCTCAGTCCTGGAGACTGTGAGTATTTGGGGAGTGAACAAGGCGGGGGAACGCTCTCTCTTTGCCTGTGTCTGTCGTCCTCTTTCAGATACATAAATAAAGTAGTAATTTTTCTTCCTTTATGATTAGCATAACGTTTTTACTACACAAAATGTCTCTTGAATCCCTCTCTCCATTTTTAAAACCAAATTTGGCATTGGTTGAGGTATTCCTGGTATCTGGATGGAAAAAAAAAATTCCTGCAATTGCCAAACTTGATTGCTAGGCAGTTTACAAAGTTAAATAATTAGAAAAGAAAGTGTGAAGTTTCTGGGTCTGTGCCACACACATTCTGCTTTATTTTTTCCAGAAATATTTATTCCACTGGTCTCTCATTTGCAGAAATGGAAAAATGCTAGCTGGCCAGCGTGGTGGTCGATGAGCTGGTGTTCATTTTCCCTGGAGAGCCTGCCTGTTCACATATGTGTCTTAGCACTTCCCTGCTTGGTTATTGCTTGAAGTTTCATTCATATGGTACTGGAGAGGGCAGTGTCATGGGTGGGGCCTGCCGTGAGTGCCAGTTTACCGGAAGAGCAGCACGTAGTGTGGTGAAGTCTCACTAGGAAAATACCAAGGCAGCATGGGTTTCCATCGGAGGATTCGGTGGGCAGATAGGAGAAATGAGCTAGCAACTGAGGAGTGCCCGAGGACATTTCACGGAATTTATACTTAAAATGTCATTCTGCAATACCGTGTGTGGTTGAACACTTAGAAAAGTATATGCAGGTTATTTTCAGGAAGATGCATGAATACAGGATGTTGTTAGGAAATGGTGTGTGTATATCTATTCATATACATACATATACCACTTATTAACATTCTATAGATATTTTCAGGAATATACATATATTTTTCAGGAAGATGGATAAATACAGAATGTTGTTAGGGAATGGTATATATATACATACATGTATATATGTATGTATATGTTTATACACACACACACACCACACCCCATTACTAACACTCTTTAAATTTCTTTATCAATAACTTACTTTAATCATAGAAGTGTCCCTTCTAAAACTGGAAATATATGTGATCCTCATTGATTAAATAATCTGGAATGCCCTGACATGGGGACCATAGTCAGGTATTTTCCAATTCTACGCATGTTTGACGAAACGTATAGCCTGAAAGGAGTCTTTAATATCAGAGAAAAAACAAGTTAGGAAAAAGATTAATAGAGGCAACAGTGTATTTGCAAATCCTATGGAGTACCTTCAGCAATGAGCGTGGCCACTGAATGGGAAACATTGCTCTTTCTTTGTCGTGCTAGACGCGCTGCAGGCTGTGTCCTTGCTGTTCTCAGCTCCGTTGTGTTTTCAGGCCTCACGATTTGTGGACACAACTGCCTCCTGACGGCCGAGTGGATGTCTGCGAGTAAAATAGTGTGTCGCGTGGGGCAAGCCAAGAACGACAAAGGGGACATTATTGTGACAACTAAATCGGGTGGCAAAGGAACCTCAACAGTGTCTTTCAAGCTGCTGAAACCTGAAAAAATAGGTAAAACCTTCCGTGACTTTCTTTCGTAGAAGAAACTAAACGTGAGCTTGTCTCTTAGCAGGTAGAAGAGTAGAACTCTCATGTCTCGTTAACATCGTGTGTTTGTTTGGATAGGCGTGGGATGTGGTTAACATTGGCGTTACTTTTTCAAAGGCAGTGCACCCTGCTGACAGTCAATGAAATATAAGGATGTCAGTCATAAGTTTTTGGCAAAGTATGTCCTTTAACGTTTCAGTGTACCCATTTTTTTGGTCTTTGTCCTGACTGTAACAACAGCACATTTAAACTGTCACCCCCTGAAGACTGGCAGAGAAACACGTTTCTGATCTGGCCCCGTTAGCAGTGGGTTGTCTCAGTGCCATTCCCTTTGCTTCATTTTCTCTGTCCTTTGAGGCCAGATGCAGAGTTGCTGGCCCAGGTCTGCCTGTGCCCCCCAGCCTGCACTTCCCTCGTACCCCATCGTACTTCCTGTGTTCCTTTTGTGGCCACTACCTCTTGCCACCTTGTGCTGGCAGAGGTTATGAGCTTGCTTTGTGGAGCTGGACTGAACTCTAACCAGTGCTTCTACCACAACCGTCCTCTAATCCAAGGCCTCGTTGCTTCGTGGGCAAAAGTGCAGAATCACATCTCCTGCCTGCTAGCATCACATGGGTCAGAACCTAGCGTACGGGGCTTAGTGCAGCCCCTTACACAGCAGGTTGGCAGTTTTATTATTTAATCGTTGGTCTCCTGTGCCGTCTGTGCATGGCTGTTTTCTGGAGTAGCAGTGATGTCAGCTTGGTCCCGGTGCTGCCACGGTTTAGTAGCTGGTGATTTCTGCACAATGAGGGGATATCATAGTGTAATTGAGCTCAGCTGGTCTTCTCTTCACACGGGAGAGTAAGCGGTAAGTCACTTTGTCACCGTCTTTGTTTTCTGTCTTAGATTGCAGAACCTTCCTGCAACATTATCCTCCACAAATTCCTGCAGCTTTTTGTTTGAGAGGCAGAGTGACAGAGAGACTGGGAGAGACAGAGAGGGAAAGTCCTTCCATTCTCTGGTTCACTCTCCAAGTGGCTGCAAAGGCCAGGTCAGGGCCAGTCCCAAGCTGAAGCCTGGAGTTGCATCTGGGTCTCCCACGTGGGTGGCAGGGGCTCAAGTACCTGGGACATCTGCTGCCGCTTTCCCAGGCACTCTGCAGGCTTTGTAAATGGTGGCTTGATCCTCTGGGACCCCAGAACTTTTTTTAAAATGAAAGCTTAAGGAATTTAACGGAAAACTCAAAGTGTATTATAAACACATGCATTTAAATAGACATTTATACATAGATTCTGGTTTTTCCCCTCTCGTTTAACATCTTAAGAAACTGAAGTGTGAAATTGAAGCAGCAGGTTTTTGTTTTTTTTTTTCCTAGAGGTCTATAAAACAATTCTGATACAATTAAATATCATCTTGTAGCATGATAAAAATTTATGTGAAAGTAAGAATTTTACTGTAAAATATGCAGCCAGAACCTAGTATCTAGCAGGTTCCCTGAGGGTGGACTGTGGGTGCTGGGGGTCAGTGGGCTCTCAGTCACACAGCTGCAGGTTGCCTGGTACTCAGAGAGCCCTCTTCCAGGACGCCTGCCTGCCTGCCTGCTCTAGTGTCGCGCGGGGTCCTTGGGGCAGCTGTGCCCAGCGGTGTGAGGAGGAGCTCAGTCACACAGGCAAGGCGCTGCCTGCAGAGGCTGTGTGGTGGACCTGCTCTGTGCCCAGTCCGCTTTCCCAGACGGCCCCCTCAGTTCCAGCACTCCTGTGCTTGTTGGATGTTTTGTGGATTTACCTAGTGACTCAGCATAATATAGAAACAACATCTGTTTCTATCATATAGGATAGTTCTACATTGACGATAGTAAGAAAAATGAGAAATAGCAAGGAATATATTATTCATCACAACTTCATGAAAATATGTCAGTGTTTATAGAGAAGAAAATGAAAGGCATTTCTTGAGAGTTTCCAGTAACATTTAAAAAAGATTTGGCTTTCATCTGTAGATAGCTTATGGAAGCTAGGAAAAGAACTTAAAAGAATAAATACAAAATCGTTTACATGTATTGATTATTCAGCAGTATCACAGACAAGCTTTTCATTGAACTAATGCTTAATTTGAATGTTTTGTGCCTGGATATTTCCTAGCCTTTGCCAAAAGCTTATGAGGTTTTAGAACATTCTCTTGAATAAAAAAAAAATTATAGGTCATATTTTGCATTTTATATACTAACTTTGCAAATTTTTTTATCAATTTAGTCAGCGATATTTACCAATTGTATAATTACAACGATTGTAATATTTATTATTTGTAAAAAGAACCTTTGTTTTAGCAGAACTTTTTCTCAGCCGCTTAGTTTGTCTTTTGTTTTGAATTGCAGTGAAACCATAAGCCTAGAATGTTATTTTTGTCTTATTTTATAGACGCTTAGTGTTTTTAAATTAAATCATCAGGCACTTAAATGAAAAGTCTGAATGATTGTACCTTCAGCTGCCTTCAGAATAATCTGGATTGTGTGTGTGACATGGCTTGGAGGAGGCCGGTGCGTCTCTTGCTAAGGATGTACCTCCTCTCCTGTAGGCGTCTTGGATCAGTCTGCCGTGTGGGTGGATGAAATGAATTACTACGACCTGCGCACCGACAGGAGTAAAGGCATTCCTCCCCTATCCCTCCGTCCTGCTAATCCACTTGGCATTGACATTGAAAAGTGAGTACCCTTTTCTTTAAGTTTCAGTTGCGGAAAGTTTTCTCTACTTCCTGTAGAGGCAGTTAGCCTCCAGAAGTGTCCCAGGGAGCGCAGCTGAAGGCAGCAACAGCACAGTTGTTGCCAGACAGGAGCCAGGGCTGAAGCACCCTCAGCCTTCTGCCCGTGAATGTCCACAACTGAGCACCCTCAGCCTTCTGCCCGCGAATGTCCACAGCTGAGCACCCTCAGCCTTCTGCCCGCGAATGTCCACAGCCAGTTACAAGTCTGGGCAAAACTTCTTTACCTCTTGAGGGTTTTGAGTTTGAATTTTGTGAGTAAGAAATTCTTGAGATTTTGTTAACTAATACTTTTAGTGATGTGAGCATTGGTATGTTTCTGGAGTTGGCAGGCTTCACTATTTAGACTGTACCTGAAGTCAGAGTAAAATTCAGTCTATCCATTTGCTTGATTTTTCTAGAAATATTTTAGAATAATTAGGTTCAACCTGATCTTTGATTTTGTTTATAATCTCTGCCTATTATACTTACAAAAACCTAGACATATTTTAATTATGAGATTTTGCCAGGTAAGTGATATCTGTAAGATATTTTGTAACTGAGTTTTTTCTTAATCCCTAGTATAGTGCTTTAGTTGCTCTTTTTAAGAAAGATTTATTTATTTATTTTAAAGGCAGAGTTACAGAGGGGCAGAGGCAGAAACAGAGGGGGCGGGGGAGTCTTCCATCTGCTCTTTCACACCCCAAGTAGCCACAAGGGCCAGAGCTGGGTGGATCTGAAGCCAGGACTTCTTCTGGGTCTCCCACGTGGGAACAGGGGCCCAAGGACTTGGACCATCTTCCACTGGTTTCCCAGGCCATAGCAGAGAGCTGGATGGGAAGAGGAGCAGCCAGGACTGGAACCAGCACCCATATGGGATGCCAGCACTGCAGGCTGTGGCTTTATCGACTTAGCCACAGTGCTGGCCCCATGCTTTAGTTACTTACAACTCATCTGATACTCTAACTGCCAATTCAGTGTTGCTTCTTAAACATGCATCAGAGGTGACCAGTTAGTTCTTGTAATGCCTTAATAATTAGAGCTTTCTTTTAGGTTTCCTAGTGATGAAGACAATTCTCCATTAATAGTTCTACATTCAACCTCCCCACCCACTCTTGAAGATGGTTTGTAATTCCAATAGCAGGCTTCAGCCCCTGGCTGAGAGGGAGGCGGCCTGTTTGTCTTGGGAAGGGATCCTGTGTTGAGAAATTCCTGGGGCTTAGCAGCTTTTGTGAGCTCAGACTGCCCCAGGTGGTATCTCTGGAGCGCTCGGGCAGTCTGGGTCCTGCTGGAGCTGCTGCAAGGATTTCGGTAAAGCTCTGGGAAGTCTGGGGAAGAGCGGTGGCGGCTAGGAATCTGTGAGAGCAGTTTGGCGCCTGCCACTTGGCGGCTGATGGAAGCCCTTTAGGGCCTGCTCAAGGCAGCGTAGAGGGGGCCGGCCACCTGTTCTGCCTTAGCCCACCCTCAGACAGAACCAGCAGAGTGAGGGTTCAGTCTGCTGCTTGCTCTCGAGACATTGATCTCCTCAGACACTTTGATATTTTGGCGGACTCCTGTGTGACCCCTGCCTGTGTGTTCTCTCTCCCCCGCTCCTCGTTCTAGCTGTGCCATCCTTGCTGCAGCCCACAGGGGCCTTGGCCTAGACTGTCCCTGACCCCTGACCGCACTGTGACCGGGTCTCGGGATACTCCTATGACGGGGACAGCAACAGCAGCAGGGCTCTCTTAAACTCTCCTCCCGCTTTGAGAGGCGGCGAGTTGGGGCTGGAGCCCGACGCCCTCTGTGTGAGGCCAGGCCCGACAGCATCCAGCAGGGAGACTGAGGCGCTCGTGTCCCTCCCTGTGCCTTGGTGTCCTCCAGCGCAGAACGGAGGACTCAGTGAGTGAACACAGCAGGTGCCCAATAAATTTCAGCGATTACTGTGATCCTTTGCTCTTCATGGATGGACACCACTCATTGTGATCACCGACACTTGGGGAAAGAATCTCTTTTTGGTGGCATAAAATTTCAGAGTAATAATGTTACCGGAGAATGGTAGGGTTCTTGTCTTCGCGCAAGAAAGAATTCAGGCGTGAGACAGAGTAGTGGAAAGTAAAGTAACAGAGTTTATTAGGGAAGGGACATCCGTAAGAACGGATGGGCACCTCTCCAGACAGGACCTGGGAGTGTGCGGTCTCTCAGACTGGGGGAGAGCAAGGTTACATGGTTGAGTGGAGAGATTACACCTGGCCAGGCAGGCGGGCGGCTCAGCAGAGAGGCAGAGGGCTGAGTCCGGTTGAGGGGGTGAGGTGAGGGTGGGGTCGGGGGGTGTTTAAGGAGATGGGGCTTTGTCTTCTCACATCTCCTGAAACAAAGGATTTTATGGCTGTAAATATTAAGAAGCTCCTATCTGAGTTTTCCCCTGAAGGTATCAGACAGGAGGAAGCCTAGCTGGCGCCATCCTGAGTTTAGAGGAAGGGTGAGCAGGACCCCCTGGAGAATTGGGATCCGGAGCAGGGTGTTTGAGATGCAGATACTGGGCTGCACCTGGGAGATTGTGGAAGATTTGTCAGGCAGAAGGGGCGGGACCCCCACCTGGCAGGTTATGGGGTAGAAGGGGCAGGGCAGGATGGAAACACTGGGCTGCCCCTGAGACGTCATCGGGATTGAGATGCAGATGCATGTGCCGGACATAGCTGTCTTCTCTTTAGGCCTTTGTGTCACACACACATAAGCTCATATCTGACTTCCTCCTAACGATAAATGGCAGTAAAATCTTGAAATAGTCTGTGCTCTTATTCAAGAAGCGCTGAAACGGGGACAGCATTAATACATCTCTCCTTCAGGCTGTCACTTAAGTTTCAGTAGTATTTGCTCAGCTGTGGAATAATGGCAAAGGATAACTTTTGAAAAAGGTAGGATACCATGACTCTTAAACACAAAATGAGCAAATATCAGCTTCTGGAAATTCGTTCACTAGTGAGAGAACTGGTAAGATGTGAAGAGCAGCCCTGAGGAAAGTCCGGCGCAGAGCAGCTGCCAGTGGGAATGCTGAGTCCAGAGCTGGCCACGTCCACAGCTGTGTGTTGCCTGCCTTGCGATCTGTGGACAGGAATCCCTCGCGTCACCCCTGGCATCCCACAGCCCCCTTCTCTCTCTGCAGTCGAGGCACAGTAGCCACTGAGAGAGGAACACAGGGATCCCAGGAGAATTGGAGAGTAGCAGGAGGTCCCGCTGGACAAGGAAGCACTCAGGAATCTGTCCATCTAAGAGAGGAAGATGCCAGGAAGCACGGGCCTGAAAGATCAAAGTATAAAACCGAGAGAAGAGGGTGCTTTGGGCCAGAAACATGGTTTTCCGAATTCCTTTTTAGAAAAATTTTGTGTTTAAGATACTATCAAGAAAGTTGCATTTATTTTATTGGATTCTTTGGGCTCAGATTGGGAAATAGTATTTCAGAGACCGATGAGGAAAGGAAGGGCAAATGGTTAAATGTTGGTGTAGGTGTTATTTCCCTGAGCCACTTACTGTTTTGCTAGCATATTTGAGAGAGAGAGAGAGAGTGTGTGTGTGTGTGTGTGCAACCTGCAGCAGTTGGGTCTGGCTAGGGTCAAGGCTGAGAGCCAGGAGCTCAGTGCAGGGACCCCGCCATTCAGCTGCTGCCTCCCAGGGTCTGCAGCAGGAAGCTGGAGTGAGGAGTGGAGCAGGGCCCTCTGCTGTGGGACAGCGCTAGGCCACGTGCCCACCCCCAGCTGGAAGTAAGGGGAAAGTTTTGCATCGAAGTTAGAACCCTCAGTTCTTTCATTTCTGTTCACTGATGCCACTTGGGGGCTTCCTTTGTCATGGAAAGCGGGTTTCTTACAGTGTCAGCACTGGTGTTGAGGTCCAGCCGGTCCAGCACCACATCCCCTGCGGGAGTGCTGGGTGGGGTCCCTGCTACCCTGCTTCCAGTGCAGCTTCCTGCTACTGTGCCTTTAAAGGCAGCGCAGGATGCCCCAGGTATTGGGGTCCCTGCCACCCACTTGGGAGGCCAGGATGTAGTTCCCTCCTCCTGGCTTTGGCCTGGCCCAGCCCTAGCTGTGGTGGTCATTTGAGGGAAGTGAGCCGATGGACAGAAGGTCAGTCTCCCATTTTTCTCTCTCTACCTCTCTCTGCCTGTCCTACCCCCCAACTCCCCACCCCCTGTTGCTTGTTTTTCAAATAAGTAAATCTTTTTTAAAAAGTCTATGGAGAAGGAATATTAGGATTTTTACTATTATTTGCTCATTGAAATGTGTTAATTAAGAAGTTTTGAAGAATTGGAAGCCCTTGTTGTGAGCTATTCAACTGTGGTCCTGATGAATTGCCCGATTAAAGCAGTCAGGCCACCTTGGCTGATACATCAGCTCCCGGAACCTGCAGTTGGGAATGTTTATGGGAAGTCCCTCCAGCTGACCCTCCCTTGTACCAAGTGGAACAGTGCGGGGCCTCCAGTGCGGTGGCCAGTTCATCTGAATATGAAAAAGCAAGTGAGAGTAACACAATCTAGTTTCCTTCTTGCTCTTTGCTGTGAGTCAGAGTTTAATAAATATTTTATTGGTGGACCCAGCACGCATGCTGTCATCTTTCATCCCACAAGTTTAACAACTGGCATTTAAAGGCCGCCGGTGACTGTTAAAGTCCTTCATACTCCTGAGTTTCTAACTGATGTTTTTGCACACATGGTGCCATGATACTTATAAAAATGTTACTAATTGCTCAGAGAAAAATAACCTTGCTTTGAATTGAGACTAGAGTTTTCTTGTAAAAGGTCTGTATTCCTGATTTATTATGTCGATTGTCACAAATGTATATATATGTTGTTTGCATGCCTGTGATTGTAATGAAGACAAACTATTTAAACTGAGAAAGAAGGTAAAAACAGGTTCATACTGAGTGGAAATCTTTACTAGGTTTTTCTAAGTAATATGGGAGAGATGGTACATGTGTGGGAGAAGGGGCAGAAACACAGAGCTTTGCCCTTGGTTGTCTATGATCCCCAGCTTTTTGTGGGTGAATTACTCCCTGCGAATGTACACTGCCTGCAGTGGCCAGTTACTGTGCTACTATATCTGTTTGATTCATGGACAATGCAAACCTGACGTTTTCCTCAGCAGTTTGAATTTCTAACTGAAAGAAGTGGTGACCGGTCTTTTCACTGCCTTTTAAGGAAGGGAGTGTGACAGCAAAATAATTCTTAGCAGGAGTGTGGAAGAGGAGAGTGTTGGACTCTTTTGAAAAATAGATTGTGGGATATGATAGTGCCTAACTTCAGACACGATCAGACAAAAAAGAATCCATCAGAACACACAACATGTGACAGAGCAGTGTAGACAGTGTTGCTGGGACTTCAAGCCTGAAAACAGTGTCACATGCCCAAGAGAGCGGCACAAACCCACTTTGACTGGCTTAACCCCTGCTTCCCTCTGTCTGTGCCACAGACCAAGAGTAAGGGACTGTGAACTACGGCCCGGCCTGCCGGGTGCGGCACGGCTCGGGTGTTCTCACGCCAGGGTTGGTCTCTCACACCGAGCTTCACCACTGCATACCCTTCTCACAGGACAGGTGAAGGCTCCTGTGTCACGGACATGCCTGACGTTTTAGGTCCGGCCCCTCCGGCTGCGTGCCCGGCCCTTGCTCCCGGGCTGGCTCACCATTTCTTCAGAAGGTTGACATCTTAGCCTACACTGCCATCTAATGGAAGTGGGATTTTTGGGGGTGGGTGATGGCAGTTTTGCATGAGTCTCCATGGAGGTGTGTGCTGACTCCCTGCTGGTAGATTGCAAATGAAGGCTTAGTTTGAGTTATCACTTTATCTTGCTTCTATTGACTTGTTGAGCCAGCATTTCCCGGGGTAGGTTAGAGTACAAAATCAGGTTTTTTTTGTTTGTTTGTTTTGTTTTTTTGTACAAACACTTGGGTTTTGACTATCCATTTGATTGTTGATATTATTAATGCCTATTATTAAGATCATTAGTATTTGTTTTCCATTCTAAATCAACTCTTCCTTTCACTGCCCTTGTACATTTTTGTCTTACAGATTTGTCTTGCATTTTCGTTTTACATCTAAGATTCTCTGGTTCTTCGTGTGACAGTAGATCAGCTACTCACACGTAACGTCTTTCAGGCCATTTCCTCATCGGCCATATGGAAATATTTAACACTTGTTGTTATGAGAACCAGTAGAAGGATATTTATGAAAATAGCCTGTATTGTGGATATATATGTGCACAGTACATAAGTACAAAGAAGAAAAGTAACACAAATAGCATTTCTGCGCATTTATTGTGTGCAGAGACGGCTAATTTTTCCTCATTCTCTATTTTAATCCTCAGAGTGTTCCTAAGACGAAGAAAATATGATGCTGTTATCTCATACCCTCCCCAGGGTCCTACAGACAGACTGAGCACACGTTGAGGTGGAGCCCAGCTGCTCTCGCCCACTGCTTGCCGCAGCCACCTCCCAGGGCAGTGCTGAGATGCGTTGTCCTCTGTCCTCTGCGGCGTGGTTGGCTCTTGGGCATTGTCTTTCATTTTCCCCTGCTGCCCCAGATCATCTGTTTCACATTTTTGAGGTGTTTGCATGCAAGATCACAGGATTTGGATGGGTATCTTGGATTGAATCAGTAACAGAAAATGAAAGTTCTTTTGCTGAAATGAGAAGAGAATTTTCTCTTAATGTGCAGGGTCTGCAGAGGATGGGCCAGCACAGGTGAGCCAGTGAGGCAGTCACGTCGCCGAGGTGTGAGGCACTGGCTTTGCTGTTCTGCTTCCCTTCGCACGGCTTCCGCAGTTCTGGTGTGGCAGACAGGATACGGTCCAGAGGCAGGAGGGTGCTGTCTTCCTGGCTCCCCTTGGAGGCATGGAGACCTTTCCTGGAAATGCTGCAGCAAAGCTTCACCAGTCCTCACCGGTCAGGACAGGACTGCCCATTAGAGCGAGGAGGGTGTGCTGGGCGTGCTGGCCTCCTCCTGGGCTCTGCTCAGCAAGGGTGGGAGTGCTGAGCTCTGGGATTCTGCCAGCCCGGGGGCACAGAGTCGCGTCACCAGCCGTCAGCATCTGCTAAAACCGGGGTGTGTGACTCTTGGTCCAGAGATTCGTTGTGTGGTTTCCAGGGTATTATTTGACATCTCTGTTAGAATCTTGCCGTTTTTTCCAAGGTTTATTTATTTGAAAGTCAGAGTTACAGAGACAGAGAAGGAGAAACAGACAGAGATCTTCTATCCACTGGGTCACTGCCCAGATGGCCTCAATGGCCAGGGCTGTGCCAGACCGAAGCCAGGAGCCAGGAGCTTCATCTGGGTCTCCCATGTGGTGCAGGGGCCCAAACAGTTGGGCCATCTTCTGCTTTTCCCAGGCCACCAGCAGGGAGCTGGATGGGAAGTAGGGTAGCTGGGACACGAACTGGCATCGCAGGTGGTGGCTTTTCCTGCTACACCACAATGCCAACCCCGGGATTTTGCCCTCTTGAAGATAATTTCTTATAAGTCTGATTCCTGGACTAGGTCTCAGCTCTTGCTTCTGCTTAAGATAGAATTAAGACTGGTAGGAGAGTTTTAGTGTCTTCAGTCCTAGGGCTGCTTCTGAGGATCTGGGGAATCGGAGATGAGGCTTTGACCAAGAGCTCCCGTGCTTCTCAGACTCTGCGTGGCCGTTGAGCTGCCTGCAGGAGCCACACACGTGTGGGGGATGCGACACGAGTAGGTGTGTCCATGCTTCAGACCTTAGCCACAGCCCCCTGGCAGGAGCGGGTGGCTCCCTTGCCGTTCCTGCTGACAGCAGCACCTCGTTCAGGGTTTGCCAGCCCTGCTGGCGGCATGGTGTGGTGTGCACGTGATTGAAGGGATGAGGGTGCTGAGCCTGTGGACACCTCCCGCTGCACCCCTGGGCTTCTGGTCACTTCTCTTCACCTCCAGAGAACGTGGCGTGGAGGAGAGGGGGGTGGGGAGGGCCACCTCTGGGGCGGGGGGTTTGTCACAGCTGTCCTAGCGCCCTCACCAGGTGTCGGAACCTTGTCTGTATTTGTAAAAACAGCCGTTCAGTAGTCCAGGGCACTACTAGAGCTTCAGGACCAGGGGAGTTGTGGGTTCTGAGGACAGCGCCCCAGCGCCAGCATCTCGACTGGCCAGCACGCGTCCTTTGTCGGTGCCCCGTCCAGCCCTCTGTGTTAAGCCAGATGTGGCTGAGTGGCTTAGCTGGCTGTGTCGTCCCGGCCATTGCCCTGGCGTACGGCGCTGTCCTTTTTGAGTTTCACCTGTGCGTCTTAAGACACGTGTGCTTTTTTCCACTGTCATTTTTGTCATGGGTCCCTAGCCCAGTTTAACTTTTCAGTGTTCTCTGAGTTTGGAGTCGATTCCTGGGAGAGGAGGGTCTCCCGTCACTGAGTGACTCGCAGAGGTTTGTTGGCAGGGGTTTCCTGGATACCAGGTGACTCTGCAGTGCACTGGGCAGTGGAGATTATTTAGCTTCCTGCGTAAGTGAAGGGTGAGGCAGCGTGGAGCCCCAGCGTGCGGAAGCAAGGCTGAGAAAACCGGAGTCTGCCTGCCCCGGGTTCTTCTCCCTCACGTTCGGCTGGCCGTGGCCGTGCTGGTCCTTCCAGCCGCGTGCAGACAAAGCCACACGGTCCCTCATACGGCCAGCCGGAGCGGGATGGGAGAGCTGGGGCTCAGCGCGCTGGGGCTCAACCAAAGCCTCTCTGTTCACTTGTTACGTTCCCCCAGAGCTGTAACTTAGAAGCACGGTGCACCAAGAAGTAAAATGGGAAAACCTTCCGGAGATGACTGGGTTTTCTTGACTCAGTGAAGCCTGAGAACCAGCATGAAGAATCCAAACCAAAACAAACGTCTAAAAAGGCAGAGTGCTCCACCTCACTGTCAGAGAGTGCTGGCTGGTGAAATCATCACAGCGATTCTGACCGGGGACCTTTCAGCTTTTGGAGCTCGCCAGGCACAGGGTCGGCTGGGGCTCGGACTTCACTGAACCGAGGGCTCCCAGTCCTCCCAGCATCTCGTTTCTGCCTCTCCTCTGCTGTCCCCGTTTTCAACAGGACTCTTTCTGCCCTGATTGAAAGGAGAGCCTTTTATTTTATCTTACTGATTGATTTTATGAAGATTTACGTATTTATCTGAAAGGTAGAATTACAGAGAGACAGAGGCAGAGAGGCAGACAGAGAGAAAGGTCTTCTAAACACTGGTTCGCCTGGTTTGGGTCGATCCGAAGCCAGGAGCCAGGAGCTTCCTCCAGGTCTCCCCCGTGGGTGCAGGGGCCCCTGCACTTGGACCATCTTCTGCTGCTTTTCCAGGGGCATCAGAGGGAGCTGGATTGGAACTGAAGTAGCCAGGACTCCCACTGGTGCCTACACCACAGTGCTGGCCCCTCTTCCCATTTTTTAACATTTTATTTTCCTATTTAAAGTTTTTGAGATAACATTTTCACTTACAAAGACTTAGTGCTCCACTAAGTAAATGAGTTCAACAAATAAAAACCAAAGAGGCTGTAGTGCAGCAGAAATATGGGTAAGGGCTATGAACAGTCAGGAAATGAAAAGATGTCTGTGTCACTCAGATGTGGTCAGGGTTAAAGCTTATCAGTTGTTGGTCTTAGCTGGGGCGTGGGAAGCAAAGTGGTGCCTCTGGTAAGCATGCATTGTTTTTGTTGTTTTAAAGATTTATTTATTTATTTGAAAGGCAGAGTTACAGAGAGGCAGGGGCAGAGAGAGAGAGGTCTTCCCTCTGCTGGTTCACTCCTGAAATGGCTGTAACAGCTGGAGCTGCGCTGATCCCAAACCGGGAGCCGGAGCTTTTTCTGGGTCTCCCACATGAGTGCAGGGGCCCAAGGACTAGGGCCATCTTGTACTGCTTTCCCAGGCCACAGCAGAGAGCTGGATCAGAACAGGAGCAGCCCTGGGGACGCCGCTGTGTCACAGCTCCTCACAGCTGGCAGGAGGACAGTTCAGCAGGGAGCAGCAGTGTGCTGATGACGTGCTTTACTCGTGACTGAAGCAGGATACTAAAATATACCTTAATATGACTTAATGTCCAGCACCCATGTGGGATGCCGACACTGCAGGTGGTCGCTTTACCTGCTGCGCCACAGTGCCGGCCTCAGGAGACCTTGGCTTTGGGCTGTGCTGCCTACTTACCGATGGGGCCCGTGTTTGTGCAGGTTGAGCATCCCGAATCTGAGAATCCAAAATCTAAAATGTTCAAAAATCTGAAACTTGTTGAGCACTAACATGACGTCACTGGTGTCACAGTGCAATGTACAAAGTTATATAGTTACCCTCAGACTAGGTGTATCAAGTGTATGTGAAATATAAATGAATCTTGTGTCGAGATTTGGTCCCTCCCCCAAGAATCAGAAGAAACTGAAACCCTTCTGACGCCACACGTTTGGAGATGTGCGCTAGTGGGGCAGCAAGGCTCCCAGAGAAGGGGAAGTAGGAGAGCCATTGGTATTCCCACATCCCTTCTGCGGTAGACGTTTGCCCACCGCTGAATGAATCTAAAAGATACTAGGCTATTAAACAACATCATGTGCTGTGTGCAGCCCACTGGTTAGGCGTGGCTGGTGTATCTGTGTTTGGTTCAGAAAGGACAGCGACCTGGAAGGAACAGTGGGAACAAACGGGCGCGTACAGGAACGCGTGATGGACTTGGGCTGCTAAAGCTGTAGGGTTGAGGAGTAGCGAGACAGACAGGGAGTCCTGAGGGAGAAGCAGGTCTGCTCCTTTAGGTGCTTGGCTCTGGGGTTCGGACGTCACGCAGGACCTGGGCTGCGGGGCCAGCAGCGCACGCTGCGTGGTTGTGAGGCCTGCCGGCAGGGCGGCCATGGTACCTACACTTTTTTTTTTTCTTTTTGACAGGCAGAGTGGACAGTGAGAGAGAGAGACAGGGAGAAAGGTCTTCCTTTTGCCGTTGGTTCACCCTCCAATGGCCGCCGTGGTAGGCGCGCTGCGGCCGGCGCACCACGCTGATCTGATGGCAGGAGCCAGGTGCTAATCCTGGTCTCCCATGGGATGCAGGGCCCAAGGACTTGGGCCATCCTCCACTGCACTCCCTGGCCACAACAGAGAGCTGGCCTGGAAGAGGGGCAACCGGGACAGGATCGGTGCCCCGACTGGGACTAGAACCCAGTGTGCCGGCGCAGCAAGGCGGAGGATTAGCCTAGTGAGTCGCGGCGCCGGCGGTACCTACACTTTTAGACACATCTGGGGTCCCACTGTGCCCTGACCCATGGTAGATACTGAATGTTTGGACAGATAAGACAATAAATTTACTAAAAGTTGATCTTTTTTTTAAAGATGTATTTATCTATTTGAAAGGTTACATAGAAGAGGAAAGGGAGAGAGAGAGAGAGAGAGAGCGAGCGAGAGCGAGAGAGCTCTTCCATCTGCTGGTTCACTCCCCAAATGGCTGCAATGGCCAGGGTGGGGCCAGGTCGAAGCCAGGAGCTCCAACCAGGTCTCCCACATGGGTGCTGGAGCCTAAGGACTTAGGCCATCTTCCACTGCTTTCCCAGGCACATTAGCAGGGAGCTGAATTGGAAGTGGAGCAGCCAGGACTGGAACTGGCGCCCATATGGGATGTTGGTGTCACAGGTGGCAGCTTAGCCCAACACGCCACAACACCAGCCCCTAAAAGTTGATCTTAAAACTGTGGACGAGACAAGGGAGTTGCAGACGATGTATACCGTGTTGTTACCACAAGCTTTTCTTAACTTTATCCTAGATGTGGACGTGTAAATGCGAGTGCTACTTACTTGGGTCTAGCTTTATTAATATTCTTGGGATTTCTTGGGCATTAGTATGTCTTAAAACAGCTCTCATAAAAGTCTTTAATAAAAAGGCATTTTAGCAGAGTGATCTAATGTTTTTAAATTTCACTATGTCCAAATTTTGATTTTTATTCATTAAATGGGGAATCGATTCATATGTTGTTAGGTTTCATAAAAGCATAATCTCAGCCTTATGTTTTAAACCCTCTTTAAATCTTAAATTTTTGATTGATGTAATTTCTGTATTTCAACTAATATCCCATCATAGATGCACAAAGATTGCTTGCTAGGAAGCCAGTCATGGTGTGAGAAGCATCCTGTGTCATACAGCAGTTTGCGTTCAGGTCCTTGGTGATGTCTGTTACTCATTTGTACTCATTAATAGTTGAAATGTATTTTCACCCTTTCCCCCCTCAGGAGTAAATTTCCACAGAAAGACCTAGAAATGCTGTTCCATGGAATGAGTGCCGATTTCACAAGTGAGAATTTTTCCGCTGCCTGGTATCTCATCGAGAACCACTCAACCACCAGGTCAGTGGGTGTTGGGTGGCCGCTGGGGGTCGTGTGGTAACTGGAGTCTCAGGTCTGGCCCCGAGCCCCTGAGTCCTCTGGCGCTGGGGGCCTGTGAGCATCTGAGGGCGTCTGTCGCTGAGTTTGTGAAGTGAGGTTGTCAGGAGGCTCGTACTCCCGATGGTCACGTGATGTTTCCCTTTCATTACCTCGTTAGACTTCTGCACCTCAGCTTGAGACCCAGCCCGCTGTGTGATCTTTCCATACTCAGATAACACCATTTGTTTAAAAGTCAGAGTTACATAGAGGCAGCGGCAGAAAGAGAGAAAATTATCCATCTGCTGGTTCACTCCCCACATGGCCACCAGTTGGGGCTAGGCCAGGCTGCAGGGGCCCAAGGACTTGGGCCAGCTTCCAGTGCTTTCCCAGGTGCATTAGCAGGGAGCTGGATCGGAAGTGGAGCAGCTGGGACTCAAACCAGCACCCATATGGGATGCCAGTACTGCGGGTGACAGCTTTACCAGCTATGTCACAGTGCTGGCCCCAACACCAGAATTTAAATTCTGGTATAAACTGCAGACACACCACCTTCCCTGGCCATAGGGCAGGGAAAGGAGAGGTGGCTTGTCATTCCGTACACAGCCAAGAGGTGGAGGAGCTTGTGTGTCTGAGATGGAGCCTGCTGACCGCGTGTCACCTGCTTACCTGCAGAACAGCCTGTGACTCACTGGTGAGCAGTTCTAGTCAGTAAAACACACGTGGGTGAACGATTGGCTGACGGCTTGAAATTTGCATTCTGGATAGGTTAACTTTTTTCTCCTGAAACTTTTTCTTCATTTAAATAAAAATAGTACTGTGAACCCTTTCTCAGGGCAACAAGCTATGTGAAAAATGCCAAACTTTCCGTCAGATGTTAACACCAAGAGTGGTATTGAGAAATCAGTACCTACTGTCCAGCAGGTGAGGCTAAAATTCATGAACCAGGCTGCGAAATCTGAAGCTGTATAAGTAGTGGGAAGATTTGGAGTCTCAAACGAAGAACTCCTTTTCTCTCCAACGTGTGCTCTTAGACTTCTGTGCTGCAAAGTTTTCCACGTGAGCATTTAGATGTCATTACACAGAAGAGCAAGAGTGGTGTTCTGTCAGACCAACGGCAGCAGGCAGAGAAACACACGCGCGCGCACACACACACACAGTGCCCTGGGGACGCCGCTGTGTCACAGCTCCTCACAGCTGGCAGGAGGACAGTTCAGCAGGGAGCAGCAGTGTGCTGATGACGTGCTTTACTCGTGACTGAAGCAGGGTATTAAAATATACCTTAATATGACTTAGTAGTTGTAGGGGTAGGGGTAGGGGAGAGAGAGAGAGAGAGAATATCCCATTCCAGATGTTTACAGCACTGGGTCTGGGCTAGACCAAGGCCAGGAGCCAGGTACTCGGTCAGTCTCCCACATGGGTGGCAGGGCCCAAACACTGGAGCCACCACCTGCTGCCTCCCGTGGTGTGCATTAGCAGGAGTGGTGTGGGTGTTTTAACTGGTGTCACCACTGTGCCTTAATGCGATTTTGAATTCCCTCAACAGGATGAAAACTACCACGGGAAAATGTAGGAAAAGTTGGTATTTTAATATATAGAATAAATTTGGGCTGATGAGTTTGTAAAGCAAATGTCTACATGAAATTTTCATCATAGCAGATGGTCCTGCTTGTATATTTGGCTATGCTTTTTTGACAGTTGTGTCAGAATTTGTCTGTTTTCCGTGGTGGGCCATCACGTGGTGCTCAGGAATGTATTCAGGGTTTTACAGCCACATTTTGTTTGCTCAAGTGGAAATCAAACTTAGGAAGTATAGAGGCCTACCTTCCTCCCTCCCACCCCGCTTGCCATCCAGAGATAAAATATTGTGGTCTTCTCAGTTATTTAAATTGTGCATAAACCCATAGCTTTTAGGTGGTTTTATGATTAAGAACAGGGGAAAGGTATTAATATAGTGAGACTAACATTCTAATTATCATTATCATCATGATCATCATTGTTATTTTGATTACCCAAAATCCTTCAGTGCCTGTGCAGAGAAGTGCCGCCTTTAATATCTGCCCATCCTCGTGCTGTGGTGTAGTGGGTGAAGCTGCCACCTGTAGTGCTGGCATCCTCTGTGGGCACCGGCTCGAGTCCTGGCTGTGCTGCTTCTGGTCCAGCTCCCTGCTGTGGCCTGGGAAAGCAGTAGAAGATGGCCCCAGTCCTTGGGCCCTTGCACCCACATGGGAGACCTGGAGGAAGCTCCTGGTTCCCGGCTTTGGACTGGCCCAGCTGCAGCCATTGTAGCCATTTGGGGAGCCAGAGGATGGAAGACCTCTCTGTCTGTCCCCCTCTTTCTCTGTAACTCTGCCTTTCAAATAAGTAAAATAAGTGTTTAAAAAAATCTGTCAAAACCCTCTCTGTTACAAGTCGCAAACATCACACGTGGTCCATGAAAATAACTGTGTGTGCATTTACTTCTGACACACTGGCAGTCACCGTCTGAGGGCAGTTGAGCTCTAAATGGGCATAGTACATGAAAGGCTGAGATGGAGGTGAAAATTTGAAAGCTTTTGGTTTTCGTCTGGCTGGATGCTCTGCTAATCCGCCTGCCCGAGCTGCCCACTTAATGGCCTGTCTGACTGCTTTTTGCAGTGACGTTCGGTTTCTCTGTTTCGTTTCAGTTTTGAGCAGCTCAAGATGGCAGTGGCCAACCTGAAGCGGCAGGCCAACAAGAAGAGCGAGGGCAGCCTGGCCTGCGTGAAGGGCGGGCTCAGCACCTTCTTTGAGGCGCAGGACGCCCTCTCAGGTAAGGTGATCCGCCCAGCCATCTGCGGAGCCCCTGCTCCCTCCGGACACCCGACACCACGCTCCCCGCGTGTTTACAGGCTGCCGCGTTCCGTCTGTATTTATAAAAGTGGGGACTAAAATGTGCCATAAATATTTGTTGCGGCCCAGGCTGGAATCTCTTTGAAGGCTCGGTACTTTAAATATTTGTCTCTGCTGCTTTCGTTGACCCATCTTCCATGTGTGAAATGGGAGACTACCTCTCCCACGATGCCCAGGCTGCCGGGCTGATAAGAAATGAGATCACAACGGGTACAGTTCTACAAGTCTTAAAATCCTTGTACAGCCCTCCGTGTCTTACCCATCTGGTCGATTCCATAAATGTGACCGTTTGTGTGTTTGGCCTCCCGCACACAGGGACAGATTGAGCTGACCCCGGTCTGTGCCATCGTCCGTCTAGTGAGGGAAGTTAACGAAGTAGAAGTGTCATGGCTTTACCCATCTCAGTGAAAGTGCGGTTGTTGGATGCCTTTAGTACCCCAAGTCCTGTGAGCTGAGTACGTGGAACTCTGTATCGGGAGGCAGCACCTATTCCATTCAGAAAGACATGCATGTTCCGTTCAGCGCACAGACATCCCGTTACTGTTTTTGAAGCCTCTCCCGCTGTGCCAGCTGTGCTCCGTGCAGCTCCTCCTTTGCAGGGGTGGGGGAGGGGGTAGGCTTTTGGAGGGGTTAAATGTGGAGGCCTAGGAGGGCACAGAGCAAGCAGGTCTCTGCCCTGGAAATCCTCTGTGCCCTGCTTCCCCACGTGGTGCCTGTCTTTGCGCTCGCTTTGCTGTTGCTCAAAGCCAGCACGTGCCAGTGTTAAGCCGCATCAGCAGGGACAACCTGAGCACAGGGGTGTGGGCCCAGCGTTGGGCAGGGTGGTTCCTGCTCGGCCGAGTGGCGGCACAGACGGGTGGTGATGAGGTGACTGCACTTGAGATGTGGCCTTTCCCTCGACCTTTTGAAAAACAGGCTTGTGTCCACATGTACATTTGTATTTGTGGTCTTTGCTCTGTGTGTGGCCTGCCTGGGGCGCACGTCAGGAAGTCTTGTTTGTTGTGCATTTGTGTTGTCTCATTTATTAGATATTTCCCAAGTATGTGGGACACTTGAAGTTTAACAAAGATAATGCTGACCAACAACTAGCCGGCAGGTGACTTCATGGCATATTGCAAATGGCTACAGGAGTAACTTTGAAGCCTGTGGATAAGAGCACATTTATCCAGCTTGCTTGCTTTTTCATGAAAAGGAAATGCATATTATAACAAGTATCAGAATAGCTCAGTGATTAGCAAGAGCTACTTTCGTGGTAGAGAGGATCACAGTAACATTTTCTGTACTTCTTCTGGTCTTTTTTTCTTAGCTTACATTGCACAACTGGTATTATATCGGGTAGAGAGTTGTCTATGTTAGAAACCCATTTTCTTCAGCTAAAACCTCTCCTAGACGATCATACTTATTTACAGTAGCATTTGATTTATTAGTAGCATTTATAATTTTTTCCAAGAATTATCTTAAGTGAAATTTGTCTGTAGTTTTTGAAAATGCTTTGCTGGGCAGGCACTTAGTGTTACTATTATGCAGAATCATATGGCTGTGTTCATGTCTGTGTGTGGACTTGTTCAAAATTTGAACGAGCTGACTGAGTTCTTACATGTCTGGAAATGTCTTTTGCCTTACATGTGAAAGTTGCTCAGGTAATTTGTTTTACTTTTCTGTTAAGAAGATTTTGACATTCTGAAAGCTGGGACTTGGTAAGGGATGCCCCTCAACCTAGATTTCTATACCCCATAAAAATACAGAGTGCAGCACGAAGCACCTGCCCCTTCACCTAGCAAATATACACCATGAAAATACCTTTTAAAAACAAAAGCAAAATAAAGACTTCTTCAGATGTGTAAAATTGGAAAGAGTTCAATCATATGCATGGATTTACACATTTTTTTTGCACTAAAGTAAAATTTTCTTTTAATTCAATTTACTAGGAACTCTTTTTTTTTTTTTTTTTTTTTTAATTTATTTATTTATCTGAAAGCCAGAGACAGAGAGAGAAGGGGGGTGAGGAGAAGTCTTCCATTCACTGGTTCACTCCCCATATGGCCCACAACAGCCTGAGCTGAGCCAATCCAGAGCCAGGAGCCAGGAGCTTCTTCCAGGTCTCCCACACAGGTGCAGGGGCCCAGGGACTTAACAGAGCTGGATCGGAAGTGGAGCAGCCAGGACTCGAACCAGCACCCACGTGGGATGCCAGCATTGCAGGTGGTGGCCTTTCCCACTGTGCCGCATCTCTGGCCCCAGACTTTTTTTTTTTTAAAGATTTATTTATTTGTTTATTTGAAAGAGTGATAGATGGCCGCAGTGGCTGGAGCTGGGCCAGGCTGGAGCCAGGAGCCTGGAGCTCCGTCCAGGTTTCATCCTTCATTGCCTCACAGATGTGTTAGCAAAGCAGTTGTGTAGGACGCTGGTGCTGGCAGGCGGCAGCATAGCTCACTGCACACAGCGCCGGCCCCTGCCGGGAGCCTTTTCCCGTACCCTTGGATAGTCCATCTCCATGTCACTTAGATTTAGCAGTTGTTGATATTTTCCCATAATTTCTTTATTAGTATTTTTGTAGTTGGGTTTGCTGATGTTTTAAAACAAATCTCAAGCTGTATGGCATTTCTCTGCTATGTACCTTAGCACAAGTGCCTCAAATAGGGACGCTTACCTACATAGCCACAATGTGATTATCACAGCTAGCGAAATTAGTAACAATTCTTCAACATCATCTACTTCCCAGTTCATATTTAAATTTCTCCTGTTATCCTCAGATTTTCTTTCTTTCTTTTTTTTTAAGGTTTATTTTATTTTTTTGAAAGGCAGAGTTACAGAGGGAGAAGGAAAGACAGACTTTCCACCTGCCGGTTCACTCCCCAGATGGCCACAATGGCTGGGCCAGGCTGAAGCCAGGAGCCAGGAGCTTCTTCCCAGTCTCCCATGTGGGTGCAGGGACCCAAGCACTTGGGCCATTTTCTGCTGCTTTCCCAGTTGCATTAACGGGGAGCTGGATCATAAGTGGAGCAACCGAGACTCGAACTGGTGCCCACATGGGATGCCAGTGTTGAATGTGGCAGTTTAACATGCTACATCACAATGCCGGCCCCAGATTTTCTTTTTCATAGTTGATCTGTTCAAATTAAGATCAAATAAAGGCCAGGCTTTTCATTTGATTTTTCAGTCTCTTTGCCTGTTTGGAGCTAGAGCAGCTCCCTGCCTCCCCTGGCCTGTCTCATTTCTTCCGTGCCATTGGCCTGTTGAAGACACAGGCCGTGTGTGCTGTAGGATATCCTACCCTTTGGGTTTGACTGGTTTCTTTCCTCCTGCTATCATTTATTTTTCTCTCCATGTACTGCTTGGACTTATCTCATTATCTGGGACTTGTAATATGTTTGGCTGCAGGTAGTACTTTCTGCAAGCTATTTGATCATCTCCCAGAGGCCACTAGTATGTGGTTGTCCCCCTGTAGAGACCCTGCCGTGGGTCTGTGATGTGGGGGAGGGGCTAGTACTGGCAGTTGAGATATACATACATGTATATAATATATAATATATATATCTAAATGTGTGGCCACACACACACACATACTTTTAAATTTTCTGTTTTCTGCACTTTATTTCAGTTCGGTTTCCCCTCGTAGTTCTCTATTTCATCGATATTTTCTTTTTTTTTTTTTAGCATTGCCTTATAACTTTGAAATCACTTAAGATTCATGGTATAAACCCTTTTCATTATCTGTTTATTTGTATCTTCCACTTTATTTTTTAAACATTCATTCTTTAGTGTAGACTTTTTTTGTATTTTAAAACTTGTCATTTTAATTTTTTCTTCCATTAAGTAGTTTATAGAAGGTTTTCAGTTAGTTTCTAGTTTTACAGGATTGTGAACAGACTGTGTTTCTTACTGTACGTCAACTTTCTGTGCTTATGCCACAGATAGAGGAGAGGATGCACTGTTTGATAGTGTGCTGCCAGTGTGTGATCAGTTTTGCTGTTGAAATCTAGGTCATTTATAAACGTGGCAGTCTTGAGTCTGAAAGCTCTTCCTTGTATGCTGAACATGTGTTTAATTTGCAGCCTTCAGTGGCCTGGATTCTTGTGGGTGAGAAGCTGTTTCCAGAATCATGCCCAGCTTTTGTGATGTGCTGGGAGAGCTGGCAGGACGCGCTCACTGGATGATGTGTTGGGTACAGCTGTGGCTTATTTCACAGAGACGGTGGGAATTGTAGCCACCCAGGGAAGAGGTGCGCGGGACAGGAACTGGGAGCTGGTCACCGACTTCCCGGGGACAGTGTCTGGTGTCGGGAAGCCGGCTGAGCCTCTGTGCCCAGGGTCTTTATTGGGGCACCGTCACGCAGTAGGTCAGTAGTCCTTATGGCTGACCTTGGTCGCTGGCTACCCAGGAGGTCAAGCTGATTCCCAGAGATCCCAAGCCCTGGCTGTCAGTCACACTGTTACACTACTGGGTGTGGCCCAGGGCACTTTTGTCAGGCAAGGCTTCCTGGAGTGTAGGGGTTATCTTCCTGGAGCCTGAGGCGATGGCCTGTCCTTTTTGGGAGCAGGATTACATTCTCCACTGCAGAATGACCCAGTGTTACTAATAGTTCCTGCTTTTCCTTTTGTATGCCTTGTTTTGGTTTGTTACCCACAGTATTCGTTGTGACCGGTTTGGATACCTTGTTTCTGGCATGTGACTTGTAAGCAGCATGAGTCAGAATTTTTAGTTCATTTTAGAATAGCACTCAGAGCTTTTACTTTTTAACAGAAGGATTTAAGTCATTTATATTTCAGTCATAGCTGAAATTTTTGTTATTTCTTTTCCTTTTTTCTTGAGTCTATTAATTTTTGTTCTTAATAAAAAAGGGAAACCTCTCTGTTATGTAGACTGTATTGTTTTTAGATTTGAGAGAAATGTTCCAAAATTATGTCCCAGGATGTCTTTTGGCTTTTATTGTGTATGACAACCGTTTAGCACTTCTTTATTTTCCTTGCTTTTTTCTGGTGTTAATTTAATTTGAAGCTACAGACCTAACTTCTTATTTTACCTTTTCCATTTTAGTCATTTTAGATTTATTTTTGTCTTGTACATTTAACTTTGCAACATTTTGCCATAGCTGCTTAAAACTTACTGCATATACCTGTAAATGTAGTTGACTTAAGTGTTTATTGCCTGTCTCTTTATATTTCATCTTTCCTATCTTCGATTTTTTTTTTAAATTTTGAGCAGGAGGGTAAATCTTTTGTGCATTTATGTTTCAAATTCTTGCATGTTTGAAAGTGTCTTTTGTCTCCTTTACACGAACCTCCCCTTGGCTGTGAGAGAACTATTTTCTGAAGAAATTGACCTAGTAACTTTCAATGTTGCAGAGAAAAAAAAAAAATCCTAAACCAATAAACTCTTTAGTATATAGATTGTTTTTTATTCAACCTAAATACTAAACACATGTATTGGTATAGCTTTAGCATAAGAAGAAGGAGAAGCCCTGGACAGCCTGCACTGGACTGTAAGCTCTGTGTTCATTCTCACACTTGACACGCCTTTGCCGTCGATGACTTGTGTCTTCAGTTCTTCCAGCGTTCCGCGTGTTGTGGCAGATGTCACTACAGCTTGTCTCGGGATGGCCTGGCAGGATGCTGCACCCCCCCCCCCCCCGCTGCTACCTGGCGGGGTGCCCGGCACCCCCTGTCTTTGCCAGGGTGTGCCTTAGTTGTGTGGGGAGAGCGTGCCTCTCTCAGTTTCTTCCCACTTCCACGGGGCTGGTCTAGGGAAATTAGTCTCCAAATGGTTAGAAAAGGAGCAGAGTCCATGGCGAGGAGAAAAACGAGGGAGCAGGACGATGGTCCTGAGCAGACGTGCTGTCCTTGGCTAGGGAGCTCCCTGTGCTTCTGCAGCAGCTCCCAGTCCTGCTGGAGTCCTGGTGGAGCGAGGCTGCTCGTGCCCAGTCCTCCTCTGGCGTCTTCAGTCCATGCCGGTCAGGCGTGCAGTCAGTAGCCCTTGCTTATCTTCGGGTTTGTATGCCTGTGTTGAAGTTTTGCACCCCCAAGTATTTGAATTATGACTCGACAAGAATCGTAATGGGCGTGCCCCCCCCCCCCCCCCCCCCCCCAGTGTTAACCTCGCTTGCACAGTACGGGTTGTTCTCATCTGTATCCCACAGAAGCGCTCCCGGCCGCAGACCCCCCTTTCCCATGGCAGCCGCTGTGCCATCCACTTCATGTCCCTTGTGGCCTTTTTTTATTTTTATTTTTTAAGTTTGATTGATTGATTTACAAGGCAGAGTTACAGAGAGAGAGAGAGAGAGAGTTTCTGTCCGCTGGTTCACTCCCCAAATGACCATTATGGCGGAGTCTGGGCCACTGAAGCTGGGACCCTGGAGCTTCCTCCAGGGCCCACGTACTTGGGCCATCTTCCACTGCTTTCCCAGGCACATTAGCAGGGAGCCTGGACAAGCAGCACCCATATGCGGCTCCACCCACTGTGGCCCGTGTCCCTGGCAGTCCTTACGGCCTCTCAGAGCCGCTGCTCACACCGTCGTCCCGAGTGGGCTGCTCTGGAGCCCTCCCGGCAGAGGAGCTGTCCGAGCTCCTCAGGGCCCTCGGCTCCTCTCCTGCGTGGTGACCGTCCCCCACCGGCCCTGGGCTTGTGCTTTAGTGACTGGTCCAGTTGCTTGTTTCTGCAGCCAGGCCCAGCGTGGGCGCTTGCTCTTGCTGAGAACCCTGTGGGCCAGAGCTGCCTGAGTGAATTTTCGTGGTATGCCAAGGAGGCCAGGGCAGAGTGGACGGCACACGCTGCCCACCGCACTGTTCTGTTCCCTGTCTTCTCCCCAGCTTCCTGTGGTGCTGCTGCTCCAGGTGGCTGGGCCAGAACGGAGTTTCTGGCACGTTCTATTCTTAGTGTCTGTTGATACATGAAGGTAGCCAGTGACCTAAATGAGAAGCGTTCCTACAGGTCGGTCTTCTATGTAGTAGTTGCAATTATTTTATTTGCTGTTGTCTTCAGTACAACCAGGGAAGGTAAAGGAATCCCAGATTATGCAACCACAGTGAATATAATTTCTATGTGATTTAGCCACTCTGATAAAAGCTTGGCAGAGTTTGTAAATCTAAATTATTAAGGCATCTGATCCTAACCCTCATTTCCTACTTTAGTAGGTATCATTTTCAGATGTTGGCATAGGAGCCTAAAACCTAGACCATGGCTTGTCTTTGTACAGCCAGGACTTAAGCGTGGCTGAGTTTTTCAAGGGTTGCTTAGAAGAGAGGAAGAATTGGTAGGAGCAGGAGTGTTGGTAACGGTGGTAGTAATAGCAGTGGTAGCAGTAGTTGTGCTAGAGGCCCTATGTGGCCCCCAAACCCTAAAATATTTACTGTCTGGTTCTTCATGGAAATAGTTTGCCAAACTCTGACCCAGTTTGAATATTCCTCTCACACAGACCGCTTAGAGTATGAATGTAACTTTGTGCCTGACACTGGAGCCTCACAGATGTTGCCCATACACACGTGTCATTCCTTCATGCCTCATTTCATAATGGCATTTGTGTAAATGAATGGACAGCTATTGCGCGTGTTTTTATTGAATTTGCAAATCTGACATTCACATGTATTCAAGAGTTAAGCAAAAGGATTGCATAATTTCAGTGACTCCACGGGCGGTCTTGCTGTAGCCTTGGCTTTTCTTTGAAGAGTACTTTAACGCATACCTATTTTGTTCCCGAGACACAAACCCGCGATGTTCAGTGCTTCCCATATCTGAGTTTAATAGATTAGAAACAGTGACAAACCTGTGATCCCGCACCAAGCTGCTCATTGAGTTATTCCACTAAAAATGTTTTCAGAGAAAACACAAGGTCAAGTGAACCAGACGCTGGGTTATTTGGTTTAATTTTCTGGAAAATAGGATTGCCTTTATCAGATCGCAGTGTCTCCCGGCTCTCATGCCTGGCTGACAGCTCTGACAGTGGCTCTGCTGTGGTGGCCATGGGCGGGAGGAAGTTGCTTTGTCAGCAGAAAAGCCTGTAAACTGAGCTGGGGGGACCAGGGTCACCTCCTCCTGACCTGCTGATCACTGATGGGTTATGTCAACGTCAGAAAATGTGGCTGCGTGATTTCTCTTCATGCTGGTTTTGAGTAGGGAAGCAGCACCGTAGAGGCAGGGCCGCCGTGAGGTGGAAGGCACCGCGGTGCACGGGACAAAGCACACACAGCGGCTGCTCTGCCGACAGCACCTCGGGCCCGCAGTTCCTCTGCAGCCAGGGTGGAGAGCGGGCACCACGGCACGTACCGGCAGGCCGTGAGCAGAGGCGCTCACAGAGAGCCTGCAGGCTTTGTCTTTGGCACTTAGGCATGGTCTGCCTTCTTCCCTGGAAGACAGTAGGCTGTTCCAGAATTTCAGGCAGAATTTGAGGTGACTTTGCAAAAATGAAAAGAACAAGATCAACATAAAAAAATTAAACTGAAAAGGAGCAGAGCAATAGCTGTTGTTGGACACTGGGCATGTGATTGTAGTGCATCTGAGTCTTGAATGTTAGAGGATTGTCTGAGTCACGGGAAATACGCTGAATGGAACGGATCTGATAAAAGAAATACGCATCTTTCTGTTCTTTTCCCAGACAGACTGTTCTGTTTATTGCTATCTTTTAAGCCACCGAGGTGGTTGATTCAGGCAGAACCCGCAAGCTCCTTTGGAGAAGCTGGGCTCAGCTGTCTGGACGTTGGGGCAGCCGCGCGTGCCTGGTGCGCTGGCGTGAGGGCCCAGAAGCACCCTGCCTGGGGTTTTGCTGGAGCACTTTGTGTGAAAGACGAGGATTCTGGGTGTGGAGGGACCGGAGGCCGCTTGATTTGCGACTGAGTGTGATTGCAGCGGGCACAAGTGGATTCTCATCCTGCAGGTGTGGACACAGGCGTAGCTAGTGCCGTGCTACCTGGACGCTGTGTTGGGATCGCACTAGTTAAGCTCACAATTTGGGTTTTGCTAAGTCAATTTGTTAGATTTTTTTTTGGAGCTGTAATTTTCCATCTGAAAAACAGAAAGGAAATGAAAATGTACTTGCAATATACATACGTTAGAGGCTTCCCACAGTGTTTGGGTTTTGATTACCTCTCAATTAATGATTGCCTTGATGTTTTTATTATGGCACAGTTCTGAATTTGAATTTATATTCAGCCTTTTTTGTTTTGAAAATTTTCTCAGTTCTTCTCCTAAAGAAGTCCGATTCATCCTGTTTGAAGCCTCTCCTTTTCAGAGGGCAACAGTTTTTAAATATAAATTTTTTAAAAGATTAATTTATTTAAAAGGCAGAGTTACAGAGGAAGGGAGAGGGATTCAAAGAGACAGAGAAAGATTGTCCCTCTGCCGGTTCACTCTCCAAATGGCCGCAATGCCTCGGGCTGCTCTAGTTCAAAGCCAGGAGCTTCATGCAGGTCTCCTACGTAGTTTCAGGAGCCCAAGGACTTGGGCCATCGTCTACTGCTTTTCCCAAGCACATTAGCAGGGAGCTGGATAGGCGGAAGAGCAGCCAGGACTTGAATCTGCATCCATGTGGGATGCCAGTATTGTAGCTGGAGCCTTTACCTGCTGCGCCACAGTGCCAGGCCCCTAAATACAAACTGTTAGGTGATTTCCTAATCATCTTTGTCAGAGGGGGACAGATCTTGCTAGATATTTCTCTGGAGCCTCCAGGGAAGTCATTTATTGTGAATGGAACATGAATAGTATGTGTTTTGCCATGTTCTAGCTCCCAAGGCTGAAACTGAGTTGTTGGGATGGATAGACTCCAAATAGTGCTTTTGTTTTGCAAATGGTGAATCCAGATATCAACATACTGGTCCCTAAGACTCGCTTTTCTTTTCCGTCCAGGGATTCCTGCCACTCAGTCTTGAAGACTGGACAGTTGAGTGTGTGTCCTGTGTGCTGTTTCCGTCCTGTTTGTGAACAGCCCAGCCTGGTGTCTGCTGGGGACTCTGCGCAGTGTTGCATGTTTGTGCTCCGTTTCGGTGGTGGAAACCACAGGACTGTTTTCTAGAGCTGTTTAAAACTGTCATTTTGATATGATATATTCCCACCCATTAAAATGGCCTACATTTTAAACTGGATTTTTTTTTTCCTAGCCATCCATCAAAAACTAGAAGCGGATGGAACGGAAAAAGTTGGAGGATCCATGACGCAGAAACTGGAGAGTGTTCTGAACAGTAAGTTTTGCCCCACTGCCCAGCACTATTTATGGACTTTGTAACGAGCGTTAACAGCATGCTAGGACCTGATTTTATAGAGCAAGGCGGTGAGTTGCGATTTAGCCTTTATTTCTAAATAGTAATGATTTAAATGAGCATAAAGGGAAATGGAAACATTGAGAATGAACGCCCTGCTTCTGTTTGCGTTTTATTTATGAGAAATCAAATCATAATTTGAAAACAAGCCAGTATATTTCTTAAGAAGTACAGTTTGCAGCCATGAAGCAGGCCGGTATATTAATGGCATCATCAGCCAGAGAGAAAACGCCGAGGCCATCGCTGGGATTGTCAGTGACCAGAGAGCCTGCCAAAGGCCACCCTCAGGTTTCTGCTGGTGTGGACGTGTATGACGCCAGCTGCCAGAATGATGGACAGCCTGGGTGTCATCTGTTTGTTTGTTTACATCATGATTCTTTTTTTTCCTCCCTGTGTCTAATTCTGAGACACTCTGTAAACACTATGGGCCTGGGAGCAACTGGTACACGCCAATTTTGAGTCCTGCCCACCACCCAACTCTCAGTCTCAACTACTTATCAGATTAATTAATCTCTATTGAGATATCAGGTGATTAAAAAGTAACTCACCCTCTCTCACATGCACGGTAAGTGTTGGACATGAAACAGTAATGTGGATTTCCTCATGAAGTTGGGTTGAGTGTAGCTGAGAACAGGAAGCCTCACTTGAGATTGTTAGAGTCTGTGACCGCAGGGCTGTGAAACGTAGCTGCTTCTGCCCACGGGGCACATTCTCTGGCTTTATGCAGATACCTGCTCCCAAGCCTGGGGGGTCAGAAAAAGTTAGAAAGAGGAAGCTTTAGCTTGCGGTGGACTTTCCTTGATAGTAGAATTCGAGTACTTGTATTTCATCGTAAATAACAGCACTTCAGTTTTTTCCCCTCTGACTATTATTATTTCTATTATTATCACTTGTCTTGGCCCTGTCTCTGGGAACCAATCACCTATTTTGTTAAGATGAGTGTATTCTGAATTCAACCCAAAAAAATATTCACTGACACTGTTTCTGTGTACACTGTAGCTGGGTATTCCGAGGTCCTGGAATCTTGGAAGGATATTTTCTTTTCTTTTCTTTTTGAGATTTACTTATTCATTTGAAAGTCAGAGTTGCACAGAGAGAGAGAGATCTTCTGTCCTCTGGTTCACTCCCCAGATGGCCACAGCAGCCGGGGCTGGGCCAGGCCAAAGCCAGGAACTCAGTCCAGGTTTCCCCTCTGGGTGGCTGGGGACTCAAGCGGTCGAGCCATCACCTGCTGCCTCCTAGGGTGCACACCAGCAGGTGAGTGGAATAGGACGCAGAGTGAGGATTCAAACCCATGGGATGTGTGTGTCCCAGGCAGCATCTGTCTCCCTCTCCCCTCCCCTCCTCCACTGGGTTTTGAAAGGTGACTTGTAGGAAAAGCTGACATCATTGTATCAGCAGATTTAGAGACTGCTGAGGTCTGTGTGCTGTGTCCAGCCTACCATAAGATGGTAAGGTAATTTCTTTTGTCTTTTAAAGAGTTGTTTGGGAAATCCTCCCTTGGGATTTGCGGTGTGAAAATTGTAGAGGAAGTTATATTCCTTATAACCCTGAACTTTTTTTTAGAAATGTACAATATAAGCTGTCTGTGTAAGTTTGTCCTTTTTGGATAAAGTTGAGCTTAGCACAGATGGTCAACTCTTTATGAGACTCCTTCCTCAGGACTTTTCGGGGTAAAAATTCTCCTCTAAATACATTTCTTTACAACAGTTCCATTTTTCCAGGAGCGCTCTTCATCAGCGTGATGTTGGTGCTTGCTTTCTGAGGTCAAGTGGAACAGCGTTTCTCTCCCGCTGGCTGTGTGGTCCTGTGCGTGGTGGCCTGGGGGACAAGGCCAGGAGGGAGGAGACCTCGCACCTCAAGTGTCTTCTGCCCACCCTGTACTGTCCCAGTGTCCAGGCTGCCAAGTGCCGTGGAACTCGAGGGAAAATTGCAGAGAATTAAAATCAGGAAAAATAGTTGTGGGAATAATATTGAAAATTTAACTTCTTTTTTTTTGGGCAAGGAAAGATTAAGTTAGTATAAACATAACTCAGTTTGCGTATGTTATTACTGTCTTACATATAATTACATGCTAATTTAATATAAAAGTTTCTTTGGTTTTGTTCTTTAAGGAGAGCTTTCCTTCTTTGTCTTAAGTTAGGCATTCTTTCTCGCTTTAAGCTAAGTTTCTGAAGGATAGTATTGACTACAAGAAACTTAACCCATTTTATTCAGAATCCATCAGTGTTGACATCTTTCACTGAGATGTCTTGTTTTCCGTGACGTATTTCTCATGTCTGCCTGTGAACTTAATAATTCCTTCTTGGTTTCAAACCAGGAATGACTATACATTTTCATACCAACCTCACACATCCACCTCTGTGCTTTCTCTGTCCCAGGGCTGTGCAGCGGTGCGAGGATGAGAGTGTAGCTGGTTAGCCCTTCAGAAGCGGCTAGGAAGCTGAAACACTGAATCCAGAGTTTTGATTCAGTTTAATTAACTTTAAGTTGCAGTATCCTGATACGGCTAGTGACCACTGTCTCAGCCAGCAGAGATGTAGATGAGGTAGCATTTGTGGTGATAGTTAGGGTGGTAATGGCTAAAACTTAGGTAGTGCTTACTAAGGGTCAGGTGTTGCTCTGATAGTTTAGATATATCTAGCTCTGTGGAATCTGTGGCATTATCTCCATCTTATTGATGACATCCTTGAAGCCCAGAAGATTAAATAAGTTACATAAGATCATAAGTGGCTGTAATGTACGTCCATGAATCCGGCTCTAAACTGCTGGCGGTCCATGTCGTGTGTGGTTTTTTCCTTTACTTTTATTTGCTTTTCTTTTCTCTCTCTCTCTCTCCCTCCCTCCCTTCTTCCCTCCTTCCCTCCCTCCCTCCCTCTCTTTCTCTCTCTCTCTCTTTCCTTCTTTTTTTTAAAGATTTATTTATCTATTTGAGAGACAAAGTTACAGACAGAGACAGAAAGAGACAGAGAGACATCATCCATCCTCTGGCTCTCTCCCCAGATGGCTGCAGTGGCTGGAGCTGTGTTGATCCAAAGCCACGAGGCAGGAGCCAGGAGCCTCCTCTGGGTCTCCCACGTGGGGTGCAGAGGCCCAAGCGCTGGGGCCATCTTCTTCTCTCCCAGGTGTATTAGCAGGGAGCTGGGTCAGAAGTGGAGCAGCCAGGACGCAAACTGGCGCCCATATGCTGGCACCGCAGGCGGAGCCTTGGCTTTCTACACTGCCGCGCTGGCCCCAAGTGTGGGTTTGATATGCACAAATTTCAGTGACGACAGTTCAGTTAAATAGCACCCACTTTCCAACAGCACGGTTGGGTTCCAGTCAGCACAGTGTGTTCACAGTGACTCCTTGCAATGTAGACTTCCTCGCTGGCTCTTCAGGCCGCAGCTCACCAGGTGCAGACAGGTGTGGGACGTGATGGGCGGGCAGCCTCGTCCCTTGCTTCAGCGACCCAGCACCGTGCATCTTTTCCAGCTCACGCTCAGACTGCCAAGTTTGTGGCTGTGTTGGCCTCCCTGTCTGCTGGTGACAAATACACGTGGCATTTTACATGAGTGGATAAGAGACTGGAATTGGCACACAAAGATGAAACCGTTATGACACTGTACGTGAAATTCAGATCTAAAATAAATGGAGTTACAGGAGAAAGAGCTGACGGTGGACACGTGACTCTGCTGTTGGAGAGTCCGGATGTGCAGTGAGGTGCCCTGCCGGCGTGAGTGAGGGAAGCGTTGGGGAGGAAAAGCGGCAGATGTCTCGAAGGAAGTGAGCCTTGAAGCAGCTCTGAGATGTTTCACACCCTCCCCTGCAGGTGTGAAGAGTGCGCTGTTGGAAGCCAGTTCACACCCCGAGAGGGGCATGAGCATTCACCAAAGAACAGCGAGGATGTCTAGGAAATCTCAGGGCAGAGAGGGAGCGTCAGCTCTGACTGCACAGAGTAACAAATCGCTTTAAGTTTTCGTGCTCTCAGTGTTTCAGTTTGTAGTGAACTAAATAAATATTGGTTTGACTTTTCATTTTCCTGTTCATTTATAACCAAAAGTGAGTTTTTAATATTTCAGGTTTTTTTAAACTTTAGACAAATTTAGCTGAGTTTTTTTTTTTTTTTTTTAAGTGTCTATTTGAGAGTTGGAGAGAGAGAGAGAGAGGCAGAAGAGGGAACCCCCAGCTGCTGGCTCGCTCGATCACTTCCATGCTCCAACTGTGGCTGGGCCGGGGTTGGAGCCAAGAGCTGGACACAGTGTAGGTCTCCCCTGTGGGTGACAGGCCCCCGATTCCTGGAGCCGTCCACCCCGCCTCCCAGCGTCGGCACTGGCTGGAAGCAAGAGTCAGCGGGCAGAGTTGAGGAGCAGCCCCGACAGCCCAGTGTGGGGTACAGGTGTCTTGATTGCTAAGCTGAAGCCGCCCCTCCCCTGCTCCAGCAACAATCTTCAGAAGTCAGCAGAACAACCGAAAATTTCCCATTGATTAAGTTTCTTTGCTGAGTTTCAGCTGGCATAGCCATTGATGTGGTCTCACACGCTGTGCGAAGTGAGGCGTGCCTGTACTGTGCTGTGCCACCTCCGAGTAGAAAAATAACCAGTGTTGACTCAGAGGTGCAGTGGTGGTCCTTGCTCTGTGAACGTTTTAGTGGGCACACGCTGTTGGATTCCAGGGCTGTGAAGGTAAAACCTGCACTCTGCTTCTGCAAGTCCATAGCTTCCTGCAGATTAACACACGTAAGCTGGTGATCGAGTTCCTGCGCACTGACGCTCTGCTGCCAGTCATCCTGGGATGTGTCCAGAGGTGCACAGGGAGCCTCGCCTAAAACTGCAGTGGAGCCGATATCCGGACGGTCATGTGCATCTAGAAAGGGGAGCCAGAAGTGGCTGGACAGGCGGAGGCCGGCAGGAGGGCGACTGAGTGGATTGACGCAGGTGCATCTCTGTGGGGCCAGCACTGTGCGCGTGCGTGTGTGTGTGTGTGTGTGTGGGAGTCTTAGAGAGGAGAGGGACTGTGACCCAGGAAGCAGGGTCCAGGGCAGACTTCCTGGATGGTAGTGTGGACTTTATCCTGAAGACCCAGGGTGAGCTGTGGGAGGAGTTCATATAGGGCATCTGATGAGGCTTTTGGAGAACACGTTCCATCTGCACAGAGAACGGGTTAGGAGGGAGCCACCAGAGGCGAGAAGAGAGACCTCGTGGGAGTGTGTGGCAGTGGTGTGAGGGGCACTTGTTGAGGACTTTCAACCAAAGTAGAGTGGATGACAGGCGAGAAGCCTTGAGATGAGGAAGGCAGTATCTGGTCACTGGTTGGAGGTATAAGGCAAGAAAAAGGAAGTAGCCAGGGACAACTTCTGGGTTCCTGGCCGCCAGTGGAGGAAGAAGGAACAGACCTGAGGCAAGAGGGGAGGAGTAGAGAAGAGGAAAGTGCAGCTGGAGTTCTGGCATGTTGGGCTGGAGACTCCCAAGGTCCTGCCAGCCTGGCCCTTGCTAGCGCTCGCCAGCTCCTTGCTGCATGGAATCCGGCAACTTGAACAGTCCCTGTGTTCCAGTTGCCGCCACCATAAAACGGGACTCAAAACGGATCCTGTCCTGTGGGAACACATGTGAGGTCCAGTGTCTAGCAGCCAGTAGCTGTCAGTTTGCATGTCCAGAGAAAATCTCTCTTAAAGATTTGACGTCAGCTGCCCAGGTGTCTTGATCTGGACGTGGCTGTCACGGGCACAGTCGGGTGGTTGAGTTGGCAGGACTGAAAGATGCAGCCTGAGCACCCTGTGTAAAAAGAAAGAAAAAGTCAAGGCTGTGAAAATATGAGTGAGTGGAAGCTGGGACAAAGGGGCTGACTCCCACCCAGCAGCTGACTGGTCAACATTTCACAGCTGGCACTAAACAAACAAAGCAACCCTAATATTAGCCTTTCCCGGTCTGCAAGGCGGTGGACTGCAGGCCATCAGCCTGACCGGAGGAGACATGGAGGAGCGATGGGGAGGACTGGCCCTCGAGAGCCGTGAGAGCCGGTCTGTGTACCGAACGTCGAGCCCCAGGATTCCAGTGTCAGGCATGGCGTAAGCAAGAGTTAATCACTGGGCTGATGCTGCTGTGTGAGGCCATGACGTCACAGAGAGCCGCCCGCCTTTCGGGATCTGCCGACACTGGCACACAGCTGGCCGCTGGTTAGGTCTCCTGGTGGTCCTGGTTTTGCTGTGAGTTTGAGTATCTGTGCCACCCACCTCATTTCCAGGTGCCCCAGTGTGACATTTTCTAATGTCACTCGACTTGCCTGTCCCTGAGACAACTTGTGACACAGGCTGGGAGTGGTGGGGAGGTCTCCCTCTGTCCTCCCCCACCCCCTCAGTCCCCTCAACGTGGAGAACACCCAAGTGTCAGCACCAAGAGAGAACAATGAGAAAGCGTGAGATCGCCTCGGAACGAACGTGCTGACACAGGACATTGCCGGAAGTATAGCTCGGGCGTCCTGGGTGCCAGGGCTCCCGCGCGGTTGACAGTGGTTTCTCTTCTTTCTTTTTCTTTCATCGTGGCTGATACCATGTCACTGGGCGGGTGTGAACGCCACTGGTTGGTGTGTGATGCTGGAGGGAAGTCTCACCGCTCCGCTTCTGCTCCAGAAGCGTGGTCCTTAGTTCTTGGGACTCCTGTGTGACTGAGCCGGGGACGGTCCCTGTCCAAATGGAGTGGTGTTGAGACTGCCCCGCGGAGCAGAGGCACCGAGCTCAATTCTCGGCTTGCTCAGTCCTGGTGACTGCACATCCGGGAATGTTCTGCAGCCTGTTAGGCCACCACCAGGTGGACCTGTTGGATTTTGTGGGCATTCACACACCTGGCGGCTGCTGCAAAGCTGGGTGTCCTTGGTGTGACAAGGTGGGTGGGCATCCTTCCAGATGACTCTGCAGATGGTGTGCCGAGGGCCCTGTTGGTAGCTTTGGGATCCACACGGAGAGAAGGCCTACGCTTCCGGGAATGGAGAGTCCCTGCCCGCACTTCTGGGAACGAAAAGTCCTTGTCAGGGTCCCCGCGGGTGCCTAAAGGTCAACCAGTGAGGATCAGACCTGCCTCAACCTTTAACCCCCACACCCTGTATCTATAAAAGGAGCCCTCCCAACCTCTGACACAGGACTTCCCTGGCCCCTGCCCTGTTGGGACTGGGAACCTCGCCTGGGAGTGGAATCCCAATAAAAGCCTGTGAATTAATTGATTCATCTGACTGGGAAGACTTGTTACACGCCCGACGTCTTCCACCTGTCTGAGGAACCTGGGAAGAGCGCAGTTTGTTGTCTTGTTTACAGCCCTAGAGAAGAGAAGTGTTGCATACATTTTGAGATCTGCTGGTGAGCTGCTTGCATGAGCCTGGCCTCCACTGCTCTCCTGTATTTTAACCCTGGATGTATTATCCAGTTATCATCACAATAAAATCCACAGCAGAATAATAGCTTAGAGACAGAAGCTGTCTATAAATTAAAGTTTTATAACTTAAATTTCTCACAGATGGCATAAATTGAAATTATCCACATCTAAGTATATGTATTTCTGCAAAACTAAATTATAATTTTATAGTTTATAATTTCTGATTATCTTTTCCTCTATAAAATATTTCTCTTTTATTTGATTATAAATGGATTTTCTCCCTCTGCACATTTCATACATATTACAGGAGTTAAAATTATTAGTCGCTAGTTTTTTTAAAATTAACTTAAAAAATAAAAGATGAGAAAATCTAATTTTGAACTCGTACACATTTTCCCACAGATTCCATCACTACAAAAAAAAAAGTGCTGGGTAATTTAACCTCTAAACCTTTAACTTAAGCAACCTTTTAGAAAGATTCAGTCACATCCATGTGTGTGTTTCGTTTAGGATGCCTCAGTTTATGAAGTTTATACCTTTAGAATGATAAACAAATACTTTAAAATAATTTTCTCTGAAGAAAAAAATGTTTTCACCCTGATCAGATTTCAGATGCTCGGTTAGCCTGCATTCTGTGGTTGATGGCCAGGAAGAGATGTATTGTTTTCTCATCTTGTAATAGAAATTGAGTATTCTACATTAAATAGCATGTGGTGAAAACAGCTATCTTGACAAAACAAAGTTTTTATATCACGCCTTTAAAATTTCAACAGAATTTAAACATTATTTAGCTAAAACAGTCCTGCTACAGAGACGGCTTCTGAGGCCATCGGGCCACCCACGGTGCAGGCCGAGAGCATGGCATGCCACCCAGTGAGACAGAGGCCAGCTTTTCATCTTTGCTTAAAGTATAGTCACTAGACCAGATAACGCAGAGCCTTTTTACAAGCTACAGGCAGCCATCAAACCGCCCGAAAACAGTTTATCCTTTTTCTCCCCCTTCTTTGTGGCTAATTAAAAATAATTCGCAAGTTGCAAAGTTTAAATTGTTTTTGTGCACAGCACATTTTGCTTTAGGTAGAGCACATCTTTCGTTACAGTGATTAATAGAGTTTGAAGTCTAAAGAGAACTTACGGAAAGTCAAGTTCATGTGTAATTTTATAAGAATTAGCTGATTTAAAAAACAGTCAATGGCTCTGTGCTGAAGTTTGTCGTTTCCAATTGCGTGTGTAATTTTCTGTGCCTGCTACACCAAGAGGTAATTCTGCCAAGAAAGGCGACTACTTTTAAAATGTTTTTTTGAGCAGCTTGTCTGAAAACTGTTCGTTGTTTCATTACTCAGTAAGCAGATATTGGACCTGTGGAACGTAGCTGATGTGTGTGCACACACGGGCGTCAGTGTTTCACCTATACAGTCTGCAGTAGCTTACGGCCTGTGATTGCTGTCGCGTGTGGAAGAATGACTGACACAAACGTAGGCTCACCTTGCAGAATTTATTTGGGTCTGGTAAATAGGACTGCTTTTAATTGGATACCATTCTTAGCATATGAAAAGACTTAAGCAGGCAAAATGGAAATTTTATTTTAGCAAACCAAAATGGTCTCCAATATAGCTTAACTTTTAAGGAAGTAAAGTCTGGCTGGGTTTGAAAGTAAAGCTGACAGCAGTCTGAGCGTCCAGTGCTCACGGATGCATTTTCTGTTGAAAAGCAGCTCTCTGCTAAGTTTCTTTTTTCCTCCGTCTAAAACAGGGGCGAGCAACACTGCAGACACGTTGTTTCAGGAAGTCTTAGGCCGAAAGGACAAGGCAGATTCCACCAGAAACGCCCTCAACGTGCTCCAGCGATTTAAGTTCCTCTTCAACCTGCCTCTGAATATTGAAAGGAACATTCAGAAGGTGGGGTGCCCACTTCCGTGGTAGATTCTGTCGGCTCGTTAACATGTTTTAGAAACCTCCACCAGGTGTCTGCATGATGCTGTAGTGACAGTCCCCGAATGTGTCTTTATTTTCTAGGGTGATTACGATGTGGTGATTAACGACTACGAAAAGGCCAAGTCTCTCTTTGGGAAAACGGAGGTGCAAGTTTTCAAGAAATGTAAGATTTGTTTATTGCTTTCCCGTGACAGGGAGGGTGTGGCATGCGTGCCGTGAGGAATGCCGCGTGCACTCAGTTTCGTCTGTGTGCCGTGGTAAAGCAGTCGCTTCGCAGAGGACGTCCTGGCTTCCCTGCCGCAGGCAGTGCTCCTGAGCGGCTCCTCCACGGCCGGGCGATAGGCTGTTCGCTGCTTTGTTAGCCACGATGCTGTCACAGGGCTTTTGTTACTGGGACGAACAGCGATGGGTATTTTAGAGAGATGGAAGCCCATGGTTCAGTCTGTGCTTGCAGGAAGGCCAGGGTAGCTCTGAATTCTAACCTTACTTAAAACCAAACTCAGTACCTTTAGAATTACATCTAATGCCGGACTTACAGAGAACAAGAAGAGCTGCCGTGCCCTGTGGTGAGGCCTTATCCCAGGGCTCTACTGACTTTAAAGAAACGAGGTCTGTGAGGACCCAGAGGTTTTTTTAATGTGAATTTTCCATGCAGTGAAATGCAGAGACCTTACATGTCACAGGCCAGTGAGTTTGACAAATGCGTCTGCGCGTGGAACCCACTCCCCAGTGGGGGTTTGGGGCTCCAGAGAGGCCCCCTGTACTTCTTCTCAGGCTGCCCGGCCCCCTGAAACAGCCCCTGGCCTGTGTTTCCGAAATTTGATTTTTTAGAATTCCCATTCCACGAAGCTTGTCTGTTCTCCTCCTCTTTCATAGACTATGCTGAAGTGGAGACGCGAATCGAGGCTCTGAGAGAGTTGTTGCTGGCTAAGCTGCTGGAGACACCGTCAACTTTGCATGACCAGAAGCGTTACATAAGGTAACCCTTGTGCAAGCATTTGACAAAGCTCTGACATGGGCTCCGTGCTGATGCAGCTGGAACTCTTAAAGCTGCCTTGGATGAAGTTAGGAGATTGAGGCAACGGGGAAGGGAAGAGGAATGAACGTGGGAGCCGTGTGGAGAGCTCACTTTCTACTGTCAGGAGGTCCTGCCAGCCTCCTTGTGGACTTGCCTCTTCCCCTGGCTGGTGGGGCATCTCACCTCACAGACAGCGCAGGCCACGGAGCAAGGGCCCCTGCGTGGCGGAGAGCAGGATCTGTGGCACACCGGCCGCGCTGCAGGAGCTCTGGAGGGCTGGTTTACTGTGGAAGCCACGGAGTGGGGAATGCCGAGCAGAAAAACAAAACAAAGCACTGCTGCTGAGTAGGACAAAGATGGCCGTCACAGCGGAGGAGGGGCAGGCCTGGGAAGGAGGCGCGTTGCCTAACGGGACCAGGTGTCCCTGAGTTCTCAGATCAGGGGTACACTGGAGGGTTTAACAGCACCCGGCGCATCAGCAGTTGCTAATTTTTTGAAAAAAAATTTTTTTTTGACAGGCAGAGTGGACAGTGAGAGAGAGAGAGAGACAGAGAGAAAGGTCTTCCTTTTTGCCGTTGGTTCACCCTCCAATGGCCACTGCGGCCAGCGCATCTCGCTGATCCGAAGCCAGGAGCCAGGTGCTTCTCCTGGTCTCCCATGTGGGTGCAGGGCCCAAGGACTTGGGCCATCCTCCACTGCACTCCCGGGCCACAGCAGAGAGCTGGCCTGGAAGAGGGGCAACCGGGATAGAATCCGGCTCCCCAGCTGGGACTAGAACCCGGTGTGCCGGCGCCGCAAGGCGGAGGATTAGCCTGGTAAGCCACGGCGCCGGCCAGCAGTTGCTAATTTTTACGTCTGTGTGGCTTATCCCAGGGCTTGGGGACAAAGCCTATAAGTGACAAGCTTTCTGTGTCTGTGAGTGTAAAGTATCAACTTTGCTTTCTCCTGGGATATTTTGAGTGTGGCCTTTGCTGTCACTGTGAGCCGTTACTTTTTAAGTGTTGTAACTTCTGTTTAATCAGTGGTTTATTGAGTAGCTGTGGCTGTCAACGGTGCTGGCCTGTGTGCACTTCTGCGTCCAGTGGTGGTTGCCCTGTGAACTCCAGGCACGAGACGTTGTGCAGGGGACGGGTGTGTCGCACCCAGGTTCTGGTGAGGAAAGCTGGTGGGCGTGCCTCCAGCAGCAGAATGTAGGGCGATGGATGGATGGCTACAGAGTATGTGGGGCCTACAGCTCAGCACAGGGCCATTCTGTGTGTCCTGTAACCCAATGGCCACCTTGCGAGGGCACAGGCATCACACCCACCATGCAAGCGCAGGGGCCAAAGGTGCTTTTAAATGGCTCCTTGTACTGCCTTGTCCCCCCGTCTTTCCAAAGGGTGAAGAATAAGAATGTCAATAATACATTACTTATTTTTTTAATCATTGTATTATTTCTGATTCTTTGAGAAGACACTGAGCAACTCTATTACCTTTTTAGTTCAAACTTTTAGTCATCGATAACTAGAAAAATAAAACCAAAAACCAGGTCAAGGAACCTGCATTGTGGCGCAGTGGGTTAAGAAGCCCCTCGGGGCTCCGGAGGCCCTGGTTCAGCCCTGGTTCAGTCCTGGCTTCTCCGCGCTTCCAAGCCGGCTTCCGCTAACGCACACCTGGGAGGCTGCAGGTGGTGGCTTGAGTACCTTGGTCCTGGCCACCCACCTGGGAGACCTGGGTGGAGTTCCTGGCTCCTGGCCGCTGTCTGGCCCAGCCCTGGCTGTTGGCGGGTACTTAGGGGAGTGAGCCAGTGGATGGAAGATGTCTCTCAGTCTCTCCCACCGTCTGTTTATCACTGTGCCTTTCAGATCAGTCATTCATGTGTGCATAAAGAAGCCCTTGAAAAAGCAAGCCACGTAGCCGCTGGGCTTTGCCGTCTGTGGTGCTGGGGGCCGTGGGCAGCAGGCAGGGACTGAGGCAGCCTTACCGGCCTCCATGGGAGCCTCCACCGTCCAAGCTGTCCAGGCTGTAGGTGTGAACGTGAGGTGGCCGGTTTATTGTGTTCCTGTCATTGCAGCCGCCCTGCTCCTGAGTGGAGGCTGCAGCGCCTCTCTGAGCGCTGGTCCCCTCGGGTCCCTGCGAACGGTTAGGGGGTGTGTCAGGATTCGGCTGCAATGGCTTCAGCCTGTGTAGTTTTAAAATCCCGAGTTTGTGTTTGTCGTAATTCACATTTTTTACCTTGTTTATCCCCTCCACAAAGCCTTTTTTTAAAGTGTTCTCGAATACACAGTTCTGAGAGAACCAGCCGTGGTGCATCACAGCCTAAACCCAGCCCCGGGAAAGGCCCTGCAGGCTTCAGGCTGCGGAGTGGGGAGAACGCGCTCAGACTCAGCCACTCTGGCAGCCTGAGGACCTCACCTCCAGGAAGCTCCCTTGCCTGGATGGGTACCCGCTGAAGAGACCTGAGGGAGGCCTCACCAGACCGACGTTAGGAAGTGGCGGAGCCAGGGGCCTGCGGGAGGAGCCCGGGGAAGGACTCCTCTGTGCTCCCCGTCCCATGGCTCACAGCCCCGGGCAGCGGCTTCCCCAGAGCACCACTGTGCTTTCCCGCAGCACCCTAGGGGTGCAGACGGCGCTGGGGGAGCCCGCAGGGCCCTGTGCTCTGGGAGGTGTGCGTGGAGCAGTGGCGGGGCCAGCAGCTGGGAAGGGAGCGCCCTGCGCCGGGCTGCAGGTGCTGTGCTGGGAGCGGAGCTTCCTCTCTGCGTGCCGTGTTCCCCAGCAGGAGTCCCGGCTGGCTGCTCTGTGTGTGAGCTGCCTCCTGTGACCGCCTCGGCACAGAGCTGCAGCCTGAAGTGGCCCTGGTGGCCAGGGCCGCACGGCCCCGGAAACGAGGTCTCCCCGACAGCTGGCGGGGGTCGGGGTCCTCAGCCTTCGGCAGACACTGAGCTGCTGAGGCACTGGGGACTGGAGGGACCGGACGGGCATCAGGCTTAGCCCTGAGGGCCTACGTGTTGGCCAGGGGCCACTGCTTATAGCACTGGTGACTGTTTCCCATTGAACAAGGCATTTATCCTCCGGACAAGACAGCTTTCTGTCCGGGAACAGTTTTGCAACAGTCCCTGCCTTTGGAGTGGACTGCGTTGGATTTCATCTGTTAGACTTAGGTATCTTGTGAAGGAAAAAGACAAGATCTTCAATGGCGTTTGACAGAAAATTTTCAAGTGGGTTTGGGTGTTCATGCACAAAGATGACTTCAAACAGTTCAAGAACTATTTGAAAACTAAGAAAAACACCTGTGTATCCTATAGTTCCTAGAGAAACGTTTTCTCAGTCACAAGGTAGACTTCAGAGGCAGTGTGTGTTGTCACCACATCTCTCGCAGAGAAAATGCCTGGTGTTTAGTTAGCTCCTCATAGGAAACGGTGTCACACTGCCATCTAGTGGCAGGCTTTCATATGAGACAGGAGTTTTTTGAGAAACGCTGAAATTTATAAATGTTCACCCAGTGTGCTCTGCTGGTTCCCACCTGTGTTTAATAAAGTGACTGTGTTTAATAAAGGGGGCACTGGGAGCCAGATGTGCAGAGAGAGACGGGTCCTCACCAAGCGGATAGGATCGCCTTTTACAAAGAGCTAATTTGGAAGAATTACAGGTTCCCCGTTATTTATTAATGTGTGGCAAGAAGCTTTAACCTATCTCCTTGAGAGCTGAGTTCTAGAGACTAATGTTGGCAAGTGCTTTACGAATTCATAACACTTTAGGGTTCTTTTTAATAATGATTTTTGAGATCACCGGTGCTACCGACGGCAGAGCAGTTCTGTTTGTCACCCATGGCTTTGCCTTTGCAGGTACCTGTCCGACCTCCATGCGCCCGGGGACCCAGCCTGGCAGTGCATCGGCGCCCAGCACAGGTGGATCCTTCAGCTCATGCACACCTGCAAGGAGGGCTACGTGAAAGACCTGAAAGGCAAGGCCGGGCCCTTCCTCCCTGTGAGACCACGTGTCCCAAGGCCCCTCCTACTTCCTCACCTGTGGAGTGCCTATGTCCCAAGGCCCCTCCCACTTCCTCCCCTGTGGAGTGCGCATTTCCCAAGGGCATGACGACTTGGTTTTCTTGCTGCCTGTATCGGGTACTTTCTCTTTGTTCTGTGTGGCCACTGGTGAGCATTAGGCCTAAGCGTGGTCACGGACCAAGGAAGGAAGAGCCCCCGCGTGCTGCGAGGACTGAGAGGTTTGTCCCAGACAGCGCTGTGCGGCAGGCTTGCCGCGAGCCCTCGGTAACTCCCCGTCTGTTCCTGTTCATCACACGTGCCGGGGAGAGGGTGGGGAGGCAGGCAGTTACTGGAAGAGGAGGGAAAGACTTTGCACATGTCGCTAACCAATGAAAAGCAGGAGTGCGTGATTGGAAAATGAAGGGTACTGTGGAGGGGGGTGACTGCTGCAGTGTCTCAGAGAGGCTCCACGTGGGCTGAGAGCGTTCAAGGCCAGCTGCAGCCTGTGCAAAGGCCCTGGGGAAGAGGAGTTTAACCAGAGCTGAGCTGCATGTCACGCAGGCCAGCGATCAGCAGACACGGGATGTGTGGAACGTGTCCTGTGCTCCGGGCACTGCAGGTGCCACGCTGCCGTGGGCAGCATCCTGGCCAGTGCCTGGCTCAGCAAGCCTGCAGGGTACTGCATGAGGCAGGCAAGCGCTGGCCGCTAGAACCCTCCGGCGTGAGCTGCTGTGTCAGGCTGGGTGTGCTCTCAGCCCTAGCACGGGTCCAGAGCTTCAGGTCAGGGCAGTGACCTCTCTTTCACTTTTTTTTTTTTTTTTTAATTCACTTATTTATCTGGAAGGCAGAGCAGCAGAGAGAGAGATCGAGATCTTCCATCCCTGGTTCTCTCCCCAAATGGCTGCAGCCTGCAGCCTGGGCCTGGGCCAGACTGCTGCCAGGAGCCAGCAGCTTCATCTGGGTCTCCCCCATCATGTCTCTTGCGAGCTGAGTGTGACCTGTACGGAGCCACTGAAAAGTAGGAGGGAAGAGTGGAAGCCCACCCAAGGGGAGAAGGTGTGCGTCTCCGGCACTGTGGGCAGCCGCAGGCCCCAGCTTCCGAGCGCCCGGAGCTCTGTGTGACCACAGCGGTGGACGCGGAGGCTGGGCAGGGCTTCAGGGGCACCAGATGATGGATGTGGAGGGTCCCAGCTTCGTGCAGGGGGCGTGGGGGCACCTGAGGGTCTGGAGCAGGGAAAGGCGTGAGCAGACTGAGCTGTAGGCCGATGCCAGCTGTGGCTCCTGAGGTGAAGGGGTGAGGAAGACAGGAGCGGTGCGCGGTCAGGAGGCTGGAGCGGCGGGCAGGCACCTACCCAGCTCGGAGATCGTGGCAACAGGAGGAAAGTGCCCCGAGCGGGGAGCTGATGAAGGCTGACGAGGGTGATGGTGGCCTTCAGTTGGGGCACGGGGGATAAGAGGAGCCCTCCTCCCGCCCCCCACTTTGGATGGGTTGGTGGTTGAGTTAGAGGGGGGTGGTTTGTGCGGAGGCTGACGCTCTCACCCAGGAAAATGAGAGGAGAAGAAAGCCAGCCCAGGAGAGGAGTGGTGTCTCAGGGTGTGGTAGAAGAGAAGCAGGGGGGGCGGCCGCAGGGGCCACAGGGCCGCCGCATCACAGCTCAGGAGTGGGAGACGCGGGCTGAGGTCCTGCAGGCTGGGCACCCAGGCTGCCGAGGGTGGCCAGGGCGAGGAAGCGTCAGTGGCCTGAGCCCCTGGATACCCGAGAGAACAGGGAACAGCCCGGCCCGAGGGCCCGGCAGAGAGCTGGCTCTGGCTTATTTGTAGCACAGTGCTCTTGTGACTTAACTGGCCTGGATCGGAGGACTTTGCACTCTGGCTCCGTTCTTTTCCACACATGATAATTTAAGAAAACCCACGTGTTTCTTTATTGATGCTGTTGTTAAAGTTCCTATGAATGTCATTTTTAAGATTTTTAAAAAAATTTTTAGTCAGAGAAAATGACAGGAAATGATGTGCAGTCTAGGCTGCAGGGATTCTTAGGATGCCTCACCCAGGAGGGGGCTTCAGAAAGCTCACGTGAAAACGACATTAAATGATAAGCTTGAGACCTGCGCAGTGGTGCCGCAGGTTAATCCGCTGCCAGGGACACCAGCATCCCACATGGGCACAGGTTCGAGTCCCGGCTGCTTCTCTTCCGATCCAACTCCCCGCTGATGGCCTGGGAAAGCAGCGGAGGATGGCCCAAGTGCATGTGGGAGACCCAGGAGAAGCTCCTGGCTCCTGACTTTGGCCCTCTGGGATAGCAGCCATTTGGGGAGTGAACCAGTGGATGGAAATCTCTCTGTAATATTGCCTTTCAAATGAAATAAATATTTTTTTTAAAAAAAGTTTATTTTGGTTCCACAAATTTTGAAATCCATGCTTTTTTTTTTTTCCGGGCTGTCTCCTTTCATTTGTCTCTCTGTGGCTCCAGCTGGTAATTTTTGAATTTTAGTGTGTAGTCTGTCCCTCACCATTCACTACCTGTCAGAATCCTTGGGGTGTTTTTCTTTAAAAATGTTTATTTTTATTTATTTGAAAGGCAGAGCAAAGAGAGAGATGGGAGACAGGAGTGGGGGTGGGGGAGAGGCAGAGAGAGGGCTGAAGCCAGGAGCCCAGATCTCCGTCCGGGGCTCCCACGTGGGTGGCCGGCTCTCAGCACTTGAGCCACCACTGCTGCCTCCCAGGGTGAGCGTGAGCAGGGAGCTGGGTCGGGAGCGGGAGTGGACTGGGACTGGGCCGCAGGCGCCCACGCAGGGCTTCACCTGCCGGGTGGTCTTCGTGCTCTCAGCGCCTGCCCTGCACCCTCTCCATGCCGGTTACCGGGTGTCAGTCATTGTCGGGGTGCCAGGTGGGGCCTGCACGTGCAGGGCCCGCAGACCCCTTGGAGCCTGCAGCCTTAGGGGAGGGACACAGGACTTGCAGAAACACGTACGTGTGTTTTTATTGTAATTGTGAAGCGGGGCATAGAGGGTGCTGTGACCTCCTGGGACGTGGGGAACCCGTGTCACTGGGGGCAAACACAGGAAGCTCCCTGGCAGAGCTGGTATCTCTTCTGAGGCCAGGTGGGGGCCAGCAGCGACCGGCAGGTGGCAGGAGGTCTGCTGGGGAGACCTGTGTGCGCGTGTGAGAAGCAACAGGAACACGTTTGCTGTGGCTGGATTTGAATTTCTGGGGTGCATGCACACAGCCTCTCTGGGGTTGGGAAGGTTCTAGGGAGTGTTGATATCTTATTTGCACATCCACGGTGCTCCACCAGCGAAGGCCTGGGTTCCTCCTGAGGCTGAAGGGGAACGGCTGTACCTGGCGGGTTCCTTCCCTGCCGTCGGCTCTCGCCGTCTGCAGCCAGCACGGGCCGACCCCTCGCGCTCTCCGAGGCAGCGGAGGCCGTGGGTCTGAGGTGGCCCTGCTCATCCGTGACAAGCCCTACCCAGCATTGCCTTTGGATTAGAGAGCGGAAGCACAAAGCCCTCAGGACTCCCTGAACCTGCGCTGCAGATGTTACTGTGCGACTGCTCCCTAGTCTGATCGCTGCGGGCTGTCTTAGTGTTTCCTTTGACGTGAGTCGGTGAAGACCGCCGCTGTAAGTCAAGCAGGTAACCCTGATGTAATGTGGTCTTGTCGGCTCAGGTCGTAAGCAGTTCTGATGTCATTTTGGAGAACCCCAAACAGATTTAAAAGCAGAAACAGAACAGTCTCCTGTGCCCACGCTAGCGTCAACAGCTGTCAGCTCCCAGCGGGCCTATGGTCTCTGGCCACCCCTGCCCCTTCTCCCTCCCGCCCCCGGCCACATCATTTCACCCACGATTAACTCAGCCGTTTTCTGAGAGTCAGAACGGTGCCTGCTCCTCCTGCAGGACTCCTGCATTCTGAATGCAGGGAAAGTGACTTTGGAGCTTTTCTGTTGTTGCGTCTTCGCTTGGACTGTAAACACTGGAGAAAGCAGGGGTCGTAATGGTTTCAGGAAAGCCACGGGAGAACAAGGCTTCAGAGCTGAGGCCGCCCTGTGGAATAGAGCACGGTTTTAAGTGGATGGAGTGTAAGTATTTCAGGCAGGAAAAGAATTCTTGATGTCTTTTTAAGTAAAGCTGATCTGTACGCATGAATGTAAGAAAGCCTAATTAACATATAAATATTTTTTACAGTCTTTGCAGGGTGGTTTGGGGAAAAATGTTAATTGTATTTAGTCTTGTGGTCTTCAGCGAGAGTCCTGGGGGCAGAGAGGGTGGCGGGTTCATAGCCAACCGCCCTGCACACAAAGCCGCCTCTCCCCAGGAAAGGTTCTTCTGTGGGTAAAGCTTTCGGCAGCAGAGGGGCCTCAGGGTTGTTGTGCCCAGGAGCACCGCTCCAGGCCCCTTGCCGTATTGTGCACCTGCAGCACGCCTGCCCTGGGCTCCCAGACCGCCCTCTCCGGGCCTGGTTCTGCAGCCCGCATGCGAACGTCTGGTTTTTCTAAGGGGAAGAAAGGGTGGGGGAAACCAAAACCAAAGTCCCTGTTTTTAAAAGACCCATCGGGAAGGCTGGCGCGCTGCCGGACACAGGTGCTTGCTGGTGTCGGGATTCCCAGCGGAGTGTCCACGCAGCACGGCGCGGCTCTCCCCTGCTTGGAAGGCAGCCCTCTGTCCCCAGCCGCCGCCACAGCCGATGGAGAAGTGGCACTCGTGTTTTCAGACGGCCTGGAGTGGGTCCCGAGCTAGATCAGCCTCCACTTCCCTGCAGGAAAAGCCCCTGGCCGGCCCGCCTCGGCCTGGCCTCAGACTGGGCGGGCAAAGGTGGCCATCAGGGTGGATCCTGCCTTTTCTGCGAAAGGGAGTTTAACTCTTCAAGCGTCTGCCGGCTCTTTGTGGTAACTGAGGGGAAAGGCACCCGCCGGGCCGTGGGGTGGCCTCCCCTTCTTCAGTGGGTGCTCAGTTAGGACTTGCCGGAGGGACGTCTTGGAGCTGGGGCGAGATAGGGGCCCCGTGGACTGGGAGCCGTAGCTGACACGAGCCACGGATTCCTGACGAGTCAGCGCCCGGCGGCGGCAGACAGGGCTCGGGTTCTCTGGAAACGTGAAAGACAGCTGCTCCTGAGTGGCTTGCTGGTGATCCGTACCCTGATGGCTCTTTTACGAAAGCAAACTGTTAAGAACAGAAGTCATGCTAAATATTTATCCTCTTAATAATTTCACACATCCAGCAGATTGTTAGTTACTTGCTGAAAGAAAAATATTTAGGTTTCTCCAAGGACCTGAAGATATAAAAAGGCCACATTTTCAACTCAAGCTCATAAAATACATGTATAGGTTATATTATGGTTTATCTACAATCTTACAAATTTATATCATATCACTAAACTGTATTTTTTCTTGATATTTAAAAATACAACTGTGGTCTTTATATGTTTTACATGTTTTATATGGTATTGCTTTTAAGTGGTAGGGTTAATAGATACCGCTCTGGTATTACCATGATACGGGATTGTATAGACTTCTCATGTTCTGGATTAATTACCAGAAGATTCATTTAGCTTTCCACAAAATTACAAAAATATTTCCATGGTTAAAAAGACTAGTAAAAGTGTGTTACACATAAATTAACTCTTTTAATAAATTAGAACCCTTACTTTAAAATTATTATAATGAATCAGTGCTAGGAAGGTTATTTTAAGGGGCTTGTTTTCTTGCCATTTCTGCAGTGGTATCTCTCCTGTGAACCTGGAGTGGTAGCGATCAGAGAGGCAGGGCTGCAGCCCTTGAGAGCCAGCTTTATCTCTCGTCTGCAAGCCCTTTTGTGTGGGGCTCGCACACAGAGCCGCACTGCAGGCTGAGGGAGGGGCTTCCTCCCAGGCTGGTTGGGGCAGGTTGCAGTGGCAGGGGCTTCTGTAACGCTGGTTTTAGAAGATGAGGTGCTCAGTGGGATTGTATCCTCCTGCTTTCAGACTGCAGCTCTAAGGGGACCTAAAGGGGAAAGGAAAGGAGGGTACAGTTTATGATTGCATCAGAATTACGTTCCCGCCAGCCAAGCAGGGGGTCTGCTTTTCCTTTCCCTTTGCCCCTTTCTTCCAGAAAGAAAGGGGGAAAAATCCGTATTCCACAAATTAGATTTTAAATGTATTCCGTTGGAAGCTGCCCGCTGTTTTTTGTGAGTTGTGTAATTCATATGAGCAGTCTCCCCTGCCAGAGTGCACAGTGGCTTCTAATCATTTTGAGTCCCGATTCTCGATTTGCTGTTAATCTAATTTGAAGACAGTTTCACCCTCCACGTTGAAATCAAGACTAGTAGTCAGCGCTGGGAATTTGAGTAGGTTTTCTTAAAGTCAGGTCTCCAGGACTTGAAATCGGGTTTCTTTCTGGAAGGGCCCGGCATTCACTTGGTGATCCTGTATGGGCGTGGTCGCAGGGTGCTGGCTGGAGATGCCTCTCCTGCCTCTTCTGTCCTGTGGTGGACTCCGCCCACCTCTCCGTGAGTGGTCCCTCTGGTTCAAATCAGCCAGGCGGTGGACTCCGCCCACCTCTCCCTGAGTGGTCCCTCTGGTTCACATCGGCCAGGTGGTGGACTCCGCCCACCTCTCCGTGAGTGGTCCTCTCGTTCAGATCAGCCAGGCCACGAAGGCTGGGACACGGGCCTTCTCACTTGGTTACCCCGCAGCTGTCTCCCTCCACAGTCCTGGCTCATCTGGAAGAGGGCTCCGTGCAGCTGGGAGCCCGTCCACCCTGAACAGACGAAAATACAGACAGTAAACGGTGGAGCACACGGCCAGGGCCAGCAGTTCTGTGCAACTACAGAATACTGACTGGTAAATATTTTTAACTGTGTGTTGTCACTTTTTTTTTTTTTTTTTAATTTTTGACAGGCAGAGTGGACAGTGAGAGGGAGAGAGAGAAAGGTCTTCCTTTGCCATTGGTTCATCCTCCAATGGCTGCCGCGGCCTGCGCGCTGAGGCCGGCGCACCGCACTGATCCGAAGGCAGGAGCCAGGTGCTTGTCCTGGTCTCCCATGGGGTGCAGGGCCCAAGCACTTGGGCCATCCTCCACTGCACTCCCAGGCCACAGCAGAGAGCTGGACTGGAAGAGGAGCAACTGGGACAGAACCCAGCGCCCCGACTGGGACTAGAACCCGGAGTGCCGGCGCCAGCCGTGTGTGTTGTCACTTTTGTAGCGATTGTTTTATACGTCATGAGCCTGTTTTCCTCTCCTTGAAAGTTCACACAGAACCGCTGAGACGTGTGCAGGGCTGGTGGAAGCCTGAGGGGTTCCTGCTGTGGCTGTCACCTGCCCTGCTGGTTCGGACAGCGCGGTGTCCGCTCGCGGTGCCTCCCCAGAGCTCGTGCCTTTCCTGCCTGGAGCGGGGTGGTGGGTGATGCTGAAGTGATGCCGCCTGGAGCCCTGGCTGCGCACCGGGCGGGGAGGTGCAGGGCGGCCACGCGACTGCGTGAGCCGGTCCGTGCAGGGCGCTGCCCAGGCCAGAGCTCCGGGTGTGGCCGGAGGAGCTCGGAGCTGTTCAGGAGCCCGCCCGAGGTGTTGAGATCCCTGCGTGCGGAAGGCAGGCGGCGCCCCGGGGTGCGCGGGACACCAGTGCGGGGCGACTGTGAGGCGCGGACCGGTGAGGCAGGGCGGGGGCTTGAAGCCCAGGCTGGTTTCTTGTTTTGTGTTTTAAGGATTCATTCTAAACCCTGGGCAGAGCTGACGGAGGGGTTTCCCGGAGAACTCGCAGCTTCGGGGACCCGGCACCTATTTGCTTTTGCAGAAGCCACGCGTGTTAAACCCCTGGTGGTTCCTGGGCTGCACCTCCACCCTCTCGGTGAAGTGACCGGGCTTGTGCCATTAGTGCTTCGGAAAAAGCAGCCTCGGAAACTCCGAAAACGGACGTTTCAGTGTTTTTTCTTACTAAAACAAAAGTTCTGTTCCATGTCTGAGTAGTATTCCAGAAATGACTTTTCCTACCTTCATGTTTGTTGATAATTTGTTAAACGTGTCTGCATACTCACAAAAAGGAAAAAATAATTTCCTTTGAGAATGTCATTACCATGTCATAGAAGCTTTATTTAAATGGAGAAATAAAATACTGACAACAATAATCACGTGTGTGTGTGTGTGTGTAATGTTGTGTTTAAAGGATTTTTTCCAAATATTTGTGGATGAGATATGTTTATTCTTTGTTATGTAGATGAAATTGTAACTCCAGTACTAGGTTGTGTATTTAGATGCAACTATACCCTAAGAATATCCACTTCTACAGTTGTGTGTGTAGGTTCTGCTACCGCATAGAATCTTAGAAATAGGAACGTGCTGATTTCTCACGGTGCAGGTTGTGTCCTGGTTGTAATCTTGTCTCCAGGGCAGTATGCACCTGGAGCATCCTCAGGTGACTTTGACAGATTGCAGGTAGATAACTAATCTTGCAGGCGCTTCTCATTGGAGTACATCTCTGTGGGTTACGGTGCATGGTGGCCTTAAGCCAGCCAGGCTGTTCAGTCTGTGACACTTAGTATAAAGTTCTGGTAAACATTTCCTTTTGAAAAAATTCTCGCTTTTCATATTTTTGTGGTACAGTGTCATTTTCAGTATGTGGAGGCAAAGTCTTGTACGTGTAGATAAGAATGCCATGATCAGCCTCTCCGTGTAGTAACGTTGATCGGATTATGAATTTTCCCCGTTTTGTTCTTGGAGTCAGAATTCACAGCTGATACTGCACATCACGAAGTGTAGAGCCCTGGTCTTCATAGCCCGAGATTGTGAGTGGCTACAGGATTCTGGAGAGTTCTTGCTGGAGTTAACACCTGCCCCAGTTTCAAATCTAGGAGACAGTTTGTTAGTATTGGGTCAAAGAAAGGCGTGCAGGTAACAACCTCCCATTTCACAGAAGGCTTCAAAAAATCCATCTAAGAGAATCCTAGGAGTGGTCCTGTGTAGAGAGAATTTACCGCCGCGAGGACACGGGGCGTCCCAGACTCAGCCCGCAGTTTGGGAAGGACAGGGGCCGGGGTAGACCCGCGGGCCGGAGCGCCGCCGTCCTCGGGCTGGGGCGGTGGCCGGCAGGGCACGCCGAGGCAGAGCCGGGCTGGGCGGCTCGCATCCCTGCGGCACGGCCCCGTGCAGTAGAGCAGCCCGCAGACCCCAGGCGGCCCCTCCTGCATCTCGGAGAAGCTCTTGTCGCTGGAGTCACCCCCGCCATCAGAGCCACTTCGTGTTTGCCGCGGTTTTCTGGGGGAGAAGTATCAATTCCTGTCATTCACGTTCAGGACGGAGTGTCGGGTGTCTGAGGGGTTCTGTTTGACAGAAGTAGGTGACTTGTGACTGCACTTTGATGCTCCGTGTCTAAAACCGTCCCGCCGCGGGCAGGGCTCATCCTCGCGCGGGTGGCGCGCCCCCTGCTGGCCGCTGGCGGAAGTGCGTCCTCCGGGGGCGCCCGGGGCCTGGGCTGCATTTGCGGGGCTGGACCCCCCTTAGGAAATCAGTTCGTGCTGAACTTCCCCTCCCTGGAGCCATAGGAACCAGGTGGTGAGACTTCTCACAGAACGAAAGGGAGCCAGGGAATGCTTTCCCTCTTGATGGACTGAGGGCCTGGACCTTTTTAGACACATGTAACCTGGTAAATTTACATTCTCTTCCTACCCTTTCTAACATGCATTTTGAATAAAGTATAACTTTTTATAGAAAACTTTAATATAAATTTCAAAAGTACAACTTTTGGATTATAGTGGCTTTTCCCCCCACAACCTCCCTCCTACCTGCAAACCATCCCATCTCCCACTTCCTCTCCCATCCCATTCTTCATTAAGATTCATTTTTAATTATATATAGAAGATCAGCTCTATACTAAGTAAAGATCTCAACATTTTGCACCCACACAGACACACAAAGTATAAAGTACTATTTGAAGACTAGCTTTACCGTTAATTCTCATAGTACCACACTTTAAAGACAGATGTCCTACATGGGGAACAGGTGCACAGTGACTCCTGTTGTTGATTCAATATTGACACTCTTGTTTAGACGTCAGTAATCACCCGAGGCTCTTGTCATGAGCTGCCAAGGCTATGGAAGCCTCTTGAGTTCCCCAGCGCCTACCTTATTTAGACAAGGCCATAGTCAAAGTGGAAGTTCTCTCCTCCCTTCAGAGAAAGGTACCTCCTTCTTTGACGGCCCCTTCTTTCCACCGGGATCTCACTCACAGAGATCTTTCATTTAGGTCATGTTTTGCCATAGTGTCTTGGCTTTCCATGCCTGAAATTCTCTCATGGGCTTTTCACCCAGATCTCAGTGCCTTAAGGCTGATTCTGAGGCCAGAGTGCTGTTTAGGACATTTGCCATTCTCTGAGTCTGCTGTGTATCCCGCTTCCCATGTTGGATCATTCTCTCCTTTTTAATTCTATCAGTTAGTATTAGCAGACACTAGTCTTGTTTATGTGATCCCTTTGACACTTAATCCTATTAAATTATAATTTTCCATATATGTTTCTGATGTTATGCTAAGATTTTGGTCCTTTTAAAATATGTCAAAACTCATGTTTTGATAATCATTTCCTGAATTCTACAATTAAAAGTAGTAGTGACTAATAGAAACTTCAAAGGAAAATGTGGAGGAAAATCACTAAAACTTCTGTAAAGTTCTTTAATATAGAAAAAAATAGAAATACTACAAGAATACATGTTTCTTTTTTAAAGATTTATTTTATTTATTTGAAAGAGTTAGGGAGTGAGGTAGAGCCAGAGAGAGAGAGAAAGAGAGAGAGAAGTCTTCCATCCGTTGGTTCACTCCCCAAATGACTGCAGTGGCCAGAGCTGAGCTAATCCAAAGCCCGGAGCCAGGAGTTTCTTCCAGGTCTTCCACGTGGGTGCAGGGGCCCAAGGATTTGGGCCATCTCCCAGTGCTTTCCCAGGCCATAGCAGAGAGCTGGATTGGAAGTGGAGCTGCCGGGTCTCGAACTGGCACCCATATGGAATGCTGGCACTGTAGGCAGCGGCTTAACCCACTACACCACAGCGCCAGATCCTATGTACACATTTTTATTTATTTACATAGAAGGAGAGGCAGGGAAAGACAGAGAGAAGTCCTCCATCTACTGGTTCACTTCCCAGTTGGCCACAACAGCCAGAGCTACGCTCCTCCAAAGCCAGGAGCTTCTTCTAGGTCTCCCACATGGGTGCAGAGGCCCAAGGATTTGGGCCATCTTCTACTGCTTTCCCGGGCCATAGTAGAGAGCTGAATCGGAAGTGGAGCTGCCAGGACTAGAACCGGCGCCCATATGGGATACCGGCGCTGTAGGCCGCAGCTTTAACCCGCTGTGCCACAATGCTGGCCCCAAGAATATATGTTCTTTACTGTTTGATTTTTCCATTATCACACATATTTGTGTTATGTCTAAACACTGGATTATATAACTCTTATCAGAGATGTAGTATTTTCCAAAGTAGAGCTCCTTGGACAATGTTTAGCCCAGTAGCTAGAGCTTAGTAAGTCTTTAAAATATCTTTATTCCACTAGGGGACAGCATTGTGGCATAGTACGCTAAGCCTCTGCCTGCAGCTCCAACATCCTGTGTGGAAGCCAGTTTGAGTCCTGGCTGCTCCACTTCTGATCCAGCTCCTTAGTGGCCTGGTGAAGCAGTGGAAGATGGCCCAAGTCCTTGGGCCCCTTCATCCCTATGGGAGACCTGAGGACGCTCCTGGCTCCTGGCTTTGGATCAGCCCAGCTCCGGCCATTACGGCCATTTGGGGAGTGAACCAGCAGATAGAAGACCTCTCTTTTTCTGTCTCTCCTTCACTCTGTTACTCTGCCTCTCAAATAAAGAAATAAATCTTAAAAAAAAAAAAAAAAGAATCAGGACTCTTAGCAAGTAGTGAAAATTGATTTCTTCTCAGATTTTAAAAAATTTATTTATTTGAAAGAATTGCAGAGAGAGAAGGAGAGGAAGGGAAAGAGAGAGGTCTTCCTTCCATCCGCGTGTTCACTCCCCAGATGGCCGATCCGAAGCCAGGAGCCAGGAGCTTCTTCTGGGGCTCCCACGTGTGTTGCAAGGGCCCAAGGACTTGGGCCGTCTTCCGCTGCTTTCCCAGGCCATCACAGAGAGCTGGATTGGAAATGGAGCAGCTGGGTCTTGAACCGGCGGCCCATGAGGGATGCTGGCACTGCAGGCAGCAGCTTTACCTGCTACGTGCCCTCTCAGATCTTTTGAGCCTTGCTCTTGCTGAACATAGACTCTCTAAGGCTGCATGAGTTCTGCCAGGTAGTTTGTTGCAACTCTGTTTTAAACCAAATCTGTGACAGTGGGAATGACTGCTAAAAGCTCTTTTGAGAAAATATTTTTTATTGTACTCAGTAGAAATGCCTTAGGTAACAGAGTAGACCAGCCGAGGGAGCACCGGCAGCTCATGCGCGCCCCATGTCTTGCAGGGAATCCGGGCCTGCACAGCCCCATGCTGGATGCAGAGAGCGACGGGCGCCCCTCGGCACTGGCCCATCTCACGCAGACAGCGTCGCTCAAGAGAGGAAGCAGCTTTCAGTCCGGGCGTGACGACAGTGAGTACCTCCCTCCACGCCCACAGGGACCTCTAACCTGTGCCCATCTGTTCCCCACGACAGTGACAGTGAGCGCCTCCCTCCACGCCCACAGGGACCTCTAACCTGTGACAGTGAGCGCCTCCCTCCATGCCCACAGGGACCTCTAACCTGTGCCCATCCGTTCCCCATGACAGTAACAGTGAGCGCCTCCCTCCACGCCCACAGGGACCTCTAACCTGTGACAGTGAGCGCCTCCCTCCACGCCCACAGGGACCTCTAACCTGTGCCCATCCGTTCCCCACGACAGTGACAGTGAGCGCCTCCCTCCACGCCCACAGGGACCTCTAACCTGTGACAGTGAGCGCCTCCCTCCGGGCACGCGCGTACCCCATTGAAGTTTGGACCACCCAGGTCTCCAGTGTGGGGTGCTGGCGTCCCAGGCAGTGTCTTACCCACTAGGCCAAATGCCTACCCCGGGCTTCAGCCTCTCTGATTTTTGAAATCCAGTATTCATCCCTGGAGTTTCAGGAACTGCACTTGTCAGCGACGGAAGTGCCTGGATCTGTTCCTGGTGACCGGCTTGCCCCAGCTTCCTGGTCACGGTTCACAGCTCCGTGCCTATGGGCACGTCTGTTACTTTCTCCAGTTTGTGTCCCAGACTCCGTGACCACTCGGCTCTGAGTGCGAGTTCTGTTGTCTTCCCTCCAAGAATGCAGGGCTTCTTTGCTTTTGCAGGCAGCCTGGTCCCTCACAGATCCCTCCGCGGCCTGGTTTAGGCTTGGTTACCGCGCTTCTAGAATAAGCCTTATTCCAGGGGCTCCTCGGCCCCACTCCCAGGAGCCGCCCTCGTACCCTGTGCTGTTCGGAGCTGGGAACTCTCTCTGCTCTCTGGTCTCTGGTGGTCTCGGCCTGGTTTTGTGAAGCGCCACTCCATGTATGCAGAGACCTGTCTTAGGAGGCCGCCTGTGCAGATTTCTGGGACTTTCTCCTGCGTGGCTCCCCCCTTGTCTGTGCTCTTCCCTGTGGTTCCCATCACCGCAGCCTCCTGTTCCCTGGTCTCCCGTCTCTGAACTCAGATGCCACTGAGCTTTGTTTTGTGTTCCTGCTGGGCCTCTGCTTCCAGAAGCTGTCCACAGGCAGCTGGCTGGGGGGGCTGGGCCGCGGCACCCGCGTCCCCTGCCCCAGGCACCCCAGGCCCGTGCTCCGCACTGTCGGGGTCTGAGAAGACTTGATGTATAGAGTTTCTTCCACTTTTCCGATTGTTTATGGCTGGCGGTTACATCCGTTGTTCCTGTGTGGCTGGAAGTGGAAGTCAAATAAATCAAGTTTAATTTCCTCCAAATTATTACTTGAAGTTGGAACGTTAGGAAGGATTGCTTGCAGTAAACCATAGGTATGGATAAAGTTGAGGAATCCGTTCTCAACTTTGTGATCACAGTGACATTGATGAGCCTGCACACGTCCTGCCTGCCTGGAAGACACCGGTGTCCCTGCCGCGTCCGCTCGTGCCTTTCATCTTTCTCAGGAAGTCGCTCCTGACGTCCTCTGTCACTGACATTTCGTGTGGGCTCTAGCTCGGGTATTGTGGATTCAGCAAGAAAACAGCGTCCAGGTTTTCAGTGATAATGATCAGAGTTTGGATGACCGCGATTTAGAAGGAATGGGGGCGGGAGAAGTGCTCTCTTCACATATATTTGTACGTACACAGCATTTGCAAGTAATGAAAAAACAGGTAAAGCACATCACCGTGCATTGTTCTCTGTCACTTGGCAGCAGGCCACGGGGACCCAGCTCTTTCCCCAGCCCATGGTGGCTGAGCACACGCGTGTTCAGTAGGCGCGTGGTTGTCTGGCAGCAGTGTTTCTGAGCTGTGTTAGCACTCCTTAGCAGGTCGCCTCGGCAGACGAAGTGCACCACTTAGCCTGCCGTAAGACAGCTGAGGGAGTCTGGGTGGAGCCCCTGGCACTGGCGCGCTGTGTTTTTGTTTATGGTTGTCTGCATACCCTTCTCATCATAAAGTAAGGTCCCCTAGAATGCCTGCGGACTAATGAGTTTAACAAGAGGAAAGCTCACTCAGATTGTCTACTTTGTGGTTTTTAAAAAATGGTTTCTTTTGACTGAGTGAGAAGGCAGCGTTCCCCCACTGTTTTTCTTAGGGGCTGGGGAGTAGTGTCTGTGATGGACTGCTCATGAGACCCGATGATATCTACACGTACAGAATATACACATGTAGTGTGGAGTGCACGTGTGCCTGGAGTATGTATATGTGGTATGTATGTGTGTGGAGTGTACATATGTATGTGGTGTGCTTCTCTGTGGGGTATACATACACAGAGTACATGCATGTGTAAATTTATGTGTGTGTGGTGTGCATGTGAATATGTTATGTGGAGTATATATGTATATGGTGTATATATGTAGACTATGTGTGGAATATATATGTATATGTGGTGTGCATGTGTATGGAAAGTGTGTATGTATATGTAGAGTATATATGTGGAGTGCATTTGTATGGAGTGTATATTACATGTGGCAGACATGTGTGGCATGCATGTATGTGTAGACCATGCATATGTATGTGGAACATATATGTGTGGATACATGTGTGTATAGTATGCATGAGTATGTATAGTACATATGTATATGTGAAATGCATGTGTGTGAGGTACATGTGTGTATGTGTTGGATGTATGTATGTGAAGTATGTATATGTAGAGTATACATGTATATGTAGAGTATGTCTGGGTAGTCTTTATGTGTATATGGAGTGTGCATGTATAGGCAGAGCACATATGTATATGTGGAATATATGTGTGCATGTGTGGAGTATGTATGCATATGTAGAATGTATATGTATGTGTAGAGTATGTCTGCAGAGTATATATGCATGTGTAGAGCATGCATTATATGTGGAGTGTTGAGTGCATATGTAGCACATATGTGTATATGTAGAGTGTGTGCATGTGTAGAACATACGTGTGTATGTGGAGTGTGAGTGCATATGTAGAGCATATGTGTGTACGTGTAGAGTATGTGTATGTGGAGTGTACATGTATGTGTAGAACATATGTGTGTACGTGTAGAGTATGTGTATGTGGAGTGTACATGTATATGTAGAGCATATGTGTGTACGTGTAGAGTATGTGTGTGTGGAGTGTACATGTATGTGTAGAGCATATGTGTGTACGTGTAGAGTATGTGTATGTGGAGTGTATGTGTATGTGGAGTGTGCATGCAAATGAAGAGCATATGTGTGTACGTGCAGAGTATGTGTGTGTGGAGTGTACATGTATATGTAGAGCATATGTGTGTACGTGTAGAGTATGTGTATGTGGAGTGTACATGTATATGTAGAACATGTGTGTACGTGTAGAGTGTGTGTAGAGTATATGCGTATGTGGAGTGTGCATGCAAATGTAGAGCATATGTGTGTATGTGTAGAGTATGTGTGTGTGGAGTGTACATGTATATGTGGACTGTGCATGCATATTCGAGCATGTGTGTACATGTGGAGTACATGTGTGTGTGCCCATTACAGCGTATGTGTATGTCTGCATGGCGAGGGTTTGGCTGTGTGCTAAGACAGGTGAGACCGTACAGAGCTGACCCAGGCTCGGCGGCAGCGGTGCCTCGTGCAGTACCGGGCACTTCTACTTGGCCTCAGCAGCAAGCTGGTCCCACAACGAATGTTTGGACGAGGACGCGAGTAAACCAAGGTGTTGCACGTACTGCTCTGCCCAGCTTGTGAAACGTTCCTGGCAGGGCACTCTTTTGCTACCATATAAAGCAAGTCTTTGAAAGCTTCCGTTTCTAGGTTTTCTTGTCCTCTTCTTTACGTCCTGGAGCCCACCACACACTTGGCCATGCCTGAGCGGCCTGGGAGTCCAGATGAGGGATCCTTACTGCTCCCCCGGATCTCGGCGATTGTTTAATTCCCATGGAGTTGTTCTCGGCACAAGAAGTCCAAGTCCTTACTCTCCGCTGACTGCAGCACCTGTGAGAGCCGGCCAGCCCGGGAGTCTTCACTCTCTCACTGTGTGGAATCTGTGTTGTGGGAGGAGCTGTTTCTTACCTGATTGTACCCGCGTGTTTCTGCCCGGCTCTGCACCTGACCTTGGCTGTGTAGTGCGTTTGTGAAAGGTCGCGGTTAGCTCTGAGCGTTACTGCCGGCCACGGAACAGCCCCGCTTTGCCTTGTCCTGCTCAGGATGACATTGAGAAGCCAAAGCCCTCTCCCGGTGGCCTGAGCCCGGCCCCGCCGTGTCAGCGGTCCTGCTTCCCAGGGGCCTCTTCCCACCCACGCCACTGAGCTCTGGGGTCTGCAGCCTGACCCAGCAAGCGCTGCCGCCTGGGAAGCCACGCTCCTGCAGCCAACAAGGGCCCCCGTGCTTCCCTGGGCTTTGGGCTCTTTCTAGTCGGGCCAGGGAGGTGGGGGTGGGACGCAACACGATGTCCATGTCGATTGTATTGGTTATTTTTCCTCCAAAGCTGATACATTGATTCAGGGAGGATGAGGGGGTTTGCTCATGTGGGAAATTTGGGCTCTGATGGGTCATGGGCTTATCTGGGAAATGGAGGTGAGGAGAAACTTTTCCAGGCAGAATGAGGAAGGTCGCATCACAGCCGCTGTGCTGAACAGTGGAACCCAGGTACAGGTGTCACCAAGGTTGAGCAGGCAAGCTGTGGGCCAGCGGCCCTTGCAGCAGTATTGTTCCGCACGGCTGCAGTCACTGTGGTTTTCAGGGTCCCTGTGACAGCTCTCACCTGTGAGAGCTCTGCCCACGTGCCTGTCGACTCCATTTGATTAGGGTCTGATGTGTGAGTACTGGCAGCTCCCAGGCTCACGCGTGTCCCTTCTCCACAAGTGCATTTCGGTCACCCTCAATTCGACCGTGCCGTCCCGGTCCAACGCCAGGGACTCTGACCGCCTGTGCCACCGGAGGTTCCGAAGCCGTGGCTGTCAGGCGGTCTCCCTGGACTTGACTCTGGATCCAGTGTGCTCGCTCCGTGGGGCGGGGCCTCCTCTATGGGGGGCGGGGCCTCCTCTGTGGGGGGGCAGGGCATAAGCTCACCTCACAGGGTCACAGACAGGTGCGCTCACTGGACTTTGTTCTCTTCCCCTCAGCGTGGAGGTACAGAACTCCCCACAGGGTGGCATTTGTTGAGAAGCTGACCAAGCTTGTGCTAAGCCAGCTGCCTAACTTCTGGAAGCTCTGGATCTCCTATGTTAATGGCAGCCTCTTCAGTGAGGTGAGTGTGTGCCGTTGGCCATGGGGGGGCTAAGCCACTGTGAATTTCTGGTTTAAGTCAGTGAGGTGAATGTATGCCGTTGGCCGTGGGGGAGCTAAGCCATTGTGAATTTCTAGTTTAAGTTTTGGAGGCTTTTTTTTTTAACTGTACAGTAGGCCGGCGCCACGGCTCACTAGGCTATCCTTCGCCTGCTGCGCCAGCACCCCAGGTTCTAGTCCCGTTTGGGGCACCGGATTCTGTCCCGGTTGCTCCTTTTCCGGTCCAGCTCTCTGCTGTGGCCAGGAAGGGCAGTGGAGGATGGCCCAAGTGCTTGGGCCCTTCACCTGCATGGGAGACCAGGAGGAAGCACCTGGCTCCTGGCTTCAGATCGGCGTAGTGCCGGCCATAGCGGCCATTTGGCGGGTGAACCAACGGAAGGAAGACTTTTCTCTCTGTTTGTCTTTCTCTCACTGTCTAACTCTGCCTGTCCAAAAAAAAAAAAAAAAACTGTACAGTCCAGTGCCTGTAGTAAGTAAAAGAGGAAGCGTGTCTGCCAACAGGTGATTGCAAGGATTAAACGAGATGGTCAGGTAAAGAAAAAGGAAACGTAGATTTGTTGTCTGTGGTTTGGAACCAGAGGATGGGTGCTGTGGCTGCGCAGCAGACCACGGCCACTTGGTCAGCAGGGATACAGTGTTTGCTATTTGCACACAGGTCTGAACTGTTCTAGAATTTGGTGGTTGGAAAGACTCTAGAGGTCATGTGACCCGACCCCTCACTGCCGGCCTGCAGGAGTTTCTCTCTGGAGCCTTCACGTTTTCATGGGCTCCAGTTCACAATACATTAGTCATCATACACTTGGTAGCCCAGAAAGTATGAAAATGACATAATGATTCTGAGTTTTGTGTGTAGTACAAGGAAATTTAGACTCTTTTTTTTTTTTATTAATATAATTTATTTCTTGAAATAGAGACAGAGCTGTCATACTGGTTCCTCACCAAATACCCACAACAGCTGGGGCTGGACCAAGCCAAAATCAGAAGCCGGAAACTCCATCCAGGTCTCCAGTGTGAGTCGTAGGAACCCAAGGACTTGAGTCCCCACCTGCTGCTTCCCAGGGTGCACACTAGCAGGGAGCTGGGATCAGAGCTGGGACTGGAACCCAGTGCTCCTGGGTGGGGTGCAAACGTCCTAAGTGGCTGTCTAGCCACTAGGCTAAATGCCCAGCCCAGGACTGATCCCTTTGTAATCCTTCAGGTGCTCCAGCCCCTGGAATATCCTTGTAGACTCCAGCACCTTTGTCTGTAAGCTGCACCAGGGGTCCTGTGTGGCAGGTTCACCCGGGGAGCTGGGAGAAGCGGGGTCTTCCTGAGGGTTGAGGCCATCCTTGCACAGGCAGTGGATATGGACAAGGACTAAAACCGTTTTTGAATTTTTTTTTTAATTTTAATTTTTTTTTTTATTTTTGACAGGCAGAGTGGACAGTGAGAGAGAGAGACAGAGAGAAAGGTCTTCCTTTTTGACGTTGGTTCACCCTCCAATGGCCACCACGGCCGGCGCACCGCGCCGTTCCGATGGCAGGAGCCAGGTGCTTCTCCTGGTCTCCCATGGGGTGCAGGGCCCAAGCACTTGGGCCATCCTCCACTGCACTCCCGGGCCACAGCAGAGAGCTGGCCTGGAAGAGGGGCAACCGGGACTAGAACCCGGTGTGCCGGCGCCGCAAGGTGGAGGATTAGCCTATTGAGCCGCGGCGCCGGCACGTTTTTGAATTTTTGCTCAAAGATGCGGCTTCTGTGGGTTAAGAGCCTCCGCTCTCCTCCTTGGGGAAGGTGTAAGGTGGCTGGGCACTCCAGGGGATCCTGTGGCCTTGTTTGACCATGAACGCAAATTAATGCTGGGGGAAAGGAAACAGATTGTGCTCTGGATTTTTGTTTTTTCTTTGTATATTTTGATTCTTTGTCTACTTTTTTTTTTTTTTTAAATCTACCAGGTCCTTGTTGATATTTATGTCTGTCTTTATACAGCAGGTTTTCTTTTTTTTTTTTTTTAAAGATTTATTTTCTTGAAAGTCAGAGTTACATAAAGAGAGAAGGAGAGGCAGAGAGAGAGAGAGAGAGAGAGAGAGGTCTTCCATTCGCTGGTTCACTCCCCAAATGGCTGCAACATCCAAAGCCAGGAGCCTGCACCACATGGGTGCAGGGGCCCAAGGACTTGGGCCATCCTCCACTGCTTTCCCAGGCCACAGCAGAGCTGGATCAGAAGTGGAGCAGCCAGGAGTCGAACCAGCGCCCATATGGGATGCTGGCACTACAGGTGGCAGTTTTACCTGCTACGCCATATCGCCAGCCCCTATACAGCAGGTTTTCTAACCTATAACATTTACTTAGTGCAGAAAGAGAGAAACAAGTAATGCAGAAAACGTCTCTGAAGTCTGATTTAGCAGTGCACTTCTTCCTCCCCCCTCCCTTTTATTTTTTTCTGACAGGCAGAGTTAGACAGTGAGAGAGACAGACAGAGAGAAAAGTCTTCCTTCCGTTGGTTCACCCCCCAAATGGCCACTACGGCCGGCGCGCTGCACAGATCCAAAGCCAGGAGCCAGGTGCCTCCCATGTGGTGCAGGGCCCAAGCACTTGGGCCATCCTCCACTGCCCTCCCTGGCCACAGCAGAGAGCTGCCCTGGAAGAGGAGCAACTGGGACAGAATCCGGTGCCCCGACCGGGACTAGAACTCGGGGTGCTGGTGCCGCAGGTAGAGGATTAGCCTAGTGAGCTGCGGCGCCGGCCTCTTCCTTCCCTTAATTCAGCAGGTGTTGATGACTTTATGTGTGACCACTCAGATACCAAAGCAGTAGCTTTTTTTCCTTGCTTCTTGCCATCTTGGTTCGGCAAGAACTCTTAGTGCACAGCCTCGTGCAGAGGAAGTGCCCCTTCCCTACAGGAGACGTGGGTCTGGCTGTCTTCATAGATGCAGGGGTGCTCACCTTGGGCCTCAGAAGTTTGCCCAGTGCTCGCGTACCCGCGTGTCACAGTTGGCCTGTCCCTGTTCCTGTGACGCTCAGTTGCTGAGGTTGTGCAGCTTGCAGTGCGGAGGGCAGTGTCTGGGGTCCTCGCCCTCAGCCACAGCCGACAGCCGCACTGCCCGCACGTCTCTGCTTGGGACCTTGGCCCCATGCCTTTGGACGGTGTGTGTTCCCAGACTGCTTCTTAGAGTGGCAGTATCTTAACAGACACGTCCGGTGAGTGTCACTCACTCACGGTGACCTCAGATGGCTCATTTGTGTGCACCCCCTCCTTCCGTAGTGTTGGCTCCCAATTCCGTGAGCTGATGTAAGTGAAGTGTTTATACCAGTGAGTTTAAGTTCGTGTAACAGTAATCGTAAGTAAGGTTGGTTCTTACAATTTGGAATCAGATTTATTCCACTAATGCAATCTCATCAGCTGACACACGAGTGGGTCTTCAGTGAACAAAACTTAGTAGCATCAGAGCACACCAGGCTGGTGAGTGACCACAGCAGAGCTGAGTGCTGAGGGACGGGAGAGCTCAGCCAGAGAGCTGCTCCCTTAGGCCATATTCTTTCTCCACCCAAACGCTCCTTTCCTCTTGCTTGATTCAGTTCTTACACGGAGCTCACCACACAGAGACAGCGGTTGCCTTATCTTGAATCATTTTATTTACTTATATCTTTACAAATTTTATTTATTTCTTTGAAAAGCAGAATTAGAAGGAGAGAGAGAGAGATACTGTCCATCTGCTGGTTCACTCTCCAAATGGCCACAGTGGCCAGGGCTAGGCCAGGCTGGAGCCAGGAGCCAGGAGCCTAAAGCTTCATGTGGGTCTCCCATGCGGGAGCAGGGTCCCAGGGACTTGGGCCTTCTCCATTGCTTTCCCAGGCCATAGCAGGGAGCTGGATCAGAAGTGGAGCAGCCGGGACTCGAACCAGCGTTGAAATGGGCTGCTGGTATCACAGGCAGGGGACCTGCTGCTCCAGGATGCCAGCCCATCTGGAATCCTTTCACGTCGTTAGAATTACTGAGAGTTTTTGGTCTGAGATATTTAGTGAAAACAAAATGTTTTCCTGCCTTATACTGTATACCTCATTGTGATAAAAATACATGCAATGTTTACAGTTAAAAAATAAATGATTTCAGAATTCATGATCAACATTTCTGTTGACATGAAAAATGATTTTAAGTAGTTGTACTAAGTTGGATATGCCTGTATTTCCATCTGTTTATAAACTTTTTAAAAGTTTGTGGTAGCAGTTATTAATTAGGTATAAATCAGGTGACAGACTTGGGCGTGGTTTCAAACTATTCACCCTCGACTGAGAAGCTAGAAAGACGCAAAGGGCAGTGTGAGGAACGTGGGTGACAGACTGCTGCTGTCAGTCTGTGAGTGAAACTTGGAAACTAATTAAATTAATTGTTAGGAAAATTTGGGGGCTTTTGATAGTTGAGGTTTAATCTCCTATAAGAAAGGCTTATAATATTGTAACACAGTTTTCTTAAAATTTTTTTGCTATAGAACTATTTTTGTTTTATTGATAATCTATCCGTTAAAAGATTTAGATGAAGTTTCCAACAGCTTAAAAAATAGTTCTTCAACATACGTGAATCAAAACAGTGAAATCAGCCGTTGGTCTTACCACAAAGTAGTTTTGGTCTGTGTGTGCAGGAAAGAGTTAAGGTTTTAGTTAACGAAATGGTTAATAGTAGGTTCAGATCTCACCTCCAGATATTTTTTTTAAAGTACAGGGTGTTTTTGAATGAAAATCTAAAGCATCCAAATAACTGTTAAGCACTAGGACTAAGCATTTTTAAAAGTCCTGTAAGTCATAGAAGGTAAGTTCAGATGTCCTGTGTGTTCCAAAACTAGCTTTTCTTTCAAGAACAGGGCAAGTCTGGGGAATCCGTTCAGCTGGAGATGTTCGGCTCCTCATCAGACAGTTCATGGACAGTTGCAAGGGCCATGCTTTAACCTGGTTTCCCCCGAGCTCCCAGCTGCCTTCCGTGAGATTCAGAAAACTGTTGTCCAGTAGATGTCGTCATTCCTTTGTGAGCTGCTGATGTTTTGGCAAAATTCAGCCTTAATTTTGTTGCAAGGCTTTTTTTTTTAAGAAGCGTGAGAACTTTTTTTTTTTTTTTTTATAATTGAAAGACACAGAGTCGGAGACATATAGACAGAGATTTTCCAACCCTGGATTCACTCCCTAAATACTGGCAACAGCTGGGGCTGGGTGAGGCTGAAGTGAGCCTGCACTGACGTGTGGTCTCCCCCGTGGGTGGCACTGACCCAGGTGCTTGAGCCGTGACCTGACGCCTCCCGAGTTTTGTATTAGCAGGAAGCTGGAATTGGAAGTAGACAGAGCTGAGGCTTGGGCCCAGGCGCTGGCATGAGGCAGCCGCCCAAGCAGCATCTCAACGCTGAGCCAAATCCTTGGCCCTGAAATGAAGCTGCTCAATAGAGAGGTCGTTGCGCTTTCCTTTGGTTTAGAAATCTTGAACAGGTGATTGACTGTGGAAACTCTCGCACAGTCCCTGCTGTGTGCAAAGTTCAGATCAGGTACCGTGGAGGAGACCATCAGAGAAGGCATTCACAGATTGGAACTGCACGTCTTGTTACTCCACAGCATCCCAGGGGCCCCCATGGGTGGGTTTCCCACAGAAAGAGACACACACGCACACGCCCACGCACACACACATGGAATGGCCTCGTGGAATTACCAGTGCCAGCACCCTCAAGACCCAGAAAATTCCATGTTTCCACTTGGCGTCTGAGGCGAGAGAAAGCCAGGGTCGTGGGCTGGAGGCCGTCAGGCAGGGGACCCTTTGTTCTGCCCAGGCCTTCAGCCCCCTCCTCAGGGAGGGCGTCCGCTTTCGCTTTCCCAGTGCTGTTCAGTTCATCCCTTCCAGAAACACGTCCCAGACCCAGCTGGGCTGCCGTGGCCCGGAGGTTCCTCAAGGTTTGGCGGTGCTGGATCCCTGAGCCTCGCGTGCCTCCGGACATCCCAGCAGGTGCTGGGTTCCCCTCAGTGTGTGAATTCAGCACCTTCAGTCTTCCCCACCCCCCAGCCTCCATTCACACAGAGCTCTCAGAGCGCTGTCACAGTGAGACCCAGGGCTTCAAGTCTTTGATTTGTATTTTAAAGAAGGCCTTCGGGCAAGCCCAGGGGTATCGGGCAGCCAGCTATCCTAAGAACACTAAAATGAGGTTCTGAAGAACCCTAACCCTAGGTGGGCATTCATTCTGCACACATTCACTGAATACCCTGAAAACCCCCGTGTGCCACATGCGTGCACATCTACATGCATGCACACACGGTGTACACATGAACACTACATACACATACGTACACATACACATATAATACATGCACACAAGCATTTGAAGATACATATATACATAAAACATAAGTAAAACAGGGACCAAGGTACACATGCTGTCTCCCTTCCTGGAGAGACAATAGCAAAGGAGATTTTAAACGTTGCCCTCCATTCTGGTAGCAGCTGCATGACGCAGGGTGCTGAGACAGAGAGCACCAGTAGTGGACTTGCTGTGCAGCTGCGTTTGGGCCGACTGACTGGACACAGGAGAGGAAGCACAGGCCCTGGGAGAGCAGGCCCCAGGTAGGGCAATGGCTTGGAGCCTGGCATGGCTGAAAAGCAGGCAGACCACAGCCTCGGCACACACTGAGCTGGGTGTGGCTGCCAGGACCGGGTGGGGGCCAGTTGGCCAGCCTCACTGCAGCCCAGGTGAAGGGGCAAGACCACTTGGGTTGCTTGTTAGGGGACAAAAGCGGGGAAGCCAGTGAGAGGTGGTCGGGAGAGAGGTTTTGTCAGAGGAGTAGGTGAGAGACTGATGTCTGATGTGTGTTTTGGAGGCGGTGCTGGTGGGTCAGTGAGAGGGTGAAGACCGGGATTCACATGTGGCCCCGACATGGGCTTCTGGGCGAGCAGAGTCGGAAAGACTGAGGAAGACCACAGGGTGGGGGGTGTTCTAGTAGAACAATGGAGTTCTATTTGTAGTGTGTTGAGTTTGAGATTCCTGTGAGTTATTAAGACGGAGCACTGGAGCTGGCGCTGTGGCACAGTGGGTTTACGCCCTGGCCTGAAGCGCCGGCATCCCATGTGGGCGCTGGTTTGAGACTCGGCTGCTCCACTTCCAATCCAGCTCTCTACTGTGGCCTGGGAAAGCAGTGGGAGATGGGCCAAGTCCTTGGGCCCCTGTACCCGTGTGGGAGACCCAGAAGAAGCTGCTGGCTCCTAGCTTTTGATCGGCACAGCTCCGGCCATTGCAGCCAACTGGGGGAATGAACCATCAGATGGAAAACCTCTCTCTCTCTCTGCCTCTCTCTCTGTGTAACTCTGACTTTCAAATAAATAAATAAATCTTTTTTAAAACAAAGATGGAGCATCAGGTTGGCAGTCTGAGAGTCAGAGGTCAAATCAGGGTTTCAGAAGGGACGCCTGTGCTGGAGATACGCACTGGGAAGGCGTTAGACAGGAATGATTTGGAAGCCAGTGGGAATAAGTCAGAGAGAGGAGAGAGAAGGGAACAAGGCGCCCAAGACTAGGAGCTGGCACACCGCAGCAGTCACAGAAAAGGTTTCTCCCCGTGGTGAGCAGGGCAGCCCTTGGCTCAGCCACGCCTGGGTCATGGATCACCTGGGGTGTTCACTGCCCCCAACCACACCGGGCAGAAACAGCAGGGCGGCCAGCGGCCCTGGGGATGCATTTGGTCTTGCCGCTCCCCTGCCGGCTGGGACGCTCCTGCACCTCGCAGTCCTGCCGTCCGTAGGTCTAATCGCACCGTCCACCTGCCCAAAACACTTCTGCTGCTTCTCATTTGTCTTAAAAATACAGGAAAACGAAGAATTTTGAGTGCCACTGACCCATGAACTCAGAAGGTAGCTTTTTGAGAGATTATTGAGGTGAATTTGGGGTTCAGCTTTTTATGTATGCTTTTAGTTCCTTCAAAGCAAAGTGCATTTCTATGAAGAAAAAAATGGCAAGAGCTGCAGTGTTTAATAGAAAATTCAAAAATAAGTCGAAAGTGGAGTTTGCGGAGTGTGTATCTGTTCGCCACTTGTTTTCACATGTTTGGTGTGTGTGTTAGAAACGCTCAGGCAGGCGCCGTGGCTCAATAGGCTAATCCTCCGCCTTGCGGCGCCGGTACCCCGGGTTCTAGTCCCAGTCGGGGCACCGGATTCTGTCCCGGTTGCCCCTCTTCCAGTCCAGCTCTCTGCTGTGGCCCGGGAGTGCAGTGGAGGATGGCCCAAGTGCTTGGGCCCTGCACCTCATGGGAGACCAGGAGAAGCACCTGGCTGCTGCCTTTGGATCAGCGCAATGCGCCGGCTGCAGCATGCTGGCCGCGGCGGCCATTGGAGGGTGAACCAACGGCAAAGGAAGACCTTTCTCTCTGTCTCTCTCTCTCACTGTCCACTCTGCCTGTCAAAAAAAAAAAAAAAAAGAAACGCTCAACAATCCCAGCCATTCTTTACTCATTCACATAGGTAACCTTCATGGTAGAAACCACTCCTGCATTATGCCAAGGAATTGACAGAATTTTCTATGGCATTGCATAATTTTGTTACTGCTTTTTTATTTTGAGCGTTTTCTAAACTTGCTCTTCTAGGGGCATGTTCTATAATACATAGTTGTTAGAAAATTTATTATTGAAAGTTAACTGAGGTTCAGTTCACTATTCTTTTAATCGTTTAACATGATCTTCCCCACATGACTTTAAGGAGAAAGGAATAGCAGAGAGAAATATGAGTTACATCAATAAGCAGATAGAAAATGAATTTAGAAAGCTGTTTTGTATTCTGTCTTCAATTACACTGTAAAATTCCTGCAAGAAGAGCAGTGGTTTATACTTTTTTAAAAACACAGTGACAAAGGGTGGTGCTGTGGCACTGCCTGGGACACCAGTGTCCCACATGGGTGCCAATTTGAGTCCCGGCTGCTCCACCTCCGATCCAGCTCCCTGCTGGTGTACTTGGGGAAGCAGCGGAAGATGGCTCAAGTGCTTGGGCCCCTGCACTTGGGAGACCCAGAAGTGCTGGGCTCTGGGTTCAGCCTGGCCGGGGAGTAAACCAGCAGATGGAAGATTCTCTCTCTCTCTCTCTCTGTAACCCTGCCTTTCAAATAAACTAAAAAGTGAATTTTTTAAAAAAAATGAATGCCAGCTTAATGTTTGCATTCATAAGTGTTTACCAGGGGATTGGAGTAGATGCCCTGGGAGGACTGCGTAAGCTCTGACTTGCTCCTCCTCTCGGCATCTGTGCCAGCTACTGTGGAGCGACGTGGAGGCCACCAGGGGTGTGGTGGCTATTGTTCAGCCATATGGTGAAAACTCACTTACAAAACAGTTTTTAACTTCCGATAATTTAACAGAATTATAACTAAAGATTTAAAAACCTACATGACTTCTTGCTGCGGTAAGACCTTCCAATTAATCATCAAGTCAGAAACGGACTATCCCTTAAGCATTCCTTTCAATCAAGTTATGGTCATAATTCACGCTCTCTTCATACACACCTGCCATTACACCTGCATGTATACCTCCTTATTTTTATGAGTGCTTCTGAAAGACAGCTGATGTGTCTTGTTTTGTCTTTTGTGTTTAAGACTGCTGAGAAACCGGGCCAGATTGAACGATCAAAGAACGTAAGGCAAAGGCAAAGCGACTTTAAGGTAAGGAAAGGTGTTACTGGAGTAGTGCAGGTTCTGCTGCTGTGGCAGAATGCCCACGGCTGGTGCTTTATAAAGACGGAGGCTCATGTAGGTCAAGCTGTGGAGGCTGTGAGTCCACGAGGACCTCAGCTGGGTCGTCGTGTGGCAGGTGGTGTCAGGTGGTGTCAGGGCCAGAGCTTATGTGAGGATGGCGGTCCGCTGGAGGGCCGGTCCCTCTCTGTGTATCAGCCCCCTCGTGAGAACCAGCCGGGGGCACCGCTGGGGGTTTTCCCCTGCCTCTGGACATCGCCACGCTGGGGAACAGGCTCCCAACCCCGAACCCTTGGGGCGCAGGTCGCATCCAGGCCGTGGCAAGAGTGCAGGGTCTTTCTCATCCAAAGCCAGGAGGGGGCTTCGTGGTGAAGGCCTTTGTGACCACGCATGCTCGGTGTCTGGCGCATTCGTGGGCTGGATGACGTGGTAATGCAGTCTCCCTGTTCATCGCTGTCTAGAAGATGATCCAGGAGGTGATGCACTCGCTGGGGAAGCTGATCCGCGGGGCGCTGCTCCCGCTCAGCATCCGAGAGGGGGAGGCCAGGCAGTACGGAGGCTGGGACGTGAAGTCGGAGCTCTCGGGCCAGTGGCTTGCTCACGTCACCCAGACCGTGCGGTGAGTGCGGACGCGTGCTCGGGGACACGGGTAAACAATGCTGCTTTAGTTTCTTCTCTGTCCAGCTGCGCTCTTCACCACTGTGATGAGCGCCCTAGCGCGTGTGCTGTGATTCTGCTGCTCAGCTCGGCGTTACTGACTGTGGTGCTAAGCCTCTGCTGTGGTCTTCCCTGCCCTGTCTTCAACCTCCTGCTGGGGCTCGCGAGCTCCGTGACACAGGGTTGATTCCAGGACTGCGGAACCACGGCAGGCATCGCGCGCTTTGTTGTTTTCTGCCCCCGCAGGCTGACTTACGAGTCCTTGACTGCCCTGGAAATCCCCAACGACATGCTGCAGATCATCCAGGACCTCATCCTGGACCTCCGCGTCCGTTGTGTGACGATCACGCTGCAGCACACGGCACAAGGTGGGTTGAGGGACTGATGGCTCCCCGGGCCGCCTCCTCCCGGCTTCCAGCTCCTGCACTTCAGGAAACCCTCCGGGCAGTGTGCGTGTCGTCATGCATCTTCTAGCCGCTCAGAATTGACCTTCCCTCCTTTTGGAGCCTTTGACGGCGGTTTAGTTGAGATGCAATGTGAACACGGAGATGCATAGCCTTAAAATATTTAAGGATATAAGAGTGGCCTTGGGACAGATCATACATGGAAATGTAGGATGTAAATGTGTATATGTACACATGTATGGAGAGTAGAATGTCAATTTTGAAAATATGTGTATTAAAAATTTAATTTTGGAATATCAACATAAAGGCAGAGGAAGGACTGTTAGCAGTAGTTTTCCAGATAGTACAAATTAGAGATGTTTCTTGTTTGCTTTAAACTTTTAAAAATTTCCAAGATTTTTTCTTCATACAATCATAAAAAAGGAATAAATGTTATTTTTACAAGGAAGTAGCCTTTTGGCTATTAAAACAATAAAGGGCATTCTTTCTTAAAAGATTTACTTATTTATTTGAAATATTTACAAAGGCAGAGAGAGAGAGAAGTCTTCCATCCACTGGTTTATCCCCCAAGTGGCCACAACAGCCAGTGCTGGGCAGATCTGAAGCCAGGAGCCAGGAGTTTCCTCCAGGTCTCCCATGCAGGTGCAGGGGCCCAAGCACTTGGGCCATCCTCTGCTGCTTTCCTAGGCCATGGCAGAGAGCTGGGTCGGAAGCAGAGAGCAGCTGGGAGTCGAACCGGTGTCCATATGGGATGTTGGCACTGCAGGCGCTGGCTTTACCCACTAGGCCACAGTGCCGGCCTCAATCAAGCATTTTTATAAATGGCACAAGCCACTGTCTGCCACCCGAGTTTATAAATAGGAAGGTCTCACCTGCACAGATTTGGTGGCTAAAACACTGGTAAATGGAAGGCGAGAAACTGAACATTACTACCAGTTAACCCATCACTCCTGTTTCTCCCAAGAACCTAGACAGACTGCAGAGCGGAAGCTGAGGCAGTGAGTTCCTGTTGCTAAAGGGGGAATCATGACGTCATTGTTAGGAGTGTTATAGGCTCCAGGTAGAATCCAAACTCTGTACCAGAAACTATAGGAAAAGTATGCTACATGGCTTCATGACTTACGGTGTACATGTGTTATCAAGATACCTGGGCTGGCGCCGTGGCTTAACAGGCTAATCCTCTGCCTTGCGGCGCCGGCACACCGGGTTCTGGTCCCGGTTGGGGCGCCGGATTCTGTCCCGGTTGCCCCTCTTCCAGGCCAGCTCTCTGCTATGGCCCGGGAGTGCAGTGGAGGATGGCCCAAGTGCTTGGGCCCTGCACCCGCATGGGAGACCAGGAGAAGCACCTGGCTCCTGGCTTCGGATCGGCGAGATGTGCCAGCTGCGGCGGCCATTGGAGGGTGAACCAACGGCAAAAAGGAAGACCTTTCTCTCTCTCTCTCTCTCTCTCTCTCTCTCTCTCACTATCCACTCTGCCTGTAAAAAAAAAAAAAAAAAAAAAGATACCTGATAACTAATACATCATTTACTGAGGTTGGAATTCTCCAAATTGGGCTTTGCAGTTAAAAAAAAAAAAAAAGAAAGTATTGTTTACATTAATGTTTTATTAAGAGAATCAAGCAAACAGTAAATGTTTAAATCCTCAAATCTACCAAAATGGTGTTCTATCCCTACTTCTTTGGAGTGTTTGCAAACCTAGGTGAAACTATTGGAACCCACAACCTTTATAGATTTTTATGTGAGGATCAGTGAGATGACAGTGATGAACAATACCTGTGTGCTTGTTTTCCACGTAGAAGTGAAGAGACTGGCCGAGAAGGAAGACTGGATCGTTGATAATGAAGGCCTGACTTCTCTCGTAAGTCGAAATTGTTCTTACTATTAGTCATGAGACAATGTTCTATTCAAAGTGCATGAAGCAATGTATGAATAAGGAGTGTACCTCTAGGTACTGCAGTGTGTACTCTGTTCTGTAGTGTGTACTCTGTACTGTAGTGTGTACTCTGTACTGTGGTGTGTACTCTCTGTACTGTAGTGTGTACTCTGTACTGTGGTGTGTACTCTATACTGTAGTGTGTACTCTGTACTGTGGTGTGTACTCTGTACTGTAGTGTGTACTCTCTGTACTGTAGTGTGTGCTCTGTACTGTAGTGTACTCTCTGTACTGTAGTGTGTACTCTGTACTGTGGTGTGTACTCTGTACTGTAGTGTACACTCTACTGTAGTGTGAACTCTGTACTGTAGTATGTACTCTCTGTACTGTAGTGTGTACTCTGTACTGTGGTATGTACTCTCTGTACCGTAGTGTGCACTCTGTACTGTGGTGTGTACTCTCTGTACTGTAGTGTGTGCTCTGTACTGTATTGTGCACTCTCTGTACTGTAGTGTGTACTCTGTACTACATTGTGTACTCTCTGTACTGTAGTGTGCACTCTGTACTGTAGTGTGCACTCTCTGTACTGTAGTGTGTACTCTGTACTGTAGTGTGTACTTTCTGTACTGCAGTGTGCACTCTGTACTGTAGTGTGTACTCTGTACTGCAGTGTGCACTCTCTGTACTGTAGTGTGTACTCTGTACTGTGGTGTGCACTCTGTACTGCAGTGTGCACTCTGTACTGTGGTGTGTACTCTGTACTGCGGTGTGTACTCTGTACTGTAGTGTGCACTCTCTGTACTGTAGTATGCACTCTGTACTGTAGTGTGCACGCTCTGTACTGTAGTGTGCACTCTGTACTGTAGTGTGTACTCTGTACTGTAGTGTGCACTCTCTGTACTGCCGTGTGCACTCTTTACTCTGCAGTGTGCGCTCTCTGTACTGTGCTACACACACACAACGTAAGCCTTGCAAAGGTCCCCTCTTGGAGTCATTGCTAGTCCGAGCTCATCACAAATCTGTGGGTTTCTTCTAGAGTGGCCTTCCCATCCTGCCATCACTTATGTTTTTGGTGGCATTGCTTCGAAAACGACAGCTGGTGCTGCCCTCTAGGTTGCTCAGTAAGCTGAGTTCTGCGAAGCAGGGCTGGAGGAACGCAGCTGCTGGACCCTAAGCCAAAGCCGTGCAGAGGACGGCACCACCACAGTGCTCTGGGACGTGCCTGGGTGAGGCAGGTGCTGTTCATTGTGGAGCCATCATTTTCTCAGCGGCCACTTCAGGCTTGCAAAACACCTGTGCAGACAGATGTGCTGGCACGGCGTCTCACACCGCCTGCGGCTCCCTTGCATACCAACCGGCGGGGCTGTGGGTGAGAGTGGATGTTTAGCTGCTGAAGCAGACCCTGGGCTCGTGAAGCAAGGGCTTCTTTGGCCTCTCATGCTGGCCCAGAGCCTGTGGTCACCCATGGCCTTGCTCCTGGCAGGAAGGGCCCAGCACCCTCCCAGAGCTACATCCGGCCACTGTCCTCACCTGCAGTTGGCCGGAGCGCACTCACAGCATCTTTCGCCCGGAGCAGACCGGCACACAGCGGCCTTCTCAGCTGTGCGCAAGGCTGCCCTCAGCAGTTTCCATCTTTACAAGAGAAAGGGAGAGGTTGAGTTCTGGGGGTGGGAGGCTGAGGTGGGGGCAGCTCCCCGTTTCTGCCTGGGGTAAGGAAACTGGACCACAGTGGCTTGCAGCTGCCCAGATTTGCACACCAGTGGAGAGCCAGGCTGTTGGGAGCACCGACCGCACCTGCTGTTTCTCCTTCAGTCTCTGTACTTCCCGTCGGCCATTTCCCCTTGGCAGCTGGGAGAGCTGGGGTTCATCCTCCTCCTTCCAAGTTCAAGGTCCTATCTTCAGTTCTATTTTTTAAAAAGATTTATTTATTTATTTGAGGGACAGAGTTACAGAGAAAGAGAGAGAAAGAAAGAGAGGAGGGGGAGAAAGAGAGAGAGAGAGAGATCTTCCATCCACTCCCCAGATGGCCACAATGGCCAGAGTTGAGTCAACCCAAAGCCAGGAGCCAGGAGCTTCAATCCAGGTCTCCCACAAGGGTACAGGGTCCCAAGCACTGGGTGTTCTTCCACTGCTTTCTCAGGCCATTAGCAGGGAGATGAATTGGAAGAGGAGCAGATAGGACTTGAACCAGTGTCCCTATGGGATGCCAGCACTGCAGGCAGTGGCTTAGCTTACCATGCCACAGCACTGACCTTGGTTGACGTAAATTTGTACCATTGTGCCTTCTACTCTGGTTTAGAAAAGCAACCCTCTAAGTTTTTGCACATAAAATCATACTTGAAATGAGTTAGGTAAGTTTATTATTTGCAATAATTAGATTGCAATTCTATTTTAAAGGACGCAACTGTTATTTTTATATATAAATATTTATATATATTATTTATATATATTATATGTATATATATAAACGGTTAATTCACCGGATTTGTGCTCCTTGTCACGATTATTTGTATTTAAGTGCAGACTGTGCTGTAACTCTCCCCCACTAAATCTTTAGAAGAAGGTGTGGGCTAGACGTGCAGCATCCTGCAGAGCTGCGTGAGCTGCGCACAGACACGAGGACGTGAGCCATCTCTGTTGCCTGTATTGAGAACTTGTCCAAGGAGTAACGTTAAATTAAGTAAATTAGAGCTAACGCAATTTCTCTTTAGTGTTTTTTTTCCCTCTTAATGCGGCTACTGGAAAATCTAAAATCCCTTCTGCAGCTGTGTTTGTGGCTCACATCTGATTTTCTTGGGCAGCACGAAGGTAGAGGAAGTATGGATTCAGCTTAGAATCCGAACGTGGTTCAGTCCTCCTCAGAGTGGGGAACAGGCCACACGAGCCGCCTACCTCCAGCGTGGTAATATATAAAGGAGGGGCCGTGCGCAGATGGTGTTGCAGGTTAGGGTTAAATAACGAGGCAGTGGGCTAAGGCACCTGGAAGAGCTCCGGGCAGACATCACGGGCTTGTATTTGTTAACGTGAAACTCGTAATGACGGGGCCACTATGCCAGAAGCCTCGAGCTTACGTCATCATCCCTCACTAGGTTTTCAAAGCGCTCTCTGACAAGGGGGTCTTCACAAAGTTCATTGAAAGTAGGTATTGTGGAAGAAACTGTACCTGGGTTTCCAGATGGTTTGCATGAAAATGATTCTGCTTTTCCACAAACTTGAAGTACCCTCGTGAACTCCATCTTGGGGGTCACAGCAAGCTTGAAGGGCAGGCCGGGGAGGGATCGTCGTAGCACCATCCACGAGTAACTTCTCCGGATGCGGTAGTGTGGCCCGCCGAGGCATCCAGCCACCCCGATTCCGGGTCCTGTACAAAGGGGAAATGTGGATCCGTCCAGGTCCTGAGCTGTATTTAAAAAGCTGATATAGATTCAGGAACTGCTAGCCACAAAACAGGTGTCGGCTTCCAGGTGCTTCTTCAGGTTGGTGCCTCCTGGGTACCTGGTCATCCCTGCCAGCTGCCACGTCCCAGGATCACTTGCCTAATTGTAGAGTATCAGTCCTTCTGACAGTGCTCCAAAAGGGTTTCTACAGAATCCCGTCTGGGGTTTGCTTTTAAAGTTTATGCTAGTGCAGGTGTAAGCACATGATAACTAATTGTGTGTTGGATTTCTCTCTCTGTCTCTCTCTCACACACACACACGCACACACGTCTCACTGAAGCATGTGCAGGGAACAAAGAACTAAGCTGCTCTGCACCTTGTGAGCGAAAGTCCCCCAGGAAGTAGCATCTCTGCAGTCAGCCAGGCCATCTTGTGAGACATCCGTGGAGACACACGCCAGTGCGATGGACTGATAAGCTGAGGAAGTGTTCTAGCCAGCCAGCACCAAGCACCCTCAGTAGAGCAGGTGAATCAGCGCTCAGAGCACAAGCTTAGGTTCCAGCTTTGAGTATTTGACCCCAGTGTGTGCAGAATTCTGAGGCTTTGAGCGATGGCTGAGCCTACCACACACAACTGACTTATGTCTTCTTAACGTCTGCCTAGCATCAGCTTGGATTTGTTTGAGAGAAAAATCCTATTCTCTTTCCCCATGACTGGGATAGGAAGATGTTCCTTCTCAGGTTCAAGAAATGGGCGCCAGGCTTCGCCTCACTGTGGCTGAAGGATTGTCTTCAGTCAGAACCCAACTTCAGCGCCCTACAACAGCCCGTTTGAAAGTACCGTTTTCCTCTGCTTTTTCTCAGTTTGGATAATTCTGAGAATTTTCTGCCTTTCAGAATGGGATGACTGGTGATAACTTCTTACAGTCAGCTAAACCGGGTGATTCACTGCTGAGACACAGAAATAGTAATATTTTCTATCCTCTTAGAAAAAGCAATGTTCAGACTATCATTTACTAGCAGTTTAATGAAACCCGTCAGTGAACTGTCTAATATTCTCTATGCATGCGCTGTATCAATGAGTGTATAAAAACAAATGAGAGGGGCCGGCGCCGTGGCTCACTTGGTTAATCCTTCACCTGCGGCGCCGGCATCCCATATGGGTTCCGGTTTCTAGTCCCGGTTGCTCCTCTTCCAGGCCAGCTGTCTGCTGTGGCCCGGGAAGGCAGTGGAGGATGACCCAAGTGCTTGGGCCCTGCACCCGCATGGGAGACCAGGAAGAAGCACCTGGCTCCTGGCTTCGGATCGGTGCAGCACCGGCCTTAGCGGCCATTTGAGGGGTGAACCAACGGAAGGAAGGCCTTTCTCTTTGTCTCTGTCTATAACTCTACCTGTCAAAAAAAAAAAAAAAAAAAGAGAAAGTCCTGTTCAAATTTTAACATAAAAAGTGCAAATAACTACACATGAACAACAATATTTAGCTGCCAGTGGTTGCACTTTGGTTTAATTCTCAATATTGTGTTTGTATTATTGCTTTAATGTCTTAAATTCCCCCAGATAGGTCGAATTGAAAGCATCGCTCCTCTAACAAACATTTTAACTGTGCGTCTGATATTCCATCCTGGATAGCCTTTCTTTTTCGTCTGGTACTTCTGCTTTTCACTGTTCTTTGGGGAGCCCTCTGGTGGTTTCGAGTACAGAAGCTACAGGACATTACAGCCCGGGCACTGTCAGTGCCCATTGTGTCCGGCTTCCTTTTTGTCTGAAAACAAGCTTCTCTTTTTCCATATGCATCTAGCTGTCACTTTGTTTCTTCTGTTTAGCGTTTTCTCCAGTCCCCTTTTAAAACTGGTTTGTGCACTGACGAGTGGTTCTCAGCCCAGGTGTCTGGCACAGAGCTGGTGGGTTGGACGTTGGCTCTTCTCTGGCCACGTCCACAGCCCCAGTGCCCCTCACACACCGTGCTCGTGCCCAGAGGTGTGGCGTGCTGCAGTTTCTTGCCCACCTTGGGGACGCTGTGTGTGCTGTCCTCAGCCACAGACTGCCCACTGTCCTTCCCTGTGCTGTGTTGTGGCCCTGTTCCTCTTCGGGAGTCAGTGCCAGGCCCTGCTGTCTTTTTGAAAGCACATACACTTCCAGCACCATTTTCTCAGTGTGCTGCTTGCTTTCTTCATGATGCTTATTCTAGCTTGCAATTGCCATGATTTCTACACCTTTTTTTTTTAAGCCATTTAAGGAAAACGACTCTGTGGAGGAGATGAAGTTGGGAGGGTAATGTTTTGTCAGATTTCCATGCCTTTTGCCCATGCCCCGTATCTCTGTCCTCATACCTCTGTCTCTCTATGATAACTGATAGGTCACCTGCTTGGCTAGTTGTCCTCAAGGCTGCTGTGTAACAATTTGGCCCTGGGCTACTTTGGTCTGTGCTGGTGTAAGCAACCTGGGACAGGGATGGAGGTGGGGAGCGTGTGTGTGGCTTGGCGCAATTGCCTGTGAGTGGACGTGGACACGTACGCGGCTGCCTGTGGGTGCACGTGGACACGTACGTGGCTGCCTGTGGATGGACATGGACACGTACGCAGCTGCCTGTGGGTGCACGTGGACATGTATTTGGCTGCCTGTGGATGGACGTGGACATGAACGCGGCTGCCTGTGGGTGGACGTGGACATGTATGTGGCTGCCTGTGGGTGGACGTGGACACGTACGTGGCTGCCTGTGGATGGACATGGACACGTACGTGGCTGCCTGTGGATGGACGTGGACATGAACGCGGCTGCCTGTGGGTGGACGTGGACACGTACGTGGCTGCCTGTGGGTGGACGTGGACACGTACGTGGCTGCCTATGGATGGACATGGACACGTACGTGGCTGCCTGTGGATGGACGTGGACATGAACGCGGCTGCCTGTGGGTGGACGTGGACACGTATGTGGCTGCCTGTGGGTGGACGTGGACACGTACGTGGCTGCCTATGGATGGACATGGACACGTACGTGGCTGCCTGTGGATGGACGTGGACATGAACGCGGCTGCCTGTGGGTGGACGTGGACACGTACGTGGCTGCCTGTGGATGGACGTGGACATGAACGCGGCTGCCTGTGGGTGCACATGGACATGAACGCGGCTGCCTGTGGGTGCACGTGGACACGAACGCGGCTGCCTGTGGGTGCACGTGGACAGGAACGCGGCTGCCTGTGGGTGCACGTGGACAGGAACGCAGCTGCCTGTGCGTGCACGTGGACACGAACGCGGCTGCCTGTGGGTGCACGTGGACAGGAACGCGGCTGCCTGTGGGTGGACGTGGACCACGTGCTCATGGACACGAACACGGCTGGACACAAAACAGCCTCCTGTGGGTGGATGTGGACACATATATGGCTGTTGGTGGGTGTTGCTGCGTGTGGCTGTGTGTGTACGTAGGTGTCTCTCTCTCTGTGGACACAAAAGCGGTATCTCCTGTGGCCCCACCACACTGGGGGCGAGTTCCCTGGGTGTTTCTCACCGCCACTGTGAGCCAAGGAGATGTTCACAAGGGACTCCGAGTTCCCTGAGCTGTCGGAATCCGGATCTGCTCGTCCTGCCCTAAGCCCCGGGCATACAGGCGGCCGTAGGGGTGCCTCCTACCTGGAGGACACGTGCAGGGGGAACTCTAGTTTGCTCACTCTCGTCCCCATCACCTGGAGCAAATCTTCCAGCACACTCAGGAGCCAGGATGTGTGGATCCGTTCAAGCTTATCTTTTTTTTTAAAGGTTAATTTATTTATTTTTATTTATTTGACAGGTAGAGTTATAGCCAGAGAGACAGAGAAAGGTCTTCCTTCCGTTGTTTCACTCCCCAAATGGCCACTACGGCCGGTGTCGCGCCAATCCAAAGCCAGGAGCCAGGTGTTTCTCCTGGTCTCCCATGGGGTGCAGGGCCCAAGCACTTGGGCCATCCTCCACTGCCTTCCCGGGCCACAGCAGAGAGCTGGCCTGGAAGAGGGGCATCCAGGACTAGAACCTGGCGCCCACATGGGATGCCGGCGCCACAGGCGGAAGATTAACCAAGTGAGCCACAACGCCGGCTCCTCAAGCTTATCTTGAAATGCTGTTGGTTATGTATTCTTCCAAGTTTCAATTTCTGAGCTAATGAACACAGAAAACGAGTGCACTTATTTGAAGGTGGTGTACCTCCTCTGGGTCATTACCATTGAGCAGTTTAGTGGGACAGTACTGGAGATGTGGGAGTGTATTTGCTCCTTACCATCTCATTTGTCTCCCAGAAGAGTAGAATTTCCAGGGAAATTTTTAGTGACACCCGACTTCTGTTCCAGTCAAATTAGCTGCAGCATCTCAAGTCACCCATTTGAAAATATCAGGTGCAAAACGTAGACCAATCTAAAACCTGTGACCAGGAGACTGCTTGTCAGAGTATCTGTGTGTCTGTCCTTCCCTAAGTCTGGAAGTGCTGGTGTTTGGCTGCATCCAGCTCTGGTGACTATGTCTTGGTAACCGGTACTTGTCTGAATCTGAGATGGGCTTTCTTTCCCCTTCAGCCGTGTCAGTTCGAGCAGTGCATCGCGCACTCCCTGCAGTCCCTGAACGACGTCCTGGAGTGCAGGCCTGGAGAAGCCAGCGTGAGTTCTGTCCAGTCCAGCCCTGTGTCCCGGGGAGTCACGACTGTACATTTCTGAGTTGTAACCCAGGGGGGCTTTTTCCTCTTACTGCTTCTTTGCTTCATGTGGTTCGGAAGTATGCTGATTGCTGGTTCCAAGACAGACTGATGCAAATTCAAACGTGAGTGCAGGTGCCGTAGGGGGAGACCTGGTGGTGATAACAGGCTGTGTACCAAACGCCTAGCTGACCCGGCTGTTGTCAGTCTGCCCAGAGCACCACTGTCTTCTCACGCTGGAGTCGGCGCGGGCAGGAAGAGCTCCTGGAGGCCAGCTCTTCCGATTAAGGCTGCTCCCACTGAAGCAGTTTTCTGGATTTCAGCTCTCGACATCTAACTCTGGAAAGAAGTTCCGTCTACTTAGAAAGGCCAAGCATTTAATCCAGGTTGTCTTCCTCGTAGGTCTTTCAGCAGCCGAAAACTCAGGAGGAGGTCTGCCAGCTGAGCATCAACATCATGCAGGTAGGGTGTGAAAGCAGGAACGCTGGAGCCGGGAGCAGTGCGCCTGGCTGGTCAGCCCCTCCTGTTTGTAGTGCCTCTGGCTGTGCCCACTGTCCCTTCTCAGTAATTCAGGGTGAGTCATGTAACAGGGTATGAGGTTCTTCAAAAATTTCTGGAAAAATGGAGTGAAAAGATAAGTTTATTTTGGTGCAAAAATTCTGAAATGTATGCACAGTTTCTTATACTACACATTTTCCTTGAATGTTTTGAAGACCCTTCGTAAAGCGTGTCGTGGGATTGATTCCACTTGGGTTAGTAATACTGGATATTTCATTGGTGCTGTGCTGCGCTTTTTTGGGTTCTTGTGGCATTTATATCTACTCCATTACAGCACAGAGTAAACTATATGAGCGGTGCTTACATTATAGCTGGAGGGTAAAGTTTTTTGTTTGGGACCATTGCTTTCTGGGCACTTAGCAAAGTTGAGCCTGTTAGTGAGGAATGAAAGAAAGGTAAAAGGTATTTCTCCAAAAATTATTCATTAACTTAATAACTGATAAAAACACTTATAAACTCATACAACCTACCACCACACTGCTTAGGAGAAATTTGTGTAAAATTATTTTTAATGTCAAAATAGATTAATATCTGAGTTCATGTGGCTTACACCGGTTCTTCTTCACTCAGGTTTTTATATACTGTCTGGAACAGTTGAGCACCAAGCCTGATGCTGATATAGATACTACACAGTAAGTGGCAATGTAATTATCTTGCCGATACAGTTAGGAGAACTAAACTTAGATTCAAGTTATGTGTTTAATCTCAGAAGCAGAATCTGCAGAAGCAAGACAGTTCCTACTAAGGCATAATTCGATATGTGTGATCTTTCCATAAGTTACCTCGTGAATTCAGCTTAGCCTTGCTAGACGTGTCTCAGGCCGTTTGAACCGTGACTGCTCGTGTCCGGAGGACAGGCTTTGTGAATACCAACAGAAATTTCCAGGTGGTAGCTCGGAGCTGGTGGCCTGTACAGTTCTGGCCTTGGGGGTTTGCACCAGTGCTCTTGCTAGAGACTGAGCACAGGAGGGGGGTGAGGCCTGGGGCCTGCCGGGTTGTTGGAGCTCCAGAGGGCACGTCTTCACTCTGGGGTTTATAAATTCATGTGATAATTCTGTCCTCATGCTGGTTGTTAGGATACAGTGACAAAATGCTGGTTTTTATTTTTAGGAAACCTAGTTTTCTCAAATGACATCAGCATATGTAACTTCTCTGCATTTATTTTCTGACATTGATAATTTTGAAATAAATGCGTCTCACATCTTTAATTGGCAAATCGAGAGATGGTGTTAGGCCGGTTGTTCAGGTGCTGCTTGGTGTACCTGCATCCCATACCGGAGTAACTGGTTTTGGGTTCTGGCTCTGCTCGGATTATAGCTTCCTGCTGTCAGGTATCCTGGGAGGCAGCAGGCAATGGTTAAGTGGTTGGGTCTCTGCCACCACATGGGAAATGAGAATTAAGTTCCTGGCTCCTGACTCTGGTCTGGCCTAGGCCTGGCCATTGCAGGCATTCGGAGAGTGGATCAGTGGATGGTTAGCATGTTCCCTCCCTGTCTCCCTTTCTCGCTTTCCCTCTCCCTCTCCCTCTCCAATAAATAAAAATAAAGAGAATAATCTCTAATTGGCAATTTGACAAATGTTTCCATGTTTGTGAATGTTCTGCTATTGGTTTGCTTTTTAGCATATAAAACTATCACCTCTAGAGGCTTACTAGCTTTTTAATTCTTCTGGGTTTTGATTTGATTTTGTATGTTTTGCTCATTGTTCAACTGTTAATCAGACCTCTTCCCTTAGTTTTCTTACAATTTCTGTTTCAAACCTCCTTCAGTCTCATATATAGTGCGATGTGTTCTGAACGTCATTTTCTGTTCCGTTCATTCAAATATGTTTTATATAAGCTAATGCAATTTTAAGCATCATGGATTGGTTTATATTAGTGTTTATCATATTAGAATCCTTTTTTTACCTCTCTATTTTGAAATCTGTCACATTTTTATCATTTAACATGAGTTAGGTTTAAAGGGAAATAAGCTGACTTGTTTTTTTTTCCATGATTCTTTTATTTATTTATTTATTTTATTATTATTTTTTTTTGACAGGCAGAGTGGACAGTAGAGGGAGACAGAGAGAAAGGTCTTCCTTTTTGCCGTTGGTTCACCCTCCAATGGCCGCCGCGGTAGGCGCGCTGCAGCCGGTGCACTGCGCTGATCCGAAGCCAGGAGCCAGGTGTTTCTCCTGGTCTCCCATGGGGTGCAGGGCCCAAGCACTTGGGCCATCCTCCACTGCCTTCCCGAGCCACAGCAGAGAGCTGGCCTGGAAGAGGGGCAACCGGGACAGGATCGAGCACCCTGACCGGGACTAGAACCTGGTGTGCCGGCGCTGCAAGGCGGAGGATTAGCCTACTGAGCCGCAGCGCCGGCTTCATGATTCTTTTATACCTACAAATTAATCTCTGAATCTGTGCTCAACCCAAAATTTTGTGTTTCTCTTACTTGTGGGTTATCAACTAATTTCCTAGCTCAGCTCATCTGCAGTTAAATTTACTATGAGGTGAGCTTGGAAACCCACCCGCAGATTCTGATAGGCAAGAACACGTTGCGCATATACTTAGGGTAATGCCACGCCCCCTGATCATTTGTTTTTAGATTTAATTAGGACAGCATTGGGAAGACTCAAAAGCAGACTTCATATGACTTAAGTTACTAGATAGTCCATGGTGCCGCCTTTTATTTTTTTTTAATGTTAGCAAAAGCTGTGTGATTTTTCACTAAACATTTTAATGTCAGATATGCATATAGTTCATTGCTTTTTTAAATTTTAGTGTTTTTTTTTATTTTAGTGCTTTCATTGTAACTTTCCTTCCTTGCTTCTGTATTTAGTCTTTCTGTTGATGTTTCGTCCCCTGATTTGTTTGGAAGTATCCATGAAGATTTCAGTTTGACTTCGGTAAGTAATGATCAATAAAAAATAAAACATGTCGTTTTAAACTGCAGAGTGACTGTTTGCTGAATCGGTCTAGATTGCGTTGTCGCTGCATCCTTGCCGGAGCGTGTAGTACTGACCTCGGCTGTGTGCTTCGGAGCTGTGCTACGCTGCACGGCAAGTTCAGTAGAGAACGATTTGTAAGCATTCAGCGTTTGAAACCCGCTACCTGGAGTTGCAGCGGAACTAGCTCCATACAGTGTCTGCCTTCGTGCTCAGAAGTCACCTTGGTTTGCCTGGCAGGAGGCAAAGGACAAGGGTACAAATTCCCTCTACAACCAAAGGAGCTCTGACAGCACTTCATTTGAATGCACAAAAACAAACTTCCAGATATATATGTGTGTATACACACACATACACACACATATACACACACATACATACATATGTGTAGTTCCTGTTTACACTTCTGTTAATGCGTGTGTGTGTGTAGGGAGGGTTCACCCACACACACATACATATGGCATTGCGTACGTAAATTCAGCTGCTGATACCCGGACTCCAGCTATCTTAAAGAAAATAACCCCTTCTGGTTTGTGGTGTGTATGTGTGTGTGAGTGTTTCTAGATTTATAAATAATGAATTCCTAAATAAGGGGTTTGGGATATTAGAAGGAAAAGTATAGCTTAGGCAAAGTAATTTTTAAAAATCATTCTAGTTTTAATTATCCATATGACTATGTAGAGAATGGTTCCATTTACTGAAAAAAAGAATTCAAGAAGAAAGTATCTTCTAAGGAAAAATGTAAAATTCAGCTTGGTAGCAGACTGTCGAATGGCCCCTTTAGGTAGAGCTGTCTAGTGAGTGATTAGTGCTGCGTGCTTTGTCTGCATTCCAAGAGGGAAACCCAGATGCAGATACGTGACTCAGCAGTACGCCTGCAGTAGAAGGCCCGTGATAGCTGAGAGCACTGAGGGAAATGCCTGCTGTCCTGTCCAGACGAACTCGTGCCAGGACAGAACTCCTGGACAAAAGCAGTGACCGGGAGTGTTCCCGCAGGGACCGCCCCAAACTGTCCCAATGTGAGACTGCGGGGATCTCAGACAGGGAAGGCCTGGATGCAGGTGCTCAGCCCAGAGCGTGCGTTAGGGAGCCTTGCACACAGACGATGGCACTGTTCCTCCTGGAAGGACAGCGTGATGTCCCTCCGTGACGGGGCCCTGGAGTTTATGGTGCCTGTGGTTAGCAGTGTGGTTCATCTGGCCACGTTTCTGCAGCCTCAGCTTTGTCAGTGCCTGGAGTGCTTAGCGTGGGTTCAGACCCTCAGAAGAGCATGCGGCTGGCCTGGGCCCCGAGTGTCAGGCCCAGGATGGAAGCCGGGGCACTGAAGGTCCCTGCACTAGGAGAGTAGGAGAGGACCCCAGGCATTGAAGTCGTACCTGGAGTGCCAGTGAGTAAGTGGAGTTTACGTACAGGTCTGAGGGATTTGTACCAGCACGGGCTGATTCCTCGTGTTTGGCGATGCGGTTGATCTCGCCATGTTTTCCGAGCAAACAGCCTCGACATTTCCTGAAAAGGAATGGTCAGAGATAGAAGGACATCCAGGGAGAGCAGTGTTCCCAAGACATGCAAAGGAACTGTAAGGAAAAGGTTGCCGACGGGGATCAGGTTTCTGCCCGCAAACTGTTCATTTGTTCCTGTGTTTCCCCTGTTGAGTGATGGCTGATGAGATCTGCCCGATCTTCTCAGATGGTCCAGGACGTCTTAGAGCCTTGTTGTGTCCTCCTGAAGGAGGCGGTTCTGGGAAGCGTGATCTAGACGTGGAGTCAGACAGCCTGGTTCCACGCTGCTGTGCTCCATAGCTAAACTCCAGCACTCACCGAGGGTTCCAGGCCCTGGGTTGTGAACAAAATTGTGATGGTGACGCCTGTGTCCCAGAGATGCCATGAGGAACAGCACGACCATGTTCATAGGCAATTGTTAGCTCCTTTTTTTTTCTTAAAAAAAAAAAAAGAGATTTATTTATATGAAAGCCAGAGTTACAGAGAGAAAAAGAGAGAGAGAGCTCTTCCATCCTCTAGTTTACTACTGAGTTGGCTGCAATGGCCAGGGCTGGACCAGGCCAAAGCCAGGAGCCAGGAGCTTCATCTGGGTCCCCCATGTGGGTGCAGGGGCCAAACACTTGGGCCATCTTCTGCTGGTTTTCCCAGGCCATTAACAGGAAGCTGGATCAGAAGTAGAGCAGCCGGGACATGAACCAGCACCCATATGGGATGCCAGCACTGCAGACAGTTGTTATATCCACTGTGCCACAACACCACCCTTGTTAACAAGCTTTTGATGAGTTTTCTAAGTTTGAGAATTTGATTATGTTGTTTAGTTGTTCTTCCCACTTTCATTTTACCTGACTGGTTAGAACTGAGGAAAAAACACACTAAGAGTAAGACTATTTGTGCATATTACAACAGGAGAAGTAAGCGAATGTTTAAAGGGCTGGGTTTCCTCCTCTTTACGGCTGACTAGTGTTCTACTGGGTAACTGTGCCTCGAATGCTCAGAGGGTTTCCGTTTCTTAGCTGTTGTGAACAGAGCTGCAGTAGACAAGGGACTGTACGTGCCTCTTCCGCTGACTGACATTGCAAGCAGCAGTGGGGCCACTGGACCCTGTGCTGGTTCTGTGGACAGCTTTTGGAGGAGCATCCGTCCTGCTGTCCACATGGCTGTACGGCTTTACGTCCCCACCAGCAATGTGCAGGCTGTTCTCTGCACAGCCCCTCCAGCACCTGGGTCTTGTCTTTGCTAACAGCCAGCCTGCTGGATGGGCTGGTTTCCTTCTGTGCTTTCAGTTTGCAATTTTCCTGCTGACCTAGTGATGGTGAGCCTTTCTGAAGGTGCCCATGGGCCCAAGGTTTGTCTTCCTTTGAAAAGTGGCTATTTCTGCTTACTGCCTGTCTTTTAATTGTATTATTTTGTATTTCTGCTGTTGAGTTGTTTATTCTGGTTATTAACCCCTTTTCAGATGTATAGCTTTCAAGTAATTGATCACATTCTATAGGTTGACTCTTCACTCTGTTGATTGTTTCCTGTGCTTTTGGGGTCCGATCCAAAAAAATCCTTGCTAGTTCCATTGTACCGATGCATTTCCCCGCTGTTTTCTTCCAGAAGTTTCATGTCTTACCGGAACTTGATGCCTTTTGAGGTGATTGTATACACGCTGAGAGACGGGGAAGTGCCACGCTGCTGCGTGCCGAGAGCAGGTTTTCCTGGCACCAGTCAGTGACAAGACCGTCCTTTCTGCAGCTGGTGTTTTCAGCAGCTTTGTCAAAGAGCAGTTGAGTGTCCTGTTCCCTTGGTTTATGTGTCTGCTTTTACGCTGACACCGTGCTCTTTTAATCACACTAGCTTTTTAGTATATAAAGTCAGACAGTATAATCCCCCCACATTGGTCTTTGTACAACAGATTGCTTTGCCTACTTGGAGTGTTTTGTAGTTCCATACAGATTTTAGTAGTGTTTTCTTTCCAGTTCTGTGAAAAGTGTCATTGGTATTTTGATAGGGATTGCATGGAATCTGTGTATCACTTCGGATAGTGTAGACATTTTAATGATATTGATTCTTTCAGTCCACGAACATAGGATACCTCTTCTTTGTGTCCTCATCAGTTTCTTTCGTCAGTGTTTTATAGTTTTAATTTTAGAGACCTCTCTGATTAAATTTATTCCTAGGTCATCCAGGGTTGTGACACGGTGGGTTAAGCTGCTGCCTGTGATGCTAGCATCCCATATCAGAGTGCCGGTTTGAGTCCCTGCTTCTCTGTTTTCACTTCGGCTCCCTGCTAATGAACAGACCATGACCCAGGTTCTTGGACCCCTGCCACTCATGAGGCAGAGCAGGGTAGAGCTCCTGGCTCCTGGCTTCAACCTGGCCCAGAGCTGGCTGCTGTGGGCTTCTGGGGAGTGAACCGGTAGATGAAAAATCTCTCTATCTCTGTCATCTGCGCACACGTGTGTGTGTGTGCGTCTATCTTTGCCTGTGTTCCATGGCTTTCAAATAAAATGAGTCTTTTAAAAGAGTTACTACCTTGTGTAGCTTTGGCAGGTGGGATTGCGTTCTGGATTCCTTTGGCAGATAATTCGCTATTCTGTGTCACAGTGCCACTGGGTTTTGTGTGGACTTTGTGTCTTACAGCGCTGCTGAATCCATGTATTAGTTCTGATACCTTTTCCATTGTTGTTGCCATGTTGGTGTATAAGATCATGTCCTCTGCAAACAGTAACAGTTTGACTTCCCCCTTTCTTTTGCCAGCCTAATCACTCTGGCTGGAAACATAGGAAACATTTTAAATAAGAAACCTGGGAGGTTTTTGGAAATGGTGTTGAGCTGAATGGAGCTATTGGGAGAAGTAAAATGTGCGTGGCAAGCAGTTCAGAGGCTCCTGCTGGGGTCCGGCCCCTCCCTCCGAGCATGCCCCTTGCTTCCAGGTTTGCTGTCTGCAGCTGCTCGGTTGTAAGTTCCTGTGATTACAGGCAGGAAGGGTAAACAAAGTGTGGGTGAGCGCTTTTCCTGGAAAGTGGCTTTTGCCTTAGCTTCAGCCAAGGATTCCAGTCCGGGCCCCAGATGAGTCACAGTGGTTCCAGAGAATGCCCTCACACCTGCAGGCGCCCAGGGCCGTGCGCCTCGGTGAACCGCAGCCGCAGCAAGGAGGGCCGTTCCTGGAATTTCAGGTGCAAACGTAGTTCCTCTGAACTGCACTCAACGCTGGAGTCAGGATTTCTGTAAGAAATCCCTTCAGCAGATGGAACCCTGGAGAATGGAGAGGCAGGTGGCCTCTGCCCCTCCCCTTTGGCTGACTCAGGCCACTGGCTGAGGAGGAATGCACTGGCCCGATGACCCTCACTTGCCTTTAGGAAGAGGCTGTTTCTTCTCTTTGTCCTGCGTGCACAAAAAAGTCTTAAAGGCGTAAGTTTTCTTGAAGAAGCCCCATCGTAGAGATGCAAGTCTAGATAATTCTCTTCCAAGTTATAAAAAACGTATAGACTGTTTTCTAATAGTTCCTATATTTCGGGGTCAGCATTGTGGTGTAGCAGGTAAAGCTGCCTCCTGCAACACTAGCATCCCATGTCGACACTGGTTTGAATCCTGGCTTCTCCACTTCCATCCAAGCCAGCTCCTGGCTAACGCGTCTGGGATAGCAGCAGCAGATGACCCAAATGCCTGGGCCCCTGCCCCCCATGTGGGAGATCCAGAAGAAGCTCCTGGCTCCTGGCTCCTGGCTCCTGGCTCCTGGCTCGGGCTGGCCCAGCCCTGGCCATTGCTGCTATTTGAACCGTCTACCAGCACATGGAAGATCTGTCTCTCTCTGATTCTTCCTCTCTTTGTGCAACTCTAATTTTCAATAAACCTTTAAAAAATTAATTCCTATATTTTTACGTAATGAACTATTTAAAGTAATAAGCTTGTATATATGAATATTGCTCTTTAGAGTGTGAATAAGAAGCGGTTAGTAGAATGGTAGAGTTACATTTTGTCTCTCCATTGGTGCTGGGAAAGCAGCAGCTAAGAATTAGCAAAACCCTGGATACTGGTGTTTAGGGTTGTGAGATTATGATCAAACTTAATGAGTGATGCGTGTCCCCTGTTGTACTCACAGCTGGTTACTATGGTTACTATGAGTGAGTTTCTAAAGCTGTGTTCTGCTCCTAGGAGCAGCGACTTTTGATCGTCCTGAGCAACTGCTGCTGTCTGGAACGCCGCACCTTCCTAAACATAGCGGAGCACTTTGAGAAGCACGACTTCCAGGGAGTGGAGAGAATCACCCAGGTACGTGGGCCCCGCTGACGCACAGCTTGGCTTCCCAGCACTCAGTTCCTTGGCTCCTCCCCTGTGCGTGCCCCTCCCGTGGCCCTCCTCAGCAGCCGCACTCTCCCCAGCTGTCTTGAATTGTGAGTGCAGTACTGTCTCCCTTTTTCTAGTGGGAAACTTTCTCCAGGTCAGAGCTTGTTGGCTCTCTGTGTAAGCTGCTCAAAGGGGAAGGAAGGACATGAAAGAGAAGTGCCAGTCACCAATCTTCGCTCCCTTTAAGTTAAAGCTTTCAGGTACAACCGACAGCAAAGCTGCCGAGCCTGTAGAGAAAGTCTTCCTGCCGACCCGCACCTGCCCTTGCTCTCTTCCTCTGCGTGTGACCACGGCACTCGGCTGCGCCTCTTGAACACGTGCACACCCGCACACAGACGTGCCCGCTCCCCACACCTGCAGGACGCCTAGCGTCGCATCTCGAAACACACTGCCCTCCCCATTGCTGGCTGCAGGAAGGAGGGGCGGGAGGGCTGGGGAGTTGTGTACAGATCAGCGGGGGTTGTGCCGTGAACGTGCTACCCCTTGTTTATGTTTCCTTCAAGTAAGCAGAAAAGGAAAAAATGAAGTAACCTTGTTATTAAACGGTGGTTGGTTCCTGGGCAAAGGGTTATCAGATTTCTAGGTAAAATTACACTGGAGCCATGTTTGAATGTCAGTACAGTGTTCTCAATGCAAAGAATAAGAAAGATAATGATCTTGTGAATCTCATAGTCAGAGTCACTCTTGGTGGACTGAATACTTTTTACACGTGAAGATTCTAGTTCATAAAGTTCAACTGGAATTTTTTCTGTTTTCAAAGAATGAAAATGTCAGAGTGGGCGGCTCTGTCTTGTTTTCCTGCCTTTTCGTAAAGATTAATCACCCTGATGAGAAGTGTTGTGACTTAAGGCTTTGGGCCCTAATGTCTAGTTTATTTCCAGAAATTTTTGTGTTGAGCATCGCAGGTGCCATCCTGCAGTGAAAATGTGCTGTTTGTGGACCACGGACCAAACAGCCTTTATTGGAGAGATTTTATTTCTCATGTGGAAAGCGTTCTCTCTTAGGTTTTCTGTGAAATAAAAAGTAAGAACTAGCTTTGCTCCCGTTTATATCATCAAGAACTAGAGTGAAATCTGTGTAAAAAGAGTTTTATTTCTTAATATCCTTAGTGGTTTTTTCCAGGTCATTTTGAAACAAGGTAAAATGAGGATCCAGGGTAGGCTCCTTGCCATCCAGAATTTGGGTTTCTTTGCTCTTGACCATCTTGAATATCTTGAAGTCATTCAGCTGTGTTTGAGATGAACCTGTCGGCAGTGAGAGTCACAGTGTGACACCCGTGCTGGTCGTGTTCCCTACGCGTGAGCCCGTCCATTGCATGATGTGACTAAGTGAAATGTCTCCCTGCACCCGAGGAGGAAGGCTGCTGACGGCCTCACGTTCACAGCTCCCTTTCCAAACGGCAGGAGACTCTGGAGGCCCTCGCGGCCCTGAGGTCACGATGCACGGCTCGGCCCCTTGGAGACGGCGGTCCTCTGGAGGACTTCACGCAGCCTGGGTGGGCACAGGTCCTTCCTCTCCTCCGGGCTTGGCCAAGGGGTCTTCCACGCATATTTCCTCCTGCTTTTTACCCTTACTTCTGCCAGTGGAAGCAGGAGTACGACCAAGTCTTACATCCCCTTACCGTTACTCATCTTCCGAAGTAGAGCTGAGTTGATCTTTTTTTTTTTTTTTTTGAAAGATTTATTTATTTATTTGAAAAAGCTACACAGGGAGAGAGTCAGAAAGGGAGAGAGGGAGAGAGAGGTCTTCCATCCGCTGGTTCACTCCCCAATTGGCCACAACGGCTGGAGCTGCGCCAATCCAAAGCCAGGAGCCAGGGGCCTCCTCTGGGTCCCCCATGTGGGTGCAGGGGCCCAAGGACTTGGGCCATCTTCTACTGCTTTCCCAAGCCATAGCAGAGAGCTGGATTGGAAGAGGAGCAGCCGGGACTAGAACCAGTGTCCATTTGGAATGCCGGTGCCTCAGGCCAGTGCTTTAACACACAGCCCCCACAGCACGTCCCCTCCCCCGTGAGTTTATCTTAATGCAAGGACGATATACCATGTGTACTGTGTGTTTTAGCAGTTTACTAAAATTTAATGGTCAGTGACATTTAAGGCTAGAATGTTTTCATGTATATTCACACAGTCTTTTTTGATACAGATAACCCTGAGAAGTAATTGAGGGTGGTGGTAGCCACATTCTCTTCATAGGGTAGTATGCTCAAAAAGATTAAGGACTTGAGCTGGGCCAGAGAAAGACCGGACTCAAAATTAAGTTTTCTCACTGCAGATCCAGATTGCTTTCTGTTCCATCCTGTATCTTAAAAGAACGAACTTTTTTTAATGAAAATGAACTGAGAACTTGAAGTGGTTGACATGTAGAACAGTGGTGCGTGGATGTCCACTTCCCGTAGGAGGTTCCTCCTGTGTCGCGAGCCCTGTTAGGAGCTTTCAGTGGACTTCCTGCCTTTGGGCGCACGTGGCCAGTGCTACAGGCAAGGGCCCTGCCACAGGCACGCGTTTCACTCTGTCATTGTGTTTAGCTTTTTCTCAAGTCTTAGAGATGTTTTTTCCAGTCATGCTTCTCCTACCCCCGTTTATAAAAGCAGGTCTCCACTATTTTTTAAAAAGATTTAATTTACTTGAAAGACGCAGAGGCAGAGAGAGAGAGGTCTTCCATCCGCTGGTTCACTCCCCAGATGGCCACAACAGCTGGAGCTGTGCCGATCCGAAGCCAGGAGCCAGGAGTTTCCAGGTCTTCCACGTAGGTGCAGGGGCCTAAGGACTTGGGCTATCACCTGCTTTCCCAGGTCATAGCAGAGAGCTGGATTGGAAGTGGAGCAGCTGGGACTTTAACTGGCTCCCAAATAGGATGCTGGCACTGCAGGCAGTGGCTTTACCTGCTACGCCACAGAGCCGGTCCCTCCACTGTTACTTTGAAAAGGGAAAAATGCAGAGAAGTCAAAAACAAATTGAAATCATCTATAATGTACCAACCAAAAATAAACCTTTTCTTTTGATTTTTTTTTTATTTGAAAGTAACACAGAGAGAGGGAGAGACAGAGAGAGAGACAGAGAGAAAGAGAGGGAAATTCTTCCATCTGCTGGTTCACTCCCCAGATGGCTGCAATAGCCAGGACTGGGCCAGGTTGAAGCCAGGAGCCTGGAGCTTCTTCCAGGTCGCCCACGTGGATGCAGGGGCCCAAGGCTTTGGGCCATCCTCTGCTGTTTTCCCAGGCACATTATCTGGGAGCTGGATAGGAAGTGGAACAGCTGGGACCCATGTGGGATACCAGCATCTCAGGCTTTGACTTTTACCCACCACGCCAGAATGCCAGCCCCCAAGATTAAACTATTTTATTTAGTACAGGATCTTTCAAAAAGTTTACAGAAAATTGGAACTAAAAGAATCTGTACATCTTCCATGAACTTTTTAAAAATTGTTATTTATTTTATTTATTTGAATAGGGGGAGAGAAAGAGATCTTGCATATATCTTTCTGGTATAGTCCAGACCAAAGCTAGGAGCTGGAAACTCCATCTGGGTCTCCCATGTGGGTGGCTGGGCCCCAAGTATTTGAGCCACCGTCTGCTGCCTCTCAGGGTGCCCTCTGGTAGGAAGCTGGAATTGAGAACAGAGCCAAAGCTTGGACCCAGGCTCTCCAGTGCAGGAGGCAGGTGACCCGAGCTGCATGTTGACTGCTACACCAAGTATCTGTCCCTTCGTAAACTTTCTGAAGTACCTTTGTATTGACAGTAACTTTATTATGAGTACTTTTCTATTTTTATTAAATATTTTTTGTAAAATATGAGTATGAGCTTTAGGGCCATATATTTTTTAATGTGTATATACTGTGTTTTGTAACCTCTTCCCTGCCAGCAGCCTGAAGATTATTTTCAGTCTGTTGTTACTGAAAGGTGCAGGTAGCCTGGTTGCAGGCCTTGTAGGCCCCAGGACCCTGGGTGATTGTGTTTCAGGACTCCATCTTATTGCATTCTTTTTTTTTTTTTTTAAGATTTTATTTGTTTATTTGAGAGGCAGAGTTACAGACAGAGGGAGAGACAGAGAGGGGTCTTCCATCCGCTGGTTCACTCCTCAAATGGCCGCAATGGCTAGAACTGGGCCAATCTGAAGCCAGGAGCCAAGAGCTTCTTCCAGATCTCCCATGCAGGTGCAGGGGCCCAAGGACTTGGGCCATCTTCTACTGCTTTCCCAGGCCATAGCAGGGAGCTGGATCAGAAGAGGAGCAGCCAGGACACAAACCAGCACTTATATGGGATGCCAGTGCCATAGGCAGAGGCTTGGCCCACTGTGCCACAGCAGCCCCTCTTGCATTCTTACCGTAGTTTCCAATTACAGTTTTTAACTTGATAGAGAAAAGCACTCTTCCATTGTATTTTAGTTTGTGTGCCTTTCCCTATTAGGAGGTTAGCGCTTTTTCATCTGTTTATTGGTTGTTAATATTCTGGCTCATTTTGCAGGAACTGGGAGAGTTAAGGAAGCACAGACTGCATTTCATGTGTACCAACCAAATCTTGCACACATCGGGCTCCTCCGACCTTTGAGTGGGACAAGCAAGAGCAGTGTGGGTCATAGACTGCCGTGTGGTAAAATGTCGTTTTTAAAGAATAAACACGTAAGGCAGATTTTGTGTAGGTACAGGTTTTGCCTAACCTGGGAGTGGAGGCACTAAACAGGCTGCCATTAAATTCTTGATTGCAGGTTTGTTTTTTTTTTAAGATTTTATTTATTTATTTGACAGAGTTACAGACAGTGAGAGAGAGAGACAAAGAGAAATGTCTTCCTTCCGTTGGTTCACTCCCCAAGTGGCCGCAATGGCTTTAGCTGTGCCGATCTGAAGCCAGGAGCCAGGTGCTTCCTCCTGGTCTCGCATGCGGGTGCAGGGCCCAAGCACTTGGGCCATCTTCTGCCACTCTCCCAGGCCACAGCAGAGAGCTGGACTGGAAGAGGAGCAACCGGGACTAGAACCGGCGCCTATATGGGATGCCAGCGCCACAGGCATAGGATGAACCTAGTGCGCCACGGCGCCGGCCCCTGCAGTTTTATTTTAAGCCCCTGCATGTCTTTCAAAAACTCCAGCATGGGAGGTGTGGAGAGGGCAGCTGCTTTTCTCGTCTTTCCAGGGAAGGTCCTTGACATAAAGACTCAATTTTAAAGATTTTGTTTACACATTTATTTTTAGCTTAATTGAATATAATTCCTAATTTTCAAGTTTGCAAACCACTTGAATCCATAGATTTGATGAGTACAGCTCCGTTTCCCTACTGCTACACTATCTGTATGTATTTTTGTTTCATCATTTGTCCATAGGTGTAAATTAGCTGCATTTTGTGTAGAGGCCCTTTTTAGATAATAAATCACTCATAAGTGAACCCATTTTGGGATTTAGGATTTTACAGACATCGTAAGTTGATCAGACATGTCCTGCTTACGAAGTACTAAGCTTCAGTTTTGACCCTGTTGATCTCCCCGAGTTCCTAGCAGATGGGAGAAGGGGAAAGAAGCGTGGGCGTGCGAAGAGGTTTCCAAGGAAGGGCTGAGGCACTGTTCCTCCCCCAGCACAGGCCGTGTTCAGAAAGACCTGCGGGCAGCAGGACAGGAAGGAAGGGTGCGCACTCAGAACGCTGTCCAGGATGACAGGGCAGGTTGTGCATCTGGGTAGCTGGGGAGATACAGGAGCAGGCAGCGAACACGGCAGCCCCTGGCTGGGTCGAGCGCGAGCTTCCGAAATCCAAAGCCTGGGAGGTCAATCTAGTCTCCGTGAACAGTGGTCCGTCACCATCCACCCAGCGTCTGTTCCCTGCGTGTGTGTGTGCTTGTTCCTCTCCACACTGGTGACCTCATCTGTCTCCGAAGCTGCTTCTGTCTCTAATGCTCTTGGTTACCACCCCCCTCCCCCCAGAGCCCACAGCAGTCAGGTGTAGGCCAGGTCAAAACCAGGAGCCGGAAGCTCAGTTTAGGTCTGCCACGTGGACGGCAGGAACCCAGCTACTAGGGCCGTTCCCTGCTGCCTCCTGGGATGCTGGGATGAGAGTGCAGCCGGGCTCAGGCCAGCCCTCTCCTGTGGGACGCAGGGGTCCCACCCAGCAGCCTAACCACTGCGCCAGATTTCTGGCTCATTTTACTTAGCGGAATTTCTCCTAGTTGCATCCAAGCTGTCATGAATGACAGTTTCCTTCATTTTGAAGTCTGAGGTAGTCTGCTGTGCAGTACGTACTTTCATGGTCTCAGATGCAAAGTGGATCAGACCCCTTCTTTCTCCCTTGGTGCTTTGTCCATACCTTAGATGGCATTTAACTATTGGATTCTGCTTGCTTTCATATAGGTATACTTGTTTTCTAGATTGTCAATTCTGTTATGTATTTTGTATGACCTTATATCCCTATGAGAAAAGAGATTTAATGAAATGAACATGCATGTCTTCATGACCAAAGTAAAGAGGTAGAGTGACCCCAGGGCCTTTTACACACCCCTGGTACCCCTGAACAACTTCAGTATTCTCCATAGAGAGAATAACTTGGGAAGTTTTTTGTTTTTTTTTTTTTTTTTAAGTTTTAATTATTTACTTAAAAGGCACAGTTAGAGAGAGGGAGGCAGACAGAGAGATCCTCCATCTGCTGATTGACTCCCCAGAAGGCCACAACGGCTGGTACTAGGCCAGGCCGAAGCTAGGAACTTCATCCAGATCTCCCACGTGGGGAACAGGGGCCCAAGCACCTGGGCCATCTTCTGCTGCTTTCCCAGGTGCATTAGCAGGGAGCTGGATTGGAAGTGGAGCAGCTGGGACTCCAACCGACAGCCATATGGGATGCTGGTATTGCAGGGGGTGGCTTAACCTGCTGGCCCATTCCTGGTGAATTTTGTGATTTCTGAATGATACATTGTTTTCTTTAAAAAGTTCTGATATTTTCCTTTGATATTTGTTTGAAAGACAGAGAGAACAAAAAAAAGTGTGAGCTTCCATTCTCTGGTTCATTCCCCCAATGCAGAGCAACCAGGAACCCCATCCAGGTCTCCCACATGGGTGCAAGGACCCAGCTCCTTAACCATCCGCACGCGTCCCAGGGTGTACGTTTGCAGACAGCTAGAGCTGGGAGCGGAGCTGGTGCTCGGACGTGAGATGGGGTGTCCCAGGCATCTTCACTGTTGCGCCTGGGGTGTTCTTTATTTTATTCTTTATTCTTGATTTTACATAGAAGAAGAGGAATCATAGGGCTTTTTCCTATGACTTTGTTTTTCCACTCAGTATTACTATTGAGTTTTATCCATTTTGCTATGTGTGGGCTATGCTACTTTGTAAAATGAATAGATAATGTTTCCCACTTTTCTTCTACAGAGTTTGTATTGGATTGGAATTATTTGGTCTTTGAATATTTAGACATACTATCTTGGTATGACCTTTTAGGCCTGATAATTTTCTTTTCTTTTTTTCTTTTTCTTTCTTTTTTTTTTTTTTTGACAGGCAGAGTTAGTGAGAGAGAGAGACAGAGAGAAAGGTCTTCCTTTTCCATTGGTTCACCCCCCAAATGGCTGCTACGGCCAGCGCGCTGCACCTATCTGAAGCCAGGAGCCAGGTGCTTCCTCCTGGTCTCCCATGCAGGTGCAGGGCCCAATGACTTGGGCCATCCTCCACTGCCTTCCCGGGCCACAGCAGAGAGCTAGAGTGGAAGAGGAGCAACCGGGACAGAATCCAGTGCCCCAACCGGGACTAGAACCCAGGGTGCCTGCGCCGCAGGCGGAAGATTAGCCAAGTGAGCCGTGGCGCCGGCTGGCCTGATAATTTTCTAATGAAATTGTGCTCTTTTTTTTTTGAAAAGATTATTTATTTATTTGAAAGTCAGTGTTGGGGCTGGCGCTGTGTTGCAGCAGGTTAAAGCCCCAGCCTGAAGTGCCGGCATCCCATATGGGCGCTGGTTCTAGTCCCAGCTGCTCCACTTCTGATCCAGCTCTCTGCTATGGTCTGGGAAAGCAGTAGAAGATGGCCCAAGTCCTTGGGCCCCTGCACCCACTTGGGAGACCTGGAAGAAGCTCCTGGCTCCTGGCTTCGGATTGACGCAGCTCTGGCAGTTGTGGCCATCTGGGGAGCGAACCAGCAGGTGGAAGACCTCTCTCTCTGTCTCTGCCTCTCTCTATAACTCTGTCTTTCAAATAAATGAAATAAATCTTTAATAAAAAAAATAATGAAAGTGTTACAGAGAGACGGAGAGAGAGAGAGATCTTCCTTTTGCTGGTTCACTCCTCAAATGGTTGCAACACCTGGAACTGAGCCAGACCAAAGCCAAAGGCAGGAACTCCACCCTAGTCTCTCATGTGGACGGCAGGGGCCCAAGCACCTGGGCCATCTTCCGCTGCTTTCCCAGGTGCATTAGCAGGGAGCTGGATGGGAAGTGGAGCCATCAAGACGTGAACCAGCATGTGGTTCAGTGGAATGCCTGTGTCTCAGGTGGCGATTTAACCTGCTGTGCCACAGCACCAGTCCCATGAAATGATTTTTAATGACTGGTTCAACTCCTTATATGGTTATCCAGTAATTATTCAGATTTTCTGTTTCTTCCTATCAGCTACAGTCATCTGTTTCAGGCTACTTTAAAAAGCTGAAAGAATAAAATGAAATGAAAAAGTTTAAAATTAAGAGAAATTCTAGTGCAAAAATTTTTGAAATCTACACAGTTTTTTTCTGATGGCATTTGTCATGATCTTCTGAAGACTCATATTTTTCTAGGAGATGGTCCATGTTTAAATTATCTAATTTATTAGCATAAAATTATTTCACGATAGGCTCGTAGCTCTGTCTCAGCCCCCTGTGGGGCCGCGGCCCGTTTCTGTACTGACTGTTGCTGTGCTGGGTCTTTTCACGGAGCTGGCTCGGGGTTCGGGGCTCCTCCTCCTATCCTTGCTTCCTCTCACTGTCGTCTGGGCCCTGGTCTGGGTCACGCAGTTTGTTGATTCTGCACCTTTGGGCCCTTATAATCAGAACTTGTGAAACTGATGTTTGGGCTCAGTTGCTTTTTTAAAATTTTTGAATTTTAACCGTGTTTTTATCTTTGCCACACAGGTTATGCAGAGATCTGACTTTAAGTTTTCAAGTTAGGGGAGCAAAGAAGCAGAGGAAGCTGTCTTCTCCTCAGCAGACTAGTGATGAAAGCGCCCCGCCATGCTCAGGGCAGACACTTGCACTGTAGGCGATGCTGGTCGGCTTTCCAGACGCCCAGCCTTGCCCGAGCAGGCCTGTGCGCAGGTTTGGGAACCACCGCACCTGGGTGTCTGCCAGGCGCAGGGTTGCTCAGTCTTCTGCGTTCATGCCTGTTTGGTTTTGCCTTTGCTCTCTCGGTTACTGAGAGAAGCGTAGTGAACGTCTTTCCTCGGCTACTCTTAGGATTCTGATACTCTGTAGCTTCACGGTGCGCCTCTTGATGTTTTGTTTTTTGGTTTGTGGTTGTCACTTTCGACTTTTTCACCATCTCTGATAATTGTCTTTTATCAATTCTGGAAACTTCTCAGTCATTATGTCTTCGATTATTTATTCTTTTTTTTAATTTTTTTTTTTTTTTTTGACAGGCAGAGTGGACAGTGAGAGAGAGAGAGACAGAGAGAAAGGTCTTCCTTTTTCCGTTGGTTCACCCTCCAATGGCCACTGCTGCTGGCACACTGTGCTGATCAGGAGCCAGGTGCTTCTCCTGGTCTCCAATGCGAGTGCAGGGCCTAAGCACTTGGGCCATCCTCCACTGCACTCCCGGGCCACAGCAGAGAGCTGGCCTGGAAGAGGGGCAACCGGGACAGAATCCAGCGCCCTGACCGGGACTAGAACCCGGTGTGCCGGCGCCGCAGGCAGAGGATTAGCCTAGTGAGCCGCGGTACCGCCCGATCATTTCTTCTTCCCAGGTTACTTTTTCTCCCCCTCAGGGCCTCCTTTTGGACACATTAGCCCTTCTCACTCTCTTCTCTTGGGCTCTTAAATTTATTGCGCACTTTTTTCCTCTTTATTTCTCCACACTGTTTAGGGATGCTCTCTAACGCAGCCTCTCCTCGTGCGTCGTTTCTTCAGTTGTGGCTACTCCTTCTGAGTCGGTTTATCTTCCTCCCCAGAGACTCCTTTCTTGGTTTTTGTCACTGAGGGAAAGTGATGGACGTCCTCTGGGGTGGTGGCCAAGGTGGAGGAGACAGCAGCAGTGGCGTGCTCCCCCAGCCTCTCCGGTCTCTCTGTAGAGGGGACTCGGCGCTCCCCCAGCCTCTCCGGTCTCTCTGTAGAGGGGACTCAGTACAGACAGGCAGTAGTCAAGGGTGAGATTCTCCTAAGGACAACAGAGGAGCAGACAGAAGAAGCCTAATAAGTGGAATGAAGCATTTAGCTTGATTGTAAAAAAAAAAAAAATTCACAGAAAAGGAAGGTATAGCAGCCAGCGCTGTGGTGCCGCAGGTTAAAGCCTTAGCCTGTGGCATCAGCGTCCCTATGGGCACCGATTCAAATCCCAGCTGCACCACTTCTGATCCGGCTACCTACCAATGTGCCTGGGAAAGCAGTGGAAAATGGCCCAAGTTCCTGGGCCCCTGCACCCACATGGGAGACCCAGAAGAAGCTCCTGACTTCTGGCTTTTGATAGGCCCAGTTCCAGCCATTTCAGCCATTTCGGGAGTGAACCAGCAGATGGAAGACCTGTCTCTTTTTATCTCCCTCTCTATCTGTAGCTCTGCCTCTCAAATAAATACATAAATTTTTTTTAAAAAAAGAAAGAGCTAAAAAAAGTAATTTGGCTGAAACTATTTATCCAAATTCAGTTGAGTAGATGTTCTGATGATAATTTGATGAGCCTATTTCTATACAAGTGTAATAGTTCTTTATTGAAATGGAAATGTTTCTTTCTTTATCAAAGCATACTTTTTTTAAAAAAAGTTTTTACTTATTTATTTGAGAGACAGAGTTATAGACAAAGAGAGGAAGAGAGAGAAGGAGACAGAGGTCTTCCATCTGCTGGTTCACTCCCCAAATGGTCGAAATGCCTGGAGCCGGGCAGATCCGAAACCAGGAGTCAGGAGTTTCTTCTGGGTCTTCCAAGTGGGTGCAGGGGCCAAGCACTTGAGTCATCTTCCACAGCTTTCCCAGGCCATCGCTGAGAGCTGGATCGGAAGAGGAACACTGGGATATGAACCAGCGCCCATCACTTAGCCTACTATGCCCCAGCACCAGCCCCCAAAACATACTTTTTAGAAAGCATTTTCAGCAATTTTATTTTTAAATTTTTTTCCTTAAGAACTCTTGTCTTTTTTCTTTTCAATTTGGTAAGCAGAAAGGATACAGAGACAAAGAATAGCTAGGGTTGGGCCAAAGCAAAATCAGGAGCCTAGAACTCAATCTGGTTCTCCCACAAGAGCTGCAGAGAGCCAAGTCAGTACTTTAGCCATCACCTGCTCCCTCCCAGCGTGCACTGCAGCTGGAAGCCAGAATCCAAAGTGGAGACAGGACTTGAACCCTGGTGTTCTGGTACGAGATGTAGGCATCCCTGGTAGGGTCTTAACCACAGCACCCCAGGCTCTTCTGCCCCCGAGTTTTTAAAGAGTCAGTTTGAAAAATTTGCAGTGGAATCATTAAGACATTCAGGATAACGGTTTGTGTTTCGGCCATCGTGAGTGAGTTGAAGGCAGTCCTGTGGAAGGCTGAAGTGTCTCCTGCGGGGCTGCCTGTCACGAACCCTGGGGAGCACACAGAGCGCGGAGTGCCGTCCCTGTGTTACTAGCGCGGGGCATGTTTGCCCTGCCTGCTTTCTCCTACCGCGCTGTACACCTGTAGGTCATTACCTGCGGCCAGGTGCTTCCACACGCTCTCCCCGTGTCTGCTTCTGAACATGTGATGACTGAGTTACCACTGGCATCCGATTATCATTAGAGACAGCCAGCCTCATGGTGCCTCGGCGTAGCTGTCCCGTGCCGCCTGTCTGAGCTCTCTCTCCTCTCCCTCTCTGCTTAACAGTGGCGCTCCTTGAGTGTGCTGATACACAGGATTTCCTCTCTTCCTCCCAGTTAGACTGGGGTTTCCCTAGTTTCGGGGTGCTTTCTTCACGCAGCAGGCAGTGATCTGGTGGCGGGTGGGCCTCGTCCTTGCCTTGGAGCCGGGAGTGGAGCAGGCTCGGTTAACCTCTGCTGGTGGTTAGCCGCCCCGTGACTGGGGCATTAGTGGGAAGAGGGCAGTGGAGGTCAGATCGCTGTGAACTGTCTTTGCAGATTCTCAGAAGGAAGCGTAGGAGGTGTGTGCTGTTGACCCCAGTGAGTTCTGCCTCGTCGGCCGTTCACAGTGCCACCTGCTCTTCTGGTTGCGTCGCCTGGTACCTGTTTGCTCACACACATGCATTTTCCACCTTTCTCATGCCATCTTTCTTCTTTATTTATGTAAGATGTATTTGAAAGGCAGAGCAGCAGAGAAGGAGGGAGGCCACACTCCACCCCGTTTCCACGTTCCCGGGACTCACGTACTAGAGCCATCATCTGCCGCTTCCCGGCTGTGTTACCAGGGAGCTGGATCAGAAGCTGAGTAGCCTGGACTCAGCCACCTCTCTGATAGGGATACAAGCATCCCATGCAGTGGCTTAACCCATTGCACCACAACGCCCGCTCCTTTTCCCCCTTTTTAAAAAACTGAAGTGTAGGTGCCGGCACTGTGGCACAGCAGGTTAATGCCCTGACTTGAATTGCTGGCATCTCATATGGGCGCCAGTTCAAGACCTGGCTGCTCTACTTCCAATCCAGCTCTCTGCTGTGGCCTGGGAAAGCAGTAGAAGATGGCCCAAGTCCTTGGGCCCCTGCACCCGCATGGGAGACCAGGAAGAAGCACCTGGCTCCTGGCTTCAGATCGGTGGAGCTCTGGCTGTTGTGGCCGATACAGGAGTGAACCATCGGATTGAAGACCTCTCTCTCTCTCTCTCTCTCTCTCTCTCTCTCTGCCTCTCCTCTCTCTGTGTAACTCTGACTTTCAAAATAAAATAAATAAATCTTTAAAAAAAAAAACTGAGGTGTAATTTACATGCAGCAAAATGCCCAGATCTTTATGGGTTAGTAACTTTTTGCATGTGTGTGCTGTGAGAGTTCCTGAAGCAGTCTTGTAGTCGCCTATCTTGGGTGTGTGCTTGAGGTGGGACTGTAGCCCTGGGACAGTGCTCACACCGACACACAGGTTGTTGCTGGTTTGGGACAGTGTTCACTCTGACACACAGGTTGTTGCTGGTCCTGGGACAGTGTTCACACTGACACACAGGTCGTTGCTGGTCCTGGGACGGTGTTTACACTGACACACAGGTTGCTGCTGGTCCTGGGATGGTGCTCACACTGACACACAGGTTGTTGCTGGTCCTGGGACGGTGTTCACACTGACACACAGGTTGTTGCTGGTCCTGGGACGGTGTTCACACTGACACACAGGTTGTTGCTGGTCGTGGGACAGTGTTCACACTGACACACAGGTTGTTGCTGGTCCTGGGATGGTGCTCACACTGACACACAGGTTGTTGCTGGTCCTGGGACGGTGCTCACACTGACACACAGGTTGTTGCTGGTCCTGGGACGGTGTTCACACTGACACACAGGTTGTTGCTGGTCCTGGGACGGTGTTCACACTGACACACAGGTTGTTGCTGGTCCTGGGACGGTGTTCACACTGACACACAGGTTGTTGCTGGTCGTGGGACAGTGTTCACACTGACACACAGGTTGTTGCTGTTCCTGGGACGGTGCTCACACTGACACACAGGTTGTTGCTGGTCCTGGGACGGTGTTCACACTGACACACAGGTTGTTGCTGGTCCTGGGACGGTGTTCACTCTGACACACAGGTTGTTGCTGGTCCTGGGATGGTGCTCACACCTACACACTGGTTGTTGCTGGTTTGGGACGGTGTTCACTCTGACACACAGGTTGTTGCTGGTCCTGGGACGGTGTTCACTCTGACACACAGGTTGTTGCTGGTCCTGGGATGGTGCTCACACTGACACACAGGTTGTTGCTGGTCCTGGGATGGTGCTCACACTGACACACAGGTTGTTGCTGGTCCTGGGATGGTGCTCACACTGACACACAGGTTGTTGCTGGTCCTGGGACAGTGTTCACTCTGACACACAGGTTGTTGCTGGTCCTGGGATGGTGTTCACACTGACACACAGGTTGTTGCTGGTCCTGGGACGGTGTTCACACTGACACACAGGTTGTTGCTGGTCCTGGGACGGTGTTCACACTGACACACAGGTTGTTGCTGGTCCTGGGACAGTGTTCACTCTGACACACAGGTTGTTGCTGGTCCTGGGATGGTGTTCACACTGACACACAGGTTGTTGCTGGTCCTGGGACGGTGTTCACACTGACACACAGGTTGTTGCTGGTCGTGGGATAGTGTTCACTCTGACACACAGGTTGTTGCTGGTCCTGGGATGGTGCTCACACACTGATGAGCAGGTTGTTTTCTTTTTTTCTTTTTTAGGTTGTTTTCTTAATGCCTATTCAACTCTAGCTCAATTTTTAATTGATCTGTTCAGCTTTCCATTAGTGACTTTGACAATTCTGCATAAAAGTCCACATATGTGTGTATGTATATGTGTGCAGGTGCCCAAGTGCTTGGGCCACCATCTCCTGTCTCCCAGGCACATTGGCAGTGGGCAGTCGGATTGTATTCCAGGCACTCTGATATGGCATGCACACATATACATTGTTAGTAGAAATTTTTAGTGTTGATGAGATCCAGTCTATCAAATTTTTAATATATATATTTTCATCTCATCAGGATCTTTACTTGTCCTAATGTCCTGGATATTTTCTCAGAGGTTTTATGTTTCAGTTTATGACCTTTATTAAGCTTTTCTATATTAAATGAGATGGGATCAAAGTTCATATTATTTTCCATATAAATATCTCATCGTTCCAATACAGCATATTGAAACATCTTTTCGCTCATTGAATTTCGTTGATACCTTTGCCAAAAAAGAAATAAGATCATCTGTGAGTGGCTCTGTGTCTGGTCCGTTGAACTGGCCCTGGTAATGCTGTGGTTACCTCGTGTTGTTTATGGTAGCTTTATAGTAATCTTAGGAAGGTGGATTGAGTTTCCCAACTGCATTCTTCTCAGGATGTGTTGGCTATCCCAGGTCCTTTCCATTTCTATTTGAATTTTAAAATTAACTCATGAATTTTCGCCAAAAGAGGCCTTTTAAGAGTTCACTGCATTTGCAGATCGACAATATTGATTCTTCCTATTTGTTTGCGTAGGTCATCTTGAATTTCTTTTACCAGTGTTTTATAGTTCTCCATTAGAGATCTTACTCTTAAAAAATTCCTTCCTGGAGATTTTATTTATTTATGCAAATATAAACAATTATTGTAATTTTTTGTATTTAGTATATAGACTAAATATACTACATAGTATATATAGACTATATAATTGACTTTCTTTAATGAAAGAGGGAGGAGAGGCAAAGACAGAGAGAGAGGTCTTCCACCCGCTAGTTCACTCCCCCATCGGCCACAACCGCCGGAGCTGCGCCGATCCGAAGCCAGGAGCCAGGAGCTTCTTCCAGGTCTCCTATGTGGGTGCAGGGGCCGAAGCAGTTGGGCCATCTTGTACTGCTTTCCCAGGCCATAGCAGAGAGCTAAATTGGAAGTGGAGCAGCTGGGTCTCGAACCAGCGCTCACATGGGATGCCGGCACTTCAGGCCAGGGCGTTAACCTGCTGCGCCACAGCACTGACCCCATGATTGACTTTCGTTGTAAACTTGGTGTGCTGCCTTGCTAACTGCATTTATTAATTTGTTTGCAATTTTTAAATATGTAATAATGTCTTCTGTGAATAAAGGCAGTTTCACTTTATACATTTGTGCCTGTTTACATAGATGCCTTTTACGTAGGAGTGACTTCCTACTCCTAGTTTACTGAGGATTTTTATCATGAAAATAATTCAATAAAGCAAATACTCTTTCTTCATTTATTATACCACTTCTGTGCAATATATCTTATTTATCGGTTCAGTTTGTTATAGTTTATTAAGATTTTTATGTGTGTGTTCATGAGGGCTGTTGGTGAGTAATTTTTTTTGCAAACTTCTTGCAAGTGTGGGTTTTTTTTTTTTTTTTTTTTTTTTTTTTTTTTTTTTTTTTTTTATGTCTGTGCTATTGTAGTCTCGTTAAACAGATGGCTGCAATGGCTGGGCTGGGGCAGACTGAAGCCAGGAGCCAGCACCTCCATCAGGGTCAAGGGCAGCCACTTGGGTGCAGGTGCCCAAGTGCTTGGGCCACCATCTCCTGTCTCCCAGGCACATTGGCAGTGGGCAGGACTGGAAGAGCGGTGGGGCTGTATTCCAGGCACTCTGATACGGCATGCAGGTGTCCCACACGATGGCTTTGCCACTGTGCCGCAGCGCATGCCCTGGCCTCCTTCAGATGTGAGTGCAGTTACTTCTCCCCGTCAGCTCATGGAAGGTCCGGTCTGCTGGTGGAGAGATGCTTGCATCCCTAGGCCAGTGGTGGAGAAGCAGACCTGCCACTGGTCCACTGCAGGGGCTCCTGGGTCCATGTGCCCTCTGCTGCCCAGGCTTCCCAGGACCTGAACCACCGCCTGCACCTTCCCAGCCTCTTGGCTAATGCCAGTGGGGCCCCTCCCACTCCTGGGGTCTGTCACTCTGTGGTCCTACCCCCGGACTGTCTAATAGGAGTCTTGGGTCTCTTGTTCGACCCACCAGAAGGAGAGCCCTGGGCCTGGTCTCTCCGTGGCACGATGACAGACCTAACACCTCCTCGGCACTTGGCCAGTCACGAGCCTCTGCCGCCTGTCCTGGGCATTCTTGTCAAAGTGGGGAGCGCTACGTTTGAGTCGTAGGGTGTCAGGAAAGGTGTATTTTCTATTAATACTTTTCAAGTGAAGTAATTAATATGTGCAAACACAGTTGTGTTATTTTGAGTGACTTCATTCTTGTTACTATTACAACTTAGCATTTATAGTGACTGTTTTCTCTGCTTCCAGAAGTGAGAGTCTGATAGAATAGTCTCAATATGCCCCCTGTAGGCCACATGTAAGGATTATTTCTCATCCTGTAAATGTCCTGCAGCTGTGGCCTTTATTGTTGAAAATAGATTCAATAGGCCGGTGCCGCGGCTCACTTGGCTAACCCTTCGCCTGCAGTGCCAGCACCCCAGGTTCTAGTCCAGGTCAGGGCGCTGGATTCTGTCCCGGTTGCCCCTCTTCCAGGCCAGCTCTCTGCTGTGGCCAGGGAGTGCAGTGGAGGATGGCCCAAGTGCTTGGGCCCTGCACCCGCATGGGAGACCAGGAGGAAGCACCTGGCTCCTGGCTTTGGATCAGCGCAGTGTGCCGGCCGTAGCGGCCATTTGGGGGGTGAACCAACGGAAGGAAGACCTTTCTCTCTGTCTCTCTCTCTCTCTCACTGTCTAACTCTGCTTGTCAAAAAAAATAGATTCAATAAAAATTGTGTTTTTTACAGGAAAGATAGTAAGTGCTTTTAAAATATGTTGAAGTTTTATGATTTAGTTTTTTTCTTCCTTCTCAGGTAGGGAGCTCATATTCTTCATTATGTGTTTCCAGGTTAGCATGGCCTCGTTAAAAGAACTAGACCAGAGACTCTTTGAAAATTACATTGAGCTGAAAGCGGACCCCATCGTGGGCTCCCTGGAGCCTGGCATCTATGCAGGCTACTTTGACTGGAAGGACTGCCTGCCTCCCACAGGTGAGTGGTGACGTCCCGGCTCTGATCAACACACGCACCATGGCAGATGCACACATGCCTCTACCAGCGAATGTCCGTTTACAGTGCTTTCTTTTGTTTGACGTTTTTCTCATAAGTTGGAGAAAGGTGGGAGATTAGGTTGACTTTAACTTTTTACTAGCTTATATCCATTTTTTGATAGTTTGGAATTTAGTACCCATCATTATTAAAACTGAGTGGTTTAAAGTTCAAAAGAATTACCTATTCTGCCTCGCGGTAATTGGTCATTTCAGTCCTGTGAAACTCCTTTTGTGCACAGATAGAGTAGAGTGACGATGTGTGAACGTCGTCAGCGTGGATCTAAGGCGTGTGGTCTCTTGCGTGTGAGACCTACTTGTTACTGTGAAGGGGTGCAGGATGGAAGGACAGTGAGCAGGAGTGAGGTGACTGGAGTGGCCATTTCACACACGTATTTTTAAGTAACTGTTGCCTTCTGAACCAGTTAAACTGTTTGTTTCTGGTATGGAATATTACAGATATAAAACCAAGCTTCCTGGTGACATTGTTTATGGAAATGGTCTCATGTAGAAGTGGGCACACTCACACTGGGTTTGGGGTCTTTGGATGGGTGTGTAGATGCGGCAGTGGGTTGTTGACGTATTTGCTGGATCTTCACTCGTTCAGCCAGTCTGGTAAATCACTCTCACTTCTGTCGTGTAGTCCTTCTGTTAGATGCTGTTAAATTGCTTACTCCTGTTGTTTTTATTGTGTCGTATTTACATATAGGGATGCCAAAACCAGAACCATTAGATTCATAATAATTTGTGTGCCCAGAGTTTTTTAATTCTCTGACATCACGGTGGTTGTGGTCCTCTAAGACCCCACTCCTCCCGTTGGCCATGACTGACCTTTCTCCCGTAGACTCCGTTACTTTTCTACGTGCATACTTCGCTCAACCTGGATTGCATTTTATTTTCCAAGTGTTATCTTTTTAAAGTATAAATCAGATCCTTTCAGCATCTTGCTTAAAATTCTTGGACCCACTGTGTGGTGTGGGCCTCTGTCCTGACCCCTGGCACCCTACCCTCTGCCTCTCCCCAGCTGGCCTCCACCTCTGCTGCTTTGAAAAGCTCGGACTTCTAAAATATAAACTGGACCCTATCAACCCCCGGCGTCCAGTTCTTCGGGATGACCCTGACTCCCTCCACAACGGGCTCAGGCGGTGCTCGGGCTGTGCTTGCTTGGCTCACCTCCTTCCAGGCAGCAGGCGGGAATGCCAGTCCCTGCTCACCTTCGCTCACCCTCGCTTCCCTCCGTCACCCTGCCTGCTCTGGGAAGCCCTCCCTGACCACTGCCTGTGCCCCAGGTCAGGTTGGCATACCTCCACCCTGTGGTTCTGGAACATTCCTCTGTGCCTGCAGGCACTGCCATGATCTGTTTCCTTGCCGGACAACCGAGGGGCAGGGGCTGGAACTGTCACGCCTTTCCTGGCCCGCAGAAGATACCCCGTGCGTGTTGGCGCAGCCAGTGGAGGCTGATGTGCAGTTTTGCGAAGGTGCAGGTTACTCCTCAGTTGGTCTTGCACGTGTTTGCTCGGTGGTTTGGCAGTGACTTTTCTCAAAGATCGTGCAGTGTTCTGTTGTCATTCACTTTTGAATAAGTAGTAGACAATGCATGTGTATATTCAGATTTGTTGAATTAACTGAATTGAGAGAAGTATTTTAGCTCTCCTTTCCTTCTGTAGGAGCTGAGTGCGCTCCTTCAATTCAGAGCTATTGCATTGCAATGAAAAGGCAGCAGTCAAGTGTATCTAACACACCAGCAGTTCTACGTGGTATCTCCATGCGCAAAGGAATACTTTGCTCACTGACAGTTTAAGTTAGTGGAGCATGGTGAAATTCCTATCTTCCTCAATGATTAGCAAGACATTAGCTGTTGGCACTCACAAGTTTTCTTGTATTATTGGACAGATATGCCAAGTTATTAAAATATGTGTGGTGTCTCTGTGAGAATAAGAACCCTCTGCCACCACGGCTCCCATCACTGTAACAAATTGGAACTGGCCGCTGAGTTTCGGTCTCCACCAATGGTGGCTCACCTCTGTCTTCCTGAAGGCTCTCGTACCCAGAGGCAGGATCTGCTGCCACTGGCGCAGAGGGCGGCTTTGTCTGCTCTGCCGCGTCACAGCAGGGCTTGCTCAGCGTGCTCTGGGAGCAGGGCTGGCACGCAGGTCTTCCCTCTCATCAGCTTGCCTCTTGGAGACATCCACGATGCCCTGCACTCCAGGAAGGGCATGGTGAGGTCACAGTGACGTGGCCGCTAGTAAGTGGCTGTGGACCCTGTGACAGGGCAACAGGGCAGTGCTAGGCTAATGGTAGGGGATCCTGGCTTCCACTGCATTCAGTTAAATTCAGAATTCAGAATTTCCGAGTCTCGATTGTAATATATTTATTTAAGGCATTCGAACTCTTTTCTCTGTTATCTTCGTGTGTTTTCAGATGTGACACTAAGCGATTACAAGCCACCGTTGTGAATTGGGACTCGAGGGCTAAAAAGGATCACAACACAGACCTTAACAGCAGTTTGTAGCCTCCTGTAATTATTTTATACAAAATCAAAATCCTGCCGACTGGATGACGGTGGGTGGTCTAGCCTTTTTAAATTCAGCTCAGATTTTCTTTTTAAGATAAATTTCCTGTCATAAGCAGTAGCTTATGGCACCGTGATACCAGCAATTTATTTACGCTTTCTTAGATTCTAAAACACTTAAGAGTTTTTAGTGTTTCTTTCGCTTTTGTTAACTGTATTTAGTTCTGTTCTTGGTGTAGTTTTTGCTTCATGATCACTAACCAGACCTCAGCCTTGTGTAGTCATATAGGGATTTTTAGTTGGTCCAAAGTTGACTTAAATTGAGACCTCATGTAAAGTGAACAACCAAAATACTTTGACTATTAATCTTCCAAAATAATTTCAATTAACGTCTTTAGTATTATCTTTAGAATTTTCATCTCACTAAACTGAATTTTGCAAATCGGGTGACTGATTACTTATTGCTATAGTGAACAATAAATTTAGTTTCCGATTCTGTATGTAGTGATTAAAAAAAAATCCAGTTGATTAATTTCATGATTCAAGAACAGATATCCGTTAAAGCCATAGCTGTGTTTTTTTAACCTAACAGTTGGATATTTAAATTGTTGTCACCTCTATTTGTGTATATTTCAGTAAAGATTATTCTGGTTAGTTCTGAGTCACATAACGGACTGTTCTTAAGATTTTTTTTTAATAAACTTTTTATTTCAGAATAGTTTGTAATTTAGAAAACAAAAACTGTGAAATTATACAAAAAGTTTTCATGTACTCCACACCCAGTTCCCTCTAATGTTAGCATCTCATATTAATGTTTGTCCCAGCTAATGACCCACACAGTTTCCCCGATTTTTTTAAAGCCAAATTCCCTCAACCCCCCGTAGCTCTCTCAGCCACAAAGAATTGACATTCCATGTTCAGATTGAGGTTTTTTCCTTTGGAACTCCCACGTATGAAGGAAGACATGCAGTGTTTTTCTTTCTGTGTCTGGCTCGTTTCACATAACATCATGTCTTCCAGTTCCAGGCAGTTAGCTGCAAGTGACAAGATTCCATTCTCTTCCATGGCTGAGTAGTATTCCGTTGTGTGTGTGTGTGTGTGTATGTATCTAAAATCACGTTTTCTCTGCCCGTCCGTCTGAGGATGGACAGCTTGGTTGGTTCCATTCTTGGCTGTTGTGAGCAATTCTGCAGTGAACACACTGGAGTAGGTATCTCTTTAAGACAGCGGTTTTTTGTCTTTTAGGCATACACCCACTAGTGCAATTGTCAGATCGTATGACAGTCTAGTTCTTAAAAAATCTCTATCCTGTGCTCCATAGTGGCTGCACTATTACAATCCTGTCAGTAGAACACAAGAGCTCCCCTTACCCCACTTCTGCCCACATTCCATGCTGTCTTTTGGATGATGCCATCCTGGCAGAGTATGGTAATAGCTCTTTGTAGATGTGACTTGCATTTCCCCAATGGCTGGTGATATTGAGATTTTTTTTTTCATCCATCTGTTGGCCGTTCTTATTTCTTCTTTGGAGAACTGTTCAGGTCCTCTGCCCATGTCTTAACTGAAAGGGTTGTTTTTTGTTATTTTTGAGTTTTTAAGTTCTAAAATATTCTGGATATTAGTCCACTGTCAGATAAGTACCTGGCACATATTTTCTCCCATTCTGTCAGATGTCTCTTTACTTTCTTGAGTATTTTCTTTGCTGTACAGAAGCTTCTGAGTTCAATATAGTCCCATTGCTTTTGCATTGTCTGTGCTTTTGGGGTCCTGTCCAAGGAATCATTGCCTACACCAGTGTCTGGAATGTTTCTCCTGTTTTCTTCCAGCAGTTGCGTAGTCTCGGGTCTTACATTTAGGTCTTTGATCCATCTGGAGTTGACTTTTATATGTGATGTGAGGTAGGGATCTAGTTTCATTCTTCTACATGTACACATCAGGATGCCCCAGCAGCATTCATGGAGAAGGCTGCCCTTGCTCCGATGTATGTTCCCTGCACCTTGGTCAGAAGTCAGTGGGCTGTAGGCATGTGAATTAACGTCTGTGCCCTTCTGTACTGTGGTCTTTGTGTTGGTTTTTATGCTAGCGCCAAGATGTTTTAATGACTACAGCTATGTAGTGTGCTTTTTTTTTTTTTTTTTTTTTTTTTTGGCAGGCAGAGTGGACAGTGAGAGAGAGACAGAGAGAAAGGTCTTCCTTTACCGTTGGTTCACCCTCCAATGGCCACGCAGCCGGCACACCGCATTGATCCAAAGCCAGGAGCCAGGTGCCTCTCCTGGTCTCCCATGTGGGTGCAGGGCCCAAGGACTTGGGCCATCCTCCACTGCACTCCTGGGCCAAGCAGAGAGCTGGACTGGAAGAGGGGCAACCAGGACAGAATCCGGCGCCCTGACCAGAACTAGAACCTGGTGTGCCGGCGCCGCAGGGGAGGATTAGCCTATTGAGCCGTGGCGCCGGCCTGTAGTGTGCTTTGAAATCAGACATTGTAATGCCCCCTAGCTTGGTTTTTATTTTGGGGGAAGGGGTGGCTCAGGTTTGTGTTGGTTATTCTGGGTCTTTTGTGGTTCTATATGAAGTTTAGGATTTTGTTTTGTAATTATGTAAGTAATGTTGGTATTTTGTTAGGGTTTACATTTAATTTGTAGATTAATTTTAATGGTATTAATTCTCCCAGTCCATGAATAGGGAATATCTTTTCCAATTTTGTATGTCCTTGAAATCAGAGAAGGAAAAAAAATGAAGGGCTTCTGCACCAAAAGGCTGTTAGAACTTGAAAACCAGTTCAGTAAAGCACAGGATACAAAGTCAGCGTAGCAAAAAACAGTAGCATTTTTATGCATCAATGATGATCTTGCTGAAAGAGAAATCAAGAAAGAAATCCCATTCACAGTAGTTAAAAAAAATTTAAATATTGCCTTCACCGCGGCTCAATAGGCTAATCATCCGCCTGCAGCACCGGCACCCCGGGTTCTAGTCCGGGTCGGGGTGCCGGATTCTGTCCCCGTTGCTGCTCTTCCAGTCCAGCTCTCTGCTGTGGCCCAGGAGTGCAGTGGAGGATGGCCCAAGTGCTTGGGCCCTGCTACCCACGTGGGAGACCAGGAGAAGCATCTGGCTCCTGGCTTCGGATCAGCGTGGTGCACCAGCCGCAGCAGCCATTGGGGGGTGAACCAACAGAAAAAAAGAAGACCTTTCTCTCTGTCTCTCTCTCTCTCGCTGTCCACTCTGCCTGTCAAAAAAATTAAATATTTAGGAATAAATTTAACTAAGGAAATAAAAGATCTTTGTTTTGAAAATCATAAAACATTGATGAAAAAGTTATCAAGGACACAATAAAAATGGTCTTCAGGGTCTGGTTACTCTGTTATCCATGACTATTAAGAGCTCTATTTGTACCTTATAAATTGTAGCTGAGTTAATAATATTGTTGATCTTATTTACAAATTCAGCATAGAAGTTCACACCTTTAAAACATGCTAACTTAGAAAAATATCCTTCTTCAAGCTTTCTCCTAAATCTTGGTTTTAACTATTTTTCTTTTCTTACCCAAAAGCCAATTAAGTTTAATCTGTACACGTTCCTTAAGGTATTTAGTAAATGAATTTCAAGTTGACAATTTTTATAAAATACAGAGTTTTTGGTATTTAATTCAGATGCTTACGTATTATTGTAGCAATTGGAATTACAACAGGAAGGGGGAAGACATCTATATAATTCTCAACTTAAATATGTTCAGTACCTTCCTGAGAATAATTCCACAGTTGCTTGCTTATGTATGTGCGTAAGCATGTCCGTCAGTGATGTCAGCCCGCAGGCACTGCCGCCCAGTCTGGTGAGTGAGCAAGAACTGTCAGCTGTCCAACGTGCAGGCAGCGTGCTGGGCAGCCCGGTCAAACCAGGTGAAGAGAAGACAATGCATACCTGATGCTGGAGGCAAAGGCAAACACGCAGCTCTTCCTAACCTGTGTTTGTTTTATGTAAGAGAACTGTAGTTTTCAGGTCTCTGCCTTTCAGAATCTATCTTGCAGATATTTTTGCTATACTCGGTAAGAAACATTGCAGAGTTAGGTTATCTCCAGTTTCTTATAACTCAAATAATTAAAAGTTCAGACCCAGTTTAGAAGTTCTAGAGAATAAGAAAGGTCCTAGAAGAATAAAGGAAAAAGTTTTATTTTTACTTGATTTTTCAAAAATTGAAAAACATGGAAGTTTGATGTTGCACTCTAAGAAAATGGATCATTAAGATATTTGTGGGCCTTTATAAAATAGTTAGCGATACATTATATGTAGGCATGCATCATGTTATGCTATATATATATATATATATATATTAATGCATAGCATGCTAATATAAACAGTAGATGTATAAATAATTTATATATGCAGGTATATATTATTATATACATTATATGTAGGCATGCATATATACTGTGTTATGTATTAATATTTAACATGCTAATATAAACAGTAGGTGCATGTATGAATTGATGTGCACATGCGTGCATTGTTATATACATTTTATGTAGGTGTGCACATATAATTTATATATTAACATATAGCATGCTAATATAAACAGTAGATGCATGTATGTGTCTATATGTGCATGTATGTATTATTATATAAACACTTTACAAATCTGTTACTGTATATGCATAGTAATGTCGTTAGCATTTATTGCCTGTATATCATTTGCTGGGAAGAGGGCTTTACCTTAGATTGCCTGACTTAATCTTCAGAACAGGACCTGAAGAAGTAGTATCGTCCTCCTGACTTCATGGAGGAAGCATGAAGAGGGTTAGTGATTTGCCCAAGGTCATCTGGCTGGGACATAGTGGAGCTGGGGATCAGAATTCAAGTCCAGGCAACCCCTACTCTAGGCACCTTGTTGTAATGCTGGACACAGAGCTAGTGACCTCTACTAAGCATCTATTAAGGAAGAAGGCCGATACTGTGATAGAAAAATAGGCAAAAGTCATGAAATTCACAAAAAAATTAAAAAGTCAGTGAACATGAAAAAGATACTTAAGTTCATGATTCCTCAATGCGAAGTAAAATGGCATTCAGATATCATTTTATAAAATACTCTCCAGGTTCACAAATACTGAACACCTGCTTTTTTGAAAAGGTGCAGAGAAGCCAACTATCCCCACGTCGTCCTAGAAGTGTAAATGTGACACACATAGATATGTTTGCATGTAAATGCGTGGATATTCAGAATTTCTTGTACATATAAAAATTTCATGGAAAATGGAATTGAAAGATAAATTGCTTTTGGTGCAAACATTTTTGAATCCATGCATGCTTCTTGTGTATTAGGTGCTTCAAGAAGGGCGTGGGAAAACAATTCAAAGGCAGTGTGCATTTTCCACAAACTTTTTGAAGCACCCTCATATATGTGTGTCATTTACTTAGAAATTCTAACAATTTATCTTAAGGAAAGTATCAGACAAATAAGTAAAGAAATCAAAGCCATATTTGTGCAATGGAGTACTACTGCATTAAGACCAAGTAGGGCTTATTTTAGGCAAGTCTGTTCAGTGCAACATTTGAAAATCAATATTTCAGCAGCCTAAGCGAAGACATGTAATCATCTCGGTGGATGTAAAGAACACTTAACAAAAATGCAACAACATTCATGATTTAAAAAAAGCCTTCAGCCTATTGGAAATAGAAGAATACCTTCAGAATCTGGTAAAAGGTTCTACAAAGATTCTGTAGCTCATAGCATACTCTGATGAAGTATGGAATGTTCTCCTCCAGGATCAGAAAAGCGGCAAAGATGCCTTCGCTACCGCTGTCCCTCAGTGTTGTACTGCAGATCCTCACTCTTGTAACACCGCAAGAAAATGAAGCAAGACTGGGACAAAAAAAGAGAAAGTTTTTATTTTAAGAAATGAAATAAAATTGTAAGGAGTGTACCAAAATTATCGTAAGTGGAATTAAGATCCTAGGTTACAGAATCAAGATACATAGGAGGGGCTGGTGCAGTGAGTTAAGCTGCTGCTTGCGATGCCAGCATACCATACGGACAACCAGTTTGAGTCCTGGCTGCTCCACTTCCCATTCAGCTCCCTGCTAATGCACCTGGGAGGACAGTGGAAGATGGGTGAGGTCCTTGAGGCCTTACCATTTACATGGGAGACTAGGATGGAGCTGCTGGCTCCTGATATCAGCCTGGCCAGCCCCGGCTGTTGCAGTCATTTGGGGGCTGAACCAGCAAATGGAAGCTCTCTCTGCCTTTCAAATAAGTAAATAAACCTTAAAACTTTTTATAGCCAAAAAATGGAAAATTAATAAATTTCATTTTAAATAGCATCAAAATATAAAAAAACATTAAAGGTAAGCAAACAAAGAAAACACAGGTGAAGACCTCTTCCGAAAGCTGGAAATCACTGTTGACTCAGCGCCTCAGCAGCCAGGTTTCCAACAGGCGTTTTGGGGGCTTTTTTTTGGGGGGGTGGAAACTACAGGGCTATTCTAAAGTTTATTTGGGAAAGTGAAGGACCTTGAATACCACCAACCAATCTTGACGAAGAACTGGAAAGCTGGCCTACTTACATGTCTTGATTCAAAGACTTCTTAAGCCACCATAATAAAGATAACGTAGTATTAGCACAAGGAACAGAATGGACCCATTCCTATGGAGAGTTAATTTTTGACAAAAGGAGCAGGACATGTGCATGGTGAAAGGGAGTCTCCTCAACAGGTGGTAGCGACAAGAGGACAAATGTGTGAGCCAGCCTTCCAGAGAACACCAGGTAGCCAGCAGCAAGGGGAGGTCTGTGAGGTGTGCAGCATCCTTCGTCCCTAGAGAAGAGCAAGTAAGCCACGGTGAGGTCCCTCCTCAGTCTCACTGAAGTTGCTGCGTCTAAAGAGACAGTGGACACCACATGTTGGCAAAGGTTGTGGAGCAGTGGAGACGCTCACATGGTGCGCTGAGCCTGTGGCGTGGCACAGCTGCCTTGGGAGCAGTCCCTGATGAGTTAGACGTACATCTCCTGGATGAGCCACTACGCCTAGGCATTCTCCGCTCCACCAAAAACAGAAGTGCACAAGTGGACGTACACAGTGTGGCCCTCATAGCTTTATTCATAGTAGCCAAAAACTGGAACCAGCCTAAACACCCATCAGGAAGAGGATGTATCCAACTGTGTGTTCCAACAGTATCCGTAGGGGGTACTTCAGAAAGTTCAAGCAAGCGCAATTAAAAGATACGTTTATTCTGGTAGAAGATATCCTGAAGGGCGAGTGTTCGGCACAGTGGTCAGGCTCCCACTTGGGACAGCTGCCTCCCATGTCAGAGTGCCCGGGTCAAGTCTCGGCTGCTCCACTCCTGTTCCAGCTTTCGGCCTGAGCGCACCCTGGGAGGCAGCGGGTAACAGCTGCTTGGGTCTCTGTCGTCTACATGGACACCCAGGTTGAGTGCTGAGCTCCTGGCTTCAGCTTGGCTCATCCCTGGTAGTTGTAGACATTTGGGGAGTGAGCCAGCAAATGGAAGATATTTCCCTGTCTTCAATAGACATAGAAACACACATAAATAAAGTTTGAAATACATGTGTGGTTTTTAATTTTTTTCTATTTTAAATTTAAACTTTTTTTTAAAGATTTTTTATTTATGTATTTGACAGGTAGAGTCACAGAGAGAGAGAGAGAGAGAGAGAAAGGTCCTCCATCAGAAGGTTCACCCCCCAAAATGGCCGCAACGGCCAGAGCTATGCCGATCCGAAGCCAGGATCCAGGTGCCTCCTCCCAGCCCCCCACACAGGTGCAAAGGACAAACACTTGGGCTATCCTCCACTGCCTTCCCGGGCCACAGCAGAGAGCTGGACCAGAAGAGAAGCAACCAGGACTAGAACCCGGTGCCCATATGGGATGCCGGCGCCACAGGTGGAGGATTAGCCTACTACACCATGGCGCTGGCCCCTTAAATTTAAACTTTTATGTGAGGGGCCCAGCTCTGTGGTGTAGTGGGTAGAGCCACTGCCTACAGCCCTGGCATCCCATATGGGCTCTGGTTCAAGTCCCAGCTGTTCCACTTCTGATCCAACTCCCTGCTAATGCACCTCAAAAAGCAGCAGAACATGACCCAAGTCCCTGGGCCCCTGGGCCCACATGGGAACCTAAGCAGTCAGGTGTCTGACTCCTAGCTTCACCCTGGCCCAGCCCCAGCCATTGCGGCCTTGGGGAGTGAACAAGTGAGTAGAAGATCTCTCTCTCTCCCTCTCTCTCTCTCCCTCTCTTTCTCTCTTTCTCTGCCTCTGCCTATCCTTCTCTGTAACTCTGCCTTCCAAATAAAAATGTCATTTTTTTAAATTAAACTTTTATTTAATGAATATAAATTTCCAAAGTACAGCTTATGGGTTACAATGGCTTCCCCCTCCCAAAACTTCCCTCCCACCCACAACCCTCCCCCTTCCCGCTCCCTCTCCCCTTCCAATCACATCATGATTCATTTTCAATTCTCTTTATATACAGAAGATCAGTTTAGTATATATTAGGTAACGATTTCAACAGTTTGCCCCCATATAGAACACAAAGTGAAAAAAAATACAGTTGGAGTACTAGTTATAGCATTAAATAAGAGTGTACAGCACATTAAAGACAGAGATCCTACATAATATTTTTTTAAAAAAATTAATTAATTTTCTATGCCATTTCCAATTTAACACCAGGGTTTTTTTTTTTTTTTTCATTTCCAATTATCTTTATATACAGAAGATCGATTCAGTATATAATTAGTAAAGATCTCATCAGTTTGTACCCACACAGAAACACAAAGTGTAAATATACTGTTTCAGTACTAGTCATAGCATCACTGCACATTAGACAACACATTAAGGACAGATCCCACATGGGATGTAAGTACACAGTGACTCCTGGTGCTGACTTAACAATTTGACACTCCTGTTCATGGCGTCAGTAATCTCCCTAGGCTCTAGTCATGAGTTGCCAGGGCTATGGAAGCCTTTAGAGTTCACTGACTTTGATCTTAATCCGATAGGGTCATAGTCAAAGTGGAAGTTCTCTCCTCCCTTCAGAGAAAGGTACCTCCTTCTTTGATGGCCCCGTTCTTTCCACTGGGATCTCACTCACAGAGATCTTTCATAAAAAATTTGAGAAACAGAGACTGAGACCTTCCGTCTGCTGGCTCACTCCCCCACATGCCCACAACTGCCAAGACTGAGCCAAGCTGACGCCAGGAGCTCGGAACCCAACCCAGGTCTCCTGCGTGAGTGGCAAGAACCCAGCTCCTCAGTCAGCACCTGCTGCCTTCAGGTGTGCATTGGCAGGAGGCTGGATGGGACCCGGAGCAGGCACTCGATCTGGGACGCTGGTGTCCCGGCAGCAGCCAAGGACAGTGCCAAGCGCCTGCCCGTTTCTTTTTAATAATATGTATTTTCGGCTGGCGCTGTGGCTCACTAGGCTAATCCTCTGCCTGCGGGCTCCGGCACACAGGGTTCTAGTCCCGGTTGGGGCACCGGTTCTGTCCCAGGTTGCTCCTCTTCCAGTCTAGCTCTCTTCTGTGGCCAGGGAGTGCAGTGGAGGATGGCCCAAGTGCTTGGGCCCTGCACCCGCATGGGAGACTAGGAGGAAGCACCTGGCTCTTGGCTTCGGATCGGCGCTGCGCCAGCCGTAGCAGCCATTTGTGGGGTGAACCAATGGAAGGAAGACCTTTCTCTCTGTCTCTCTCTCACTGTCTAATTCTGCCTGTCAAAAAAAAAGTATTTTCACAAACTTTTTGAAGATCCTTTGTATGCATGGGTTTCAGAATTTTTTACACCAGAATAAGCTTATTTTTTAAATCCATTTTCCAAAAGCTTTTTGAAATATCCTGGTACCGTGGTGCACTACTCTTGTTGCTGATACCTAGTGATGTGGATGGAGCCCAAAAATGCCATGGAGGGACTGGCTGAGAGGAGGCAGGAGAGAGCTAAGGGGTGATGGGTGTAGGGACGAGAGGAGGGAGGAGGCCTAGGTCAGGGAGCGCTCCCACGTGAACTCTGCAGCTCCAGGTGGCCTGCAGGGCTCCTGTGGGTGTCTGTCCTGTGGCTGCTCAGAGGAGCCCTGGAACTGAAGGCGCAGCTTGGAACTGTGGCGCCACTCCTGTGTGTGTGGATCCTCACATCTGAATGTAAGACCAGGCCACGTGAGAACGCGCTCATCAGAACAGACCGAGGGCAAATACCAGTGTTGAAAGAAGGTAGGTCCACATCTCTGCAGGGTGCAGACTTCTACAGTCAGATAGGCCAGTTACAGTGCGAGCCTTCAAGCTGGGGTCAGAGGGACGGGCTTCGTGGCACAGTGGTTAATCACTCCCTGCTTGGATACCTGCATTCCGTGTCTGATTGCGGTGTGAGTCCCAGTTACTCTGCTCCCAATGCAGCTTCCTGCTAACGCATCCTAGGAGGTGGCAGACGAAGGCTCCAAGTGCTTGGGCCTCTGCCACCACAGGGGAAGACCTGGATGGAGTTCCCATCCCATGGCTTCAGCCTGGCCCAGCTCCGGCTATGGTGGGCATCTGGGAAGAGAATCAGCAGATGGGAGATTGACCTCTCTTTCTCTCTCTCTCTCTCTCTCTTTCTCTGCCTTTGAAGTAGATGTGGATAGATTGGACAATTGATTGATTGACTGATCGCTTTCTGTGACTACAGTGTTCACATCAGTGCTCACATACCTTGCTCTGAGGCCCCCTTGCCCGATCCGAGTGAACCTCCAAAGAATTGCACACCCCAAGATCTGCGCCTTCTAGCTGGGGATGGTCTAGCCTGGCATCCGATGGGAATGCCTTGAAGAACAAGGAGCATTTGGTAAATATCCCCAAGTGAAGACGGGGTGCATTCCAGGACCCCAGAGCTGTCCCAGAAACCCGTGCTTTAAGGGAAGCGACTACTGTGCGATGTAAGAGGCGTAGGTAGGGTCTGATGGTTCTCCTAGGGGCCCGGCAGAGGTGACCTTGTGTGGAGAGAGGAGGGACAAAGTGAGATTTCACTTAGGAGAAAATGCGAGTTTATAGCAACACATTTAAAATAGCAGGATGTGTTTGCAACTTGGGAAACTGTCAGGTCAGCATTTCTCCATTTCATTCACTGCTGTGCTAACTGCACTTCACCAGAAGAAATAATTGAATTTAAAATTAAGCATGGAGAGACGCTTTCCAGAGTAGAGGCTGAGTTTTCTATATGGTGGGAAATTAAAGGGGAAACATCAATTATTTCCGTTCAGTTAGCTCAGCGTACATCGCTGCTCAATTATGGACATTAGAGGCGTCGCTGGGCTGTTGTGACTCTGAGAAATCAAACCAGCGCTTTAGAATGGCTTTCCCTCGACCCCTAATGCCTGAGACGTGCCCGGCTGGGCTCGCTTGTCAGGCACAGGACGGCTGCCCTGGTTGCGCGGGTGGGAGCCACGCGGGCTCCCTCGTGCTGACAGAGACTGGCAGCCGCTCCCAGGCACTGGAACGTCCTCGTGAATGCCCAAATACTGATAAGAAATTTTTCTGTCCACTGAACATAGATTTTTATGCTTTTACTCTTCTGTCTGTAAAAAATAAATTCATAGGCAACGCTCTTCTCTGTTAATGTTTGACTTAATTAAATGTCAAGCACTCTTTCTTTTAGCTACTTTTTAATTGTGGTTAAAACATTTAGATAAACTTTTACTGCAGTGATAACACTGTTTTTAGGCTACAAATTCAAGGAAAAACAGATAGTTTTTCATTCTGTGTAGCACATTCCTTAAATTTAGGAAAGTGCATTTCATTAACATCAGCAATGTCACCAACAGAATTTTATTTCATTTCATTATTTTTAAAAACATTACAAGAAATACTTTTAAATTTTTAAAATTACTTTTATTTGTTTGGAAGGCAGAGATACACAGAGAGACAGAGATCTTCTGTCTGCTGGTTCATTCCCCAGATGTCTGCAACAGCCAGGGCTGGGCCGGGCCAAAGCCAGGAACCGGAACTCCATCCACGTCTCCCAGATGGGCAGCAGAGGCCCAAGTACCTGCCCCCTCCCAGGTGCACAAGAGCAGGAAGTTGGAATGGAGACCAGAGCTGGGGCCGGAGCGGGCACTCCCACGTGGGACCACGCTGTTCTGAGCAGTGCCTACCCACTCCACCAACAGTCTTTGAAAGACCGACCTGGGCTTCACAGACTCGCTGAAGGAAGACTCACGGCCCCATTGGAACTTAGTCCAGGTTGAGTTCCCAGGACCGGTCTAAGCGGTTGCAGTACTTGCTGCCTGGTCCGTTTGTGCTGCTGTCACACCAGCCGCACACTGGGTAATTTATGAAGAACAGAAATGTGTCTCCTCACCATTCCGGAGACAGAAGCCCCAGACCGAGGTGCCGGCAGGCTCGGCAACCCGTGAGGGCTGCTGCCAGCTGGGGCGGAGCCTCGGGGCTGTGTTCTCCGGAGTGATGGAATTCCGTGCCTTCCTGCGCGGGGAGGCGGAAGGGCAGGCAAAGCCAGCACCGCGCCGTGTGAGCCTCTGGGCAGAGCCCTCAGACTCCCCCGCCTCCTAGGGGCCCCTCTCCAGACCTCCACGACGGGGACTGAGTTTGAGCACGAACTTTGGAAGGGCCACATTCAGTCCACAGCCTCCTTGCGGGGCACCATGGTTGGTGTGTCCAGTATTGCGGTGGAATGAGAACACGCTCAGATCTCTGGGGTGGACGCCAGTGCGTGACCACCAAGCCTGTTCTCTGCCCTGGTCTCAGACCAGTTGGAGGGAGACAGAGGCGAATGATCGGATGGGAGGGCCTCCAGCCTAGACCCTGAGGCAGGCCTCGCGGGGCAGGGCTGACGCTGCAGAACAGACTGCTGACCCAGGGCGAGAGCAGAGGAGCAGAGTTTAATAAAACACTGGGGAAAATCCTACTCGGGGAACCCAGAGAAGTGAGAAACCAATCTGCTTCTTCACATTTCTTTTCTTTAAAAAAGACTTTATTTTTGTTTATTCAAAAAGCAGAGATACCCAGAGAGAGGGGGAGACAGAAAGGGGGGGGGGGTAGTGAAAGTGCTAACTTCCATCTGCTGGTTCACTCCCCAGATGGCTGCAACTGCCAAGTCTGTGCCAGGCAGAAGTCGGGAGCCTGGAGTTCCTCCAGGTATCCCACGTGTTGCAGGGGCCCAAGTACTCAGGCCATCTTCTGCTTCCCCAGGTGCGCGAGCAGGGTGCTGGATCAGAAGTGGAGAAGCCGGGGCTCAGACTGGCGCCCATATGGGATGCCAGCATTACAGGCGGCAGCTTCATCCACTGTGCCACAGCGCCAGTCCCCAAACCAGCATATTTCAAGTCGTGACTCCATTTCCAGGGTGGATGGAGGGATAAAGGCCTTTTCCTTTCCAAATAACGTTAATATAAGCTGATATTACAATTAGTGGTATACTACATTGCCATGTTAATTCCAATTAATGATATAAGTATAATTAACAATTAATATAGTATGTGCATCCGGCAAGAGGTAGCTAGCTCTGGGTATCCAAGCAAAATATAGAAACTGATAGCAACAAATAAAACTATAGTGTCCCATTAATGCTCAAGAAAAGCTGGGGGTGAGCCTCTGGTGCGGCAGGCAAGTCACTCGGGACTGCTCAGCTTCCTGCTGACGGCAGGTGGTGGCTCGAGTACTCGGGTCTCTGTCACCTCCCAGGGCCCTCAGTTCCTGCAGTCTCCAGCGTGGGTGTGGCCTAGTTCAGCCTCTGCTATTGCAGGGTGTTTAGGGAGTGAGCCAGTGGATGGGAGATTCTCCCTCCCTCTCTGCCTTTCAAATAAAAGGAAAATAATTTTAGAAGAGCTGGATTATTTCGGCATCAGTTGCTGTTAGTGGTAGTTACAGCAGTCAGCTGCAGAGACAGTCCATGAAGCTGCACCTGGACTCGCACTGGTTTTCTCTCCACGGCCAGCTCTTGGTGTCTGGTGATGGAGCCCAGCACCAGCACCGCCGGGTTTCCTGCCCGTCTTTTCCCCCTGCTGCTCTCCCTGCAGTGTGTGCCGTCCGTCCTGCCAGCACCGTGGGAAGAGCTGCCCGCACCTGCTTCCAGACCCCGCCCTGCACTCCCTCATAGGCTTGTCCCAACCCTCTCGTGTTTCTCTGGTCCCTGGACTTCTTCTTTGTAGCCTTTTGCTCATCAGCATTGAAAGTCACTCAGAGCTCCTTGAAAACACCCTCGCCTCAGCCCGCTTCTCAGGAGAGTTGCCTGTGCCTTGCTGAATTGCTGTCCCAGCATCAGTCAGCCGCCAGCACGGGCCCTGTGGCCTGTTCCTGGGACATGCTCCCCTCCTGGCCTGGCCCCTGGCGCTCAGTGCCTTCCTGGGGTGCTGGTATGTCCCCGAGTCCTTGGCCTGTTGATCAAGTCCCAGGCCGTGGCATCTCCTGGCCGCTGCACACCCTCGCTGGGCTGCCTTCACCCACATCCCATACTCTTATTCCCCAAAAGCCACCCCTCTCCTCCCGGCCTTCAGGCAGCGTCTCCCCTTTGTGTTGCTAGCCTGGGCGCTGCTGCCTCTGTCCTCCCAGCCCAGCTCTCTGTCTGCACTGCCCGACACTCGTGGCCGGGAGGCCATCAGAGGCTATAGACAGCGTTGCTAAAGAACGCGATCCATCAGGCACCGGGACTTCTTCCCTCGTCTGATCTCTCCCTCTGCATCTCTCCCCGCTCAGATTCAGGTCCTGCCTCTCCTTAGAATCCTTCCGTGGTCCCCCTGAGTCCCAAGGGGGAGAAGGTGGCTGTAATACTGCTCAGAGCTGACCCGCACTGCTCACCTGGCCTGGTCTCCAGCCCCGGCCACCTTGCACTGTAGTCAGTCATCCACGGTGCGCCGTGGTGGTCCTGGCACGTGGCATTCCCCTCCCACACTGCCTGCTGCCCTGCCTTTCCCTGCCACCCACCGTCAGCCCACGGGAGCCTGGCGCTCTGAGCCGTGCTCACGGTGTGGGCTGTGTGCCGCCAGCTGGCTGTCGGGCTGCACTGTGCACACTCCCCACATTGGTGCTCCTCCGTATCCACTCCTTCCGAGGTAACTGGCTCGGAGGAAGCATTTGGAAAAAGACTTATTCAGTAATTACTTGCTTGGTTAATGAGAGACACCTTGGTGAGGATCACTCTTAAGGAAGATAAAAATTAAAATATCAGCTTACAGTACAGTGTTTTTTGTTTTTTGTTTTTTTTTTTACTATATGTTTATTTTAGAGCTAGCGGGGTGCGGGGGGGCAAGCAAGCCAGCTCCCATCCGCTGATTCACTCCTGTACGACCACAACAGCCAGGGCTGGGCCAGGCCCAGGCTGGAACCAGGAACTCGGTTCAGGTCTCCCACAATGGTGACAGGAACTCAGATGGTTGGCCCAGCACCACGCCTCCCAGCGTCTGCATGAGCCCGAAGCTGGGACGCAAACCCAAGCACTCTGGTGTAGGACGTGGGCGTCTTAGCCTGTGTCTCCACTACGAGGCTGAACGCTGAGATGGAGACTCTCAGCAGAGCGCCAGATGGCCGAGTGAGCAGTTTCTCACCCAGTAGTTGTCAGGGAAGGTGACCTTGGGTCACTAGGTAGGGGAAAGGTTACCAAAAACAACACATGGGGTACCCATTTGGAGAAAACTGGTTATTGTAGAAACACATACAATACCAGAGGCCTCCGAAACAGGGTTGCACCTTTCCAAATTCATTCTGAAGACCATCTGGACCTCCCAGAAGTCTAAGGGCACCATTAGGAGATGGTGGGGGCTTTTCTCAGCGGCCTGCTCTCTTCTCTGCGGGTGGAGTGTGTTGGCACTGGTGACGTGGGTGTTCCCCTCGCTCCCGCCGTGCCGCCTGGGTCCCGTGTGTTCCTGTCGCTGAGCGGCTCGGCCCCTCGTGCTGCCTGCTCTTGGTCGGCAAAGCTGCCACGTGCGTGGTCTCCATCTTTGAAGGGAGACGTCTAATCTGTAAGGAAATGCGTGGTTAATTCCTGGGGTCGTTCTTAATTTCACTAAAATGTGTCATGAGGTAGATTTTGATGGTCTTGTATTTCATAAAGAAGGTCAATCCTAGTTGGTCATCCTGTTTTTAAAAAAATTATAGCTTCATTATTCAAGTTCATTTTCTTCCCCCAGCATTTTTTCTGTTTTTTAAACAGTTTAGTAGTGCTGTAAAACCGTTTGTGCAGTCTTTGGACATTTGGTTATAATTTTTTTATCTGCCAAGGATTTTTCAATAAAGCTAAATTTTGGCTCTAATGGTCTTAAATGTGAAATTTATTAACCTTGAGGTGACCTGTGGCCTACATATTTTCTTCATTGCATATCTTATCTGCTGAAATATTTATTATGTATTAAATTGATAGCTGTAAACTATGCTGTTTGGGTAACTGAACGTGCCATTGTGCAAAAACAGTCTAAGTCATTTAAGAAAGCTTTTTATTAAGGAAATTTTCAGACATCTACCAAAATAGAACAGCATAGCAAGTCCCCGTTGACCTGTTTGCCAGCTTCAGCGGTTGTCAGCTCGTGACCACGCTTGTTCTGTCTGTACCCCGTTTCTCCCCCCTGTACCCCGTTTCTCCCAGTGCCCCCAGAATCTCTCAGGCTGTTCTGAAGTAAATCCAGCTGCTGGATCCTTCCATCCACACCCTCACCTTTTCTCCAAGATGCGTAACCGTCAAACCCTTGTAACTGAGCAGTAATTCCTTCATTCCCTCAGATAGCCAGTCTGAGTTCACATTCTCATGGAAACGTTATAGAAGGTTTGTTCCCATCAGGATTTAATCCAGGTCAGTGTGTTGTGCTTTTGGTTGGTAAGTCTCTTACAGTTTTTCTAAATTCTGTGATCCCGGTTCAGCTCGTGTGTCCAATAAATCCGGTTCTCAGTTCTGTAGGTTTCCTCACATTCTGGATTTTTCCCATTGCTTCCTGGTGGTGTCATTGAGCAGGCCTCTCTGTGCCTGCTGTTTCCTGTAAGTGTGTGGCTGATAAATAGCTTTACCAGTTTTAGGACTGATTTTGTTTCATGTTATTTGCTTCTACCAGTCAGTATGTAGTGCTCGGTTATCTCTGTGATACTAAGATTGGAAATTGGACTCCGTTGTTATCAGCGTGGCCCGCCCGTTAGAAGTTGTCCGCAGACATTTCATCTAACAGATTTAGCACCGTTACTGATTTTTCCCGTAATCTGTTTCTTACCATGGGTTGGAAAATAATGAATTTCAGCTGGAACACTAAATTAAAAAATGTTTTTTCCCCAGCCCTGGTTACTCGGGAGTGCAGTTCCTCCAGGAAGAGCAGAAGCGATGCTCGATTGCTGGTGCGGTCGTTTCCAGAATGAACTGGTTCTCTAGCTTTTGCAAAGGTCGTGAATGAAGGTTCTTTTTAATTCTTAAAAAATAACCCCTGGTGTGAAAGTAGTGCATGAGCTTGAATTCGCCGTAGCATTTGCAGCCACGTCACTGATGGCACTGTGCGCCCCTTGGGCAGGGCCCCGGGGTCTCTTGGCACCTGCTCCGCCTGCTGCAGGTGCGGCCTCCCCGCGCACTGCCCCGTGTCCTGTGCTCTCTGTGGCTTCCTCATGCTGATGGGAAGGAGCGAGAGCGTATCAGACGCAAAGATCTTCCTCGCTCTGCACTCTTACTCTTTCACACTGAGTGTCAGCCTCCCCCCACCACGTACCCCCACGCATTTGGTCATCTCACTCCCGTTGACTCTCGTCCGGAAGTGCGTTCTACCTTGCAAGCCGTGTTAGCCGCAGTCACATCCATCCAGTGTCTCCCCCCTTCCAGGGTCCCACTGCTTCTGCCCGGGAACCCCACGGCAGCCAGCCCCGCTCCTGCCACACAGATGGGGCCACCGCTGCGCTCTGCAGGGTCTGCCGGTTAGCAAGGCTTTGGGACAGGCGTGCTCTGGCATGGTCCTGCACCTGTGTTATGACACTTCGGCTTCTGTGGAAAGTGTTGGGGATTTTTTTTCCTCTCACTTTACCTGATTTTGTTTGTCTAATTCTAGATCTGAGAGGCTCTTTCCAGAATTCACTGACAGGCTTTCCAGCGTGAGCAAACACCGAGCTAACAGGCGGCAGACCCTTGGGTGTGCACCGCCACCCTGGCCTTCTTGGCTCCACCCCAGTCTGATTGTTTCCTTCTGGCCTTGGCTGCACCGAGGTCAGTGTGAGCACTGAGATCTGTAAGTGTTCGTCTGCAGCAGCTCGCTCTGAGGACTCGCCAGGGCGCCCTGGGCCTGCCCGGAAGAGCTGGGAAGCCTCAGGCGCCCCACACTTGAGGCCCGGGGTCCCAGCTCGGGCAGCCCAGCCGCTCGCCCCTGTTTGCCTGGGGGCCCGTGCAGTGATGTAACTGGCCAAGCTCAACGGCCATTGTGTCTTCATAGCCTGGGAGTTGCCTTGCCATCCTGGTGCCGGTGAAGGGCCGGCCGTGCTCGCACCCCTCGGTGGTTTGGATGCCTCCATGCCCTGGTTAGAGATGAGAGCGAGTGAAGTGCGGGTGGGGTGTCCCGGTCTCTCTCCTGCACACTGTTCCCGATCGTTACTTTGAACTGGAAGATGGTGGCGAGTGTGCGGCCCCGTTATTGGTGACGTGCGTCACGGTCGAAAGCTGGGGTTCAGATGGTTCGCAGATGTTACGCTTGTCTCTCCTACAAAATTCTAACTCCCCATCAAAGGGCCTTCATGTTTTAGTCCCTGGCCAACAGGATCTGTAGGATTCAAGTAACAACGGTGAAACTCAGCACCAACAAGCTGACTGAAGCAAACCCTCCCGGCGGCTTTGCGCTCAGGAGAGCCCCTGGCGCGGGGCGTGGGGTCTCCGTGACCGACGTGGCCGTGCCTGCTGAGCCGGGCAGCTCTGCGTGCACAGACGCTCTGGTGAGAGAGACAAGAAGCCCCAGCTGTTCTACTCCCAGCGCTCACGTCCCTAACCTGCCTTCCTAGTCATGAGCCAGTGTGTGTGTTTCTTAATTTCTTTGTGTTTCTGGGGGGTGATGAACTCGGGACGGTGGAAATTAATTCCTAGAGCTAAGGTGGACACTGTGTGTCATGTGTCTGTCCTTCCTGCCGTTAACGACCATGCGTCTGTTTATAGCATGGGACTCGGTAGAGCCAGATAGGTTAGTTTCATCAAAAACACCATTTGAATGCTTCTCTTGTGGACAGAACTGAAAGAGAAAGGCTTTGAGCACTGGTAACTTAGGGGTAAGCCTCACTGCTCGTCATTCTCCAGCTTTTCGTGTGCACGGGTCTGGTCCTTGGCTCCTCTCGCTTCCTCTTCACAAACCTGCAGGACCCCTGCATCCTTGCTGGGACCCCACCTCTTCCGCTCCCCCTGCGTCAGCCTCCTCCTCTCCTGGACACCGTGTGCAGCTGGTGTCCTGGTTCTCTGTCCCTGAGTCCGTCCCCAGGCAGAGCTTCCCAGAGGAGCCGTCTTCCTCCCCCAGGAGAGCCTGCAGCACAGCGCAGCTCAGAACCACGCTCGGGGGCACGGGACAGGCAGGCGGGCGTGTGCACTGCAGTAGGAGATGAACACCTGGGAGAGCGCAGGAAGACCACTAAGCCACCTCCCCTCTGAGCTCACGAACGCCCTCCCCTCTACGTCTCTCCCAGCACCAGGACGGGGCCCCAGGGAGAAAGGCACTTAGTGGAGGACGGGCTGGCTTCAGCCTTCCCGCCGCCACCCTTGGTGAGCGGCAGGAGCCGATCAGATGCGTCGTTGTCAGCATGCAGGTGGAACGCTTTCTGAGTATTTTTAAAATAACAATCTTTTGACCGTTTCCTAAGAGTCCACATAGAAGAGAGACTCGCAGTCCTGGGAGGAATGAGACTGAACACACTCCCGCCTTGTCGTTGAGGCTGAGGCCGGGTGACCTGTTCTAAGGTCCTGGAGCAGCATCTGGTGGAAAACCCAGGACTCGGCCTTCTGCCTCCTCACCGCTGTCCAGAAATACGTTTATTAAACAATGACCAAGCTAATAATGTGCTAGACTCGACACCATATAAACAGCACAAACATTGTCAGTGGCTGGGTTTTAAGTGTTTGGAACAAGATACAGCCAAGGAGTATGGGAGCAAATTAAAGACAATGTTAGTAAAATCCTTTTATTACACAGACTATTTACTTGGAATATGGAGTCTTTTGGGGATCAATTTGCTTCAATTTGGTGGTAATATCTCATACTAGTAATCAAGATTTTTGAGTGACAACCAAAGTAAATTCATAAATATGACTTGAAGCATCCATTTTTCTTTCTTGGAATTGCTGCCATTTCTGGCTGTCAGTGCTGTGACAGCCTGTGATTAGAACGCATGCAGCAAGCTTGTGAGGTGAAGGGCGTTAATGGTGGGGTTTTATGAAATCATAGAAAGCCACCTCCACTGACTTTTAAATATGATGGTAGGAAAGAAGTGAATATTCTTGTACCCTACGGTTGGGTGGTATTAATGAAAAGAAAATTGCTATATATTCTTGGGGATTTTTTCTTCTTCTTTTAAAACAATTTTTAAAAATTTGGGAGGCGGGGGGAGGGGGAAGGAGAGAGGGTGCGAGAGAGCGCGCGCGAGAGCTCCTGTCTATTAATTTACTACCCCAGATATCTGAAGCAGTCAGGGCTTGAACTCCATCCAGGGCTCCCATGAGGGTGGCAGGGACTGGAGGCCTAGGCCATCGCTGCCGTCTTCTAGCAGGAAGCTGGAGCCGGGAGCAGAGGGGGTGTCCAGCCTCAGCACCCCTCTGTGAGACACGGGCATCTTAAGGCTGGACCGAAAGCCTAACTACTCTTCTTTTTTATTTTCCTTGTTTTTTGGTTTGTGCTATGGCTCCTGTTTATACTCTGCTAAGGAAGCAAAGTGCAGAAATTTTTTTTCTTTTTCAAGCTAGAGCTGGGCTACTTGTGGACCCGGGAGCACGCAGACCAGTGCAGCCCTGCGGCAGTCCCCACGGGCAGACAGGCCAGCACTTGAAAGATCCCTGGGCTTGCTTGCCGTGACCCAGTCCCATTCCACTCTGCTCGTGAGAAAAACGAGCGTTCATTCCCACCAAGAGGCGTGACCAGCTGGATCCACATCAGCTCCGTTTGGAATAGCTGGAAATTGGGAGCGACCGTCCATGAGCAGGAGGATGAGTGAGTGCCTCACGAGATGGTCACGGCGTACAGTTCTGTGCCGTAGCGAAGACAGTCACGCTCCCCACGTGCAGCAGCCCACACCGTTCTCACAGGTGGGAGTGTTGGGAGGAAGCAGCCAGCCACGAAAGCGAGCGTCCCACTCACCTCCGGTGATCCTGAGCCGGCACGGCCAGCCTCTGAGGACCGAGGCCAGGATAGTGATCACCCTTTGGACAAGGAAGCAGCACAGCGGGTCTGCTGGGATGCTGGAAATAGAAATTCTGTGTCACAAAAGTGAAACCGAGTCAGGTTGTGTATGTAAGGTGCGGGCACTGTACCTTATGTAATTCTGCTTGGTTTTAAGAGAGATGGGAAACAGCATCAGTCAACCTGAAAATTTTGACAGTGGGTTGGTAACCGGAGCCCATTACGCACCTCTTGCGGATACTCTTCCAAACCGCTGGGTCATTGTTTCTTAGCTACAGAAGCCCCTAGAGCCAGTGTCCAAATACAGTGAACTTAAAGATGGACCCTCAGTCATTTCAACTTCAGTTCTGACCCACTTTTTATACTGCTGACCAGCAAGCTGACTATAAATAATTGTGGATTATTATCTCGTCCTCTCTGCTCCCTGGGGAAGGATTTGGGTGCTGTACCCACGGAAGCCTGGCCCGGCCCTGTGGACCGTGCCATGAGCTAACCAGCTCCTGCTGCTTCCCACTCTCCCCCACTCGGGTGGTCGGGAAGAATATGGAAGGAGCAGCTCTTTGAGGCTGGATCCCTGCGTGGCCACAGGAATCAGGCCCGTGTGACCTGCCTGGACGCAGCCGTGAGCAGCAAGTACACTGGCTGTTGCGTTAAGTGCTGAGATCGTTGGGTGGTTTTTAAGCTGTAACATATCTTAGCTGAACCACACGAGTAATTTTCTGTTTCCTCTTCATTTCTTCCTTTTCTGATATTTTTCTTAATTTTTGTACAGAGTTTTGTAAATTTTTATTTCATATATATTTTGGCGTATACAGAATACATTAACATTGTGGTGCATGTATTTATAAATTAGAAGTGACATCTTTATGTCACTAGAATCTTTCTGACACACACACACACACACACACATCAGGAGGCTCAGTCACTCTTTTACCTCTGATTTGAGCAATCAGAAACTTCCAAGACAGCTTTCCTGGACTGTGCATCCTGACAGCACAGTGCCTTGGTCATTGTGGAAGCCCCCACTCCAGGGAGCCCCTTTACAAGTGACTGGAGTCCGGTGCTCTGAGGATCCTGTGGGCCTGGGCGTTTGCTCAGCCAACGGCCTGCTTTCAGGTGCCTGTGGGGCTGCAGCCGCGATCCCGGCGCGCATGGCTGTAGGAACGGTGGGTCAGGGAACAGCATGGGTCATCACGGCTGCAGGGCTGGCCTTTTGAGGTTTTAAGTTTGTGCTGTTGAAAATGAAATACTAGGTCTGGTGCTATGGCATAGCGGGTAAAGCGCCACCTGCAGTGCCAGCATCCCATATGGGTGCCGGTTCGAGTCCCAGCTGCGCTACTTCCCATCCAGCTCTGCTATGGCCTGGGAAAGCAGTAGAAGATGGCCCAAGTCCTTGGGCCCCTGCACCCACGTGGGAGACCCAGAAAAATCTCCTGGCTTCGGATCTGTACAGCTCCAGCCATTGTGGCCATCTGGAGAGTGAACCAGCAGATGGAAGACCTCTCTCTCTCTCTGTAACTCTGCCTTTCAAATTAATAAATAAATCTTGAAAAAAAGGAAATGAAATATGAAATACTAACTTCGGTTTCTCTTAACCTGACAGATTTATTAAGGTATTTTCATTTGTTCTGTTTTAAAATAGCAGTATTTTATAGTTTAATTGTTACTTTTACAAGCATTATTGCATTTTGTCTTCCCTGTAATCCTTTTAGGGTAAGATACTGTTTTCCTTGTGTGGCAAATTTTTAAAATTTTGAGACTCAGGAAAGGCAATGACTTGCTGAAGGTACTAGAACTAAGCGCAGTGTTTCTGACTCCACGTTTTAACTATCATCCTCACCAGGAGATGTGTGTAGGGTATGGGAAATAGGTCAGGCCATAGGAGTAACCACAGGTGTCAGTTTGTGCATCCTAACATTTTGTAAAGATCTGAATTTAGGAAGCACTTTGGGCTTTCCTTTGTCCAAGGCGTCCAGCCAAGAACTGAGAGGGCCAGAGCTGCCGCCTGCCTGAAGTCCTGGCAATACAGCCCCAAAATCCACCCCCACAAGGGGCATGCGTGTGTGTGTGTGTGTGTGTGTGCGGCGCACACATGTGCCCCATTAACAAACAAGGGCTTATGATAGTTTCCAAGCCTGGCAGAGTTCTGATTGGATGATGGCGAATACCAGCAAGAGTCAGGTGGATGGTTGCATTTATTTTTGCATAACGAATCTGCCCCAAAGTTACACCAGCAGCAAATGTTGTAGAGTGACCAAAGCAAGCGTTGATACTTATGGAAGAGCAGCCCAGTAATGATTAATAAAATCCTCGAGAGCAACAATAAACAACTTCTAGAATTCAGGTATTTGAGTGAAGATTTTCTTACTAAGAAGTCAGAGGAACCAAGCCTGAGAATGGAATGGGGCCTCGCTCCTGCCCCTCGCCCGACTGGTCTTGCAGCCCCTGAGCCCGGGCATCCCAGTGTTGGCAGTCCTCAGAACAAAGTCCGAGGCTGGCATCACCGTCTGGAAGGGCAGGCACCCAGGAAGCAGCGTGGGAAAGGGCCCAGCTGTGCACAGGGCTCTCCTCCCTTCCTCCCGGCCTCCTCCGCAGGGTTCCCCGTGCCGGCAGGGCTGCGCTGGAACATCAGACAGATGTGCGGCTTGCACAAAGTGACATTTCTGAAAGATGTCTGTTTCTACCTACGTGTCTCTGTGAATGAGACTTTAAACCCTTGGTTAGCTACGGACTTTCCATATTTTCTCTGCCTTCAATTTTGTTACAATGCATTTTTTTTTTAAATTTCCTGTGGTTTAATGACTTAAACTTATGCTCTTAATAATTGGATTTCCTGTCATAAACTGTAGATGGGACTGTGTATTGAGGATAGAGACGATCGATGCCTTATTACCTCTTCCTGTGTTCCATGGTGATGAGTCCAGCAGTGCAGTGCGGTGACTGCTCCGTGACAGGAGCAGAACCACGCAGCGCTTCCCAGAGTCTGCAGAGCTCTGGCAGTGGGAGGGGAGCTTCCCGGTTTCCACTCACGGACTCACAGAGGCCACACAGCCAGGTGACAGTCCAGATTCGGCCTGAGCCATGCTTCTCACAAATACTTTAATTTCATTGAAATCATTATTGTTACTTAAGAAAAAAGACTTACTGGGATTTTGAAAATTGAGCAGTTACCCCCAAACCCACCTATGAAATACTCTGCCCGGGACTGGCCGTTCACGATGTATAACAAATGCTCGTTTGCATGTGTAGAATGGATCTTGTTTTCTTGTCACTTGCACTTTTCTACAATAAAAAAAAATGTCTTATTTGCCAAAAGACTAACCTGATAATAAGTATAATTTTGTCAGTCTTTGTTAAATTAACTTGCTACCTTTAAGCCCAAAATTTAGTCCATCAAGCTTATGAATGATGAAACTGACATTTTACACTAACTGCGTGAAGTGTCCCAAACTGTTGTATGTCGGGATAATTCATGGTCTGTTTTATACTTCATTCTTCAACTTCTTGTTTTTAAAGATTTGTTTTTTATTTGAAGGTCTGAGTTATAGAGAGAGAAGGAGAGACAGATAGAGATCTTCCATCTTCTGGTTCACTCAGATGACCACAAAATCCATTACTGGGCCAGGCTAAAGTCAGGAGCCAGAAACGCTATCTAGGTCTCCCACAAGGGTGGTAGTTGCCCAAGCACTTGGGCCATCCACTGCTGCTTTTCCTAGGCCATTAACAGGGAGCTTGCTTGGAAGTGGAGCAGCCAGGACACAAACCAGCACCCATTTGGGATACTGCTGTTGGAGGCAGTGGCTCTACCTGCTACACTACAGCTGTGGCCTGCATACTTTAACTTTTGAAATGAGAAAAATGAGAAGGGCAGTTGTTTCTCTTGCCTATAATTTGAGTCTTGAAAGCTGTTTGTGAAAGTTACAAATGCTGAACTCTTAAAAATAAAAATTGTTATCGAGGGAAAAAAACAACATGAAATCATTTCACTTATTTCCACTGCTGGTGATGTTTCTGTTAGCTAAAGGAGTGTTCCTATTCACACTGATCTTATTGATCAGTGGGAGAGTATATTGATTACATTAAAAAGGAAGGCGGGGGGAGGATCCTGGGATAGAAAACAGAAAGCTGTAGCGGCCAGAGCAGTTCTCGGGCCCTGCACCTGGAGGGCAGGCACCCTTCCTCAGGGTTCGGCTTAGAAGTTTGCTGCCTAGGAGGAGGCACTCAGCAACCTGAGAGCAAGTGTGCTAAGCCGTGAAGGCCTCTGTCCCAGCAGCTGCTGATCGTGCCGCAGGAGAGGCAGGCTTTTCTGTGTGGTCGACGCGGACAGACTTCCCGGGTGCCTTTGCTTAATGGGCAGTAACTTTGCTAGGCCTGCAGAGGCTAATTGAAGAGCTAATCACTTGACAAAACAACACCCCAAGTTCTTTCATGTATTCTTTCAGTTTGACAATAAAAAAAGTACATTGTGGGATATTTATAGTATTTTTGATCTATTTTTATCAGCAGACTAGGAGTAATAACTGATTTAGGGCACCGGGGTTAAAAACAGGAAATGTGGTTTATAAAGGAGGTAGTAGTAACTCCAGAGTTTCCAGAGCCCGGCTGCTCTGTGTTGACTGCGAGTGTCATCTTTCAAAACAACACGAGGCAGAGTCCCTTGCGTTTAAAAGAGCCGTCTGTCCAAGTGTGACAGGAAGTGCTTCATGGAAAGGTTTGCATTCTTGGTATAGGCACGGATGGAATCGTGGTTGTTTTCTGTAACTGCACGGTGCCCTCCCTCCTCGACTCCTTTACACGTTTCATACAGTCAGAGTAGTAGGAGTCTTGTGTAACTTCTAGTAAGTTTCCTTTGACCTTTCTGTTTTGCTTAAAGTGTTGTTTTAATGAAAAGTTTTCTCAGGGAGGTTTTAAGAATGTTTGAAGCAGACTAGTAAATAGTGGAGGAGAAGCCTACCTGGAGGAGAAGCGTCTATTAGGGATACTATTACTTGTTGCAATCAGGGAATCCATGTTAAAACAGAAGGCATGGAGAAATAAGAGTGTCATTTTGAATGGCCTTTTGAGTGACAACCTGACAGAGTCCATCAAAAGTGAAAACCTGCCGACTCATCAATTGCACTTTCAGAAAGATTCCTTACAGAAATTATTCTGTCAGGACACAGGAACCTGTGTTCCTTGCAGAATTACAGTATCGAACACAGAAAGGTAACATCACTGTGCAACAGTCAGAGCTGGTTAGATGGGTCGTGACACACCCATGTTGGAGAATACCAGGCAGCTGCTGAGAATTTAAGGCAGGGTTGTCGTCTTAGAAGGATGGTCTGCTTAGAAGATGGGCCAGAGACCTTAACAGACACCTCAGCGAAGAGTACGGACACTCAGCATCAGACCTCACTAGGGATTTGTAACTGAAAACAGCCGTGAGGTACGAGAACACTCCTCTTAGCATGACCAAACCCAGAACACTGACAACACCAAGTGCTGCCAAGGGTGTTGAGCAACAGCAGCGTGGTTCACTGCGGGTGGGACTGCAGAACGGTCCGGCCGCTTGGGAAGACACGTGCGCAGACTCAGAAACGAAACGTGCCCTGACCGTAACATCCTGCAGCGGCGCTGTTTGACGTCCACCCAAAGGAGGTGAAAACTTGGACCTCTACGAAAACCTGCTCACAGCTGTCCCTAGCAGCCTTATTCATAGTTGGCAAGACTCCGGTAGGTGGTGTGAGCAGACAATAAAGTAGTACACTAAGCAGAGTCGAGCGCTCAGACCGCGAGAAGACTTGGAGGAAAGAAGCCAACAATGAAAAGCCTACGTGTTGGACAGTTGCAGCGACGTGGCGTGCGGGAGAGGGAAGGGAGCAGTGGCTGCTGGGAGCTAGCAGGGCGGGAAGGGTGAGGTAGAAGAGGGACACAGAGGGTTGTTCCTCAGGATACTGTGACGGCAGATACATGCCGTCACAACTTTGGCCGAATTTATAGAAGACACAACACCATGAGTGAACCCTCACGTCGACTGTGTCGCTGTAGGTGTGTCAGCTGTACAGACAGATCACGGCGGCGCGAGAGCTGACCCTGGGGGAGGCTCTGCTTGGGAGGGCCCGGGAGACAGAGCTCTGCAGCCGCTGGGCAGCCTTCTGTCTCCTCTTTCTGCGAATCGAAAACGTCTTTAAAAAATAAAGTGCATTAAAAAAGAGCTAGATTATGGGAAGGAATAACCAAGTGTGAAGGGGATGTGTAGTAGCCTCTCATTTCTTCAGGAAAGAAATGTATTACTAGGGACAAAGTCTGGAGGAATGTGCACCTCATTGTCAAAAGCTGTGATTCCTGGGGTGATGGGTGGAGGAGGGGCTTTTATGGATTATTATGTGAGCTTCCACTAAGTCGTTTTCGGGTTTATTTATTTATTTATTTATTTTTGTGATGACATTTGCTTTATCCAATTTTCAAAATACAAAAAGTTAAGAACAAAGATTTCATCAGTCCAGAATATTGGATATTCAGTTCTTTATTTTTTAAAAAATGATTTATTTATTTACGTGAGAGGCAAAGTTACAGGCAGAAAGAGAGGTCGTCCATCAGCTGGTTCCCTCCTCAAATGGCTGCAATGGCCAGAACTGGGCCGATCCGAAGCCAGGAGCCAGGAGCTTCTTCCAGGACTCCTAGGTGGTGTTTTTGTTTGTTTGTTTTGTTTTGTTTTTGTTTTTTGTAGCTGTTGTGAATGGGATTGATCTTAGAAGTTCTTTCTCAACCATGGCATTGTCTGTGTATACAAAGGCTGTTGGTTTTTATGCATTGATTTTAGTCCTGCCACTTTACCAAAGTCTTCTACGAACTCCAGTAGTCTCTTCGTGGAGTTCTTTGGATCCCCTAGATATAGAATCATGTCATCTGCAAACAGGGATAGTTTGACTTCCTCCTCCTCAATGTGAATCCCTTTGATTTCTTTTTCTTGCCTAATGGCTCTGGCTAAAATTTCCAGGACTATATTGAGTAGCAGTGGTGAGAGTGTGTATCCTTGTCTGGTTCTGGATCTCAGTGGGAATGCTCCCAACTTCTCCCCATTCAATATGACGCTGCCCATGGGTTTGTCATAAATTGCCTTAATTGTGTTGAGGAATGTTCCTTCTATACCCGATTTGCTTAGAGTTTTCATCGTGAAAGGGTGTTGTATTTTATCAAATGCTTTCTCTGCATCTACTGAGATAATCATATGGTTTTTGTTCTTCGATTTGTTAATATGATGTATGGGTGCAGGGGCCCAAGGACTTGTGGGCCATCTTCCCCTGCTTTCCCAGGTGCATTAGCAGAGAGCTGGATCAGAAGTGGAGCAGCTGGGACTCTTAACTGGTGCCCATATGGGATGCTGGCACTGCAGGTGGAGGCTTAACCTACTACACCACAGCGCTGGCCCCAAGATACTCAGTTCTTTAATGAAGACATTTCTCTCGAGTGGTCTACCTAGCAAATTTGTCTAAATTATTAATAATAAGAATCAAGTCTATCTGTATAGCACTGTGTAACTTACAAAGCGTCTCCGCTCCCCACATGTTAAAGAAAACCCGGAGCTCACATGAATGAACTGATTCGTCAGTGAAGATTTAACCCCAGGGCATTCCAATCCCAGCTGCATGTTTGGCGGTGGAAGCTACTGACTGCTAAGCACTGCTCCGTGAGACTGGCACATGAGGAGCGCGACTTCTCAGCAGGCGCTGTCTCCCTCCTCAGCACAGAAGCCCACCGGCTGCCTGCGTGGTTTCACCATTGGCCAGAACAGTTTGACCCTGGTTCCCTTCCTCAGTCTACCTTTTTGTTTTTGTTTTTGTTTTTTGTAGCTGTTGTGAAAGGGATTGATCTTAGAAGTTCTTTCTCAGCCATGGCATTGTCTATGTATACAAAGGCTGTTGGTTTTTATGTATTGATTTTAATCCTGCCACTTTACCAAAGTCTTCTACGAATTCCAGTAGTTCAGACAGAGTACTGATGTACTTCTGTATATTCCAGTAGTACAGATGAGAAGGCATCTGTCTCCCCTGTGCCTGACGGGCACTGGCTTTATTAAATCTGAGTGCGTGTCTACTCGAATACAAGGCGTGCCAAAGAGGAAGCGGCTCTGTGTGTGTGTGTGTGTGTGTGCGTGCGCGCATGCGTGGGAACGGCTGTGTGCCCAGAACTTGCAGTCATGTCTGGCATGTGACATGGGTGCCCAGCACATACTCTTAATAGTGAGCCTGTTCCCGAATCAGGCACCCTCCATACTTAAGAGGAGAAACCGACAAATACACCAGGAAAGAGGCTGCTGTTTTCGTTTTGACTGTGACCGTGAGCTCTCCGTGGCTGGAGAAGGGTGAGGCCGCGCTGGCTGACCGGGAGGAAGCCCACCTTGCGGGCTGCAGCCTGCCAGTCCTCGCTCAGAGTCGCCGCGGCCGCGTCCTCTCCAGGGGGAATTTCCACGCTCAGTGGCAGTCAAGGCCAACGCTGCGTGGGTGGGGACACTTGTCAGCTATCATGACACATTCTAATTTCATATTCAGAGAGTAGACACACATATTGCAAGTGTTTAGAAGCTGTTTCTCATTCCCTCGCTTAAATCACATGGAAAGTTGTGGGGGATTATCTAAGAATAACTTTTCAAAAACAATCCTACCACATCGTAGTAACGCGCTGCTCATTTGTGAGCTCCAAGGAGCCAGTGGGTCTGCCCTGTTTTCTCTGCGGACCCTGTGCACACCAAGAGTGTCTGGGCCACACGCTTGCCATTTCATGGCCCTGCCTGGGGAGCCCAAGCTGAGGCCCAGGACTCCGACACACCCACCGAGGGAGAGTTCTCCGTGTTCTCACCCATCCGGGCGTCCTCCCGAGCGTCTGGGCAGGGAGAGCCTTCACAGATACCCGGCGGGTTACGGCTGGAAGGACACCCTCGGCAAATCGCTCGGCAGAGAGAGCGTGTTTGGAAAGCGAGCAGCTCGGCCGCAGCATCACTGTTGTCTATCTTTATTCGAATGTTCACCTCAGAAGGCCTGTCGTCCTCCTCCTGAGCCCTCCAGAAGTCAGAGAGGCACGCTTTCCCCGGAACGTCTGCCCCTGTGACCTCCAGCATCTCCCCGGTGTCTGGCTGCGGCCATCATAGACTCCTACACGTGTTTAAGTTTTTCTCTTAAGTGTTCACTCACTTGTTCACTTAGTAATTTATTTAGATGATCGGGTCCTAAAAACTTAGTAGTCACTGAGACAGACGTGGTCTTTACCTTTTCTATTCCTTCTTGAATATTTTGTGAATACTTGCTCTGTGCCAGCCACTGTGACGCGTGTTAAGGATACAGAGGAGAGTGAGAGCTGACGGCTATGTTTGTGGAGTTCCTGGTCCAGTAGGGGAGGTCGATATCAATCAGTGGTCACACTGTGGGAGAGAGGGACATAGCTCCCCCAGAGGATGTAAGAGGTAATCCATGAGCAGCATCTAGAAATTCCAGGGCTGGAGGGTGGCAGCAGGAACCAGTCCGAGCACCTCCCCTTTCTTCAGTGCCCACTGTCTAGCGGGTGCACCCTTAGCCTCTTAAAAGCATTTCGTTTGTGGGGCCTGCACTAGTAGTGTAGTGCCTGTTCATGTTCCGGCTACTCCATCGGGATCCCGCATGTGTGTGCCAGTGCTGCTTCACTTCCAGTCCAACTCTCTGCTATGGCCTGGGAAAGCAGCAGACAATGGCCCAAGTCCCTGGCCCCTTGCAGCCTCCTGGGAGACCCAGAAGAAGCTCCTGGCTCCTGGCTTTTGCCTGGCCCAGACCTGACAGTTGTGGCCAGTGAACCAGCAGATGGAAAATTCTCTTTCCTCCCTCCCTCCCTTTCTGTCTCTCTCTCTTTCTGTCTCTCTGTCTCCCTCTATCTCTGCACCTCTGCCTTTCAAATAAAATAAATATATCTTCTTAAGAAAATCTTTCATTTAATAAAAGTTACTCAGTTTTACAAAGAGAAACTACAAAGAGCAGTTCCAAAACTTGTCCCGAGATGACCAATGAATGAGTGGCATGAGCTTTTAAGGTCCAGCCTAATTCAGCCTGTGTCCACTGCATCTCTCCCTTCAGGAGCAAGGTCTTCCCTAACTGTCGGGCATAGGTGATGTTCAGCCGTGCTCATCACAACCAGTGCGTGAGGTACGGCAAGAGCTCCATGGAAATCCTTGCTCCCAGGGAGCTTCATGTGAAACCACCAAGAGAGAGCGCCAGGAGAGGCAGGCCTTCCCCCACCGAGAGAGAGCGCCAGGAGAGGCAGGCCTTCCCCCACCGAGAGAGAGCGCCAGGAGAGGCAGGCCTTCCCCCACCGAGTGAGGGCGCCAGGAGAGACAGGCCTTTCCCCACCGAGAGAGAGCACAGGAGAGACAGGCCTTCCCCCACCGAGTGAGGGCGCCAGGAGAGACAGGCCTTCCCCCACCGAGAGAGAGCACAGGAGAGGCAGGCCTTCCCCCACCGAGAGAGAGCGCAGGAGAGACAGGCCTTCCCCCACCGAGTGAGGGCGCCAGGAGAGACAGGCCTTCCCCCACCGAGTGAGAGCGCCAGGAGAGGCAGGCCTTCCCCACCGAGAGAGAGCACAGGAGACAGGCCTTCCCCCACCGAGTGAGGGCGCCAGGAGAGGCAGGCCTTCCCCCACCAAGTGAGGGCACAGGAGAGACAGGCCTTCCCCCACCGAGTGAGGGCGCCAGGAGAGGCAGGCCTTCCCCCACCGAGAGAGAGCACAGGAGAGACAGGCCTTCCCCCACCGAGTGAGGGCGCCAGGAGAGACAGGCCTTCCCCCACCGAGAGAGAGCACAGGAGAGACAGGCCTTTCCCCCACCGAGAGAGAGCGCAGGAGAGACAGGCCTTCCCCCACCGAGAGAGAGCGCAGGAGAGACAGGCCTTCCCCCACCGAGTGAGGGCGCCAGGAGAGACAGGCCTTTCCCCCACCGAGAGAGAGCGCAGGAGAGACAGGCCTTCCCCCACCGAGTGAGAGCGCCAGGAGAGACAGGTCTTTCCCCCACCGAGAGAGAGGCAGGAGAGACAGGCCTTCCCCCACCGAGAGAGAGCGCAGGAGAGACAGGCCTTCCCCCACCGAGAGAGAGCGCAGGAGAGACAGGCCTTTCCCCCACCGAGTGAGGGCGCAGGAGAGGCAGGCCTTCCCCCACCGAGTGAGGGCGCAGGAGAGACAGGCCTTCCCCCACCGAGTGAGGGCGCCAGGAGAGGCAGGCCTTCCCCCACCGAGTGAGGGCGCAGGAGACAGGCCTTCCCCCACCGAGTGAGGGCGCAGGAGAGACAGGTCTCTTCCCCCACCGAGTGAGGGCGCCAGGAGAGGCAGGCCTTCCCCCACCGAGTGAGGGCACAGGAGAGACAGGCCTTCCCCCACCGAGAGAGAGCGCAGGAGAGACAGGCCTTTCCCCCACCGAGAGAGAGCGCCAGGAGAGGCAGGCCTTCCCCCACCGAGTGAGGGCGCAGGAGAGACAGGCCTTCCCCCACCGAGTGAGGGCGCCAGGAGAGGCAGGCCTTCCCCCACCGAGTGAGGGCGCAGGAGAGACAGGCCTTCCCCCACCGAGAGAGAGCGCAGGAGAGACAGGCCTTTCCCCCACCGAGAGAGAGCGCCAGGAGAGGCAGGCCTTCCCCCACCGAGTGAGGGCGCAGGAGAGACAGGCCTTCCCCCACCGAGTGAGGGCGCCAGGAGAGGCAGGCCTTCCCCCACCGAGTGAGGGCGCAGGAGAGACAGGCCTTCCCCCACCGAGTGAGGGCGCAGGAGAGACAGGCCTTCCCCCACCGAGTGAGGGCGCCAGGAGAGGCAGGCCTTCCCCCACCGAGTGAGGGCGCAGGAGAGACAGGCCTTCCCCCACCGAGTGAGGGCGCAGGAGAGACAGGCCTTCCCCCACCGAGTGAGGGCGCAGGAGAGACAGGCCTTCCCCCACCGAGTGAGGGCGCCAGGAGAGGCAGGCCTTCCCCCACCGAGTGAGGGCGCAGGAGAGACAGGCCTTCCCCCACCGAGAGAGAGCGCCAGGAGAGACAGGCCTTCCCCCACCGAGTGAGGGCGCAGGAGAGACAGGCCTTCCCCCACCGAGTGAGGGCGCAGGAGAGACAGGCCTTCCCCCACCGAGTGAGGGCGCAGGAGAGACAGGCCTTCCCCCACCGAGTGAGGGCGCAGGAGAGACAGGCCTTCCCCCACCGAGTGAGGGCGCAGGAGAGACAGGCCTTCCCCCACCGAGTGAGGGCGCAGGAGAGACAGGCCTTCCCCCACCGAGTGAGGGCTCCAGGAGAGGCAGGCCTTCCCCCACCGAGTGAGGGCGCCAGGAGAGACAGGCCTTCCCCCACCGAGTGAGGGCACAGGAGAGACAGGCCTTCCCCCACCGAGTGAGGGCGCCAGGAGAGACAGGCCTTCCCCCACCGAGTGAGGGCGCAGGAGAGGCAGGCCTTCCCCCACCGAGTGAGGGCGCCAGGAGAGACAGGCCTTCCCCCACCGAGTGAGGGCGCAGGAGAGGCAGGCCTTCCCCCACCGAGTGAGGGCGCCAGGAGAGACAGGCCTTTCCCCCACCGAGAGAGAGCGCAGGAGAGACAGGCCTTCCCCCACCGAGAGAGAGCGCAGGAGAGACAGGCCTTCCCCCACCGAGTGAGGGCGCAGGAGAGACAGGCCTTCCCCCACCGAGTGAGGGCGCAGGAGAGACAGGTCTCTTCCCCCACCGAGAGAGAGCGCCAGGAGAGGCAGGCCTTCCCCCCACCGAGAGAGAGCGCAGGAGAGACAGGCCTTCCCCCACCGAGTGAGGGCGCCAGGAGAGGCAGGTCTCCCCCAGTACTGCACACGGCAGTCAGACTGGATGTGGCCCCTGCACTGGCTGCTTGCTGTTGTCATCTTGTGACATTCAAGTCCAACTGTTAAGCAATTCCCATGCCCCTCAAAGGAACGTCACCTACAAACCAGGATCTGCCGCAGCTCGATGACAGCCCTGACACAGCCATGGCGTTGGAACTCACGAGGAAATCCACGTGCCTTTTCCAGTCACCACAACTTGTGCTGAATGCGCTGTGCCTGCACTGAGTTGACAGCAGGCTCCTTCCCACTGCACTCTGGGCTCCCTAAGGGCTGGGGGGCGGGGGGGGGGGGGCTTCATATCCCACCACCTGGTGGTGTCTAGCACATGATCGATTCACAGTAAATGTTTGAAGAATGAGGGGAAAAATACATTTTCCTAACACCTTTGTTAGCAAAACAGATATAATAATCTCTGCATTATTATAATAATCTCTACCCTGAGAGGCGTCACAGGGTAGGCAGTTGCCTGAAAGGTCGTGTATAATTAGTATTTCGGTAAGCCAGAATTCAAATCCCAGCTCTTCCTTTTGTCACCTGATTGAACTTGAACACAACTATCAACCATTAATGTGGATAATATTAAAATTAGGATAAAGTGCAGTGGGAAGAGAACCGACTTCTACCACCAAAATTAACCACACGTGGTCCCTTTGTCATGGTCACAGTTGCTTGGAAAACGGTGCCAGGCGTGGGCATTTGCCTCAGCAGTTGCAATGCCCACATCCCACTGGAGGCCTGGATTCATGTCCTTGCTCTGCTTTCCGTCCAGCTTCCTGTTCAGCCTGGCTGGCGCTCCTGGCTCCTGGCTCCTGGCTCCGCCTGGCCAGTCCTCAGTGCTGTGGCCGTCTGGGGAGTACGTCAGCAGATGGAAGATCCGTCTCTCTCTCTCGTTCACTAGCTCTGCCTTCCAAATAAAGAAATACGAAAATAGCGCCATAACCCAAAGTTAGATTCTGGTCCAGGGGCCCTTGAAACTTAATCCCTGCTTCACCCTGCTGCTCCCTGCAGGGCCTCGGCCTCGGGACGGCACATGTAGGGCCAGGTCTCCTCTGACAGCTCAGGGGCCTCTGGGGTGTTATCCTCCCCGTGTCCTGCTTTCATCGCACACAGACACACACACACCCCGAAAGGCCGCGAGACACACCCAGCCTCATGTTCCGACGCTGCTCTGGTCTTGGTCAACTCTTATTATTTAGATCTGGAGCATCCACAGTCCTCCCTCAGTGTCCAAGAACAAACACACCACAGCCTGCAGATGCTGGAGTCCAGGGCTGGGGAACCTTTTTTCTTTTATATAAAACTTGCAGGCCCTACAAAATTATCAGCTTAAAAATTAGCCTGCCGTAGAGTTACTGAATTTCAGGTCCCTTGAGAGGCATCAACTGATTTGACAGGCCTTATAGGGCCATGCATACAGGGGTCTTCAAAAACATCATGGGAAATGCCTATGAAAAACCTATGTGCAGATCTCCACTTTTCTTTTTGCACCAGAGCGAACTTCTCAGTTCAGTGGACAGGGTGTCCATGAACTTTCTGAAGTGCCCCGTGCAGGTGTGTGCCATGTGTACATGGGCACGTGGTTGGGAGCCCTGAGCCAGAGCTGCACGTCTCTGTGCCTTGCACACACGCCTGGAGGGCTGCTCAGGAGTGAGAGCAGGGCAGGGCCCCCCGTGCTCCGCCTGCAGCAGGGGCAGACCACGGGGCCCTCTGTGTGGCTTTCCTCTGACAGGAAGACAGCTTCTCTGGTCCCCCAGCCAGTTTATTTCACTTTCACTTGCAGTAGGCCCCGTGCGCGCCTCTGCTCTCTGATCAGACGTCGTACTGTGCAGTCAGGAAGAGTCCATTAACTTCTGCATTTTATGTAATCACTCTGCACCCAGCTTTCTTGGCTTTTCATCAGCAAAATGGAGTTACTTCGTTTCCCAAAGAAACGTCGATGCAGCCGGTCCCTCGGAAGAGCAGCAGTGCACACACTGGACGCCATGGCGTGTGACAGAATCAACAGCTGGCGGTCATGTATTTGGAATCTGTCAGGGCGGATTTTAGTTCTTTTGATTTCTCCTTCAACTTTCCTAACTCATCAGCAGCACAGATGACATTCTGGGAGATTATTTTTTTTTTTAAGATTTTATTTATTTATTTGAGAGGTAGAGTTACAGTCAGAGAGAGGGAGAGACAGAAAGAGAGGTCTTCCGTCTGCTGGTTCGCTCCCCAAATGGCTGCAACGGCTGGAGCTGGGCCCATCCAAAGCCAGGAGCTTCTTCCGGGTCTCCCACGTGGGTGCAGGGGCCCAAGGACTTGGGTCATCTTCTGCTTTCCCAGGCCACAGCAGAGAGCTGGATTAGAAGTGGAGCAGCCGGGACTAGAACCGGCATCCATGTGGGATGCCGGCACTGCGGGCGGAGGCTTAGCCCACTATGCCACAGCACAGTCCCTGGGAGATTATTCTTCATGTTTACAGTTAGTCATGATTCTGCAACATGGAGTCTTCCCTGTTCTGTTGGGAAGGGATTCTTGGTGTGTGCAGTTATTTCTAGAAGGCATTCTGAAGTATCCAGTTCAAATGAATGTGTTCTGGACTTACAATAAAGCAACATTTTTCTTTTGCTTTTTGGCTCTCACGAAGTCATAGTCATGAAAGGTCTCGTGAGCGCTGTGAGTCCTGGGCCTTTGTATGCGCGGTCTCCTTTAACCCGCACTGCGCCCCTACAAGATAGGTGCAGTTTTTATACCCACTAGAGGAAGGGGATACTGACAGGGCTGTGGTCTTCCTGCCCAGAATCACACAGCTGGTAGGTATGAGATGGATGTGAGCCACAGCAGTGACTTAAGACCTTGCGCTCTTAAATCTGGTGTTCGGTAAAGAAGGCTTCATTAACCCTGAAAATCAGGAGCTTCCTTTGTCTGATCGCTAACTTGCTTTGCAGTCAGATTCAGCGAGGTTTGTGCAAAGCGTCTCCTGGAAACAGTTCCTTAAGATCGAGAGTGGTCTGACTTTCCCCTCGACGTGAGACGCTGTGGCAGACGTTCAGTGTAGGTTCTGTGGGCTTCGTTGGCCGTCCTGCCCCTGTCCCCTGCATTTTGTCTGTCGTCCCCGTAGTGGAGACATCGAGGGCTCCTGAAGTGGTTGTGAAGCCGGCGGATCAAGAGGGCACCAAGAGTGACGGAAGTGAGAAACCACGGAAGGCTCCAACCCTGTCTCCCCCACCGCCACTTTTTCTTGTCTTTCTTTTTCTTTTTTTTTTTTTTTGACTGGTATGAAAATCGTCCTTTCACCGTTTGGTTCTCAAAAGGAAATAGAGACTCTGTGTCTCCTTCAGAAAATCGCAAAGGCAGCAGCCGCGTGCGCAGCGATGCCGGCGGGAGGAGGGGGCTTGTGTCTCCACTCACTGTCTCCTTTCCCGCCCCATCTTGCTTTCAGGTGTCAGAAACTATTTAAAAGAAGCACTGGTGAACATAATTGCTGTGCACGCAGAGGTAAGCTGTCATTAGATGTTCCCGATACATATGGATAATGAAAAAGCAGAGAAGGAAATTTCACGGTTTTCATGGTGGTCTTTTTTCCCCTTCAGAATATATCTTAGGACACATAAATACAGCTCAACTTTCTGCCATGCGTTTGTTTAACCGTCTTCTTCTCTAATAAGTAAATCTGGGGTCAGTATTATGGCGTAGCAGATAAAGCTGCTGCCTACAACCCGGGCATCCCATATAGGCATGGGTTGGAGTCTTGGCTGCCCCACTTCTGTTCCAGCTCTCTGCTATGGCCTGGGAGAGCAGCAGAAGATGGCCCGAGTGCTTGGGCCCCTGCACCCACGTGGGAGACCCAGAAGAAGCTCCTGGCTCAGTCCTAGCCATGGCAGCCACTTGGAGAGTGAACCAGTGGATGGAAGATTCTCTCTCTCTCCCTCTCTCCCTCTCTCCCTCTCCCCCTCTCCCTCTCTCCCTCCCTCTCCCCCTCTCCCTCTCTCCCTCTCTCCCTCTCTCCCTCTCTTGCTCTCTCCCTCTCTCCCTCTCTCCCTCTCTCCCTCTCCCTCTCCCTCTCTCCCTCTCTCCCTCTCTCTCTCCCTCTCTCTCTCTCGCTCTCTCCCTCTCTCTCTCCCTCTCTCTCTCTCGCTCTCTCCCTCTCTCTCTCTCTCGCTCTCTCCCTCTCTCCCTCTCTCCTTCTCTCCTTCTCTCCACCTCTCCCTCTTTCCCTCTCTCTTTCTCTCTCTCTGTCTCCTCCCCAACTCTGAATTTCAAATAAATAAAATCTTTAAAAAATAAACAAATCTGTGAATATTTGAAAGGATGTTTTTCCAGGGTGGGTGTTCAGTGCTGAGGTTAAGATGCGGCCTGGGGGCCAGCGTCCCGTGTCAGAGTGCTGGGTTCGGGGCCCCGCCCTGTTTCTAGTCCTGCTTCCTGCTGACGTGTAGTGTGATGGCTCAAGTCGTTGGGCCCCTGCCACCCATGTGGAGGCTTGGGTTGAATTCCCAGCTCAGGCATTTCAGAGTCATCTAGTGGACGAGAAGTCTTTCTCTCTATCAAATAAAACGAACAAATATTTCTTAAAAGATGCTGCTGCCTGGTTTCCTGAGTTGACTTTAACTTTGAAGCAGCTAGATCATAAAGGAAAATATATTACAGTTGTACTTTACTGGTAAATGGGAGCATATCAGTGACTCTGTCAAGCTTAAGTTTTTCTATGATTTAAATCAGGCCACATTTTATCACACTGACCTGTTTGTACTGAGTCATGTTTTCAGTGTGATTTTGTGGAAAATGGAAAAATGCTGTTTCTGTTGTGTTAGCTTCCTGTAAGAATTAGAACGTCAAGTTGTCCCTCCCTGGCAGTAGTGCTGCGCACGTGAGGGAGTTGTCAGCGCCGGTGCTGGTGCCTGGGAGGGGCTTGTGTGCACGTCCAGGACCATGGCCCTGAGGCTGCTAAGAAGCGTGAGGGCTCTCAGCCCCCTCGCAGCTGCCCAGGGATTCAAGTAGACTTCCACTGATGGTATTACTATTTACTACGTGCTATGTGATCTTAAAACTGCCCCTGATTCTCCTGGATCCTCAAGCTGTGTTTGGGTTGATCCGAAGATGGAATTCTAGTGGTTCAGTCTGAACACGGGAAAACCTACGAAGAAAATATGATTTACTTTCATTTAGAAAACTCCAGATAACAATGACTCTGGATGTGAAAGCGTCAAACGCTGAAGCTTGCAAATAATGTTGCGTGTCAAATAAAAGGGAGTGTGTTTTAAACTGGAGACTTTATTGTGCAGAACAGAGTCTTGCACCCAGGATGGAGGGCACTTGCGCTTAAGGAGGGTCTGTTTTTTTTTTGTTTGTTTTTTAAAGATAAGGTACTCTTTGTAAAAAAATATTTCTTGATTTGTTTGAAAGAGTTACAGAGAGAGAGAGGGAGAGAGAGACAGAGAAGTCTTCCATCCACTGCTTCACTCCCCAGATGGCCACAGTGGCCAGGGAGCCAAGAGCTTCATAAGGGTTTTTCACATGAGTGCAGGAACACAAATGCTTGGGCCGTCTTGCGCTGCTTTTTCCAGGCCATTAGCAGGGAGCTGGCTAGGAAGAGGAGCAACCAGGACATGAACCAGTGCCCTTGTGAGTTGCCAGCATTGCAAGCCAGGTGGTGGCTTTACCCACTACAACACCACTGGCTCTGGCCCTGATAGTCTAAGGCAAGTCTGAATCCTTGCTTTTTTAACTATTATAAAACATTAAGCAGATATTTATGTATTTATTTATTTATTTCACAGAAGCACAGAAAGATGCAGAAAGAGCACACACTCCCGAATTCCTACAGCAGCTGGGGCCAGGCCAGGCCAAAGCCAAGAGTCAGAGCTTAGTCTGGGTCTCCCATGTGGGTATCAGGAATTCAACTACTTGAGCTGATGCCAGCACCATTGGTGGGGCAGGCATCCTGTATGGCTGCCGGTTCATCTCCTGTCTGCTCCACTTCCCATCCAGCTCCCTGCTGCTAATGGCCTAATAAATAGCAGAAGATGGCCCAGGTCCTTGGGCCCTGCACCCACATGGGAGAGCCAGGGAAGCTCCTGGCTCCTGGCTTCGGATCGGCCCATCTCCGTCCATGGTAGCCATTTGGGGAGTGAACCAGCGGATGAAAGACTCTCTCTAACTCTGCCACTCAGATAAATAATAAATATTAAGTGTAAATATTAGAGATACAGGATATAAAGATAAAGGAATTTTTCTATCCTCCTCCCTCTATAACTCTGCCACTCGAACAAATAAATCTTAAAAAAAAAAAAAAAACTTGGTCCATTATCGGACACCTCTGTGGGTCTGTACAGCAGGAAGCTGGAACTGGGAGCTGAGCCAGAATTCCAGCCCCGGCGTGGGCTTTCCACCTGGCGTCTCCGCCACCAAGGCAGAGTGCCTGCCCACCAGGGTGTTTTTATTTCAATGATATCTTTTGTAAAAGTCATATCTCTTTCTTGTGCATGGAAGCCAATTTTTAGTTTGTCAACAGCCACCAATGCCTTCCAAAGTTGTATTTACCAATGTTGCTCTTTTAAAGACATTTTTATTTGCATTAATCAGTGAATACAATTCAAGTATAAACCTGTACCTTCCTTTGGTTCACCACTTGGACAGCTCAGAAGACCTGTGGGCTTTTTCTCTTCTGTGTGTGATTTTATTTCGAGCAGATTCGGGTCGGGAACAGCCCCACAGTGCGTCATTGCTTCTTGTTTGGGACTCTCCATCAGGTGTTCACCATCTCCACAGAGCTGGTGCCCCGGGTGCTGTCCAGGGTGGTGGAGGCCGTGTCCGAGGAGCTGAGTCGGCTGATGCAGTGCGTCTCCTCCTTCAGCAGGAATGGAGCTTTGCAGGTACTGTCACCCGCCCCTCGCTGGACGTCACCAGTCCTAGCCAGACGGGAGCTAGTAACTGGCGGCGTCCATCGTGTTTCTTGTGTATCCAACCTGGGATTCATTGTCTGCAAGTTCCAGTCTTTGCAGTAGAACAAGACTTTAAAGACATTTGTGAAGTTGACAGATTCCTTCCGTTGATGACTTCCTAGTTATTTAAATTACACAAGTACAACAAATATAACCCCCGCCGACCGACTTGTTTTTGGTATGCACGGAAGCCAACTGGTGGGAGACCAAGTGTGCAGGCAGATGGCAGGGTGCCCCTGCCTCTGAGCCTCCTGTGCACTGGGCGCACTGGGAGTGGGCTTCCTAGAGCAGTGACAGCTCCCCCTCCAGGGATGGCCAGCCCTCCAGGGATAGCGCTGTGCACTGGAATAACAGCTACAGCTAATAAGTACCTGTGGGTACGCGATGGACTGGTGGGCGATTCTCAAAGAACTGGCACTCGGGTAGGTTCCCCACTTTGTGTGGATGTTGGTCTGAAGCCAGGCCTGGGCTGCATGGAGCTCCAATGTGAAACCCACTGCCTTCTGGCTCCAGTAGGCTTTAGGACAGCCAACACTACAGGCACGTGAGGGAGGTGTCCCAGAAGGGAGAGAGGAAACACCACACAGTCCTCGTGTGCACTGCCTCGTCTCTGGTTGTCCCCTGAAATACACGTGCAAGGCAGACTGCACAGCACCCAGCACAGCCACGACTGGAAGAACCGAGGTAAGAATCGAACTGCCCAGAAGCCACGGATTTTGTCTGAGTCCAGATCAGGTAACAGCTCACCATAAACAGAAGAAAACTCGGCTCTCCTCAGAGGCACGCTCCAGACTCCAGAGCGTCCACAACACAGCATTCACCACGTCCACAGACAAGCTTAGCTGAAGCTGAGGTGTGCACACAAACAGGAACGCAGGACCCACCTTGGACGGGAAGGACTAGGTCTTAAGAGGGCCCAGTTGTTGGAATTAGCAGACGGGGTTTTAAAGCAGCTGAGTTCAGTGATGTCAAGTAGAATGAGATGTTCATAGTGAATCAGTAGGTGGGAAGTTTGAGCAGAAGGTAGGAACTCCAACAAAGGAATTAAATGGAAATTCTAGAATGGAAAGATACAGTATATGAATGTCTAATAGGGAGGGCAAAAAATGTCTAATAGGGAGGGCAAAGGGAAAAGTCAGTTAACTTGTAGACCAATAGACATTATCTGGTATAGAGAACAGAGAGAGGATTAACTGGAGAAAACATATATAGATTGCCGGGGACTCCTGGGACAATGCATGCATGTAATTGCATGTCGGAAACAGTAAGCCTGGCCTATTAGTACAGGCCAGAGAAGTGAAAGCTAACACTGCAGTAGTATGCCATCACACCCCCGAGATCAAGCAGGTTGAAAGATAGGACCCACTGTGGAGGACGTGGAGCTCTCTCACATTGTTGGCAATATAAAACTGAAACTTTAGGGAAAGCTCGTGTAGTTTGAAAACTGAACCTACGTGTGTCCAATAACCCAATCATCCTAATCCTCATCATGGCTGCAACGGAAAACCTCTGTCCTTTGCTGGCGCCGGCACCCCGGGTTCTAGTCCTGGTCAGGGCGCCGGTTCTGTCCCGGTTGCTTCTCTTCCAGTCCAGCTCTCTGCTGTGGCCCGGGAGTACAGTGGAGGATGGCCCAAGTGCTTGGGCCATGCACCCGCACGAGAGACCAGGAGGAAGCAGCTGGCTCCTGGCTTTGGATCGGCGCAGTGCTCCGGCCGTAGCAGCCATTTGGAGGGTGAATCAACGGAAGGAAGACCTTTCTCTCTGTCTCTCTCTCACTGTCTAACTCTGCCTGTCAAAGAACAACAACAGCAACAAAAAACTTCTGTCCTTGAAAAGACCAAGTGTAAGAATGCTCATGGCATTCCCACGTGTAAGAGCCTAAAGCTGGGAACTGCCCCCATGTCCATTCATGAAATAAACAGTCCTGTGTTTACACAGGCAAATACTGTTCAGCAGTCAAGAGGACAAGCCGATGACATGGCATGGATGGCTCTCAGGATGGCTGAGTGAAGGGAGCCGCACACAAACACACGCATGCTGTGTGGGTGTCATGAGCGTGACAACATAACTCGTCTGTGGTGGAAAAACGCGAAGCCGTGATTTCCTGTGGGTGACTGAGATTGATGGGGGAGGGGCTCCAGGGAGCGGCACAGGACGCGGTTCTGTACCTTGATTCAGGTTTCCGTGACACAGGTGCACGTGTTGGGCAGAGTCCATCAGGTGGTACCCTTGAGTTCTGTGCATTTTGTAATACATAGATTCTAACTCAAAACAAAGCAGACATTTTGTAGTACATGGATTCTAACTCAAAGCAAAGCAGAAGGACTGGCATACTCTGGTCACTGCTATGCATGCTGAAGTATGTCAGAACAGCAGGACACAGATTGATGGATCAGTGTGTGATAAGGTAAATAAATGCTAGGGGTAGAACCTATGGTATTTGCTATAACATTCTTCCAAAGTCTATACATTTGGAATTTTCACAATAAAACATTGGGAGGAAAGAATGAAGAAGACATGATCCTTGAGGCAGGAAGACTAGAAAACCTGAATAGACCTACAACCAAGAGGGGTATTGCATCAGTATTAAAGAGCCTCCCTCCAAAGAAAGCCCAGGCCTGGATGGCTTCACTGCTGAGTTTTACCAAACTGATTCCAGTTCTCCTTAAACTATTCAAAACTGCTAAAAGAGAGGAACCCTTACAAACTTATTCTATGAGGCCAGCGATACCTTAATTCCAAAACCAGAAAAAGATACACCAAGAGCAACACAGATATCTTTAAACAAATATCCATGATGAACATAGATGCAAAAATCCTCAACAAAATACTAGCAAATCCCAACAACACATCAAAAAGATCATCTAACCAGACCAAGTGGAACTTACCCAAGTGATGAAGGAATGGTTCAGTATCAAAAGCAATAAACAAAATACATCACACCAGCAAAATGAAAGATAAAAACTATATGATTATCTCAGTAGATGCAGAGAAAGCACTTGATTAAATACAACATTCTTTCATGATTAAAAATGGATATAGAAGGAACATACATCAACACAGTTAAGGCAATATATGACAGACCCATAGCCAGCATCATATTGAATAGGCAAAAGCTGGAAGCATTTCCACTAAGATCCAAAACCAGACAAGGATGTCTGCTCTCACCACTATTATTCAATATAGTTCTGAAAGTTTTGGGCAGAGCCATTAGGCAAGAAAAAGATAACAGAGGGATACAAAGTGGAAAGTAGGAAGTTAAATTAAGCCTGTTTGCAGATGGCATGCACATTTACACCGGGGAACCAAAAGACCCCACTAAGAGAGTGTTAGAACTCATAAGAGAATTCAGCAAAGTTACATGGTGTAAAATGAATACACAAAAATCAATAATTTTTTAAGATTTATTTATTTATTTGAAAGTGACAGAGAGAGAGAAATCTTCCATCTACTGGTTGACTCCTCAGATGGCCACAGCACCAAAGCCAGGAGCCAGGAGCTTCCTCTGGGTCTCCCACATGGGTGGCAGGAGCCCGAGCACTTGGGCCATCTTCTGCTGCTTTTCCCAGGCCATGAGCAGAGAGCTGGATCAGAAGTGGAGCAGCCGGGGCTTGAACTGGTGTCCAGATGGGATGCTAATGTCACAGGTTTGGGCCTTATCCCTACACCACAGTGCTGGCCCCCAGTAGATTTTTATACACCAATGATGTGCTGGCTGAGTAAGAATTTATAAAAATCAGTCCTATTCATAATAGGTACAAAAAAATTTGGGGTAAATTTAACCAAAGATTTGAATTCCTACAGTGAAAATTATAAAACTTTAATAAAATAAATAGATGAAAACACACAAAAAAACATTGAAAATCTTCCATGTTCATGGATTGGAAGAATTTATCATCAAAATGTCCATGCTGCCCAAAGCAATTTACAGATTCAGTGTGATCCCAATCAAAATTCAAAGACATTTTCACAGAACTAGAAAAAAAAAAAAACCCTAGGATTGATATGGAAAGAAAAAAGACCCAGAATAACTGAAGCAATCTTAAACAGTAAAAAAAAAAAAAAAAAAAAAAAAAAAAAAAAAAAAAAAAACAAAACAGAGCCAGAAGCATCACAATACCAGATTTCAAGACATACTACATGGCAGTTATAATCAAAACTGCCTAGTACTGGCACAAAAACAGACATGTAGAGCAGTGGAACATAATAGAGACCCCAGAAATTAACTCACACATTTACAACCAACTGATCTTTGACAAATGAGCTAAAAGCATTCCCTGGAGAAAGAACAGTCTCTTTATCAATTGCTATTGTAGAAATTGGATTTCCAAATGCAGAAGTTTGAAATAAGACCCCTGCCTTTCACCTGCTGCAAAAATCAACTCATAGTGGATCAAGGATCTAAACGAAGTCCTGAAGCCATCGAATTACCAGAGGAAATGTAGGGGAATGCTGGAATACATTAGCCCAGGCAAAGACTTCTTTGATGAGACCCCAGAAGCGCAGGCAATAAAAGCAAAAGTAGACAAATGGGATCACCCCTGCTAAGAAGCTTCTGCACAGCAAAGGAAACACTCAACAGAGTGAAGAGGCAACTGACAGAATGGGAGAAAATATTTGGAAATGATGTGTCTGATAAATTATTATCCAGAGTATATAAAAATTGAAAAACTCAGCAACAAGAAAGCAAACAACCAGTTTAAAAATAGGCAAAGAACATGAACAGACATTTTTCAAAGGATGAAATATAAATGGCCAATAGATAAATAAGTGCTCAGGATCACTAGCCATCAGGGAAATGCAAATAAAAAACACAGTGAGATATCACCTAACTCCAGTTAGAATGGCTGTTATCCAAAAATAAAAAAAAATGCTGGTGAGGTTAGGGAGAAAAAAGTGCCCTAGTACACTGTTGGTAGGACTGCAAATTGGTACAACCATTATGGGAAACAGTATAGAGATCCCTCAGAAAACTAAAAATAGATCTACCATGACCCAGCTCCCACTCTAATAACATAGCCAAAGGAAATAAAATTGGTATATGGAAGAAATACCTGTACTGCCATGTCTATAACAGCTCAAGTCATAGTAGCTAAGATGTGAAATCAACCTAGATGTCTATCAACTTATAATTAGATAAAGAAAACACAGATGGAATATATACACAATGGAATATTACGTAGACATAAAAAAGAATGAAGTCTTGACATTTACAATAAAATGGATGCAACTGGAGATCATTGTGCTAAGTAAAATAAGCCAGTGCACAGAAGACAAATATCTTATGTTTTCTCTTCTTTCTGGAAGTTAATATATAGAAAGACCATAAAAATTGTGTGGATGCCGTACCATTTGGTACTTAACGATAGATACTGTTTCAGTGAGTCATGCCGTGAAGATGACAATGTACTTTCTTTCCCTGTGTAGAAAGCAGAGAGGGAGGACTAGGGAGAGCTCTCGGGGCAGCAACTTGAGTGTTGGTTATGAGTGTGCCCAGCAGACAAAGCATCCATTTATCTCTACCCTTTTGTGCATTTCTTGGTATATGTATACAATTTTTATTTCTTTAAAATGTTAAAAAAAAAACCAAAGAGACCATGTGAATTTGGTTAGGGGAAAATCTGTTACAAAAATTCAGTATGTTAAGTGAAATAAGCCAAGCAAAGGAAGACACGTGTCACATTCTCTCATTCACGTTAGGAGTCTAGAAAACAGAAGACCACCTAGGAGTTGTGTGTAACGGCATTCCCAGAGGCTGGGGAGGCAGTCACAGGCACTGGCTCTTGCTAGATAGGAGTGAGGAATCCAGGGGTTCTGCTGCACAGCACAGCCACTATGGATGATGCACTTTCTCTACTTAACAATAAAAAACCCAGAAGATGGGATTTTGGATGATTTCACCATAAAGAAATGTTAAGTGTTTGAGGAGGTAGATGTATTTACCCTAATTGTACATTATACAATGTGTACATGGATCACAAGATCACACAGTAGCCCATAAATTTGTACAATTTTATATGCTTGTTCAGAAAACTTAAAAACTTTTAAACCTTTTTCAAGAAAATCTTAAATTAAGTGCCAAAGTTAAAATGATAATGTAATAAACCCTCATGTGTCAAACACACACACACACACACTCAAAAACCTAACACCTGCTGTCTTTTTATGTGCCACCAATCTTCTGTAGAACATTGACAGGTTAGACCTTTGGCATTACAGTTTGCGTTGAAGCACGCGATATCACAGATCTGTCACGGGAGGTCCGTGCTGTAACGTGTGTGATGCCACAGAGAGTTTGCGGCCTCGGCCCTCACTGCTCGTGGAATTAGATAATCAGAGATGTTCCCCGTAATCCGTTGCCTGATGGCTCAGTCCCTCTCGGAGCTGGCAGGGAGAGGGTGAGGAGAGACAACAGAAGTGGCCAGAGAGCTCCTGAGTCCCCAGCTGCCCACACCACCACGCTAGGGCCCCCGGCACCTGGTCCCTCCTGGGGACTTGGCAGGCATCCGCTTGTTTGATAAAGTCTGGTCAAATGAAGAGCCCAGCCTTCTCTCTCTTTTGAGAATAGTTGTGGGTGCTTCCTTTGTGGGTGCAGATCACTAATCCTGTAGTCACTTCACGTCAAGTGCCAATCTCCAGAACCTTCCGGAGAGCCAGTTTAGCAACTTTAGCTGACCCTCTAGTGTGACATTTTCCTAGATTACGGCTATATGTGTTTTATAGTAATTCATAGGTTAGTTAAAACTTTCTGTTCCAGATCTTGCCGTCAATGGCCATTTGGGGAGTGAACCAGCAGATGGAAGATTCTCTCTCTGTCTCTCTCTCTGTAGTTCCACCTTTCAAATAAATAAAGTAATTCTTTTTTAAAAAAAAAAAAATCCTGTCATTTTGATTGAATAAAATTTCTACTTTATTTCTACATTGATAAAATCTATCTCCTAAAATATTCACCTAAAAGTTCTACCTTAAATTTCCTCTTTGATATTGCCCTAAGTCTGTTTTCACCTATGCTGGAGTATGAACAATAGAGGCCAACTGTCACCCGTGTGCTTTCCGCTCACAAACTGTCTTCGGGGCTCCTAAAGCCCTGAAAAATGAAACCAAACCCTTGCTTTTGGGACAGAAGTCGCTGAGTGTTCTGTGCCTGGTGGAAGTCAGCATGGTCTAGGTTGCTCGTGGGATTGTAGCTCAGTGTGATGTAAAAAGCCGCGGCTGTGTGCCCGTTTTCTGTTTCACGCACTCCTCGCGGGTCTGGGCTGTGCCTGTTTCAGATGCTCCCCCGAGCAGCACCCCCCGCCCCAGGCACCTGCCGCGAAGAACAAAGTACAAGATTTGGGTCCCCGCAGACTCTTGTAGACCTCCAGGGGGAGTGATCAGGGCATGAAGAAGGGAAGGCTGTAGGTAGCTTTCTTAGAAGCTTGACACAGACGTGCACCCTGCAGCCTGCCTCCAGTAAGGAGAGCAGCATCCAGTGCAGGCCCCCGTGTGCACAGTCATCACCTCGTGACTCCGCTGAACTTCAGAACGCCTCATCACCCCGAGGGTGCCACTCCACCTTCCTGCCCCAGACAGGCACCTGTCACCTCCCTCTCTCCACGCCTCGTGGATTCTGGAAATTTCACGTGAATAAAGTCGGCCAAGCACAGCCTTCTGTCACTGGCTTCTTTGATTTGGCTTACAGTTCTGGGTTCCTCCGTGTTGTATAGTCTGCGCCAGTGCTTCGACTTTTCTTCTGAATAAATAATGTCCCATGTGCAGACTGCATTGTCTCTGTCCATTCGTCAGTTGATGGACATTTGCTTGGCTAATAGAATGCTTCTGTGGACATCCAGGCACCTGTTTTCTGTGTAGACTGGTGTTTCTATTTCTCTTAGGTATATACCTAGGCGTGGGCTCGGCAGTCGTGTGATAACTCTGTTTAATCTTCTGGGGAACTGCCAGCTGTGTTCAGAGGGCGCTGTACCATCTTACATTCGCACCTGTAATCAGGCTTTCCATTCCTCCACGTGTCCCCAGCACTGGCCACTGGCCATCTGATGACTGTAGCTGTCCTCGTGGCTAGCAGGTGTGTCTCAGGCTGTAAGTGCTCACGTCCTGTGTAGCACGGTAGGGTTTCATTTGGATGAACTCCAGTTTATTTTGTTCCTTGACCTGGTGGCAGCATTTCTAAGAGTTGCTGAGCTTAAGGTGCCAGGTTTACTTGTGCTTTCTTCTAGGAGTTTTATTGCTTTATGTTTGAGTCTGTGAGTCATTTTTGAGTTCAGGTGAATATCCAGTTATTTTTAGAGTGATTTATTGATTTATTTATTTGAAAGGCAGAGTGACAGGGAAAGAAGGATACACACAGAAGTCTTCCATCCACTGGTTCACTCTGTAAATGCCCAGTGCCCACCTGGGGCTGGGCCTGCATGAAGCCAGGAACCTGGAACTCCATCCAGGTCTCCCAGTGGGTGTCCGCAGACCAAGCACCCAGGCCGCTGTCTGCTGCTTTCCCAGGCACATCCAGCAGGGAGCTGGATCGGAAGCCGCAGGGACTCAAACCCAGACTCCAATATGGGATGCGAGCATTGCGAGCTGGGGCTTAACCCGCCACACCACGACACCCTCCCGCTGCGCCATGACACCCTCCTGCTGCGCCATGACACCCTCCCTCTGTGCCATGACACCCTCCTGCTGCGCCATGACACCCTCCCGCTGCGCCACGACACCCTCCCGCTGCGCCATGACACCATCCCGCTGCACCATGACACCATCCCGCTGTGCCACGACACCCTCCCGCTGTGCCATGACACCCTCCCGCTGTGCCACGACACCCTCCCGCTGTGCCATGACACCCTCCCGCTGCGCCACGACACCGTCCCGCTGTGCCATGACACCCACCCGCCGCGCCACGACACCCTCCCGCTGCGCCATGACACCCTCCTGCTATGCCACGACACCCTCCCGCTGTGCCACGACACCCTCCCGCTGCACCACGACACCGTCCCGCTGTGCCACGACACCCACCTGCTCAGCGCCACGACACCATCCTGCTCAGCACCACGACACCCACCCACTGCGCCACGACACCCACCCGCTCAGCACCACGACACCCTCCTGCTGTGCCACGACACCCTCCTGCTGTGCCACGACACCCACCCGCTCAGCGCCACGACACCCTCCTGCTGTGCCACGACACCCACCCGCTCAGCGCCACGACACCATCCCGCTCAGCACCACGACACCCACCCACTTCGCCACGACACCCACCCGCTCAGTGCCACAACACCCTTCCGCTGCGCCATGACACCCACCCACTGCGCCGCAACACCCTCCCACTCAGCACCACGACACCCTCCCACTGCGCCACGACACCCTGCCGCTCAGCACCACGACACCCACCGCTCAGCACCACTTGTTGGAGAATTGTTCTCTCCCCCACTGAGTGGCCCTGGCATTCTTGCTGGAAAGCAGCCGCTCACCAACGTAGGGGTTATCTCCGAACTCTGAATTCTGTCCTGTTCTCGGGGTCTAGCTTTATGCCAATGCCAGATTGTCTTGACTGCTGTGGCTTTGCAGTAATTTTGAAATCAAGGCATGCTCCCTCCAGATGTGTTCTTTACAAGATGGTGTTAGCATTCTGGGTTCTCTCTATTTCTTGTCAATTCAATTAGAGAAAAAGAAAGCAGCTGCTTTTAATAGCGAGTGAACTGAGTGCAGAACTTAATTTGGCTTTTGGGATTCCAGCTGCATGCCTCCAAGGGCCTGGGTGCCAGCCAGTGGGCCAAGCCACCACCCTCCCTGCGTGAGGAAGCGACCACTCCGGGACAGGGTTTCCTGGAGTCCTGTGTCTCACACCCAGACCACGGGGAAGCTTCCTCCGGAGGCCATAACTGCCGCCCGCCGGCTCCCTGCCTCCACGGTGTCAGCAAGAGGAAGCCTTGCTCGTAGGCAGCTTCCTTGGCTTGTTCTAGACGCTGCTGCTGACTTCGAGTGGGGGTGCAGCCAGCGGGGCGCTGTTCCCCTCGGAACGTGGTTATATTGGATATTTGACGTGTTTTCCTACGATCACTTTGTTCTCTTCTCGCCTTCAGGCAAGACTTGAAATCTGCGCTTTGCGGGACACCGTGGCCATTTACCTGACGTCCGAAAGCAGGTAGGAAGCCGCGTGCTGTTGTTCCGAGTGCCCTGGGAATAAAGGTTGTGTGGCCCGTGCGCCGTGTCCGTCATAAACATAGCCAGCCACAGCACGTGCTCCTGGGTCTGTGATGTGATCAGATGTATACTCGCTCGGGTTTTTAGCTAAGAAGTATAAATTACGGGGACCGCGTGTGTAGGTCTGTGCACTGGGAGACTGGCTGTGAGCATCCGTCTCAGAAGTAACACAGCAGAGCTCTGTGTGCTGCTTCACACAGAGAGAGAATGACCTTAGTCTGCTCTTCAAGACTTGTAAATACCAGCACAAGAGGAAGCCTTGTGGTTTCTCTGCTACATTTTGTAGTGGAAATTTGATGATAATTTTTAGCTGTTTTGAATGAAAGTCAGGATTTCCTACCATTGAAATATCAGTAGGTAAAGTGAAACAGAAGTACTGTTTGCCTACACAAAATTGTTTACCACGCTGTCAGTACTACCTAGGAAATACCGGGTTCCATCCTCAACGTGCCCGTGAGGCCGAGGGGTGTGCACACGGAGCGTTCAAGAGCAGTGTGCACTGCACGTGTGCGCTGGTTCCCAGAGTTTCATAACAGCCCGTGCCACCGTCGCGACAGCAAAGACCTCACCCTGAGGTTAGCGTCTCACCCTGCTCGCCGTGGCTTACCACCCGCCGTTTCTGGATGCCCCCCACGTGCGTCATCTCACTGCCCCTCTCCCTGAGCCTGGGTGTCTGTGGGGGCCAGCGGGGGCACCCAGTCCACGTGGGCCGTTGCTCAGTGCCCAGCTGTTTCCTCCCCGCACCTTGACCTTCGCTGGTGGCCCAGTGTCCTCAGGTGTAAGAAGGATGTTGAGACCCAGGAGGCAGGGTTCTGGGGGATTCCACGGGAGAACGTGATGTCATCTCATCTGGTGTCAGTGTGTCGTCTGCACCGTGGTGATCGTCGGTGTCGGTCACGTTTTCTTTTGACACACAGAAGGGCCTCGTCCCAACCAGACGGCGGTGACTCCCCTGCACCTAGGAGAGAGGAGAGCCAGGGTCACACCGGGCAGGGAGCTGAGCGTGGCGTGCCAGCAAGCGCCTCTGCCCGCAGCCCTGCCTGCCTCGCCGGGAGCAGCTGAGGCCCCCAGCACCAGCCCTGGGCTCCGCGGGGCTGCTCAGCCGCTGCTGCTGTGACCTTGTCCCAGTTGGTGCCACACTGCTGAGAAGCCAGCGCCGGTGGACGGCAGAGTGTGTGCTCGCAGTACGTCAAGGGCCACCTTGCAGTCAGGACTGCGGATCACATGTCTTTCTGCGCCTCATCGGTTGGTTATAAAAGAAGATGAGAGGTTAAGAAGTATTCCTTAGTGAACAGAACAAGTTACTGCCGAACGAGCTCCCCCAGGAAGCTTTTCACTTGGTTCCATCGTTTCTGATACTTTGTACTTGTAAGCATGAAACATACCGGATGGGAGGGTTTTCATTCCTCTAACCTTCTTCATCTACAGAAATGATGTTGAATATCTTAGGTGTGTATATCTCTCTCTCTCCATTACCTGCAGATTTTAAGCACAATAGCTCAGTATTGCAAAGACCATGTTCAGTTACTGTGAGATACGACCCCATTCACGTGGTCGCTCCCAGAGCACCCGTCTGCTCACTGGCCCGCCCGCCCCAGGGTCACTTGTCTGTGGTTCTGTTCTGCTCTGTGCCCCTCTCCCCGCACATGGCGTCGGCGGCACCTCTGGTCGAGGCAGGCTTCATTTCCTCGTGGAGTTTCTCGGCCCCACGCCACACCCTCCCTCCTACTGTTCCTCCATCTGTCGCTTTTTCTCCCATGTGTCCCGCAGCTCCGCACACGGGCACCGTGCTGCCCAGCTGTCGCCGGGGCCTTCCCCGTGCCCCTGGGGGCCGTGAAGCGTGCCAGCCCCCGTGGTGGTGTTTGTGTTCCAGGTCCAGTTTCAAACAAGCTCTGGAAGCCCTGCCGCAGCTGTCGAGCGGAGCGGATAAGAAGTGAGTTCCCGTGGCTGTTCCCAGAGCCCGTGCGCGTGCGGAGCGAGGGGCTGGGGCCCGGCCGTGGCCGTGGGCGTGCGTCCCGTCTCCCAAAGGACGGAGCGAAGGGCACCTTTCTTATGTGGGTTAGGGCAGTCCACAGATGCGCTCTCGTTTTAAAGGGTCACAGAAAGCCCATTTTCCCTCCTTCAGTAAACTAGAGGAAGAGTTGTGACAGACAATGCGGGTTGGGAAAAATGTTGCGTGGATTTCAAGATATTTTTGCACCAAAGTAAATTGACATTTTTTTTAAGATTTATTTATTTATTTGAAAGTCAGAGTTAGAGAAAGAGAGGCAGACAGACCCATCTTCCATCTGCTAGTTCTCTACCCAAATGGCCGCAACAGCCAGGGCTGGGCCAGGCTGAAGCCAGGAGCCAGGAGCTTCGTCAGCCTCTATCTGGATCACTTCCAAACCCAGTTCACTTCTTTAAAGGAAATTTGATTTTTAAAAAAGTAAACTATAAAAATCCCCCCCCCCCTTTTTAACTATGTGCAGTATGGCACAGAGGGCTGGTCCTCGGCCCGAGGGCAAGAACGGACTCTGAAGTGGTCCAGGTCACAGCTGGGATTTGGGTTTACTGCTGGGGTTGTGTGAGAAGCTGACACAGTTACAGCTGAACCCGGCTCCTGGTGGTTTCATCGGAGCCAGCTGAGCGGGGAGCCCGCTCCCGGCGTGTGCTGTAGGCACATCGGGTCAGGTGGGGAGAATCTGCAGGGTGCCCAGTGGGAGTAGAACGAAGCCTGCTCTGCCCACCACTCTCCAATATTTGCCAAAGACAAAAATGCAAAGTCACCGGAACAGAAGACCGCCCGCGGTTGTCCAGGAGATGGCAGCCTGGGAGAGTCGGGCACGGTGGGACTGCCGTCCTGACTGTGCGGTGGTCCACTTCTGCATGGGTTTGCCAGCACTCAGCGTGGTCAGCCTAGGACACAGGGCAGGCAGGTGTCTCCTTCCGGGGCTAACAGCGCTGTGTGTGATGTGTTCCGTCTGCTCGCTTCTCTGACGGACTGGTTTCCGCCACTGAGCTGAGAATCCATAGGGAGTGAGTTTTTCAGCTGCTTTCTAAGAACAGCAGGCAGCACTGGGCAGCTAGCTCCCTCCTGGGCCGCGCGGCCACCTCCCGCCAGGCGGTAAACCCTGTCTCCTCCCTGCAGGTTCCTGGAGGAGCTTCTGAACAAGTTCAAGAGCAGCATGCACTTGCAGCTCACCTGCTTCCAAGCTGCTTCTGCGGCCACGGTGAAAACATGAGCTCCTGCGAGGAAGAGCAGCGCAGAGACGCCGGGTGATAAAACCATCGCCCTCCTGAGTGCCCTGAAGCCCGGGGTCTGCAGTCTCCCTCCCTCCCCCACCCGCCCTCCCTCCCTCTCTCTCTCTCTCTCCTGTCCCCCAGCCTGCTAGCCTAGAAATATATTTCAGCCCAAATGACCTTGAGATGCCCAAGCAACATCTGGCCGTTTTCGTCACATGGATCGCCGTGGGGCTGCTAGAATGGCTTTGAAAGCAGGCGCACTGCTCCTAGCTCAGGTTGGCCTGGTGCGGCCACGCAGGAGCAGCGCCTCCTTTGGGAGGCTTCCAAGAGGCCCGAGGTGGGCACTGCAGCCTTCCCCAGTGGCCCGCCTACTAGACTTTGAGCCTGAGCTGCCTGCCAGTCCCATGGAGAGACCGGTGAGAAGACACGGGAAAGTGCTATTTAGACAAGCCACGCCTAGCTGCACTGAAATCTTACTTCCCACCAATGGCCCTGCATCCCCGCATTCAAGTGTCTGGTGTTGTTTTGTGGCTTTTATTTTAACAGATTCATTTAGTTATTTAAAAGGCAGAGTTATAAGACAGAGGGAAGGGCCGAGAGACCTTCCACCTGCTGGCTCACCCCCCCAATGGCTGCGACGGCCTGGAGCCTGGAACACCATCAGGGTCTCCCACGTGGGTGGCAGGGGTCCAAGCACTTGGCCCATGCTTTCCTAGGAGCATTAGCAGGGAGCTGGATTGGAAGTGGGAGCAGCCGGGACTCGAACCCACGCTCATGGGATGCCAGAGTCGCAGGTGTGGCTTAACCTGCTGTGCCACAGCGCTGGCCCCAGAGCGGGTTTTTAGGATAATTTGTGGGATCCATTTAAAAATGTTTTCATTGGGGAGATTAGTTTTGGTCCAGTTGCCCATGGACTCACCTTGCATTTCGCCAATTTTACGCCTCACAGCGCTAAGCTCTCAGCGCCTCGTCCGCGCGGCCCGGGCCGCTCGCCTTCTCTCTCAGATGTGTCCGCTCACACGCGGTGCTGGTCTGAGGGCCTGCGTGTGGCCTGCCACGTGGTGTTGCCGGCTGCTGCGTCCCACCCAGACTCCAGTGTCCCCTGCAGAACCAGCCGGCCACCTGCCGCCCGCCGCCCACTGCGCGCTCCCTGCCCCCTGCTGCCCTCCGGAGCCGCATGGCTGCAGCCGGGGCCTGCTCAGGTGCACCCATTTTCTGACGATTCCAGAGGCCCTGGACCACCAGGCGGTGTTCACTGCTGCTGGGTCCCAGGCAGGGGTTCAGGTCACTGCGACTTCTCCCAGGGTAGGGTCCCCAACCTGCCCCTCCCAGGCCCCGAGCGCCGTCTCCAGTCTCCCTGCGGAGCCGGCACACCAACTGATGGTGGTTAGAGAAGCCCCTTCCTTATGTGTGTGGTGCACTGGCAATGCTTATTTCCTCCCATGGCCATAAGGCTCTTAATTCAATGCCGTTGTTAATTGCAGTAATTAAAAATTCAAAATTAATTTCAGTCATTAAAAATACTAGTAACTTTGGAGCTTGGTATAGTCACATACAGTGTCTGTTTTTGAAACAAATTAATGTTGTGCCTGCTCATCTCATACATGGGGTAAAAAGGCACCTCTTTTACAATGTGCTGGATAAAGCTGTTCAGAAGTCGAGTGTTGCCCGTTGTGTCTAACCTGACCGTAAACTAAATGAACAAAACTGATCCCGACAGCAGGTGTAATCTTAAATACCTGGAGCAGTGCTTCCAGCCAATACAGCATCTGTTGTTCACTGTAAATCCCAAGTTCCTTGGCATTTTTTCCCATAACTAACATTTTCGTTGGCTGTGTAGCTTTTTCTGTGAGTCTGGCTTTAACAGTCAAAATAAACACTTAAGTCAAACCACTGTCCAATCTATCTGTCAGGTGTCCCGCTAGTTGTTTGTAGCTTACACTGAACTCCCGCAGCCTTGACAGCGCCCTCCCGGCCTGGGTCACCCCTGTGCCCAGTGAGCAGGCCAGCTGACTGGTGACTGCCTTCGGACTGGAAGGCTGCCGGGTGCTGGGACCCCTGCCGCCACGCCCAGCTGTCTGCCTCCCATCACACGCTCGCCCTCCCAGCTGCACGTGCCCCCTGCCATCCTGCCCCGAGGGATGCAGTTCACGGAAAGCACGCAGGGCCCAGAACGAGGGTAAAACCCCATAACCAAATGGGGAGTTCAGAGTCACCTCTTCCACCGAGTCAGGGGGACTTCTTGGAAGAAGGGGATTTCGAGAGCTACTTGAATCACAGAAGATGAATTTAGTGGTTTCCAGGAGATGGAGGAATGCGACATACGTTAAAGAAGGCTGAGAGAGACCGGGACTGGGAACCTGTCTGGCAGAGAGGCAGCCGGGACAGAGTGAAGGGGCCGGCGTCTGAGTTGCCACAGCCATGCCTGTGTGGGTCCACACTGCTGCCGGTGAGCTGGCCGGGCTGGCCCCACTTGAAACGCGAAAGGACCAGTAGGAATCGGCCGGTTTTACTAAGACTTTCTGTATCAGTGTACCATGAAAGTACTGTGTTCTAGAAATGATGTGAGTGTTGCAAAACAAGCTCGCTGCCACGGGCATAGCTCCCTGACTTGTGCTCCTGGCCCTGGGGTCCTTGCACACATTTTTCTTAAAGGGAATGAACAGAAAACGGTGCGTTTAGTTCTGGAGCGGGGACAAGGTGCTGGTGTGTTTCTGTTTTGATCACGTGCTGTGTGGTTTCTGCAGAGCTGTAAATGTCAACCAGCTTGCTTGGATCAGGTCAAGGTCAGGTTTGTAAAATAAGTTGCAATCAGATACATCTCATTTAACACGTCCAGGACAGTCACACGTAGCTGTAGACCACAACCTGCCAACGTTCTCACCTTGCGCGTTCCTGTGTCAGGACTCCGTATGGGCTTCTGAGCCATGGAAGTAGATCCTGAGTGTGCGACCCAGACCTGAGAGCAGCCATCACGATGATCTTCGCCACCGCTGCACGGGTGACGTGGGTGCCGTCCTGCACGCTGGGTGCTGACCTCGTCTCCTAGCTCTGTTCACTCACACGTTTTTCCAGAGTCCCGTCAGGCATCACTAGGAAGCCTTCCTGTACCTGGCCAGGTTGTCAGTGCCTCACAGCGGCCGTCTCACGAACAGGACCTGTATCTTTGAAAGCCAATCAGAAGTCAGAACGCCCTCCTCCTGGCCCTGGACGAGGTGAGGCCCGAGGCCGGCGTGTGTCTCCCTCAGGCATCCCACCGTGGTCACTGTTGATATCGGTACCTCTTCACATTTTATCTTTGACGTGTGTGGCCCAGTGGTCTGCAGACCCTCTG